>NC_069081.1:25142410-26442339 GCF_025698485.1 Gossypium arboreum
TTTTATAACATGCTGATCATTTTTCCCTTCTATGGCAACATCAAATTCTTACTCTAACATATACTTGTGACTATTAGGTATTTTTGCCGATTAAGCCCTTTTACTTGTTTTCACTCAAAACCAAGTAGCACAAGTTGTCTAACATAATTTAAAACCCCATATTCTATCATAAAACATCAAAATACACAAATTTCACCTATGGGTATTTTTCCAAATATAAACCCTAGGTTGAATTATTGCTAACATAAGCTTAATCGAGCTACCGGGATTCCAAAAACGTAAAGAACATTAAAAACGGGGCTTGGAATCACTTACTATGGAGCTTGGAAGCTTGAAACAAACCCTAACTATGGAGAACCCTTGAAATTTCGGCCTAATGAAGAAGATGGACAAAAATTGGCTTTTAATTTTGTTTTTAATTCATTTTAATAACTAAATGACCAAAATGCCCTTACTACTAAACTTTCCAAAAAATCCATCCATGTCCAATTTTTGTCCATAGACTTAGAAATTGGTCAAAGTGTTATTTAAGACCTCCTAATTAATATTTCAATGCAATTTCATACTAAAAACTTCTAGAATGCAAATTTTGCAACTTATTCGATTTAGTCCCTACTTTCAATTTAAGCACTTTAGGCATAGAATTTCATCACGAAATTTTCACCCAATCATGTAATCATATCATAATCATCAAAATAATTATAAAATAATTATTTCTGTCTCGAATTTGTGGTCACGAAACCACTATTCTGATTAAGCCCTAATTCAGGATATTACAACTCTCCCCCTTTTAAGGATTTTCGTCCTCGAAAATCTTCTAAATAAATAGGTGTGGGTATTGGTTTTCATAGTTTCTTCAGGTTCCCATGTAGTCTCTTCTACCCCATGCTTTTGCCACAACACTTTCACAAGTGCAACACTTTTATTTCTTAGTTGTTTGACTTCTCGAGCTAAAATCTTAATCGGTTCTTCTTCATAAGTCATATCCGGTCGTAGTTCAACTTCATCGGTGAAATTATATGTGAAGGATCCGAACGATACCAACGTAACATAGATCGTGAAACACATCATGAATCTTCTCTAATTCAGGTGGTAGCACTAGCCGATATGCTACCGGTCCAACTTTTTCAATTATTTCATACGGTCCAATAAAACGCGGACTTAACTTGCCTTTTCGTCCAAATCTAAGGACTTTCTTCCATGGAGACACTTTCAAAAATACCTTATCACTAACTTGAAACTCCATTTCTTTTCGTTTCAAATCCGCATAAGATTTTTGTCTATCTGAAGCAGCTTTCAAACAATCTCGAATCACTTTCACCTTTTCTTCGGTTTCTTTTATTAAATCAACTCCATAAATCTGATTTTCCTTAAGTTCAGTCCAATGCAATGGCGTCCGACATTTACGACCATATAATGCTTCATAAGGTGCCATCTTCAATCTCGTCTGATAACTATTATTATAAGCAAATTCTACCAATGGTAAGTACCTTTCCCAACTATCTTGAAATTCCAATACGTAACATCTGAGCATGTCTTCAAGAATCTGAATTACTCTCTCTGATTGTCCATCAGTTTGTGGATGAAAGGCAGTGCTGAAATTTAACTTTGTACCTAATGCCTCTTGCAACTTTTGCCAAAACCGTGAGGTAAACCTCGGATCTCTATCCGAAATGATTGACAAAGGTATCCCATGAAGTCTAACAATCTCTCGGATATACAATTCAGCCAACTTATTAAGAGAATAATCATGACGCATTCTAATAAAATGAGCCGATTTAGTCAGTCTGTCAACTATTGCCCAGATGGCATTTTTCTTCCCTAGAGTTAACGGCAACCCTAATATAAAATCCATAGTAATCCGATCCCATTTCCATTCAGGAACCATAATAGGCTGAAGTAATCCCGAAGGTACTTGGTGTTCAGCTTTCACTTGTTGACAAACTAAGCACTTTGATACAAACTCGGAAATATTTCTTTTCATTCCACTCCACCAGTACATTTTCTTTAAGTCATTATATATCTTTGTACTGCCCGGATGAACCGCCAAACAACCATTATGTGCTTCATGCAAAATCTTTTGAATCAACTCATCATTTTTCGGTACACAAATTCGAGTTTTAAACATCAAACAACCATCAGAACCGATTCTGAAATCTGATCCCGTATCAGCTTCACACTGTTTTCTCTTGGCTAGCAAATCTTGATAATTTTTCTGAGCTTCAAAAATCTCTTGTAAAAACATCGGTCTTGCTCTTAACTCTACTAGAATCGAACTGTCATCTGACATTTTCAACTGAGTGTTCATAACTCTCAAAGCAAACAACTACTTTCTGCTTAAAGCATCGGCAACCACATTCGCTTTTCCCGGATGATAATCAATAACAAGCTCGTAATCTTTCAATAACTCTAACCATCTTTGCTGTCTCAAATTCATGTCTTTTTGTGACATCAAGTATTTAAGACTTTTGTGATCGGTATATACTCGGCACTTTTCACCATACAAATAATGTCGCCAAATCTTCAAAGCAAACACCACTGCAGCCAATTCCAAATCGTGAGTAGGATAATTTCTCTCATGAGGTTTTAACTGCCTCGAAGCATAAGCCACCATTTTTCCTTCTTGCATGAGTACACACCCCAAACCATTTAAAGAAGCATCACTATACACCACAAATTCTTTACCTAATTCAGGTTGTATCAACACTGGTGCTTCAGTTAATAACTTTTTCAATTCTTCGAAACTCTGTTGACATTTTTCCGTCCATTCAAATTTAACATCCTTTCGAAGTAGTCTAGTCATAAGAGCAGCAATTATAGAAAATCCATTTACAAACCACCGATAATACCCAACTAGCCCCAAGAAACTCCTAACTTCAGTTACATTTTTCGGTGGTTTCCAATCAACAATGGCTGAAATTTTACTAGGATCAACCCGTATACCATCACCTAAAACAATATGACCCAAAAATCCAACTTCCCATAGCCAAAATTCACTTTTACTAAACTTAGCATACAGTTGCTTATCTCTCAAAGTTTGCAAAACTATCCTCAAATGCTCAGCATGCTCTGTCTCATCCTTTGAATAAATTAAAATATCATCTATAAACACCACAACAAATCTGTCCAGGTATGGCCGAAATATGCGATTCATTAAGTCCATAAACACAGCAGGAGCATTTGTCAACCCGAATGGCATAACTAAAAATTCATAATGACCGTACCTTGTTCTAAAAGCAGTTTTAGGCACATCTGACTCTTTCACTCGCAGTTGATAATACCCAGATCTCAAGTCAATCTTTGAAAACCATGTCGCTCCTTTTAGCTGATCAAATAAATCATCAATTCTCGGCAATGGATACTTGTTTTTGATTGTCACCTTGTTTAATTGCCGATAATCAACACATAATCTCATAGAACCATTCTTCTTTTTCACAAATAACATGGGAGCACCCCAAGGTGAAAAACTTGGTCTCACAAAGCCTTTATCAGTCAACTCTTGCAACTGTGACTTTAATTCTTTCAACTCTGTTGGTGCCATTCTATGTAACACCCCGTACCCGAGTCCGTTACCGGAATCGGACACAAGGTGCACACAGACTTAACTATTTTCACACCCCATTTAGAAATTTCCAGACAAGCTGGTTACTGCATCACTGTCGCCTTAAAAATCATATCTTGAGTTTCAAAGCTCAAAAATTAGTTTCGTAATTTTTTCCTGAAACTAGACTCATATGTCCATCTACAGATTTTTTTTCTAGAATTTTTGATCAAGCCAATTAGTACAGTTTATTAGTTAAAGTCTCCCCTGTTGCAGGGATCGACTACACTGACCTTCGTACGTTACGAATTGGATATCTCCCTGTACAGGGATTCAATACTGATGCCGTTTGTTTCTATAGAAACTAGACTCAGAGAGGAATCTATACATATATGGCATGACTCCTAATTATCTCTGGTTAATTTAAAATAAATTTCCAAAGTTGGAACAGGGGATCCAGAAACCCTTCTGGCCCTGTTTCACGAGAACTTTAATATCTCTTAACATATAACTCATATGACCGTTTCGTTTCTTCCATATGAAAGTAGATTCATCCAAGTTAATTTACATAATTTATTCACTATTTAATACCATTCCTACTATTTTTAGTGATTTTTCACATCCACATCACTACTGCTGTCAGTATCTGCCTTTAAGGTAGGCTTTACCTATTTCATGATTTCATGATTCAATTGGCCCTTTTTGCATACATAGCACAAAGAGTGATCATGATTAACCATTCCAATGGCTAACCGTTTCAAAACAATATCATACCTCATAATGATCAACATACAAACGATTATAGTACTATGCTAAAACGATATGAGCCATTTTCGCATGGCTATCCAAGTTTACACAAACCAAAAGGTACATGACCTACAACAAAAAGGTAGTCCTATACATGCCATTCAAAGTTCAACCAAAATTGTACCAAAATGGGGGCTTTGATAGTGTGGATGACTTCGACTTCGATGATCCCGAATCCGATAGCTAACGAACAAAATCTATAAAAGCAGAAAGCAGAGAAAACGGAGTAAGCAATTTATGCTTAGTAAGTTTGAGCAAGAGATTCCAGCACAACAAAAGCATAGCATTCATAAAGCTAACGGATAATTTCATATGCACAAATTCTCAATATCATACTCATTTCACATTCCAACCCCTATGTTCATACATAAGGGATCATCTTAGCCAAATACCGGAAACTCATTACTCGACTGAGCGAATATTATTCGAAGGGAATCAACTAATTCAAGCACATACGAACATACCTCATTGCTGGAATTTTCAAGCGTATTAACTGAAATTTTACAGCAAGATTGCTTATTCTCGAATCACGTACCTTCAGAATTTAACCGGATATGCCCGGTTATAGTGACTCGCACGAATGCCTTCGGGACTTAACCCAGGTTTAGTAACTTGCACAAATGCCTTCGGGCTTAGCCCGGATTTATTATCTCGCACGAATGCCTTCGGATCCTAGTCCGGATATAGTCACTTAGCACAAAGCCTTCGAGACTTAGCCCAGACATCATTCGAATAACCGAGCACAATTATCAATAAATCATGACACATTCGTATTTCACTTTCATTAGCAAAACTCAAACACAAGGCACTTTTCACACTTGCAATTTCGGCTCAATAGCCACACACAAAGAGCATGATTTTGATTTACTTTAAACATGATCTAATCAATTCAGAATTTAAGCTCTATTACTCAAGAACTTATCTTGGATGTTGTCGAACGATTTCAACGGCTACTCGACTACTTTTTCCTTCCCTTTATCGAATTTAGCTCCCCTTGGCTCTTGAGCTTAATTTGACAAATAAATTGATTTAATCATTTGAGCATCGAAAGAGGAATTCAAGGTACTTAGCCAATATATATACTCATTAGGCATCAAAGTCGCATATGTACGAAATCATGAATCGAACTCAACACATTAGTTAATATTCCTCTTAGCGAATTTTCTAAGCCAAGAATAGGCATCAATATGCTTGCCTCTAACCGAATGCATGCACACCAATTTCCCCTCATGTGGCGAATATGCATGTCCATGTTGAGGCCAATTATACACTTATTACCACACAAAACAGCATACATTTTACTAACTAATGCATTCCATATTGTAACTCAATACACATCTATCATTTCCTTCATGACCGAAACATCATCATAAGTAAGTATATACCTTGAGATAGTATATATATGTCATACCAATACATCATGCTCAAACATATATACATATATATATGCTAGAGCCGAATCTCAAGTTGATTGTAACTAAACATGAACATGATTTGAAACACAAATCTTACTTTCCATGCAATGAGCATAAATCACACTTATGGATGTACCATGGCGAACACATCACGACACCATAATTTTGGTCATGATTACACAAAGAACTTAGTATCTCATTCAAAAATGCTTAAAGAAAATCTAAGAGTCCTCAATCCACCATCACATGTATCATCATCAAGCTTCATATTCAACATGCAATGGCATTAACTCAAAATCCACCTTGGCCAAATACCATCCCCATGATATAACAAAGATTTGAACCATGGGCTAATAAGAACATCAAGTTAGCAACCAAAAATATGCATGAATCTCATGGCACAACATCAAACATACCTTAATCTTGATGCAAGTATAGCCAAACCCCTTCCTAATCCTCTTCCAAACCAAGCATGAAGCAAAACTCCTTCTTTATCCTTAGTATTTTCGGCCAAAAAGAGAGTGCAAATGGATGAACAAAATTTTTTGTTTTCTTTCCTACCTACACAGCAATGGGGAGGGAGAGAAGCCTTCACACACACATTTTTTTTTTATTCCATACTCCTTATTTTATTTATTCCAACATAACCCACTTACCAAACATGTTTCATGACATGATTTTGCCCATAATTCCTTGTCATGGCCGGCCACTAGCTATTGGGGAAATTTGACATGCAAGTCCATTGTTTTGCATGCATGCTTTAATTAGTCATCACACACTTCCCCATCATACTTTCAAAGTTTACTACTAGGTCCTTTCTAGTGAAATTCACATTTATAACTCTAAATCAAAACATCAAAAATGTCACACATGAGTTAACACACATTATAGGCAATAAAATAAATATTAAATTATTTTTATGCCTCGGTTTTGTGGTCCCGAAACCACATTTTGACTAGGGTCAATTTTGGGCTGTCACATTCTATATGGAGCAATCGAGATCGGAGCTATTCCCGGTATCAAATCTATACCAAATTCTACTTCCCTGACTGGAGGCAGACCCGACAATTCTTCTGGAAATATATCTGCAAATTCACACACAACTGGCACTGATTCAACTTTCTTTTCAACTTCTTTTGTATTAATTACATACACCAAATAAGCTTCATAACCCTTTCTCAAATATCTCTAAGCCGACATCAAAGAAATCATACTAAATATTGCCTTTGATTTGTCTGGTTCAACCCGCAAGATTTCACCACTTTCACATTTTAATTCTATAACCTTTTCTTTGCAATTTACTATAGCATCATGCAATGTCAACCAATCCATACCCAAAATAACATCAAATTCATCAAACGGCAACAACATCAAGTCGGCCGGAAAGTAATAACCCCGAATCATTAAAGGGCATTTCTTGCATACTTTATCAACTATCACACATTTGCCTAGTGGATTCGACACTCTAATCATAAATTCGTGTTCTCAACAGGTATATTCATACTAGACACCGTTTCATGCATACATATGAATGAGTAGAACCGGATCAATCAAAGCAATAACATTAGTATCATAAATAGAAAATGTACCGTAATCACATCCGGTGAGGAAGCATCTTCACGCGCTTTAATAGCATAAGTTCTAGTTGGAGCTCTTCCTTGAGATCTAATCTGCTTGCATCTCTGCTACATTCTTCTTCGCTTGTTTCACTTCCACTTTTCTCGGATACCTTCCCCGAGTCCGCACCACTAGCTTTTACATTCTAAAATTTTTCTTTCTCGGCTCTCTCAAGGTCTCTAATAAAATGATCCGGAGAACCACATCGAAAACATTCATTTGCTCTGCACGAACCAAAATGATTTCTACCACACCGCTGGCACTCTGGTTTGACAAATCTCGTATTTCCTACACTAGCCGCAGAAGTAGTCTGAGATTTAGGACCCACATTTCGCTTCTTAAAATTTCCATATGATTGCCCAGCTGAAACTTGGAAACGAAGATTCATATTTCTTGACTTTCCGGTTTTTTGTGAGGGTGCATTACTCATTGGTCTTTTCTTCCAATTTCGTGTTTGATTCTATCTTTTCTTTTCCTTGAGAATTCTTCACCTTGCAAGCTCGATCGAAAAGTACCACCATTTCTTTTAGTTCAAGGATCCCAACAAATACCTTAATGTCTTCGTTAAGTTCGTCTTCAAATCGTCAAGACATCTTGGCTTCAGAGGAACATATTCTTTGGCATACTTACTCAATCGAAAAACTCTCTTTCATATTCAAGCTGTCATATTACTTTGCTTCACTCAAGAAACTCTTTACATTTCGATCAATAAATCTTTCACTAATATATTTCTTCCAAACTCTTCTTGAAAGAATTCCTGTGTTACCCTCTCTTTCGGTACCATCAAATCAAAGTCTTCCACCAATTATAGGTGAATCTCTCAACAAAGATGTAGCACATTTCAAACATTCTTCAAGTGTACAAGATAATTCATCAAATACCGGATAGAATTTTCAAAGCGAACTCGCTTTCTCGCATCATCATCAATATTTGCTCTAAATTCTTCACCCATTGTTTACGAATTCATCAACGGGGTTCGTGAAATTTTATCATATCCACTCCCCGAGGCATCGGAGGCATAGGTTGAGGAATTGGGGAGGTAGGGAGGTCGTACATTTGGGTTCGTATGAACGAACTCGGTGTACCATGCACTCATCATTTGGAGAAAGGCTTCCGATCCCTTTCTCCTCCTCCCCGACCAACAAGAGGGGTGGGTTTTCATCGGTGCTGCCCTTCAATCGAGTGGCACATTACTCTCTACTTCATCGCCACATTTGGATCGGGATCCATTTACTATATAAAAATTATTTAAAAGGTCAAGTCGTCACACTATCACAATTCATACATATGGCATGTATAGTAAAATACTTACATACAACACGTAGTCCGAGAACCGACTAAACTCGCTCGATACCACCAAATGTAACGCCCCACGCTCAAATCCTGTCACGAGTCGAGCTTGAGGGTTACTGAACATAATTTATCAAATTAAGAACTTCAAATCATTTGTTTCTACATTCACACTTTCTAGCTACCCGCGTCACAGTTACAAGAAAAATCATATCTCGAGTTAAGAAACTTGAAATCAAGATCAGTAAATTTTCCCTAAATCTAGACTCATATATCTATTTACTAATTTTTTTTCTAGAATTTTTGGTCGGACTCAACTCAACGAGTTCGGATGCCTTGTTACATTTCACGAACTCGGACTCAACTCAACGAGTTCGGACATTCACATCCATAAGTGAACTCGGACTCAACTCAACGAGTTCGGATGCTCAACCATCCTAGTGACATGTCACTTGTATCCTAATCTATTCCTAAGGTTCAAACGGGATTTTCCCTGAACACATATCCTTGCCATCTTCCGTAAAATACCAAAACCAATACTCGGTAGTACTTTATATTTAACAATTAATACACATAATTTGCATTTTATTCGAAAATAACCACAAAGCATATATTTTATAATAAAAATCAGCATATCATATAATTAACATCAATAACTTAAAAATAACAATTATGCTACATTATTTACACATGAACTTACCTTGGTACCAAAATATAAAGATTTTGCAATTTAGTCCACAATCTTTTCTTTTCCTCGATCGCGACTTGAATCTCGTTTCTCTTGATCTATAATGCCAAATTAATCTTATTTAATACATACATTCATCAAAACAGCATTTAATACGAACTTTGCATAATTACACTTTTGCCCCTAAACTTTTACATAATTACACTTTTGCCCCTAGGCTCGGGAATTAAACTTTATTCCTTATTCTTATGTTTTATAACATGTTGATCATTTTTCCCTTCTATGGCAACATCAAATTCTTACTCTAACATATACTTGTGACTATTAGGTATTTTTGCCGATTAAGCCCTTTTACTCGTTTTCACTCAAAATCGAGTAGCACAAGTTGTCTAACATAATTTTAAACCCCATATTCTATCATAAAACATCAAAATACACAAATTTCACCGATGGGTATTTTTCCAAATATAAACCCTAGGTTGAATTATTGCTAACATAAGCTTAATCGAGCTACCGAGATTCCAAAAACGTAAAGAACATTAAAAATGGGTCTTGGAATCACTTACTATAGAGCTTGGAAGCTTGAAACAAACCCTAACTATGGAGAACCCTTGAAATTTTGGCCTAATGAAGAAGATGGACAAAAATTGGCTTTTAATTTTGTTTTTAATTCATTTTAATAACTAAATGACCAAAATGCCCTTACTACTAAACTTTCTAAAAATTCCATCCATGTCCAATTTTTGTCCTTAGATTTAGAAATTGGTCAAATTGTTATTTAAGACCTCCTAATTAATATTTCAATGCAATTTCATACTAAAAACTTCTAGAATGCAAATTTTGCAACTTATTCGATTTAGTCCCTACTTTCAATTTAAGCACTTTAGGCATAGAATTTCATCACAAAATTTTCACACAATCATGCAATCATATCATAATCATCAAAATAATTATAAAATAATTATTTCTATCTCGGATTTGTGGTCACGAACCACTATTCCGATTAATCCCTAATTCAGGATATTACATAGTAAGTTTGTATGTAAATATCAACTAAACTGATCATTCATTAGCATTTCAAAATAGATAACATAAATTGCATTTATATCATCCAACATTGAGTTAACATAAAGTTTATTCACATATTGACCCATAATTTTTCAACTTCTTTTATCTTTTTACTTGAACAGTTGCCTATACATACCTGTTTCGATATGTATATATGTTTCTCACCAATTCTCATACCAAATCACTCCGGGCTTAAAAATGTTTACGTTGCATGTACGTCGATTTTTTGATGCCATAGTCCAACTATGATCTTATACATATATTTCCATGGTCCTGTCGTGGTCTTACATTCACATGCCATAACCTGATTATGGTCTTATTTTTCGATTGCCATCGCCCAACAATGGTTTTATTTGGCAACTAGCCTTACTTGAATTGTACATTTAATTCGAAATCTTCCAAACTTTACCAATAAGATAAATACAATTGATCGCATGGTTTCGTGATAGGTTTTAAATTTTTAAAATTAATCATTCTCGAAACTAATTATTATCGCGATGTAGGCAAGTGTACCTATCGAGCAGTAGTATAGTTTTAGTAAGACCGGGTTGTCGAACCCAAAGAAATTAAAAGTACTAGTAATGACTGTCTTTTTATTATCTAGCCTAAGAATAATGGGGTTTTGTTTTAATTAACTAATTATCTAAACTAAGAACTCACAGAGAAATGAATTGGGGAATTACTTTTGGGAAAAACTGATTGACTTAAGACAATACCTAGGGAAAAATCTACCTAGATTTTACTTGTTATTTTGGCTCCGAATCGGACGATTTATTCATTCAACTTATTCCGTAGAAATCCCTAAGTTATGTTATTATCCCTATTCAAGACTAATAACGTCTAATCTCTAGATTGATTAACCAAGACTTTTCTCTAATTAACACTCTAGGGATGCATTAACTTGATCTATGGATCCCCTTATTAGGTTTCACCCTAATCCGACAAAATCTTGTCACCCTATGTCTAGGCGTGCAATCAACTCTGCTTAATTATGATAAATGTACTCTTAGCCAGGGTCTATTCCTCCTCTAAATAAGAGCTTATCTTGAATCAGTATCCTAGGATATCAAAACAAGAATTAAGAACACATAATTAAGAACAAGTTAAATATTTATCATACAATTCAGAAAATAATAACAAGATTTGTCTTAGGTTTCATTCCTCTTAGGTATTCAGGGGATTTAGTTCATAACTAAATAAGAAAACATCTCAGAATAATAAAGAATACAAAACATAAAGAAAACCCAAAACTTCTGAAGGGAAATTGAGGAGAGATCTTCAGTCTAGATGATGAATCCGGCTTCTGAGATTAAGCAATCGGCTTCCTGGGAGTAATTCCTTACCCCCTATTCTCCATCTCCCTTTTGTCCTCTTCTAGGGTGTATTTATAGGCTTTGGAATGCCTAGAAGCTCTCAAAATTATCCTTTTTCGAATTGGACTCAACTTGGGCTCGGCAGGGGCACTCCCATGTTCAATTACTTCAGGCCGTGTTCGAGCCTGTCAAATTGACACGGTCGTGTGGTCTGCCCGTGTGAGGAGGTCTAGGCCGTGTTGATTTAGTACTTTGGCCCATTTTCTCTATTTTTGGCCCGTTTCTCATTCCTTTCACTCTCATATGCTCTCCTAAGTATAAAACATGAAATTAAAGCATTAGGAGCATCGAATTCACCAATTCTAATGAGAAATCATCCATAAAATGCATTAAACATGGGGTAAAAATATGTATAATTTACAGTTTATCAAATACCCCCACACTTAAGCATTTGCTTGTCGTCAAGCAAAATTCTCAACTCATAATCAAAATAAATTCTGCTCAACTTATAATTCTTACCGATAATATCTCAAAATAATCCATAGGTGAATACATTGAGAATTCAACTAAAAGAACAAACCGAATTAGGGCCTAATAGGAATAGTGGTTTCGTGACCACAAATCTGAGATAGAAATAATTGTTTTATAATTATTTTGGGGTTTATGATATGATTTCATGATTTCGTGAAAATTTCGTGATGAAATTCTATGCATTAGCGCTTAAGTTGAGATTAGGGACTAAATTGAATAAATTGTAAAACTCGTGTTTTAGAAGTTTTTAGTATGAAATTGCTTTGGGATATTAACTAGGAGGTATTAAATAGCAATTTGACCCATTCCTAAGTTATGGACAAAAGTTGGACATGGAGGGAATTTTTGGAAAGTTTAGTAGTAAGGGCATTTTGGTCATTTGTATATTAAATGAAATAAAATGGAAAAAAATAACACAAAATTGGTCATCATCTTCACTAGTTGCTGCCGAAATTTTCTCTCCTCCATAGCTAGGGTTTCTTCAACTTTCAAGCTTCATAGTAAGTGATTTCAAGCCTCGTTTTTATTGTTCTTCACATTTTTGAAATCCTCGTAGCTCGGTTTACCTATTCTACCATTATTTCGAGTTAGGGTTTATGTTTAAAACTTTACCCATGAATGATAGGCATGTATTGTGTTGTTTGATGGTAGAATATGAATGTTTGAAGTTAGGAGAACGATCTTTTCTAAGCGATTTTTAACGAAAACGAGCAAAACGGCATAATCGATAAAAATACCTATTGTTCATAACTATGTGTTAGAGTGAGAATTTGATGTTTCCATAGAAGAGAAAAATGATCAGTAGGTCATTAAACATAAGAATAAGGGCTGAAATTAAATTTTCGAGTCTTGGGGAAAATCATAATTTTGTAAAAGTTAGGGGGCAAAAATGTAATTTTTGTATAATGTGATTTTTGGATTAAAATAAATAGTTCGAGTGTTAAATGAGCTAAATATGTTGTTATAGATCAAGAAAGGCATGGAATCGACCTCGAACGGGGGAAGGAGAAAGTTTTGGACTAAATTGCAAAATTCTCATATTTTGCACCGAGGTAAGTTTGTATGTAAATACTACATTAATTTCATTTACATTATTATATTTCAGCCTATTATATATATATATACTAGCTGATGTTGAAGTATAAATCGACTATTGGAAGAATGGAGATAAGTAATAGAGAGAGAGATCCTGGTTGAACATTCGGAAAGATCGAATAAAATAGAGGGAGCATAGCTAGGTCACATGTATGGTGCTGAGTGCACATCATGTGTACAAGAAAGCTACGAGATGCTATGTAGTAGCTAGGTCACATGTGTGATACGGGATGTATCCCATGTAGACAAGAGAGCTACGTGAGAGATAAATGTAGCTAGGTCGCATGTGTGATTCCAAGTGAAGGACACCATGTAGACAAGAGAGCTACGAGACAAATAGGCTAGGTCGCATGAGTGGTACTAAGTGTTCACCATGTGTACAAGAGAGCCGGATTAAATGAAATATGATGGTGGGGCTGTGTGCTGAAACCATTAAGTATCGAGGATTAATCCGAATTGTTCAATGGGATGGCTTTGTGGTGACATTGTAGTCATGGGCCTATACTTGTGATGTATGAAATGTGGTGAAAATGATTTTTGATATATATATATATATATATATATATATATATATAAGTTAAAATGAGGTTAGTACAAAGAATGTGTGAAAGAGTGAAATTAGCATTAAAACAGTTTTGGACAGTAGCAGTGACGTGATTTTTAAAAATCACCAAAAATAGAAGGAATTTAATTAGAGGTTGGATGAGATGTAAAATTACGTCTTAATGAGTCTATTTTCATATAAAAGAAACAGAACAAGCAAAGGAATTCTATATTTTTAGATATTTACAATTGTGTGTGACTTGGTTAGGATGACTATGTGATCCCATGTTCCAACTTTTAAAAATCATTAAAAATTGTACAAAAAAAATTAAGAAATATAGTTTATATTCCTAAATTATTTATTGAGTCTCATTTTAAATGAAACAGGTTTCATGGTTATTTGAATTGTGTCTTGAGAGAAATTCAATTCAGTAGTGAGCAGAGGTCGATCAGTTGAGTGTGTAACAGGGAAACTTTAACTAATAAACTGTACTAATTGACTGAACCAAAATTCTAGAAAAAAATTAGTAAGAATATTTAAGAGTCTAGATTCAGGGAAATTTTACGGATTTTAATTTCGATTTTCATAACTCGAGTTATGATTTTTTTAGTGATCATGATGCAGGAGGGACAGCTTGATCAAATCGGAGTAAATAGTAAAATTAAAAATATGATATAATTGAGTTATGTTGTAAACATATTGGATTCCTTATTTGTTATTTATATACTTACTTACTAAGCTATAAGCTTACTTTCTGTTCTCTCCTTTGTCTTATAGTGTCATCCAGCTGGCACAGGAGTTAGAGATCATGGAAGATCTACCCGCACTATCAATACTCTTGGTATTTGAACTTAACATTTTGAAATATGGCATGTATAGCAGACTTAGTTATTTTGTTACGTGTCATAATTGTCTAGGTTTAAAATACTAATCATTTTGTACGAAGCCTTTGAAATTGGTTTGTATTGTTAATGGCATATGTTATAATGATTCATGATCAAATTGCACGCCATATTTTTGTTGGGTTTTATTTAATAGTATATACTATAATTTGTTAATACCTCGTACCCTGTTCCGGCGACGGATACAGGTAAGGGGTGTTACAGTGAGGGCACCTTCTCAAAAGGTCCTTGTATCTCTCCCATGCATCGTAGAGTGTTTCTAAATCCATCTGCACAAAAGAAGAGATATCGTTACGTAATTTAGCCGTTTTAGCTGGCGGAAAATATTTTAGTAAAAATTTTTCAATCATTTGCTCCCAAGTAGTAATTGATCCTCGTGGTAACAAGTTCAACCACTGTTTAGTTTTGTTCCTCAATGAAAAGGGAAACAACCAAAGACGAATGGCATCATCAGAAATGCCATTGATTTTAAATGTATCTCATAGTTCTAAAAAGTTGGCTAAATGAGCGTTGGGATCCTCATCCTGCAAACCGTCAAACTAAAAAAATTGTTGTATCATTTGAATAGTGTTAGGTTTTAATTCAAAACTATTTGCAACTACAGCAGGTCTAACTATGCTCGATTCAGTTCCTGTTAAAGAAGGTTTAGCATAATCATACATAGTGCGTGGAGCATGATTTTGATTAACCGCAATTGTAGGAGGTAGCTGATTGCCTTGGTTTTCAGCCATCTCTTTAGTTGGGGGTTGAGTATCGTCTTATTGCTCGTTCTCCGTGTATCTTAAGCTGCGCCTTATTTCTCTTTGGTTTCTACGAACTGTAAGATCGATTTCTTGATCAAAAAGTAATGGTCCCGACGGGTTTCTTCTAGTCATAAACTATAAAAACCTGCAAAGAGAAAGAAAGAGTAGATTAATAAATAATAATAAAAATTAAATTAAATTAAATTGCAAGAAAAATAAATGGCTAAAGCAATAAAAATTGAGCGTTCCTAATATCTTACTTCCCCGGCAACGGCGCCAAAAACTTGATCGCGTGGTTTCATGATAAGTTTTAAATATTTATAATTAATCGTTCTTGGAACTAACTATTATCGCAATGTAGGCAAGTGTACCTATCGAACAGTAGTATAATTTTAAGAAGAACGGATTGTCGAACCCAAAGGAACTAAAAGTACTAGTAATGACTGTCTTTTTATTACTTAGCCTAAGAATAATGGGGTTTTGTTTTAATTAATTAATTATCTAAACTAAGAACTCAGAAAGAAAAGAATTGGGGAATTGCTTTTGGGAAAAATCGATTGACTTAAGACAATACCTAAGGAAAAATCCACCTAGACTTTACTTGTTATTCTGGCTCCGAATCGGACGATTTATTCATTCAACTTGTTCCATAGGGATCCCTAAGTTATGTTATTATCCCTATTCAAGACTAATAACGTCTAATCCCTAGATTGAATAACCGAGACTTTTCTCTAATTAACACTCTAGGGTTGCATTAACTCGATCTATGGATCTCCTTATTAGGTTTCACCCTAATTCGACAAAATCTTGTCACCCTATTTCTAGGCGCGCAATTAAATCCATTTAATTATGATAAATGTACTCTTAGCCAGGGTCTATTCCTCCTCTGAATAAGAGCTTATCTTGAATCAGTATCCTGGGATATCAAAACAAGAATTAAGAACACATAATTAAGAACAAGTTAAATATTTATCATACAATTCAAAAAATAATAACAAGATTCGTCTTAGGTTTCATTCCCCTTAGGTATTCAGGGGATTTAGTTCATAACTAAATAAGAAAACATCTCAAAATAATAAAGAATACAAAACATAAAGAAAACCCAAAACTTCTGAAGGGGAATTGAGGAGAGATCTTCAGTCTAGATGATGAATCCGGCTTCTGAGATGAATCAATCAGCTTCCTTGGAGTAATTCCTTACCCACTATTCTTCGTCTCCCTTTTCTCCTCTTCTAGGGTGCATTTATAGGCTTCGGAATGCCTAGAAGCCCTCAAAATTAGCCTTTTCTGAATTGGAATCAACTTGGGCTCGGCAGGGACACGCTCGTGTTCGATTACTTTAGGCCGTGTTCGAGCCTGTCAAATTGACACGGTCGTGTGGTCTGCCCGTGTGAGGAGGTCCAGGCTGTGTTGATTTCATACTTTTGCTTATTTTCTTCGTTTTTGGCCGTTTCTCGTTCCTTTCGCTCTCCTATGCTCTCCTAAGTATAAAACATGAAATTAAAGCATTAGGAGCATCGAATTCACCAATTCTAATGAGAAATCATCCATAAAATGCATTAAACATGGGATAAAAAATGTATAATTTATGGTTTATCAACAATCACAATCCATCAATCAATTAAATAAAAGCAAATTTAAGTTCAATTATACGAACTTACCTCGAGTACGAAAATGACGAAACGGACCAACTATTTAATTACTTTACTTTTTCCCTAACCTAAGTCTGAATTTCTCTTTTCTTGATCTATAAGTAATCAAAATCATCTTATTTATTTGCCTAATTATTCAATTCAATCCAAAATATGCATTTGAGCTATTTTACACATTAGCCCCTAGACTTTCACATTTTTACAATTTAGTCCTTATTACACAAAATCATAAATTCATGAAATTCAAGACTAACCCATGCTAACCAGATTACCATTATACCCCTAGCAGCCTATATTTTCCATTTATTTCACATTTTAACCACAAAGTTTTAACATTTCTCAATTTAATCCCTATTTTGCATTTTCACTAAAAATCACTTAACAAGATTGCATATCTATCAACAAACATTCATAATCTATCAAGAAACTTCAAAATACACATGTATTCATCAATGGCATCATTCAAAATCTTTGACAATTTTGCAAAATAGTCCTTGGGCTAGTTAATACTAGTTGTAATGATCACAAAAACATAGAAATCATTAAAGAAGTTGTTGAATGCTTTAAACCCTAAAATGGTTTCTCCTATCTTCAATTTTCAGCAATTGCAAGAAAGATGGACACAATTTTGATTTTTTTTTGTTTTAATTAACCTTATGAACTAATTTACGTATTTAACCTTTAAAACATTTAAAAATTACACCAAATGCCATGCCACTATCATCCACTAACTCTCAAATGGGTTAATTACCACTTAAGGACCTTTAATTTAAGGTTTTATAGCTATTTGATACCTTTAGCTAATAGAACACTACTTTTGCACTTTATGCGATTTAGTCCTTTTTCACAAATTATTCCATTAAACAAAAAATTTTCTTAACGAAATTTTCACACAGTCATTCAATCATGTTGTAAATATTAAAATAATAATAAAATAAATATTTTGACTTCAGATTTTTGTTTCGAAACCACTATTTTGATTTGACTAAAAACAGGCTGTTACAACTCTCCCCCTTAGGGATTTTCATCTCCGAGAATCTTACCAGTGAATAGGTTTGGGTACTATTTTCTCATAGCTTCCTCGGGTTCTCATGTAGCTTCTTTGAGACCGTGCCGTTGCCACAAAACCTTCACCAAAGCTATTCGTTTATTTCTTAACTCTTTAATCTCTTGAGCTAGAATTATGATCGGTTTTTCGTTGTATGACATATTAGGTTGAATTTCATTTTCTGAGGGGGAAGTCACATGTGAAGGATTCGATCTATATCGACGCAACATCGATACATGAAACACATTATGGATTTTCTATATCTCAATCGGTAACGCTAGCCGATATGCCACCGGCCTTATTCGTTTAATAATCTCATATGGCCCGATGAAATGCTGACTTAATTTGCCTTTATGACCTAAACGAAGTATTTTCTTCCACGGAGATACCTTTAAGAACACTTTGTAAGTGATCTGAAATTCAATGTCTTTTCGTTTCAAATCTATGTACGACTTCTGACGATTGGAAGCTTCTTTCAAACAGTAGCGAATTGCCTTCACTTTTTCTTCAATTTCTCTAAGCAAATCAACAACGTGAATTTGTTTCTCGCTAAGCTCAGTCCAGTACAATGGAGTTCGGCATTTGCGACCATAAAGAGCTTTGTACGGTGCCATCTTTATGCTCGATTGAAAGCTATTATTATATGCAAATTCAACCAGTCGCAAATATTTCTCCCAGTTACCTTCGAACTTTAAAACACAACATCTGAGCATATCTTCGAGAATATGAATTACTCTCTCAGACTGACCGTCTATTTTCTGATGAAATGCTGTATTAAAATTTAATCTCGTACCAAGAGCTTCTTATAATTTCTTCCAAAATAGCGATGTGAACCTCGGATCTCTATCCAAAATAATCAAAACTGGCACCCCTTGTAGTCTAACAATCTCAGATAATTACAATTCAGCCAATTTATCAAGTGAATAGTTTGTGCGTACTAGAATGAAATGTGCAGACTTTATTAATCGATCTACGACAACTGAAATGGCATCATTCTTTTCAGAGACAGGGGTAATCCCAATGCGAAATCCATCGTGACTCTATCCCATTTCCACTCTGCTATCATCACAGGCTGAAGCAAACGTGAAGGTATTTGCCGCGCAGCTTTCACTTGCTGACAAATCAATCACTTTGACACAAACTAAGAAATGTCTCTTTTCATACCCGACCACCAATACGACTTTTTCAGATCATTGAACATTTTGGTACTTCCGGGGTGAACAGAAAGACATCCACTGGGCGCTTCATGCAAAATTTTCTAAATAATCTTAGAATTTCTCGATACACAGATTCTGTTTCAAAACATTAAACAATCATCGACTCTATTTGGAACTCTAAATCACTGGTCGACACACTTTGCACTTTTTTAGCCTTCACAAATTTGCTACACAAATTTGCTGAAGAAGTAACGGTCTCGCTTTCAATTCAGCTACAATTGAACCGTCATCAGACAAAGCTAACTATGTATTCATCTCATGCCAAGCAAATAATGACTTTCTACTCAGAGCATCAGCAACTACATTCGCTTTCTCGGGATGATAATCAATTACTTGCTCATAGTCTGTCAGTAATTCAAGCCATATTCATTGTCGCAAGTTCAAATCTTTTTGAGTCATTAAATATTTTAAGCTCTTATGATCTGTATAGATGTGGCATTCCTCACCAAACAAGTGATGTCGCCAAATCTTTTATGCGAACACAATCGCGGCCAAATCTAAATCGTGTGTCAGATAATTCTTTTCATGCGGCTTCAACTGTCTAGAAGCATAATCTATAACCTTGTCCTCCTACATCAATACACTACCCAGAATGTTCAACTACGCATCACAAAAAATTACGAATTCTTTACCCGACTGAAGCTGTACTAACACTCGTGCTTTTGTCAATAATGCTTTCAACTGTTCGAAACTCTGCTGACACTTCTTAGACCATTCAAAATTTACATCTTTCTGAAGTAATTGAGTCAGCATGTTGCAATCATAGAGAATCCTTTCACAAAAATTCGATAATAGCTAGCTAGTCCTATAAAACTTCAGACTTTAGATACATTTGTCGAAGGTTTGCAATCTATAATTACAGAAATCTTGCTCGGGTCAACTCTAATACCTTCGGCTGAAATGATATTCCCCTGAAATCCAACTTCTCGAATCCAAAACTCACATTTCCTGAACTTTGCAAACAATTGCTTGTCTCTCATAGTCCGTAACACTATTTTTAAATGCTCGGCATGTTCAGATTCATCTGAAGAATAAATAAAAATATCGTCAATAAATACAATAAAAAATCTGTCTAGATACGGTCTAAAAATTCGATTCATCAAATCCATAAAATTGGCAAGAGCATTAGTTAATCTAAAAGGCATAACAAGGAATTCATAATGCTCGTACCTTGTTCTGAATGCTATCTTCGGCACATCAGCATTTTTAACTCGCAACTGATAATGTAACACTCCTAACCCGTATCCGTTGCCGGAACAAGGTTATGAGGTATTACTTGACTGAACAAAACTTCTATAAGGTCAGAGATACTTACCAGACATAAATTATCAACACATTAGTTCAATTATAAGGCTTCTCTAAACAAAATGAGCAAGCCATCTTCGCATGGCTATAATGTATACAAAGTCGAAATATCATTTTACCTATAGTCTATCCTATACATGCCTTAAACCATGATGATATACAATCTTCTCAACTCACATAATGACTCGATAGTGTGATGATATCTCATTAACTAGTTTTAACCATGTTTGCAACAAAATCACAAATTCACTACAAGCTGTCTTCCTGAGCAACAGTCACTAAATTATTTATAACTGGAGCTAAGAAACTCCAAATCAAGTGCCATTAATTTTCTATGAAAATAGACTCACATATCTTCAATCCATAAAATTTTAAGAATTTTTTGTTTGACCAATCAATACCAGATTTTTATTGAAGTTTCCCCTGTTTCACTATTTGACTATTCTGACCACTCTTCACTACAAATCAATTTTCTCATTATACAGAATTCGAATTATGTTATCGTTTATTTCATTTGAAACTAGAATAATTAAGGAGCCTAAGTATATAAATTGTATCTTATAATCATCATTGCACAATTTACAATGATTTTCTAAAAATAGAATAGGGAATTTCAAGGTCATTTTGACTCTATCTTACGCCACTTCAAATATCTCATTATCTACAATTCTTTTGCTTACAAGGTTTCTTTTATAAGAAACTAGACTCATTAAGCTTTAATTACATAATTTATTCAGCTTCTAATTAAATTTCCAAAATTTATGGTGATTTTCCAAAATCACGCTACTGTTGCTGTCCCAAGCAGATTTATTACAATTGCTCTTTCACACATTTCTTGCATTCAAATTATCTAAACATGTATATCATGTCATTCAAGATCGAACTCAAATAACATAGGCATTAAAATGCTTCACTAACAGCTTTAGTTTCATTGAAACGAAAAAAATACAAAATCATATTCACATTTAATTTTCCACGATCGTAATCACCTAAAAATAAATCATATACTTCCACAAATCTTTCCACAAGGACCAGGTGTTTATATTTGAATATAAACATAGAATCACTTCACATAACTTCACACATTTACCGAATATATCACGATCACATATATAGTCATAACACTTATTCACAGATGCATCACTTTATATACTTATAATTTAATTCAGATCAAATCACATACGAGTACATGGTACGTACCTGGCCAACTTAATATGTAATGCACTTTCAATTTGTCATCTTAGTGTAGGATCTTGTAATTGTATACTTTTATCAAATTCATCGGCACTTGGCCTGCTAGGTATAAAACCCGAAATTATGTTACCAAGACAAAGCTCGGGACTTTAGCGGATACATTTCAAAGACGAAGCTCAGCGGGACTTTAGCCGGATACATTTCAAAGACGAAGCTGCGGGTCTTTAGTCGGATACATTTCCAGTGTCTTGCTTATTTATTCACATGTTAACACATTTCACATAACATATCACATTAGCAATTCAATTGCTTCATTCGAATATAAGCACAAAACGTACACCTACCCTTTAACTTTCGGTTCAATAATCATACACAAGGAACACAAATGTCGGAATCCTGTGTCATGACATATGTATCCTAACTATTCCTAAGATTCATACAAGGCTTTCGAACGTCGTAACTCGGTCAAATCGAAAGCTCGAACATAGTTTTCAAACTCATACACATTCAGCATTTACAAGTATAAATTCATATATTATATACCAGCATGTATACTTAACATTTAACTACATTTAGGCATGTGTATTTGCTTATAAACTTACCTCAGACGTCGTAAAACTGGATGGAGCTGCTAGTCGACAACTTTCTTTTTTCCCTAGTCCAAATCCGATTTCTTTGGTTCTTGATCTTGGATTTGAGCTTGGGAGTTGGCCGAACCTAAGCTTCCCTTATTTCTTTTTCTTTTCTTTTGTTTCGGCATGGGTGAAATAAAACATATGCCCACTCATATTTTACTTTATAATATCTTTTATATTATAAAGCTTATAATTTTTTTAGTTTTTTTACATTTGAAATAATAATAAAATCATATATATATATATATATATATATATATATCCTTTACCAACCAAACAATAAGCTAATGCACATGATATGGCTTTCACGTTTATGTCTTATAATATATATTACACCTTAATATAAAATAATATTTAATTTACACACATATATATAACTTTAATAAAATATTATAAAACCATATGGTATATACTTACCACCGTCCCACTAGTAATCAAATGACTAATTACAACTTAAATACTTCAATTTAAAAAGCCACTAACAATTTGGCCCTTATACTATAAACCATCAAATTTTCTTTTTACATGATTAAGTCCTTTTATTTAATCGGATACCCAAACGATAAAATTAAAACACGAAAATTTTACAGATATAAATTCACACATAATAAACACATAAAATAATTTTTAAATATTTTTCTGGCTCGGATTTGTGTCCTGAAACCACTGTTCCAAATAGGGTCTAAACTGGGCTGTTACAACTCTCCCCCCCTTTAGGGATTTTTGTCCCCGAAAATCTTACCAAAAAGTAGAGTAAAGGATTTTCTTCCACATAGTACATTACTAATTCATACGTGATTTCGAATTTCATATTTCTCTAATCTCTCAAGTAAGATCCTGATCTGTCTTTTGATATACATCATATCTAACTGAACTATTTATAACCGTATTGAATTACCTTCATTTTCTGCTCAATTTCTCTGATAACATTAATCACGCGGATCATTACCTCATAAAACTCGATCTTGAAACAACAGAGTTCGATAACTGCAACCATACAATACCTTATATTATGTCATTAATATAATCACACGATAGCTTATCGAACAACAATAGTCTTTCTTTGTTGCCTTCAAACTCTTACACGTTGACAAAACATAGTTTCGAGAATTTGAATTTTTTTTTTACGCCACAATCTCGTACTCAAAGCTTAGTAATTTCTTCCAGAATCACAATATAACTTCTAGATTTCAATCTGAAACAAGGTTAGATGAGCACCACGTGCAAACTGACAATCCTTGAAATGAATAGCTCAACTGATTTATTAAAAGAGAAATCCATGCATACAGAAAGACTTATTTAGACAGTCATCGATAATTCAGATAACATCTATATTTTTCTAAGATAAGGATAACCCCAATACATAATTGATCAACACTCTATTTCTATAATCAACAAAGTTAGGAATACCATATTTCACATTCATTCAATGATATCACATCTCAAATTGTTGTGCATCTTGTTAATCCCGTATGAACATACAAACTACCACTGAGAGTTTCTTGTAGTAGTTGTTACATAATCGTAGAGCTTTTCAGTATACAAACTCTATCTCGAACTAACAATTAATCTTCTATTCCACATCTAAGGTTCTAAATCAGAAATCAATTTATGTTGTACCCCTTTTTAACTTATAATTCGCTGACACATTTCTGAATTTCACAACTTTGCTAAATATACATTTATTTAGCTTCAAATCCAGCTAAGTCAATCACGTATTCATCGTCAGTAAAACACACAAAATTTCCCATTCAAAACTTCCAAACTATAATCATAATCGATTCTGAGACTCAAAAGTTTTTCGACGATTCGAGCTAGCCTTGCTATGCTAAGTTCGAATCTTTCTCTAACATTAAACTTTCTAAACTCTTATAGTCATCACATATGTCACATAACTCTTTAATCTCACGAGTCAAAACGCGAATCGGTTCTTCTTTGTAAGTCATATTAGGCTAAATTTCAATCTCAGACGAACTAATCACATGTGATGGATCAGATCGATACCTCCAAAGCATCGAAACGTGGAATACATTGTGGATCTTTTCTAACTCAGGTGGCAACAATAATCTATAAGCAACCGGCCTGATACGTTCTATAACTTTATACGACCCAAGAAACCTCGGACTCAATTTACCTTTACGACCGAATCTGAGTATTTTCTTCCACGGTGAGTCTTTCAAGAAAACTTTATCTCCGATTTGAAACTCTATATCTTTCCGTTTCAAGTTCGCATAAGATTCCTGTCGATCTAACGCTACTTTCAAACTTTCACGGATCACTTTCACTTTCTGTTCAGTTTCTCTGATCAAATTGACTCCGTGTATCTTATTTTCACTGAGCTCAGTCCAGTACAATGGCGTTCGGCATTTACGACCATACAAAGCCTCACAAATTTGCTGATTAAACATCAATTTAGTTTCTAGCTCAGCCAATAACTACTCATCATTTGATAAGATTAATCACATGATTGTCGGTCGTAAAACACATAAAGATTCTCGCTCAGAACCCCAAAGACTATAATCATTTGCCCAAATTGATAATCAATCACTGACTCATAATCTTACAACAGTTCGAACCATCTTTAATTCTTATGTCGAATAACTCTTTACCTGAGAACTGGCGCTTCAATAACAATTTCTTCAACTGTTTATCACTTTATTGATAAATATCACATCATTTAAAAGATATTTTTCACAGATAACCATATAGAATCATAAGAAATAAGAGATACTGTAATCTCAAATATATCACTATACTGATCTTTTTAAGAAAGCGCCCATATCAGATGACAAATATCTCAGTGATGTCTTAGAGGAAATCCAAAAGTAAAACATCACTCACATGTACCGTAATTAATTGATATGAAACAATATAATCTTCATGTATACTAAGTAGATAAAAAACTAGTAGGATCAAAATACCAACATCACATGATTCTATCGTAGATATTTTCTTTCAATAAAATGAAATAGGATACCGAGAAAGATATAATAATGTCAATTGTAACCCTAACAGCCCAACAATGCTTTCATATATCAATATATATAGATGACGTTCTCATATGATAAGAATTTTCATTTGAAATATCTGATTACACATACCTCTGAGGATAAATGTACATATAGAATGCCCAGAAGAAAACGTAGTAATTGCCCGACTATAATCACTGCACTCAGCTATCATTTCAATTCAAACATTATCCTACTGTCTAATTCTATCATCACCGATTTCACAATATTCCATTACTAATAGAAATCAATTCAGAAATACTTCCAATTAATACGTTCTTTAGACATCATACCTGAATACTTTCATCTCATCGAATTCAACTTCTTCTTTAACAGTGAATTGGCATATTACGAATGGCCTTCAACATGATCCAATATCTTTTCTGTTACTGTCTTCACTTGCGGACTTATTCTCTTATCTGATCACAATACTAATCTTTCAACCACGAAACTCTGTAATTTCGCACTCGTAAGCATATTTAATCCATATAGTACGGATCTCATTACAATGCTTTACCGATGAGGGGGTGAGAGTTGTAAAGCCAGCAATTTTAACTCTTACGTAAGCATGCACATCACACATACTATTATGAACGAACAGTTCATTACTAATTTTGTATTCTCAAACATCTAGCAATCATTTATTTATGATCACTTGGTACTTAACACATAGCTCATACGCTAATTCAAATCATAAATTCTAAGTCAAAATATTCACACAACCATCATATACCCAACATCACAACTCATATACTCATATAATTATAACATTTATCAATAGCAGAATATCATGCATTCTGATTCATACCTTTTATGAGTTTCAACTCATCACCAACACATTTTCACTCAAACGTTTGAGTATAACATTCTATACTATCAGAATTAGCTCGGTTGGAAAGAATATCTGTCTTACAAAACAATTTCATTAGAGCCGGGAGATGTCACACTATCATGAATAGTAATATGGCATGTATAGCTAGACTCACATACGCTAGGTTAGTCCGAGAATCGACAAACCATAGCTCTGATACCACTAAATGTAACACTCCTAACCCGTATCCGTTGCCGGAACAAGGTTATGAGGTATTACTTGACTGAACAAAACTTCTATAAGGTCAGAGATACTTACCAGACATAAATTATCAACACATTAGTTCAATTATAAGGCTTCTCTAAACAAAATGAGCAAGCCATCTACGCATGGCTATAATGTATAAAAAGTCGAAATATCATTTTACCTATAGTCTATCCTATACATGCCTTAAACCATGATGATATACAATCTTCTCAACTCACATAATGACTCGATAGTGTGATGATATCTCATTAACTAGTTTTAACCATGTTTGCAACAAAATCACAAATTCACTACAAGCTATCTTCCTAAGCAATAGTTAATAAATTATTTATAACTGGAGCTAAGAAACTCCAAATCAAGTGTCGTTAATTTTCCATGAAAATAGACTCACATATCTTCCATCCATAAAATTTTCAGAATTTTTGGTTTGACCAATCAATACCAGAGTTTTATTGAAGTTTCCCTGTTTCCTTTGTTTGACTATTCGACCACTCTTCACTACAAATCAATTTTCTCATTATACGAATTGAATTATGTTATCGTTTATTTCATTTGAAACTAGACTCATTAAGGAGTCTAAGTATATAAATTTTATCTTATAATCATCATTGTACAATTTACAATGATTTTCTAAAAACAAAATAGGGAATTTCAAGGTCATTTTGACTCTATCTTACGCCACTTCAAATATCTCATTATCTACAATTCTTTGCTTACAAGGTTTCTTTTATAAGAAACTAGACTCATTAAGATTTAATTACATAATTTATTCAGCTTCTAATTCAATTTCCACAATTTATGGTGATTTTCCAAAATCACACTCATTCTTTGTCTCAAGCGATTTATTACAATTTGCTCTTTCACACATTCCTTGCATTCAAATTATCTAAACATGTATATCATGTCATTCAAGATCGAACTCAAATAACATAGGCATTAAAATGCTTCACTAACAGCTTTAGTTTCATTGAAACGAAAAAAATACAAAATCATATTCACATTTAATTTTCCACGATCGTAATCACCTAAAAATAAATCATATACTTCCACAAATCTTTCCACAAGGACCAAGTGTTTATATTTGAATATAAACATAGAATCACTTCACATAACTTCACACATTTACCGAATATATCACGATCACATATATAGTCATAACACTTATTCACAGATGCATCACTTTATATACTTATAATTTAATTCAAATCAAATCACATACGAGTACATGATACGTGCCTGGCCAACTTAATATGTAATGCACTTTCAATTTGTCATCTTAGTGTAGGATCTTGTAATTGTATACTTTTATCAAATTCATCGGCACTTGGCCTACTAGGTATAAAACCCGAAATTATGTTACCAAGCACAAAGCTCGGGACTTTAGCGGATACATTTCAAAGACGAAGCTGCGAGACTTTAGCTGGATACATTTCAAAGACGAAGCTCATGGTCTTTAGCCCGGATACATTTCCAGTGTCTTGCTTATTTATTCACATGTTAACACATTTCACATAACATATCACATTAGCAATTCAATTGCTTCATTCGAATATAAGCACAAAATGTATACCTACCCTTTAACTTTCGGTTCAATAATCATACACAAGGAACACAAATGTCAGAATCCTGTGTCATGACATATGTATCCTAACTATTCCTAAGATTCATACAGGGCTTTCGAACGTCGTAACTCGGTCGAATCGAAAGCTCGAACATAGTTTTCAAACTCATACACATTCAGCATTTACAAGTATAAATTCATATATTATATACCAGCATATATACTTAACATTTAACTACATTTAGGCATGTGTATTTGCTTATAAACTTACCTCAGACGTCGTAAAATGGGACGGAGCTGCTAGTCGACAACTTTCGTTTTTCCCTAGTCCAAATCCGATTTCTTTGGTTTTTGATCTTGGATTTGAGCTTGGGAGTTGGCCGAACCTAAGCTTCCCTTATTTCTTTTTCTTTTCTTTTGTTTCGGCATGGGTGAAATAAAACATATGCCCACTCATATTTTACTTTATAATATCTTTTATATTATAAAGCTTATAATTTTTTTAGTTTTTTTACATTTGAAACAATAATAAAATCATATAATATATATATCCTTTACCAACCAAACAATAAGCTAATGCACATGATATGGCTTTCACGTTTATGTCTTATAATATATATTACACCTTAATATAAAATAATATTTAATTTACACACATATATATATCTTTAATAAAATATTATAAAACCATATGGTATATACTTACCACCGTCCCACTAGTAATCAAATGACTAATTACAACTTAAATACTTCAATTTAAAAAGCCACTAACAATTCGGCCCTTATACTATAAACCATCAAATTTTATTTTTACATGATTAAGTCTTTTTATTTAATCGGATACCCAAACGATAAAAATAAAACTCTAAAATTTTACAGATATAAATTCACACATAATAAACACATAAAATAATTTTTAAATATTTTTCTGGCTCGGATTTGTGGTCCTGAAACCACTGTTCCAAATAGGGTCTAAACTGGGCTGTTACAGATAATAACCAGATGTTAAATCAATCTTTGAAAACATTATTGCACCTTTCAATTGATCAAACAAATCGTCTATTCTCAGACGGATACTTATTCTTAATTGTCACTTTGTTGAGCTGTTGATAGTCTATACACATACTTATAGAACCATCATTTTTCTTTACAAACAACACTGGTGCACCCCAGGGCGAGAAACTCAGTCGTGCAAATCCTCTATCAGTTAATTCTTGCAATTGAGCTTTCAACTCTTTTAACTCTATCGGAGCCATTCTATATAGAGCTATCGATCTCGGTGAAGTTCCCGATACTAAATCAATAGCAAATTCAACCTCTCTGATTGGTGCCAAACCTGGTAACTATTTTGGAAACACGTCTGGATACTCGCAAACAACCGCTACTGATTCAATCTTTGATTTTAACACTTTTGTAACAAATACATATGCAAGATATGTGTTGCATCCCTTTTTCACAAATTTCTGAGCTAACATTGACGAAATTACAGATGGTAAACCACTCAGATCATTTGACTCGATCCAGAGAGTCTCATTATTCTGACATTTAAATTCAATCGTCTTTTGTCTACAATTTACTACTGCATCATGTAATGTCAACTAGTCCATACCCAGAATTACGTCAAACTTATTAAATGAAAACAATATCAAATCAGCCAGAAAATAGTAACCTCGAGTCATTAACAGACAATTCTTACAAACTTTCTTAACCAGGACATATTTGCCTAAGGTGTTCGACACTTTTATAACAAACTAAGTAGAATCAACAAATAAATTCTTACTAGACACTAAATTCACACATATATATGAATGAGTTGATCCAGGGTCTATCAATGCAACTACATCAGTGCCATAAAGAGAGAATCTACCGGTAATAACATCTGGAGATGATGCTTCTTCACGAGCGCGAATAGCATTAGTTCTGGCAGGTGCTCTAGCTTCGGATCTCATAGCAGTATCTCATGTTGCACCTCTACTACCACTCACATTTCCAACATTACAGAATGGTTTTCCTTTCGCAGTCATGTTGTTTGATATTGCATTTTGAGATTTATCTTTCTCGTCTAACTCAAGACAATTTCGAATGAAATTTTCTTGCAAACCACATCTAAAACAGGCTTTTTCATTCATTCTACACTCTCTAAAATGTCGTTTTCCACATCGTCCACATTCAGGTTTATTTGTTCTAACATTACCTACACTTTCCATTGATGTAGCTGGAGTTTTTGAATTCGTAAATTACTTCCCACGATCTCTATTAGCGTACTCCACCAATGCATTTGATCAACTATAAACATCTTGTGATTTCTTGGAAAAAGAGTGATAGGGTTTATTCACCAATCTCTTTCTCGAATCTCTAGCTTCAGAATCAGCCTTTCTCTTTTCTTTGCCCAGTTTTTCAGCCTTGCGAGAACGATCGACGAGTACCACGAACTCCTTCAACTCAAGAATTCCAACTAGCAATCTGATATATTCGTTCAATTCGCCTTCAAATCTTTTGCACATAACAGCTTCCATTGAAACATATTCTAGGGCATATTTACTGAGCCTCACGAATTCTCATTCATACTCTGTCACGGATATATGGCCCTGTTTTAATTCTAGAAACTCATTGTGTTTCCAGTCAATGAACCTCTAGCTGATATATTTCTTTCTGAACTATGATTGAAAGAACTCCCACGTAACTCGTTCTTTCGGTACCACTGATGTCAAAGTATTCCACCATTGATATGCAGTGCCTCTCAATGATACATCATATTTAATGCACTCTTCAGGTGTACATGACAACTCGTCAAATACCCTGATTGTATTTTCAAGCCAGAATTCAGCTCTCTTAGGATCATTGTCAACTATAGCCCTAAACACTTCAGCCCTATGCTTACAAATTTTATCAACTGGTAGCTTGTTCAATCGTATAGGATAAATAACTTCAGGAACTACGAGGATTGGTTGAGGAATTGGCAAGGGTGGTGGTTGTTGGGCAGTCAGATTTGTCCGGACATATTAAGTGAACCACTCCTCATCATTTGGAAAAAGGCTTATTTAGCCTCACCTCCGTGACTACTCGACACGGGTCTAGATTCAGAAAGCACTATCCCTTGAGCGATAGCTGGCGCATTACTCTCAACATTATCTGCTACAACTCATTCGACATCCATTACTATATGAAAACATAACTTATAGTGTCAGGAATCATGTAACACCTCTTACCTGTGTTCGACACCAAAACAGGGTTTGAGGCATTTCTGAACATAAACACATGGAATCGTATAAAATCGGGTCATGAATTTGCGTTCAAATTTAAAACTTTTCACATTTCATCTTAAAGTCCCTAATATGGGCCGACGAAGCCCAAATCATGCTTTGGAAACAGTTCGGGACCAAACCGAGAACTTTAAAAAACTTTGAAATTTTTAATGAAAAATAGGGGCCCACTCTCGTGTGATATTAGGACACGGCTGTGTGGCTGGCATGGCAATGTCCCTAGCCTATGCACTAATCTGGCTTGCCGTTGCAAACAAATTTACGTCACACATAGATATCACCACTCATTCATCCACATATGTAAGCATACACATCCTTGAAATGCATCATCATGGACTTATAATATAGCCAATATACCAACATCAAATGGCCTTACACAACAATGAACTTTCAAATAGAATATTTTAGGCCAAAACAATTATGACATATACAAAAATAATCAAGTCCCCTATACATGCCATAACCTTAAGTATAAGAATTATCAATACCCAATTTGTTAGTTTGATAGTGTGATAGGTTCTTCGACAACTTCCAACCCGAGCTAACCTGAGGACAGTATAAACACATAAAATAAATGGAGTAAGCTATATACAACTCGTCAACAAACTACTTACACATAATCTCTTTTCAGTAGAAACAGACTCCCGAGTATACTTGCTCAACCGTACAAATTCTCTTTCATATTCCGTTACGGTTATGTGGCCTTGTTTCAGTTCTAAAAATTTATTATGTTTTTTTATCCAGGAACTATTGACTGATGTATTTGTAACACCCCTAAACCCGTATCCATTGTCGGAGTAGGTTATGAGGTACTGACGATCAATACACATCATTTAACATACATAACTCATACATTTTTGCATTCATATTCAAATACCATTCAACACAATCATATTGTCCCTTATAAAGGCTTACGAGGCCTTAAACATGCTTTAGAAGTGGTTCGGGACTAAATAGATAGCATATGAAAATTTTGGAAACTTAGAAAAATTTCAAACACATAGGGATCACACGCCCGTGTGAACAAGCTGTGTGCCTCACACTGCTAGTAGACACGCCCGTGTCTTAGGTCTTGTAGAAATAGGGCATACATACTGACTTGCATTACATTACCGAAGATACATGCCGTGTGAAAACTGGAGAGTATACTGACTTGGGTCACACGGCCAACCACACGCCCGTGTGTCTAGCCCGTGTGCCCTTCGAAGTGGCCACACACGCCCATGGGCCAGGCTGTATACTAATCCGAGCCAAACCTGTAGGGTATACTGACTTATACAACAAGGCCAAGCCATACGCCCATGTGCTAGCCCGTGTGCAAAATTAGGGGTATACTAACTTTACCACACGGCCAGTCACACCCCCGTGTGTGAGACTGTATGGAGCATACTGACTTCATTTAAAATCGAGACCAGGGGACATACGGCTGTGTAATATGACCGTGTGTCACACATGGCTTAGACACACGCCCGTGTCTTTACTTGTGTGGACAAAAATAGGCTATTTGCAAAGCCATTGTAACACCCCAAACCCGACCCAAACGTTACGGTCGAATTTAGTATGTCACATGGAGATGTTTCAAAAAAAGCATGTGTTTATCTAAATTCTTTGTTTAGAGTTTAGAAAAAATCTGTTCTTGTTTTAAGTTAAAGTGAATGGAAGCTGTGCACCAGGTAGGAAGCCAGAAAAGAGGAGGTGAGTCTTATAGGACCGCTTAAGTACCAAGCTCTTCTCGGATCCAATCCTAGACATGCACACATCCATTGCCACACTTTAAGCGGAGTTACGTGTCTCTGAACATTAAAACAAGTTTAAGTGCGCTTAAAATATTTATTTTCTTGGGAAAACATTTACTTTGTGGAAACTTTGCGCGTCATCGTGATCTTTTAAAAACAGGTAGTTTTTTTTTAAAAACAAGTAGTTTTTATAAAACGAACCTTAGTGCTAACCAGTTTAATAATCCCCAAAATAAAATTAATTAAAAAGAGCAGCCTTATTACAACTTTAGGAATAATAAAAATAATCCAAATTAAATGCTAAACTTATTAAATCCGGCAATCAATCTTCATGGCCACCACGAATCCTTGACTCCAAGTCCACCAACTAGGGCTCACCTGCAAGGATGGAAGAGGAAGGGGTGAGTTTGGGAAACTCAGTGCATATAGAAACCCATCCAAAGCCCAAATCAGCTTGAGCCCATTGGGCCTAAGCCCTATTCAAATAACAGTACACAGTTGACTGAAGCCCTTTCCAGAATACAGTAGCAAGGCCTTAGCCCCTCTTTACATAACAGTGTGGCCCATAGGCCCAGTTCAGCAACATAGGTAACAATAGTAGTAATGCATGCAAACCCATCTGGGGAGACTACTCAACCCACCGACCGCTACACTGCACCCGTACCAGCCCTACACTCCATGTGGGGAATATCTCAACCCACCCAGCCCTACACTCCACAGTTGCAGCAACGCTGGTCAAATATCAGTAAGTTGAGGCAAAGTCTCCAGTACATGGATGAACCACTTTCAATACTTCCTCCATCAATAGCCCAATCCCATGCAACAGATATTAATAAAAGCATATCATGCAAAATACAGTATTAATCAATCATGCAGATTAGCCAATTTAAACTCTAGGGGTATATCGGTAATTTTGCTCTTTAGGGGTAATTTTCGTAACTTAGCAACTACACAAGCTACTTCAGTAATTTTCAACAGTTTTATGCCATTTGGTTCCACCATCTAACTAATAGGCTAATTTGCCCCTCTCTTACCCATATTGGTCCGTAAGCCCATTGGGCCCAGTTTTGGCCCATCAAGGCCCTCTTTTTTCGAAGTACGTTAGACGTCACACAAACTTACTTACCACCTTGCGGTGCTAGATCTAACAATTACTCTACGTCTTGAGAGCATTCGCATACTCACAAGCCCATGAAATGCCAGAATTTCGGCATTTCAGCTTTTGCCGAATTGAACTAAGAAAGGGTGTTCGGTACACACCTGTTTCGCGACGACTGCTACTGAGATCTCTTTCGATGTCCTTTTTGCCAAAATCGATAGCTAGCTCCGAATCCGATTGCTCCAACAACCCACGCCTTCAATCCAACACTTAAGAAGACACTAATCATTGATGTAAAACGTCGATTAAAAACCTTTAGAGCCACATGCCCAAATCGATGACCTCCCTAGATTTTAGGGACTTGACTTTTCCTAACTTTGTAAAATAGGACCAGATCGAGATGATGAACACTTACCCCTTACTCCTTTTTGATCTCTACGCAATCTGGTGCAAATTTATCTTTCAAACAACGGTAGAACTCGACTCCCGGAGTTTTGAAGTTTCGGCTATAAGCCCCCAAATCTATGGTTTTTCGGCTTTTGGGTGATGAAGGAGATGACAGTGTGGGGCTATAACCTTGATGTAGAATTGCCGATAGGTATCTAGGGTTTAGAAAAGATGATTGTCATTTATTAGGCACAAAAATATCTAAGGATTTGGCTTGGAAGAAATCGGCACAACTAATGTATTTTTTGAGGTTTCGGCTTTTGTGGTTTCGGCACAAGTGTTGATGAACAATGAGTTTGATGAACGGTTTTGAAGAAGAAAATGAAGAAAGAAGAATAGAGAGAATGGTGGTTTCGGCTAGAGAGGAAAAGAGAGAAAAGAACAACCCTAAGGTGTTTTAGCAAAAGAAAACGGCACCACTCAACACCCTAAGTGCCGAAATCCCCTTTCTAATTCCCCTAATTCGGCCAACTCTTAGGCTCTCTCCAAATCCCTTAAATCTCTCCCCTTATCACTCCTTAATCCAAGTGTTTAGACTGATTCAAACTCTCCTCTAGCAGAATCCACCTGGACTCCACACTTACCCCTCCAGCACTTAAAAATAAATGCATCTATTTGTCAACACAGGGAATCGATCCCATGCTTTCCCCAATGCTCCACACGCCACCTTTTTAGGAGCCTAGTGGCGTCACCCTTGCCACTTTACTAAGGCTCTTTTTGTGATGCAATTTGCCCATATCTCTATACAAGGGCCATCTAGCCAGAACCCCTAACTCCTAAGTCCAAAAATTCAAAAATTCAACCGGGTTTTGGCCAACACATGGGCCTTCTATAAGCCCATTTACCTACTCAAAATATTAATTCCACATCCAAATACAAAATTTTTAAAATCTTTACAAAATATTGAAAACCGCGAATAAATCTGAAAAATCAGGATGTTACAGCCATTATGCCACCCTATTTTCACACGTATGCATAAGAATAAATTGCAACGTTTTTATAACCCAAAAGGCAGCCATTCCATAACATTTCATACACATATGATACCAATTCCATATAGTATTCAAATACTTAACTAATATCATACATTTTCCATTCATAAGCCTACCATATTACAAAACACATTTGCATATTTCCATTCCATCTACTACTAGCCAAAACATACCAAAACATAATATCAAGTTTAGGCAAATCACATGGCATAGACTTATAGCACAAAATGTACCAAAATCACAATCTCAAATAGCCATAACTAACATCTTTATAACTAGCTTATACGTGGCGTATTTACATATATCCACAAGTTCAAAAGTACCAATCGACAATTAGATAATGTGATGTGTAACTCTGATTAGACCAAAACGAGCGAGCTATCAAACCTCTATAAAACATGAAAAAGAAAAAGAGTAAGCTTTATAGCTTAATAAGCCTGTATAATTCAGAATTAAACTTACCATTTATACATAATCAAAGCAATAATTAAGGTGTATTCAATTCAATTACCAAATGCCTAAACACAAACATTCATCACAAGTTAGTCACCTAAATACATGAAATCATCCATTAACTCAATATAGATACTCAGTACATTGTACATATTAACTTCACATACATCATGTACATCATTTGTAACATTTTACTTTCAATCATATAACAGTAATTCATTCGTATAAACAGTACTTTACTATATCACAGAATTTATGACTGTTGAACCTATCAGAATCTCGAGGAATACTCGAGTGATATACAGTACATATAATTCAGTAATCCATCAACTCATTATCATTTTTTGCTCTTTTGAGCTAAGAACAGCAAGCTCCTCCTGAGCTGATGGACAGTAAGCTCTATTGAGCTGAAATGGTAAGCTCTGACGAGCTGAAATGGTAAGCTCTGACGAGCTGAATCAATAAGCTCATACGAGTTGTGAACAGTAAAATCTTATGAGCTGATATATCAGTAAGCTCATATGAGCTGCGGTGAGTCTGCAAAACATGCAGGATCTTAACCAAAATGGTAACCCTGGTGACATGTTACTCGTATCCTACGAATTCTTACGGTTCAAATGGGGCTCAGTAACAAATAAACTATATCGATACGACATTCATAATCCAAATATATCAACTACTCAATTATACACATTCATTACAATTATTTCAAGTATTTAAAAGTTCGATTCTAATTATACGAACTTACCTCGTACCACTCGGATAACAACTATCGGCTATTTGACAATCTTTCCTTTTCCCCAATCTAAACCAAATCTCAGCTTATCTTGATTTATATATTATCAAAATGAGCTTATTTAATCAACTATTTATTCAATTTGGTCCAAAACACACTTTAGGGCTATTTTACACATTTGCCCCTAAACTTTTACATTTTTACAATTTAATCCTTATCACATAAAATTGCAAATTCATGCAATTTAGTACAAGACCATGCTTAATCGAATTTACTATATATTACTAGCAGCACATATTTGCAATTTATTCACTCTTTTACTGTAACGCCTCAAATTTGGGCCTAGAAGTATTAGGCTTTGAGCAAGGGTACAGTTAGGAGACTGCACATAAATATTTAGTAGTGTAAGAAAGTGACACAATTGTGTGTTTGGCTTAGTGGTTTTGTGCTTTGGAAGTGTTTGGGAGGTCATGGGTTCAAGCCCTGGATTCCATAAAATTTTGGTTTTTTAAGGATAAAACCCTTATCTTTGGCCAGTAGGGTTATAAGTTTATTTTGGTAAAGTATGATATAAAAAGCCTACTGGTCTAGTGGATAGTGGCGTGTGCAGTGTGATAATGGTCTAAGGTTCGAATCCCTGCTTGTGCAAATAGAGGTTATTTTTGCTACTGGCCATGGGAGGAAGTTGTGTTTGACTGAAACACCAAGAATTTAAATAGGTTTGAATAGATTGGTTGTTAGCCGAATTTAAGGAGATGGAGGGGAGGAAATTGTAGAGGAAATCGGGGAGTTTGAGTGGTTTGAAGGTGTTATGCCAAAATTGGACTGTTGGCACACAGAGTTTCAGTTTAGGTAGGGGTGTGTGGAGGAGTAAGTGGAAGTTTGTTGACTGAATCCTCTCCTTACTTTCCAGGTTTTCAAAAAGTTTGTTTTGTGTTTTCTCTTCTTTTGGTTTCGAGTAGCCCCTAAAAATTTCCAAGTGTGCTGTCGATTTCCCCTTATTCTTGGCTAATTTCTTCTGTCCCTTATCTTATTTTCTATCGATTTTTCCTTCTCCTCTGTCTCTACTTGGCCAATTGCCTGAGTAACACTTCGATGGATTCTTCTTTTCTCTTCTTTTATGTTGGCTGAACCCTTATACTCTGTTTTGGAAATTGAACACCTTATTCCCACATTCTTTATTCTCTTGGCCGAATAGTTCTTGCCGAATACCTCTGGCATTTGTGGCCGATTCTTCTCTCCCTCTCAATCGTGCTACCTTCTCTTGCTAAAACTGAATACCCCTTTGGTTATTCAGGAGAAGTCTAGACTGGGGTCTTGGCTGTTTATTGGGGTGCGATCTCCATAGCCAACGAGTTAGGCCAATTGTTCCTTCACAACAAGTGATCTTTTTGCTCGTGGTAAGTACTTTAAGTAGTGATTATATTGATAAGAGATTATAACTTCTGATGAATCGGCTAACTATTTCGTAAAGGTTAAAGCTTTGGGAAGAGTACGTTGGGTTTGGAGCAAGAGGGCTTATGCGATAGTTTGATTGGTAATTAGCAATGATTTGGTTAAAGTATTGGCGATACTATGGTTTTTGGATTAACCACAAATTTGAGCTAATGGTGGAGTTGTTGTGAATCATAGGTGCTTTAAAACTTGGAAGTGTTGAGGCTATAGTTTCGTTGTAGGGGTGTAAAACACTACCATTACCATAAATCAGTAAAAGCTAGAAAATAGGACCGTTGATGCCACATGGGTGTGTGATTGCTCGTGTGGTAACCCTGAACGCATAAACCTAGGGACTGAATTATGACAGGCCACCATAGGCGATACCATGGACTTAGGCCGATTTGGGCCATGTTGGGCCGTGTGGGCCTCACACGGGTAAACCACACGGATATGTGGAGGATATTGGAGCCGGCGGTGAAGTTCACACGGCCAAGGCCATAATTGGGCTACGTGGGCCACACGGGGGTGGCCCACATGCGTTCGCAGTATGGGCCTTGGCCCATTTTCACTGTTTGATTGTTAAGGTTGCACGGGTCGCCTGAGACGACTGTGACCTTCTGTCGTGGTTGGTAAGCGTACCCGAACCCTTATGTGATAAAATGATGCTTTTACCCTTATGTGATAAAATGACGATATTGCCCTTATGTGATAAAATGATGATTTTACCTTTATGTGATAAAATGACGATATTGCCCTTATGTGATAAAATGGCGATTTTACCCTTATGTGATAAAATGATGATTTTGCCCTCATGTGATAAAATGATGATTTTGCCCTTATGTGATAAAATGACCGAAATACCCTCATAGGGTAGAATGACCGAAATACCCTCATAGGGTAGAATGACCGAAATACCCGTGTAGGGTAAAATGACTGTAATAACCCGTTAAGGTAAAATGACAAATTTGTTCCACGATGTGTATGACTGTATTTGAGCATGCCATGTTATATGTATGTTGCATCTATGTATAATATTATGTTGCAATGCATGGGGTGGGATATATGATTTTGGAGGAAGTGTACTGTACTGATATGGTCGCACGGGTCACGTAAGGGGACTGTGGGCCTACCAATGGCTTTAAGCCTACAATACTGGCAACTTTGCTGCAATACTATTTTAGTGCCGTAACTGGTGCTACTTGGTGTGTAGGGCTGGGTGGGTCGATTTTATCACCACATGGTGTGTAGGGTTGGTACGGAGGTGGTGTGTAGAGGCTGGATTGGGTAGGATTTTCTGCTTGCATACTGTACTGATTACTATTACTGCATTGATCATGGTTACTGCACTGATTACTATTACTGAAATGGGCTAAGGCCGAGACTGCTACTGTTACTAATATGGGCTTAGGCCCAGAATGTATTCACTCTCTGCATGTCTATCTTTGTGTTATTATGGGATTACACACTGAGTTTTCGCAAACTCACCCAACTGTATTAACTGCACAGGTAATCCTTAGGTGGATTGATGCTGCGAGGGACTCAGAGGTGGACACACAATAGCTTACGCTTCCAAATTTATCTTTTAATTTATAAGTAGTTTTATTTGGGTATTTTATGTAAAAGGCCTATTTAAGTTTTATTCTTTAATTTGGGCTTTTATTATTTTATCATGATTTGTACCTGCTAGTGGTAGGATGTGGGTTTTCAAATGATATGCATGATTTACCAAAATACCACAAATACGCAAAATCGTTTCAGAAGCTTCTGCTATAAACGAGATTTTGGAATTAATAACGTTTTAAAGTAAATACTTTTTTATAGTGATGTAGGTTTTAAAATTATTCTCTAGATCACATAAAGAGGCTAAATAAACATTGGGCTTTTCAAACATTATCACGTTTTACGAAAAACACTTCAATGTGACATTGCCAGATTCAGCCATAACATCTAGGCCGGGTTTGGGGTGTTACATCTACCTACATAATTTTACATTTTCTCAATTTAACCCCTTTGACATTTTTGTCAAAAATCACTTTACAAAACTAGTTTAACTATCAAAAAATATTCAAAATCCATCATCAACCACCAAATTACTCAAACATTTAACAATGGTAATGTAACACCCCGTACCCGAGTCCGTTACCGGAGTCGAACACAAGGTGCATACAGACTTAACTTAATTGTTTTCACAGTCCATAAAAAAAATTTTCCAGACTAGCTGGTTACTGCATCACTGTCGCCTTAAAAATCATATCTTGAGTTTTAAAGCTCGAAAATAAGTTTCGTAATTTTTCCCTGAAACTAGACTCATAATTCCATCAACATATTTTTTTCTAGAAATTTTGGTCGGGCCAATTAGTACAGTTTATTAGTTAAAGTCTCCCCTAATCCAGGGTTCGACTACACTGACCTTCACGCATTACGAATTGGATATCTCCCTGTACAGGGCTTCAATACTGATGCCGTTTGTTTCTATAGAAACTAAACTCAGAGAGGAATCTATACATATATGGAATGACTCCTAATTATCTCTGGTTAATTTACAATGAATTTCCAAAGTCGGAATAGGGGATCCAGAAACCGTTCTGGCCCTGTTTCACGAGAACTTTAATATCTCTTAACATATAACTCATATGACCGTTTCGTTTCTTCCATATGAAAGTAGATTCATCAAGGTTAATTTGCATAATTTATTCACTATTTAATACCATTCCTACTATTTTTAGTGATTTTTCACATCCACATCACTGCTGCCATCAGCATCTGCCTTTAAGGTAGGCTTTACCTATTTCATGATTTCCATGATTCAATTGGCCCTTTTTGCATACACAGCACAAAGTGTGATCGTGATTAACCATTCCAATGGCTAATCGTTTCAAAACCATTCCATACCTCATAATGATCAACATACAAACGATTATAGTACTATGCTAAAATTATATAAGCCATTTTCGCATGGCTATCCAAGTTTACACAAACCGAAAGGTACATGACCTACAACAACGGGTAGTCCTATACATGCCATTTCAAAGTTCAACCAAAATTGTACCAAAATGGGGGCTTTGATAGTGTGGATGACTTTGACTTGATGATCCCGAATCTGATAGCTAACGAGCAAAATCTATAAAGCAGAGAGCCAAAGCAACGGGTAAGCATTTTAATGCTTAGTAAGTCTCAAGTAATGAAATCAGCTTTGACTAAAGTATTACATTTACATAACTAAATGAATCACTTTATTAATACACATTCTCATAATCATACTTACTTCACATTACCGACCCTTATGTTCATACACAAAAGAACAACTTAGCTAAAGGCGGTAGCTCGTTTATCAACTGAGCGAATACTTGTAAGGACTCAACTAATTCAAGCACATACGAACATACCTCATTGCTGGAATTTTCACAAGTGTATAAACTGAAATTTTACAGCAAGATAGCTCATTTCCGAGTCACGTACCTTGGATTTAACCGGATATAACCACAAGCACAATTGCCTTGGTCTTAACCCGGATTTAGTAACTTGCACAATTGCCTTGGTCTTAACCGGATATAACAACTTCATACGAATGCCTTGGTCTTAGCCGGATATAATCACTAGCATAAATGCCTTGGGACTTAGCCGGGTATCATTCAAATGCTCATGTACACATATATCAATAATCACGACACATCCATATTTCATTTTCGTTACTAAGGCTCAAACACAAAATATTTATCAAACCTTTACAATTTCGGCTCAATAGCCACACACAAGGAGCATGATTTCAATATAATTCAAGTAGGGTCATTACTCGAAGACTTACCTCGGATGTTGTCGAACGATTTCGACGGCTACTCGACTACTTTTTCCTTCCCTTTATCGGATTTAGCTCCCCTTTGCTCTTGAGCTTAATTTGACAAATAAATTGATTTAATCATTTGAGCATCGAAGAGGAATTCAAGGTACTTAGCCAAGATATATACTCATTAGGCATCAAAGTCGCATATGTACGAAATCATGAATCGAACTCAACACATTAGTTAATATTCCTCTTAGCCAAATTTTCTAAGCCAAGAATAGGCATCAATATGCTTGCCTCTAACCGAATGCATGCACACCAATTCCCCTCATGTGGCCGAATATGCATGTCCATGTTGAGGCCGATTATACACTTAATACCACACAAAAAAAAAACAGCATACATTTTACTAACTAACGCATTCCATATTGTAACTCAATACGCATCAACCATTTATTTCATAACCGAAACATCATCATATGCAAATATATACCTTGAGATGGTATATATGTCATACCAATACATCATATGCAAACATATGTACATATAGGTGCAAGGGCTGAATCTCAAGTTGCTTATATCCAAATATAAACACATATCCAAAGCTCAAATCTTACATACCATGCAATATGCATAAATCATACTCATGGATCTACCATGGCCGAATACACCACAACACCATACCGTTTCAATTTGGTCATGGTTAAACAAAGAACTTAGTGTCTCACTCAAAAATGCTAAAAGAAAATCCAAGAGTCCTCAATCCCCCATCACATGTATCATTATCAAGCTTTATATTTAGCATGCAATGGCACTAACACAACATCCACCTTGGCCAAATACCATCCCCATGATATAACAAAGATTTGAACCATGGGCTAATAGGAGCATCAAGCTATCAACTAGAAACATGCATGAATCTCATGGCAAAACAACAAACTTACCTTAATAGTGACCTAGGATAGCCGAATGCTTCACTCCCTTCTTCTCTTTTTCCTTCAATTTTCGGCCAAAAGATGTTCAAGGATGAACACACACATTTTTTTTTCTTTTTTTTATTACCCATACACCTTAGTTTAATGTTTCTCCCTAATGCACCAACAAAACATGTCTATGACATGTTTTGCCCATCCTCCCTTGTCATGGCCGGCCATCACTTGTAAAAAGAGGGGTATTTGACATGCAAGACCATTGTTTTGCATGCATGCTTTAATTAGTCATCACACATTTCCCTCTCCTACTTTCAAAGTTTACTACTAGGTCCTTTTTAGTGAAATTCACATTTATAATCCTAAATCAAATCATCAAAAACGTCACACACGAATTAACACATATCATAGGCATCAAAATGAACATTAAATTATTTTTATGCCTCGGTTTTGTGGTCCCGAAACCACATTCCGACTAGGGTCAATTTTGGGCTGTCACAGGTAATATGTTAAATCTTTAACCATTTTGAAATCTAAGGTACAGGCTAGCTAGAATATGAAGCAATGATTATAAAAACATAGAAATCATTAAAAATCGAGCAAAAATTGTACGTTAATCAATGATCTAAATGGCCTTCTCAATCTCTAATTTTAGCAAGAAGATGACGATAATGAATCGAAATTGTTATGTTTTATTATTATTAACGTTATTTACCAATTTACTAAATTAACCTTTAAAATTATTATAATTTACACCATTTTCCATGCTGTCATCATCCACTAACCCATAAAAGGCCTATTTACCACTTAAAGACCTTTACTTAAATGTTCTATAGCTATTTGACACTTTTAGCTAATATAACACAAGTTTTACACTTTATGCAATTTAGTCCTTTTTACCAAATTAAGCATTCAAACAGTAAAATTTCTTTACGAAACTTTCACACAATAATTCTATCATACTGTAAACCTTATTAAATTAATAAAATAAATACTTTGATGTCATATTTGTGGTCCCAAAAACACTGTTTCGATTTGACTCAAAAACGGGCTGTTACAACTCTCCTCCTTAGGGATTTTCCCCCTGAAAATCTTACCAATGAATAGGTTAGGGTCTTGTTTTCTCATAACTTCCTCAGGTTCCACATAGCTTCTTTGATCCTGTGTTTATGCCAAAGAACCTTCAATAGGGCTATGCGTTTATTTCTCAATTCTTTGATTTCACGAACTAAAATCCTGATCGGTTCTTCACTATAAATCAAATCAACCTGTATCTCAACATCTACCAGAGAAATTACGTGTGGCGGATTGGATCTGTATCGACATAGCATAGAAACGTGAAAGACATTACGAATCTTTTCAAGTTCTAATGGCAAAGCTAGTTGATATGCCACTAGCGCTGTTTGTTCAATAATCTCATACGACTCGATGAATCGTGGACTCAGCTTTCTTTTATGGCCGAATTGAATAACCGTTTTCCACGGTGACACCTTTAAAAACGATCGATCCCTGACTTGAAACTCAATTTCTTTACGTTTTAAATATGCGTATAATTTCTGTCAATCTTAAGCTGCTTTTAAACTATCACGAATCGTTTTCACTTTTTCTTCAGTTTCTCTATCAGTTCAACCTCGTGAATCTTTCTCTCACTTAGTTCAGTCCAATATAGTGGCGTTTGACATTTGCAACCATATAAAGCTTCGTACGGTGCCATATTAATACTCGTTTGAAAACTGTTATTATACGTGAACTTAATCAACGGTAAGTATTTTTCCCAACTGTCCTCAAACTCTAAAATACAATATCTCAACATGTCTTCGAGAATCTGAATAACTCTCTCGGTTTGATTGTCAATCTGAGGATGAGAAGCAGTACTGAAATTCAATTTCATACCTAGAGCTTCTTGCAATTTCTTCTAGAATCATGGCATAAATCTCGGATCTCTATCAGAAATAATAGATAGTGGCACCCTGTGCAATCGAATAATCTCAGATATGTACAATTTAGCTAATCTATCAAGTGAGTAATCTGTACGTACTAGTATGAAATGAGCAGATTTTGTTAGTCGATCAACGACAACCTAGATTGTATCTTTCTTTTTCGGAGTTAGAGGCAATCCTGACACAAAATCCATTGTAACTCTATCCCATTTCCACTCAGGAATCATTACAAGCTGTAGTAAAGCCGATGGCACTTGATGTTTAGCTTTGACTTGTTGACAAATCAAACATTTAGAAACAAACTCTGTAATATCTCATTTTATTCCTTGCCACCAGTAAAATAGTTTAAAATTGTTGTACATTTTGGTACTTCCCGAATGAACAGATAAGTAGCTATGGTGTGCTTCGTGCAAAATCTTTTGAATGAGTTCTAAATTTCTTGGAACGAAAATTCTATTCGGAAACCTTAAATAATCATCAGCTCCAATTTGAAACTCTGAATTAGGGATAGTCTCACATTGAACTTGTTTAGCTTGCAATTCGTGATTATTTTTCTCATATTCACAGATTTGTTGAAGAAATACCGGTTTAGCTTTAATTCAACTAAAATAGACCTATCATCAAAAATCTTCATGTAACACCCCTCGCTCGTATCTGACGCCGGGAAGGGTTCGAGGCTTTATCGGGGTTTCACACTTACAAACATACTGAATCGAGTCACTGAATTTTGCCCAATATTTAAAATTTTTCAAACATGTACATCTCGTCCCTTACACAGGCCTTCGAGGCCTAAAACATACCTAGGGGCAGTTCGGGACAAAACCAGGAACATTCGACAAACTTTGGGTACCTTGGAAAATTTCTCTTACTTTGAAGAGTCACACGCCCGTATGGCTTGGCACATGCCCATGTCCTCAGCCCGTGTGCAACACTGACTTTAGCCATATCATACAATTAGGGACACACGACCAAGATACACGCTCGTGTGGCCTGCTTGTGTACAACACTAACTTAAAATTTTAGGAGCAAGGGACGCACAACAATAACACACACCCATGGGGGTGAGCTGTGTGTTACACACGGCCTAGACACACGCCCGTCTGTCCAACCGTGTGGACCCTAATTGGCTATTTCCAAGCCTTTGGTCACCCTTTTCATCACTTATACTTAATGATTACCAAATACAAAGTAAAACATGATTAGGTCATAGATTTATAGGTCATAGCCTACTTCAAAATAGGCCAATTCCCATGGCCATATACAAAAAGATAGATATATCTTTGCATGCCTTCATTTGGAAAATAAAATGACACATATAACAAAATACTCAAAAGCCCTATACATGCCATGGAACAAATTAAAAATGTCTTTACACCAAAACTGATCTATTTGATAGTGTGCTGGTTCTCCCAACCGTCTTCCAAGCCTTACGAGTCATTGGGCTCTGAAAAGCAAGAAAAAGAGAGGGATAAGCATTTACATGCTTAGTAAGCTCGAATAATTGGAAAGTAAACTGACTAAGTAATTAGCATTCAACCAAATTGGGCAATAAAATCAATAACATGAAATGGCTTCCCTATCACATACACTCATTCAAAGAGTTAGTCATATAACAAAGCACCATGTAATTTATCTTAGGTGAGCTCATCATTCAACATCTCATTTTGTACATATATCTCATATTAATCTAGTTGAGTTTCTAGGAAATCTCGATGGAATATCCATAATCCGTCAATTCATAAGGATAATCATTTCAGGTATGCACTTTCGCGAACCTCACATCTTACGGCGGAATTACCATTCCAGGCTAAATTCCCCGTATCGTAAACTTAGAAGATGATGTTGGGATTACCAGTCCAGGCTAAATCTCTTATAATGACAAACATCCTTAATGAGTTCGGATCTGAATTACCAGTCCATACTAAATTCAGAACCCAAATTGGATTACCTGTCCGGGCTAAATTCGTAATGCACATATATTCTTTGGAAAGGTCGATCATCCAAAGGAACACCCATCTAGGCTAGATCCTTTTCAGAATTGAGATCAACAGATTACCCGTCTGGGCTAAATCCTTATTGCAACACATACAGGATCTCAATTCACATGTCAAGCATGGTTTATCCATCGAATTCCCTTTTTTTTTAACCTCAACCGAGATAATTTTTCAACATATCATTATTAGAGTTGCAATTCATGTAATTTCATGCCATCAATAATACAATCGTCATGCATTCATAAATCATATAATTAGACACATTATGAGTTTACTTTAAGTTATCCGAACTTACCTGGTATTTGTTTTGGTAACGTGTTTTAGTTATTCCGAAACTTTTTATTTTCCTTGATCGACCTCTGAAATTTGATTTCCATTATTTTCCATATTTTTCATTATTTTCTGATTTCTACCTTACATTTTACAACTTTTGCAAAAAGGACCCTTTAAGGGTATTTCATGAAAATCACCTAGGAAAAGAAGTTTAACACACATTCAACTTTCATATTCCTTCATAATCCATCAAAATACAAGTAAATCATGCATGGGTAAATTTTTAAACATGAACCCTAGCATGAAATCTGCGTAGAAATGGAAAGAGTAAGCTACCAAGATTTCAAAAATACAAAGAACATTAAAAACGGGGCTTGGGAGCACTTACTATTGAGCTTGAAAAGCTTGGAAACCCTAGCTATGGAGGGCTTGAGAGTTTCGTCTGGTGCAATGGAGAAAATGACTGATTTCTGGTTCATTTTCCCATTTTATTTCATTAAAATGCCAAATGACTAAAATACCCTTAAGCCATTTCTTTAAAATTTCATCCATGCAAGCCCCTTTTTGTCCAAAAACTTAGAAATTGGGAAAATTGTTCTCCAAGACCTTCTAATTTATAATCTAAAGCAATTTCATACAAATTGCTTCTAGAATCCAAGTTTTGCAATCTATTCAATTTAGTCCGTAATTTTCAATTAGACACCTTACTTAAAGAATTTCTTCATGAAACCTTAACACATGCATATTATAATATTTTAGGCCTAATAATAATCATAAAATAAATATTTTGATGTCGGATTTGTGGTCCCGAAACCACTATTTCGACTAGGCCCTACTTCGGGATGTTACATTTCTCCCATTTAGGGACTTTCGTTCTCGAAAGTCTTATTAGTAAACAGGTTCGAATATTGGCTTCTCATGGTTTCTTCTGGCTCCCATGAAGCATCTTCCACAGCATGTCGATGCAATAAAACTTTTACTAAAGCTACATCTTTATTCCTTAACTGTTTAATCTCATGGGTCAAAATCTTAACCGGTTCATCTCCATAGGTCATGTCCGATCAAATTTCAATCTCTGCCGGTGAAATCACATGAGAGGGGTCAGATCGGTATCGCCTTAACATAGATACATGGAACACATTGTGAATCTTTTCCAGTCTGGGTGGCAATGCAAAACGATAGGCTAATGGCTCAACTTTTTTGGTAATCTCGTACGGATTGATAAATCACGTACTCAGTTTGCCTTTCCAGCCAAATCTCAACACCTTTCTCCACGGAGATACTTTCAAAAATACTTTATCTCCAACTTGAAACTCAATTTCCTTTCTTTTCAGATCAGCGTATGATTTTTTCCTATTCGATGCCGCTTTTAAACAATCTCGTATCACTTTACTTTTGATTTAGTTTCCTTAATCAGATCTAGTCCGTGAATCTAGCTTTCCTGAGTTCTGTCCAGTACAACGGAGTCCGGCACTTCTTGCCATACACGGCCTCATAAGGTGCCTTCTTCAAACTTGTTTGAAAATTGTTGTTGTAGGCAAATTCTACCATCGGCAAGTATTTTTCCTAGCTACCCTAAAATTTGAGGATGCAACATCGCAACATATCCTCAAGAATCTGAATCATCCGTTTAGAATGACCATCGGTCTGTGGGTGAAAAGTGTACTAAAAATTAACTTAGTACCCAAGGCTTCTTGTAACTTCTTCCAGAATCTCAATGTGAACCTTGGGTCTCTGTCTGAAATAATCGACAGCGGTACCCCATGTAATCTCACAATCTCAGAAATATATAAGTCGGCCAACTTATTGAGAGAATTATCTATCCTTACCGGAACAAAATGAGCCGACTTCGTGAACTTATCCACTATGACCCATATGGCATCTTTCTTTTTCGGAGTTAACGACAATCCTGTTACAAAATCCATAGTAACTCTGTCCCACTTCCATTCGGGGACCATTATAACTTGTAACAAAGTTGAAGGTACTTGATGTTCAGCTTTAACTTGCTGACATACCAGGCATTTCGATACAAATTCAGAAATATCTCTTTTCATGCCGTTCCACCAGTACATTTTCTTCGAATCGTTGTACATCTTGGTACTTCCCTGGTGAATTGATAAATGACTATTATGTGCTTCTTGCAAAATTTTTCGAATAAGCCCATTATCTTTGGCTACACAAACCTTATCTCTGAACATCAAACATCCATCAGAACCAATTCGAAAATCTGATTCAACACTTGATTCACATTGAGTCCTTTTAGCTTGCAAGTCATCATCATTAGTTTGAGCATTATAGATTTCCTGAAGAAATGTCGGCCTAGCCTCTAGCTCTACCAAAACTGAACCATCGTCAAGAAATGCCAAACGAGCATCTATGACCCTTAATGTAAACAAGGATTTTCTGCTCAATGCATCAGCGACCACATTCGCCTTTCCCGGGTGATAGTCGATGATCAGATCATAATCCTTGATTAATTTTAACCATCTCCACTATCTCAGATTTAATTCTTTTTGAGTCATCAAATACTTCAAACTCTTGTGGTCTGTGAATATGCAACAAGTCTCACCATATAAATAATGCCTCCAAATTTTCAAAGCAAAAACGATGGCGGCAAGCTCTAGGTCGTGTGTAGTATAGTTTTTCTCGTGTGGTTTCAACTGTCGTGAAGCGTAGGCTATCACCTTGCCATCCTACATAAGCACACAACCTAGTGCATTCAAGGATGCATCACTTTAAACCATAAATTCTTTTCCCGGCTCAGGAAATACTAGAATAGGAGTTCAGTCAACAATGTCTTTAACTTTTCAAAACTTTGCTGACACTCTTTCGTCCATTTGAATTTTACGTCTTTCTGTAGCAACCTCGTCATCGGAGTCTCTATCATGGAGAATCCTTTAACAAATCGTTGATAGTAACTGGCTAAGCCCAAAAAGCTTCTAACCTCGGTTACATTTTTAGACGGTTTCCATTCGATGATAGCAGAAATCTTACTTGGATCAACTCGGATGCCTTCACCCAAAACAATATGACCCAAAAATCCAAATTTTTGGAGCCAAAACTCACTCTTGCTAAACTTAGCATACAACTGCATTTCCTGTAAGGTTTGCAACACAATTCTCAGGTGCTTCGCATGCTCTGTCTCATCTTTGGAGTAAATCAAGATGTCGTCAATGAACACAATGATAAATTTATCCAAACATGGCTGAAAGTGATACGATCTGCCTCGGGGTGAGTCGAGTCATATTCTAGTTTGCCCGATTGTCTACAAGGAAGTATCATTCGGCTCTTTTAAATAAGATGTTTTTAGGTTAAATAATACGGAAGCTTTTTAAAAAGGGTTTAAAGATGGGTTTGAAATATGAATATTAAAGGTTCGGTTTTAAAAGAAACAAAAGAATGAAAATAGTTTGAAGGCAGTTTAATAAATGATGGTTATGGAAGATGGTGAACTTAAAAGCAAGTAAGAGCCAATATTAGGAAATATTGACCAAGTACTTAAACGCTTTCAAGGTGAAAATGAAAATGATAGAACCTCGACCCACTACTTAACAAAGTAGGAAGCTCGGTATATGGGTGAACGCCACACTATTTGATAGTGATAAGTTCGGGATAGTGAAGAACAGGGTTGACGCCACTAGGCTTCCTAGATAAGCCAACAAAGTCCTCAACGAAATATGAGAGAAAGAAATCTCACAAATTCCATGAAAGTTTAACAAATTTTCATTAAGTGAAAAGTCTAACCTCTTACAAATGGAATAACATATATTTATAGCCTAAATAAAAGTAGTCGAATGGACGAGCTTAGAAGCTAAGAAATTCGGCCATAAACACCTAGATAATTCTAGAAGTAAAATCATGAATATTTATGAATGTGCAGCCCTTTAATGTTCCATCATCCCCCTTGGCCGAATAAAGCTTTAATGCACCTTGAATACTTGAATGGTTAGCTTGAAAATGCATGGATCATGCATGAAACGTCCCAATGTATGTTCCTCCATAAATTCGGTCCATGAACCTTCAAAAACATGAACATTAAACAACCCCTACTTGCATGAACGTCTCCAATACATGTACTCCTTAAATGCCATCCATTGAACCTCAATTCTACATGCACCTCTTCATACATTGCACCAAGCCCTACATGAACTTGTATTAATTTCCTTCCATGCATGAATGTGTGCCGTCCAAAGAGATTGGATCTTCTAGATACATTCATGCATGAATCTTCATCATTCATGTAATCGAGTGTGCATTTGAACCCAAACATTCATGTATTTTGTGCATTCATGTATTTGACAAATACATGAACTTATAAACACCTTGAATCGGTCATGCATACACCTAATTAAATGTTGTTAATTCATGCATGTGGGATGTCCAAAAGAGATGTTTCTTTAAGCATTCATTGTGCCGTCCATAAGCATTGCACCTACAAGAAATAAAACAAATCATAAGACATCATGTGAACACACATAAATTCAGCACATTGTGAACACATTTAAGATATGTGATATTTATGACATATTAATAACAAATATTAATATAAAACAAATTTAATGCTAAAATAAATATATTCGGATTTTATTTAATCCATTAAAGTCAAAAATTGGGTTTCAGCTAAAATGAGCTAAGCTTTAGCCCTTGAGCTAAAGTTGAGCTGAGGTTAAACTCCTAAGCTGAAGTTGAGCTAAGGTTAAGCTCATGAGTTGAAAATGAGCTAGGAGTAAGCTCGGTTTAGCTCAGGCAACTAGATTACGCTCGAATGAGCTGGATTTGAGCTGGATGGAGCTCTTGGAGCTGGAAACAAGCTGGGATCAGCTTGCCAACATGTCACACCTCGACTAGGGAGACTTGTTCGAAGAGGTTCGCTGGGTGCGCTCGCATCGTTCCCCCCCTCTTTTTGGCGACTTGTCCTTACCTTCCTTACCTTCGATTTCTAATAGGTGGCGGTTGTCCACGAACTTACCTGTTTCAAACAACTGAAAATGCCTCTCGTTTTGAAGGTATCGGAGTTGGATTTGGTCGCACGGACTTTTAGGAACCTGAAAAGAAAGATCACAAAAAGATCGGCAGAAGTGTTAATAGAAAGAATCCTCGCTTGCTCACTAACATCGTTTTCACTCGATTCTATTTCTTCTGAATCACTCGTTTCATTTATTTCAATTTCTTTTTCCACTCTTTTTTCTTGTTCACATTCTTTTTCTCTCTCAAACTCTTTTTCATTCTCTGTTTCAATCTCATTTTTTTTCATTTTCTTTTTGTTTTTCAAAGGCTTTTTCAAGTTCTCTCAAGATTCGCTCATTTTCTCTCTTACTTTCCTTTTGTCTCTCTTTTCTTTTTATTTCGTTTTCTTTTCTTCTTTTGCTTTTCTTTTCTTTTCTTTTGTTTATCGTTACAAGAATGTACAAAAGAATCATGAGAATAGAGATAATGTTGAAAGGCCAAGAACTATTTGCATATGATTCACAATCAAAACTTCGTGTAGAACACTCCTTGAATGATTTCTTTGAAGTTCGGAAGAAGTATATCTATCTTTTCGCACATTTTCTTGGAAGGAGTCAAAATCATAGTCGCCTTCTTGTCGTCTCAAACTCCTTAATGAAAAATACTCGTTCAAGTCTCTTCTCGAATAGGAGTCATAGTATGAATCTCTTTGCCTCGAAGCCAATGGCTAGAAAGAATCACGATAGGAACTTTTGTTCAAGTAGTATTCGGCGTTATATCTCCATGGTGTTTTTGGTTTCGTTTCTCGACTTGAAGAAACTCGATCACTTTGGTCTCATTTTTCCAATCAATCTAGCCTCACTTGTAGTTGGCCAAACCCAGAATTTTCCATTCTTCGCATTGCTTGAACCAAGTATTGGAACTCCGACTCGGTAAATTCTTGACAAGACATCTTGATTACTGAAAGGCAAATATGTTAGATCAAAACAAAAATTTAAGTACCTCACCACAAACCTCACTATTTCGCTCGGAAAGAAGAAGGAAAAAGTGACACTCTCGCTCGTGTTTTACACTCGATTGCCTTTTACCTCTGCTTGAATAGTCTCACATGCTCGTGCCTTTTACCTCTCAAACTTTCTCTCGTAACTTCATTTTCATACTTGCCAAGGCCTTATCGTAGGCTTAGGGTCGGTTTCAAAATTGGGTAACAAAGGATAAAATATGAGGGGTTACGGGTTGGTGAAAAAAAAAAATTTCACGGGTTTAAGTGTGGCGATGGGATAGGAAGTGAAAGAAAAGATGGAAGAATGACTTCAAGATCGAGCTGAATTACAATAGAACAAGTTTTCACTTCAATTTTATTTGAGTTTTTTCAATTTTTTTCAAATTTTTTAACTTGTATAACTTTTTTTGTACTATATCAGCAAACTAAATACAATAGGAACACTTACAGACGCGATTTTTTTCTTCTACTGCATAGATTTTTGTTTTTATAGTAACAAACAACAAACTAATCAAAATGAGAAAACTTGATTATCTGAAATTTTTTTCTATACTTTTTTCGGATCCTACTTACTTTCGTTCACTTGTACTATTCGAGATGATTTTGCCGCACGTACTTCTCGTTTGATTAGCTCGACACCAAATGATACGATCCGCCTCGGGGTGAGTCGAGTCATATCTTGAGTTTGCACGATTGTCTCACGAGGAAGTATCGTTCGACTCTTTTAAAGAAGATATTTTAGATTAAATAATACGGAAGCTTTTTAAAAGGGTTTGAAGATGGGTCTAAAATATGAATATTAAAGGTTCGGTTTTAAAAGAAACAAAAGAATGAAAATAGTTTGAAGGTAGTTTAATAAATGATGGTTATGGAAGATGGTGAACTTAAAAGCAAGTCAGAACCAATATTAGGAAATATTGACCCAAGTACTTATACGCTTTCAAGGTGAAAATGAAAATGATAGAACCTCGACCCACTACTTAACAAAGTAGGAACCTCGGTATATGGGTGAACGCTACACTATTTGATAGTGATAAGTTCGGGATAGTGAAGAGCAGGGTTGACGCCACTAGGCTTCCTAGATTAGCCAACGAAGTCCTCAATGAAATATGAGAGAAAGAAATCTCACAAATTCCATGAAAGTTTAACAAATTTTCATTAAGTGAAAAGTCTAACCTCTTACAAATGGAATAACATATATTTATAGCCTAAATAAAAGTAGTCGAATGGACGAGCTTAGAAGCTAAGAAATTGACCATAAACACCTAGATAATTCTAGAAGTAAAATCATGAATATTTATGAATGTGCAGCCCTTTAATGTTCCATCATCCCCTTGGCGAATAAAGCTTTAATGCACCTTGAATACTTGAATGGTTAGCTTGAAAATGCATGGATCATGCATGAAACGTCCCAATGTATGTTCCTCCATAAATTCGGTCCATGAACCTTCAAAACATGAACATTAAACAACCCCTACTTGCATGAACGTCTCCAATACATGTACTCCTTAAATGCCATCCATTGAACCTCAATTCTACATGCACCTCTTCATACATTGCACCAAGCCCTACATGAACTTGTATTAATTTCCTTCCATGCATGAATGTGTGCCGTCCAAAGAGATTGGATCTTCTAGATACATTCATGCATGAATCTTCATCATTCATGTAATCGAGTGTGCATTTGAACCCAAACATTCATGTATTTTGTGCATTCATGTATTTGACAAATACATGAACTTATAAACACCTTGAATCTGGTCATGCATGCACCTAATTAAATGTTGTTAATTCATGCATGTGGGATGTCCAAAAGAGATGTTTCTTTAAGCATTCATTGTGCCGTCCATAAGCATTGCACCTACAAGAAATAAAACAAATCATAAGACATCATGTGAACACACATAAATTCAGCACATTGTGAACACATTTAAGATATGTGATATTTATGACATATTAATAACAAATATTAATATAAAACAAATTTAATGCTAAAATAAATATATTCGGATTTTATTTAATCCATTAAAGTCAAAAATTGGGTTTCAGCTAAAATGAGCTAAGCTTTAGCCCTTGAGCTAAAGTTGAGCTGAGGTTAAACTCCTAAGCTGAAGTTGAGCTAAGGTTTAGCTCATGAGTTGAAAATGAGCTAGGAGTAAGCTCGATTTAGCTCAGGCAACTAGATTATGCTCGAATGAGCTGGATTTGAGCTGGATGGAGCTCTTGGAGCTGGAAACAAGCTGGGATCAGCTTGCCAACATGTCACACCTCGACTAGGGAGACTTGTTCGAAGAGGTTCGCTGGGTGCGCTCGCATCGTTCCCCCCCTCTTTTTGGCGACTTGTCCTCATGTCAAACCGTTTGTCTAAAGGATAATTTTTTTCTTGCTTGGTTTTCCTCAGTCGAATGGGACAAAGGATATCAAGCAAACCTAAAATTGATTCACCAATGGACAAGTTAACACATCACCATCATAAATAAGTAGCAGAGGGTTAAGACAATAAAAACCAATAGATAACCTGAATGTTGAGCAAAAGACGAATCTTATCTTACCGAATTGACTTACCAATTTTGGAAATGACAAGTTGAAAGTATTTAAATTTAGATGGTACATGTAAAATTTAGCCCAAAGGTCATATGGCAAGAATTTTATTCGTTCATAACATGGATACTTCACATTGTTGCTCAATTTCGATATGTCATCAATATGATCAATTGAACAAAATGGAAACAAGGAATGATCAATCACGCATCTTAACAAACAAGAATGAATTCCTCGTTTCAACCACAACATTCCAAATAGATCAAAACAAACCTCATTTTGCCGTATTCAATTAAATGGAATAATATGGCTACTATCCATAAAATCATTACTAACAACACCGAGTTCTTCTCTTTTTAAACAAAGTAAAGGCATTTGTGACTTACTTTGTAAGTTACATGACGAAAGTTCAAATTTACCTCGTTCTCGCAGATCAAACCTTCGCTCCTTAGCAAGGTAATGCAATCGATAATTTGAACTCAAACAAACCTGTAAAGGTGAAAAGTCAAAAAGACAATTCTTACTTTTCAAAATATAAGTTCCACATGAATGGAAAATGTTAAGGTCACCACGAAAAATGTACTTAAAAGGACAGGATAAAATGTTATTCACAGATGGAATGTCTGATTCAATTCCGGGATTAAAAATAAAATTTTCAGAATCAAAAACTTGGTTTTGATTTTATAATCCAACCAAATGCTTTATTTCAAAAAATAAAGATAAGACTCGAAGAAGATGAGAAGGTAAAACAAAGTTAATTACAATAAGATCACAATGCTTAACTTTTCTTGGAAACAACTCGAAATGGCTTACTCCCGGCTTAAAGACTCGATTTTGATCACTTATCCCAAATTACAACAAAAATTTCATTTTCGCAGATAAGTTGCAAAAGTGAATCAAAGAGACTTTTAACTGACAAATACACAAGCATTCATGCTTCACAAATCCTAGTCGAACAAACAGTCCGAAACATGGAAATTTCGCATAGAAATTCAAAGATTTCTCTTGAAGAGCAAAATCAATCAGATCAAATATTTCATGCAAAAATCTTTTAACGCATATATCGAGCAAAGAAGTTGTGTTCATGCGACCTTTCAGAAATTCAAATCCATCACAAATCATTTAAATAGGCACGTTTAAACAGAAAGACGAATTCAAAGAATTTACATAGCCATACTTATCAAAATGTGAAAACCTTTTATCACATACATTCACAATTTGCACAGGATGAACCAATCCAACAGAATCAACAGAATTGCCGTTATAAAACATGTCATAAGACAGAATCTTCATGGCATCTTTTGAATAAACATCGTTAACATTAATATGTGAACAATAATTAGCCAAAGGAAAAGATGGAAGTTTTTCAGAAATTATGCCATCAAAACCTTTATGAGTAATTTTTAAATCAGGCGGCCTTGATTCGATAAACAAAGATTCCTTACCTTCCTTACCTTCGATTTCTAATAGGTGGCAGTTGTCCACGAACTTACCTGTTTCAAACAACTGAAAATGCCTCTCGTTTTGAAGGTATCGGAGTTGGATTTGGTCGCACGGACTTTTAGGAACCTGAAAAGAAAGATCACAAAAAGATCGAGCAGAAGTGTTAATAGAAAGAATCCTCGCTTGCTCACTAACATCGTTTTCACTCGATTCTATTTCTTCTGAATCACTCGTTTCATTTATTTCAATTTCTTTTTCCACTCTTTTTTCTTGTTCACATTCTTTTTCTCTCTCAAACTCTTTTTCATTCTCTGTTTCAATCTCATTTTTTTTCATTTTCTTTTTGTTTTTCAAAGGCTTTTTCAAGTTCTCTCAAGATTCGCTCATTTTCTCTCTTACTTGCCTTTTGTCTCTCTTTTCTTTTTATTTCGTTTTCTTTTCTTCTTTTGCTTTTTCTTTTCTTTTCTTTTGTTTATCGTTACAAGAATGTACAAAAGAATCATGAGAATAGAGATAATGTTGAAAGGCCAAGAACTATTTGCATATGATTCACAATCAAAACTTCGTGTAGAACACTCCTTGAATGATTTCTTTGAAGTTCAGGAAGAAGTATATCTATCTTTTCGCACATTTTCTTGGAAGGAGTCAAAATCATAGTCGCCTTCTTGTCGTCTCAAACTCCTTAATGAAAAATACTCTCGTTCGAAGTCTCTTCTCGAATAGGAGTCATAGTATGAATCTCTTTGCCTCGAAGCCAATGGCTAGAAAGAATCACGATAGGAACTTTTGTTCAAGTAGTATTCGGCGTTATATCTCCATGGTGTTTTTGGTTTCGTTTCTCGACTTGAAGAAACTCGATCACTTTGGTCTCATTTTTCCAATCAATCTAGCCTCACTTGTAGTTGGCCAAACCCAGAATTTTCCATTCTTCGCATTGCTTGAACCAAGTATTGGAACTCCGACTCGGTAAATTCTTGACAAGACATCTTGATTACTGAAAGGCAAATATGTTAGATCAAAACAAAAATTTAAGTACCTCACCACAAACCTCACTATTTCGCTCGGAAAGAAGAAGGAAAAAGTGACACTCTCGCTCGTGTTTTACACTCGATTGCCTTTTACCTCTGCTTGAATAGTCTCACATGCTCGTGCCTTTTACCTCTCAAACTTTCTCTCGTAACTTCATTTTCATACTTGCCAAGGCCTTATCGTAGGCTTAGGGGTCGGTTTCAAAATTGGGTAACAAAGGATAAAATATGAGGGGTTACGGGTTGGCTGAAAGAAAAAAAATTTCACGGGTTTAAGTGTGGCGATGGGATAGGAAGTGAAAGAAAAGATGGAAGAATGACTTCAAGATCGGAGCTGAATTACAATAGAACAAGTTTTCACTTCAATTTTTATTTCAGAGTTTTTTTCGAATTTTTTTTCAAATTTTTTTTAACTTGTATAACTTTTTTTTTGTACTATATCAGCAAACTAAATACAATAGGAACACTTCTGTACGCGATTTTTTTTTCTTCGGCTGCATAGATTTTTGTTTTTATAGTAACAGCAACAAACTAATCAAAATGAGAAAACTTCGGTATACGAAATTTTTTTTCTATACTTTTTTTTCGGATCCTACTTACTTTCGTTCACTTGTACTATTCCCGAGATGATTTTGCCGTACGTACTTCTCGTTTGATTAGCTCTGACACCAAATGATACGATCCGCCTCGGGGTGAGTCGAGTCATATGCGAGTTTGCCTGATTGTCTACGAGGAAGTATCGTTCGACTCTTTTAAAGAAGATATTTTTAGATTAAATAATACGGAAGCTTTTTAAAAAGGGTTTGAAGATGGGTCTAAAATATGAATATTAAAGGTTCAGTTTTAAAAGAAACAAAAGAATGAAAATAGTTTGAAGGTAGTTTAATAAATGATGGTTATGGAAGATGGTGAACTTAAAAGCAAGTCAGAACCAATATTAGGAAATATTGACCCAAGTACTTATACGCTTTCAAGGTGAAAATGAAAATGATAGAACCTCGACCCACTACTTAACAAAGTAGGAACCTCGGTATATGGGTGAACGCTACACTATTTGATAGTGATAAGTTCGGGATAGTGAAGAGCAGGGTTGACGCCACTAGGCTTCCTAGATTAGCCAACGAAGTCCTCAATGAAATATGAGAGAAAGAAATCTCACAAATTCCATGAAAGTTTAACAAATTTTCATTAAGTGAAAAGTCTAACCTCTTACAAATGGAATAACATATATTTATAGCCTAAATAAAAGTAGTCGAATGGACGAGCTTAGAAGCTAAGAAATTCGGCCATAAACACCTAGATAATTCTAGAAGTAAAATCATGAATATTTATGAATGTGCAGCCCTTTAATGTTCCATCATCCCCCTTGGCCGAATAAAGCTTTAATGCACCTTGAATACTTGAATGGTTAGCTTGAAAATGCATGGATCATGCATGAAACGTCCCAATGTATGTTCCTCCATAAATTCGGTCCATGAACCTTCAAAAACATGAACATTAAACAACCCCTACTTGCATGAACGTCTCCAATACATGTACTCCCTTAAATGCCATCCATTGAACCTCAATTCTACATGCACCTCTTCATACATTGCACCAAGCCCTACATGAACTTGTATTAATTTCCTTCCATGCATGAATGTGTGCCGTCCAAAGAGATTGGATCTTCTAGATACATTCATGCATGAATCTTCATCATTCATGTAATCGAGTGTGCATTTGAACCCAAACATTCATGTATTTTGTGCATTCATGTATTTGACAAATACATGAACTTATAAACACCTTGAATCTGGTCATGCATGCACCTAATTAAATGTTGTTAATTCATGCATGTGGGATGTCCAAAAGAGATGTTTCTTTAAGCATTCATTGTGCCGTCCATAAGCATTGCACCTACAAGAAATAAAACAAATCATAAGACATCATGTGAACACACATAAATTCAGCACATTGTGAACACATTTAAGATATGTGATATTTATGACATATTAATAACAAATATTATTATAAAACAAATTTAATGCTAAAATAAATATATTCGGATTTTATTTAATCCATTAAAGTCAAAAATTGGGTTTCACTAAAATGAGCTAAGCTTTAGCCCTTGAGCTAAAGTTGAGTGAGGTTAAACTCCTAAGCTGAAGTTGAGCTAAGGTTAAGCTCATGAGTTGAAAATGAGCTAGGAGTAAGCTCGGTTTAGCTCAGGCAACTAGATTACGCTCGAATGAGCTGGATTTGAGCTGGATGGAGCTCTTGGAGCTGGAAACAAGCTGGGATCAGCTTGCCAACATGTCACACCTCGACTAGGGAGACTTGTTCGAAGAGGTTCGCTGGGTGCGCTCGCATCGTTCCCCCCCTCTTTTTGGCGACTTGTCCTTACCTTCCTTACCTTCGATTTCTAATAGGTGGCGGTTGTCCACGAACTTACCTGTTTCAAACAACTGAAAATGCCTCTCGTTTTGAAGGTATCGGAGTTGGATTTGGTCGCACGGACTTTTAGGAACCTGAAAAGAAAGATCACAAAAAGATCGAGCAGAAGTGTTAATAGAAAGAATCCTCGCTTGCTCACTAACATCGTTTTCACTCGATTCTATTTCTTCTGAATCACTCGTTTCATTTATTTCAATTTCTTTTTCCACTCTTTTTTCTTGTTCACATTCTTTTTCTCTCTCAAACTCTTTTTCATTCTCTGTTTCAATCTCATTTTTTTTCATTTTCTTTTTGTTTTTCAAAGGCTTTTTCAAGTTCTCTCAAGATTCGCTCATTTTCTCTCTTACTTTCCTTTTGTCTCTCTTTTCTTTTTATTTCGTTTTCTTTTTCTTCTTTTGCTTTTTCTTTTCTTTTCTTTTGTTTATCGTTACAAGAATGTACAAAAGAATCATGAGAATAGAGATAATGTTCGAAAGGCCAAGAACTATTTGCATATGATTCACAATCAAAACTTCGTGTAGAACACTCCTTGAATGATTTCTTTGAAGTTCAGAAAGAAGTATATCTATCTTTTCGCACATTTTCTTGGAAGGAGTCAAAATCATAGTCGCCTTCTTGTCGTCTCAAACTCCTTAATGAAAAATACTCTCGTTCGAAGTCTCTTCTCGAATAGGAGTCATAGTATGAATCTCTTTGCCTCGAAGCCAATGGCTAGAAAGAATCACGATAGGAACTTTTGTTCAAGTAGTATTCGGCGTTATATCTCCATGGTGTTTTTGGTTTCGTTTCTCGACTTGAAGAAACTCGATCACTTTGGTCTCATTTTTCCAATCAATCTAGCCTCACTTGTAGTTGGCCAAACCCAGAATTTTCCATTCTTCGCATTGCTTGAACCAAGTATTGGAACTCCGACTCGGTAAATTCTTGACAAGACATCTTGATTACTGAAAGGCAAATATGTTAGATCAAAACAAAAATTTAAGTACCTCACCACAAACCTCACTATTTCGCTCGGAAAGAAGAAGGAAAAGTGACACTCTCGCTCGTGTTTTACACTCGATTGCCTTTTACCTCTGCTTGAATAGTCTCACATGCTCGTGCCTTTTACCTCTCAAACTTTCTCTCGTAACTTCATTTTCATACTTGCCAAGGCCTTATCGTAGGCTTAGGGTCGGTTTCAAAATTGGGTAACAAAGGATAAAATATGAGGGGTTACGGGTTGGTGAAAGAAAAAAAATTTCACGGGTTTAAGTGTGGCGATGGGATAGGAAGTGAAAGAAAAGATGGAAGAATGACTTCAAGATCGGAGTGAATTACAATAGAACAAGTTTTCACTTCAATTTTTATTTGAGTTTTTTGAATTTTTTCAAATTTTTTTAACTTGTATAACTTTTTTTGTACTATATCACAAACTAAATACAATAAGAACACTTTTGTACGCGATTTTTTTTCTTCGACTGCGTAGATTTTTGTTTTTATAGTAACAGCAACAAACTAATCAAAATGAGAAAACTTCGGTATACAGAAAAAATTTTTCTATACTTTTTTTCGGATCCTACTTACTTTCATTCACTTGTACTATTCCCGAGATGGTTTTGTCGCACGAACTTCTCGTTTTAGTAGCTCTGATACCAAATGATACGATCCGCCTCGGGGTGAGTCGAGTCGTATGCGAGTTTGTCCGATCGTCTATGAGAAAGTATTGTTCGGCTCTTTTAAAGAAGATATTTTTAGATTAAATAATACGGAAGCTTTTTAAAAAGGGTTTGAAGATGGGTCTAAAATATGAATATTAAAGGTTCAGTTTTAAAAGAAACAAAAGAATGAAAATAGTTTGAAGGTAGTTTAATAAATGATGGTTATGGAAGATGGTGAACTTAAAAGCAAGTCAGAACCAATATTAGGAAATATTGACCCAAGTACTTATACGCTTTCAAGGTGAAAATGAAAATGATAGAACCTCGACCCACTACTTAACAAAGTAGGAACCTCGGTATATGGGTGAACGCTACACTATTTGATAGTGATAAGTTCGGGATAGTGAAGAGCGTGGTTGACGCCACTAGGCTTCCTAGATTAGCCAACGAAGTCCTCAATGAAATATGAGAGAAAGAAATCTCACAAATTCCATGAAAGTTTAACAAATTTTCATTAAGTGAAAAGTCTAACCTCTTACAAATGGAATAACATATATTTATAGCCTAAATAAAAGTAGTCGAATGGACGAGCTTAGAAGCTAAGAAATTCGGCCATAAACACCTAGATAATTCTAGAAGTAAAATCATGAATATTTATGAATGTGCAGCCCTTTAATGTTCCATCATCCCCCTTGGCCGAATAAAGCTTTAATGCACCTTGAATACTTGAATGGTTAGCTTGAAAATGCATGGATCATGCATGAAACGTCCCAATGTATGTTCCTCCATAAATTCGGTCCATAAACCTTCAAAAACATGAACATTAAACAGCCCCTACTTGCATGAACATCTCCAATACATGTACTCCCTTAAATGCCATCCATTGAAGCTCAATTTTATATGCACCTCTTCATACATTGCACCAAGCCCTACATGAACTTGCATTAATTTCCTTCCATGCATGAATGTGTGCCGTCCAAAGGGATTGGATCTTCTAGATACATTTATGCATGAATCTTCATCATTCATGTAATCGAATGTGCATTTGAACCCAAACATTCATGTATTTTGTGCATTCATGTATTTGAAAAATACATGAACTTGTAAACACCTAGAATCTGGTCATACATGCACCTCCAAGAAATAAAACAATTCATAAGACATCATGTGAACACACATTAATTCAGCACAATGTGAACACATTTAAGATATGTGATATCTATGACATATTAATAACAAATATTAATATAAAACAAATTTAATGCATAAAAAAATATATTCAGATTTTATTTAATCCATTAAAGTCAAAAATCGGGTTTCAGCTAAAATGAGCTAAGCTTTAGCCCTTGGGCTAAAGTTGACCTGAGGTTAAACTCCTAAGCTGAAGTTGAACTAAGGTTTAGCTCGTCAGTTGAAAATGAGCTAAGAGTAAGCTCGGTTTAGCTCAGGCAACTAGATTGCGCTCGAATGAGCTGGATTTGAGCTAGAAGGAGCTTGTGGAGCTAGAAACGAGCTGGGATCAGCTTGCCAACGTGTCACGGCTCGACTAGGGAGACTTGTTCAAAGAGGTTCGCTGGGAGCGCTCGCATCAGAAAGATCCTATTCATTACATCCATAAGTACGGCTGGTGCATTCGTTAGCCCAAATGGCATGACAATAAATTCATAATGACCATACCTTGTCCTGAAAGCTGTCTTAGGTACATCCGATTCTTTAACTCGGAACTGATAGTAGCTAGACCTCAAGTCTACCTTAGAGAACATGGTGGCTCCTGTCAACTTGTCAAACAAATCATCAATCTTTGCCAAAGGATACTTATTCTTGATAGCTACCTTGTTTAGTTGGCGGTAATCTATACATAGCTAGCCTCATCGAACCATCTTTCTTCTTTACAAATAATACGGGGGCACCCCAAGGTGAAAAACTTGTCCTTGTAAATCCTTTATCTATCAGCTCTTGCAACTATGCTTTTAATTCTTTCAGTTCAGTCGGTGCCATCCTGTACGGGGCAATTGAAATGAGAGTTGTCCTTGGTACCAATTCAATACCAAATTCTATTTCCCTTTCAGGAGGTAATCCGGGTAATTCTTCTGGGGACACATCTGGATACTCACATACTATTGGCACAAACTCAATCTTCAACTCTATTTCTTTGATGTTCAATACAAATACAAGGTAGGCTTTATACCTTTTTCTCATATATCTCTGAGCAACCAGTGCCGTGATTACAACTGGTGGCGAAATCAATTCTCTTGAACTGACCCCTTAGAATCTCACCATCCAGGCATTTTAATTTAATATACTTACTACCACAATTTACAATTGCATCATGTAGGGCTAAACAATCCATACCAAGTATTACATTGAATTCATCAAATGGTAACAACATAAGGTTAGCTGGAAACCAGAGACCCTGAATCGTCAAAGGAAAATTCTTACAGACTTTATCAACCAGGACTAACCTGCCTAGTGGGTTCAATACTTTAATAATAAATTTCGTAGGCTCAATGGGTATGTTCATACTAGACACCAAACTTATGCAAATGTATGAATGTATCGACCCCAGATCATTCAAGGCAATAACACATGTATTGAAAAGAGAAAAAGTAACCGTAATGATGTCAGCAACAGAGGCTTCCTCTCGAGTGCGTATCACATACGTTCTTACCGAGGCTCAAACCTCTAGTTTTGTAGCGTCTTTAGTCGCAACTCAAATGCCACTAGCACTCCCAAGGTATCTCGGAGGTCTACCTCGTAGAATGGGAGCACTCAACTTCAATGTTACTTCCATTTCTTTTTCGACTCGTTCTGGGCAGTCTATCAGAAAGTGGTCAAGAGAACCACATCTGAAACAGGCGCCGCTCTTCATTCGGCACTCTCCAAAGTGAAATTTGTTGCAACTCTTACACTTCAGCTTTTGATCATCTACACTCCCCACACTAGTCACCATCGGGGAGGAAGACTTCTGACTTTGTCGTTTAGAGCCTCTCGCTCTACCCAAATATCCTACTGATGAAGTGGAGCGTTCATGTTGGCTCCTTGCTCTCTTCGTGGAAAACAAGGGTGTTTTACCGCTGGACCTCTTACTTCCAACTCGAGCCTCTCTCTTTGCTTGCTTTCTTTCATTATTAAGCTCCTTAGTCTTCTTGGCCCGATCAGCCAATGCGACAATCTCCCTATTTCAAGGATCCCAATCGACAACTTAATTTCTTCATTCAGACCTTCCTCGAAGCATTTGCACATTTCCGACTCAGTTTGGACCCATTCAGTTGCGTACTGACTTAGCCTCATGAACTCTCTTTAATATTCTACTACAGTCTTGTTCCCTTGTTTAAGTTCCAGGAACTCCTTTCACTTCGAGTCTAAAAACGTTTGGCTAATGTATTTCTTCCTAAACTTTGCTTAGAAGAAATCCCAAGTGATATTTTCCTTTGGCACTACCGAGGATATAGTCTTCCACCAATGGTATGCAGTATCCTTCAAGAGGGACACAGCACACTTTAAACACTCCTTGGGTGTGCACGATAATTCATTTAACATCTGTGTAGTATTCTCGAGCCAAAACTCAGCTCTTTCAGCGTCATCATCCATTTTAACTCTGAATTCCTTAGCCTCATACTTTCTAAGCTTATCTACAGTGGCCTTACCAATTCTTACCGATTCCATACCTCGTGGCACATCCTCATCAGGTTGGTTAGGGGGCGGAGGTCTTAGTATGTTGGGGTGATTCCTCAGGTAATAAAAGAAGGCAGCTCGAGCCTCTTCCCGGCCTTCAAACATAAGCCTTCTACTACTAGATACAACTCGTTGTATGGAAGCTGGAGCATGGCTTTCGGCTCCCTCAGACTCATCTCGTGCTTGATTGGAAGACATTTACTATATTCAAAACAATTTAAACAGTTAAGAGATGACACACTATCAATATTTAAATAATGCCATGTATAGCAAACCTTAATATCCTCTACAGTAGTCCTAGAACAGACTAAGCTGTAGCTCTGTTTACTTTAGACATATTATGAGTTTACTTAAAGTTATCCAAACTTACCTGGTATTCGTTTTGTGCTGTGTTTTAGTTATTCCAAAACCTTTCGTTTTCCTCAATCGACCTCTAGAATTTGTTCCTCGGGGTCTATAACAACAAAATTAAATCATTAACTCTCCATATTTTACATTTCAATTCTAAATTCCACCCCCAGTCCAAATGACCGTTTTGCCCCTAACCTTTCACATTTTTATGATTTAGTCCTTCGGCTCGTATAATAAAACACATGCAATTTCTACCTTACCCAAGCGTCGCTGAACACTTCTCCCACTTATGACAGCCCACATTTTCCATTATTTTCTCATTTCTACCACACATTTTACAACTTTTGCAAAAAGGTCCCTTTAAGGGTTTTTCATGAAAATCACCTAGGAAAAGATGTTTAACACACATTCAACATTCATATTCCTCCATAATCCATCAAAATACAAGTAACTCATGCATGGGTAAATTTTTAAACATGAACCCTAGCATGAAATATGCGTAGAAATGGAAAGAGTAAGCTATCGAGATTTCAAAAATACAAAGAACATTAAAAACGAGGCTTGGGAGCACTTACTATTGAGCTTGAAAAGCTTGGAAACCCTAGATAAGGAGGGCTTGAGAGTTTCGGCTGGTACAAGGGAGAAAATGGCTGATTTTTGGTTCATTTTCCCATTTTATTTCATTAAGATGCCAAATGACCAAAATACCCTTAAGCCCTTTCTTTAAAATTTCATCCATGCAAGCCCATTTTTGTCCAAAAACTTAGAAATTGGGAAAATTGCTCTCCAAGACATTCTAATTTATAATCTAAAGTAATTTCATACAAAATGCTTCTAGAATCTAAGTTTTGCAATTTATTCAATTTAGTCCCTAATTTCCAATTGGACACCTTACTCAAAGAATTTCTTCATGAAACTTTAACACATGCAAATTCCCATATTCTAGGCCTCATAATAATCATAAAATAAATATTTTGATGTCAGATTTGTTGTCCCAAAATAACTATTCTGACTAGGCCCTATTTCGGGATGTTGCACATCAATTGGGTATTCATTACTCGCAATACAAACAAAGATTGCCGGCTCAAGGCATCAGCAACAACATTAGCTTTTCCTAGGTGATAATCAATTACAAAATCATAATCTATCAATAACTCGAGCCATCTTCGTTGTCGTAAATTCAGATCCTTTTGCGACATCAAATATTTTAAACTTTTTTGATTTGTATAAATATGGCATTTCTCACCGTATAAGTAATGTCGCCAAAATTTCAATGCGAACACAATCGCAGCCAACTCTAAGTCATTTATCGGGTAATTCTTTTCATGTGGTTTCAATTGTCAGGAAGCATAAGCTATAACTTTTCCTTCTTGCATCAGAACACATCCTAGACCATTTAATCACGCGTCACTATAAATCACAAATTCCTTCCCCGATTCCGATTGAACCAAAATTGGTGCGTCAGTTAATAGTACTTTCAACTGTTCGAAACTCTGCTGACATTTTTTTGACCATTCAAACTTCACATTTTTTTGAAGTAGTCGTGTCATCGGTGTCGCAATTATCGAGAATCCTTTCACGAATCTTCGGTAATAGCCCACTAAGGCTAGAAAAATACGAACTTCTGACACATTTCTTGGAGGTTTCCAATCAACAATAGTAGAAATCTTACTCGGGTTAACTCTAATATCGTCAGCTGAAACAATATGCGCTGGAAATCTGACCTCTCGGAGCCAAAACTCATATTTGCTTAACTTTGCAAATAATTGCTTATCACGTAGAGTTTATAACACAACTCTCAAGTGCTCAGTATGTTCATATTCATCTCATGAATAGATCAGAATGTCATCAATGAATACAACAACAAATCTATCTAAATACTGTTTGAATATCCAATTCATCAAGTCCATAAAAACTGCAAGAGCAGTAGTTAATCCGAAAGGCATAACTAGGAATTCATAATGTCCATACCTTGTTCAGAACGCTGTTTTCGGCACACCGACTCTTTAACTCGCAATTGATAATAACCTGATCTCAAATCAATCTTTGAAAATATTGTAGCCATTTTCAACTGATCAAATAAATCATCAATCCGTGGTAGAGGATATTTATTCTTTATAGTCACTTTATTTAGCTATTTGTAGTCGATACACATTCTCATCGTGCCATCTTTCTTTCTCAAAAATAATACCGGTGCACCCTAGGGAGAATAACTCGGTCGTGCAAAACCTCTGTCTGTCAATTCTTGCAACTGAGCTTTCAACTCTTTTAATTCTGTTGGAGCCATTCTCTACGGAGCTATCGATATCGGTGTTGTTCCCAGTACTAACCAAATTCAACTTCTCTAATCGGTGGAAAGCTCGATAATTCTTCTGGAAATATATCCGAAAACTCACAAACAACAGGTACAGATTCAATCTTTAATTCAGACACTTTAGTATCCAATATGTATGCAAAATATGCATCATAGCCCTTTTTCATATATTTTTGAGCTAACATTGATGATATCACAGTAGGTAATTCACTCAAATCATCAGACTCAATCTGAAGAATTTCACCATTTTTACATTTTAATTCGATAATTTTTCGTCTACATTTCACTACGGCATCATGCATAGTCAGCCAATCTATACCCAGAATCACATTAAACTCATCGAACGGTAAAAGCATCAAATCAGCCCGAAAATAGTAACCCTGAGTCATCAAAGGACAATTCTTACAAATTTTATCAACTAAAATAGACTTGCCTGAGGTGTTCGATACTTTAATTACAAACTCTGTAGACTCGACATGTAAAATATTTTTAAATACTAAATTTATACAGATATATGAATGGGTTGATCCAGGATCTATCAACGCAATTATACTAGTATTAAAAAGAGAAAAAGTGCTGGTAATAATGTCTGGCAATGATGCCTCCTTTTGTGCATGGATAGCATACGCTCGGGCAGGTGCTCATGGCTCAGATCTCATAGCAGAATCTCTCGTAGTACCTCGGTTAGCACTTGTATTTCCAAAGTTTTGGGGTGGTCTCCCTCTAGTAGCTATATTACTTACTTTAGCCGGTTGATCTCTTTCAGTTACAAACTTTTCTAGACAGTCCCGGAGATAATTATCAAAAGATCCACATTTAAAACAAGCTCCGCTCACTAATCTACATTCACCATAATGTAATTTATTACAGTGCTTACATTCAGGTCCAACATTTCTAATACTACCCACACTGGCAACAGATGTTATCTGAGGTTTAAAGCTAAAATGTCTCACATCTCTATCTCTAATCGAATTCCCCACAGAAGTAGTAGAACGAGGATGATATTCTTTAGATTTCTTTGATGCTGACTGATGTGATTTGTCCATAAATCTCTTTCTAAAGTCTTTAGCCTCAAAATTGGCTTTTCTTTTCTCTTTGCAAAGCTTTTCGGCTTTACATGCTCTGTCAAATAGAATGGCAAACTCTTTAAGCTCAAGAATCCCAACTAATAGTCTAATTTCTTCAGTTGATCCATCCTCGAACCTTTTACACATTATAGCTTCAGAAGAAACACCACATTATAGCTTCAGAAGAAACATATTCACGAGCATATTTGCTCAGTCATACAAACTCTCTTTCATATTCTGTTATCGACATCTGACTCTATTTCAATTCAAGAAATTCTTTTCTTTTTTGATCAATGAACCTTTGGCTAATGTGTTTCTTTTTAATTCAACTTGAAAGAACTCCCAAGTAACCCTTTTTCGTGGAACTATTGATATCAAGGTATTCCACCACTGATATGCAGTGTCTCTGAACAATGATACAATACATTTTAAACATTCTTCAGATGTGCAAGATAATTCATCAAATACCCGAATCGTATTCTCTAGCCAAAACTCGGCTCTCTGAGGGTCATCGTTAACAGTGGATCTAAATTCCTCAGCCTCGTGCTTCTGTATCTTATCAAAAGGTGGCTTATTCAATATCAAAGGATCCATACCTTGAGGAACTACAGGGACCGATTGGGGAATAGGTGGGGGTGGCGGTTGTTGAACAGTTGGGTTTGTACGAATGTACTGTGTGAACAACTCGTTCATTATTTGAAAGAAGGCTTCTTTAGCCTCACCCCCGTGGCTGCTAGACACCGGTCTAGATTTAGAAGGAGTTGTCCTTTGAGCGGGAGCTGGCGTGTTACTCTTTACATCATTCCCTACAGCTCGTTTGGAATCCATTACTATATAAAAACACATTTGAAAATGTTAGGAGTCATCACACTATCACATTTTTATATATGGCATGTATAGATAGACTATGTTAGTCCTAGAATCAACTAAACCGTAGCTCTCATACCAATAAATGTAACACCCCTAACTCGTATCCGTTGCCGAAGCAGGGCTACGAGGTATTACCAATCAATACACATCATTTAACATGCATAACTCATACATTTATGCATTCATATTCAAATACCATTCAACACAATTATATTGTCCCTTATAAGGGCTTACGAGGCCTTAAAAGTGGTTTGGGACTAAATCGATAACATATGAAAATTTTGGAAACCTAGAAAACTTTCAAAAATACATGGATTGCATGCCCGTGTGAACAGGCTGTGTCCCTCACATGGCTAGTAAACACGCCTATGTCTTAGGCCGTATGAAAAAAGGGCATACATACTGACTTGCATTACACGGCTGAAGACACACCTGTGTGCCAGGCCATGTGAAAACTGGAGACTATACTGACTTGGGTCACACGACCAACCACAAGCCCGTGTGCCCTTCAAAGTGGCGACACAAGCCCATACACCAGGCCGTGTACTAAGCCGTGACAAACATGTAGGCTATACTGACTTATGCAACACAGCCAAGTCACACGCTGGTGTGCTAAGCCATGTGCCAAATTAAAGGTATACTAACTCGTACCACGCGGCCGGTCACATGCCCGTGTGTGAGACCGTGTGGAGCATACTGACTTCATTTAAAATCAACACCAGGGGGCACATGGCCATGTAACATGATTGTATGTCACACACCACTGAGCATGCCCTTGTATTTGCTCGTGTGGACAAAAATAGGCTATTTACAAAGCCATTATGCCACCCTATTTTCCCATGTATGCACAAGCATAAATTGCAACATTTTTACAACCCAAAAGGCAACCATTCCATAACATTTCATATACATATGATACCAATTCCACATAGTACTTGTAACACCCTATACCCGCAGCCCATACCGGAGAGAAATACGAGGCATTACCTAACTCGATCTCATGCACACAAATGTTCACAAGTCACCAAGACCCGTTCCAATTTAAAACTTTTTCAATTTCTACTTTAAACTTCTTGTTATGAGCCTACGAGCCCCAAATTGACCATTGAAAACTGTTCGGGATCAACTCGGGTCCTTAAACCATCTATAGAAAATTTGACTTTGAAACAAAGCAAATGCCCGTGTGGAAGGGCAACAGGCCCGTGTGGCCATTTCGACTTTGTCATGTGATGGCCCGTGTGGCTCATACAGCCTAAGCAATACAGGGACATGCCTGTGTCCTCTACTCGTGTGGAAATAATTTTAGGTGTACACCTATAAGGGTTTTCACACGGCCTGGCACATGCCCGTGTCCCTGGCCCGTGTCCTTCACACTGCCATGACACTTCCGTGTCCTAGCCCGTGTGCAAAAACATGGACATTCTATTTCTGACGTCAGCATCCCAAAAATGTCACACAGCCAATGCACACGCCCATGTGCTAGGCCGTGTTTATCACACGGCTGAGACACACGGCCGTGTTTATCACACGGCTGAGACACATGGCCGTGTCTTTGTCCGTATGTATACTACCATACATACTGACTTGAAATTTTCACATACAGGGGACACACAGCTGGACCACACGCCCATAGGGTAGGCAATGTGTCACAACCCTTGTGGACAATATAAGGCTATTTACCAAGCCTCTTTGCCACCCTTACTTACACAACCTACACTTTAGCAACCAAAGCCAATACAAGGCTATCTCATGCAACCAAATCAGTCACAATAAACAACATTCCATGTGTGCACTTCACTGATCTATGAAGATAACATCTTTGTATATAAATCAAAACGAATATTAACCATCATTTGAGGCTTAATAAAAAATGAGAGATTTATCCCAAGCCAACAAATTTGGCCAAATTGATAATGACACTGAACACAAGTCTAGTTCCCTATACATGCCAAATTCAAAAATATAAATCAAACTATACCGAATGCTTCAATTAATAGTGTGATCGATATCTTTTACTTCTGTTGATCCTTGAGCTAGATAGGCGGCACTATAAGCAAATGGAAAAAGAGAGGTAGTAAGCATAAAGCTTAGTAAGTTGCACATAAATAAATTTACAACATAACTTTACCATTCATGAACAAGCTTGTAATATACAATTGGGGATAAGTAAAACTTACTCATCAATATTCAGTACACATCGTATATCATAAAATTGGGCTCATATTCTATATATACCAAACAGGTACCAGTACCACTCACAACACAATTATACTTTCCTCATTAACTTGAAATCATAACTTTCATTGTTGAACCATTTGGAACACTATCAGATATTCATGAAGCCTCAAACATGGGGTAAGGTGCCGATGCCATGTCCTAGACATGGTCTTACACTAACACATCCTGTAGCCGATTCATGTCTCAGACGTGTCTTGCACTGACTTACGTCTCGAGGCCGATGCATGTCCTAGACATGTCTTACTCCAGCACTCATCTCAATGCCGAAGCCATGTCCAAGACATGGTCTTACACTGGCTCTCATAATGTGGCCGATGCATGTCGCAGGCATGTCTTACACTATCTCACAATAAACCATAAGTTATGGCATGAATATCTGAATTATTTCCTAGGTTCAAACAGGAACTCTACTATCTCTATTACCATTATGCTTTCCCAATTCCACAATCAAGCAATTCATGCTATATTAAATTCAAGTGCAATTCAACACATGTATTAACATTGTAGTTGTATTATTTACATACAACTTACCTCGGATTACAAAATATGGCGACTAGTCGATTTAATTGATTTGCTTGGCTTTCCCCCTGTTTAAGTTCGGATTTGGTGATTCTTGATCTATAATCGCAAAATGCACTTATTTAGTCACTAAATAAAATTAAGAAACTGAGAGTTTATATCTTTGGTAAAATGACCATTTTTCCCCTAGACTTTGACAAAATGACTATTTTACCCCTAGTCTCAAAAATTGATTTTTAATAAATTTCTTCATATCTTAAGCCTAGCCAAACCATTTTTATGCTTATAGCAACTCTAAATTTCCACTATTTCACATACATAACATCTATTTTACAAATTTTACAATATAGTCCTTTAAGTGTTTTCATGCTAACAACCTTCACAAAAGTTATTCATAACACACCCAAGACTTAGTTCCTTCAATAAAAACTTAGCAAAAATTATAAACCCTTTCATGGAAAAACCCTAAACTCTTGATCATTTTGCAAAATAGTACCCTTATTTGAAACCTTATGCTTCAAGGGTCTCAAAAGTACAAAAATATTCAAGAAAAGTTATTAAAATCACTTACTTGTGAAGACTTAAAGTTGCTGAAATTTCATGCTCTTAAAACCCCATTTCTTTGCTAAAAATTTCAATGGTAGAGAAGAAGGTGAGAAGGTGATATCATCTTTCTCTTATTTTATTTCTATTTTAATCAATTTAGCCACCAAACCCACCAAATTTGGACTTTTTGACTAAGTTTGTCTCCTATGGCCGGCCATGCCTTCCTAAAGGATCTAATTGGCCTTTAAAGACCCCCAATTTAGGTTCTCTAGCTATTTGGCACTTTTAGCTTTCAAAATAGGACTTTTGTGTTTTATGCGATTTAGTCCTTTTTCACAATTGGGCTCACAAACGTCACAATTAGGTCACCAAATTTTTCATGCATTCTTAAAAACATGCTATAAAATCTAAATAATTATAAAATAATTTATCTGACTCTGGATTTGTGGTCCCTAGACTACTATTCTGACTAGGCCATAAATCAGGCTATTACAATTATCCCCCTTTAGGGAATTTCGTCCTCGAAAATCTTACCAGCGAATAAGTTCGAGTATTGATCTCTCATAGCCTCCTCAGGTTCCCATGTGGGTTTCTCGACTCCATGTCTATGCCACAAAACTTTCACGAGTGTTCTACTCTTATTCCTCATCTGTTTGACTTCACGAGCCAAAATCTTGACCGGCTCTTCTCCATAAGTCATGTCCGAATAAATCTCAACCTCTGTTGGCGCAATCACATGCGAAGGGTCTGATCTATAGCGGCATAGCATGGATACATGAAACACGTCGTGAAATTTTTCCAACTCTGATGGCAAAGCCAATCGATAGGCAACCGGTCCTACTCTTTCAATAACCTCATAAGGCCCTATGAAACGAGGACTCAACTTGCCTCTTCTACTAAATCTAAGGACTTTCCTCCATAGGGATACTTTCAAAAATACCTTATTTCCGACTTGAAACTCAATTTCCTTTCGTTTCAAATCCGTGTAGGATTTCTGTCTATACGAGGTGGCCTTAAGCAGTCACAAATCACTTTAACTTTCTCTTTAGTCTATTTGATTAAGTCGACCCCATGTATCTGACTCTCTCTGAGCTTTATCCAATATAAGGGCATTCGACACTTCTACCCATACAAAGCCTCATAAGGCGCCATTTTTAGACTTGTCTGATAACTGTTGTTGTAGGCAAATTCAACCAATGGTAAGTACCTTTCCCAACTACCTTGAAACTCGAGAACACAACACCGCAACATGGCTTCTAAAATTTGAATCACTCTTTCTGACTGGCCGTCAGTTTACGGGTGAAATGTCGTGCTAAAACTCCATTTTGTTCCCAATGCCTCTTGTAGCCTTTTCCAAAACCTCGAGGTAAATCTCGGGTCTTTATCCAAAACAATCAACAAGGGCACTCCATGTAGTCTCACAATTTTAGAAACATACAAGTCGGCCAATTTCTCGAGAGAGTAATCGGTGTGCACCGGTATAAAATGTGCCGGCTTTGTTAGCCTATCCACAACAACCCAAACAGCATCCATTTTCTTCCGGGTTACTGGCAAACCCGTCACAAAATCCATAGTGATCCTATTCCACTTCCACTCAGGGACCATGATAGGCTGAAGTAGACTCGAAGGTAGTTGGTGTTCAGGCTTTACCTACTGACACATAAGACATTTGGAAAGGAACTGTGAAATATCTCTTTTCATCCCCGACCACCAATACATTTTCTTCAGGTCTTTATACATTTTCACGGACAAACATCCGCTACGCGCCTCATCTAAAATCTTTTGGATCAATTCAGTGTTCTTGGGTACACAAACTCTATCTTTGAACATCAAACACCCATCGACACCAGCACGAAACTTGGATTTATTTTCTGTCTCACACTGAGCTATCTTAGTTTGCAACTTTTTATCACTTTTCTGAGCTTCACGAATCTCTTGTAGAAATGTCGGTCTAGCTTTCAACTCTGCTAGGACTGAACCATCGCTAGATATAGACAACTAAGTATTCATGGCTCTTAAGGCAAACAATGACTTTCGACTCAGAGCGCCAGTGACTATATTCGCGTTTCCCGGATAGTAGTCGATAATCAACTCATAATCCTTTATTAGCTCTAACCATCGTCATTGATATAAATTTAACTCCTTTGGAGTTATCAAGTACTTAAGACTTTAATGATCAGTGAATACTCGACATTTCTCTCCATACAAATGATGTCTCCAAGTCTCTAGCGCGAACACGATGGTGGCCAACTCTAAATCGTGCGTCAGGTAGTTTTTCTCATGAGGCTTTAGTTGTCTCGAAGCGTAAGCTATGACCTTACCTTCTTGCAGAAGCATGCACCCCAAACCATTCAAGGAGGCGTCGCTATATATCACAAACTCCTTGCCCGACTCTGGTTGCGCAAACACTGGGGCCTCGGTTAGGAAAGTCTTTAATTGCTCGAAACTCTATTGGCACATTTCTGTCTATTCGAACTTGACATCTTTTTGTAGCAGTCGCGTCATCGGGGTAGCTATCATAGAGAATCCATTTACAAACCGCCTATAGTATCCGGCCAAACCTAAAAAGCTTCGGACCTCTGTCACATTCTTCGGCAGTTTCTATTTAACAATAGCCGAGATTTTGCTTGGGTCAACTCTAATCCCATCACCTGACACAATGTGTCCTAGAAATCCAACCTGCTTAAGCTAGAACTTGTTCTTATAAAACTTGGCGTACAATTGTTTGTCTATCAGGGTCTGTAATACAGCTCTCATCACGCGAATAAATCAGTATGTCGTAGATAAAGACCACCACGAACTTATCCAAATACGGCCAAAAAATGCAGTTCATTAAATCCATAAACATCACCGGGGAATTAGTTAAACCAAAAGGCATGACGAGGAACTCATAATGCCCATATCTTGTCCGAAACGTGGTCTTCAGTACATCTTGCTCTTTCACCTTTAATTGGTAGTATCCTGACCTCAAGTCAATCTTGGAAAATACAATGGCTCCTTTTAACTAATCAAAAAGGTCATCAATTCTTGGCAAAGGATACTTGTTATTCACTGTTACTTTATTAAGCTGCCTATAGTCGATACATAATCTCATCGACCCATCTTTCTTTATCACAAAGAGCATTGGAGCACCCCATGGGAAAAAGCTCGGTCTCGCAAAGCCCTTGTCAGTTAACTCTTGTAGTTGAACTTTCAACTCCTTTAACTCCGTAAGAGCCATCCTATACGAAACAATAGAGATGGGTGCCGTACCGAGGACCAACTCGATTCCAAACTCAACTTCCCTCACTAGAGGTAATCCGGGTGATTCTTCCGGAAATACATCCATAAACTCACAAACCATTGGTACCGATTCAATCTTCAACTCAGACACTTGAGTTTTAGTACAAAAGCTAGGTAAGCCTCATATCCTTTCTTCAAATATTTCTCAGCAGTCAAAGACAATACTATTACAAGAACATTATCCGATTCATTTGGCCCAACCCACACTTTCGTCTTCACATTTCAACTCAATAAATTTTCTCCCACAGTCCACTACAACACTGTAAGAAGTCAACCAATCCATCCCAAGGATTACATCAAATTAATTAAATGGAAATAACATCAAGTTAGCCGAAAAACAATGGTTTCTAATTGTCAAAGGACAATTTCTACATACTTGGTCCACTAGCACATGTCTACGTAAAGGGTTGGACACTTTTATCACAAACTCAGTGGACTCTACTATCATGTTCATACAAGGTATCAATTCCATACAAATATAAGAGTGGGTAGACCCCGGGTCAATTAAAGCAACAACAGATATTTCATGAATAGAAAAGATACCCATGATCACGTCGGGAGATTTTGCCTCTTCACAGGCAAGAATAGCTAATTCCTTGCAGGCACTCTGCCTTCTGGACGTCACTGTAGTATCCTTTGGCGCACCTCTACTAGAAGCCCCGCTTCCAAAGTTCTTTTGTGGTCTACCCCGCATTAGAGCACTACTTACCTTTACTTATTTCTTTTTCTCTCTCTTCCATTTTGGGACAGTCTCAGATGAAGTGTTCTAATGATCCACACTTAAAATAGCCTCGTTCATTCCTCTGGTACTCACTAAAGTGACGCCTACCACATTACGAACAGTCTGGCCTATTTGGCCGAGCACTGCCGACGCTCGAGACAGAAGTGGTCTGGGCTCTAGAAATTGTATTCTGCTGGTTCTTGTTTCTATTTGAAAACCCCACTGAAGCATTCGATTGAGTAGTGAATTCCTTCGATCTCTTAGATGAGGATTGATGTGACTTTCCTATTTATCTCTTCTTTGAATCTCGCGACTCAAGAGTCGTTTTCCTCCTCTCTTTTACCAGTTCCTTTGCCTTGCATGCTCTCTCAACGAGCACTACAAATTATCTTAGTTCTAGGATGCCAAAAAATACTCAAATATCTTCACTAAGACTACCCTCGAACCATTTACACATAGTGGCTTCTATAGACACGCATTTCCGCGCATACTTACTGAGCCTCACAAATTCACGCTCATATTTTGTCACTGACATTCGGCCCTGCTTTAGCTCTAGGAATTCCTTCCTCTTCTGATCTATAAACCTCTGGCTAATATACTTCTTTCGGAACTCTTTTTGGAAAAATTCCCAAGTTACTCTCTCTCGGTACCACAGACACGAAGGTATTTGACCATTGGTCGGCCAAATCTCGCAAGAGCGATACAGCACATTTCACACACTTCTCAGGTGTGCACGACAGTTCATCAAACACCCTGATGGTACTCTCTAACCAAAACTCTACTTTCTCCGGGTCATCATTTAAGTTAGCCTGAAATTCCTTGGCCTCTTACTTTCTAATCTTGTTTACCATAGGTTTCTCCCTCCTAATCAAGTCTGCGCCTTGCGGAGCTACCGGGGCATATTGAAGGATCAGAGGAGGTGGGGGAGTTGGAGCATTGAGATTTGCACGAACAAACTCCGTGTACCAAGCATCCATCATTCAGAGTTAGGCTTTTCTAGCCCATCTGCCCTGGCCCATAGTCAAGGGCTCGCTTTCAATTGGCGCTATCCCTTCAGTGGGAGCCAGCACGTTACTCTCCATGTCATCCACCGTGGCTCTATCAGGATCCATTTACTATATAAAAATAAAATTTTTAATAGTCAGAAGTCGTCACACTATCAATATATAGTTATGGCATGTATAGCTAGACCCATACTCTCTCTAGCTTAGTCCAAGAATTGACTAAACCTGGTTCTGATACAACTAAATGTAACACCTCATACTTGCAGCCCATGCATGAGTGGAATACGAGGCAGTACCTAACTCGATCTCATGCACCCAAATGTTCACAAGTCACCAAGACTCGGTCCAATTTAAAACTTTTTCAATTTCTATTTTAAACTTATTGTTATGAGCCTACGAGATCCAAAATTACCATTCAAAACTATTTTGGATCAACTCGGGTCCTTAAACCATCTATAGAAAATTTAACTTTGAAACAAGGTGTAATATCCTGAATTAGGGCCTAATCGGAATAGTGGTTTCATGACCAAAAATTCGAGATAGAAATAATTATTTTATAATTATTTTTAGGTTTATGATATGATTGCATGATTGTGTGAAAATTTTGTGACGAAATTCTATGCATAAAGTGCTTAAGTTGAAATTAGGGACTAAATCGAATAATTTGAAAAACTTGTATTCTAGAAGCTTTTAGTATGAAATTGCTTTGGAATATTAATGAAGAGGTCTTAAATAGCAATTTGACCAATTTTTAAAATTTTGGACAAAAATGGGCTTATACATGAAAATTTTCAAAGAAAGGTATTAAGGGTATTTTAGTCATTTTATAATTAAAATTAATTAAAAGGGAAATTAAGGCCAACATGTGTTCATCTTCATCAAGCCTTGGCCAAATCTTACCTCTCTCCATAGCTAGGGTTTCTTCAACTTCCAAGATTCATAGTAAGTGATTTCAAGCCCCGTTTTTAATGATTTTTATGTTTTTGAAATCCCGGTAGCTTAATTTAGCTTATGCTGGAAATAAGCCAACCTAGGGTTCAAATTTGGAAAAATATCCATAGGTGAAATTTGTGTGTTTTGGTGTTTTATGATAGAATATGAGGTTTTAAATTATGTTAGACAACTTGTGCTACTCAGTTTTCAGTGAAAACGAGTAAAAGGGCTTAATCGGTAAAAATACCTAATATTCATAAGTACATGTTAGAGTGTGAATTTGATGTTGCCAAAGAAGGCAAAAATGATCAGCATGTCATAAAACATAAGAAAATAGGATGAGGTTTAATTTAGGAGCCTTGGGGCAAAAGTGCAACTATGTGAAAGTTTAGGGGTAAAATGGTAATTTTGCTAAAGTTCGTACTAAGGGCTATTTTGATGAATGTATGTATTAAATAAAATTAATTTGGTATTATAGATCAAGAGAAACAAGATTCAAGTCGTGATCGAGGGAAAAACAAAGTTTACGAAGAATAGGCTCGATTACTAATATTTTGTATCGAGGTAAGTTCATGTGTAAATAAGGTAACATAATTTTTATTTTAAGTGATTTAATGATATTTGTATGACATGATATTTATTATCATGAAATATTGTGCTTTGTGAATTGTTATTTGGTAATATGCAAATTATGTGAATAATTTGATAAGTATGAGATGTTAGCAAGTATCGGTTTTTACATTTCGAAAAAGGTGATCAAAATGTAAAATTGTGAAGAATCCCGTTTGGACCTTGGGAATAGATTAGGGTACAAGGGACATGTCACTAGGATGGTTGAGTTCCGAACTCCTTGAGTTGAGTCCGAGTTCGTGTGATGTAACTAGGCATCCGAGCTCATTGAGTTGAGTCCGAGTTCACTTATGGATGCGAACGCCTGAGCTCGTTGAGTTGAGTCCGAGTTCATTTATGAGCGGGTTACATGGTAGCTTGACTACATAGATTTCAAAAGCTATTGAGCTTGTTCAGTTATGAATATATCACTTACGTGCACACTATCCGCGTATCCGAAATTATATTCCGATGTGTTCAACAGGAAAATCCTAAGAGAATATGGAGAATACTTAAAACGATAGTGATTCGATGATGAATGTGTTGAAGAAGTGAAAATGGACAGGTACGAGTTTAATTCCTGGTTGAGAACTTGGTGAGACAAAATTGTGGTAAGATAGTAAGTATTCTTATGTTATGTGTGTCTTAATGATGTTTATGTTGGATTGCATGATCATGTTACTTATTATTTGCATGTGAACTTAGTAAGCATTTATGCTTACTCCCTCCTTTTCATTCATTGTAGTTTTGACAAGCCGGCTTGAGAATCGGGATAGGTCGAAGGCTCGTTCACACTATTCGAAGGCCTAAATTGGTAAAATGGCTTGTATATTTTGAATGTGGCATGTATAGCACTATACTCACTTTGTGTAAATGATCATATGATATGGTTATAGTTATGGTTTGGTAAGAAAAGGGTTTGTAAATGAGTAGCTATTGGAATGGCTAATCAAGTTTATATATGATAACATGTATGCTTTATGTCTTAACTGAACCATGAAAATCCTTGGAATGGTAAAATTGGTGACAAAATAGAATCAGACAGTAGCAGTGACGTGAATTTGAAAAATCACTAAAAATAGTATAAATGGAATTAAATGATGAATAAGTTATGGAATCAAATTTTGATGAGTCTATTTTGTATATGAAAGAAACGAAATAGGTAAATGAGTTATATTTTATGAGATATTTAAGTTTTGGTGGAACAGGGTCATAGTGGTCTCTGAATCCCTTATTCCAAATTTAAAAATTCAGCATAAATTGTAAAAAAACAAATTAGGAGTTGTACCTTACATTTATGAAATCCTTATTGAGTCTAGTTTTATGAGACAAAAACGGCATAGTCATTGAAACTCTGTACAAGGAGATATCTGATACGTAATACACAGGGGTCAGAGTAGCCGAACCTTGAAATAGGGGAGGCTTTAACTAATAAACTGTACTAATTGGCCTGACCAAAAATTATAAAAAAAACATTAGTAGATATATATATGAGTCTAGTTTTAGGAAAAATTTACAGATCTTAATTTCGAGTTTTGTAACTCGAGATATGAATTTTTAAGCAACTGTGATGCAGTTAACCAGTTTGTCTGGGAATTTTAAAAATAAATTGTTTGAGCTATTTAATTAATGAATTAAGTTCGTTAACACCTCGTGCTCGACTCTAGCAACGGTCTCGGGTACGGGGGTGTTACATTTAGTGGTATCAGAGTAGGTTTAGTTGGTTCTCGGGCTAACGTGTTTTATGTATGGATTTTGCTATACATGCCATATATATATATTGTGATAGTGTGACGACTTCTGACCTTTTAAATGATTTTTTATATAGTAAATGGATCCCGATCTAGCTGTGGCTGATGATGTAAAGAGTAATGCGCCAGCTCCGGCTGAAGGGTCAGTGCCAACTGAAAATCCACCTCCTACTCTTGGTCAAGGAGGAGGAGAAGGGGCTCGGGAAGCCTTTCTCAAGATGATGAATGCCTGGTATACTGAGTTCGTTCGTACGAACCCGAATGCACAACCTCCGCGACCTCCCCCGATTCCTCAACCTGTACCCCCGATGCCTCAAGGTGTAGATCTGATGAAATTTCACAAAACTCCAGTTGACAGAATTTGTAAGCAAGGGGCCGAAGAATATAGTGCAAATGTTGATGATGATGTTGAGAAAGCAGAGTTTTGGCTTGAGAATTCTATTCAAGTATTTGATGAATTGTCTTGTACACTTGAGGAATGCTTGAAATGTGCTATATCATTGTTGAGGGATTCAGCCTATCGTTGGTGGAAGACATTGATTTCAGTAGTACCAAAAGAGAAAGTAACATGGGAGTTATTTCTAGATGAATTTCAGAAGAAATACATCAGTGAAAGATTTGTTGATCAGAAGCATAAAGAGTTTCTTGAATTGAAGCAGGGCAACATGACAGTTACTGAATATGAAAGGGAGTTCGTCAGGTTGAGTAAGTATGCTAGAAAATATGTTCCTACAGAGGCTAAAATGTGCAGACGATTTGAAGACGGACTCAATGAAGACATCAAAGTAATTTTTGGGATTCTTGAATTAAAAGAAATGGTAGTACTTGTTGATCGAGCTTGCAAGGCTGAAGAACTACTTAAAGAGAAGAAAAAAATAGAGGCTGAGACTAGAAATTGGAAGAAAGATCGACGAGCAGGTCATCTTACAGCAATCTAGAAAATCTAAAAATATGAATCCTCGTTCTCAGGTTTCGGCCGGACAATAATATGGAAATTTTAAGAAGCAAAATGTGGGTCTTAAATCTCAGACTACTTCGGTGGCTAGTGTGGGGAATTCGAGATTTGTTAAGCTTGAGTGCTAGCGGTGTGGTAGAAATCATTTTGGCCAATGTAGAGTGAATGAATATTTTCGATGTGGTTCTCCGAATCATTTTATTAGAGACTGCCCAGAGAGAGTTGAGAAAGAAAAATTTCAGAGTGTAAAAGCTAGTGGTTTAGACTCGGGGGGAAGATATTCGGGAAAAGCTGAAAATGAAGCAAGCAGTAAGAATATAGTCAGAGATTCAGTAGCTAAACCTGAAGCAAGGACTCTAGCTAGAACTTATGCCATAAAGGCACGTGAAGATGCTTCATCACCCGACGTGGTTACTGGTATATTTTCTCTTTATGATGTTAATGTTATTGCTTTGATTGATCCCGGTTCTACTCATTCATATGTGTGCATGAAATTGGTGTCTTGTATGAATATACCTGTTGAGTACACAGAATTTATGATTAGAGTGTCGAATCCATTAGGCAAATGTGTGATAGTTGATAAAGTATGCAAGAAATGTCCTTTAATGATTCGGGGTCATTATTTTCCGGCCGACTTGATGTTGTTACCTTTTGATGAATTTGATGTTATTTTGGGTATGGATTGGTTGACATTACATGATACTATAGTAAATTGCAAAGAAAAGCTTATAGAATTAAAGTGTGAAAGTGGTAAAATTCTACAGGTTGAACTAGGAAAATCAGAGGCATTATCTAGTGTGATTTCTTCGATGTTGGCTCAGAGATATTTGAGGAAGGGTTATGAAGCTTATTTGGCGTATGTAATTAATACAAAAGAAATTGAAAAGAAAGTTGAATCAGTGCCGATTGTGTCTGAATTCGCGGATGTATTTCCAGAAGAGTTGTTAGGTTTGCCTCCAGTCAGGGAAGTAGAATTTGGTATTGAGTTGATATCGGGAACAACTCTGATCTTGATTGCTCCATATAGAATGGCACCAGTAGAGTTGAAAGAATTAAAGTAGCAATTGCAAGATTTGACTGATAAAGGCTTTGTGAGACTGAGTTTTTCACCTTGTGCTCCCGTGTTATTTGTGAAAAAGAAGGATGGTTCTATGAGATTGAGTGTTGACTATCAGCAATTAAACAAGGTGACAATCAAGAACAAATATCCATTGCCAAGAATTGATGATTTGTTTGATCAGCTGAAAGTAGCGACATGGTTTTCAAAGATTGACTTGAGATCTGGGTACTACCAACTCCGAGTAAAAGAGTTGGATGTGCCTAAAACTGCTTTTAGAACAAGCTATGGTCATTATGAATTTTTAGTTATGCCATTCAGATTAACAAACGCTCCTGCTGTGTTTATAGATTTGATGAATCGCATATTTCGGCCATACTTGGACAAATTTGTTGTGGTATTTATAGATGACATCTTAATTTATTCGAAAGATGAGACAGCGCATGCCGAACACTTGAAGATAGTTTTGCAAACTTTGAGAAATAAACAGTTATATGCCAAGTTTAGTAAAAGTGAATTTTGGCTTCGGGAAGTTGGATTTTTGGGTCACATTGTTTTAGGTGATGGTATACGGGTTGATCCTAGTAAAATTTCAGCCATTGTTGATTGGAAACCACAGAAAAATGTAACTGATGTTAGAAGTTTCTTGGGGCTAGCAGTGAATTATTGGCGGTTTGTAAATGGATTTTCTATAATTGCTGCTCCTATGACTAGACTACTTCGAAAGGATATTAAATTTGAGTGGACGGAAGAATGTCAACAGAGTTTTGAAGAATTGAAAAAGTTATTAACTGAAGCACCAGTGTTGGTACAACCCGAATCAGGTAAAGAATTTGTGGTGTAAAGTGATGCTTCTCGAAATAGCTTAGGATGTGTACTTATGCAAGAAGGAAAAGTGGTGGCTTTTGCTTCGAGGCAGTTAAAATCTCACGAGAGGAATTATCCGACCCATGATTTGGAATTGGCTACTATAGTGTTTGCTTTGAAGATTTGGCGACATTATCTGTATGGTGAAAAGTGCCGAGTATATACTGACCACAAAAGTCTTAAGTACTTGATGTCACAAAAAGATTTGAACTTGAGACAATGAAGATGGTTAGAGTTATTGAAAGATTATGATCTTGTTATTGACTATTATTCGGGAAAAGCGAATGTGATTGCCAATGCTTTAAACAGAAAGTTGCTATTTGCTTTGAGAGCTATGAATACTTAGTTAAAGATATCAGATGATGGTTCGATTCTAACAGAGTTAAGAGCAAGACCGATGTTTTTACAAGAGATTTGTGAAGCTCAGAAAAGCGATGAAGAATTGCAAGCCAAAAGAAAACAACGTGAGATTGATACGAGGTCAGATTTCAGAATCGGTTCTGAAGGTTGCTTGATGTTTAAAAACTTGATTTGTGTACCGAAAAATGATGAGTTGATTCAAAAGATTTTGCATGAAGCACATAATGGTTGTTTGGCGGTTCACCCGGGTAGTACGAAAATGTATAATGACTTGAAGAAAATGTATTGGTAGAGTGGAATGAAAAGAGATATCTTCAAGTTTGTATCAAAGTGCTTAATTTGTCAACAAGTGAAAGCTGAACACCAAGTACCTTTGGGACTACTCCAGCCTATCATGATTCCTGAATGGAAATGGGATCAGATTACTATGGATTTTGTATCAGGGTTGCCGTTAACTTCGGGAAAGAAAGATGCCATTTGGGTAATAGTTGACAGACTGACTAAATCGGCTCATTTTATTCCGGTACGTACGGATTATTCTTTTAGTAAGTTGGCTGAATTGTATATCAGTGAGATTGTTAGACTTCACGGAATACCTTTGTCAATCATTTCGGATAGTGATCCGAGATTTGCTTCGCGGTTTTGGCAAAATTTGCAAGAGGCATTAGGTACGAAGTTAAATTTCAGTACTGCCTTTCATCCACAAACTGATGGACAGTCAGAGAGAGTGATTCAGATTCTTGAAGACATGCTCAGATGTTGTGTTTGGAATTTCAAGGTAGTTGGGAAAGGTACTTATCGTTGGTAGAGTTTGCTTATAATAATAGTTATCAGACGAGTTTGAAGATGGCACCTTATGAAGCATTGTATGGTCGTAAATGTCGGACGCCATTGTATTGGACTGAACTCAAGGAAAATCAAATTTATGGAGTTAATCTAATAAAAGAAACCGAAGAAAAAGTGAAAGTGATTCGAGATTGTTTGAAAGCTGCTTCAGATAGACAGAAATCTTATGCGGATTTGAAACGAAAGGAAATTGAGTTTCAAGTTGGTGATAAAGTATTTTTAAAAGTGTCTCCATGGAAGAAAGTTCTCAGATTTGGATGGAAGGGCAAGTTAAGTCCGCGTTTTATTGGACCGTATGAAATAATTGAAAAAAGTCGGACCAGTAGCTTATCGACTAGCATTGCCATCTGAATTACAGAAGATACATGACGTGTTCCACGTATCTATGCTACGTCGGTATCGTTCGGATCCTTCACATATAATTTCATCGATAGAAATTGAGCTACGACCGGATATAACTTACGAAGAAGAACCGATTAAGATTTAGCTCGAGAGGTCAAACAACTAAGAAATAAAAATGTCGCTCTCGTGAAAGTATTGTGGCAAAAGCACGGGGTAGAAGAGACTACATGGGAACCTAAGGAAACTATGAGAAATCAATACCCACACCTATTTATTGGTAAGATTTTCGAGGACGAAAATCCTTAAAGAGGGGGAGAGTTGTAATATCCTATTTAGGGCCTAATCGGAATAGTGGTTTTGTGACCACAAATCTGAGATAGAAATAATTATTTTATAATTATTTTGAGGTTTATAATATGATTGCATGATTGTGTGAAAATTTCGTGACGAAATTCTATGGATAAAGTGCTTAAGTTGAAATTAGGGACTAAATCGAATAATTTGCAAAACTTGTATTCTAGAAGTTTTTAATATGAATTTGCTTTGGAATATTAATGAGGAGGCCTTAAATAGCAATTTTACCAATTTCTAAAATTTTGGACAAAAATGGGCTTATACATGAAAATTTTCAAAGAAAGGTATTAAGGGTATTTTAGTCATTTTATAATTAAAATTAATTAAAAGGGAAATTAAGGCCAAAATGGGTTCATCTTCATCAAGCCTTGGCTGAATCTTACCTCTCTCCATAGCTAAGGTTTCTTCAACTTCCAAGATTCATAGTAAGTGATTTCAAGCCCCGTTTTTAATGATTTTTATGTTTTTGAAATCCCAGTAGCTCGATTTAACTTATGCTGGCAATAAGCCAACCTAGGGTTCATATTTTGAAAAATACCCATAGGTGAAATTTGTGTGTTTTGGTGTTTTATGATATAATATGAGTTTTAAATTATGTTAGCAACTTGTGCTACTCGGTTTTAAGTGAAAACGAGTAAAAGGGCTTAATCGGTAAAAATACCTAATATTCATAAGTACATGTTAGAGTGTGAATTTGATGTTGCCATAGAAGGAAAAAATCATCAGAATGTCATAAAACACAAGAAAATAGGATGAGGATTAATTTATGAGCCTTGGGGCAAAAGTGCAAATATGTGAAAGTTTAGGGGTAAAATGGTAATTTTACTAAAGTTCGTACTTAGGGCTGTTTTGATGAATGTATGTATTAAATAAAATTAATTTGGTATTATAGATCAAGAGAAACAAGATTCAAGTCGTGATCGAGGGAAAAACAAAGTTTACGAGGAATAGGCTCGATTGCTAATATTTTGTATCGAGGTAAGTTCATGTGTAAATAAGGTAACATAATTTTTATTTTAAGTGATTTAATGATATGTATGATATGATATTTATTATCATGAAATAATGTGCTTTGTGAATTATTATTTGCTAATATGCAAATTATGTGAATAATTTGATAAGTATGAGATGTTAGCAAGTATCGGTTTTTACATTTCGAAGAAGGTGATCAAAATGTAAAATTGAGAAGAATCCCGTTTGAACCTTGGGAATAGATTAGGGTACAAGTGACATGTCACTAGAATAGTTGAGTTCTGAACTCGTTGAGTTTTGCCTGAGTTCACTTATGGAGGCGAACGCCCGAGCTCATTGAGTCTGAGTTCATTTATGGGCGGGTTACATGGTAGCTTGACTACATAGATTTCAAAAGCTATTGAGCTTGTTCAGTTATGAGTATAGCACTTACGTGCACACTATCCACGTATCCGAAATTATATTCTGATGTGTTCAACGGGAAAATCCTAAGAGAATATGAAGAATACTTAAAACGATAGTGATTCAATGATGAATGTGTTGAAGAAGTGAAAATGGACAGGTACGAGTTTAATTCCTGGTTGAGAACTTGGTGAGACAAAATTGTGGTAAGATAGTAAGTATTCTTATGTTATGTGTGTCTTAATGATGTTTATGTTGGATTGCATGATCATCTTACTTATTATTTGCATGTGAACTTACTAAGAATTTATGCTTACTCCTTCCTTTTCATTCTTTGTAGTTTTGACAAGCCGGCTTGAGAATCGGGATAGGTCGAAGGCTCATTCACACTATCCGAAGAGCTAAATTGGTAAAATGACTTGTGTATTTTGAATGTGGCATGTATAGCACTATACTCACTTTGTGTAAATGATCATATGATATGGTTATAGTTATGGTTTGGTAAGAAAAGGGTTTGTAAATGATTAGCTATTGGAATGGCTAATCAAGTTTATATGTGATAACATGTATGCTTTATGTCTTAACTAAACCATGAAAATCCTTGGAAAGGTAAAATTGGCCACAAAACAGAATCAGACAGCAGCAGTAATGTGAATTTGAAAAATCACTAAAAACAGTAGGAATGGAATTAAATGATGAATAAGTCATGGAATCGAATCTTGATGAGTCTATTTTCATATGGAAGAAACGAAACAGGTAAATGAGTTATATTTTATGAGATATTTCAGTTTTGGTGGAACAGAGTCATAGTGGTCTTTGAATCCCCTATTCCAACTTTAAAAATTCACCATGAATTGTAAAAAAAAAACAATTATGAGTTGTACCTTACATGTATGAAATCCTTATTGAGTCTTGTTTTATGAGAAAGAAACAACATAGTCATTGAAACTTTGTACAGGGAGATATCTGATTCGTAATACACAGCGGTCAGAGTAGCCGAACCTTGAAATAGGGGAGACTTTAACTAATAAACTGTACTAATTGGCCCGACCAAAAATTCTAGAAAACAATTAGTAGATATATATATATGAGTCTAGTTTTAGGAAAAAATTACGTATCTTAATTTTGAATTTTGTAACTTGAGATATGAATTTTTAAGCGATTGTGATGTAGTTAACCAACTTGTCTGGAAATTTTAAAAATAAATTGTTTGAGCTGTTTAATTAATGAATTAAGTTCGTTAACACCTCGTGCTCGACTCTAGCAACGGTCTCGGGTACATGGGCGTTACACAAGGTACACGCTCGTATGGAAGGGCAACACGCCCGTGTGGCCATTTCGACATGGTCATGTGATGGCCCGTGTGGCTCACACGGCCTAAGCAATACAGAGACACGCTCGTGTCCTCCACTCGTGTAGAAATAATTTTAGATGTACACCTACAGGGGTTTTCAAACGGCCTTGCACACGCTCGTGTCCCTGGCCCATGTCCTTCACACGACCATGACGCGCCCGTGTCCTAGCCCGTGTGCAAAAACAAGGACATTCTGTTTCTAATGTCAGTATCCCAAAAATGTCACACGGCCAATGCACATGCCTATGTGCTAGGCCGTGTCTATCACACGGCTAGACACACGGTTGTGTCTCTGCCCGTGTGTTTACCCCCATGCATACTGACTTGAAATTTTCATGTACAAGGGACACACGGCCGGACCACACACCCATAGGGCAGACCGTGTGTCACAGACAGCCTAGACACATGCCCATGTGTCTACCTGTGTGGACAATATAAGGCTATTTACCAAGCCTTTTACCACCCTTACTTTCACAACCCACACTTTAGCAACCAAAACCAATACAAGGTTATCTCACGCAACCAAATCAGTCGCAATAAACAACATTCCATGTGTACATTTTACTTATCTATGAAGATAACATCTTTGTATATAAATCAAAATGAATATTAACCATCATTCGAGGCTTAATACAAAAATGTGAGATTTGTCCCAAGCCAACACATTTGGCAAAATTAGTAATGACACAGAACACAAGTCTAATTCCTTATACATGCCAAATTCAAGAATATAAATCAAACTATACCTAATTCTTTGATTGATGGTGTGATCGATATCTCTGACTTTCATTGATCCTTGAGCTAGATAGGCGGCACTATAAGAAAATGGAAAAGGAGAGGTAGTAAGCATAAAGCTTAGTAAGTTGCACATAAATAAATTTACAACATAACTTTACCATTCATGAACAAGCTTGTAATATACAATTGGGCATAAGTAAAACTTACTCATCAATATTCAGTGCACATCGTATATCATAAAATTGGGCTCATATTCTATATATACCAAACAAGTACCCATACCACTCACAAAACAGTTATAATTTCCTCGTTAACTTGAAATCATAACTTTCACCGTTGAACCATTTGGAACACTATCAGATATTCATTAAGCCTCAACCATAGGGTAAGGTGCCGATGCCATGTCCCGGACATGGTCTTACACAAGCTCTAGCATATCTGTGCTGATGCCATGTCCAAGACATGGCCTTACACTGACACATCTCATAGCCGATGCATGTCCCAAACATGTCTTACACTGACTTACGTCTTAAGGCCGATGCATGTCCAAGACATGTCTTACTCCAACACTCATCTCAATGCTGAAGCCATGTCGCAGACATAGTCTTACATTGGCTCTTATAACATGGCCGATGCATGTCCCATACATTTCTTGCACTAGCTCACAATAACCCATAAGTTATGGCATGAATACCTGAATTATTTCCTAGGTTCAAAAGGGAACTCTACTATCTCTATTACCATCATGCTTTCCCAATTCAACAATCAAGAAATTTGTGCTATATTAAATTTAAGTGCAATTCAACACATACATTAACGTTGTAGTTGTATTATTTACATACAACTCACCTTGGTTTTGAAAATATTTCTGTATTTAGTAACATAGTAGTAGAAAGAGTACCCTGCTGCATCTGAACTTCAAACGGGTTTGGCCTTAACCATGTTAATGGTCCCAGATTATTGGTTAATAGAGAATCAAAGTCGATGTACCAATGGATCACGAAATGCTATGGTTCTATAATATGATTTGAAAGATTTATTCAGAAGTAATTCACGGGATCATGCACTCTTTTCTTTCCTAGTTATAATGAAAAAAAGTACAACTGGGTGAATCTAGCCTATTCTTGAAATAAACAACTCGCACACACTCCCTTTCCAAAAAAGATCAATACAAAAAGATTGAGAAATAAAACCATCTGATTTGATTCGTTCTCAATAGCCATGAGATGATCATCTTAGGATGATCCATTTGTCGACAGATGCTCCTATTACACTCGTAGTCCCTGAAGGATGATTTAATCGATTTGCTTGGCTTTCCCCAGGTTTAAGTTTGGATTTGGTGATTCTTGATCTATAATCGCAAAATGCACTTATTTAGTCACTAAATAAAATTAAGAAACCAAAAGTTTATATCTTTGGTAAAATGACAATTTTACCCCTAGGCCTAAAAATCGATTTTTATCGAATTTCTTCATATCTTAAGCCTAGCCGAACCCTTTTTACTCTTATAGCAACTCCAAATTCCCACTATTTCACATACTTAACATCTATTTTAAAACTTATACAATATAGTCCTTTTAGGTGTTTTCATGCTAACACCTTTCACAAAAGTTGTTCATAACACACCCAAGACTTATTTTCTTCCATAAAAACTTAGCAAACCTTACAAACCCTTTCATGGTAAAACTCTACACTATTGATCATTTTGCAAAATAGTACCCTCATTTGAAAGCTCATGCTTCAAGGGTCTCAAAAGTACAAAAATAATTCAAGAAAAGTCATTAAAATCACTTACTTGTGAAGACTTAAAGTTACTGAAATTTCAAGCTCTTAAAACCCCATTTCTTTGCTAAAAATTTCGGTGGTAAAGAAGAAGGTGAGAAGGTGATATCATCTTTCTCTTATTTTATTTCTATTTTAATCAATACAGCCACCAAACCCACCAAAGTTGGTTTTTTTTACCAAGTTTGTCTCCTATGGCTTGCCATGCCTCCCTAAAGGGTCTAATTGCCCTTTAAAGACCCTCAATTTAGGTTCTCTAGCTATTTGGCACTTTTAGCTATCAAAATAGGACTTTTACATTTTATGCGATTTAATCCTTTTTCACAATTGGGCTCACAAACGTCACAATTAACACACCAAATTTTTCATGCACTCTTAAAAACATGCTATAACATCTAAATATTTATAAAATAATTTATCCAACTCCGGATTTGTGGTTTCGAGACTACTATTCTGACTAGGCCCTAAATCGGGCTATTACAGTATTCAAATATTTAACTAATATCATACATTTTCCATTCATAAGCCCGCCATATAACAAAACACATTTGTATATTTCCATTCCATCTACTACTTGCAAAAACATACCAAAACATAATATCAAGTTTAGCCAAATCACATGGCTTAGACTTATAGCACAAAATGTACCAAAATCACAATATCAAAATAGCCATAACTAACATCTTTATAACTATCCTATACATGCCATATTTATATATATCCACAAGTTTAAAAGTACCAATCGGCAATTGGATAAAGTGATGTGTAAATCCGACTTGACTGAAACGAGTGAGCTATCAAACCTCTATAAAACATGGAAAAGAAACAGAGTAAGCTTTATAGCTTAGTAAGCCTATATAATTTAGAATTAAACTTACCATTTATACATATCGAAAGCAATAATTAAGGTGTATTCAATTCAATTACTAAATGCCTAAACACAAACATTCATTACAAGTTAGTCACCTAGTACATGAAACCATCCAATAACTCAATATATATACTCAATACATTGTATCATATCAACTTCACATGCATCATGTATATCATTTGTAACATTTCACTTTCATTCGTATAACAGTAACTCGTTCGTATAAAAAGTACTTTACCATATCATAAAATTTATGCCCGTTGAACCTATTAGATTCTCGAGGAATACTCGGGTGATATACAGTACATATAATTCAGTAATTCGTTAATTCATTATCATTTTCCACTCATTGGAGCTACGAACAGTAAGCTCCTCATAAGCTGATAGATAGTAAGCTCTATTGAGCTGAAGCAATAAGCTCTGATGATCTGAATCAGTAAGCTCTTACGAGCTGATATATCAGTAAGCTTATACGAGCTACGGTGAGTCCGCAACACATGCAGGATCTCAACCAAAACGGTAACCCTGGTGACATGTCACTCGTATCCTAAGAATTCTTACTGTTGAAATGGGGCTCGGTAACAAATAAACTATATCGATAAGGCATTCACAGTCCAAATATATCAACTACTCAATTATACACATTCATTACAATTATTTCAAGTATTTAAAAGTTCAATTCTAATTATACGAACTTACCTTGTATTGTTCGGATAACAACTATCGGCTATTCGTCAATCTTTTCTTTTCCCCGAACTAAACCCTGTCCCGACTTATCTTGATCTATATATTATGAAAATGAGCTTATTTAATCAAATATTCATTCAATTTAATCCAAAACACACTTTAGGGCTATTTAACACATTTGCCCCTAAACTTTGACATTTTTACAATTTAGTCCTTATCACAAAAAATTGCAAATTCATGCAATTTAGTATAAGCCCATGCTTAAATGAATTTACTATATATTACTAGCAGCCCATATTTGCAATTTATTCACACTTCTACCCACATAACTCTACATTTTCTCAATTTAACCCCTTTTTGAAATTTTTGTCAATAATCACTTTACAAAACTAGTTTAACTATCAAAAAATATTCAAAATCCATCATCAATCATCAAATTACACAAACATTTAACAATGTTAATATGTTAAATCTTTAACCATTTTGAAATCTAAGGTACGGGCTAGCTAGAATACGAAGCAACGATTACAAAAACATAGAAATCATTAAAAATCGAACAAAAATATTACCTTAATCAAGGATCTAAATGGCCTTCTCAAGCCCTAATTTCGAAAAGAAGATGATGATAATGAATCAAAATTGTTATGTTTTATTATTATTAACATTATTTACCAATTTACTAAATTAACCTTTAAAATTATTATAATTTACGCCATGTGTCATGCTATCATCATCCACTAACCCATAAATGGCCTATTTACCACTTAAAGACCTTTCCTTTAATGTTCTATAGCTATTTGACACTTTTAGCTAATATAACACAAGTTTTACGCTTTACGCGATTTTGTCCTTTTTACCAAATTAAGCATTCAAACAGTAAAATTTATTTACGAAACTTTCACACAATAATTCTATCATATTGTAAACCTTATTAAAATAATAAAATAAATATTTTGATCTTAGATTTATGATCCCAAAACCACTATTCTAATTTGACTCAAAAACGAGCTGTTATAGTATTTATTCGGAACACGGTCTAAAAAATTTCCTAGGTGACTCTCTCCCTCGGCACCAGGATACTAACGTATTCTACCTTTGATATGTGATGTCTCTTAGAAGGGATATAGCACACTTTAAACATTCAGCCAGTGTGCAAGAAAGCTCATCAAGATCATCGTCAACATTAGCTCTAAACTCTTCAGCCCTGTGTTTATGGATCTTGTCAACTGGAGGCTTATTCAATCTTAAAAGCTCAACTCCTTGATGAACTACAGGAACCGATTGGGGATTAGGAGGGGATAGAGGTTGTTGAGCAACTGGGTTTGTTCGAATATATTGTGTGAACCACTCGTTCATCATTTGGTTGAAGGGTTCTCTAGCCTGTCCTCCCTTGCTACCCGACACGGGTCTAGAATCAGATGGCGCTATCTTTTGAGAGGGAGCGGGTGCGTTACTCTCAACCTCATTAGCTATAGCTCGATTGGGATCCATTACTATATGAAAACGCATTTTAAAATGTCAAGAGTCATCACACTATCATAGTTTATATATGACATGTATAGCTAGACTCTCACACATGCTACGTTAGTCCTAGAATCAACTAAACTATAGCTTTGATGCCAATAAATATAACACCCCCACCCGTATTCAATGGCAGAAGAGGGTTACAGAGCATTATCGGACTTACAACACATTTAGACATACTTTTCACTTACATTTACATTTTTGCCCCTAATATGTCACATTTTTCCCAATTTAGTCCTTATTCCATAAAATCACAAATTAATGAAATTCACAATAAACCCATGCTAGTAAAATTACCATAATGCCCCTAGTAGCCCATATTTTTCATTTATTTCACATTTCAACCACAAAATTTCAATATTTCTCAATTTAATCCTTATTTTTTATTTTCACTAAAAATCACTTAACAAAACTTGTTTAACTATCAACAACTATTCAAAATCTATCATCAATCTTCAAAACTCATATATATTCATCAATTTTAACTATCAAAATCTTTCACAGTTTTGCAAAATAGCCCCTGGGCTAGCTAGTACTAGTTGCAACGATCACAAAAAACATGGAAATCTTAAAAACCGAGTCAAAATCACTTACATGCTAGCAATTGAAAGTGTCGAATGCTTCATGCTCTCTAATGGCTATTCAAACCCTTATTTTCGGTGGTGGATAGTAAATGAAGAAGATGATACCATATTTTTCACTATTTTACTAAGTTATTATATAATCACTATTTTAACCTTTAATAATAATCACTTAAAACACTTCTTATAAGTCCATAAATGTTCATTTAGACAAAAAAATGGTCTAATTACAACATAAGGACCTTAAATTTAAGGTTCTATAGCTATTTGATACCTTTAGCTAATAGAACAACACTTTTGCATTTTTTACGATTTAGTCCTTTTTATCAACTTGAGCAACCAAACGATAAAATTTCTAAACAGAAATTTCACACAATCATATATTCATGCTATAAACCTTAAAATAATAATAAAATAAATATTTTAACCTTAAATTTGTGGTCCCAAAACCACTGTTCTAATTTGACTAAAAACTGGCTATTACAAGGTCTCAGTGCACTGATTTTATACCCTGGCGCAATGAAATGTTGGAGCAGCCAATTATGGAGGTTGAATTGTTTGGTGTTTGGGGTATGGATTTTATGGGACCATTTCCAAGTTCATTTGGAAATCTTTATATATTAGTAGTTGTTGACTACGTCTCGAAGTAGGTTAAAGCTATTGCAATCTCAAAGGATGATACAAAGACAGTGCTTAATTTTTTTCACAAGCATATACTCATCCGCTTTGGCACACCAAAAGCATTGATTAATGATCAGGGTACACACTTTCATGGCAACCAAGTGGAAACTGCACTGAAGAGATATGAAGTTAATCATAAAATGGCTATTACTTATCATTAGCAAACTAATGGACAAGCCGAAGTATCAAATCAATAAATTAAAAAATTCTTGAGAAGGTTCTGAACTCCATCAGGGACGCTTTATGGGCATTACGGACAGCATACAAAACACCATCAGGGATGTCACCGTATCAATTGGTTTTTGGGAAAGCATGTCACTTGCCAGTTGAGCTGGAGCACAAAGCAATGTGGGCAATTAAGCAAGTGAGCATGGACTAGAAAGCTGCTGGGAAGAAAAGGCTGTTGGATATCACTAAACTAGAGGAGATTAGGCGAAATGCCTATGAAAATGCTGCAATTTACAAATAAAAAACCAAACGATGGCATGACAGAATTATTTTACAACGATAATTTATCATAGGTCAAGAAGTTTTATTATTCTATTCTAGATTAAAACTGCACCTGGGTAAATTGCGCTCCCGTTGGTTTGGACCTTTCGAAGTTGTCGAAGTATTTCCTCGTGGTGTGGTCACAATAAGAGATTTACATGATGGACACCGGTTCAAAGTGAATGGCCAAGGATTGAAACGTTATTTTGGGAATATTGATCAAAAAGGAGGCAGAGACTATTAAATTGCTTGAAAATTTTTAATTTTTATGAAAATTTTTATATAATTTTTTGTATTTTTGTTTTTGTCCAAGTTTGTTTTGCTTTTTTTTTATTGCAAAATAATTAGGTACTTTATCAACACACTTGGGCTTTATTATTAACGCAGTTCATACTATTGTACTATCACTTATGACTCATCAAGAATAAGGGCATATTACGTGAGGAGCGATCCAAGGAAAACTGTGGCTAAGAAAAGAAGAGAAAGTGCTTCAAGGATAAAAAGCGCAAGAAGGAGGTGAAAAAGAGGAAGAAGAAGAAGAAACATCGTGCAGCCACATCTGTGGCTGAGGAAAACTAAGTTAGTTTATTTTTAATTTTGTAGCTGTAGTGCTCATGCATTGCACGTAGCTGTAATTTTTATTTTGTTAGTGCACAATGTCATTGCATTTTAATTTTAGTGCATTGAGGACAATGCAATCTATAAGTTTGGGGGAATGTATATGGGGTTTGGAAATACACTCACATTTCAAAAAAAAAATGTTTAATGAAGCATGCAAAGTTTATTTGTGGTTAATGCAAGTGCGTTTGAAATTTTTTGTTACATTCTGTAACACCCCGAACCCGAGACTGTTGCCGGTGTCGGACACGAGGGGTTAACAAGCCAAAACCACTTATGGCACCGACCAATTTGACATTTCCAGGCAAGCTGGAAAACTGCGTCGCTGTCGCCTTAAAAAGCGTATCTCGAGTTTCACAACTCGGAAACTGATTCCGTAAATTTTTCCTGAATTTAGACTCATATATCCATCCATGGATTTATTTCTAGAATTTTTGGTCGGGCAAATTGGTACAGTTTATTAGTTAAAGTCACCCATATTACAGGGGTCGACTACACTGACCTTCGCGCGTTACAACTTGAATATCTCTCTGTACAGGGTTTCAATACTGATGCTGTTTGTTTCTAATGAAACTAGACTCAAAAAGGAATCTGCACATATAAGGCATGACTTATAATTCATTCTGGATAATTTATGGTAAATTTTCAAAGTCACGACAGGGGACCCAGAAACCGTTCTGGCCCTGTCTCACGAGAACTTTAATATCTCTCGGTATACTGTTCATATGATCATTTCGTTACTTTCATATGAAAATAGACTCGTCAAGGTTCGATTGCATAATTTATTCACTAATTAACACCATTCTTACAAATTTTGGTGATTTTCCACATCCACGTCACTGCAGCTGGCAGCATCTGTTTTTAAGGTAGGCTTTACCTATATTGTAGTTCCCATGGACCAACTATAGTCTAGTCATACTTAGGTCCAACATATGATCATATTTAGCCATTCCAATGGCTGATCATGTGACCAACTCTCTCATTCCAAACCATAATCACATCATGAAACCAAATATAATTACAAACCACATATGGTCAAATTCCATACTCCACTTTTACGAACCATTTTCGCATGGCCGCACACATATACATCACAAGTACTTAAAACAACCGAGAGTAGTCCTATACATGCCATATCCAAAACTCAACTAAAGGAGTACCAAAAGGGCTTTGATAGTGTGGTTGACTTCAACTTCTATGATCCCGAATCCGATCGCTAACGAGCAAAATCTATAAACAGAGAAACAAAGAAACGGAGTAAGCAATTTATGCTTAGTAAGTTTGAGCCATAATATACACACAACCAAAGCATAGCATTCAAGTAGCTAAACAATAATTCATATGCACAATTTCTCAAAGACATGCTTACTTCACAATCCCAACTCTTATATTCATACACAAATAAAGGCCTAGTTAATGCCGATAGCTCATTTATCATTAGAGCGAATATTCATACGACTTACTCATAGTGTGCGAAGCACACACAAAACATACCTTGTTGTTGGGAATTTCACAAGTGCATTAACTGAAAATTTTCCAGCAAGTTCAAAGTTCTCGAATCACATACCTTCGGAGTTTATCCGGATATAGCTACTGCTCAAACGCCTTGGGACATAGCCCGGTTATGGTAACCCGCACAAAGGCCTTGGGACTTAACCCGGATATCACAATTTGCATTAATTGCCTTGGGCTTAGCCCGATATCATAACTCGCACAATTGCCTTGGGCTTAGCCCGGTATCACAATTTGCACAATTGCCTTCGGCTTAGCCCGATATCACTCGAACGCTCATACACATCTTTGTTTCAATTTCATAACACAACTTTTATGCACAATTCCCTTAGCAAAATATCATTTCGCTCAATGGCCACATACAAAGGCACAAATTGATTGCTCATTACTTCATTCAATCGAATCAAAATCTAAGTTTCGATACTCGAAAACTTACCTCGGACGTGGTCGAACGATTTCGACGGCTATTCGACGACTTTTTCCTTCCCCTTATCGGATTTAGCTCCCCTTTGCTCTTGAGCTTAATTTAACAAATAAATTGGTTTTATCAATTGAGCATCGAAAGAGGAATTCAAGATACCTAGCCAATATATATGCTCATTAGGCATCAAAGTCACATATGTACGAAATCACGAATCGAACTCAACACATTAGTTAATATTCCTCTTAGCCGAATTTTCTAAGCCAAGAATAGGCATCAATATGCTTGCCTCTAACCGAATGCATGCACACCAATTTCCCCTCATGTGGCCGAATATGCATGTCCATGTTGAGGCCAATTATGCACTTAATACCACACAAAACAGCATGCATTTTACTAACTAACGCATTACATATTGTAGCTCAATACACATCTCTCATGTACTTCATAACCGAAACATCATCACAAGCAAATATATACCTTGAAATAGTATATATGTCATGCCAATACATCATGTGCAAACATGTATACACATATAGGTGCAAGGTCAATCTCAAGGGGTTCATACCCATCCAAACACAAATTTTACCAATCAAGTAACAAGCATAAATCATGCTCATGAATGCACCATGGCGAATACATCACAACCATACTCTTTCAACTTCGGTCATGGTTAAACAAAGAATTCAATGTCTTACTCAAGATTGCTACAAAGAAATTTCAAGAGTAGTCATCCATCATTGCATGCATCATTAGCAAGCTTCACATTTAGCATGCAATGGCTTCAACACAATAACAACCTTGGCCAAATACCATTTCCATGGCATAACAAGGATTTGAACCATGGCTAACATGAACATCAAGTTAGCAACTAAAACATGCATGAATCTCATGACACAACCTCATACATACCTTAATCTTGATGCAAGTATAGCCAAAATCTCCTTCTAGATCTCTTCCAAACAAAAAAATGGAGCAAAAATCCTCCTTCTTCCTTAGTTTTGGCTCAAAGAAAGGATGAACAAAATTTTCTTTCTTTCTCTACAACTCACGGCAATGGGGGAATACCACACTCACACACATTTTTTTTCATTCTTTTCTTACCCATACACCTTTGTTTATTATTTCTCCCTAATGCACCAACAAAACATGTCTCATGACATGTTTTGCCCATCCTCTCTTGCCATGGCGGCCACTTCATGTTGGGGGATATTTGACATGCAAATCCCTTATTTTTGCATGCATGAGCAACTAGTCATCACACATTTCCCCATCATACTTTCAAAGTTCACTACTAGGTCCTTTCTAGTGAAATTCACATTTATAACACTAAATCGAAACATGAAAAATGTCACACACAAATTAACACATATCATAGGCATCAAAATAAATTTTAAATTATTTTTATGCCTCGGTTTTGTGGTCCTGAAACCACATCCCGACTAGGGTCAATTTTGGGCTGTCACAACTCTCCCCCACTTAAGAAATTTTCTTCCCCGAAAATCTTACCGGTAAATAGCGTTGGGTATCGCTCTTTCATAGAGTTCTCGGTTTCCCAAGTAGCTTCTTCTATCCCGTGTTTGAGCCATAACACTTTCACTAGCGGAACCCGCTTGTTTCGCAACTCTTTCACTTCACATGATAGGATACGAATCGGTTCTTCCTCATAACTCATATTGGCTTGAATTTCAACCTCGATGGACTAATCACGCGATGGATCAGATCTATAGCGTCAAGCATCAAACATGAAAGACATCGTGAATCTTTTCGAGTTCAAGGGCAAAATCGATGATATGCCACTGGACCGACTTCGCTTCGGATATCTCATATGGCCCAATGAACCTCGGCTCAACTTGCCCTTACGGCCGAATCGAGTATCTTTTCCCAAAGAAACCTTGAGAAACACTTTATCTCCCACCGATACTCGATGTCTTTTCGTTTGAGACCGCGTCGACTTCTCGACGATCGGAGGCTATCTTCGACTTTCACGGATTACTTTCACTTTCGTTCAAGATCTCTAATCAAATCCACCCGAAAATTTTGCTTTCACCGAGCTCGGTCAAAACAATGGCGTCGGCATTTACGACCGCACAAAGCCTCGTAGGGTGCCATCTTAATACTTGATTGAAAACTATTGTTGTAAGCGAATTCAATCAAAGGCAAATACCGCTCCCATGAACCATCGAACTCGAGGTGCAACATCTTAACATATCCTCAAGTATCTGAATTATCCGCTCGGATTGACCATCGGTTTGGGGTGAAAGGCGGTGCTGAAATGCAACTTGGTACCCAAAGCTTCTTGCAACTTCTTCCAAAATCGCGAGGTAAATCTCGGATCTCTATCCGACACGATGGAAATAGGCACCCGTGTAATCTCACAATCGAGAAATGTACAATTCGCTAGTTTGTCCATTGAAAAACCCGCGCGACGGGACAAAGTGAGCCGACTTAGTCAATCTATCTACAACGACCCAAATCGCATCCTTCGACTTGCTAACAATGGCGTCCGGATACAAAGTCTATTGTGACTCGATCCCGCCCACTCGGGTATCGTGATCGGTCAAGTAATCTCAAGGCACTTGATGTTCCGCTTTAACTTGTTGACATATTAAACATCTCAAAACAAAGTCGGAGATGTCTCGCTTCATACCATGTCACCAAAATCGACGTTTCAAATCGTTGTACATCTTCGTACTCCCGGTGGATTGCCATTCGGCTATAATGGGCTTCGTTCGAATTATTGAAATAAGTTCAATTCTTTGGAACACAGACGACCTTTGAACCTCAAACAATCGTCATCATCGATTTGAAACTCCGAGTCCTTGTTCGAACACACTCGGCCGTTTTGCGCCAACTCGTCGTCGACTTTTTGAGCTTCACGAATTTGATGTATCAATAATGGTTTGGCTTTCAATTCAGCTACTAACACATTGTCGGATCGAATGCATAAGTGCACATTCATCGTCAGTAAAGCGAATAATGATTTACTGACTTAAGGCATCCGCAACCACATTAGCCTTTCTGGGTGATAATCAACGACGAGCTCATAATCTTTTAACAACTCGAGCCAACGTCTTTGTCGCAGATTTAAGTCTCTTTGGGTCATCAAATATTTGAGACTTTTGTGATCCGAATACACATGGCACTTCTCACCAAATAAGTAATATCGCCATATCTTTAAGGCGAATACGATGGCAGCCAATTCGAGATCATGGGTCGGATAATTTTCTCATGTGGCTTTAATTGTCTCGACGATAGGCCACAACTCGCCCTTCTTGCATCAATACGCAACCCAACCCAAGTAGGGATGCGTCACTATAAATGACAAACTCTTTGCCCGATTCGGGTTGCACTAGAATTGGGGCTTCAGTCAAATAAGTTTTCAGTTGATCGAAACTTTTCTGACATTTCTCCGTCCATTCGAACTTAACATCCTTTTGGAGTAGCTTCGTCATTGGCGTGGCTATCGTTGAGAAACCTTTCACAAATCGTCGGTAATAACCGGCCAGCCCCAAAAAGCTCCGAACCTCGGTAATATTTCTCGGAGGCTTCCAGTTAAGTATGGCTGAAATTTTGTTCGGGTCGACTCGAATACCCGATGCAGATATCACATGCCCCAAGAAGCTAACCTCTCTTAACCAGAACTCACACTTGCTGAACTTAGCATATAATTGCTTATTCCGTAAAATTTGCAAAGACTAACCTCGTGTGTTCAAAGATGTTCGGTCTCATTTCTTGAATAGACCAAGATGTCATCAATGAACACGACTACGAACCGATCCAAATATGGTCTGAAGATCCGATTCATTAAATCCATAAATACCGCAGGGGCATTAGTAAGCCCAAACATCATCACTAGGAACTCGTAGTGACCATATCTCGTTCTGAAGGTAGTCTTGGGTACGTCCGAATCTCGAATTCGTAATTGATAATAGCCCGATCTCAAATCTATTTTCGAGAACACTGAAGCTCCCTTCAGTTGATCGAACAAATCGTCGATACGCGGTAACGGATATTTGTTCTTTATCGTTGCATTATTAAGTCGACGATAGTCGATGCACGACCTCATGGTTCCATCCTTCTTTTCACAAACAACACCGGCGCACCCTAAAGGAGAAACTCTAAGAGCAAAACCTCTATCCACCAATTCTTGCAACCGAGCTTTCAACTCCTTTAATTCGTTGGTGCCATACGATACGGAGCTATCGAAATTGGAGTGGTACCGGTACCAATTCGATGCCAAATTCTATTTCCGAACAGGTGGTAAACCGGCAATTCTTCAGGGAAAACATCCGGGTATTCACAAACCACTGGCACAGATTCGGGTTTCTTTTCTGACTCCTTATCATTGAGCACATACACAAGGTACGCTTCGCACCCTTTTCTTACATATTTCTGGGCCAACATTGCTGATATTACAGCTGGCAACCCCTTTAAGTCCGTAGACTCATCCCGAATTATCTCGTTATTTGCGCACCTCAGATCAATAATCTTGCTTTTACAATTTACAACCGCATCGTGCATGGTCAACCAATCCAAACCAAGAATAACGTCGAATTCGTCGAACGGCAAAAGCATCAAGTCCACCGAAAAACAAGAACCTCGGAATACTAGGGGACTTTTCTTACACACTTTGTTGACAAGCACGTAATGACCCAAGGGGTTTGACACCCGAATTACAAACTCAGGAGACTCAATGGGCAAAGTCTCTTTGGATGCTAAGGTTTCGCATATATAAGAATGAGTAGGACCAGGTCAATCAAAGCAATCACATTAGTGTAAAGGAGAGTAAAAGTACCGGTAATAACATCGACGAGGAAGCATACTCACGTGCGCGATGGCATAAGTCCTAGCAGAGCACGAGCCTCGGATCCGATGGTAGCATCTCTAGATCCTCTCGACCGCCACTAGCATTGCCCATATTTCTAGGTGGCCTACCTCGAGTTGTGGTAGCACCGGGTTCCCACTTTGATTTACGTTTTGTTCGGATAAACTCGGGCAATCCTTAATGAAATGATCGATGATCCGCACTTGTAACAGGAGCGATCACGGAATCTACAACTCCGAATGCCATTTGCCACAATATTGGCACTCCGTTCGTCTCGACGATCATTGCCAACACCGGCGATCAAGTGACTCAGCGTGCCCATAGGGGGCCGATCGCGGTCTCGTCTAGAAAAGCCCGAAGTGTCTCTAGACCGCCTAAGCCATCTCTAAATTTCTTTGATGACTGTGGGAAGGGCTTCCCAAGACCTCTTACTGAAACTCCCTTGCTCCCACTTCACTTTTCTTTTCTCCATCTCGAGCTCCTCGGCTTTGCACTTTCGCTCGACAAGAGCCACAAACTCTCGGATTTCCAAAATGCCAACATACCGCTTTATATCATCATTCAGTCCATCTTCAAGCATTTACACATCACGACTTACGAAGAAATGCATTCATGCTGCGTCTGGCTAAGCCTCACAAATTTTCGTTCGTAGTCGGTGAACCGACATGGAACCTTGTTTAAGTTCAAGAAATTCCTTCCGTTTTTGATCCATAAATCTCGATCGATATACTTCTTTGAACTCGGTTAGAAAGAACTCCCAAGTTACGTGCTCCCTAGGCAATGAAGTCGAGTACTCCACCAATAGTGGGCGGAATCGCGAGCAAGGAGATAGTACACTTTAAGCATTCATCGGTGTACATGATAGCTCATCGAGCACCGGATAGTGTTGTCCAACCAAAATTCAGCTTGCTCGGCATCGTCGCTATCCGTAGCTTTAAATTCAGTAGCCCCATGTTTTGAATTCGTCGATTGGGGCTTACTTGACCTTATTTGGTCGATTCTGGGAGGTATTGTAGGTGGGGTTGCATTAGTCGGGAATGGAGGTTGTGGAACAGTAGTGTTAGTTCGAATGTATTGGTTGAACCAATCATTCATCACGCTATAAAAGGCTTGCTTAACCTCATCATTCGGATTGCTAGCAACAGGTTGAGAGTCCATGGCGGCTGTCCCTTAAAGGGAGCAGGCGCCACACTCTCCACATTATCAGCTATTGCTCGGTTGGGATCGGGATCCATGGCTATAAACAAACACAAATTTCAAAATGTCAGAAATAACCACACTATCAATTATCACTTAATGGCATGTATAGCTAGACCCCAAACATATCACGGTAGTCCTAGGATTGACTAAACCGTAGCTATGATACCAATAAAATTGTAACACCCCGAACCCGAGACCGTTGCCGGTGTCGGACACGAGGGGTTAACAAGCCAAAACCACTTATGGCACCGACCAATTTGACATTTCCAGGCAAGCTGGAAAACTGCGTCGCTGTCGCCTTAAAAAGCGTATCTCGAGTTTCACAAGTCGGAAACTGATTCCGTAAATTTTCCCTGAATTTAGACTCATATATCCATCCATGGATTTATTTCTAGAATTTTTGGTCAGGCCAATTGGTACAGTTTATTAGTTAAAGTCACCCATGTTACAGGGGTCGACTACACTGACCTTCGCGCGTTACAACTTGAATATCTCTCTGTACAGGGTTTCAATACTGATGCCGTTTGATTCTAATGAAACTAGAGTCAAAAAGGAATCTTTACATATAAGGCATGACTTATAATTCATTCTGGATAATTTATGGTAAATTTTCAAATTCACGACAGGGGACCCAGAAACCGTTCTGGCCCTGTCTCACGAGAACTTTAATATCTCTCGGTATACTGTTCATATGATCATTTCGTTACTTTCATATGAAAATAGACTCGTCAAGGTTCGATTGCATAATTTATTCACTAATTAACACCATTCCTACAAATTTTGGTGATTTTCCACATCCACGTCACTGCAGCTGGCAGCATCTGTTTTTAAGGTAGGCTTTACCTATATTGTAGTTCCCATGGACCAACTATAGTCTAGTCATACTTAGGTCCAACATATGATCATATTTAGCCATTCCAATGGCTGATCATGTGACCAACTCTCTCATTCCAAACCATAATCACATCATGAAACCAAATATAATTACAAACCACATATGGTCAAATTCCATACTCCACTTTTACGAACCATTTTCGCATGGCCGCACACATATACATCACAAGTACTTAAAACAACCGAGAGTAGTCCTATACATGCCATATCCAAAACTCAACTAAAGGAGTACCAAAAGGGCTTTGATAGTGTGGTTGACTTCAACTTCTATGATCCCGAATCCGATCGCTAACGAGCAAAATCTATAAACAGAGAAACAAAGAAAGCGAGTTGACAATTTATGCTTAGTAAGTTTCGAGCCATAATATACACACAACCAAAGCATAGCATTCAAGTAGCTAAACAATAATTCATATGCACAATTTCTCAAAGACATGCTTACTTCACAATCCCAACTCTTATATTCATACACAAATAACGGCCTAGTTAATGCCGATAGCTCATTTATCATTAGAGCGAATATTCATACGACTTACTCATAGTGTGCTAAGCACACACAAAACATACCTTGTTGTTGGGAATTTCACAAGTGCATTAACTGAAAATTTTCCAGCAAGTTCAAAGTTCTCGAATCACATACCTTCGGAGTTTATCCGGATATAGCTACTGCTCAAACGCTTGGGACATAGCCGGTTATGGTAACCGCACAAAGGCCTTGGGACTTAACCGGATATCACAATTTGCACAATTGCCTTCGGGCTTAGCCCGGATATCATAACTCGCACAATTGCCTTCGGGCTTAGCCCGGGTATCACAATTTGCACAATTGCCTTCGGGCTTAGCCCGGATATCACTCGAACATTCATACACATCTTTGTTTCAATTTCATAACACAACTTTTATGCACAATTCCCTTAGCAAAAATATCATTTCGCTCAATGGCCACATACAAAGGCACAAATTGATTGCTCATTACTTCATTCAATCGAATCAAAATCTAAGTTTCGATACTCGAAAACTTACCTCGGACGGGTCGAACGATTTCGACGGCTATTCGACGACTTTTTCCTTCCCTTATCGGATTTAGCTCCCTTTGCTCTTGAGCTTAATTTAACAAATAAATTGGTTTTATCAATTGAGCATCGAAGAGGAATTCAAGATACCTAGCCAATATATATGCTCATTAGGCATCAAAGTCACATATGTATGAAATCACGAATCGAACTCAACACATTAGTTAATATTCCTCTTAGCGAATTTTCTAAGCCAAGAATAGGCATCAATATGCTTGCCTCTAACCGAATGCATGCACACCAATTTCCCTCATGTGGCTCAATATGCATGTCCATGTTGAGGCCAATTATGCACTTAATACCACACAAAACAGCATGCATTTTACTAACTAACGCATTACATATTGTAGCTCAATACACATCTCTCATGTACTTCATAACGAAACATCATCACAAGCAAATATATACCTTGAAATAGTATATATGTCATGCCAATACATCATGTGCAAACATGTATACACATATAGGTGCAAGGTCAATCTCAAGGGTTCATACCCATCCAAACACAAATTTTACCAATCAAGTAACAAGCATAAATCATGCTCATGAATGCACCATGGCGAATACATCACAACCATACTCTTTCAACTTCGGTCATGGTTAAACAAAGAATTCAATGTCTTACTCAAGATTGCTACAAAGAAATTTCAAGAGTAGTCAATCCATCATTGCATGCATCATTAGCAAGCTTCACATTTAGCATGCAATGGCTTCAACACAATAACAACCTTGGCCAAATACCATTTCCATGGCATAACAAGGATTTGAACCATGGCTAACATGAACATCAAGTTAGCAACTAAAACATGCATGAATCTCATGACACAACCTCATACATACCTTAATCTTGATGCAAGTATAGCCAAAATCTCCTTCTAGATCTCTTCCAAACAAAAAAAATGGAGCAAAAATCCCTCCTTACTTAGTTTTGGCTCAAAGAAAGGATGAACAAAATTTTTCTTTCTGTCTCTACAACTCACGGCAATGGGGGGGAATACCACACTCACACACATTTTTTTTTCATTCTTTTCTTACCCATACACCTTTGTTTATTATTTCTCCCTAATGCACCAACAAAACATGTCTCATGACATGTTTTGCCCATCCTCTCTTGCCATGGCCGGCCACTTCATGTTGGGGGGGAAATTTGACATGCAAATCCCTTATTTTTGCATGCATGAGCAACTAGTCATCACACATTTCCCCATCATACTTTCAAAGTTCACTACTAGGTCCTTTCTAGTGAAATTCACATTTATAACACTAAATCGAAACATGAAAAATGTCACACACAAATTAACACATATCATAGGCATCAAAATAAATTTTAAATTATTTTTATGCCTCGGTTTTGTGGTCCTGAAACCACATCCCGACTAGGGTCAATTTTGGGCTGTCACAACTCTCCCCCACTTAAGAAATTTTCGTCCCCGAAAATCTTACCGGTAAATAGCGTTGGGTATCGCTCTTTCATAGAGTTCTTGGTTTCCCAAGTAGCTTCTTCTATCCCGTGTTTGAGCCATAACACTTTCACTAGCGGAACCCGCTTGTTTCGCAACTCTTTCACTTCACATGATAGGATACGAATCGGTTCTTCCTCATAACTCATATTGGCTTGAATTTCAACCTCTGATGGACTAATCACGCGCGATGGATCAGATCTATAGCGTCGAAGCATCGAAACATGAAAGACATCGTGAATCTTTTCGAGTTCAAGGGCAAAATCGGATGATATGCCACCGGACCGACTTCGCTCGGATATCTCATATGGCCCAATGAACCTCGGCTCAACTTGCCCTTACTACCGAATCGAGTATCTTTTTCCCAAAGCGAAACCTTGAGAAACACTTTATCTCCCACCGATACTCGATGTCTTTTCGTTTGAGACCCGCGTCGACTTCTCGACGATCGGAGGCTATCTTCAGACTTTCACGGATTACTTTCACTTTCTGCTCAAAGATCTCTAATCAAATCCACCGAAAATTTTGCTTTCACCGAGCTCGGTCCAAAACAATGGCGTCGGCATTTACGACCGCATAAAGCCTCGTAGGGTGCCATCTTAATACTTGATTGAAAACTATTGTTGTGCTTAATTCAATCAAAGGCAAATACCGCTCCCATGAACCACTCGAACTCGAGGGTGCAACATCTTAACATATCCTCAAGTATCTCGAATTATCCGCTCGGATTGACCATCGGTTTGGGGGTGAAAGGCGGTGCTGAAATGCAACTTGGTACCCAAAGCTTCTTGCAACTTCTTCCAAAATCGCGAGGTAAATCTCGGATCTCTATCCGACACGATGGAAATAGGCACCCCGTGTAATCTCACAATCTGAGAAATGTACAATTCGGCTAGTTTGTCCATTGAAAAACCCGCACGTACGGGGACAAAGTGAGCCGACTTAGTCAATCTATCTACAACGACCCAAATCGCATCCTTCTTACTTGCTAACAATGGCAGTCCGGATACAAAGTCTATTGTGACTCGATCCCATTTCCACTCGGGTATCGTGATCGGCTGAAGTAATCCTGAAGGCACTTGATGTTCCGCTTTCACTTGTTGACATATTAAACATCTCAAAACAAAGTCAGAGATGTCTTGTTTCATACCATGTCACCAAAACAGACGTTTCAAATCGTTGTACATCTTCGTACTCCCCGGGTGGATTGCCATTCGGCTATAATGGGCTTCGTTCAGAATTATCGAAATAAGTTCCGAATTCTTTGGAACACACAGACGACCTTTGAACCTCAAACAATCGTCAACACACTCAGCCCGTTTTGCAGCCAACTCGTCGTCGACTTTCTGAGCTTCACGAATTTGATGTATCAATAATGGTTTGGCTTTCAATTCAGCTACTAACACATTGTCGGATCGAACAGACAAGTGCACATTCATTGCTCGTAAAGCGAATAATGATTTACGACTTAAGGCATCCGCAACCACATTAGCCTTTCCCGGGTGATAATCAACGACGAGCTCATAATCTTTTAACAACTCGAGCCAACGTCTTTGTCGCAGATTTAAGTCTCTTTGGGTCATCAAATATTTGAGACTTTTGTGATCCGAATACACATGGCACTTCTCACCAAATAAGTAATATCGCCATATCTTTAAGGCGAATACGATGGCAGCCAATTCGAGATCATGGGTCGGATAATTTTTCTCATGTGGCTTTAATTGTCTCGACGCATAGGCCACAACTCGCCCTTCTTGCATCAATACGCAACCCAACCCAAGTAGGGATGCGTCACTATAAATGACAAACTCTTTGCCCGATTCGGGTTGCACTAGAATTGGGGCTTCAGTCAAATAAGTTTTCAGTTGATCGAAACTTTTCTGACATTTCTCCGTCCATTCGAACTGAACATCCTTTTGGAGTAGCTTCGTCATTGGCGTGGCTATCGTTGAGAAACCTTTCACAAATCGTCGGTAATAACCGGCCAGCCCCAAAAAGCTTCGAACCTCGGTAATATTTCTCGGAGGCTTCCAGTTAAGTATGGCTGAAATTTTGTTCGGGTCGACTCGAATACCCGATGCAGATATCACATGCCCCAAGAAGCTAACCTCTCTTAACCAGAACTCACACTTGCTGAACTTAGCATATAATTGCTTATTCCGTAAAATTTGCAAAGACTAACCTCGGTGTTCAAGATGTTCGGTCTCATTTCTTGAATAGACCAAGTTGTCATCAATGAACACGACTACGAACCGATCCAAATATGGTCTGAAGATCCGATTCATTAAATCCATAAATACCGCAGGGGCATTAGTAAGCCCAAACATCATCACTAGGAACTCGTAGTGACCATATCTCGTTCTGAAGGCAGTCTTGGGTACGTCCGAATCTCGAATTCGTAATTGATAATAGCCCGATCTCAAATCTATTTTCGAGAACACTGAAGCTCCCTTCAGTTGATCGAACAAATCGTCGATCGCTGTAACGGATATTTGTTCTTTATCGTTGCTTTATTGTCGACGATAGTCGATGCACAACCTCATGGTTCCATCCTTCTTTTCACAAACAACACCGGCGCACCCAAGGCGAGAAACTCAGGCGAGCAAAACCTCTATCCACCAATTCTTGCAACCGAGCTTTCAACTCCTTTAATTCGTTGGTGCCATACGATACGGAGCTATCGAATTGGAGTGGTACCGGTACCAATTCGATGCCAAATTCTATTTCCCGAACGGTGGTAACCGGCAATTCTTCGAGGAAAACATCCGGTATTCACAAACCCAGCGCATGATTCGGGTTTCTTTTCTAACTCCTTGTCATTGAGCACATACGCAAGGTACGCCGCACCTTTTCTTACATATTTACGGGCCAACATTGCGATATTACGGTTGGCAACCCTTTAAGTCCGTAGACTCATCCCGAATTATCTCGTTATTTATGCACCTCGGATCAATAATCTTGCTTTTGCAATTTACAACCGCATCGTGCATGGTCAACCAATCCAAACCAAGAATAACGTCGAATTCGTCGAACGGCAAAAGCATCAAGTCCGCCAAAAAACAAGAACCTCATAATACTAGGGGACTTTTCTTACACACTTTGTTGACAAGCACGTAATGACCCAAGGGGTTTGACACCCGAATTACAAGCTCAGTAGACTCAATGGGCAAAGTCTTACTGGATGCTAAGGTTTCGCATATATAAGAATGAGTAGGACCAGGGTCAATCAAAGCAATCACATTAGTGTAAAGGAGAGTAAAAGTACCGGTAATAACATCGACGAGGAAGCATACTCACGTGCGCCGTATGGCATAAGTCCTAGCAGGAGCACGAGCCTCGGATCTGATGGTAGCATCTCTAGATCCTCTCTGACCGCCACTAGCATTGCCCATATTTCTAGGTGGCCTACCTCGAGTTGTGGTAGCACCAGGGTTCCCACTTTGATTTACGTTGGTAAATTTTCAAATTCACGACAGGGGACCCAGAAACCGTTCTGGCCCTGTCTCACGAGAACTTTAATATCTCTCGGTATACTGTTCATATGATCATTTCGTTACTTTCATATGAAAATAGACTCGTCAAGGTTCGATTGCATAATTTATTCACTAATTAACACCATTCCTACAAATTTTGGTGATTTTCCACATCCACGTCCTTTGCGGTGGCAAGATCTGCTTTTAAGGTAGGCTTTACCTATATTGTAGTTCCCATGGACCAACTATAGTCTAGTCATACTTAGGTCCAACATATGATCATATTTAGCCATTCCAATGGCTGATCATGTGACCAACTCTCTCATTCCAAACCATAATCACATCATGAAACCAAATATAATTACAAACCACATATGGTCAAATTCCATACTCCACTTTTACGAACCATTTTCGCATGGCCGCACACATATACATCACAAGTACTTAAAAACAACCGAGAGTAGTCCTATACATGCCATATCCAAAACTCAACTAAAGGAGTACCAAAAGGGCTTTGATAGTGTGGTTGACTTCAACTTCTATGATCCCGAATCCGATCGCTAACGAGCAAAATCTATAAATAGAGAAACAAAGAAACGGAGTAAGCAATTTATGCTTAGTAAGTTTGAGCCATAATATACACACAACCAAAGCATAGCATTCAAGTAGCTAAACAATAATTCATATGCACAATTTCTCAAAGACATGCTTACTTCACAATCCCAACTCTTATATTCATACACAAATAACGGCCTAGTTAATGCCGATAGCTCATTTATCATTAGAGCGAATATTCATACGACTTACTCATAGTGTATGAAGCACACACAAAACATACCTTGTTGTTGGGAATTTCACAAGTGCATTAACTGAAAATTTTCCAGCAAGTTCAAAGTTCTCGAATCACATACCTTCTGAGTTTATCCGGATATAGCTACTGCTCAAACGCCTTCGGGACATAGCCCGGTTATGGTAACTCGCACAAAGGCCTTCGGACTTAACCCGGATATCACAATTTGCACAATTGCCTTCGGCTTAGCCCGATATCATAACTCCACAATTGCCTTGGGCTTAGCCCGTATCACAATTTGCACAATTGCCTTGGGCTTAGCCCGGATATCACTCAAACATTCATACACATCTTTGTTTCAATTTCATAACACAACTTTTATGCACAATTCCTTAGCAAAAATATCATTTCGGCTCAATGGCCACATACAAAGGCACAAATTGATTGCTCATTACTTCATTCAATCGAATCAAAATCTAAGTTTCGATACTCGAAAACTTACCTCGGACGTGGTCGAACGATTTCGACGGCTATTCGACGACTTTTTCCTTCCCCTTATCGGATTTAGCTCCCCTTTGCTCTTGAGCTTAATTTAACAAATAAATTAGTTTTATCAATTGAGCATCGAAAGAGGAATTCAAGATACCTAGCCAATATATATGCTCATTAGGCATCAAAGTCACATATGTACGAAATCACGAATCGAACTCAACACATTAGTTAATATTCCTCTTAGCCGAATTTTCTAAGCCAAGAATAGGCATCAATATGCTTGCCTCTAACCGAATGCATGCACACCAATTTCCCTCATGTGGCCGAATATGCATGTCCATGTTGAGGCCAATTATGCACTTAATACCACACAAAAACATCATGCATTTTACTAACTAATGCATTACATATTGTAGCTCAATACACATCTCTCATGTACTTCATAACCTGAAACATCATCACAAGCAAATATATACCTTGAAATAGTATATATGTCATGCCAATACATCATGTGCAAACATGTATACACATATAGGTGCAAGGTCAATCTCAAGGGGTTCATACCCATCCAAACACAAATTTTACCAATCAAGTAACAAGCATAAATCATGCTCATGAATGCACCATGGCCAAATACATCACAACCATACTCTTTCAACTTGGTCATGGTTAAACAAAGAATTCAATGTCTTACTCAAGATTGCTACAAAGAAATTTCAAGAGTAGTCAATCCATCATTGCATGAATCATTAGCAAGCTTCACATTTAGCATGCAATGGCTTCAACACAATAACAACCTTGGCCAAATACCATTTCCATGGCATAACAAGGATTTGAACCATGGCTAACATGAACATCAAGTTAGCAACTAAAACATGCATGAATCTCATGACACAACCTCATACATACCTTAATCTTGATGCAAGTATAGCCAAAATCTCCTTCTAGATCTCTTCCAAACAAAAAATGGAGCAAAATCCTCCTTCTTCCTTAGTTTTGGCTCAAAGAAAGGATGAACAAAATTTTCTTTCTTTCTCTACAACTCACGGCAATGGGGGGAATACCACACTCACACACATTTTTTTCATTCTTTTCTTACCCATACACCTTTGTTTATTATTTCTCCCTAATGCACCAACAAAACATGTTTCATGACATGTTTTGCCCATCCTCTCTTGCCATGGCCGGCCACTTCATGTTGGGGGAAATTTGACATGCAAATCCCTTATTTTTGCATGCATGAGCAACTAGTCATCACACATTTCCCCATCATACTTTCAAAGTTCACTACTAGGTCCTTTCTAGTGAAATTCACATTTATAACACTAAATCGAAACATCAAAAATGTCACACACAAATTAACACATATCATAGGCATCAAAATAAATTTTAAATTATTTTATGCCTCAGTTTTGTGGTCCCGAAACCACATCCCGACTAGGGTCAATTTTGGGCTGTCACACATTCAATGCTTAATTCTTAAATCAAGTGAATTATCAATAAATTAGTTGGATAAATTTGACTGAATAGTATCTTCAATTCTTTGATGAATGATTTAGGCTACATTAGTAATGGATGACTAGTAGTGATGTGATGTGAATTGTGATAAGTTTTATAATTTATGAATGTCCGTTATTGACAACTAACTATTACAACGACAAAGGCAAGCACACCTTATTGAACAGTAGTATAGCTTATGGCAAGACTGGGATGTCGAACCCAAAGGAACTAAAAGTACTAGTATTAACTTTCTTTTTATTATCTAGCCTAAAAATAAAGGGGTTTGTTTTATCTAACTAATTACTAAACTAAGAATGCACAAAAAGTAAATTGGGGAAATAACTTTTGGGAAAACTGAATGATTTGGACAATACCTAAGGGAAAAATCCACCTAGACTTCACTTGTTATTGACTCTGAATCAGACAATTTATTCACTTGACTTGATCCGTAGAAATCCCTAAGTTATATTATATTTTTCTAGAACTAACAACATCTAACCCTGGGTTGATTAATTGAAATCTCTTTCTAATTAAAACCCCTAGTCTTGCATTAACTCGATCTATAGATTCCCTTATTAGGTTTCACCCTAATCCAGTAAAATTATGTCACCCTATCTCTAGGCGTGCAATCAACTCTACTTAATTATTAGATCTACTCTTAGACAGGGACTTTTGCTCCTCTGAATAAGCACATCAATACTTGAATCAATATCTCAGAATATTAAAGCAAGAATTAAGAACTCATAATTAAGAACAAGTCAAATATTTATCATATAATTCAGATAATAATAACAAGATCCATCTTAGGTTTCATTCCTCTTAGGTATTTAGGGGGTTTAGTTCATATTTATGAAAGAAAACATCTCAAAAGAATAATGATAACAAAACTTAAAGAAAACCCAAGAACTCTTGAAGGGAATTGAAGGGAGATCTTCAGTCTTGAAGGTGAATCCGGCTTCTGAGATGGATCAATCGGCTTTCTTCGAGTAATTCATTGCCTCCTACTCCGTGTGTGTCTTTTTGGTACCTCCTGGGGTGTTTATATAAGCTTTAGAATGCTTTTAAACCCTCAAGAGTGGCCTTTTCCGAATAGGACAAGATTTGGGCTCGACAAGGACACGCCCGTGTTCAATTGCTTCAAACCGTGTTCGAGACTGTTGAATGGACACGGGCATGTGAACTACCCATGTGAGGAAGTCCAGGCCGTGTTGATTTCCCACGTTGACCCATTCTTTTCATTTCTGGCCCGTTTCTCATTCTTTTTACTCTCCTATGCTCACCTAAGTATAAAACATGAAATTAAAGGATTAGGAGCATCAAATTCACCAAATCTAAGGATAAATCTTCCAAAAATGAGCTACGCATGGGGTAAAAATATGTATAAATTATGGTTTATCAAATACCTTTACACTTAAGCATTTGCTCGTGCTCAAGCAAAATCCTCAACTCACAATCAAAATAAATTCTTCTCAACTTATAATTCTCATCAATAATATCTCAAATTAATCCATAAGCAATCATACATTGAGAATTCAACTAGAAGAGCATCAAAGTTTCAAACATTCCAAGTTGAGCATTTTATCATGAAAACATAGGTGTCTCCCCTCATCTAAGTGGTTACCTTTGATTTAAAATATCAAAGAGTTTAACATCCTCACTAAGGATTCACTCAAATTACTTGAGGTGTTTAAGGACAACAAGTTAAGCACTTAATAGTCAATATGAAAAGTTATTACCATAGGCTTGCATGAAAATCAAATCTCCACCACTATATATTGAGATGAAACATCAATCAAAAGGTCTTTAGAGGGTTTTAACGTGGCTTAGGTTAGGGGGTATGGTCACAAGCTGAAAAAAAAAAGGTTAGAATCGAGATTGAATTGAAAAATTACCTAACTAGAAAAATAACTAATCATCAATTGAATACAAGTGAGCTTCTTCTCAGAATATGGAATTAAACATTTAAGCTCAAAAACAAAGAATTACTACTACTATAAATGTATGTATTGTAATAATTTTTTTAAGAACCAATAAAATAACATAGACTAACTGTCAAAGATAAAACATCGATAAGCAATTTATTCAAATCAAATCTCAACAAAAATAGGGATCAAATTAATTGAGGGGATTTCAACAATAATGGGTTATGGGTTAATATTGAAGGTAAATCCATGGATGGTTTATTAGGCTCAAGGGGGGCTCACTAAGGGTTAATTATGAAGGTAGGCTTTTATGTAGTGAGTGGATTAAACCTAAGTGCCTTTATCATCTCGACATATCAAATCAAAGGTGTGGTCTTGACATGCATAATCAAGCAAGTTCTAGAATAACAATTCAATATTGACGCACTCATAATAAAAGTGAGCATGAAAGAAATAATATATGCTCTAAAGGCTCAAGATCCCACAAAAATTATGGCTTTTTGATGTTAAGCCTGTGAATTTCAACTTCAAGATAATACCTAAACTTGGGGAAACAACCTAAAACTTTTTAATTCTCAAAAATCAACTTATCATGCTTGATTCCCTAATGTCTTAAGGTTTAAACAATCAATGCATAAATGCCTATGTTTTAATTCAGGACATATCAATAAAAATCATATATTAATTAAAATTCATTCTAATAGCGATATGAGAAGCTTATTTGAGAACAAGACAAAATTCAGGGATTTTTCTAATAATGATATAAATACCCCCCCACACTTAAGATGTACATTGTCCTCAATGTACAAAGTTAGATTTACTGAAAATATAGATATAAGATCATAAGATAGGGAGAGAAGTGAAACTTTCTGAATGATGAATGTTATCCTTGAATTAGAGTTATGAAGGATAATCAGCCAAGGTAATGATGAGATTGAAGGAGGATACTTGGGTGGTGGTAAAGGTTGGGTTCCATAACCACAGTGTCTAGTGAAGAGGTTATTGTGGTGGTCGGGTAGGACATGGCAGTCGTGGAGAACCTTTTCGAGTGGAGTTTCAAGTTCCTAAGTGATGGTGAGCTTTGGAGCTCTTTATAACTGTGATAGAATCAAGAACTCTTTAGGAAATATAAAGAAGCATAATTACTCGTAAAGAAATAGCCGAAAGTATAAATTGTTCAGTAAAAATTATAAAACCTAATGATAAAAATAAAATTAAAGAAAAATAAAATAAAAAGTAGTTTTAAAAAGATAAAAGTAAACACCTAAAAAATAATAAATAGAAGTCTTTAAATATCATCATCACCAGATGGTTCGCGAGGTGATGGTGGCGATGAGATATGAAGGTGCTGACAAATCTGATGTACAATTGCATCAATGTGATCAAAACGTTGAAAACACTACTGCTTATATCGAGTAAGGCGTTCAGAGATGTCAGAAAGTGAAGTCATCGCATGAACTGGACGATGGATGGGTGGTGGGGACGTGTGGGTCACGCAAGGAGAGAAGAGGAGAGAGGGGAAAGAGAGTGGAGCAAAATAAGAGAAGAGAAGAAAGCTAGGGGTGTCTGGTTGGTGGTAGGGAAGAGGATTCTGGCGGCTAGGGTTATGTTTTGGGGAAGGGAATGATGAATAGTGAGGCGTTTATATGGATTTTGGGGCACACGGTCGTGGGGCCCGCCCGTGTGCCCTTATTTCACCTTGTGTGTTTCGTGATTTTGAATTTTTGGTTGCGTCTAAAATTAGGCCCACGCCCATGGTCTTTGGGCATGTTGGTACACAGCAGTGTCGCATGGCCCTATTCTACTTTGTTCGCTTCTCCCACGCCCGTGTGTATAGGTGCATGCCCGTGTTATTTTGACATCTTGAGCACGAAGGGTGGGCACCGGCGTGTCGGACGCCCGTGTTAATTTCTCAGTTTCCACCATGGCTTCTGGACACGGGGGTGCCATGTCGCATGGCCGTGGCAACTTATCGAAGCTCGTGTTGGGTAAACATTTTTCTATGCTTTCATACGGCCGTGTCGCCGCCCGTGGTATACACATGGCCGAAGGCATGCCCGTGTGCTTGGCCGTGTGGCTTCTGGAAAACCTGTGTTCAAGTACTTAGTTAGTGATGTAAATGTTAAAGACTAAGATTTAAAGAAGTAAACACCATTAGTGATCGGGTTGCCTCTCGAGAAACGCTTATTTATAGTCTAAGCTCAACTTACCTCTCTGTTGCGTGATCATGGTGGTGCGAGGAGTTTACACTCCTCATCCCTGTAACACCCCGAACCCGAGACCATCGCCGGTGTCGGACACGAGGGGTTAGCAAGCCAAGTTCACTTGTTTTGCCCATCCATTGGACATTTCCAGTCAGGCTGGAAAAACTGCGTCACTGTCGCCTTAAAAATCATATCTCGAGTTTCAAAACTCGGAAACTGGTTTCGTAAATTTTCCCTGAATTTAGACTCATATATCCATCCATGGATTTATTTCTAGAATTTTTGGTCGGGCCAATTGGTACAGTTTATTAGTTAAAGTCACCCATATTACAGGGATCGACTGCTCTGACCTTCGCGCGGTATAACTTGAATATCTCTCTGTACAGGGCTTTAATGCTGGTGCCGTTTGTTTCTAATGAAACTAGACTCAAAATGGAATCTTTACATACAAGGTATGTCTCCTAATTATTTCTGGATAATTTATAGTAAATTTTTAAAGTTGCGACAGGGAACCCAGAAACCGTTCTGGCCCTGTCTCACAATAGCTTTAATATCTCTTAACATGTAACTCCTATGACCATTTCGTTTCTTCCATATGAAAATAGAGTCATCAATGTTCATTTACATAGCTGATTCACTATTTAATACCATTCCTACAAATTTTGGTGATTTTTCACATTCACGTTACTGCAGCTGGCAGCATCTGTTTTAAGGTAGGTCTTACCTATTTTGTAGTCTCCATGAACCAACTAGTCTTGCCTTACATAGGTCCACATATGATCATTTTAACCATGCCAATGGCTGATCATGTGACCAACATTCCCATTTCCAATTCATAGTCACATCATGACACCATATATATATATATACAAACCGCAAATAGTTTAAGTTGATACTTCACTATTACGAGCCATTTTCGCATGGCCGTACACATATACATCATAACATATTTAAACCAACAAGGGGTAGTCCTATACATGCCATTTCAAGTTCAACCAAGAATTTATACCAAAATGGGGGCTTGATAGTGTGGATGACTTCGACTTCAACGATCCCGAATCCGATTGCTATCGAGCGTAAATCTAGAAAACCGAGAGCCAAAGCAATGAGTAAGCATTTTTATGCTTAGTAAGTCTCAAGGAATATAATCAACTCTAATTACAGCAATACATTCACATAGTTAAATGCATCATTTCATTAATGCACATTCACATAATCATACTTACTTCACCATCCCAACTCTTATGTTCATACACAAATAACGGCTTCATTAAGGCCGATAACTCGTTCCATCATAGGAGCGGATATTCACACGCTCTTACTCCTAGCGCGCAAAGCACACACCGCACTTACCTTGTCATTGGGAAATTTCACAAGTGCATTAGCTGAAATTTTCCAGCAAGCTTATAATTTTCAAATCACATACCTTCGGAGTTTAACCGGATGTCGCTACTCGATCAATCGCCTTGGGACATAGCCGGTTATGGTAACCCGCACCAAGGCCTCACGGACTTAACCCGGATATCACGATTTGCACAAATGCCTTGGTCTTAGCCCGGATAGAATGACTCATGACGAATGCCTTCGGTCTTAGCCCGGATGTAGCCACTAGCACAATTGCCTTCGGTCTTAACCGGTTATAATTTCCAGCATAATTGTCTTGGGGCTTAGCCGGATATCAATCAATTTCTCATGCACACATACATCAATAATCATTGGACATACATATTTATTTTCGTTACTAAGGCTCAAACACAATTATAATCACTAACATAATCGCCTTCGGGACTTAGCCGGGTATCATTTGAATACTCATACACACATAAATCAATAATCAATACATCCATATTTCATTCCACATAATTCAAGTAAGGTCACTTCTTGAGGACTTACCTCGGATGTTGTCGAACGGCTTTTACGGCTATTCGATCACTTTTCCTTCCCTTGTCCAATTGTGGCCCTCTTAGCTCTTGAGCTAATTCAAACAAATTCAATTTATCAAAACCTCATTGTGCTAGCTTATGTCCGAATATGACAAGGAATTTAAATGGTCATATGGCCACCCTTTAGCTTGAATACACAATGGTCATGCACATTTTATACTACATCAAGCAATTCAATACAATTTATTCGAGCATCAAGGAAAAGCTAAGGCCTTCAATAGGCTACCCAAGGCCGAATATACTTGTCCATGTTGAGGCCAATTATGCACTTAATACCACACAAAAATAGCATGCATTTTACTAGTTAATGCTTTGCATATTGTAGCTCAAAACTTACAATATAGCATCAAGCACTCATATGTGTGCTAGTAATGTGCTTACAATTTCACAATTATTCTTCAACATCTTCTTCTTTAAACAAACTTATTCATCACTTCCTTCATAACCAAAACATCATGTGCAAACATATATATACATATATGAGCATGGCCGAATTTCAAGGTGTCCATAGCCATCCAAAACACAAATTTTAACTAACATGCAAGAAGCATGAACCATGCTCATGAATGCATCATGGCCGAATATGACAATCATGCTCCTTTTCAACTTCAATCATGATAAAACAAAAAGAAAGCTCAAAATCTTACTCAAGAGTAGACAATCCATCATTGCATGCATCATCATCAAGCTTCACACTTAGCATGCAATGGCTTTATCACCATAACAACTTTGGCCAAATACCATTTCCATGGCTTAACAAAGATTTGAGCCATGGCTAACATGCACATCAAGTTAGCAACCAAAACATGCATGAAACTCCTAACACAACCTCATACATACCTTAATCTTGATGCAAACTTAGCCAAATCTCCTTCTAGATCTCTTCCAAACCAAGCCTGAAGCAAAAATCCTCCTTCTTCCTTAGTTTTGGCTCAAAGAAAGGATGAACAAAATTTTTTTCTTTCCTTCTCTACAACTCACGGCAATCGGATCTATAGCGTCGAAGCATCGAAACGTGAAAGACATCGTGAACCTTTTCGAGTTTAGGGGGCAAAATCAAACGATATGCCATCGGATCGACTCGCTTCGGATATCTCATATGGCCCAACGAACCTCGGGCTCAACTTGCCCTTACGGCGAATCGAGTATCTTGTTCCAAGGCGATACCTTGAGAAACACTTTATCACCCACCGATACTCGATATCCTTACGCTTCAGTCCGCGTCACGACTTACGACGATCGGAGGCTATCTTGAGACTTTCACGGATTACTTTCACTTTACTGCTCAAAGCATCCCTAATCAAATCCACCCGAAAATCTTGCTTTCACCGAGCTCGGTCCAAAACAATGGTGTACGGCATTTACGATCGTACAAGGCCTCGTAGGGTGCCATCTTAATACTTGATTGAAAGTCGTTGTTGTAAGCGAATTCAATCAACGGCAAATACCGCTCCCATGAACCACTAAACTCGAGGACGCAACATCTTAACATATCCTCAAGTATCCGAATTATCCGCTTCGGATTGACCATCGGTTTGGGGGTGAAAGGCGGTCTTTGAAATGCAACTTGGTACCCAAAGCTTCTTGCAACTTTTTCCAAAATCGCGAGGTAAATCTCGGATCTCTATCCGACACGATGGAAATAGGCACCCGTGTAATCTCACAATCGAGAAACGTACAATTCAATTTAATTTGTCCATTGAAAAATCCGTGCACGATGGGGACAAAGTGGGGTGACTTAGTCAATCTATCTACCACGACCCAAACCGCATCCTTCTTACTTGTCGACAATGGCGGTCCGGATACAAAGTCCATTGTGACTCGATCCCATTTCCACTCGGGTATCGTGATTGGTCAAGTAATCCTCAAGGCACCGATGTTCCGCTTTCACTTGTTGACATATTAAACATCTCGAAACAAAGTCGGAGATGTCTCGCTTCATACCATGCCACCAAACCGACGTTTCAAATCATTGTACATCTTCGTACTCCCGGGTGGATTGCCATTCGGCTACAATGGGCTTCATTCGAATTATCGAAATGAGTTCAATTCTTTGGAACACACAGACGACTTTTGAACCTCAAACAATCGTCATCATCGATTTGAAACTCGAATCCTTGTTCGAACACACTCGGCCGTTTTGCGCCAACTCGCCGTCGAGTTTCGAGCTTCTCGAATTTGATGTATCAATAGTGGTTTGGCTTTCAATTCAGCTACTAACACACTATCGGATCAAATGCATAAGTGCACGCTCATCGCTCAAAAGCGAATAATGATTTACGACTCAAGGCATCCGCAACCACATTCGCCTTTCCCGGGTGATAGTCAATGACCAGCTCGTAATCCTTTAACAGCTCGAGCCAACGTCTTTGTCGCAGATTTAAGTCTCTTTGGATCATCAAATATTTGAGACTTTTGTGATCCGAGTATACATGGACAATCCATCATTGCATGCATCATCATCAAGCTTCACACTTAGCATGCAATGGCTTTATCACCATAACAACTTTGGCCAAATACCATTTCCATGGCTTAACAAAGATTTGAGCCATGGCTAACATGCACATCAAGTTAGCAACCAAAACATGCATGAAACTCCTAACACAACCTCATACATACCTTAATCTTGATGCAAACTTAGCCAAATCTCCTTCTAGATCTCTTCCAAACCAAGCACAAGCAAAATCCTCCTTCTTCCTTAGTTTTGGCTCAAAGAAAGGATGAACAAAATTTTTTCTTTCCTTCTCTACAACTCACGGCAATGGGGGATTACCACACTCACACACATTTTTTTCATTTTTTATCACCCATACACCTTTGTTTATTATTTCACCCTAATGCACCAACAAAACATGTTTCATGACATGTTTAGGCCATCCTCCTTGTCATGGCCGGCCACCACCTATAAAAGGGGAATTTGACATGCAAGTCCATTATTTTGCATGCATGCTTTAATTAGTCATCACACATTTCCCTATCATACTTTCAAAGTTCATTACTAAGTCCTTTCTTGTGGAATTCACCCTTATAACACTAAATCAATCATCATAAAATGTCATACATGAGCACACACATATTATAGGCATCAAAATAAATTTTTAATTATTTTTATGCCTCGGTTTTGTGGTCCCGAGACCACCTTCCGACTAGGGTCAATTTTGGGCTGTCACAACTCTCCCCCACTTAAGAAATTTTCGTCCCCGAAAATCTTACCGGTAAATAGGTTTGGATATCGCTCTTTCATAGAGTTCTCGGTCTCCCAAGTAGCTTCTTCTATCCCGTGCTTGAGCCATAACACTTTTACTAGCGGAACCCGCTTGTTTCACAACTCTTTCACTTCTCGTGATAGGATACGAATCGGTTCTTCCTCATAACTCATATTAGCTTGAATTTCAATTTCTGATGGACTAATCACGTGCGATGGATCGGATCTATAGCGTCGAAGCATCGAAACGTGAAAGACATCGTGAACCTTTTCGAGTTTAGGGGGCAAAATCAAACGATATGCCCTTCGGATCGACTCGCTTCGGATATCTCATATGGCCCAACGAACCTCGGGCTCAACTTGCCCTTACGGCCGAATCGAGTATCTTTTTCCAAGGCGATACCTTGAGAAACACTTTATCACCCACGATACTCGATATCCTTACGCTTCAGTCCGCTGCACGACTTCCGACGATCGGAGGCTATCTTCGAATTTCACGGATTACTTTCACTTTGCTCAAGATCCCTAATCAAATCCACCCGAAAATCTTGCTTTCACCGAGCTCGGTCCAAAACAATGGTGTACGGCATTTACGACCGTATAAGGCGTCAGAGGGTGCCATCTTAATACTTGATTGAAAGTCGTTGTTGTAAGTTAATTCAATCAACGGCAAATACCGCTCCCATGAACCACTAAACTCGAGGAGGCAACATCTTAACATATCCTCAAGTATCTGAATTATCCGCCGGATTGACCATCGGTTTGGGGTGAAAGGCGGTGCTGAAATGCAACTTGGTACCCAAAGCTTCTTGCAACTTTTTCCAAAATCGCGAGGTAAATCTCGGATCTCTATCCGACACGATGGAAATAGGCACCCGTGTAATCTCACAATCTGAGAAACGTACAATTCAAAGCTAATTTGTCCATTGAAAATCCGTGACGTATGGGGACAAAGTGGGCCGACTTAGTCAATCTATCTACCACGACCCAAACCGCATCCTTCTTACTTGGTCGACAATGGCGGTCCGGATACAAAGTCCATTGTGACTCGATCCCATTTCCACTCGGGTATCGTGATTGGTGAAGTAATCCTGAAGGCACACGATGTTCCGCTTTCACTTGTTGACATATTAAACATCTCAAACAAAGTCGAGATGTCTCGCTTCATACCATGCCACCAAACCGACGTTTCAAATCATTGTACATCTTCAGTACTCCCGGGTGGATTGCCATTCGGCTACAATGGGCTTCATTCGAATTATCGAAATGAGTTCAATTCTTTGGAACACATGACGACTTTTGAACCTCAAACAATCGTCATCATCGATTTGAAACTCGAATCCTTGTTCGAACACACTCGCCCGTTTTGCGCCAACTCGTCGTCGAGTTTCTCGAGCTTCTCGAATTTGATGTATCAATAGTGGTTTGGCTTTCAATTCAGCTACTAACACACTATCGGATCAAGCAGACAAGTGCACGCTCATCGTCAGAAGTTTAATAATGATTTACGACTCAAGGCATCCGCAACCACATTCGCCTTTCGGGTGATAGTCAATGACCAGCTCAGTAATCCTTTAACAGCTCGAGCCAACGTCTTTGTCGCAGATTTAAGTCTCTTTGGATCATCAAATATTTGAGACTTTTGTGATCCGAGTATACATGGACAATCCATCATTGCATGCATCATCATCAAGCTTCACACTTAGCATGCAATGGCTTTATCACCATAACAACTTTGGCCAAATACCATTTCCATGGCTTAACAAAGATTTGAGCCATGGCTAACATGCACATCAAGTTAGCAACCAAAACATGCATGAAACTCCTAACACAACCTCATACATACCTTAATCTTGATGCAAACTTAGCCAAATCTCCTTCTAGATCTCTTCCAAACCAAGCCTAAAGCAAAAATCCTCCTTCTTCCTTAGTTTTGGCTCAAAGAAAGGATGAACAAAATTTTTTTCTTTCCTTCTCTACAACTCACGGCAATGGGGGGGGGGATTACCACACTCACACATATTTTTTTTCATTTTTTTATCACCCATACACCTTTGTTTATTATTTCACCCTAATGCACCAACAAAACATGTTTCATGACATGTTTAGCCCATCCTCCCTTGTCATGGCCGGCCACCACCTATAAAAGGGGGAATTTGACATGCAAGTCCATTATTTTGCATGCATGCTTTAATTAGTCATCACACATTTCCCTATCATACTTTCAAAGTTCATTACTAAGTCCTTTCTTGTGGAATTCACCCTTATAACACTAAATCAATCATCATAAAATGTCATACATGAGCACACACATATTATAGGCATCAAAATAAATTTTAATTATTTTTATGTTCGTTTTGTGGTCCCGAGACCACCTTCCGACTAGGGTCAATTTTGGGCTGTCACAACTCTCCCCACTTAAGAAATTTTCGTCCCGAAAATCTTACCGTAAATAGGTTTGGATATCGCTCTTTCATAGAGTTCTCGGTCTCCCAAGTAGCTTCTTCTATCCGTGCTTGAGCCATAACACTTTTACTAGCGGAACCCGCTTGTTTCACAACTCTTTCACTTCTCGTGATAGGATACTTAATCGGTTCTTCCTCATAACTCATATTAGCTTGAATTTCAATTTCGATGGACTAATCACGTGCGATGGATCGGATCTATAGCGTCAAGCATCAAACGTGAAAGACATCGTGAACCTTTTCGAGTTTAGGGGCAAAATCAAACGATATGCCACCGGATCGACTCGCCGGATATCTCATATGGCCCAACTAACCTCGGGCTCAACTTGCCCTTACTACCGAATCGAGTATCTTTTTCCAAGGCGATACCTTGAGAAACACTTTATCACCCACCGATACTCGATATCCTTACGCTTCAGTCCGCGCACGACTTTCGACGATCGGAGGCTATCTTCAGACTTTCACGGATTACTTTCACTTTCTCGCTCAAAGATCCCTAATCAAATCCACCCGAAAATCTTGCTTTCACCGAGCTCGGTCAAAACAATGGTGTACGGCATTTACGACCGTATAAGGCCTCGTAGGGTGCCATCTTAATACTTGATTGAAAGTCGTTGTTGTAAGCGAATTCAATCAACGGCAAATACCGCTCCCATGAACCACTAAACTCGAGGACGCAACATCTTAACATATCCTCAAGTATCTAAATTATCCGCTCGGATTGACCATCGGTTTTGGGGTGAAAGGCGGTCTGAAATGCAACTTGGTACCCAAAGCTTCTTGCAACTTTTTCCAAAATCGCGAGGTAAATCTCTGATCTCTATCCCACACGATGGAAATAGGCACCCGTGTAATCTCACAATCTGAGAAACGCATAATTCAATTTAATTTGTCCATTGAAAATCCGTGACGATGGGGACAAAGTGGGCCGACTTAGTCAATCGATCTACCACGACCCAAACCGCATCCTTCTTACTTGTCGACAATGGCGGTCCGGATACAAAGTCCATTGTGACTCGATCCCATTTCCACTGTATCGTGATTGGTGAAGTAATCTCAAGGCACCGATGTTCCGCTTTCACTTGTTGACATATTAAACATCTCAAACAAAGTCGGAGATGTCTCGCTTCATACCATGCCACCAAAACCGACGTTTCAAATCATTGTACATCTTCGTACTCTCGTGGATTGCCATTCGGCTACAATGGGCTTCATTCGAATTATCGAAATGAGTTCAATTCTTTGGAACACATGACGACTTTTGAACCTCAAACAATCGTCATCATCGATTTGAAACTCAATCCTTGTTCGAACACACTCGGCCGTTTTGCACCAACTCGTCGTCGACTTTCTCGAGCTTCTCGAATTTGATGTATCAATAGTGGTTTGGCTTTCAATTCAGCTACTAACACACTATCGGATCAAACAGATAAGTGCATCGCTCATCGTCAGAAGTTTAATAATGATTTACGACTCAAGGCATCCGCAACCACATTCGCCTTTCCGGGTGATAGTCAATGACCAGCTCGTAATCCTTTAACAGCTCGAGCCAACGTCTTTGTCGCAGATTTAAGTCTCTTTGGATCATCAAATATTTGAGACTTTTGTGATCCGAGTATACATGGCACCTTTCACCAAATAAGTAATGTCGTCAAATCTTTAAGGCGAATACGATGGCGGCCAATTCGAGATCATGAGTCGGATAATTTTTCTCATGTGGCTTTAATTGCCTCGACGATAGGCCACAACTCGACCTTCTTACATTAATACGCTAACCTAACCCAAGTAGAGAGGCGCCGCTATAGATGACAAACTCTTTGCTCGGGACTCGGGTTGCACTAGAATTGGGGCTTCAGTCAAATAAGTTTTCATTGATCGAAACTTTTTGGCATTTCTCAAATCCATTCAACTTAACATCCTTTTGGAGTAGCCATCATCGGCGTGGCTATCGTTGAGAAGCCTTTACAAATCGTCGGTAATAACCTAAGAAGCCCCAAAAGTCTCGAACCTCAGAATATTTCTGGAGGCTTCCAATTAAGTATGGCTGAAATTTTATTGGGTCGACTCGAATACCCGGCGCAGATACCACATGACCCAAGAAGCTAACCTCTCTTAACCGTAACTCACACTTATTGAACTTAGCATATAATTGCTTATCCCGTAAAATTTGCAGCACTAACCGCAGTGTTCAAGATGTTCGGTCTCATTTCTTGAATAGACCAAGATGTCATCAATGAACACGACTACGAATCGATCCAAATATGGTCTAAAGATCCGATTCATTAAATCCATAAATACCGTTAGGCATTAGTGAGCCCAAACGGCATCACTAGGAACTCATAGTGACCATATCTCGCTCAAGGCGTCTTGGGTACGTCCAATCTCTGGTGATTCGCAATTGATAATAGCCCGATCTCAAATCTATTTTCGAGAACACCGAGGCTCCCTTTAGTTGATCGAACAAGTCATCGATACGTGGCAACGGATATTTGTTCTTTATTGTCGCTTTATTAAGTCGACGATAATCGATGCTACCGCATGGTTCCATCCTTCTTTTCATAAGTCCTCGCAGGAGCACGAGGATCCGATGGTAGCATCTCTAGATCCTCTCCGAACGACATTGCCCATATTTCTAGGTGGCCTACCTCGAGCGAAGGGTAGCACCCCAGTTTCCACTCGACTCACATTCTGCTCAAGCATCCTTTTTTTTTTTTGAACTTGGTTTGAAAGAATTCCCAAGTCACTTGCTCTCTAGGTACCACGAAGTCGAGTACTCCACCAATAGTAGGTGGAATCACGTAGCAAGGAGATGGTACACTTTAAGCACTCATCGGGTGTACAAGATAGCTCATCGAGCACCGGATAGTGTTGTCCAACCAAAATTCAGCTCGTTCGGCATCATCATCATCCGTAGCTTTAAATTCAGTGGCCCCATGTTTTCAAATCCTATCGACTGGGGCTTACTTGACCTTATTTGGTCGATTCGGAGGTATTGTAGGTCTTGGGTTGCATTTGTCGGGAATGGAGGTTGTGGGACAGCCGTGTTAGTTCGAATGTATTGATTAAACCATTCGCTCATCACACTATAAAAGGCTTGCCTAGCCTCATCATTCGGATTGCTGGCCATAGGTTGAGAGTCCATGGCGCTGTCCCTTGTCAGGGAGCAAGCGCCACACTCTCCACATCATCAGCTATTGCTCGGTTGGGATCGGGATCCATTGCTATAAACAAACTCAAAGTCAAATTGTCGAAATCACCACACTATCGATTCATCATTTAATGGCATGTATAGCTAGACCCCAAACACCTCACGGTAGTCCTAGAATCGACTAAACCGTGGCTCGATACCAATAAAATTGTAACACCCGAACCCGAGACCATCGCCGGTGTCGGACACGAGGGTTAGCAAGCCAAGTTCACTTGTTTTGCCCATCCATTGGACATTTCAGTCAGGCTGGAAAAACTGCGTCACTGTCGCCTTAAAATCATATCTCGAGTTTCAAAACTCGGAAACTGGTTTCGTAAATTTTCCTGAATTTAGACTCATATATCCATCCATGGATTTATTTCTAGAATTTTTGGTCGGGCCAATTGGTACAGTTTATTAGTTAAAGTCACCCATATTACAGGGATCGACTGCTCTAACCTTCGCGCGGTATAACTTGAATATCTCTCTGTACAGGGCTTTAATGCTGGTGCCGTTTGTTTCTAATAAAACTAGACTCAAAATGGAATCTGTACATATAAGGTATGTCTCCTAATTATTTCTGGATAATTTATAGTAAATTTTTAAAGTTACGACAGGGAACCCAGAAACCGTTCTGGCCCTGTCTCACAATAGCTTTAATATCTCTTAACATGTAACTCCTATGACCATTTCGTTTCTTCCATATGAAAATAGACTCATCAATGTTCATTTACATAGCTGATTCACTATTTAATACCATTCCTACAAATTTTGGTGATTTTTCACATTCACGTTACTGCAGCTGGCAGCATCTGTTTTAAGGTAGGTCTTACCTATTTTGTAGTCTCCATGAACCAACTAGTCTTGCCTTACATAGGTCCACATATGATCATTTTAACCATGCCAATGGCTGATCATGTGACCAACATTCCCATTTCCAATTCATAGTCACATCATGACACCATATATATATATATACAAACCGCAAATAGTTTAAGTTGATACTTCACTATTACGAGCCATTTTCGCATGGCCGTACACATATACATCATAACATATTTAAACCAACAAGGGTAGTCCTATACATGCCATTTCAAGTTCAACCAAGAATTTATACCAAAATGGGGGCTTGATAGTGTGGATGACTTCGACTTCAACGATCCCGAATCCGATTGCTATCGGCGAAATCTAGAAAACCGAGAGCCAAAGCAATGAGTAAGCATTTTATGCTTAGTAAGTCTCAAGGAATATAATCAACTCTAATTACAGCAATACATTCACATAGTTAAATGCATCATTTCATTAATGCACATTCACATAATCATACTTACTTCACCATCCCAACTCTTATGTTCATACACAAATAACGGCTTCATTAAGGCCGATAACTCGTTCCATCATAGGAGCGGATATTCACACGCTCTTACTCCTAGCGCATAAAGCACACACCGCACTTACCTTGTCATTGGGAAATTTCACAAGTGCATTAGCTGAAATTTTCCAGCAAGCTTATAATTTTCAAATCACATACCTTCGAGTTTAACCGGATGTCGCTACTCGATCAATCGCCTTGGGACATAGCCCGGTTATGGTAACCCGCACCAAGGCCTCACGGACTTAACCCGGATATCACGATTTGCACAAATGCCTTCGGTCTTAGCCGAATAGAATGACTTCGCACGAATGCCTTCGGTCTTAGCCGGATGTAGCCACTAGCACAATTGCCTTCGGTCTTAACCGGTTATAATTTCCAGCATAATTGTCTTCGGGCTTAGCCCGGATATCAATCAATTTCTCATGCACACATACATCAATAATCATTGGACATACATATTTATTTTCGTTACTAAGGCTCAAACACAATTATAATCACTAACATAATCGCCTTCGGGACTTAGCCGGGTATCATTGAATACTCATACACACATAAATCAATAATCAATACATCCATATTTCATTCCACATAATTCAAGTAAGGTCACTTCTTGAGGACTTACCTCGGATGTTGTCGAACGGCTTTTACGGCTATTCGATCACTTTTTCCTTCCCCTTGTCCAATTGTGGCCCTCTTAGCTCTTGAGCTAATTCAAACAAATTCAATTTATCAAAACCTCATTGTGCTAGCTTATGTCCGAATATGACAAGGAATTTAAATGGTCATATGGCCACCCTTTAGCTTGAATACACAATGGTCATGCACATTTTATACTACATCAAGCAATTCAATACAATTTATTCGAGCATCAAGGAAAAGCTAAGGCCTTCAATAGGCTACCCAAGGCCAATATACTTGTTCATGTTGAGGCCAATTATGCACTTAATACCACACAAAACAGCATGCATTTTACTAGTTAATGCTTTGCATATTGTAGCTCAAAACTTACAATATAGCATCAAGCACTCATATGTGTGCTAGGCGAATGTGCTTACAATTTCACAATTATTCTTCAACATCTTCTTCTTTAAACAAACTTATTCATCACTTCCTTCATAACCAAAACATCATGTGCAAACATATATATACATATATGAGCATGGCGAATTTCAAGGTGTCCATAGCCATCCAAAACACAAATTTTAACTAACATGCAAGAAGCATGAACCATGCTCATGAATGCATCATGGCGAATATGACAATCATGCTCCTTTTCAACTTCAATCATGATAAAACAAAAGAAAGCTCAAAATCTTACTCAAGAGTAGACAATCCATCATTGCATGCATCATCATCAAGCTTCACACTTAGCATGCAATGGCTTTATCACCATAACAACTTTGGCCAAATACCATTTCCATGGCTTAACAAAGATTTGAGCCATGGCTAACATGCACATCAAGTTAGCAACCAAAACATGCATGAAACTCCTAACACAACCTCATACATACCTTAATCTTGATGCAAACTTAGCCAAATCTCCTTCTAGATCTCTTCCAAACCAAGCTTGAAGCAAAAATCCTCCTTCTTCCTTAGTTTTGGCTCAAAGAAAGGATGAACAAAATTTTTTCTTTCCTTCTCTACAACTCACGGCAATGGGGGATTACCACACTCACACACATTTTTTTTCATTTTTTATCACCCATACACCTTTGTTTATTATTTCACCCTAATGCACCAACAAAACATGTTTCATGACATGTTTAGCCCATCCTCCTTGTCATGGCCGGCCACCACCTATAAAGGGGAATTTGACATGCAAGTCCATTATTTTGCATGCATGCTTTAATTAGTCATCACACATTTCCTATCATACTTTCAAAGTTCATTACTAAGTCCTTTCTTGTGGAATTCACCCTTATAACACTAAATCAATCATCATAAAATGTCATACATGAGCACACACATATTATAGGCATCAAAATAAATTTTTAATTATTTTTATGCCTCGGTTTTGTGGTCCCGAGACCACCTTCCGACTAGGGTCAATTTTGGGCTGTCACAATCCCTGCTATCAATTTTATCAAAATAAGGTTTTAGATGAGTATTATTCACCTTGAACGTACCAAATTTTGGATGAATTACCTCGACTATACCGTATGGAAAAATGCTAAGTACCGTAAGAAGAGTTTCTCCATTAGGTTCAGAGGTGGCAATATGAGGGTATGTTGAATCTAATTGTACTTTGTCTCCAACCTTAAGTTGATTTGGTGAAATATTAAGCTCATCATGGCATGGTTTTGGTTTATAGTTTGATCTCGGTTTCTATGTCTGCTATTCATCTAATTCCTTGACTCGTAGCCTTCGTTCTTCATAGATGGGTCCCTTGTCGTTACTCGAACATTGTGACAGCCCTAAATTGACCCTAGTCAGAAAGTGGTTTCGGGACCATTAAACCGAGTCATAAAAAAATAATTAACCGTCATAGTTGATGCTTATTATATGCATATATGCATGTGTGAAAATTTCATGTTTGAATTTTGTTAATTGTAAGTGAATTTTATTAAATAGGACTTATGTGAGAAAATTTAGAAATGTGCTAGGCAAATGTAAAGTGGCCTATTAATGCATGTTATGAAAATGATGGGTTTGCATGTCAAATTACCCAAAATTTGAGCTAGTGGCCGGCCATGCTATGCGGTGAAACATGTTGTGAACATGTTGTGTTAGTGTGTTATGTTAGAAAGAATAAAATAAAGGGGTTAGAAATTAAGTAATGAAAAGGGAGGGGTGATGAAACCAAAGTTGTCTCCCCCTTACCCCCCCATTGCCGTGACTTGAAGAAAAAAAAAGAGAAAAAGCTCTCATGTTGTTCAAGTTGGCCGAATAGAAGAAAGAAAGGAAGGGAAAGAGCTTGGAGAAAATCGGCTATGGTGGTTCACTAGATTAAGCTCGAGAGCAAAGGGGAACTAAATCCGATAAAGGGAAGGAAAAAGTGATCGAATAGCCATCGAAATTGTTCGACAACATCCGAGGTAAGTTTTCGAGTAGTGAAACTTAGTTTACGATTTGATTAAGTCATGACATATAATTATAACAATATACGGTGATATAATGATTCTACTTGAATCATATGTGACTTAATTAGTCTATACGTATGATGGGTAGCCGTATGTGCATAGAAATCATGTCATGAAGCAAGCCGAATCATGCTGTTCATATGTGGCTATTGAGCCGAAAATGTAATGCTTAATAATTGAATTGTGTTTGAATTCTAGTTATGAAAATGAAATATTGATGTGTCATGATTTATTGATATGTGCATGGATATTCGGATTGATACCGGGCTAAGTCCCAAGGCATTTGTGCTAGTGACTAATTAGGGCTAAGCGGAAGGCATTTGTGCGAAGTTACTATATCCGGGCTAAGTCCCAAGGCATTTGTGCGAAGTTACTATATCCGGGCTAAGTCCCAAGGCATTTGTGCGAAGTTACTATAAGGGCTAAGTCCGAAGGCATTTGTGCGAGTTACTATAACCGGCTAAGTCCCAAGGCATTTGAGCTAGTAGCTATGTCCGACTAAACTCGAAGGTACTTGGTTTGGGAATGAGAAATCTTCTCGTAATAATTTAAATTGATACGCTCGTAAATCCCAACGATGAGGTATGCGTTTAGATATGCATTGGAGTAGTAAATTCCTTGAAATATTAATCGCTCGATCAATTAATGAGCTTAGACCTTTGGCTAAGTTGATCTTTTGTGTATGAATATAAGGGTTGGTAATGTGAAGTAAGTATGATATTGAGAATTTGTGCATAAGAAATTATCCGTTTAGCCATATGAATGCTATACTTTAGTTGTGTCTAATTACATGGCTCAAAACTTACTAAGCATTAAATGCTTACTCCGTTTCTTTCATTCTCTGTTTTATATATTTTGGTTCGTCACCATCGGACTTGGATTGTTGAAGTTGAAGTCGTCCACACTATCAAAGCCCTTTTGGTACACTTTTGGTTGAACTCGAAAATGGCATGTATAGGACTACCCTTTTGTTGTTGGTCATGTGCCCTTTGGTTTTGTATAAATTTGGATAGCCATGCGAAAATGGCTTATATACACTTTGAGCATAGCATTATAATCGTTTGTATGTTGTTCATTGAGAGGCATGGAGATGTTTAGTAACGATTAGCCATTGGAATGGTTAATCATGATCATTTTGGTGTTTTGTATGACAAATTCTAGTTGATTCATGGAAAACCATGAAATAGGTAAAGTTTACCTTAAAAGCAGATCTTGACAAAGAAGAAGTGGTGTGGATTTTAAAATCACTAAAAATAGTAAGAATGGAATTAAATAGTGAATAAATTATGTAATTGAACCTTGATGAATCTACTTTCGTATGGAAGAAACGAAACTAACCAGAGCGATTTCTAGATCCCCTGATCTGACTTTGAAAATTCACTATAAACTAACCAGAGATAATTAGAAGCAATTCCATATATGTATAGTTTCTTTTTTGAGTCTAGTTTCATTAGAAACAAACGGCATAAGTATTGAAGCCCTGTACAGGGAGATTTATAAGTTGTAATGCATGAAGGTCAGAGCAGTTGAATCCTGTACCAGGGGAGACTTTAACTAATAAACTGTACTAATTGGCCCAACCAAAAATTCTAGAAAAAAATTTGTAGATGGACTTAGGAGTCTAGTTTCAGGAAAAATTTACGGAACTGGTTTTCAAGTTTTGGAACACGAGATATGATTTTTAAGGTGATGACCACGCAATTAGCTTGATTTTGTCTCGAAATTTTAAATGAACTGTGTTTTACAATGAAATAAGTCCAGAATACCTCGTGTTCGACTCTAAACGGTCTCGAGTGCACGGGTGTTACAACTTTATTGGTATCGAGCTACAGTTTAGTCGATTCTAGGACTACCGTAATACGATTGGGTCTAGCTATACATGCCATTTTGTGATTCTTTGATAGTGTGGTGATTTTTGACATTTGCAAATGTGTTTATTTATAGTAATGGATCCTGATCCCGACCGAGTGGTAGCTGCTGATCTTGAGAGTGTAGTGCTGCTGCCCCAAGACAAGGGACAATACGGACTCTCAACCTATTGCTAGCAATCCGAATGATGAGGCTAGGCAAGCTTTTTATAGCGTGATGAATGATTGGTTTAACCAATACATTCGAACTAATACGGCTGTTCCACAACCTCCATTCCCGACTAATACCACCCCCGCACCTACAATACCTCCCAGAATCGACCAAATAAAGTCAAATAAGCCCCAGCTGATGTAATCCGAAAACACGGGGCTACTGAATTTAAAGCTACTGACAGCGATGATGCCGAGCAAGCTGAATTTTGGTTGGACAACACTATTCGGGTACTCGATGAGCTATCTTGCACACCCGATGAGTGCCTAAAGTGTACTATCTCCTTGCTACGTGATTCTGCCTACTATTGGTGGAATACGTTGATTTCTGTTGTGCCCCGAGAGCAAGTAACTTGGGAGTTTTTCCAAACCGAGTTTCGAAAGAAGTATATCAGTCAGAGATTCATTGACCAAAAACGGAAGGAATTTCTTGAACTTAAACAAGGTTCCATGTCGGTTACCGACTATGAACGAAAGTTTGTAAGGCTTAGCCGGTACGCTCGAGAATGCATTTCTTCAGAAGTCGTAATGTGTAAACATTTCGAGGATGGACTGAATGATGATATAAAGCTGTATGTTGGCATTTTAGAAATCCGAGAATTTGTGGTACTTGTCGAGCGAGCTTGCAAAGCCGAGGAGCTCAGTATGGAGAAAAGAAAAGCTGAGGTAGAAGCAAAGGAGTTTCGTAAGAGGTCTTCGGGAAAGCCCTTCCAACAGTCATCGAAGAAATTTAAAGATGACTTAGGCCGGTCTAGATACACTTCGGGTCTTTCTAGACGAGATCGCGATCGACCCCCTGTGAGTGCACGAGTCACTTCGGTCGCCAGTGTTGGAAATGATCGTCGAGACAGAACGGAGTGTCAATATTATGGTAAATGGCATTCGGGGAGTTGTAGATTCCATGACCGCTCCTGTTATAAATGCGGATCAGCTGACCATTTTATCAAGGATTGCCCGAGACTGTCTGAACAAAATGTGAATCAGAGTGGGAAACCAGATGCTACTACTACTCAGGGTAGACCGCCTAGAAACACGAGAAATGCTAGTGGTGGTCAGAGAGGATCTAGAGATGCTACAACCAGATCTGAGGCTCGTGCGCCTGCTAGGGCTTATGCTATACGTGCACGCGAGGATGCTTCTTCGCCTGATGTTATGTGACAGCCCAAAATTGACCCTAGTCGGAAGGTGGTCTCGGGACCACAAAACCGAGGCATAAAAATAATTAAAAATTTATTTTGATGCCTATAATATGTGTGTGCTCATGTATGACATTTTATGATGATTGATTTAGTGTTATAAGGGTGAATTCCACAAGAAAGGACTTAGTAATGAACTTTGAAAGTATGATAGGAAATGTGTGATGACTAATTAAAGCATGCATGCAAAATAATGGACTTGCATGTCAAATTCCCCCTTTATAGGTGGTGGCGGCCATGACAAGGAGGATGGGCTAAACATGTCATGAAACATGTTTTGTTGGTGCATTAGGGTGAAATAATAAACAAAGGTGTATGGGTGATAAAAAATGAAAAAAAAAATGTGTGTGAGTGTGGTAATCCCCCCATTGCCGTGAGTTGTAGAGAAGGAAAGAAAAAATTTTGTTCATCCTTTCTTTGAGCCAAAACTAAGGAAGAAGGAGGATTTTTGCTTCATGCTTGGTTTGGAAGAGATCTAGAAGGAGATTTGGCTAAGTTTGCATCAAGATTAAGGTATGTATGAGGTTGTGTTAGGAGTTTCATGCATGTTTTGGTTGCTAACTTGATGTGCATGTTAGCCATGGCTCAAATCTTTGTTAAGCCATGGAAATGGTATTTGGCCAAAGTTGTTATGGTGATAAAGCCCTTGCATGCTAAGTGTGAAGCTTGATGATGATGCATGCAATGATGGATTGTCTACTCTTGAGTAAGATTTTGAGCTTTCTTTTGTTTTATCATGATTGAAGTTGAAAAGGAGCATGATTGTCATATTCGGCCATGATGCATTCATGAGCATGGTTCATGCTTCTTGCATGTTAGTTAAAATTTGTGTTTTGGATGGCTATGGACACCTTGAAATTCGCCATGCTCATATATGTATATATATGTTTGCACATGATGTTTTGGTTATGAAGGAAGTGATGAATAAGTTTGTTTAAAGAAGAAGATGTTGAAGAATAATTGTGAAATTGTAAGCACATTCGGCCTAGCACACATATGAGTGCTTGATGCTATATTGTAAGTTTTGAGCTACAATATGCAAAGCATTAACTAGTAAAATGCATGCTGTTTTTGTGTGGTATTAAGTGCATAATTGGCCTCAACATGGACAAGTATATTCGCCTTGGGTAGCCTATTGAAGGCCTTAGCTTTTCCTTGATGCTCGAATAAATTGTATTGAATTGCTTGATGTAGTATAAAATGTGCATGACCATTGTGTATTCAAGCTAAAGGGTGGCCATATGACCATTTAAATTCCTTGTCATATTCGGCCATAAGCTAGCACAATGAGGTTTTGATAAATTGAATTTGTTTGAATTAGCTCAAGAGCTAAGAGGGCCACAATTGGACAAGGGGAAGGAAAAAGTAATCGAATAGCCGTAAAAGCCGCTCGACAACATCCGAGGTAAGTCCTCAAGAAGTGACCTTACTTGAATTATGTGGAATGAAATATGGATGTATTGATTATTGATTTATGTGTGTATGAGTATTGAATGATACCCGGGCTAAGTCCCAAGGCGATTATGTTAGTGATTATAATTGTGTTTGAGCCTTAGTAACGAAAATAAATATGTATGTCCAATGATTATTGATGTATGTGTGCATGAGGAATTAAATGATATCCGGGCTAAGCCCCAAGACAATTATGTTGGAAATTATAACCGGTTAAGACCAAGGCAATTGTGCTAGTGGCTACATCCGGGCTAAGACCAAGGCATTCGTATGAAGTCATTCTATCCGGCTAAGACCAAGGCATTTGTGCAAATCGTGATATCCGGGTTAAGTCCCGTAGGCCTTGGTGCGGGTTACCATAACCGGGCTATGTCCCAAGGCGATTGATCGAGTAGCGACATCCGGTTAAACTCGAAGGTATGTGATTTGAAAATTATAAGCTTGCTGGAAAATTTCAGCTAATGCACTTGTGAAATTTCCCAATGACAAGGTAAGTGCGTGTGTGTGCTTTATGCGCTAGGAGTAAGAGCGTGTGAATATCCGCTCCTATGATGGAACGAGTTATCGGCCTTAATGAAGCCGTTATTTGTGTATGAACATAAGAGTTGGGATGGTGAAGTAAGTATGATTATGTGAATGTGCATTAATGAAATGATGCATTTAACTATGTGAATGTATTGCTGTAATTAGAGTTGATTATATTCCTTGAGACTTACTAAGCATAAAAATGCTTACTCGCCGCTTTGGCTCTCGGTTTTCTAGATTTCGCTCGATAGCAATCGGATTTGGGATCGTTGAAGTCGAAGCCATCCACACTATCAAGCCCCCATTTTGGTATAAATTCTTGGTTGAACTTGAAATGGCATGTATAGGACTACCCCTTGTTGGTTTAAATATGTTATGATGTATATGTGTACGGCCATGCGAAAATGGCTCGTAATAGTGAAGTATCAACTTAAACTATTTGCGGTTTGTATATATATATATGGTGTCATGATGTGACTATGAATTGGAAATGGGAATGTTGGTCACATGATCAGCCATTGGCATGGTTAAAATGATCATATGTGGACCTATGTAAGGCAAGACTAGTTGGTTCATGGAGACTACAAAATAGGTAAGACCTACCTTAAAAACAGATGCTGCCAGCTGCAGTAACGTGAACGTGAAAAATCACCAAAATTTGTAGGAATGGTATTAAATAGTGAATCAGCTATGTAAATGAACATTGATGAGTCTATTTTCATATGGAAGAAACGAAATGGTCATAGGAGTTACATGTTAAGAGATATTAAAGCTATTGTAAGACAGGGCCAGAACGGTTTCTGGGTTCCCTGTCGCAACTTTAAAAATTTACTATACATTATCCAGAAAGAATTAGGAGACATACCTTATATGTACAGATTCCATTTTGAGTCTAGTTTCATTAGAAACAAACGGCACCAGAATTAAAGCCCTGTACAGAGAGATATTCAAGTTATACCGCGCGAAGATCAGAGCAGTCGATCCCTGTAACATGGGTGACTTTAACTAATAAAATGTACCAATTGGCCCGACCAAAAATTCTAGAAATAAATCCATGGATGCATATATGAGTCTAAATTCAGGGAAAATTTACGAAACCAGTTTCCGAGTTTTGAAACTCGAGATATGATTTTAAGGCGACAGTGACGCAGTTTTTCCAAAACTGACCGAAATGTCCTATGGATGTGCAAAACAAGTGAACTTGGCTTGCTAACCCCTCGTGTCCGACACCGGCGATGGTCTCGGGTTCGGGGTGTTACATGTTATTTCCGGTACTTTCACTCTCTTTGATACTAATGTGATTGCTTTGATTGACCCTGGTTCTACTCATTCTTATATATGTAAAACCTTAGCAACCAGTAAGACTTTACCTATTGAGTCTCATCGAGTTCGTAATTCGGGTGTCAAATCCCTTGGGTCGTTATGTGCTTGTCGACAAAGTGTGTAAGAAATGTCCCTTAGAAATCCGAGGTTACTGCTTTCCGGCCAATTTGATGCTTTTGCCGTTTGATGAATTTGATGTTATCCTCGGTATGGATTGGCTAACCGTTCACGATGCAGTTGTAAATTGCAAAAGAAAAACTATTGATTTGAGGGGTGCAAATAATGAGATGATTCGAGTTGAGTCTACCGACTTGAATGGGTCACCAGCTGTAATGTCATCGATGTTGGCTCAGAAATATGTAAGAATGGGGTGCGAAGCATACCTTGCGTATGTACTTGATGACAAAGAGTTAGAAAAGAAGGCTGAATCTGTGCCAGTGGTTTGTGAATACCCGAATGTTTTTCCCGAAAAATTACCGGGTTTATCACCTGTTCGGGAGGTAGAGTTTGGCATCGAGCTTGTACCTGGGACTACATCGATTTCGATAGCTCCGTATCGTATGGCACCAATGGAATTAAAGTAATTGAAAGCTCAGTTGCAAGAGTTGACGGATAGAGGTTTCGCTCGACCAAGTTTCTCACCTTGGGGTGCACCAGTATTGTTTGTGGAAAAGAAGGACGGAACCATGAGGTTGTGCATCGACTATCGTCAGCTGAATAAGGTGACAATAAAGAATAAATATCCGATACCATGCATTGATGATTTGTTTGATCAACTAAAGGGAGCCTCAGGGTTTTCAAAGATAGATTTGAGATCGGGTTATTATCAGTTGCGAATTCGAGATTCAGATATACCCAAAACTACTTTCAGAACGAGATACGATCACTACGAATTCTTATTGATGCCGTTTGGGCTCACTAATGCCCCCGCGGTATTTATGGATTTGATGAATCGGATCTTCAGACCGTATTTGGATCGATTGGTAGTTGTGTTTATCGACGATATTTTGGTCTATTCGAGAAATGAAACCGATCATGCTGAACACCTGGGATTAGTGTTGCAAACTTTGAGGGATAAGCAATTATATGCTAAGTTCAGTAAGTGTGAGTTCTGGTTAAGAGAGGTTAGCTTCCTGGGTCACGTGGTATCTGCATTGGGCATTCGAGTCGATCCGAGCAAAATTTCAGCCATACTTAAGTGGAAGCCTCCGAGAAATATTATTGAAGTTTGGAGCTTTTTGGGACTTGCCGGTTACTACCGACGGTTTGTAAAAGGTTTCTCGATGATAGCCACACCAATAACGAAGCTACTTCAGAAAGATGTTAAGTTTGAATGGACGGAAAGGTGTCAGAAAAGTTTCGATCAATTGAAAACCCATTTGATGGAAGCTCGAAGATTAGTGCACCGAATCAGGCAAGGAGTTCGTCATTTACAGTGATGCATCCTTACTTGGGTTGGGTTGTGTATTGATGCAAGAAGGTCGAGTTGTAGCTTATGCATCGAGGCAACTGAAGCCACATGAGAAAAATTATCCAACCCATGATCTCGAACTAGCTGCCATCGTATTCGCTTTGAAAATATGGCGACATTACTTATTTGGTGAGAAGTGCCATGTATATTCAGATCACAAAAGTCTCAAATATTTGATGACTCAAAGAGACTTGAATCTGCGACAAAGGCGTTGACTTGAGTTGTTGAAAGATTATGAGCTTGTCATTGACTATCACCCGGGAAAGGCTAATGTGGTTGCGGATGCCTTAAGTCGTAAATCACTGTTTGCTTTACAAGCGATGAATGTAAACTTGTCTATTCTATCCGAAAATGTGTTAGTGGCAGAATTAAAGGCCAAACCATTGTTGATTCATCAAATTCGTGAAACTCAGAAAGTCGATGAGGAACTGGTTGCAAAACGGGCTGAATGTGTTTCGAATATGGAATCAGAGTTTCAAATTGATGAGGACGATTGTTTGAGGTTCAGAAATCATTTGTGTGTTCCAAGAAGTTCAGAACTTATTTTGATGATTCTGAAAGAAGCTCATTGTAGCCGAATGTCAATTCACTTGGGGAGTACGAAAATGTACAACGATCTGAGACGTCAGTTTTGGTGGCATGGCATGAAACGAGACATTTCCGATTTTGTTTCGAAGTGTTTAATATGTCAGCAAGTGAAGGCGGAACATCAAGTGCCTACGGGTTTACTTTAGCTGATCATGATACCCAAATGGAAATGGGATCGAGTCACGATGGATTTTGTGTCTGGGTTGCCATTGTCGACAAGTAAGAAAGATGCGATTTGGGTTGTTGTTGATAGACTGACCAAGTCGGCCCATTTTATTCCCGTACATACGGATTATTCACTGGATAAACTAGTTGAATTGTATGTTTCTCAGATTGTAAGATTACACGGGGTACCTATTTCTATTGTGTCGGATAGAGATCCGAGATTCACCTCACGATTTTGGAAGAAATTGCAAGAACCTTTGGGTACCAAGTTGCATTTTAGCACCGCTTTTCATCCCCAAACCGATGGTCAATCCGAGCGGATGATTCAGATACTCGAGGATATGTTGAGATGCTGCATCCTTGAGTTTAGTGGTTCATGGGAATGGTATCTAACTTTGATTGAGTTCGCTTACAACAATAGTTTTCAGTCAAGCATTAAGATGGCGCCTTACGAGGCTTTGTACGGTCGAAAATGCCGTACACCATTGTTTTGGACCGAGCTCGGTGAAAGGAAAATTTTCGGAGTTGATTTGATTAAAGATGCTGAGTAGAAAGTAAAAATAAATCGTGAAAGTCTGAAGGCAGCATCAGATCGTCAGAAGTCGTACGCGGATTTGAAACGGAAGGAAATTGAGTATCAGGTGGGAGATAAAGTGTTTCTTAAAGTTTCACCTTGGAAAAAGATACTCAGATTTGGGCGTAAGGGCAAATTGAGTCCGAGGTTCATCGGGCCATATGAAATATCCGAACGAGTCGGTCCAATTGCATATAGATTGATTTTGCCCCTTGAACTTGAATAGATTCACGACGTCTTTCATGTTTTGATGCTTCGACGTTATAGATCTGATCCATCTCACATAATAAATCCATCAGAGGTTGAAATTCAACCCGATATGAGTTATGAAAAAAAACCGATTCGTATCCTAGCTCGTGAAGTGAAAGAGTTGCGAAACAAAAAGGTTCCTTTAGTGAAAGTGTTATGGCTCAAACATGGGATGGAAGAAGCTACTTGGGAACCCAAGAACTCTATAAAAGAACGATACCCAAACCTATTTACCGATAAGAATTTTCGGGGACGAAAATTTCTTAAAGTGGGGGAGAGTTGTGACAGGCCTAAATTGATCCTAGTCGGAAAGTGGTTTCGGGACCACTAAACCGAGTCATAAAAAAATAATTAACCATCATAGTTGATGCTTATTATATGCATATATGCATGTGTGAAAATTTCATGTTTGAATTTTGTTAATTGTAAGTGAATTTTATTAAATAGGACTTATGTGAGAAAATTTAGAAATGTGCTAGGCAAATGTAAAGTGGCCTATTAATGCATGTTATGAAAATGATGGGTTTGCATGTCAAATTACCCAAAATTTGAGCTAGTGGCCGGCCATGCTATGGGGTGAAACATGTTGTGAACATGTTGTATTAGTGTGTTATGTTAGAAAGAATAAAATAAAGGGGTTAGAAATTAAGTAATGAAAAGGGAGGGGTGATGAAACCAAAGTTGTCTCCCCCTTACCCCCCCAATTGCCGTGACTTGAAGAAAAAAAAAAGAGAAAAAGCTCTCATGTTGTTCAAGTTGGCCGAATAGAAGAAAGAAAGGAAGGGAAAGAGCTTGGAGAAAATCGGCTATGGTGGTTCACTAGATTAAGCTCGAGAGCAAAGGGGAACTAAATCCGATAAAGGGAAGGAAAAAGTGATCGAATAGCCATCGAAATCGTTCGACAACATCCGAGGTAAGTTTTCGAGTAGTGAAACTTAGTTTACGATTTGATTAAGTCATGACGTATAATTATAACAATATACGGTGATATAATGATTCTACTTGAATCATATGTGAGTTAATTAGTCTATACGTATGATGGGTAGCCGTATGTGCATAGAAATCATGTCATGAAGCAAGCGAATCATGCTTTGTTCAGTATGTGGCTATTGAGTAGAAAATGTAATGCTTAATAATTTAATTTTGTTTGAATTCTAGTTATGAAAATGAAATATTGATGTGTCATGATTTATTGATATGTGCATGGATATTCGGATTGATACCCGGGCTAAGTCCCGCAAGCATTTGTGCTAGTGACTAATTCCGGATAAGCCGAAGGCATTTGTGCGAGTTACTATATCAGGGCTAAGTCCGAAGGCATTTGTGCGAGTTACTATATCGGGCTAAGTCCGAAGGCATTTGTGCGAGTTACTATATCTCGGCTAAGTCCCGAAGGCATTTGTGCGAGTTACTATAACTGCTAAGTCCCGAAGGCATTTGTGCGAAGTTACTATAACGGGCTAAGTCCCAAGGCATTTGAGCTAGTAGCTATATCCGCTAAACTCGAAGGTACTTGGTTTGGGAATGAGCGATCTTGCTGTAATAATTTAAATTGATACGCTCGTAAATCCCAACGATGAGGTACGTTTCGTATATGCATTGGAGTAGTAAATTCCCTTCAAATATTAATCGCTCAGTCAATTAATGAGCTTCCGACCTTTGGCTAAGTTGATCTTTTGTGTATGAATATAAAGGTTGGTAATGTGAAGTAAGTATGATATTGAGAATTTTTGCATAAGAAATTATCCGTTTAGCCATATGAATGCTATACTTTAGTTGTGTCTAATTACATGGCTCAAAACTTACTAAGCATTAAATGCTTACTCCGTTTCTTTCATTCTCTGTTTTATAGATTTTGGTTCGTCAGCTATCGGACTCGGGATTTTTGAAGTCGAAGTCGTCCACACTATCAAATCCCTTTTGGTACACTTTTGGTTGAACTCTGAAAATGGCATGTATAGGACTACCCTTTTGTTGTTGGTCATGTGCCCTTTGGTTTTGTATAAATTTGGATAGCCATGCGAAAATGGCTTATATACACTTTGAGCATAGCATTATAATCGTTTGTATGTTGTTCATTGAGAGGCATGGAAATGTTTAGTAACGACTAGCCATTGGAATGGTTAATCATGATCATTTTGCTGTTTTGTATGACAAATTCTAGTTGATTCATGGAAAACCATGAAATAGGTAAAGTTTACCTTAAAAACAGATGCTGACAGTAGCAGTGGTGTGGATTTGAAAAATCACTAAAAATAGTAAGAATGGAATTAAATAGTGAATAAATTATGTAATTGAACATTGATGAATCTACTTTCGTATGGAAGAAATGAAACTAACATGTGAGTCGTATTTTAAGAGATATTTAAGTTTTTGTGGAACAGGGCCAGAGCAATTTCTGGATCCCCTGATCTGACTTTGAAAATTCACTATAAATTAACCAGAGATAATTAGAAGTCATTCCTTATATGTATAGATTCTTTTTTGAGTCTAGTTTCATTAGAAACAAACGGCATAAGTATTGAAGCCCTGTACAGGGAGATTTATAAGTCGTAATGCATGAAAGTCAGAGCAGTCGAACCCTGTAACAGGGGAGACTTTAACTAATAAACTGTACTAATTGGCCCGACAAAAATTCTAGAAAAAAATTTGTAGATGGACTTAAGAGTCTAGTTTCAGGAAAAATTTACGGAACTAGTTTTCGAGTTTTTGAACTCGTGATATGATTTTTAAGGTGACAGTGACGCAGTTAGCCAGCTTGTCTGGAAATTTTAAATGAATTGTGTTTTACAATGAAATAAGTCCGTAAATACCTCGTGTTCGACTCCAGCAATGGTCTCGGGTACGGGGTGTTACAAACATGGCTCCTGTATGCTCTTCAAACATGTTTCCTGCAAAGAAGGTTGCACCACATGATCAGTATTAGTAGAGTTTCGAGATTGAAGAGTGACTGTTTCATCCCCCACACGAAGTGTGAGTTCGCCTGTGCCCACATCAATTATAGTTCTAGCAGTTGCTAAAAAGGGTCTTCCTAAAATCAAAGGCATGTCACTATCGTCTTCTATGTCTAGAACAATAAAATCAATTGGGAATATAAATTTATCAATTTTTACAAGTACAACTTTAATAATACCCCTAGGAAATCTAATTGTCTTATCTGCCAATTGAATACTCATCCTAGTTTGTTTGGGTTTCCCAATACCTAGCTTTTAAACATTTTATAGGGCATGACATTAATACTAGCCCCTAAATCATCCAAAGCATTTTTTACATCTAAGCTACCAATTAAACAAGGAATCGTAAAACTCCCTGGATCTTTCAATTTGTGGGCCAGCTTATTTTGTAGTATGGTTGAGCAAACTGCATTCAACTCCACATGCGACGCCTCATCCAACTTCCGCTTATTAGCTAAAATCTCCCTTAAAAAATTTAATTGCGTTTGGCATCTGTGAAAGAGCTTTAATAAATGGTAAGTTAATATCTAATTTTTTAAATAATTTAAGGAATTTACCGAATTGTTCGTCTGTGCGGTCTTTCCTTGTCGCATTGGGGTATGGCACCCGTGGTTTGTACTCTTTACTTACCAATTTTTGCTCATTGTGGTCTACCTCATTCTTACCTTTACTTACCACAATTTCTTGCCTCTGTTCTGGTTCAGGTTTACCTAACCCTTCCTCGTCTTGAATGGTAATCACATTGAGCTATTCTTTTGGGTTAGATTCAATGTTACTTGGTAGGCTACCTTGTGGTCATTCAGAAATTAATTTGGCGAGCTATCCTATCTGAGTTTCGAATCCTTGGACCGACGCTTGTTGATTCTCAAGGGCTATTTCGGTATTCTGAAAGCAAGTTTCTGACACCAAGATAAACTTTGTTAGCATCTCCTCAAGGTTTAGCTTCTTTTCTTGTTGGTAAGGTGGTTGTTGAAAACCCGGAAGATGTTGTGGCCTTTGATTTCCTTGACCACCCCACGAGAAATTGGGATGGTTCCTCCAACCTGCATTATAAGTATTACTATATGGGTTATTTTGAGGTCTAGAATTATTGTTACCCATATATTGGACTTGTTCCTCCTGGTTGCTAGGGTTGAAGGATTGATATTCCGTGTGTGCTCCTCCTCCATTTGAATCGCACCTCATCACTGGATGTACCTGAGTAGAACTATATAAACCGTCAATCTTTTTATTTAAGAGTTCTACCTGGTTAGATAGCATAGTAACAGCATCGAGGTTGAAAACACTGGCTGCTTTTGTCTGCTTTGTTCTCATGACTTGCCACTGATAGTTATTCAATGACATCTCTTCAATAAATTCTCAAGCCACTTCAGGTGTTTTGTTATTCAAAGTTCCACCGGCAGCTGTGTCGATAAGTTGCCTCGTTGAGGGGTTCACACTGTTGTAGTGTGACATCCCTAAATTGACCCTAGTCGGAAAGTGGTTTCGGGACCACTAAACCGAGTCATAATAATAATTAACCATCATAATTGATGCTCATTATATGTATATATGCATGTGTGAAAATTTCATGTTTGGATTTTGTTAATTGTAAGTGAATTTTTATCAAATAGGACTTATGTGAGAAAATTTAGAAATGTGCTAGGCAAATGTAAGGTGGCCTATTAATACATGTGGGAAAGTGTTGTCCTTGCATGTCAAATTAGCCAAAATGAAGCATGATGGCGGCCATGCTATGGGTGGAAACATGTCTCCAACATGTTAGACTAGTGATGCATGTAGGAAACAATAAAATAAGAAAGTTAGCATTAAAGAAATGGAAAAAGAAAATGATGATAACAAAAAAAAAAAGAGTGTGGATGCTTTCCCCCCTTGCCGTACATGAGAGAAACAAAAGCAAAGAAAGAAAGAAAAAAAAGGGTGTTCATTCTCTCATTTTCTCCTTGCTTGGCGAATATACTAAGAAGAAAGGGGGAAAAGCTTGAGAAAATCAGCCATGGAGCTTACTAGACTAAGGTGTTTTGATACAAGAAGGTATGTTTTATGCCACTCTTGAAAATGCATGTATGATTTGGAGGATTGGTTCAAAATTTTCCTTGAATCTCAAATCGAAACTAAGTTGTTAGGTGAGTTAAAATTCGGCCATGCATGTTGTTTTCCTTGGTGAGTGTTTTGATGTTGTTGTGATGAAAGCATGGAAATGAGTAAGTTCGAATGTTTAACAAAAAGGAAATTTTGTGCCATTGAGTTCTTGTTGTTATGTGTGTGTGCATGAGCATTCGGCCATGCTATAGAATTTATGTTGCAACATGATTAATGCTTAATGAGATGTATAATAGTACTTGTGAATGAGCTTGAGAGTATTTAAACAATTAGACATGAAAAGGGTGGTAATGAGGCTGAAAAATTGTTGGATGGTTAATTGGGTAAGGAATGAAGCATTCGGCCATATGGGGTACAAATGGGCATAGGTGTTAAATACCTTGTATTGGAAACTTTGATAAATAAGTAGCAATAAATTAAGATGAGATTGAGTAAATTTTCAGCTTAGTTGTGTTAAGTATTCGCAATAACCATAATAATGCATGTGAATGCCGTATGTTTGTGTTTGATGGAGAGGTAAATTGTTTGATTTAGCTCAAGAGCAAAGGGAACTAGATTGGACAAAGGAAAGGAGAAAGCAAACGAGTAGCCGATTTGGAACCGTTCTACCCCAAACAAGGTAAGTCATTAAGCACGTATTTGATATTGCTTAAATGATTGTAAAATTTATGCAATTGTGTTTAATGGGATGATATATATATATATGAATGAAAATGTATGTGTATGGAGTGATGACATTTGTTGAATGTAAAAGAAATAGTGAAATGTGTAGAAAGTTTGCTTTCGGCACTAAGTGTCTTGAGGCAATACGTGTGTGCGGTGGCGAGATCGGCACTAAGTGTGCGTGCTGGAAATATATGGCACTAAGTGTGCGTGCTGGAAATATATGGCACTAAGTGTGCAAGCTGGAAAAATACTGACCTTTGGGTGTGCGAGCTCGGAGGGTATGGCCTTGTGTGTGCGGGCTTAAATTACGTGGCACTAAGTGTGCGAAATCGAGTAGTAAGCCTTGTGTGTGCGTACTTTAAATATATGGAGGTGTGTCTCCATTGAATTGAGTATGGACAGCGGATCGGGTAAGTACCTCGAGCTCATGACGAATAGAGAATACGTTCATGCTTGGGGTTGAAATTGGTAAGCCTTAAATCTATGTGATGATTGAAATTGTATGGTTGTGCTGGAAAATGAGTTAATGTGTAAAATGCTTGATTATCTTGTTGTGTAGAATATGAAATGTCGATGTATGAATTGGTGCGAGATTGGACCGAAAGGTCCGAGGTATTATGGTATAGATTCGATATGGACGAGTACCTAGCCTCATTTGTTGTACATGTAGTAGTAACTTTATCGGTGGATTGATGAATGCTTATGACTTACTGAGTTGTAAACTCACTCGGTGTTTTCTTGTCACCCATTTTAGGTCTCTCGGACTCGTATTGTTTGCGTGATCGGGACCGTCGTTGAAGTCATCACACCGGCTGAAATCTTGTGGTATTGTTTTTGTTGTTGAAGAACATTTGGCATGTATAGGCTATTATATTTTGTCGAATTGTGGGTTGTAAACTTTAAGCCATGTGAAAATGGCCTATGTGGTCGTCGAGTGGGATGCTAGAACCTATAGCCACGAGTCTTAGAAACTCAAATTTTGATAAGGTGGCCATAATTTGTGTCATGCATGATGGATGATTAAGGCCAAGGAAAAATTCATGAAATTGGCATAGTCTACTGCAGTAACTGTTGCGGACAGCAGCAGTGAGATGAGATTGAAAAATCACTAAAATAGTAGAAGTAGAATTAAATAGTGAGTAAATTATGGAACTGAACCTTGATGAATCTATTTTATATGGACGAAACGAAACGACTATATGAGCAGTATACTGAGAAATATTAAGGTTCTCGTGAGACAGGGCCAGAACGGTTTCTGGGTCCCCTGTCGCGACTTTGAAAATTTACCATAAATTATCCAGAAAGAATTAGGAGTCATGCCTTATATTTACAGATTCCATTTTGAGTCTAGTTTCATTAGAAACAAACAGCACCAGTATTAAAGCCCTGTACAGAGAGATATTCAAGTTGTAACGCGCGAAGGTCAGAGCAGTCGGTCCCTGTAACATGGGTGACTTTAACTAATAAACTGAACCAATTGGCCCAACCAAAAATTCTAAAAATAAATCCATGGATGGGTATATGAGTCTAAATTCAGGGAAAATTTACGAAACCAGTTTCGGAGTTTTGAAATTCGAGATATGATTTTTAAGGCGACGGTGACGCAGTTTTCCAGCCTGACTGGTAATGTCAAATTGGTTGGTATCTTGAGAGGGTTTGGCCGTTAACCCCTCGTGTCCGACACCGGCGTCGGTCACGAGTTAGGGGTGTTACATGTAGAATGTCTGAACCTATAGCCAAAGTGGTAACCCATGGTGAGGGCACCTTCTCAAAAGATCCTTGTATCTCTCCCATGCATCATAGAGTGTTTCTAAATCCATCTGTAAAAAAGAAGAAATATCATTCCTCAGCTTAGTCGTTTTTGTTGGCGAAAAATATTTCAGTAAAAGTTTTTTGGTCATTTGTTCCCAAGTAATGATTGACCCTCATGGTAACAATTTCAACCACTGTTTAGCCTTATTCCTTAATGAAAAAGGGAATAACTGAAGGTGAATGGCATCATTAGAAATGCTATTGATTTTAAAAGTATCGCAAAACTCCAGAAAATTCACCAAGTTAGTATTTGGATCCTCATCCTGCAAACCATCAAACTGAGCAAACTGTTGTATCATTTGAATTGTATTAGGTTTTAGTTCAAAATTATTTACAGCAATAACAGGCCTAACTATACTCGACTCAGTTCCTGTTAAATTAGGTTTAGCATAATCATACATAGTGCGCTGATAAACCGTAATTTATACATATTTTTATCCCATTCTTAGCACATTTTATGAATGATTTTTCCTTATATTTGGTGAATTCGATGCTCCTAATGCCTTAATTTCATGTTTTATACTTAGATGAGCATAGACGAGTGAAAGGAATGAGAAACGGGCCAAAAACGGAGAAAATGGGCCAACGTATGAAATCAACACGGCCTAGACCTCCTCACACCGGCAGACCGCACGGCTTTGTCAATTTGGTAGAATCGAAGCATGGCTCACACGGGTGGACCACACGGCCGTGCCTATTTAACAAGCTTGACCACGGCCTGAAGTAATCGCACACGGGCGTGTAACACGGGCTTATCCCTGACGAGCCCAAGTTGAGTCCAATTCGGAAAAGGCCAATTTTGAGGGTTCTTAGGCATTCTAAAGCCTATAAATACACCCTTGAGGAGGAGGAAAAGGAACATACAGAGGGAAGGAGACAGGGAACTGCTCAAGGAAAGCCGATTGATCCATCTCAGAAGCCGGATTCATTATCAAGACTGAAGATCTCCCCTCAATTTCCCTTCAGGAGTGTTGGGTTTTTCTTTATGTTTTGTATTCATTATTCTTCTAAGATGTTTACCTTTTAGTTATGAACTAAAACCCCTAAATACCTAAGGGGAATGAAACCTAAGACAGATCTTGTTATTATTATCTGAATTGTATGACAAATATTTGACTTTTTCTTAATTCTTGTTTTGATATTCCAGGATATTGGTCCAAGTTAAGCTCTTATTCAGAGGAGGAATAAATCTTGTCTAAGAGTACATTTGTCATAATTAAGCAGAGTTGTTTTCGCGCCTAGAGATAGGGTGGCAAGATTTTGCAGGATTAGGGTGAAACCTACTAAAGGGATGCATAGATCGAGTTAATGCAACCCTAGGGAGTTAATTAGAAAGAGATTTCAATTATTCAACCTAGGGTTAGACGTTGTTAGTCTCGAGAGGGATAATAATATAACTTAGGGATTTCTACGGATCAAGTCAAATGAATAAATCATTCGATTCAGAGTCAAATAACAAGTGAAGTCTAGATGGATTTTTCCTTAGGTATTGTCTCAATTCAATCGTTTTTCCAAAAGTAATTCCCCAATTCTAATTTCTATGAATTCTTACTTTAGTTAATTAGTTAGTTAAAACAAACCCCATTATTCCTAGGTTAGATAATAAAAAGACAGTTATTACTAGTACTTTTAGTTCCTTTTGGTTCGACAATCCGGTCTTGCTAAAGCTATACTACTGTTCGATAGGTACACTTGCCTTCATCGTGATAATAGTTAGTTTTAAAAATGATTCATTATAAATTTTTAAAACCTGTCACGAATATCACGTATTATTAACGGAGCAGGATTCTGATTTACTTGGTCAGCAGCAATCGCAGGAGGTAGCGGGTTTTCCTAATTTTCAGCCATCTCCTCGGTTGTGGTGTGTATATCGTCCTCTTGCTCTTTCTCTATGTCTCTTAAGCTTCGCCTTATTTCTTTTCGATTTCTACGAGCTGTGCGATCAATCTTACTATCAGAAAGTAATGTTCCCGACAGGTTTCTTCTAGTCATAAACTATAAAAACCTGCCAGAAGGAAATAAAAGAAAATTTAGTAACAACATTCAAAATAAAATTTAAATTGCAATAAAAGTAAAATAGCTAAAGTAATAAAAATCGAGTGTTCCTAATATCTTAGTTCCCTGGAAATAGTGCCAAAAACTTGATGTGATGTGAATCGTGATAAGTTTTATAATTTATGAATATCTGTTCTTGAAAACTAACTATTACCACGACAAAGGCAAGCGCACCTTATCGAACAGTAGTATAGCTTATGGCAAGACCGGGATGTCGAACCCAAAAGAACTAAAAGTACTAGTATTAACTTTGTTTTTATTATCTAGCCTAAAAATAAAGGGATTTGTTTTATCTAAACTAATTACTAAACTAAGAATGCACAGAAAGTAAATTGTGGAAATAACTTTTGGGAAAAATAAATGATTTGGACAATACCTAAGGGAAAAATCCACCTAGACTTGTTATTGACTCTGAATCAGACGATTTACTCACTTGATTTGATCCGTAGAAATCCCTATGTTATATTATTATCTCTCTTGAGACTAACAACATCTAACCCTAGGTTGAATAATTGAAATCCCTTTCTAATTAAAACCCCTAGTGTTGCATTAACTCGATCTATAGATTCCCTTATTAGGTTTCACCCTAATCCGGTAAAATTATGTCACCCTATCTCTAGGCGTGCAATCAACTCCGCTTAATTATTTTAGATTTACTCTTAGACAGGGACTTTTTCTCCTCTGAATAAGCACATCAATACTTGAATCAATATCCTGGAATGTTAAAGTAAGAATTAAGAACTCATAATTAAGAACAAGTCAAATATTTATCATATAATTCAAATAATAATAATAAGATTCATCTTAGGTTTCATTCTCTTTAGTTATTTAGGGGGTTTAGTTCATATTTATGCAAGAAAACATCTCAAAAGAATAATGATAACAAAACATAAAGAAAACCCAAGAACTCTTGAAGGGAATTAAGGGAGATCTTTAGTCTTGAAGGTTAATACAGCTTCTGAGATGGATCAATCAGCTTTCTTCGAGTAATTCCTTGCCTCCTACTCCATGTGTGTCTTTTTGGTACCTCCTGGGGTGTTTATATAGACTTTAGAATGCTTCTAAACCCTCAAGAGTGGCCTTTTCCAAAGATTTGGGCTAGATAAGGACACGCCCGTGTTTGATTGCTTCAAATCTTGTTCGAGTCTGTTGAATGGACATGGGCGTGTGAACTACCCTTGTGAGGAAGTTCAGGCCGTGTTAATTTCCCATGTTGACCCATTTTCTCCATTTTTGGCCTATTTCTCGCTCTTTTTACTCTCCTATGCTCAAATAAGTATAAAACATGAAATTAAAGTATTAGGAGCATCGAATTCACCAAATCTAAGGATAAATCATCCAAAAATGTGCTACGTATGGGGTAAAAATATGTATAAATTATAGTTTATCAAGTAGCATTCCTTGAATCTTGAATGAATCTGCCTTTTACAGAAGCTTATATATATAGTTATTAATAAGAGACACTCCAAAGTGGGTGTATTGTGAAATGTTAAAGAGGGAACACTCTAATGCAAGCGTTAGAAAAATGAATCTTGCCAAAGGCTATCTCTGCATGAGTGTGTGTCGATGCAATTATGTACTCCCTGGGGGTTTGTTGCACTCCATCGTTACATATCAAGAACAAAGGTACAATAATGCAATGATATCTATTATTCATGTAACACCCTTCGCCCGTATCCCTCGTCGGAACAGGGTTCGAGGTGCTACCAGATTTAAACTCATCCATTTATATAAAACCAGACCGTAAAAATTTTGATCAATTTTAAACTTTTCATACACACGTATATTATCCTTTAATCGGGCTTACAAGGGCCAAAATATTCATGAGGCATTATTAAATATTTACCAATATCTTAGTCTTGTATCATTTACTTACTCAACTTTACAACCCTATACATGCCATAGACTCGAAACACTAAAATTTATTTATGCCGATAGCGTAGACTTGACAATGTGATAATATCTCTGACGGCCTCCAACCCGAGCTAACCTGGCAACGCTAGGGAATATGGGAAAGAAAAGGGGAGTAAGCTTTACGCTTAGTAAGTTCATAAGAAAACAATAAGCAACTCATTAACAAGTTTTATCAATGTTTACAACATAATCACAAATTCACTACAAGTTGTCTTCCTGAGAAATAGTCACTAAATTATTTATAACTGGAGCTACAAAACTCCAAATCAATTGCCTTTAATTTTCCCTGAAAATATACTCATATATCTTCCATCCATAAAATTTTCAGAATTTTAGGTTTGGCCAATCAATACTAGATGTTTCTTAAAGTTTCCCCTGTTTCATTGTTTGACTAATCTGACCACTCTTCACTACGAATCAAATTTCTCATTGTAAAGAATTCAAAATATGTTCTATTTGATTTCATTTGAAACTAGACTCATTAAGGAGTCTAAGAATATAAATTTATCTTATAACCATTTTTGTACAAATTATAATGATTTTCTAAAAACAGAACAGGGGACCCCGAAGTCATTTGACTCTATCCCACGCCACTTCAAATATCTCATTATCAGCAATTCTTTTGCTTACACAGTTTCTTTTATAAGAAACTATACTCATTAAGCTTTAATTACATAATTTATTCAGCTTCTAACTCAACTCCAACAATTTATGGTGATTTTCCAAAATCACGTTACTCTTCTTGTCCCAAGCAGATTTATTACAAATTTACTCTTTCACACATTCTTTGCATTCACATTATTTAAACATGTATATCACCAATCAATTTCATCACATATCTATAATTTCACTCAAGCATAATCTCAATACAATACATCATGCTCAATGATTCGCACACAATCACACAATCGTTCAAATTAGCAATTATAAGATAATTCCGCACATAGTCCACCCTTATCGATAATTTACGATGGCTTTGCCGTTACTCACATATATGACATAGGCATTTTCACCTATGCTTCTCATTTCACACTCATGATTCAATTCCAATCGATCTAACATGCATAAGAATGTATCACATACCTGGCCAACTTAATGTATTGAACAAATTCAATTTCTGATTTAACACAAGGTCTCATAGTCTTAGACTTTTATCAAATCACAGGCATTTAGCCTGCTAGGTTTTAAACCCGATAATATTTTTCACCAGCTTAAAGCTTGCTAGGCTCAAAGCCCAAATATCACCATTATAAAGTCGTCTCATAAGCAATTTATATAATATAGCATGTATACCTGTTCAGTTTGCTCTATTTAATCATTCAATCACAATTTATAATTTCCCTTTGAATCATTCGATATTTTGCACACTAAGTGTCATTCTCAATATCCCGCACACTAAGTGCCATTCTCAATATTTCGTACACTAAGTGCCATTCTCAATATTTCGTACACTAAGTACCATATTTGATTACCCCGCACACTAAGTGCCACATTTTGTCGATATGTCATCAGACGTTAAAATATTCACGTATATACAATTTATATGATATTAAAGCATTAGAAACATAAATTTAACAATGCTTATTGCATACGAACTTACCTCGTTCGCGGTAATGCTAAATTAGATCGACGAATCCGATACTTCGTTTTTCCCTCGATATAGACTCGTACGAGGCTTAACTTGATCTAATCAATCAAATTCAACTATTACAATTCATATTCTATTCATTTTAACTCAATTTCATATTTTGGTAAAATTACTATTTTACCCCTAAAGTTTTACTTTTATTCAATTTAGTCACTGAGCTCAAAAAAATGCAAATTAACTATTTTTAACCATAATTAAGCTTAACCGAATATTCATGGTATTAAAACAGCCCATAAATTACTTTATGGCAAAATTACATTTTTGCCCCTGATATTTCAACTTCTTTACAATTTAGTCCCTAAGCTCGAAAAATTAAATTCATTCAATTTTTGGCCAAACCCATGCCTAGACAAATTTACTACTACTTCATAACAGCCCATATTTTCATTTATTCACACTTTCAACCACATAATTTCAATAATTCACAATTTAATCCAAAATTGACATTTTTACCAAAATTCACTTTACAAAACATGTATATCCAACAACAATAATTTATTTTCCATCATCAACTATCAAAATACTCATGCACTCAACAATGGCAACATTCAAATACTTTAACAGTTTTGAAATCAGAGATACGGGCTAGCTAGAATACGAAGCAACGATCTCAAAAACATAAAAATTATCAAAAACCGAACACAAAACATACCTAAATCACTTCATGCAAATGCTGAAACTAAGGAAGCTTCAATGGCTTTCTTTTCTCCTCCATATTCGGCCAAGAGATAAAATTTGCATGGCCATTTTATGTTTTATTTTTATTTAATACATTTTAATATTCCATTTACCTTTTTGTCCTTTATAATAATACATAATTTCATATATGCCAAACCACCAATCTCCACTATCATAAAGTAATGGTTTAATTGATAAATAGGGACTTATACTTTAGTAAATCATGGAAAATAAACACTTAAACAATTAGAATGTAACTTTTTCATTTTACGTGATTTAGTTCTTTTGCTTAATTAACTATCGAAGCGATAAAATTTTTCAACGAAACTTTAATACCATCTTTTGCCACTCGTAAATATTTATAAAAATATTTACGACTCGGTTATATAAATGAGGTCCCGATACCTCATTTCCTAAACCCACTTGACCTTAGGGTCATACCACTTGAACTTAATAAATAACTTATAAAACAAATATCACAATATCAAAAACATTTTTAAAATCACAATTGACTCGTAAATATTAAATATAATATTTACAAACCTACTCGTCGGATTTGGTGGCCCCGAAACCACTGTTCTGATTAACCCTAGAAATAGGCTGTTACAACTCTTCCCCCCTTAGGGATTTTCGTCCCCGAAAATCTAACCAAAGAATAAATTAGAGATTTTCTTTCACCAACCTCAACAATTTTTCACCTAGCCTCAGATTTCTCAACTTTTCAATCTCATGAGCTAAGATTATGATCTGCTCTTTGCTATACATCATAACAAGCTGAGTTTCTACTTCTGTAAGAGATACTATAGATAAAGGATCTTATTTGTATCATCACATCATATATATAAGAAACACATTACGGTTCTTCTCAAGTTCTGATAATAATCTCATTCAGTCCGATGAATTGCGAACTCAACTTCTCTTTATAGCTAAATCGAGAAATTCTATTCCCACTATAATACTTTCACAAATACTCAATTTTCTAATTGAAAATTCAATGTTTTTACTCATCAAGCCCACATATATTTTCTGTAAATCTGAAACTATTTTTAGACGGTCATGAATTACTTTCATTTCCCTTCAGTCTTTCCAATCACATCGACCCCGAAATTCTTTTTATAAAAATTCAATTCAATACAACGAAGTTCAGTAATTGCAACCATACCACACTCATACAATGCTATCTTAACATTCATCTCATAACGATTATTATTATATGCAAACTTAACCAACAATAAATGTCTTTCTCGGTTGCTTTTAAGTTCTAGAACACAGTGTTACAAAGTAATTCCATACCCAAAGCTCATAGTAGTTTATTTTAGTAATACGATATAATCCTCGTGTCTCCATTTGAACAATGAAAACTAGCACTCTTTCAGTACTCCCCGTACGGACAGATAATTACCACTGTACTGATGTCACAATTGTTGTAAAATCTCTGGATTTCTCAATACACAAACTCTATCTCTGTAACACCCCGAACCCGAGACCATCGCCGGTGTCGGACACGAGGGGTTAGCAAGCCAAGTTCACTTGTTTTGCCCATCCATTTGACATTTCCAGTCAGGCTGGAAAACTGCGTCACCGTCGCCTTAAAAATCATATCTCGAGTTTCAAAACTCGGAAACTGGTTTCGTAAATTTTCCCTGAATTTAGACTCATATATCCATCCATGGATTTATTTCTAGAATTTTTGGTCGGCCCAATTGGTACAGTTTATTAGTTAAAGTCACCCATGCTACAGGGATCGACTGCTCTGACCTTTGCGTGGTATAACTTGAATATCTCTCTACACAGGGCTTTAATGCTGGTGCCGTTTGTTTCTAATGAAGCTAGACTCAAAATGAAATCTGTACATATAAGGTATGTCTCCTAATTCTTTTTGGATAATTTATATTAAATTTTTAAAGTTGCAACAGGGAGCCCAGAAACCATTCTGGCCCTGTCTCACAATAGCTTTAATATCTTTTAACATGTAACTCCTATGACCATTTCGTTTCTTCCATATGAAAATAGACTCATCAAGGTTCATTTACATAGCTTATTCACTATTTAATTCCATTCCTACGAATTTTGGTGATTTTTCAATCTCATCTCACTGCTGCTGTCCGCAACAGTTACTGCAGTAGACTATGCCAATTTCATGAATTTTTCCTTGGCCTTAATCATCCATCATACATGACACAAATTATGGCCACCTTATCAAAATTTGAGTTTCTAAGACTCGTGGCTATACGTTCTAGCATCCCACTCGACGACCACATAGGCCATTTTCACATGGCTTAAAGTTTACAACCCACAATTCGACAAAATATAATAGCCTATACATGCCAAATGTTCTTCAACAACAAAAACAATACCACAAGATTTCAGCCGGTGTGATGACTTCAACGACGGTTCCGAGCACGCAACAATACGAGTCCAAGAGACCTAAAATGGGTGACAAGAAAACACCGAGTGAGTTTACAACTCAGTAAGTCATAAGCATTCCTCAATCCACTGATAAAGTCACTACTACATGTACAACAAATGAGGCTAGGTACTCGTCCATATCGAATCTATACCATAATACCTCGGACCTTTCGGTCCAATCTCGTACCAATTCATACATCCACATTTCATATTCTACACAACAAGATAATCGAAGCATTTTTACACATTAACTCATTTTCCAGCACAACCATACAATTTCAATCATCACATAGATTTAAGGCTTACCAAATTCAACCCCAAGCATGAACGTATTCTCTATTCGTCATGAGCTCGAGGTACTTACCCGATCCGCTGTCCATACTCAATTCAATGGAGACACACTGTCCATATATATAGCGTACGCACACACAGTGCTTACTACTCGATTTCGCACACTTAGTGCCACGCAATTTAAGCCCGCACACATAGTGCCATACCCTTGAGCTCGCACACCCAAGGTCCGTATTTTCCAGCATGCACTTTTAGTGCCATATATTTCCAGCACGCACACTTAGTGCCATATATTTCCAGCACGCACACTTAGTGCCAATCTCGTCACCATACACACGTATTGCCCGCACACATAGTGCCGAAAGCAAACTTTCTACACATTCCACTATTTCTTTTACATTCAACAATTATCCTCATTCCATACACATACGATTTCATTTATACATATATATAGCATTCCTTTAAACACAATTGCATAGATTTTCCAATCATTTAAGCAATATCAAACATATGTGCTTAATGACTTACCTCGTGTTGGGTAAAATAGTTCCAAGTCGGCTACTCGATGACCTTCGTCTTTCCCTTGCTTGATTCTCCTTCTTTAACTCCTTGAGCTTAATCAATAAATCACTAGTTTAACCATCTTGCTAAACATTCATAATTCAACTACACATGCATATGTATGCTTGTATATTCGGCAACCATTCTTACTAATCGCCCATTTGGTCGATTATACACCTAACCGAATATGCACCAAAACTTGATTCAACATTACCTTCATACTCACTTTAATGGCGAATATATATATATATATGTACAATGTCAACTAGCATCTTTTAATCACCTAATTTCATCTCATGAACATTTAATCAAATTTTCCCAATCTAGCATATATTTTCACACCCATTTGTAACATCATGTACAAACACATATACACATATATCAAAACACAAATTTTTACCTATCATGCAACAAGCATAAATCGCACTTATGAGCATGCCATGGCGAATACATCCCACACCATCCCCTTTCAATTTTTGGTCATGGTTAAACAAAGAAAACTCCATGTCTTACTCAAGAATGCTAAAAGAAATTTCAAGAGTAGTCAATCCATCATTACATGTATCATCAACAAGCTTCACATTTAGCATGCAATGGCTTTAACACAATATCAACCTTGGCCAAATACCATTTCCATGGCATAACAAGGATTTGAACCATGGGCTAACATGAACATCAAGTTAGCAACTAAAACATGCATGAATCTCATGACACAACCTCAAACATACCTTAATCTTGATGCAAACTTAGCCAAATCTCCTTCTAGATCTCTTCCAAACCAAGCATGAAGCAAAATCCTCCTTCTTCCTTAGTTTTGGCTCAAAGAAAGGATGAACAAAATTTTTTCTTTCCTTCTCTACAACTCACGGCAATGGGGGATTACCATACTCACACACATTTTTTTTTCATTTTTTATCACCCATACACCTTTGTTTATTATTTCACCCTAATGCACCAACAAAACATGTTTCATGACATGTTTAGCCCATCCTCCTTGTCATGGCCGCCACCACCTATAAAGGGGAATTTGACATGCAAGTCCATTATTTTGCATGCATGCTTTAATTAGTCATCACACATTTCCTATCATACTTTCAAAGTTCATTACTAAGTCCTTTCTTGTGGAATTCACCCTTATAACACTAAATCAATCATCATAAAATGTCATACATGAGCACACACATATTATAGGCATCAAAATAAATTTTAATTATTTTTATGCCTCGGTTTTGTGGTCCCGAGACCACCTTCCGACTAGGGTCAATTTTGGACTGTCACAACTCTCCCCACTTAAGAAATTTTCGTCCCGAAAATCTTACCGTAAATAGGTTTGGATATCGCTCTTTCATAGAGTTCTCGGTCTCCCAAGTAGCTTCTTCTATCCCGTGCTTGAGCCATAACACTTTTACTAGCGGAACTCGCTTGTTTCACAACTCTTTCACTTCTCGTGATAGGATACGAATCGGTTCTTCCTCATAACTCATATTAGCTTGAATTTCAATTTCTGATGGACTAATCATGTGCGATGGATCGGATCTATAGCGTCGAAGCATCGAAACGTGAAAGACATCGTGAACCTTTTCGAGTTCAGGGGGCAAAATCAAACGATATGCCACTAGATCGACTCGCTCGGATATCTCATATGGCCCAACGAACCTCGGGCTCAACTTGCCCTTACGGCCGAATCTGAGTATCTTTTTCCAAGGCGATACCTTGAGAAACACTTTATCACCCACGATACCGATATCCTTACGCTTCAGTCCGCGTGCACGACTTTCGACGATCGGAGGCTATCTTCGACTTTCACGGATTACTTTCACTTTCTGTTCAGCATCCCTAATCAAATCCACCCCGAAAATCTTGCTTTCACCGAGCTCAGTCCAAAACAATGGTGTACGGCATTTACGACCGTACAAGGCCTCGTAGGGTGCCATCTTAATACTTGATTGAAAGCTGTTGTTGTAAGCGAATTCAATCAACGGCAAATACCGTTCCCATAAACCACTAAACTCGAGGACGCAACATCTTAACATATCCTCAAGTATCTGAATTATCCGCCGGATTGACCATCGGTTTGGAGGTGAAAGGTGGTGCTGAAATGCAACTTGGTACCCAAAGCTTCTTGCAACTTTTTCCAAAATCGCGAGGTAAATCTCGGATCTCTATCCGACACGATGGAAATAGGCACCCGTGTAATCTCTGTCGAGAAACGTACAATTCAGCTAATTTGTCCATTGAAAAATCCGTACGTATGGGGACAAAGTGGGCCGACTTAGTCAATCGATCTACCACGACCCAAACCGCATCCTTCTTACTTGCTGACAATGGCAGTCCGGATACAAAGTCCATTGTGACTCGATCCCATTTCCACTCGGGTATCGTGATTGGCTGAAGTAATCCTGAAGGCACCTGATGTTCCGCTTTCACTTGTTGACATATTAAACATCTCGAAACAAAGTCGGAGATGTCTCGCTTCATACCATGCCACCAAAACCGACGTTTCAAATCATTGTACATCTTCGTACTCCCCGGGTGGATTGCCATTCGGCTACAATGGGCTTCATTCAGAATTATCGAAATGAGTTCCGAATTCTTTGGAACACACAGACGACTTTTGAACCTCAAACAATCGTCATCATCGATTTGAAACTCGAATCCTTGTTCGAACACACTCGGCCCGTTTTGCGACCAACTCGTCGTCGACTTTACGAGCTTCTCGAATTTGATGTATCAATAGTGGTTTGGCTTTCAATTCAGCTACTAACACACTATTGGATCGAAGCAGACAAGTGCACGTTCATCGCTCGTAAAGGCGAATAATGATTTACGACTCAAGGCATCGCAACCACATTCGCCTTTCCGGGTGATAGTCGATGACCAACTCGTAATCCTTTAACAGCTCGAGCCAACGTCTTTCTGCAGATTTAAGTCTCTTTGGATCATCAAATATTTGAGACTTTTGTGATCCGAGTATACATGGCACCTTTCACCAAATAAGTAATGTCGCCAAATCTTTAAAGCGAATACGATGGCGGCCAATTCGAGATCATGAGTCGGATAATTTTTCTCATGTGACTTTAATTGCCTCGACGACAGGCCACAACTCGACCTTCTTGCATTAATACGCAACCTAACCCAAGTAGGGATGCGTCACTATAAATGACAAACTCTTTGCCCGATTAGGTTGCACTAAAATTGGGGCTTCAGTCAAATAAGCTTTCGATTGATCGAAACTTTTCGACATTTCTCCGTCCATTCGAACTTAACATCCTTTTGGAGTAAGCCGTCATTGGCGTGGCTATCGTTGAGAAACCTTTACAAATCGTCGGTAATAACCGCAAGCCCCAAAAGCTCCTAACTTCGGTAACATTCCTTGGTGGTTTCCAATCGACTATGGCGAAATTTTGTTGGGTCCACCACGACACCGTCACGGACACCACGTGCCCCAAAAAGCTAACCTCTTTCAACCAAAATTCACATTTCTTGAACTTTGCGTATAATCGCTTATCTCGTAAGATTTGCAACACTAGCCTCGGTGTTCAGCATGTTCGGTTTCATCTCTCGAATAGACCAAAATGTCATCGATAAATACAACTACGAACCGATCCAAGTATGGCTGAAAATTCTATTCATTAAATCCATAAACACCGAGGGCATTAGTGAGCCCAAACGGCATCACCAAGAATTCGTAGTGACAAGTACCTCGTTCTAAAAGCGGTTTTGGGTATGTCCGATTCTCGGACCCTCAACCGATTGTACCCGACCTCAAATCTATCTTTGAAAACACCGAGGCTCCTTTAATTGATCAAACAAATCGTCAATTCGTGGCAATGGATATTTATTCTTTATCGTCACTTTATTGAGTTGATGATAGTCGATGCACAACCTCATGGTTCCGTCCTTCTTCTTCACAAACAATACAAAGTCGCCCCATGGAGAAAAACTTGGTCGGCGAAACCTCTATCCGTCAATTCTTGCAATTGAACCTTCAATTCCTTTAATTCCGTTAATGCCATACGACACGGGCTATTGAAATCGGCGTAGTACCGGTACAACCGATGTCGAATTCCACTTCTCGAACCGGTGGCAATCCGGTAACTCCTCGGGAAAAACATCGAATACTCACAAACCACTGTACCGATTCGAGTTTCCTTTACGTCTCTTTACTTCCAAACACATACGCAAGGTATGTTTCACACCCTTTTCACATACCTCCGAGCGGTCATAGAAGATATCATCATTTGGCGCTCCTTTTTAAATCGATGAGACTCGACTCGGACTACCTCATTATTTGCACTCCTCAAATCAATGGTTTTCCTTTTGCGATCCACCATTTGCATCATATCTGATCACCAATCCATACCAAGAATAACATCGAATTCATGAAATGGTAGAAGCATCGGATCGGTAGGAAAGCGAGATTCTCGAATTATTAGGGGCATCTCTTGCACACTTTATCAACAAGCACGTATTGACCCAAAGGGTTTGACACTCGAATTACGAACTCAAGAGACTCAATAGGTAGAGTCTTCTTTGGATGCTAAGGTTTCACATACATATGAGTGAGTAGAGCCGGGGTCAATCAATGCAATCACAATAGTATCAAAGAGAGTAAAAGTACCAGTGATAACGTCAGGGGAGGATGCCTCCTCTCGTGCGCGGATGGCATATGCTCTAGCAGGAGCACGGGTCTCGGATCGGACGGTCGTATTAGAGGCTCCTCTCGATTACCACCCCTACCTCCAGAGATTCTCGGGGGCCTACCTCCAGCCGTCGTTCCACTAGGTCTTGCACCTTGCGTCTTATTCCTCTCATCTAGCTCCGTGCAATCTCTAATGAAGTGGTCCTTCGAACCGCATCCATAACAGGCCCTATTAACAGACTTACCCCAACATTCACCTAGGTGTCGTCTTCCACATTTGGGGCATTCAGGTCTCTCTTGACGACTATTGCCCACACTAGCTACTGAAGTAGCTCGGGAGTCCGTCAATGGTCGGGCTCTAGTGGAAATTCCATGAGTCGTCCTCGACTTACTGGTGTCCTCCCTGAACCTCTTTACAGCCGAGAACGGAGCTTTACTCGTCGATCTTTTACGGTAATCTCTTGCTTCAAATTTAGCCTTCTTCTTCTCCTTCCCAAGTTCTTCCGCCTTGCGCAGCTCGTTCGACTAGTGTCACGAACTCCTTTATCTCCAAAATTCCCACTAGTAACTTTAACTCTTTATTCAATCCTTCTTCAAATCTTTTGCACATCGCAACCTCATCAGCCACACACTCCCGAGCATACCGACTAAGTCTTACGAACTCATGTTCGTATTCAGAATCTGATCATCCGGCCTTGCTTGAGTTCCAAGAATTCCTTACGCTTCGATCGATGAACCGTTGACTAATGTATTTCTTTGAAATTGGATTGAAAGAAATCCCAAGTAACTCGTTCATTTGGGACTATGGAAATTAAAGTCCTCCACCAATAGTAAGTCGAGTCTCATAACAAGGATATAGCACACTTAAGACATTCATCGGTGTGCATAACAGTTCATCTAACACTCTAATGGTGTTATCGAGCGAACTCGGCCTTTTCGGCATCATCAAGTAACTATGGCCTTGAACTCCTCGGCCCGCTTCCTAATCAAGTCCACGGTGGTTTACTCAGCCTCACGGGATCAATAACTGGAGGCATTGCGGGCTCTTGGGGTGGAGTATTTAAATTCGGGAATGGTTGGACAGCCGGGTTGGTTCGGGCATATTGCGCGACCCACTCATTCATCATAGTGAAGAAGGCTTGTTTCGCCTTCATTTTGATTATTCGCGGATGATCGAGGCTCAACAGGCGGTGTCCCTTGCGCGGAGCAGCCGCTACACTTTCAACGTCATCCGCCAAGGGTCTCTCTACCCCGGGTTCCATTTACTAATCAAAACAAAAATTTCAACCGTCAGAAGTCATCACATTTTTAAGCACTAACAATTTGGCATGTATAGCTAGACTCACACGCGCTATGATAGTCCTAGAATCGACTAAACCATAGCTTTGATACCAATAAAATTGTAACACCCCGAACCCGAGACCATCGCCGGTGTCGGACACGAGGGGTTAGCAAGCCAAGTTCACTTGTTTTGCCCATCCATTTGACATTTCCAGTCAGGCTGGAAAACTGCGTCACCGTCGCCTTAAAAATCATATCTCGAGTTTCAAAACTCGGAAACTGGTTTCGTAAATTTTCCCTGAATTTAGACTCATATATCCATCCATGGATTTATTTCTAGAATTTTTGGTCGGCCCAATTGGTACAGTTTATTAGTTAAAGTCACCCATGTTACAGGGATCGACTGCTCTGACCTTTGCGTGGTATAACTTGAATATCTCTCTACACAGGGCTTTAATGCTGGTGCCGTTTGTTTCTAATGAAACTAGACTCAAAATGGAATCTGTACATATAAGGTATGTCTCCTAATTCTTTTTGGATAATTTATATTAAATTTTTAAAGTTGCGACAGGGAGCCCAGAAACCATTCTGGCCCTGTCTCACAATAGCTTTAATATCTTTTAACATGTAACTCCTATGACCATTTCGTTTCTTCCATATGAAAATAGACTCATCAAGGTTCATTTACATAGCTTATTCACTATTTAATTCCATTCCTACGAATTTTGGTGATTTTTCAATCTCATCTCACTGCTGCTGTCCGCAACAGTTACTGCAGTAGACTATGCCAATTTCATGAATTTTTCCTTGGCCTTAATCATCCATCATACATGACACAAATTATGGCCACCTTATCAAAATTTGAGTTTCTAAGACTCGTGGCTATCGTTCTAGCATCCCACTCGACGACCACATAGGCCATTTTCACATGGCTTAAAGTTTACAACCCACAATTCGACAAAATATAATAGCCTATACATGCCAAATGTTCTTCAACAACAAAAACAATACCACAAGATTTCAGCCGGTGTGATGACTTCAACGACGGTTCCGAGCACGCAACAATACGAGTCCAAGAGACCTAAAATGGGTGACAAGAAAACACCGAGTGAGTTTACAACTCAGTAAGTCATAAGCATTCCTCAATCCACTGATAAAGTCACTACTACATGTACAACAAATGAGGCTAGGTACTCGTCCATATCGAATCTATACCATAATACCTCGGACCTTTCGGTCCAATCTCGTACCAATTCATACATCCACATTTCATATTCTACACAACAAGATAATCGAAGCATTTTTACACATTAACTCATTTTCCAGCACAACCATACAATTTCAATCATCACATAGATTTAAGGCTTACCAAATTCAACCCCAAGCATGAACGTATTCTCTATTCGTCATGAGCTCGAGGTACTTACCCGATCCGCTGTCCATACTCAATTCAATGGAGACACACCGTCCATATATATAGCGTACGCACACACAGTGCTTACTACTCGATTTCGCACACTTAGTGCCACGCAATTTAAGCCCGCACACATAGTGCCATACCCTTGAGCTCGCACACCCAAAGGTCAGTATTTTTCCAGCATGCACTTTTAGTGCCATATATTTCCAGCACGCACACTTAGTGCCATATATTTCCAGCACGCACACTTAGTGCCAATCTCGTCACCATACACACGTATTGCCCGCACACATAGTGCCGAAAGCAAACTTTCTACACATTCCACTATTTCTTTTACATTCAACAATTATCCTCATTCCATACACATACGATTTCATTTATACATATATATAGCATTCCTTTAAACACAATTGCATAGATTTTCCAATCATTTAAGCAATATCAAACATATGTGCTTAATGACTTACCTCGTGTTGGGTAAAATAGTTCCAAGTCGGCTACTCGATGACCTTCGTCTTTCCCTTGCTTGATTCTCCTTCTTTAACTCCTTGAGCTTAATCAATAAATCACTAGTTTAACCATCTTGCTAAACATTCATAATTCAACTACACATGCATATGTATGCTTGTATATTCGGCAACCATTCTTACTAATCGCCCATTTGGTCGATTATACACCTAACCGAATATGCACCAAAACTTGATTCAACATTACCTTCATACTCACTTTAATGGCGAATATATATATATATATGTACAATGTCAACTAACATCTTTTAATCACCTAATTTCATCTCATGAACATTTAATCAAATTTTCCCAATCTAGCATATATTTTCACACCCATTTGTAACATCATGTACAAACACATATACACATATATCAAAACACAAATTTTACCTATCATGCAACAAGCATAAATCGCACTTATGAGCATGCCATGGCGAATACATCCCACACCATCCCCTTTCAATTTTTGGTCATGGTTAAACAAAGAAAACTCCATGTCTTACTCAAGAATGCTAAAAGAAATTTCAAGAGTAGTCAATCCATCATTACATGTATCATCAACAAGCTTCACATTTAGCATGCAATGGCTTTAACACAATATCAACCTTGGCCAAATACCATTTCCATGGCATAACAAGGATTTGAACCATGGGCTAACATGAACATCAAGTTAGCAACTAAAACATGCATGAATCTCATGACACAACCTCAAACATACCTTAATCTTGATGCAAACTTAGCCAAATCTCCTTCTAGATCTCTTCCAAACCAAGCATGAAGCAAAAATCCTCCTTCTTCCTTAGTTTTGGCTCAAAGAAAGGATGAACAAAATTTTTTTCTTTCCTTCTCTACAACTCACGGCAATGGGGGGGGGATTACCATACTCACACACATTTTTTTTTCATTTTTTTTATCACCCATACACCTTTGTTTATTATTTCACCCTAATGCACCAACAAAACATGTTTCATGACATGTTTAGCCCATCCTCCTTGTCATGGCCGCCACCACCTATAAAAGGGGAATTTGACATGCAAGTCCATTATTTTGCATGCATGCTTTAATTAGTCATCACACATTTCCCTATCATACTTTCAAAGTTCATTACTAAGTCCTTTCTTGTGGAATTCACCCTTATAACACTAAATCAATCATCATAAAATGTCATACATGAGCACACACATATTATAGGCATCAAAATAAATTTTTAATTATTTTTATGCCTCGGTTTTGTGGTCCCGAGACCACCTTCCGACTAGGGTCAATTTTGGGCTGTCACAATCTCGACATAACGAACAATTGTAGGTTCCAATCTGAAATTCTAAATCAGAAATCAATTTACCTTGTACCCTTTTTAACTTGTAATTCACTGACACAACTCTTAACCTCACAAATTTGCTAATTAAACATCAATTTAGTTTCTAGCTCAGCCAATAACTACTCATCATTTGATAAGATTAATCACATGATTATCGGCCGTAAAACACATAAAGATTCTCGCTCAGAACCCCAGAGACTATAATCATTGGTCCAGATTGATAATCAATCGCTGACTCATAATCTTTCAACAGTTCAAACCATTTTTAATTCTTGTGTCAAATAACTCTTCACCTGAGAACTGACGTTTCAATTAACAATTTCTTCAACTGTTTACCACTTTATTGATAATTATCACATCATTCAGACTTCCTAATCGCGATCTATAAGAACATTTCTCAATAAAATCGTTCTGATGGATATAATTCTGTATCATATCTTCTAGAATATGAATCATGCATTCAGAATATTCATCTATTTATCCGTGAACATTCAAACTTTATTTCCACCCTGTGGATAAATTCAGATACAAGTAACTCGATTAATCCTTCAAGAAATTAATCTAATCAAGCTAGACAACTGAATCGATCTCGACTGTCAAGTAATAACTTTTCAATTATTAATCAACGAAGCTTTGAACCATACTGAAGCCACAACCATCGATAATTTAAAATCATAGTGCCATAATAAGGTGACATCTCAACCGTAGATATATAATGTCCCAATTATCAATAATGCATTTTGAACATAAGAGAAATTGAAATATAGTTACTGTCATTCAATAGATATTTTTCACAGATAACCATATAGAATCATAAGAAAGCAGAGATCTTGTAATTCTCTAATATATCACTATACTAATCTTTTTTTAAGAAAGCACCCATATCGATGACGAGATACCTCAATGATGTTTCAGAGGAAATCCGTAGTAAAGCATCACTCATATGCACGGAATCAACAAAGAATGAGACATAATATAATCTTCATGTATACTAAGCGGATCAACAACCAAGAGGAGCGAATACCAACATCACATGATTTAATCGTCGATCTTTTCTTTCAATAAAATGAAATAGAATACCGAGAAAGATATAATAATGCTGATTGTAACCCTAACAGCCCAACAATGCTTTCATATATCAATATATATAGATAACGTTCTCATATGATAAGAATTTCATCCGAAAATATACTGACTTCACTACCTCGAGGATAATTGAACACATAGAATACCCGGAAGAGTTCTCGTAAACCATTCGACTATAATTGATGTGCTCAAATATCTTTATAATTCAAATATGATTCTACCGTCTATCTCTGACATCACTAATTTCTCATTATCCCAACACTAACGAAGGCCAATTCGGAAGAACTTCCAGTTAATATATTTTTTAAATATCATACCTGAATATTTGGTTTCATCTAATTCAACTTTTCTTTTAACAGTGACTTTACATATTACAAATGGCCTTCAACACGATCCAATATCTTTTCTGTTACTATCTTCACTTGCGGACTCATTCTCTTATCTGATCACAACACTAATCCTTCAATCACGAGACTCTGTCATTCCGCACTTGTAAGCTTATTTAAGCCATATAGTACGGATCTCATTATAATGCTTTACCAATGAGGGGTGAGGTTGTAAAGCCAACAATTTTAACTCTTACGTAAGCATGCACATCACACATACTATTATGAACAAGCAGTTCATTACTAATTCGATTCTCAAACATCTAGCAATCATTTACTTATGATCACTTGGTACTTAACACATAGCTCATACGCTAAATCAAATCATAAATTCCAAATCAAAATATTCACACAACAATCATATACCCAACATTACAACTCATATACCCATATAATTATAACATTTATCAATAGCAGACTATCATGCATTCTGATTCATACCTTTTTATGAGTTTCAACTCATCACCAACACATTTTCACTCAAACGTTTGAGTATAACATTCTGTACTATCAGAATTAGCTCGGTTGGAAAGCATATCTGTCTTATGAAAAACACACAGAATAAGCTTTGAAAGCTTAGTAAGCCTTAAGCAAATAAATCATTTCAATGATTATGAAAATTCCATATCACTAATCTGAATTGAAAAATAATCTCAATTGCATATACATTCATAGTACTCTTAAATTCATATAACCTTATTAAATAGCCTCACTTATTTATATTTATTAATAACTTACGACTATGATTTTAAATTCGTGTGATAACTGTCAATTCATTCGTATGAACAAAACTTGCACATATCCAATACATACCAACCAAAACATGTCATATTTTTCCCTGTTTGATTCATGGAACCACAAGGTCACATGTCAAGCACATATAGCATATATTTATCTGTTATTTATCACGTCTCATTTTCACATGGACTACATACATCTGACCAAGTTTATTCAATATCGATGCCACTGTCTCGGACAGGGTCTTACACGAATCATAAGTGATGCCAGTGTCCTAGACACGTTCTTATACACTACTTCAAATCAATGCCTTCGTCTTGGCCGAGGTCTTACATGATCTCATTTCACACACTTAGTGCCCCAACAACCGATCTTGCACACACAGTGCTTGGTTACGGAACTCGCACACACAGTGCCTCAACAACCGATCTCGCACACACAAGGTTTCGGTTAGGAACTCGCACACACAAGGTTTTAACAACCGATCTCGCACACACAGTGCTCGATTACGGAACTCATACACACAGTGCCTATGTTCACTTATTGTTGCACATTGAAGTGACTTAACCAAGTCTATAAAACATCACATATGTGCACTTTGAACATATCATTTCATTTAACTTTGGATTCATATATTCATGAACACTTAAACATTTCAGAGCCAACTTTAATTTAATCAAATCAGTATAGAACACAATTTCATTCGAACATCTGAGTACATATTCTATACTATTAAAATTAGCTTGATTGAAAGACTTATCTGTCCTATTCAAAAAATTTTGGTCAGAGTCAGGAGATATCACACTATCACAGGTCAAATATGGCATGTACAGCTAGACTCACATACGCCATGGTAGTCCTAGAATAGACTAAACCATGGCTCTGATACCAATAAAATGTAACACCCTTCGCCCGTATCCCTCATCGAAACAGGGTTCGAGGTGCTACCAGATTTAAACTCATCCATTTATATAAAACCAGACCGTAAAATTTTTTGATTAATTTTAAACTTTTCATACACACGTATATTATCCTTTAATCGGGCTTACAAGGCCCAAAATATTCATGAGGCATTATTAAATATTTACCAATATCTTAGTCTTGTATCATTTACTTACTCAACTTTACAACCCTATACATGCCATAGACTCGAAACACTAAGATTTATTTACGCCGATAGCGTAGACTTGACAATGTGATAATATCTCTGATGGCCTCCAACCCGAGCTAACCTGGCAACCCTAGGGAATATGAGAAAGAAAAGGGGAGTAAGCTTTACGCTTAGTAAGTTCATAAGAAAACAATAAGCAACTCATTAACAAGTTTTATCAATGTTTACAACATAATCACAAATTCACTACAAGTTGTCTTCCTGAGCAATAGTCACTAAATTATTTATAACTGGAGCTACAAAACTCCAAATCAATTGCCGTTAATTTTCCATGAAAATAGACTCATATATCTTCCATCCATAAAATTTTCAGAATTTTAAGTTTGGCCAATCAATACCAGATTTTTCTTAAAGTTTCCCCTATTTCACTGTTTGACTAATCTGACCACTCTTCACTACGAATCAAATTTCTCATTGTACAGAATTCAAAATATGTTCTCTTTGATTTCATTTGAAACTAGACTCATTAAGGAGTCTAAGCATATAAATTTTATCTTATAACCATTTTTGTACAAATTATAATGATTTTCTAAAAACAGAACAGGGGACCCCGAAGTCATTTGACTCTATCCCACGCCACTTCAAATATCTCATTATCAGCAATTATTTTGCTTACACAGTTTCTTTTATAAGAAACTAGACTCATTAAGCTTTAATTACATAATTTATTCAGCTTCTAAATCAACTCCAACAATTTATGGTGATTTTCCAAAATCACGTTACTGCTGCTGTCCCAAGCAGATTTATTACAAATTTACTCTTTCATACATTCTTTGCATTCACATTATTTAAACATGTATATCACCAATCAATTTCATCACATATCTATAATTTCACTCAAGCATAATCTCAATACAATACATCATGCTCAATGATTCACACACAATCGCACAATCGTTCAAATCAGCAATTATAAGATGATTCCGCACATAGTCCACCCTTTTCGATAATTTACGATGGTTTTGCCCTTACTCACATATATGACATAGGAATTTTCACCTATGCTTCTCATTTCACACTCATGATTCAATTCCAATCGATCTAACATGCATAAGAATATATCACATACCTGGCCAACTTAATGTATTGAACAAATTCAATTGCCGATTTAACACAAGGTCTCATAGTCTTAGACTTTTATCAAATCACCAAAGATTTAGCCCGCTAGGTTTTAAACCCGATAATATTATTCACCGACTTAAAGCTTGCTAGGCTCAAAGCCCAAATATCACCATTATAAAGTCGTCTCATAAGCAATTTATATAATATAGCATGTATACCTGTTCACTTTGCTCTATTTAATCATTCAATTACAATTTATAATTTCCCTTTGAATCATTCGATATTTTGCACACTAAGTGTCATTCTCAATATCTCGTACACTAAGTGCCATTCTCAATATTTCGTACACTAAGTGCCATTCTCAATATTTCGTACACTTAGTACCATATTTGATTGCCCCGCACACTAAGTGCCACATTTTATCGATATGTCATCAGACGTTAAAATATTCACGTATATACAATTTATACGATATTAAAGCATTAGAAACATAAATTTAACAATGCTTATTGCATACGAACTTACCTCGTTCGGGGTAACGATAAATTAGATCGACGAATCCGATACTTCGTTTTTCCCTCGATATAGACTCGTACGAGGCTTAACTTGATCTAATCAATCAAATTCAACTATTACAATTCATATTCTATTCATTTTAACTCAATTTCATATTTTGGTAAAATTACTATTTTACCCCTAAAGTTTTACTTTTATTCAATTTAGTCACTGAGCTCAAAAAAATGCAAATTAACTATTTTTAACCATAATTAAGCTTAACCGAATATTCATGGTATTAAAACAGCCCATAAATTACTTTATGGCAAAATTACATTTTTTCCCCTGATATTTCAACTTCTTTACAATTTAGTCCCTAAGCTCAAAAAATTAAATTCATTCAATTTTTTGGCCAAACCCATGCCTAGACAAATTTACTACTACTTCATAACAGCCCCTATTTTCATTTATTCACACTTTCAACCACATAATTTCAATAATCACAATTTAATCCAAAATTGACATTTTTACCAAAATTCACTTTACAAAACATGTATATCCAACAACAATAATTTATTTTCCATCATCAACTATCAAAATACTCATGCACTCAACAATGGCAACATTCAAATACTTTAACAGTTTTGAAATCAAAGATACGGGCTAGCTAGAATACGAAGCAACGATCTCAAAAACATAAAAATTATCAAAAACCGAACACAAAACATACCTAAATCACTTCATGCAAATGCCGAAACTAAGGAAGCTTCAATGGCTTTCTTTTCTCCTCCATATTCGGCCAAGAGATAAAATTTGCATGGCCATTTTATGTTTTATTTTTATTTAATACATTTTAATATTCCATTTACCTTTTTGTCCTTTATAATAATACATAATTTCATATATGCCAAACCACCAATCTCCACTATCATAAAGTAATGGTTTAATTGATAAATAGGGACTTATACTTTAGTAAATCATGGAAAATAAACACTTAAACAATTAGAATGTAACTTTTTCATTTTACGCGATTTAGTTCTTTTTGCTTAATTAACTATCGAAACGATAAAATTTTTCAACGAAACTTTAATACCATCTTTTTGCCACTCCGTAAATATTTATAAAAATATTTACGACTCGGTTTATATAAATGAGGTCCCGATACCTCATTTCCTAAACCCACTTGACCTTAGGGTCATACCACTTGAACTTAATAAATCACTTATAAAACAAATATCACAATATCAAAAACATTTTTAAAATCACAATTGACTCGTAAATATTAAATATAATATTTACAAACCTACTCGTCGGATTTGGTGGCCCCGAAACCACTGTTCCGATTAACCCTAAAAATGGGCTGTTACAATTCACAAAAAAAATAGACATATATTGTACAATAAATGATGTATTGGTAGATAGAATTTAGGATTTAAAGGATGATGCTGGTTTTGATGAAATTGCAATTTATTCATTCATACTTATGTATTTTCAACGCAATATTCTGTCTTCTGAATGTGACTCATTCATTGGGATTTTAGGTGATTCAAGTTGCTAGAATGATCATTTGCCTTAGTGAATTCTTGTGTAGCCTTGTTAGTTTCTGTTTTACTTTTGGACAAGTAACAACCCAAGTTTGAGGGTGTGATAGTACTAGAAAGAACATATGTTATCTCCCTACTTATTGGTTAATTTCTCCTCATTTAGTTATCTTTAGCACATATTTTAACATTTTCAGTTCAGTAAATTGCATTTTATAACTCAGTGGATCTTAACCTATTTATCCTTAATTTCGTCATATTTTGGTACTGATGTCGCTGCATGAGTATTTCCATATTGCACCCTAAATTGTAGCCGCACCTGACAGTTGTCCAGATAAGAACAAAAAGGTGTGAGCTGTCCAGTCTGGTACAACCAACTTGTACTTACAAAGGTAGCATGATTCTGGTGAAAGGACACCTGTGCTATTTGGATAAATATTAATATTCACATGAAAAGGAAAAGGAGGAGAGTTTTTTTTTTTTGGTGGGGGTATTATCTTCTTCAACCTATCTTTTGAAGCTTTTCGGCTATGGCGACTTAAGCCTCCTACGAGTGACCTGACGTGAAAAGGATGCATATTAACTCTTGACAAGGAGCCCTAAGTGCGTCACAAGCGGGAGTTGAGAGATCAAGTCGAGATATTCTAGGAATAGTACTCTCCACTTGTTTCTTTTATATTTCTTTTCTAAACGTTGGTGATTACTTTCTATTTCATGTTTGTACAGAAGTATACATGATTTTTAGGTTAAATGTTATTTTATTCAATCTTACTTGTACTGTTTAATCTTTGGGGTTGAATGTTTCTAGCTTGGAAGTGTTATTGTGGTCACTGACACTAGAAAGTGCAACGATTGTTCAAGCTAACAAGCATGACAATAGAAGTTGCTTGAGGATTAGAGGAATTTAAACTGCTTGTTCTTAATAGTGTTCCATTGCCATCATCGAAAGGTGTGGCTAAAGTACATGTTTAAGTCTTAGATTAAATATAAAAGTTAAGCTTGGTAAGATATTCATTGCAATTTAATGCATCAACAATCACATGTCCTTTTATACCTTGTGAGCATTTAGTATTCTGCTGAATATGCATGTTGGGGATCCTAGTTTATCATTATCATATTTTATCTTATGGTTTTTAAATTGTTGTGTAACGCCCCAATTTTCGGGTTTTCTGTGTTTCTGTGATTTTTAAAATTTGTGTGTGTTTTGGTTGGTTAAAATATATATTTTAGTAGGTTAGTGGGCCTTTGGAAGGCCCAAACTTAAGTTAAATCCGTGGTAGTCTTCGAAATTTTAATTTTATGAGCAGGTGATGCAATTGGTGTTTGGGCTTTTAAGAGAAAAGGGTAAAAGATGACACAAAAAGGAGTGTGGTGTAGTGGCAAGGTGGCGCCACTTAGGGGATAAGGAAGTGGCGCCATAGAGGAAGCAAGGGGTCCAAGGTTCAAGTCTTGGCTCTTGCAATATATTTTGGTTTTTTCTTTTCAATAAATCTGGAAGCAAGTAGGTGCGCTTTAAAGTTTAATGTGTTGGGTTTATGACACAAATGAGTTGATGGCCTAGTGGTGGTGGCGTGAGTTGACATGTGAGAGGACTTTGGTTCGATTCCCTTGGCACGCAAAGGTTGATTATTTTGCTATGTTGGGATGGCAAAAGTTGGTGTTGGTTTTAAACTCTGGTGATGGAGGGATCCCACATCGGGAAGCTAACATAAGAGTAGATGGAGAGCTGGCTTTAAATAGAGCAAACCATGAGGAGAGTAGGCATACCCTTCTTGGCTGATCCCTTTCGCTTTGTGACGTGCTCATTTGGGTTGGGTGTCAACTAAGAGTGTTTGGAGCGCGGATTAACTGCAGTCTCCTAACAGGTGTATGTTTCACATTACTCTAGTAGTAAGACGGCTATTTCGGGCAGCGATGGGCTGAAATGGGCCGTGTGGTCCCAATGGGTTCGTAGGCCCAAGTGGATAAGTTGTAGAATTACTAAAATACCCCTATAGGGTAGGACTACCAATTTACCCTTGGAGGGTAAAAATGACTATTTTGCCCCTTGTACGTAAATGACTAACTTGTGTGATGATTAGGTTAGTTGACGTGGATTTATGTTAGTTATCGTTAATTCGTAAGTCTAATGTGTTAGTGATCGATTGTAGGATTATCGCGTGGGAGATATCACTATCAATCGTCAACAACCAGGTGTGTAAACGACACCCTCCCTTAGACTGAATCGGTAAAAGCCGAAATACCAAAACGTTGGTATTTTGTGAACTCGCGAGCGTGCGAGCGCTCGTGAGACAATTGTTAATGAATATGGTGCATTTGGATGATTAGAGTGTAGAGTGTGCATTTTCGTGCACAACGGTATTTTTGGGCTTAATGGGCCGAAAACGGGCCAATGGGCCAACGGGCCCACTTTGGTAAAAAGACGAGGTAAGTACTTCTGATTACTTGGTAAACGTTAGAATAAGCATAAAACCTTAGCAATAGGTAATAATTACTGAAATACCCTTATGCATGCAAAATTACAATTTTACCCCTAGGGTTATTTTTTTCTGGAAAGCATGATGTTCTATTTCTGTATACGTATGCCATGAGATATTATTTTTGTTGCATGGGACATGGGGTTATATTGATGGAGGAAGCGTCCTGGCAGCCTTGGTGCAATCTGGTGGCCTCGCCACAAATATCTGTTCTGGTGACTTCGTCACAATATCTGGCAGCCTCGCTGTAATCTGGTGGCTTCGCCACATATATATATCTAGTCTGGTGGCCTAGCCACAATATCTGTATCTGGTGACTTCGTCACAATATCTGGCAGCCTCGCTGCAATTTCTGTGGAGTGTAACGGTTGGGTGGGTCGAGTAGTCTCCCCACATGGTGTAAGGCTGGTACGGGGGTGTTATGGATGGCTTTGGGTTAGGATTTCTGCATTCATGATATATTTGTTCAGATCCGCTATGGGCCTATGGGTTTCATTCGATTTCTATCTTGGGCCAAGGCCCGATAAGTCTGACTTTGAGGTTTGATCTGCTTTTGGGCTATGGTTGGGTTATGTTACACATCGAGTTTACCGAACTCACCCTTTATTTTCATCTCTGCAGAAATCCCCAACCATAGTAGGCTTGGAGCCGTGAGGATTTGAGTGGCCACATCATCTCGCAAAGTTGGTTTTCTAAGTTAGTTTATTTTATTATTTTTATATTCGATTTAATTTTGGGTTTTAAGTTGTAATAAGGCCGCTATTTAAATTTCTTTTTCCGCTATGGTTTTATTTTCTGATTATATTTATACTATGACGAAACTGCTAGTATTAGGCTGCACGGGTTTTCAAAATTAATGAACGTTTCCAAGACTCAACAAGCACAACAAATGGATAATCTATAAATTGATAAACCGGCTTTTCATTCAACCGCTGTTTTTACAAAGACCACCCCAATCACTTAAACCAGCGAATGCATACTATGTCGTACGCCCATGTGACACGTTAGATCTGGCCATAATGTCTGGGCCGAGTTTGAGGTGTTACATTTAGTGGTATCAGAGCTAAGTTGCAACAACTCGGCTGTGGAACGGGTCTAAAAATGGGAGTTTGTAAAGAAACACTGAATAAAGGTTTTCGGAAATCATTTTTTTTGGAACTTGATTATAAATTGTTTTCGAGAATGTTTCCAATATTTTCTCTTTACAAATAAATAATTTTAAAGATTAAAATCGATTTTCTAAAATTAGGTTTTTTTAGAAGGTGGCACACCGAATCTTCGGCCCAAGTCTGTAAGTTTTCTGAGCCTTTCTGATTGTTTCTGAAATATCTGTTATATGCTTGTACAAAACCTTATCATGGTACTTTAGTTAGGGTAACACTAGAACTATAGAAACTTTGATAAGTAGACTGAGACTATAGCTAGGCTACCGCAAAAGGAAACAAACTCAAACTCTGAATTACTGTTATTCATAAGACATCTATAATAAACACTGAAATATTAAACTGATTCATAAAATTCTTAATCAGATAATACGAAATCAGTACACGAGCAACTATGGAAGAGGCCGTGGACGTGGCCGAGGTAATGCTTAGGCTGAATCTTCGTCTCCAGGACATGTGCCGGTAGCAGATGCACCGATACTACCGGAAACAGAGGTAGAGTCTCATGATCGAGGTGTCGGGGATGATGCTCTGTCCCAGGCAATGCTTCGAGTTTTGGAAAGGGTTGCTAGGGCAAGTACAGGAAACGAAATTCGGGGGTCTATTTCTGAGTGGCTCTGGGCCAATAGAGCAAAGATATTTAGGGGCGTATCTAGTATAGCTCCGAATGTTGCTGAGTATTGGTTAGAAGCCACAAAGCGGATTATGGATGATCTAGACTGCTCTGTGGAGCAGAAGCTTAGGGGAGCCATGTCGTTACTCAAGGATGAGGCTTATCAGTGGTGGCTCACGGTGAGAGATGGAACTCCTGCTGACAGTGTGACTTGGGAGCTGTTTAAGACAGCTTTCAAAGGAAAGTATGTTGGGGCTAGTTACGTGGACACTCGCTGAAAAGAATTTCTGAACCTGGTCCAAGGGAGTAAGTCAGTGGCTGAGTATGAGTCTAAGTTTCTGAGACTGAGCTGGTATGCTTCTGGGATTGTCGCTACAGAGTATGAGTGTAGCGTCCGCTTCGAGGATGGTCTGAGAGATGAACTTAGGGGGATGATTGCTCTGTAGAGGGAGCATAACTTTGCTGCTTTAGTGGAGAAAGCTAAGATATCTAAGGAAGTGAAGCATACAGAAAGACAGAATTGTGAGAAAGATCAAAACCATTTTAGGAGAGATTCAGGACTTTCAAGTGGTATGAACAGGAATGTTAAGAGAGCAAGGGTAATGGAGCCAGTTCGAACAGTACCGATGAATGCTGTTAGACTGCTGGGTTGTAAGAATTGTGGGAAGATGCATATGGGCGAGTGTTGGAAACGTTCTGATGCTTGTTTCTGATGCGGATCTATGGAGCATAGGGTTAAGGATTGTCCCCAGAAACCAGATCAGGTTCAAGTTTTAAAGTAGAGGGTCGTTCAACCAGTGAGGGGTGGACCACAGTTTCTTAGAGGTCGTGGGCAAGGCAGAGGTGGTAATGGAAACGGTCGAGGAAGAGGAGTGCATGGCAGGGGTGCTGGATTTGCTGAGGCTCGTCAGCCGGCGTTGGTGTATGCAGCTCATTGCCTAGAGGAGTGTGATGCACCTGATGTCATAACTGGTACATTTCTGATTTCTAGTATGCCGTACACTGCATTGATAGATGTTGGATCTACCCATTCATATGTTGCATGTGCTATATCTGGGTTGCTGAGTGTACGCTCTGAGGAGACCGTGAGTGGGGTATCTGTACCAAGTCCTTTTGGTCACTCGATTAGGGTAGATAAACTGTATAGAGATGTGCCTATAGAAAATCCAGGAAAAGTTTTCTCTGGAGATCTGATGGAGCTACCTTTCGGAGAATTCGATCTCATTTTGGGAATGGATTGGCTTGTTAAGCATAGGGCTACTCTGGATTGTGCTGCTAAGTGAATGATGTTAAAGACCACAAAGGATGAGGAGGTTTTGGTGATACACGAGCGTAAGGATTATCTGTCTAATGTGGTGTCGGCATTGAGAGCCGAGAAGTGGATTCAAAAGGGATGTGAGGCTTATTTGGCATTTGTAAGCCAATCAAAAACTGAGGATCTGACAGTGGATAAAGTTAGAACCTTCAAGGATTTTCAAGATGTTTTTCCAAAGGAGCTTCCGGGTTTTCCCCCGAACTGAGAGGTTGAGTTTGGAATCGACTTGTTGCCTGGAATGGCATTGGCGTCCATTGCACCTTATAGGATGGCACCGAAGGAGTTGGTGGAGCTGAAAGCCCAAATTCAAGAGTTATTGGATAGAGGCTTCATTAGACCAAGTGTGTCTCCGTGGGGAGCACCAGTGTTGTTCGTAAAGAAGAAAGATGGGTCAATGTCGATGTGCATCGATTATCAGCAGTTGAACAAACTGACGATTAAGAACAAGTACCCACTACCGAGAATCGATAATTTATTCGACCAACTTAGAGGAGCTTCATTATTTTCCAAGATTGACCTTCAATCTGGGTATCATCAATTGAGGGTTAAGGAGGTGGATATTCACAAGACAGCATTTAGAACTCGGTACGGTCACTATGAGTTCTTGGTTATGCCATTTGGGTTGACGAACGCAACTGCGGCATTTATGGATCTGATGAATTGAGTGTTCAAGCCATACTTGGATCGATTCATGGTCGTCTTTATCGACGATATTTTGGTTTATTCTGAAACTGAGGAGAAGCATGATGAGCATCTTCGTATTGTGCTGCAAGTGCTAAGGGAGAAGGGGCTTTATGCGAAATTTAGTAAGTGTGAGTTCTGGTTGAGAGAGGTAACTTTCTTAGGGCATGTTGTCTCTACTGAAGGGATCAAGCTGGACCCTCGAAAGATTAAAGTGATTCTGGAATGGAAGCCACTGATGTCAGTGTTGAAAATTTGATGGTTTTTGGGTTTAGCTGGGTACTATAGAAGGTTTGTAGAAGGATTTTCTGTGATGGCAGTGCCTTTGACAAAGCTTATAAGGAAGGGAGTACCGTTTTTTTGGACTAAGAAACAACAGGAATCTTTTGATAAGCTGAAGAAAGTTCTGACCGAGGCACCTAAATTGATTCAGTCGGAGTCTGGAAAAGATTTTACTGTATGAGTGATGCATCACATGTAGTGTTGGGTTGTGTGCTGATGCAAGAGGGTAAAGTGGTTGCTTATGAATCGCGATAGCTTAAACCGCATGAAGTTAACTATACTACTCATGATCTGGAGTTGACAGCGGTAATCTTTGCGCTTAAGATTTGGAGACATTACCTGTACGGAGAAAGGTGTATTATATACACAGATCATAAGAATCTTAAGTACTTGCTGACCCAGAATGAGCTGAACCTTAGGCAGCGGAGATGGATAGAGTTGCTTAAGGATTATGACTGCGCGATTGAGTATCACCCAAGCAAAGCTAATGTGGTGGCTGATGCCCTAAGTCGTAGAACTGTATCTGATCTGATAGCCTTGTTTGCTCGTTTGAGTCTGTATGATGACGGTAGTCTGTTAGCAGGACTGCAAGTTAGGCCAACCTGGGTGGATGAGATTAAGGAAAAACAGTCGAAGGATGAGTCACTGGTTTCTCGATTCCAGCAGGTTAAGAATGGGGATACTTTTGAGTTCAGACTGAACAGTGAGGGAGTTTTGTGTTACTGAGGTAGAGTTTGTATTCCAAAGGACTCTGACTTGAGGCAAGCAATTTTGAAAGAAGCTCATGGAGGTCTGTGTGCTATGCATCTTGGAGGGAGTAAAATGTATCGCGACTTAAAAGAGTTGTATTGGTGGCCTGGATTGAAGCGAGAGGTAACGGAAGTTGTGGAAAAATGTCTTACTTGTCAGCAAGTGAAAGCTAAACATCAATTACCTTTCGGACTTTTGCAGCCAGTGAAAGTACCACTTTGGTAGTGGGAGAGGGTAACCATGGATTTTTTCAGTGGGTTACCCTTGACACCGTCGAAGAAGGGCTCGATTTGGGTAATTGTGGATAGGTTGACCAAATCTACTCATTTCATACCTGTCCGCACTGATTATTCACTTCAGAAGTTAGCCAAATTGTATGTGGCAGAAATAGTGCGACTTCACGGAGTGCCAGTGTCGATTATTTTTGATCGAGATCCTAGATTCACATCTCGGTTTTGGCAAAAGTTGCATGAGGCGTTGCGTACGCGGTTGCACTTTAGTACAGCCTTTCATCCTAAGACTGATGGTCAGTCGGAAAGGGTTATTCAGATTCTGGAAGACATGTTGAGGGGATAAGTTTTTGACTTTTGAGGCAGTTCGGAAGATTACTTACCATTGGCAGAGTTTGCATACAACAACAGTTATCAGGCAAGTATTCGAATGGCTCCTTATGAGGCACTGTATGGGCGAAGATGTCGTACACCTAGTTGTTGGACCGAGTTGGGTGAACGACAGGTTCTTGGACCTGAGTTGGTGGTAGATACTGAGGATAAGGTCAAGTTGATTAGAGACCGGTTGAAGGAAGCATCTGATAGACAAAAGTTATATGCAGATTTGAAGCGCAAGGAAATTGAGTACTCTAAGGGTGACATGGTCTTCTTGAAGGTTTCACCTTGGAAGAAAATATTAAGGTTTGGGAGGAAAGGCAAGTTAAGTCTGCGGTTCATTGGGCCTTATCGGATTCTTAAGCGAGTGGGTCCAGTGGCTTATCAGTTGGAGTTACCTCTAGAATTGGATAGGATTCATGATGTCTTTCACGTCTCTATGTTAAGGCGGTATCGTTCTGACCCTACTCATGTTGTACCGGTTGCAAAGATCGAGCTCCAAATAGACTTGACTTTTGAGGAAGAGCCTGTCCAGATTTTGGATCGAGATGTTAAGATTTTGAGGAGGAAATCAGTTCTGCCAGTAAAGGTGCTGTGGCATAATCATGGCAGAGAGGAAGCTACTTGGGAACCAGAAGTGGCGATGCGTCAACAATATCCTCATCTGTTTAATTCAGGTAAAATTTCGAGGACGAAATTTTTTTAAGAAGGGTAGTGTTGTAACGCCCCAATTTTCAGGTTTTCTGTGTTTCTGTGATTTTTAAAATTTGTGTGTGTTGTGGTTGGTTAAAATATATATTTTAGTAGGTTAGTGGGCCTTTGGAAGGCCCAAACTTAAGTTAAATCCGTGGTAGTATTCTGAATTTTAATTTTATGAACAGGTGATGCAATTGGCGTTTGGGCTTTTAAGAGTAAAGGGGTAAAAGATGAGACAAAAAGGAGTGTGGTGTAGTGGCAAAGTGGCGCCACTTAAGGGACAAGGAAGTGACGCCATAGAGGAAGCAAGGGGTCCAAGGTTCAAGTCTTAGCTCTTGCAATATATTTTGGTTTTTTCTTTTCAATAAATCTGGAAGCAAGTAGGTGCGCTTTAAAGTTTAATGTGTTGGGTGCGCTTTAAAGTTTAATGTGTTGGGTTTATGACACCAATGAGTTGATGGCCTAGTGGTGGTGGCGTGAGTTGGCATGTGAGAGGACTTTGGTTCGAATCCCTTGGCATGTAAAGGTTGATTATTTTGCTATGTTGGGATGGCAAGAGTTGGTGTTGATTTTAAACTTTGGTGATGGAGGGATCCCACATCGGGAAGCTAACATAAGAGTAGATGGAGAGCTAGCTTTAAATAAAGCAAACCATGAGGAGAGTCGGCATACCCTTCTTGGCTGATCCCTTTCGCTTTGTGACGTGCTCGTTTGGGTTGGGCGTCAGCTAAAATTGTTTGGAGCGCGGGTTAACTGCAGTCTCCTAACAAGTGTGTATTTCTCATTACTCTAGCAGTAGGACGGCTATTTCGGGTCGCGATGGGCTGAACTGGGCCATGTGGCCCCAATGGGTCCATAGGCCCAAGTGGATAAGTTGTAGAATTACTAAAATACCCCTGTACGGTAGGACTACCATTTACCCCTGGAGGGTAAAAATGACTATTTTGTCCCTCGTGCGTAAATGACTAACTTGTGTGATGATTAGGTTAGTTGACGTGGATTTATGTTAGTTATCGTTAATTCGTAAGTCTAATGTGTTAGTGATCGATTGTAGGATTATCGCATGGGAGATATCGTCATCAATCGTCATCAACCAGGTGTGTAAACGACACCCTCCCTTAGACTGAATCGGTAAAAGCCAAAATACCGAAACGTTGGTATTTTGTGAACTCGTGAGCGTGCGAGCGCTAGAGATAGTTGTTAATGAATATGGTACATTTGGATGATTAGATTGTAAAGTGTGCATTTTCGTACACAACGGTATTTTGGGGCTTAATGGGCCAAAAACGGGCCAATGGACCAACAGGCCCACTTTGGTAAAAAGACGAGGTAAGTACTTCTGATTACTTTGTAAACTTAGAATAAGCATGAAACCTTAGCAATAGGTAATAATTACTGAAATACCCTTTTGCATGCAAAATTACGATTTTACCCCTAGGGTTATTTTTTTCTGAAAAGCATTGTGTTCTGTTTCTATATACGTATGCCATGACATATTATTTCTGTTGCATGGGACATGGGTTTATATTGATGGAGGAAGCATTCTGGCAGCCTCCCTACAATCTGGTGGCCTTGCCACATATATCTGTTCTGGTGACCTCGTCACAATATCTGGCAGTCTCGCTGCAATCTGGTGGCTTCGCCACATATATATATATATCTGTTCTAGTGTCCTAGCTACAATATCTGTATCTGGTGACTTTGTCACAATATCTGGCAGCCTCGCTGCAATTTCTGTGGTGTGTAGCGGTTGGGTGGGTCGAGTAGTCTCCCTACATGGTGTAAGGCTGGTACGGGGGTGTTATGGGTGGCTTTGGGTTGCGATTTATGCATTCATGATATATTTATTCTGTATCTGCTATGGGCCTATGGGTTTCATTCTGATTTCTGTACTGGGCCAAGGCCTAGATAAGTCTGACTCTGAGGTTTGATCTGTTTGGGCTATGGTTGGGTTATGTTACACACTAAGTTTACCGAACTCACCCTTTATTTTCATCTCTGCAGGAAATCCCCAACCATAGTGGGCTTGGAGCTGTGAGGGATTCGGAGTGGCCACATCATCTGCAAAGTTGGTTTTCTAAGTTAGTTTATTTTATTATTTTTATATTCGATTTAATTTTGGGTTTTAAGTTGTAATAAGGCTTCTATTTAAATTTCCTTTTCCGCTATGGTTTTATTTTCTGATTATATTTATACTATGTCGAAACTGCTAGTATTAGGCTGTGCGGGTTTTCAAAATTAATGAACGTTTCCAAGACTCAACAAGCACAACAAATGGATAGTCTAAAGATTGATAAACCGGCTTTTCATTCAACCGTTGTTTTTACAAAGACCACCCCAATCACTTAAACCAGCGAATGCATACTAAGTCGTAAGTCCATGTGACACGTCAGATCTGGCCATAATGTCTAGGCCGGGTTTGGGGTGTTACATATTGCTTTGATAACTACTCTCACAATTTATCTTGTTTCTATCTATTTATTACAGTGACATTGATAGACAAAAGACAACCATCCTGGTGGGATCGATATTCGACATACTCATATCTATCTACTATACTTGTATTGACAATGTACGCTTGCACATTATTGCTGTGACGTTAAACAACGATCATCCTTGCTGACTTGTTATGTTAGTAGAATATTAGAAGAACCTGCAGGGGTAGTTACTATTTGATTGGCAAAGAACCCAAAATGATAGTTGATGGAGATTACCGAAGCAAGCTAATCGCCCATAATCAAGATTTGATTCATTCTCCTTTTGTTTCTCTTGAAGTTTATTTCTTTTATGATATTTTGTTCTATTGTTATAAAAACCCTAAAAATCCTTTATTTTATGTTTTCTTACTACAACTAATATAAAGTACTAATAAGATTTTATAGCGTTTAGGTTAGAATTGATCTAGCACTCACCTCCCTCGGGTACAAACCTCGGATTACTCACCTACTCCATTGTAAAACTATATCACCACTCGACCCGTATACTGCAGTTATCGTCTCGTACTTCTAAATTTTATTCAGTATTCACACTCTAAATATTTGTATGTCCGAAGGCGATCAATGTACATCTTTATTTTTGTAATTTTAGAAATATTATTTTGAAAGTTGTTTTCTATGAACTTGATTTCGAAAGAAACTTAATTTCTATAGCATGCTCTTTTAGAAAAGGCTTAAGTGTGGCTTTTAATAATAGTGTTGCAATATTTAGAAATCGTACACTTTTTGGAAATTGATGGATGCCTAATAATCTCAATTTTATCAAACCGAAGATGTACACACTATTTGAAATTGAATTAGGAAGTAAAAGACATAAAAGTTCTCACTCTTGTGAGGCAAAACCTTTGGAATTTGAGACTAGGTCATATTAACCAAGAGAGAATCACTAGGCTAGTGAATGATGACACATTAAGTTCACTTAAGGAAGTTGATCATCCACAATGTAAATCTTTCTTGAAAGTTAAGATGACTAAGCGATCTTTTATTGCAAACGGGACAAAGGTCATGAAACCCTTAGAACTTGTTCACACTGACATATGTGGCTCCATGAATGTAAGTGCAAGAGGTAGTTACGATTATTATGTGAATTTTATAGATTACTATTCCCAATATGGGTATGTGTACCTAATGCACCACGAAAGTGCAGCCTTTGATAAAATCAAAGAGTTTCACGCAAAAGTGGAGAAAAACTAGGTTTTCCCATAAAGATACTTTGATCTACTCGAGGTGGGAAATTTTTATCGAATGAGTTCATAGGGTCTCATATAGAGAATAGGATATTATCTAAATTAAATACGTCGAGAACTCTACAACCGAATGACATGGTTGATAGAAGGAATCAAACTTTATTGGACATGGTTCAATTGATGTTAAGTTATTCGCAACTGACAATCTCTTTTTGGGGATATGCTTTACGAACAACTTGCTACATTTTGAATGATGTACCAACTAAAACCATACTTAAACCTTTATATGAATTGTTGCACAACAAAAATCCATACCTTGCCTTAAGCATTTAAGGATTTGGATATTCCTACCCTACATATTGGATAAAGATGCGAGGAAGTTGGATTCACAGATAGAGTTGTGCATGTTTTTGGGATATCCTAAAGGAACACAGGGTTGTTTGTTTTATAAGCCGAAAGAGCAAATATTGATAGTGTCAACTAATTCTACCTTTCTTGAGGAATGTTACATGAACAAATTTAAAGCTCGATTTATAGGAGTACTCAAGGAACTTTCGGGAAATACACAAAGTCTTAAAATAAGAGTTTTAGAATCAACTACTAGTAGTAGACCTACAAATGATCAGTAGTATAGGGAGCTTCATCGTAGTGGGAGGGTCTCTCATAGGCCTGAGTTCTTCTAATCTAGATATCTATTTCACAGTAGGGTTGGTGAGTTGTTATTAGGAAAATCTCGGTCCAAGACACTAGAAACCAATTAAGCATGTAACACGCCCTACCCGATCCCTTAAAAGGATCCAAGTAAGATATGTCACTACAAAGAAATCATTCTCCTCCAAAACTTTTTATGGCTTAATCTTTGTAAAACTATAGTGCTTGAAATAAAAATTTAATAGAATACTAAAAAGAGAGTATAAGCCAAATGGCATATAGAATTTCTGTAAGATATTTATATCAATCCAAAATATAATACTTTAAAACCATTCCATAAACTTTAACGAAACTTTATTAAATCATAATTCCTTAGTATGAGTTTAAATACAAATCTTTTACAAAATACAATCAGACTTCACACCCATCATCATGCATAATAAAAATAAATAGATAACTTACAGCAACATATGTCCCCTTTCATAGTCCTTTAGAAAATCATCCTTCAATAGTAGACCTGAGAAGGAAAAGGGGTAATGGCATTAGTTCAAATAAACTTAGTGAGCTCCATAGAGATCTTAAGCAGAATACTAATAGCACAATCAAATCTTTCAAAAAAGTCATTCCATGTTATAGAGCGCACCTAGTGGTGTATACAAAACTTAGACAAGCTCAGTGTGTCACATGGGTGAATACTATACGCTAACATAATAGAAATCAGACATTCCATTTTCATGCCAGCCACATACTTAGACATTCTGAAACATTCTGCTTCATTCACATACATTCTCTCCTTATATTCCTATTTCGGTATCAATAAGTAGCATTGCCACATCCCACATTTTTATTATTAGTGGCACAAAAATTAAAATAAAGAAGTGAAGTAGTCTAGTGGTTTAATGCTCCTTAGCTATCCTAGTGGTCCTAAGTTCAAGTCCCCTTGTGAACACATTTTTATTTAATTATTTACACAAAAACCCATCTGATTATTAAGCTTGTCGTCCACTTTTTAGCTTTCATGAATAGGAGGATTCCTTTCCTCTATTATGGGTCAAACTTACCATAAGTTAAGGAAGCATGATCCCTCTTTTTACTCCATGTCTCCCTTTCTTGCAATTTCATCTCACCCTTGCCATAGAAGAGGTTTATTGAACCTACACCAAGTTGACCAACCTCTCCTCTCACTCACCTACCTCTCATTGTTGCCCCCTCCTCCCTCTATCTCATTTCCCTCTTTTTCCTCTTCTATTCTCACCAATTTCTCTTTTCATTTTTGTTTCCTTGCCCCACTATGACCGAACTCTTCACCACTAACCACTGTGCCTTGTAGTCACCGTTCCTTCTCTTTCTCGTTCTCTTCCCCATCGCCGCCGTGACTACCATTGCAAGCCACCGTGAATTCTTTTCTTCTCCATCTCTCTTCCTTTCATCTTAATGTTTCACCTTTGTTTTGTAGAACCTCAACCATTTCATTTTACTACATGATCTACTGTAATTTTGTGTAGTAGATTAAACTAGTTTTCGCATTTAATGAGCTTAAATACAAACATTTTCATTATGTTTTAGTTAATTTTTCTTAGTTTTATTTACATTCAATAAAGTGTGAAAATTGAGTCTTTTAGTGACCTTAGGGGCTAAATGAGGCCTAAGAGTGAGCTAACGCACTTTGTGAGTGCACAGAAGACCATTAGAAGGCGTACTAAATTAATACTGGTAGTTATGTCGCAACACAAATGACTCGATGTCACAACATAGGAATAGAATGGAGAAAGCTCAAGTCTTCCTTTAATGTCGTGACATAGCCCTGAAGACATCTCAAGGAAGAGTATAATGTTACCTCTGTCGTGATGCAAGTCCTGGTGTGCCATGATACCGACTCTGTGATAGAAACAAAACATGAAGCAAGGGTATTCCAGTCTGCACAATCACACTTCAAACTCAAGGACATCAGTTAACCTAGGGTTAGGGACGATGACCACCTAAAAGCTATAACTAGGTTTCTTTGGCATATGTTATGGACACCATTTTTTTAGCCTGAATTTTTTGTGTAAAATTTAGTTTAGTTTTCTTTTGTTCTTAGGTTTTAAATTTCTTTCCATTGTTCTTGTTGATTTTAAGATATCTAAATTGTGGAAACATTCAAACTTTATGGATTTGCAATTAATCTAAATACAATCAGGCTCTTTTATTTACTTTATCTTGTTTATTTAATTAGCATGCTCTCTTTATATCGATTTCATATTGTCTATGAAAATCATGAGGAACTAATCCCTCTATGGGGGATTAATGAGTGGAGGTATGATCTATTATTTGTTTTGTAGGGTTACTCAAATGATCAACTATTTGGGAAAGGAATAGCGTTAAACAAACCCTAGGCTTGGCAACCCCGAGATGTCATCAAGTTGGGACTTAACCAAAAGTTGGTATTACCTATTCGTGAAAGCCAATCTAGACAGTAAGGTAAAAAGGTAAGTAGTTATTTTTGAATTGTTATGTTAGTGGAAGATTGTAAGATACTACTAGGGTGGCGACTAGTTGATTGACGAGGAGCCCGAACCAACAATTAATGAGGATTACCAAAGCGAGCTAATCACCCATAATCGAGATTTGATTTACTCTACTCTTGTTTCTCATGAATTTTATTTCTTTTATGTTATTTGACTTTTTTGTTATAAAAACCTTAAGAAACCCTTTTCTATGTGCCTATGCCATAATTTATTTAAAGTACTAATTAGATCTTTTAGTGTTTAGGTTAGAATTAATCTAACACTTACCATCCTTGGGTACAATCTCAGAATACTCACCTACTTCATTGTAAAAAAATATATTACAACTCGACCGTATACTTGTTGAAATTGTCCTGTAGTTCTCTATTTTATTGTACTTTTCATACTCTAGACGTTAGTATGTCTAGAGACGGTCACTACACCCTTCGTCGAACTGCCACTGCCGCCATCACCTTTGCCATCAGTGGTTGAGTTTCTCCTATTTTCTCCTCATTTCTTTACCATTCTTTTTATTTTGAATACTCTTATATCCTATTTATTTAATAATTATTTTAGATCACCCAACTTACTAATCTCGTGTCTATATCAATCCACTGATCATCTCAAATTGATTGAGTGTGTAAGAGTGGGTTATTCGGTCATCAACTTCTCCTCTTAGTGATTTCCTCTCTTGGCCTAATTGAATATGGTTATAGAGGTTATTTTTATTTCACGTGTTAACACTATTCTTTATATTCTTTGAAGGGATAAAATATAACAGTAGGAGAGATCCTTAACTTTGGATCAGACATCATCAAATTGAGTGTGCAAACCATGGGGTAAGTGTTATTGTAAGATTTTTAGTGACTAATTTATTAGAAATAAAGTACCTTCGACAGATCCTAACCAATATACGTTCTTGTGTGTTAAATATGTCTTTTGGGTTTAGATTCAATCGAAATCACAACTACGAGATTGTGGCATTTGGGATCTACGAAAAAGGTGTAGGTTCAATACCATTTAGAATAAATATAATGTTGCATTAAACAAAGTATGTTAATATTAAAATTGAGATTAAACCCAAGTACAATGTGTACTTCAAAGGAAGGTTGAAAAACTCATCAAAAAAGATTACTAAGTAAGTAAACCTAACCAAACGATTCTATGAAAGCATGATATATGTTGTGATGGAAACTGTGATTATGATGTATGTGTAAATCTCTTCCTTATGATATGTGGCACATGGCATGTGTGATACTTTTGATGATTTAAAGCATGTGATATTTATATATGTCTATGTGTAAATTTGATATCCATGATCTAATGTGAAAAATATGTTAAAACATGTTAAAGTGATTATAAGTGATCAATATGTGATATGTGATTATAAAAGCATGTTTACATGTTTAAGTGTACAAGTGAATAATATGTGTTAAAAAGTGAAATTGTCATATCACGTGCATGGGGTGGGTTTGTGAAAGATGGAAGTAAGTGGCAGTTTATCAGCATATCAGTGGTGGCTTTTATGTTAGATTTTATTTTAAACTCTGCACATTTAGACATTTTGTATGGATTATACTTAGATTGAATAAATTGGTTTTTTTTCCTAATAAAATCGTTTTCGCATTTAATGTAACAACCCATTTTTGGTAAAATTGGAACAGTGGTTTCGGAACCACAAATCCGAGTTCAGAAAGAAAAAAATATTTTAATACTATTTTATGATCTACAGTATGATAATAATATTGTGTGAAAATTTCATAAAGAAAATTTATCGATTACATGTTTAATTTGATAAAGGACCAAATTGCACAAAGTGAAAAAGTTGAGTTCTAATAGCTAAAGGGATTAAATAGCTATAGAATTTTAAATTGGAGGTCCTTATATGGTTATTAGACCATTAATGAAAAGTTAGTAGATATTTTTGGATGATTCATCCATGAGAAAAAGGCTAAAGACTAAATTAGAAAGTGATAAAATTAAAAGATGATAAATAATTATATAGAAATAAAAATCATTTTATATCATCTTCTTCCCCAAATATTCTATGGAAACCCTAGGAAAGAGAAAACAAGCTTTCTTGGCCAAATTAGATCCGAATAAACCAAATTCAGTGTTAGAACGAGGAAAAGAGGAAAATGTCGGATTAGTAGATTTTACATACACGAACATTTGTTGAGGTAAGTTCGTGTAACTAAATTTATATTTATATTCTTGAATTAGATTTTGTGTATTTAATTTATATAAATATCATATATATATATACATATATGACATTAAAACACAACCAAAAAAGCCCGATCAATGATAATGACTGATAAATGATAAATGATAAAGATGCTACTTTTATGCTTAAATTGAATGTGGAATGTGTTTATTTGAATTATATGAGTGTTATAGATGTATGAAATAATCACATGCCTGATAATGCTTGAAAAATGTTAAATTTCATTTGAATAAATGAAAATCGATGGATAAATGTGATTTCACTTATTGAATGAGGTTCTGCATTTGTTGCTGATGGGATTTAGCTCGGACAAGTAATACTATTGACGTCATTACAGAAAGGATTTAGCCTGGACTGGGAATCCTAAAATACGCACTCTTGAGCATATGTACAGATAGGATTTAGCCCGGACAGGTAATCCTAATTAAGCTCTTGTGAGCATATGTTGAAAACAGGATTTAGCTTGGACAAGTAATTTTGTTATATGATATGTGGCTCGAGAATGTGTTTTCTGATTAAGTGCCCTAATGGGTACCCTTGAATATGAATTGACGGATCTTGATTTGTACACCTCAAGTATACTACCTATGCATCTATCAATATGTCGAATAAATTCAATGGGTAAAAACCCTGACATGAGAAGATATGAATAAGAAATGAGTTATTACACGAATCTAGCTGAAATACATGAAAATGATAATACATGATAATTGATATGTGGAAACATGAGATGATGATATTTGTACATGGAATTTATTTGATGAATATGTTCATCCTTAATTATAGATTTGTACACCTTGAATGTACTACTTGTGTGACATTGATATTTCGAATAATATGAGTAAAGTTCTAACATGAAATAATTTGAACTCGAGATGAATTATTATGAAAATATACTTGTAATATAAAGATATCATTTATACATATTAAATGAATATATATGTGGAAAGCATTTGTGTCTGGAAATCTGATAGTTGTGGATCCCATACATGTTTCTTGATGATATTGTGGAATGTATGACTAACAAGGGCAATGAGGATATGTGTCGAGCTTAAGATCAAATTGATTGAATGTGCCTTACATGTTTATCTTGAAATAAAATGAATGGTAAGTTAAGCACCATATTATACGAACTTACTAAGCATTATATGATTAATTAGTTTTATTTCCCTATTTTATAGTAAACCGGAAGCTTGTTGGATTTGAAGCTTGGCGGAGATAAATCACACTATCCATCGCCCCATTTCGATACATATGGTAAATCAATTATGGTTATACTGGCATGTATAGTTTACTTGGCTATATTGACACGTAAATGGTTGATTGTAATCTAGCCATTGGAATGGCTAGTAAAGATTTTTTTTGGAAAAATTATAAGGTCATACCATGATGAATACCCATGTGTTTAGTGTGGTTAATTAAATTATGTTAACATATATGTTCACAAAAGGGTAAAATTATAGACATGAATGGATGAAATGATGTACCATATTAGATGTTAGAATTAACTTGGTTATGATGCTTGAATTGGTTGGTATATGAATGAAAGTTTTGGTGTAGGTCATTGGCAAAGTTTCAGTGAGAAATAAAGCTAGAAAATAGCTTTATTTTGTCCACATGGATAGACACACGGGTGTGTGTCTTGACCGTGTGTGACGCACGGCCTGGCACATGGGTGTGTGGTTTGGCCGTGTGTCCCCTGCATCTTAAAATTTTGAAATAGAATACTCAGAATTTGGCACACAGGAAGAGACACGGGCGTTTGTCTCAATCGTGTGTGCTACACGACCTAGAACATGGACATGTATCTTGGCCGTGTGAAACTTGCACCTTAATGTTTTGCAAGTCAGAGAGTTACACGGGCTGGGGACACAACCGTGTGACCTATTTCTTATACTACACAGCCTAGGACATGGGTGTGTCGCTTGACTGTGTGAGCCATGCGGCCTATCCACATAGGCGTATGACCCCTGTATATGAGGGAAATTGTGAAATTTTGCAAAAAATTTCCTAAGTTCTCGATTTAGTTCTGACTTGATTCCAACGTCTATAATGGGCCACGAGAGTTCATTCAAGGGACAATATGACTAGTTTTGGAAATGAACAGTATTTAACATGAATTATCTATAATTATTTTGTAAACTTCGGTAATACACTGTAACCCTGCTCCGGTGATAGAATCGGGTTAAGAGTGTTACATTTAATATATCAAATATGAATTTAAAAGAATCACTACGTGGATTTCCAAATAATAATGTCAAGTTTTCAAAATTACCCTTGTCGTTTTTTTAAGAGATAATAGCATGTGTTTTAAAAAATGAACGAATGCGCTTCAACTAAATGTTTTTGCCATATCTATGGCCCATGTAATTGTGTAGATCGGGCCATAACATCTAGGCCCAGTTTGAGGGGTTACATTTACTGGTATCATAGTCTGGTTCAAAACTCAGATTATATATAAAGTGTTTTTGAAAAACTTCATGCTTTATAAAAAGGGTATTTTTGGGATAATCATAATACATGATTAAATTGTTGTAAAAAAATTTGAGACTCCCGAAATTGATCTGAGGTAAGTGTTCTGTAGATTTGAAACTATAGACTATGAAAACTCTACATTGTGAAAACAATAGATAATGAGCCAAGTGTAAATTGAAATGAAACTTCAATTAAAAAATATTCAAGTGATAACATAAAAACTTACCTCTGTTGACAGAAAATTCATAAAACTTAAAATGTGTACCCTTGGAGTCAGAACTTAGAGAATGAGAGCTCGTGGAGAGCAGGGTCAAGGAACCCAAATCAACTAGTCTGCATCCCAACTGCGAACTCCTGAGCCAGCAGTGGAAAATTTTGAACATGCACCCATTGTTGAAGAAAGTCAACATGAGCATATGAACGAGGCTATATTAGAAGGCATGCTTCGAGTGTTAGAGCGAGTGACAGGTGCTCAAACTGGGGCCAACAGTTTTGTACCTACTGCTGAAAGGCTTTGTTTGAGTAGAGCTGAACTATTTAGAGGTGTTGCAGGAATGACCCCCACAGTAACTGAATACTGGTTGGAGGCTACAGAGAGGATTTTAGATGATATAGAGTGCACCCTAGACCAGAAGCTTAAGGGAACTGTGTCATTACTACGAGATTAGGCCTATCACTAGTGGCAACCATTATAAGGGGTACTCAAGCTGATCAAATAATGTGGGAGCATTTTCTGGATGCCTTGTAGAAGAAATATGTGGGCATGCATTATGTTGAGGCTAGAAGACTAGAATTTTTTGAGCTCAGGCAAGGTAACAGGTCCGTAACTAAATACGAGGCTAGGTTTTTCAGGCTTAACCATTATGCTCTATGTATGGTTGCGAATGAGTAGGATAAGTCTACCCGATTTGAGTTTGGGCTGAGATTTGAGCTGATGATGCAAGTGGCCCCGTTTCAAGAAAGGGTTTTCAAAGCTTTGGTGGAGAAAACAAAAATCTGTGAGGAAGTCAAGTGCATAGATCGAGAAAGGAAGGAGCAGGTGATAGTTTTTGCAAAGAGAGAACAGGCTCTAATGTGTAGGTTTCGCGTCCAATTAAGTGAGCTAGAGAGGATCAACCCCGCTAGAACTTTATTGCAATGGGAGGTAGAGTTCAGAACTGTGCCACTTGTGGCAAGAGGCGCTCAGGTGACTATTGGAAGAGCATGGGTGCATGTCTGAACTGTGGGTCACTAAATCATAGGATCTGAGATTGTCCACAACTTAATGAAAATATGCAAGCATTGAGACAGAATCAAGCCCCAAACCAGAGACTTGGACAGTGGCCCAGAGAGCTTAAGGTTAGAATAGAGGCAAAAACACTAGGCAAAGGTAGCAAGCACCACGTCAGAGTTCTAATCGGGCAGATGCGAGGCACTTGTGTATGGGCTAGACGTAGAGAGGATTGTGATGCAGTATACGTGATAGCATGTACTTTTACCATTAATGTTGTTCCATACTTTGCATTAATTGATATAGGTTCTACCCATTCATATATTTTTTGTGTGATGGCTGATAAGTTAGGAATTCAACCTGAGGGGACTGTAGGCGATGTAACTATCTTTAGTCCCTTAGGGCAATCTGTGCATGTGAACAAAACATATTGGAGATGTTGGTTGTAAGTCCAAGGTGAGGTATTTCCTGCTCATCTAATGGAATTGCCTTTTAGAGAATTTGATCTTATATTAGGCATGAATTGGTTAAGTGAGCATCGGGTTAGTCTTGATTGTGATACAAAATGGGTTACCTTGAAGATTCCAGATGGGAATGAAATAATTATGACTGAGGAGCATCAGAATAATTTATCAAATGTGATCTTTACGTTAGTAGCGAATAATTTGATTCGTAAAGGATGTGAGGCCTATCTGGCGTATATCTTGGATACGAAGGTGGATGGTGTAGTGTTGGAGAACATTCATAGTAAAGAGTTTCCAGATGCCTTTTCAGAAGACTTGTTTAGTTTACCTCTAGCACGTGAAGTTAAGTTTAGAATTGAGTTGCTATCTAGGATAATTCCATTGTCCATTGCACCTTATCGTATGGAACCTAAGGAGCTAAAAAAGCTCAAAGTGTAGTTGCAAGAGTTACTTGGTTGTGGCTTCATAAGGCAAATTGTATCACCGTGGGGAGCTCCAATGCTATTTATGAAAAAGAAGGATAGGTCGATGAGGCTTTGTATCGATTATCATCAATTGAACAAACTGACTCTAAGGAATAAATACCCTTTGCCAAGGATCGACGACATTTTTGATCAATTTAGGGGTGCCATAGTTTTCTCCAAGATTGATCTGAGGTTATGTTACTATCAATTGTAAGTGAGAGAGGTTGATCTACCTAAAACTACTTTCAAGACTCGGTATGGACACTGTGAATTTCTAGTGATGCCCTATGAACTTACGACTACTCTCACTGCTTTCATGGAATCATGAATAGAGTCTTTCAACCTTATCTCAATCAGTTTTAAGTGGTCTTTATTGATAACATTCTGATCTACTCCAAGTCTAAGTTGGAACATGAGGAACACCTAAGGTTAGTCCTTCAAACCTTGTGTGAGAAAAAGTTTTTCACGAAGCTAACTAAGTGTGAGTTTTGGCTCCTAGAAGTGATGTTTTTAGGACACGTGGTATCTGCTAAGGGTATCCGTGTTGAGCCCAAGAAGATCGAGGTTTTTCTGGATTAAAAGTAGCCTAAGAATATTAGTGAGATTCAAAATTTTCTCAGATTTACTGGGTATTATCAGAGGTTTGTTGAAGGATTTTCATTGATTGTAGCACCGATGACGAAGCTATTAAGAAAGAGTGTGACATTTAAATAGAGTGATGAACAACATGCTAGTTTTAAAAAGCTCAAAGTAGTATTAACCCTAGCCCCCATATTGGTCCAACTCGAGTTTGACAAGGATTTTGTGGTTTACAGTAACACTTCTCATACAGGTCCCGGTTGTGTATTGATGCAAGATGGGAAAGTAGTGGCATGTGATTTGAGGCAACTCAAACGCATGAGTGTAACTATACAATGCACGACCTTGAATTGGCTGCAGTAATTTTTGCTTTTATGATCTGAAGGTACTACCTTTATAGGGAGAAGTGTGTCATCTACACAGTTCATAAGACTCTTAATTATCTTCTCACTCAGAATGAGTTGAACTTGATATAGAGGCATTAGATAGTGCTACTTAAGTTCTAAATCTACACTATTGAGTACCATTCTGGTAAAGGTAATGTCGTGGTCAATACACTGAGTAGAAAAGTGAAGAGTGAGTTAAGAGCAATGTTTGCTAGGTTGATTTTGTTTGATAATGGAGGCTTAGTTGCATAATTACATGTAACATCTCGGTTTAGACCCTAGTCGAAATAGTGGTTTTAGGACCACAAATTTGAGTCAGAAAAATATTTAAATATTATTTTCTGTGCTTATAATATGTGAATTTATATCTGTGAAAATTTCGTGTGAAAATTTGATCGTTTGTATGCTTAATTCGATAAAAGGACCTAATCGCAAAAAATGAAAAAGATGTGTTCTATTTGCTAAAGTGCCGAATTGCTTTGGTTTATTAAATGTGAAGTCCTTATTATGTTATTAGACCATTTATATATTAAATGCACATTGTTGGACATCCATTATAAGTTTAAATGTTTATTAAATTAAGGCTAAATTGGTAAAATAGCTATTATAATGTTTATAATAAAACATAATCAAATTCAAGCTTTATTTTCACTCATCCTTGCCGAAAATACAAAGAACAAGAATGAAAAATAAGCTTTCTAGGGTTCGGCACTTTGATTACTTGATTGAGGTACGATTTTGACTCGATTTTTTGATAATTTCTACGTTTTTGTGATTATTGCTTAGTAATCTTTCAAGCCCATGCCTCAATTTCTAAATTTGATTATGATTTTAAGATGTGCCATTGTTGATAACGTGAGTTTTATAAAGTTTGATGATAGAAAATGAAAGATATGTGTTAGATTACTATGTTTTGTATTGGGATTTTTGATGAATTTGAGTATTTTGGACTAAATTGTGAAAATGAGAAATTGAGGGGTTAAAATGTGAAATAAATGAAATATTTTGGCTTATATGAACTAAAGGAAAATTTGGCTAGGCATGTGTGAAAGGAAATTATGCATATTTTGTGATTTTATGAAATAGGAACTAAAATGTTAAAATGTGAAAATGTGAGGGCTTATTTTTAAAATGCCCTAAATATGTGTTTATGGATTGATTTGAATAAATATGAGAGTGAATAAGTCAAATTTGAATGTGTTTAGATCACGAATGAAAGAAAACCAAATTAGATCAGGGAAAGTCGAAAGTCGTTAAATAGCCATTTGTTTCCATTCATTTTCATATGAGGTAAGTCTATATACAAATAAATGTGTTTGAATTGATTTATTAATGTTTATATGATATTGAATTGTGATGAATGGTTATAGAAGTTGAATATCTGGAATTGAGAAAGTTTCGGTAATGTGGCAACGTCTCAAAGCCCCGTACGAACCATAAGAATAGTTAGGATACATATGTCATGACATAGAATTTTTGCTATTTGATTTCGTGTAAGACCACGTCTGGGACGTTGGCATCGATTTGAGATTTATGTGTAAGACCATGTCTGGGACATCGGCATCGTATTTGATTTCATGTAAGACCCTGTCTGGGACAGTGGCATCCATATTTGATTACATGTAAGACCACGTCTGGGACGTTGGTATTGTACGAGCTTTCTGAGTTATCCGCGTATCCTATTTAATTCCGTACGGTTCAATAGGCATTCTGATAAATACGTGATTGAATGAATGAATAACAGATTCAGGTCTGTGGAGATGTGTTCAACATTTGTTAATGAGAAGTAAGTATATGTGCAAGTGATGATATGTGATATAAGTATGAAACAATATGCTATATGTGCAAATGAATTGGGAATATGCGAAATGTATATGAACTATGTGATTTGTGATAGTATTTGGCTATGGAGTATATGTGTTTTATGTTGCTTATATGCGTAAAATAATAAGTTTATTTGTATATGGCTTACTAAGCTTTTGAAAGCTTACTTTGTGTGTGTTTGCATTGTGTTATAGATACCGAAGCTACTGGAAGCTTGGGGATCATCGAGAATCATCACCACATTATCAAATATTATTTTGGTACCTTTTGAAAATGTATATATCATTGTATGGCATGTATAGACTAGAATTAATGTGGTATGTTTTGAGATAGGTATATCATGCCATGAGATATGGCTTGATTATGGTTGAACTTATAGTTTAATTTTGGTATAGGATATGTGATGCAAAAATGGTAATTTGATGTATATATATGGCTTAGGGAAATGGTCTTTTTGGTAAGTTAGTTTTGTGGTTGAAATGGTTATAAAAGTGATATGAATCATGTGTTCAAGGTATGAATTAGTTACATGGAATTAGTATGTTTGATTTGGAATTATGTATGAAAATGATTAATGTTATTGAAGTATGAGTGATGCTTGTTTTAGAAATTTGGTCGCATTTTGGGTTATGAAATGTGGTCTTAAAAGCTTATGTCTATAGAGTGGCAAAATGGCTTTTCAAGTAGCCTATTTTTGTCCACACGGGCAGAGACACAGGTGTGTGTCTCAGCCGTGTGTAACACACGGTCATGTTACACGGCCATGTGTCCCCTAGGGTAGTCCTACAATTTAAAGTCAGTCACGAGCGTTGCCTAGACACACGGGCGTGTCTAGTGGCTGTGTGAGGCACACAGCCTTGGCACATGGGCGTGTGTGGCCATTTCAAAGGGTATACGAGCTAGACACTGGAGTGTGATCAGCAGTGTGACCCAAGTCAGTTTCGACCACGGCCAAAACATACAGACATGTCTCCGGCAATGTGGTATAAGTCAGTATGTATGCCCTGTTTTGACATGGCCTACACCACGGGCGTGTGATGTTGGCCGTGTGAGGCAAATGGCCTGTTCACATAGGCGTGTGACCTGTGATTACAAGAGATTTTTCTAAGTTTCTGGACACTTTTATACGAGATTAGTTTAGTCCTGAACCTTAACCAATGTATGTTTAAGGTCTCGTTGACCTAAGAAAGGGACTTTATGTTGATATTTGACTATGATATGACGATGTATGACTTTTGATTGTGAAATGATTGCAAAATATTCTGATATGTCTGGTAATGCCTCTTAACCCTATTCCGGTGACAGATATGAGTTAAGGGTGTTACATTTGGTTGGTATTAGAGCTACGGTTTAGTCGATTCTAGGACTAACGTAGCGTATGTGAGTCTAGCTATACGTGCCATATATATGAAGTTTGATAGAATGATGATGTTGAAAGTAATGTGCCTACTCTCATTCAAGGGATAACGCCATCTGATTCTAGACCTGCTACTAGTAGTCATGAGGAAGAGGCTAAGCAAGCCTTTTACCAAATGATGAATGATTGGTTTACTCAGTATATGAGAACTAATCCAGTTGTTCCACAACCTTCACCCTCGCTAAATCCTCCACAAGTTCCTGTCATGTGACAAGCTAATCCGATTCAGTTGAGTAAGCCAACTGTTGATAAAATTAGAAAATATGGGGCTGAAGAGTTCCATGCTACTACTAATGATGATTCTAAGAGAGCTAAATTTTGGCTAGAGAATACGATACGAGTGTTCGATGAATTGTCATGTACTCTAGACGAATGTCTTAAATATGCTATTTTCTTCTGAGAGATACGACGTATCATTGGTGGAAGACGTTGATATTTGTGGTTCTGAGAGAACGAGTCACCTGAGATTTCTTTCAAGCTAAATTCTGAAAGAAATACATCAGTCAGAGATTCATCGATCATAAACGCAAAGATTTTCTTGAGCTAAAATAGGGCCATATGTCTGTTACAGAATACGAGCGAGAATTTGTGAGATTGAGTCAGATGCACTAGAATGTGTCTCGATCGAAGCAATAATGTGTAAAAGGTTTGAAGATGGTTTGAATGAAGATATCCGCTTGTTACTTAGGATTTTAGAGATAAAAGAGTTTGTTGTGCTTGTTGAATGAGCATGTAAGGTTGAAGAACTCGAGAAAAGAAAAGAAAAGTTGACTCTGAAGCTAGATAGGTGCAAAAAAGATCATCAAGCAAGTTATTTCATTCGGCACCAAAGAATTTCTCAGATGATTTTAGCCATTCAAAGGCTAATGTGGGACACTCGAGTAGAGATCGTACTAGATCGCATTCGAGTTTTAGAGCTCTAGCTACTTTTGTTACAAGTGTTGGAAATGTCTGATCCGATCGACCCGAGTGTAGACATTGTGGTAAAAGACATTTGAAAAGTTGTAGATTAAATGACCGAGCTTGCTTTAGATGTGGATCCTTATATCACTTTATCCGTGAATGTCTTGAGTTTGTAGAGTAAGAGATTGTGCAAAATCTGAGGCCGAGTAGCAATACAGCTCGAGGTAGACCACCCAGAAATATGGGTAATGTGAGTGGCAGCCAGAAGGGAACAAAAGATACGACATTAGATTTGAGGCTTGCACACCTGCCAGAGCCTATGCTATTCGTGCACGCAAAGAAGCTTAATCTCCAGATGCTATCACTGGTACTTTTACTCTTTATGATACTTCTGTGATTGCATTAATAAATTCAAGATCAATGCATTCTTATATATTTATGAACTTAGTGAGCAATAAGACTTTGCCTGTAGAGTCTACTCAATTTGTAATTAAAGTATCAAACCCCTTAGGCAAAGTGTGTAAGAATTGTCCGTTGATGATTTGAGATTCATGTTTTCCAGCTGATTTGATGTTATTACCATTTGAGGAATTTGATATAATTCTGGGTATGGATTGGTTAACTTTGCACGATGCTATTGTAAACTGAAAATAGAAGATTATTGATTTGCGATGTTAGAATGATAAGATTATTTGGATTGAGTCTAATGATCTGAATGGTTTATCAGTAGTGATTTCTTCGATGTTAGCTCAGAAATATGTGAGAAAGGGTTGTGAAGTCTACTTTGCTTATGTGATTGATTCGAAAGTGACAGAAAAGAAAATTGAAGCAGTACCTGTTGTCTTTGAATTCCCTGATGTGTTTCTTGAAGAGCTTTCGGGATTACCTCCGATTCGAGGAGTTTAGTCTGGCATGGAATTAGTGCCACTAACTACTCCGATTTCGATAGCTCCGTATAGAATGGCTCCGACCGAGTTAAAAGAATTAAATTCTCAGTTGCAAGAGTTAACTGATAGAGGATTCGTAAGACTGAGCTTTTCTCCCTGGGGTGCTCCTGTTCTGTTTGTGAAAAAGAAAGACGGAATGATGAGAATGTGTATTGATTATCATCAGTAGAACAAAGTGACTATCATGAATAAATATCCTATGCCCAGAATTGACGATTTGTTTGATCAGCTGAAAGGAGCTACTGTGTTTTCAAAGATAGATTTGAGATCAGGATACTATCAGTTGAGAATAAAAGATTCAGACATTCCCAAAACTGCTTTCCGATCGAGGTACAGACACTATGAGTTTTTAGTTATGCCTTTCGGATTAACGAATGTACCTGCTGGTTTTATGAATTTGATGAAAAAAAATTTCAGACCGTATTTAGATCGATTTGTTGTCATATTCATTGATGACATTTTGATATATTCTCATGATGAAACCAGACATTCTGACCATTTGAGAATAGTGTTACAGACTTTGTTTAATAAGCAACTATTTGCAAAGTTCAGTAAATGTGAATTCTGGTTACTCGAAGTTTGTTTTGTGGGACATATTGTGTCAGCATCAGGTATTCGAGTTGACTCGAGCAAAATTTCAGCTATTTTAGATTGGAAATATTCGAGAAATGTTTTTGAAGTCTATAATTTTCTGGGACTTGCCGGTTATTATAGACGATTTGTGAAAGGCTTTTCTATGATTGCTACTCTATTGACAAAATTGCTTTAGAAAGATGTGAAATTTTGAATGGTCGGGAACGTGTCAAAAAAGCTTTGATCAGTTGAAAGCCCTATTGACAGAAGCTCCGGTGTTAGTACAACCAGAATCGGGTAAAGAATTTGTAATGTATAGTGATGCATCGTTGAATGGCTTAGGCTGCATTTTGATGCAGGAAGGCAAAGTTATAGCTTATGCGTCAAGACAGTTAAAGCTGCACCAAAAGAATTATCCGACACACGATCTGGAATTGGTGGCTATTGTGTTTGCTTTGATGATTTGGAGCCACTATCTGTTTGGTGAGAAAATTTCATGTTTATTATGATCATAAAAGTTTGAAATATCTAATGACTCAAAAAGATTTGAACCTGAGATAGAGAAGATGGCTAGAACTGCTAAAAGATTATAAGCTTGTTATCGATTATTATCCGGGAAAAGCAAATGTTGTTACTGATGCTTTGAGTAGGAAATCATTGATTGCATTGCGTGTGATGAATGCTCATTTAGTTCTATCCGATGATAGTTCAATTTTAGACAAATTGAAAGCAAGGCTGTTGTTTTTACAACAGATTATTGATGCTTAGAAAGTTGATAATGAGATAATAGCAAAACGAGCTCAGTGTGATTTAGATTCTGATTCTGAATATCGAATTGATAATGACGACTATTTGAGATTTCGAGGTTAGATTTGTGTTTCGAGAAATTCAGAGTTCATTCAGATGATTTTAGATGAAGCTTATAACAGTCGTTTATTTGTACATCTGGGTAGAATGAAAATGTATAATGACTTGAAACAACTATACTGGTGGCCTTATAACAGCCCGATTTAGACTCTATTTAGAATGCTGGTTTCAGGACCATGAATCCGAGTCAGAAAAAAGTATTTCAAAATTATTTTCTATGTTTATTATGTGGGAATTTATATCTATGAAATTTTTGTGTTTTAGTTTTGCCGTTTGAGTGTCGATTTAATTAAAAAGGCTTAATCGCGTAAAATGATAATTTGAAGGTTAAATGTAAAAGTGCCTATTCTTGTTGTCTTTATAATATGAATCACTTATAATGTAATTAGGCCATAATTAAATGAGTGGACAGTAATGACCATGATTTATAATGGTTTTATATTTTATAATAAAGGTTATTTATGTAAAATAATTAATAAGATATAATAACTTAAAACATAAAAATTAAAGCCATTGTGTTCATCTTTTTATGTTGACCAAAACATCAGAATAAGAAAGAAAAATAAAGAGTTTAAGGTTCGACCCTTTGTTAAGCTCAATCAAGTTATGTAACTAGCTTGGTTTTTTATAATTTTTACGTTTTTGAGATCGTTGCAATGTAATGTACAAAGCCCATGTTTGAATTTCTGATTTCAATGAATATTTTGAGTTATGCCATTGATGAATATTTGAGTTTTGTGATGTTAGCTGATGAATTATGGAAGATATGTTTTGGATTGATATGTTTTGTATTGTAATTTTTGATAATTTTGAGTAACTAGGGCTAAATTGAAAAAATAATAAATTGAGAGACTAAAATGTGAAATAAATGAAATGTATGGACTTGTATGAACATAGGTAGTATTCGGCCTAAGCATGCTGTGTGCAAAATTTTGCATGTTTTGTGTTTTGTGCAATTTGGACTAAATTGTAAAAAGTGTGAAATGTTAGGGGTAAAATGGTAATTTTCCTATTTATGTGTTTTTGGAATAAAATGAGTGAAAATATATTTGAATGAGTTTAATTTGAATATATTTAGATCACAAACCAAAGAAATCGGATTTGGATCGGGGGAAAACCAAAGTTGCCGATTAGCCGTCCCATTTTGATTTTCATCGTCCGAGGTAAGTTTATCAGGAAATAAATGCTGTAAATTTTTAATATATGTGAATGTAAAATGTTGATTTGAATTTTATGAGCTTGTATATATAATAGCCAAATGTGTATATACTTGGGAACTATGTTTACGAGTTCGATTCGATCGAGTTACGATGTCCAAAAGCCCCGTAGGAACCTTAGAAATATTTAGGAAACATATGTCATGGCATAGGATTTTTGACAAGTGTTCTCGTGTAAGACCACATCTGGGATGTTGGCATCGATATATGTGGTTACGTGTAAGACCATGTCTGGGACATCAGTATCGTATTTGATTCGTGTAAGACCCTGTTTGGGATAGTGCATCGATATGAGATAGCGTGTAAGACTCGCTTGATAAATTAGCTGATTTATACATTTTCGATATTGTAAGATTGCACGGGGTGCCATTGTCTATTGTGTCAGATAGAGATCCGAGATTCACTTTGTGGTTTTAAAAGAAACTGCAAGAGGCTTTAGGTACGAAATTTCACTTCAGTATTGCTTTTCACCTGCAGATAGATGGTCAATCCGAACGGATTATTCATATTCTTAATGATATGTTTAGATATTGCATTCTTGAGTTTGAAGATACGTGGGAACAATATTTTCCATTAATTGAATTGGCTTATAATAATAGTTTTCAATTGAGCATTACAATGGCACCGTATGAAGCTCTATATGGTAGAAAATGCCGTACACCATTGTATTGGTAAAAGCTCAATGTAAATAAGATACATGGGATTGACTTGATAAAAGAGACTGAACAGAAAGTAAAAACAATCCAAGAAAGTCTCAAAGCAGCTTCCGATCATCAGAAATCATATGTAGACTTGAAATAAAAAGATATTGAGTTTCAGATCGAGGATAAAGTGTTTATGAAAGTATCTCCGTGGAAGAAAATACTCCGATTCGATCGTAAAGGAAAATTAAGTCCGAGATTCATTGGGCCGTATGAAATTATTGAGCGTATCGGGCCAGTTGCTTACAAATTGTTATTGGCTTTTTGAGTTAGAAAAGATTCATAATGTGTTTCATGTATCGATGCTTCAACGATATAGATCTGACCTCTCGCATGTGATTTCCCCATCTAAGATAGAAATTCAGTCCTATATGACCTATGAAGAAGAACCGATCCGTATCTTGGCTCGCGAGGTTAAAGAATTGAGAAATAAAGAAATTTCTGTTAGTAAAAGTAATGTGGCATCGACATGGTGTTCAAGAGGCTACGTGGGAGCCCGAAGATGCTATGAGGCAACAATATCCAAATTTGTTCAATGGTAAGATTTTCGGGGACGAAAATCCCTAAGGGGGAAGAGTTGTAACATCCTGGTTTAGATCCTAGTCAGAATAGTGGTTTCGGGACCACAAATTTGATTTAGAAAAATATTTTAATATTATTTTCCATGATTATAATATGTGAATTTATATCTGTGAAATTTTCGTGTGAAAATTTGATTGTTTATGTGCTTAATTTGATAAAAGGACCTAATTACAGAAAATGCAAAAGATGTGTTCTATTTACAAAAGTGTCGAATTGCTTTGGTTTATTAAATGTGAGGTCCTTATTATGTTATTGGAGCATTGATATATTAAATGGACATTGTTGGACATCCATTATAAGTTTAAATGTTTACTAAATTAAGGCTAAATTGGTAAAATGGCTATTATAATGTTTATAATAAAACATAATCAAATTCAAGCTTTATTTTCACTCATCCTTGCCGAAAATACAAAGAAAAAGAAAGGAAAATAAGCTTGCTAGGGTTTGGCACTTTGATTACTTGATTAAGGTACGGTTTTGACTCGATTTTTGATAATTTCTACGTTTTTGTGATTGTTGCTTAGTAATCTTTCAAGCCTATGCCTCAATTTCTGAATTTGATTATGATTTTAAGACGTGCCATTGTTGATAATGTGAGTTTTATGAAGTTTGATGATAGAAAATGAAAGATATGTGTTAGATTACTATGTTTTGTATTGGGATTTTTGATGAATTTGAGTATTTTGGACTAAATTATGAAAATGAGAAATTGAGGGGTTAAAATCTGAAATTAAAGAAATATGTGGGTTTAATGAACTAAAGGAAAATTTGACTACATGTAAGGCCACGTCTGGGACATTTGCATTGTACGAGCTTTCCGAGTTATCCGCGTATCCTATTTAATTCCGTACGGTTCAACAGGCATTCTGAGAAATACGTGATTGAATGAATGAATAACCAATTTAGGTACGTGGAGATGTATTCTACATTTGTTAATGAGAAGTAAGCATATGTGCAAGTGATGATATGAGAAAGTATGAGAAGTAAGCATATGTGCAAGTGATGATATGAGAAAATATGCTATATGTGCAAATGAATTGGGAATGTGTGAAATGTATATGAACTATGTGATTTGTGATAGTATTTGGCTATAGAGTATATGTATTTTATGTTGCTTATATGCTTAAAATGATAAGTTTATTTGTATATGGCTTACTAAGCTTTTGAAAGCTTACTTTGTGTGTGTTTGCATTGTGTTATAGATATCAAAGCTACTGGAAGCTCGGGGATCGTCGAGGATCATCACCATACTATCAAATATTATTTTGGTACATTTTGAAAATGTATATATCATCGTATGGCATGTATAGACTAGAATTAATATGGTATGTTTTGAGATTGGTATATCATGCCATGAGATATGGCTTGATTATGGTTGAACTTATTGTTTAATTTTGGTATAGGATATGTGATGCAAAAATGGTAATTTGGTGTATATATATGGCCTAGTGAAATAGTCTTTTTGGTAAGTTAGTTTTGTGGTTGAAATGGCTATAAATGTGATATGAATAATGTGTTCAAGTTATGAATTAGTTACATGGAATTAGTATGTTTGAGTTGGAATTATGTATGGAAATGATTAATGATATTGAAGTATGAGTGATGCTTGTTTTAAAAATGTTTCGGTTGCATTTTGGGTTATGAAATGTGGTCTTAAAAGCTTATGTATATAGAGTGGGAAAATGGCTTTTCAAGTAGCCTATTTTTGTCCACACGAGTAGAGACACGAGCGTGTGTCTCAGCCATGTGTGACACATGGTCATGTTACACAGCTATGTGTCCCCTGGGGTAGTCTTACAATTTAAAGTCAATCTCAAGCACGGCCTAGACACATGGACGTGTCTGGTGGCCGTGTTAGGCACACAGCCTTTGCACATGGGCGTGTGTGGCCATTTTGAAGGGTACACGGGCTAGACATACCTTTGTGTTGGATGGAAATTGGGGAGAAGAAATTGTTAGGATCGGATTTAGTGCAAGAAACTAAGAATACTATTTAGGTTATCTAGAATTGTTTAAAAGCAGCATTAGATTGCCAGAAGTCTTAATCTGACTTGAAGAGGAAGGATATAGAGTTCAGCGTTGGTGATCAAGACTTCCTTAAGAATTCACCTTGGAAGAAAGTGTTGAGGTTTGGCCACATGGGGAAATTGAGTCTGAGGTTAAGTGGACCCTATTGCATCATTAATAGAGTTGGACCAATAGCATATCAGCTAGAGTTACCTCCAGAGTTGGATTATTTCCATGAAGTTTTTCATGTGTCCATGTTGAGACCATACTGGTCTGACCTTATCATATACTTCTAGTTGAGGAGATTGAGTTTCATTCAGATTTTTCATTTTATGAGTAACCAATACAAATTATTGATTGCGAGGTCAAGGTTTTGCGGAGGAAACATATTCCACTCATGACGGTTTTGTGGAGGAATCACGGCTCTAATAAGGCCACTTGGAAGCCAGAAAATTTGATGCGAAAACAATATCCTCACCTTTTCCCATTAGGTAAATTTCAAGGATGAAATTTATTTTTAAGAAGGGTCGATTTGTCACATCCCACATTTTTGTAATTAGTGGCACAAAAATTAAAACAAGGTGGTGAAGTAGTCTACTAGTTTAATGCTCCTTACCTATCCTAATGGTCTTAAGTTCAAGTTCTCTTGTTCACACATTTTAATTTAATTTTTTTACACAAAAACCCATTATTTTATTAAGCTTTCCATCTACCCCATAACTTTCATGAATAGGAGGATTCTTTTCCTCCATTATGGGTCAAACTTACCATAAGTTGAGGGAGTATGATCCTCCTTTTTACTCCATGTCTCCCTCTCTTGTCATTTCATCTCACCTTTGCCATAGAAGAGGTTCATTGAACCTAAACAAAGATGACTAACCTCTTTTCTCACTCACCCACCTCTCATTGCCGTTGCCTCCTCCCTCTCTCCCATTTCTCTCTATTTCATCTTCTATTCTGACCTATTTTCTCTCCTTTTGCAAAACCACCACCCTATTATCTTTTCGCTTTTACTTCTTTCCCCACCGTGACTAAACCCTTCACCACCGACCACTACACCTCGTAGCCACTATTCCTCCTCCTTTTTCTCTTCCCCATCACCAATTATCGCCACCGTGACCACCACCACAAGCCACTGCAAATTATTTTCTCCTCCATCCCTCTTCCTTTCATCTATATATTTCACCTTTGTTTTGCCGGACCTCTACCATTTCTTTTTGCTACACCCTTCTTCAGACTGCTATTGTCGCTGGTGGTTGAGTTTCTCCTTTTTCTCCTCATTTCTTTATCATTCTTTTTATTTTGATTAATATTATACCCTGTTTGTTTTAATAATTCTTTTAGATCACCCAGCTCTTCAATCTCATGCCTATATTGATCCACAGACCAGTGTGTAAGAGTGGGTTATTCGATCATCAACTTCTCTTCTTAGTGTTTTCATCTCTTGGCCAAATCAAATAGTGGTCATAGAAGTTATTTTTTATTCCACATGTTAACACTACTCTTTATATTCTTTGAAGGTTCAAACGATAACAATAGGAGAGATCCTTAACTTCGGATCAGAAATCATCAATTCGAGTGTGCAAACTGTGGGGTAAATGTTATGGTAAGATTTTTAGTGACTAATTTAGTAGTAATAAAATACCTCCAAAGGATCCTAACCAATATACATTGTTGTGTGCTAGATACGTTTTTCAAGTTTAGATCCAAACGAAATAATTACAAGGGGATTGTGGCTTTTTGGATCTACGAAAAAGGTGTGGATTCAATACCATTTAGATTAAATATAATGTTGCGATAAACAAAGTGCGTTAATATTAAAATTGAGATTAAATGCAAGTACAATGAGTACTTCAAAGGAGGGTTGAAAAACTCATCGAAAATGATTACCAAGTAAGTAAACCTAACCAAATGATTCTATGAAAGCATGATATATGTTGTGATGGTAACTGTGATTGTGAGAGATGTGTAAATCTCATCCTTATGATATGTGATACATGGCATGTGTGATTGTAACACCCCGTACCCGTGTCCGTTACCGGAATCGGACACAAGGTGCACACAGACTTAACTATTTTCACAGTCCATTTAGAAATTTCCAGACTAGCTGGTCACTGCATCACTGTCGCCTTAAAAATCATATCTTGAGTTTCAAAGCTCGAAAATTTGTTTCGTAATTTTTCCCTGAAACTAGACTCATATGTCCATCTACATATTTTTTTCTAGAATTTTTGGTCAAGCCAATTAGTACAGTTTATTAGTTAAAGTCTCCCCTATTCCAGGGTTCGACTACACTGACTTCGTGCGTTACGAATTGAATATCTCCTTGTACAGGGCTTTAATACTGATGCCGTTTGTTTCTTTAGAAACTAGACTCAGAGAGGAATCTATACATATATGGAATAACTCCTAATTATCTCTGGTTAATTTAAAATGAATTTCCAAAGTCGGAACAGGGGATCCAGAAACCGTTCTGGCCCTGTTTCATGAGAACTTTAATATCTCTTAACATATAACTCATATGACCGTTTCGTTTCTTCCATATGAATGTAGATTCATCAAGGTTAATTTACATAATTTACTCACTATTTAATACCATTCCTACTATTTTTAGTGATTTTTCACATCCACATCACTGCTGCTGTCAGCATCTGCCTTTAAGGTAGGCTTTTCCTATTTCATGATTTTCATGATTCAATTGGCCCTTTTTGCATACATAGCACAAAGTGTGATCATGATTAACCATTCCAATGGCTAATCGTTTCAAAACAATTCCATACCTCATAATGATCAACATACAAACGATTATGGTACTATGCTAAAAACGTATATAAGCCATTTTCGCATGGCTATCCAAGTTTACACAAAACCGAAAGGTACATGACCTTCAACAAAAGGGTAGTCCAATACATGCCATTTCAAAGTTCAACCAAAATTGTACCAAAATGGGGGCTTTGATAGTGTGGGAGACTTCAACTTCCAAAAATCCCGAGTCCGATAGCTGACGAGCCAAAATCTATAAACAAAGAAACAGAGAAAACGGAATAAGCAATTTATGCTTAGTAAGTTTGAGCAAGAAATTCCAGCACAACAAAATCATAGCATTCATAAAGCTAACGGATAATTTCATATGCACAAATTCTCAATATCCTACTCATTTCACATTCCAACCCCTATGTTCATACATAAGGGATCATCTTAGCCAAATACGGAAACTCATTACTCGATCGGCGAATATTATTCGATGGGAATCAACTAATTCAAGCACATACGAACATACCTCATTGCTGGAATTTTTCAAGCGTATTAACTGAAAATTTTACAGCAAGATCGCTCATTCTCGAATCACGCACCTTCGAATTTAACCGGATATAACGACTTCGCTCAAATGCCTTCGGACGAAGCCCGGTTATAGTGACTTCGCACGAATGCCTTCGGACTTAACCCGGTTTAGTAACTTGCACAAATGCCTTGGGCTTAGCCCGGATTTATTAACTCGCATCGAATGCCTTCGGATCCTAGTCCGGATATAGTCACTTAGCACAAAGCCTTCGGGACTTAGCCGGACATCATTCAATAACCGAGCACAATTATCAATAAATTATGACACATTCAGTATTTCATTTTCACTAGCAAAACTCAAACACAAGGCACTTTTCACACTTGCAATTTCGCTCAATAGCCACACACAAAGAGCATGATTTTAATTTGCTTTAAACATGATCTAATCAATTCGAATTTAAGCTCTATTACTCAAGAACTTACCTAGGATGTCGTCGAAGCGATTTCAATGGCTATTCGACCACTTTTTCCTTCCCTTTGTCGGATCTAGTTCCCTTTGCTCTTGAGCTTAATTTAACAAATAAATCGATTTAATCATTTGAGCATCGAAGAGGAATACAAGGTACTTAGCCAATATATATGCTCATTAGGCATCAAAGTCGCATGTGTACGAAATCATGAATCGAACTCAACACATTAGTTAATATTCCTCTTAGCGAATTTTCTAAGCCAAGAATAGGCATCAATATGCTTGCCTCTAACCGAATGCATGCACACCAATTTCCCCTCATGTGGCGAATATGCATGTCCATGTTGAGGCCAATTATACACTTAATACCACACAAAACATCATACATTTTACTAACTAACGATTACATATCGTAGCTCAATACACATCTCTCATTTACTTCATAACCAAACATCATCACAAGCAAATATACACCTTGAAATAGTATATATGTCATACCAATACATCATGTACAAACATATATACATATATATATGCTAGAGCTGAATCTCAAGTTGATTGTAACTAAACATGAACATAATTTCAAACACAAATCTTACTTTCCATGCAATGAGCATAAATCACACTTTTGGATGTACCATGGCCGAATACATCACAACACCATAATTTTGGTCATGATTAAACAAAGAACTTAATGTCTTACTCAAAAGTACTAAAAAAGAAAGTCCAAGAGCCATCAATCCACCATCACATATATCATTAGCAAGCTTCATATTTAACATGCAATGGCATTAACACAAAATCCACCTTGGCCAAATACCATCCCCATGATATAACAAAGGTTTGAACCATGGGCTAACAAGAGCATCAAGCTATCAACTAAAAACATTCATGAATCTCATGGCACAACCTCAAACATACCTTAATCTTGATGCAAGTATAGCCAAACCCCTTCCTAATCCTCTTCCAAACCAAGCATGAAGCAAAATTCCTTCCTTCCCCTCTAGTATTTTCGGTCAAGAGAGAATGAAAAATGGATGAACAAATTTTTTTCTTTTCTCTTCCTCAATACACGGCAATGGGGCATGCACGAGACCATTTTTTTCTTTTTCCATTTCTTTATTACCCATGCTCATTAATTTATTTTTTTCACCCATGATTCACCAACAAAACATGTCTATGACATGTTTTGCCCATATTTCTTTGTCATGGCCGGCCATCACTTGTAAAAAGAGGGGTATTTGACATGCAAGGCCATTGTTTTGCATGTATGCTTTAATTAGTCATCACACATTCTCCTATCATACTTTCAAAGTTTTCTACTAGGTCCTTCCTAGTGAAATTCACATTTATAACTCTAAATTAAAGCATCAAAAATGTCACACATGAGTTAACACATATTATAGGCATCAAAATAAATATCAAATTATTTTTATGCCTCGGTTTTTGTGGTCCCGAAACCACATTCCGATTAGGGTCGTTTTAAGGCTGTCACAGTGATACTTTTGATGATCTAAAGAAAGCGATATTTATATATGTGTATGTATAAATTTGAGATCCATGATCTAACATGAAAAACATGCTAAAACATGTTAAAGTGATTATAAGCTATATTCGATATGTGATTATAAGAGCATTTTTACATGCCTAAGTGTAAAAGTGAATAATATGTGTTAAAAACTAAAATTGTCATATCATACTACCTGGGGTGGGTTTGTTAAAGGAGGAAGTAAGTGGCAGTTTATCTTCAAATTAGTGGTGGCTTTCCACAAAGTGTTTTTGTGGCAGTATATCTGCATATGTGGTGGCTTGTCCACAATGTATTATTAGTGGCAGTTTATCTGCAAATCAGTGGTGGCTTGTCCATAAATGGTGGTTCAAATGGACTTGTTCTAGGGAACACGATATTGGTGTGTAGCAGAGATGGGTAGGAGATTTTATAAAATGTGCATCGTTTTAAAGTATGCATCAACATGTTCATGCATAAGTTTCAGTATTAGAACTTGTGATTATTGTGATGATTGATAAGCTGAGATTGATATTTTGATTTGTATGTAATTTTATTTGGGATGATGTCACACTAGGCCTTTTAAAGCCCACCCACTTTATTCATGTGTTTCAGATAATCCTCATGGTTAGGACTTGGATGCGGCTGTTGGTGATGCTCTCAGAAATGGTTTAATATAAATATGGATTTTTATTACACTTGGACTTTTATGGACTTTATTAATATTTGGGATTTTATTTTATGGTAGACTATAGAACTGTGGCATAGGATTTTTAAACTCTAGACATTTGGACATTTTTCTTGGATTACACTTTGATTAAGTAAATTGTATTTTTTTCTAATAAAACTGTTTTTACAAAATTCAATATATCAAACCTAAATTTAAAAGAATCATTAAATGGATTTCCAAATAATAATGAAGAATTTTTTATCAAGTTTTCAAAATTATCCTCATTGGTTTTTTTAAAGAAATAATAGCATGTGTTTTAAAAAATGAATGAACACACTTCAACTTAATGTTTTTGCCATATCTATGGCCAATGTAATTGCTTAGATCGGGCCGTAACGTAAATAGTCTTAAAAATAACATAGGGTTCATCAGTAATTACCAAAGAGCTATGACAAACGTATGAGTTGGTTGACTACTACGAAGATCAAAGAGGAAGATGAACACAAAGAAAAAGTAAAGGTTTTTGGTGAAGGCATTGCTATCCTTATATACCTAAGCACAGAGACCCAGTGTAGTGGAAAAATTAGAAAATTCCATTAACGCTCTTGATTCTCGTGATTAAGTGCACTTAGTCCCATTCTAACTATGTGTTAGTTTAACTAACTAAATTTCCTTATTTAATAATAAACAAATCCATTCAACAGTAAACCAAATGAATTTGCCAAGCATCTATATATGCATGATTCATTTACTTTGATGTGAGTAAAAGCTTGAGTTCAAAATAAATAAGGAATTGAAAGCAGATGCATTTGGTATACGACTTCTATAGTATATAGCATCTTTCACAATAATGCAATTCATAACTTAAGAAATGAGTAAATGATATCCTCCCACTGGTATTACATGATAGATGAAAAGTAAATGACTTAATTTCTATTTGATAATAGTCAACTTTTCATGAAAGACATCATGAGATACAATAGGATCATATTGGGAGAATAGGTTTATCCCAAAGAGATTAAAGATATCCTATGAGGGAAACACACTTATAACAAGGTCATTGGATGAGCACTAATTGAGTAGTTTTCGTAATGGTATATAATTAGGAAGAGCTTAGTCATGATAGTATAGTGGAATGACTTCATGACTAAATGAGTTTATAATTAATAAGAGAAAATTTGAAACTTAATTATAAATCATTTGAGCCCTAATTATATATGTCTAATCGACCCCTTCAGTAGCTCATCAAAACTAGAAATGAATTGCATAAAGAACCAAATGAACATAAATGGATAGAAACGGTGAAGTGAAAGAAATGGGTCACATTGGAAAATGAATGTGTTTGCTCACTAAGTATAGAAATGACTTAAGAATCAATTTAAGTTTTTGAATTATTATTTAATTAAAGAATTGTAATTCAAAAATGGAATTAAATTATTTAGTTATGGTGAATTCGTTGAATATGAAAATTAAATATAGTTTCTAATGAGTTATTTTACGCTAAAGTTGTCATGGCTTTAACGATATTATAATTGGATTGATAAAATTATTTAATTAAAATTTTAATTTATCAGATTAAATTAATTTGTAAATATTTATTTTGGGAAACAGAAAAACATGTATTGAGTTAAATTAAATTATAAAGTACTGAGTTAAATGTTCAAGAAACACGTATAGTTAGACCTATTACCAGAGAGTCCCAAATCCCCTCATCTGTACCTAGTGTATTTACCAAGGGAGTGTCATCCCCCTTTTTTAGTTAAACTAGAAGACTAGTTTTTCTATTAAATAAGTATTATTTATGTTCTACTAATTCAACAGGATTCTCTTATCTCTTCTTATAAATAGATGGCATTGGTAGAGCTTATTACAATAGTTTATACAAGTTTTCAATATTGTTATTCTGGTAGAAAATAGTGAGAATTTATTTTTAAGTATAAATTATATTTTTTTAGGAATAACAATTATGTCGATTTCTATTGAGAGAGAATTACTTTCCTACTGAAAGTAATAATTTTTTTTTGGTTTGTGATTGTTCGAGTCCACACTTAAAGAAATTTGTGGTATGAGAATAGCAGAGAAGTTCGTTCAATTGAAAATTTTGAATGTCTCGGGTCTGTCTCGCACAAAGCACAAATATTTTTCCGGAGAAAATTTTATTCCTATAAATATCACAAACTGACTCAGTTTTCAAATTTTAAATTTTCGCTATGAAGGAAAATAGTTTTTTTAACTGGATTTTTCAAGCAGACCCCTCCTAGTTCTTTCTAGCCTCAACTTGAGTGGCCAAAAAGCTTTTATTATGAAGAACCGTTTTGAGTTTCTCACAACTTAAGATAATCATGAAGTTCCTTTCCATTCCTTATTGTTATTTTCATTCAGTTTCTTCTCAAAAAATATGTTTAGTGAGAAAATAGGTGTCGTTTTCAAATTTAAAATAAAACATCAATTAATTAGTATCTTTGTATTAACCAAATATTTGAAAAATCTTTTCCAACATTCAATATGCATTAAGATGATGCATACATCTTACATTAAACCTTGAAAATATTTGTAAGTCATTGCAACAATAATTCCTACACCTATTGATTTAAGTCACCTTGGGGCAATCTTAATCAGCTTGTAAGAACTTTCATTTCCATCAATTAAATCATGAACTTAATCCCTTAGGTATTCATACGTACTAATAATCTTAATCAACTAGAAAAATCTTGAGTGTTTATGGAACACCCCGCCCGACATTGTCTAAGTTGGTGGTTTGTGTGGGTGGCGTGTTGGCTAAAGTATAAGCCAATGAAGGTTGATTTATGCCCTCTTCGCCAGGTTAAGTTAGTGTTGGTTGTCGCATCATGATTGGCAGATTATTTAGTTAATCAGGTAAGTTTGTAAAGACTTTTTTGAAGGTTCGTCTTTTGGCGAAGTATAGGTTACTGATCTATACGTCTTGGTGTGGTCGTTGTGGAGTACCTACCAATTAGCAGATTCTCTTGGCAAGCCTTAATTTGGCAAACCCTTCTGTTAGCATCCACTAGTGGCAAATTGTTAGGTCATGGACCCGATAATTTTCTTTATGAGAACGTGGTTATGCTATTCAATTTTAGTTGGTTTCTTGTTAATATCTAACTGGAAATTAACTAGAATGCAAGGATGTTTAAGGTAGGTTTTGTTTAGAAATTATTATGTTGGCCACAAAAGAGTGCTGAGTCAGCTTTGCATGGTTTGCCACGTGTGGGGTTATTGTTAGAGTTGTATCTGTTATATATAATGGTTTTGTTGTTGTCATGGGGGTTCTTCTTTTTTCCTTTCTTCTATATTGTTTTTATTTCTTTTACCCTGAGAAAAGAGGAACTAACATCATCAGAGAAAAACTAGTTAGTGCCTGAATAACAAGTAAAGGTTGTAAAGGGTAGTAAAAGACTTGTGGTGTAACTAGCTACTGTGAGATCTTTTGTAAGTATCCAATTTTTGTAGGTTTTCTATGAGTCTACTTAGAGTCTCTGTATATTGTTAGTTTTTTGGCTATAATAATTAAGGGTTATGAGTTTAGGTAAAACCATCTCTTTTGAACGTGGTAAGTTGTTGCATGTAACCATCTGCATATGCATGTAAGTGATAATAAATAAAAACAACTTCCTTGGTGTGCAAACTCAGTATCTAAATATGATGGGCCACGAGTAGGGTATGTTAGTTTCTAACCCGATTGGCATATATGTTAGGCCACTGGTAGACCATGTGATCTACCACAATTCATTGTAGCAAAATAGGCCTAATTCTATACTTAACTAGCTGGTCTTATAGCAAATTAATATAGTTGTTATTAATTTTCCCTTTTTAGGATCTAGTGAATAAAAAAGAGCATTTTTTATGTGTTTTATGACCTTCCAAGTCAATCTGAGCCTAAGGGAATACTAACATGTTGATTAAGTGTGCAATATATCATTCGAGGGAAAAAATACAATGAACTACTATCGATGTTGCAATACGAAGTTAGGGTGTCTCAATAAAACCAGCAGAATACCCAAAAAGCAATTTGCTGAGGATGTTACGACACAGGTGAGATGGTGTCGCAACATAGGTGAGATGGTGTCGTGAAACAGTTGTGAAATGGCTAATTTAATGAGCAGGGATGTTTTCGTCTACACAACCTAAATTAATGAGATTGAAGTTAGAGCAGATTTAATATTTGAGGAGGAGATTATTTGAATATTGGATTGTGAGGTTAAAGTTTTCATATGAAAGCAAATTCCTTTAGTTAAGGTGCTTTGGAGAAACCATGGGGTCGAAGAGGCTACTTGGGAGCCAAAGGATTCGATTTGACTTCAGTATTCTCACCTTTTTGAATTAAGTAAATTTTGAGGCCGAAATTTCTTTAAGGAGGTAGAGTTGTAAATCCTAAAATTTATCTTAATTTTTTTGTGAAATTATTTCAAAGATAAGTAAATAGCCTAGTGGTTAAAAGGAAATAAGAAAGCAAACTAATTAGATCAAGGTCCCAAGTTCGAACCCATTCCCTTGCAAAATAGCTAAAATTTTGCTAAAATTTTCCTTCTCCCAATTTTTGTGTCACCCCTACCTTATAAACCTAGGTATAAATATCAATTTTATTTTATTTATTTATCTCAAAATTTAGCCATTTTCTTTTCACCCTAGCCACCCCTCTCTCTTCCTCTCCTCTTTTCCCTTCAATTTTTATTTTCTTTTCCCTTGTGTGTTGCCGCCCAAACCACCAAGATCTACCATCCCTTTTTCCTTTCTTTTCCAATGAGTTCTTGCACCATTCTCCTCTCCTTCTTGCTGCCATTTTTGAAACCTTAAACATGAAATCTTTAATCCCCAAGAATGATCTTGATTACTGCCCAAGAAGCTCCATTGTCATCCCTTCCTTCTAGCAAGTGTAAGTGTTATTCTTCTTTTGTTTACTAGACTAATCTTTCAAGAGAATACCTAATTTTCTAGATCTGGAAAATGTCCCAGTATGTCTTTTATGAAGATTTAGGGTTTTGAAGATTATGTTAAACGTAAGACGTCGACTAAGCTTGAACCCAAATCTAAAAAATTCATCTTTATGGGATATCCTAAGAAAACTAAAGGATATTGTTTCTTCAATCCTACTGAAAGCAAAGTATTTGTTGCTCAGACCGGTGTCTTTCTAGAAAGAGAAATTGTCTCTAGAAAAGTAAATGAGAGAAAGATTAAACTTGATGAAATTAGAGAACCACAAAATACTACTTAACTAAAAATAGAACAGCAGTAGGTTCTTCAAGAAATGGAGGAACAAGTAACTATTGTAGAAACACAACCACTACATAGATCTTTAAGAGAATGGCAAGTACCTGAGCGATATGGATTTTTCATTACAACACATGCTGATGTTCTGCTTATAGATAAAGATGAGCCTAGGACTTATCAAGAAACGATGGTGAACCTAGATTTTGAGAAATAGTTAGAGGCCATGAGGTCTAAGATGAATTCCATGTTAGAAAACCAAGTATGGATCATAGGGTCGAAGTGGCCTTTCAAAAAGAAATCTGACATTGATGGTAATATACAAACATACAAAGAGCGATTGGTCACTAAAGGTTTTTGCCAAGTTCATGGTGTTGACTATGATGAAACTTTTTCTCCTGTTGCTATTTTTAAAACCATCCTGATCTTGCTCCCAATAATTTCATTTCATGATTATGTAATTTTACGTCAAAATCGTTTTTCTTAATAGAAAACTTGAAGAGGATGTGTATATGACACAACCTGAAGGTTTTGTAGATCCAAAAGATGCTAAAAAAATGCAAGCTACAAAGATCCATTTATGGATTAAAGCAAGCTTCTGGAAGTTGGAATCTTCATTTTAATGATGCAATCAAAGAGTTTGGCTTTATAAAAAATGAAGATAAGCCTTGTGTTTACAAGAAAGTTTGTGGGAGCATTATCACATTATTAGTATTGTATATCTTAGGAGTCAAGATCTACAGAGATAGATCAAGACGACGCCTAGGTCTAAGCCAAAGTACATACATTGATAAAGTATTGAAAAGATTCTGTATGGAAGAATCTAAGAGAGGATTCCTACCTATAAGACATGGTATTTCACTCTCGAAGTAAATGTGTCCTTCAACTCCACAAGAGAGAGAACGCATGAGTAAGATTACATATGCTTCGGCTATAAGGTCTATCATGTATGCCATGCTATGTACTCATCCAGATGTGTTGTATGCTTTAAGCATGAAGAGTCAGTATGAAGTAGATCTTGGTGAAGGTCATTGGGTGGCAGTTAAAACCATCCTTAAGTACTTAAGAAGGACTAAGGATACATTCCTTATGTATGGAGGTGAGGAAGAGATAAGTGTAAAAGGTTACACTGATGCTAGCTTCCAAATCGATAAGGATGATTCTCGATCACAATTAGATTTTGTGTTTTGCCTTAATAGTGGTGCTATGAGTCGGAAGAGTTCAAAGCAAAATACAATAGCTAATTATACAAGAGAGGCCGAGTATATTGTAGCCAGTGAGGCAACAAAAGAAGCTATTCGATCAAGAAGTTCATTACTAAACTAGGGGTAGTGCCTAGCATATCAGATGTTATAGAACTCTGTTGTGACAACAATGGAGCTATTGCACAAGAAAAGGAACCTAGATTTCACCAACAATCCAAACATATACTTTGGTGATATCATCTTATTTGAAAGATTATTGATCGAGGGGATGTGGAGATATGCAGAGTACCTATAGATGATAACATTACTAAACCACTGACCAAGCCTCTGACATAGCAGAAGCATGATCGTAACACTAAGCCACTTGGTATTAGATACATGAGTGATTGGTCTTAGTGCTAGTAAGAGATTGTTAGAGTATGCCTAAAGACCAATCATAAGATGATTGTAATAACATACTTATTTTACCTCGTTTATTAATTTAAGGCATAGCCATTATTATTTTAGTTTATTTTTCGTGTATATAAATAAATTGTTTTATAATAATGTCCTGAGAATAATATGATTATTCTTAAAAGGTCCTTAGTCAAGTATTATTATGGGCTTGGAAAACAATAATGCATTAAGACTGACGTGTATTTGATTGATGACAAAGTGTTGTCATTGACATGAGATGTCAAAATCAATACATGAGTATGTGTGTTAAAGAATAACATATTAGGCTGACCTGCTATAAGTATGTTTCTTGGATTATTATGTAATTGTCACAATATTACTCATACCGATTACTATGTATACGATCCTTAGACTTGAGATCATCATTATCCCGACATCGTGAGTCGTATATTTTGATACAGTCAAACGTCCACCATAACTGGTTAGGTATACCACAATCTATGTTGTGGGATATGGTTGATCAATATAGAATTTTTCCCTCCTACATAATGGGAACAATATCCTGGGCCACTTGATTGAGTGAGATTAGATATGCATGGCCATGCTCAAATAAGTTATATGAGATATTGTAACACCCCAAACCCTGCCTAGACATTATGGCCGAATCTGGCGATGTCACATTGAAGTGTTTTTCAGAAAACAAGTTGTCATTAAAGTAAAACCCTCTTTTCTATTAGTCCTCTTTTTTATCACCTTTCATTATTTCTAAGATGTGTCGTTCATTTTCAAAACGTGAATCATTATAAAAAAGTTGTTTACTTTCAGAACGTTATTAATTTTCAAAACGTCTCTTTTCGTGAAAGCTTTTAAAATAGTTTGCATATTAGTGTGCAATTTGTTAAAATAGTTTGATTTTTGAAAACTCGATTGTCCCTACTACTAGCAGGTATAAATCCAAACAATAAAAATCCCAAATTATCCATGAAAATTTAAAAGGCCATTATTACAGTAAATACCCAAAATAAGACCAATTTATAATTAATTACTAAAATAGAATGAAATGAGTCGTGTGGCCACCGTCGAGTCCTCCGCAGCACCGATCTACCTATGTCTGGGGATTACCTATACAGTTAAAATAGGAGGGTGAGTTTATGAAAGCTCAGTGTGTAATCCCATATAAGCAAACAGTCAGAAAATAAGCACAGTCGAGGCCTAAGCCCTTTCTAGTAGTAGGGACAATATCCATTTTAGTTTTAGCCCATCTCAATACAAAAACAATCATGTGTTTGGGCCTTGCCCATTACAGTAACAATAATCAGTGCAGTAATAGTTTAAACAGTAGATAAGTCCTACCCATCCAGCCTCTACACTCCAACTCCGTCCAACCCTACACTCCATATAGGAATATAATCAACCCACCCATCCCCACACTCTAAAAAGTACCAAAAGTGGCACTATACAGCAATATGCAGCTGGGCTGCTAGTAATTTAGGCTCGAAGCCTTTCAATAGGTTTCCTCTTTTCAGTATAAACCTATTCCCATGCAATGCATCATACAATCATGTCATGTCATATAATAGAATCATACATGTATTCATTACAGTTTAAATAGCATGCTAAAATACGATCATTCATGTACATATTTATATATCACATAGGGGCAAAACAGTCATCTTACCATATAAGGGAAAAATAGTCATTTTATCATATATAGGGGGTCTAGGTAAACTTACCGACACAATAGTAGGACCACAGTCGTCTCGAACGACCCGTGCAACCTTAACAGTCAAACAGTGAAAATGGGCCCACGACCGATATTGCAAGCCCATGTTGGCCCACAGCCCTTGTCACCCACACAGCCCATAATGGCCTTGGCTGTGTGTATTACACAGCCTGGCCCAATAAATTCCATACATCTGTGTGGTTTACCTGTATGGGGACTACAAGTCCGTGGCGCCCACATCGCCCAACTTGGCCCAAAATGGCCCAATACGGCCTCGGCCCATGAAATAGCTCATGACGGCCTCTTCAACTATCCACCCATATTTAGTCACACGGGCTACCACACTGCTAGCCGCGTGCCCGTATGGTGTCGACTAATCGCAGTTTTCGGCTTTTTGTCGATTTATGATTTCAGAGTTGTGTTTACACACCTGAGTTGACTATGGCTCGTAAGCACTTCAGAAGAATCTCGAACCTAAAGATTGATTAATACACACCCTATTAATCACTGTAATAGTCAAAATAAAACCAACTTAACAAATTTACTCAATTTGCGAGCGATCGAAACATACCCCTAACGCCTCAACTCTGTTTGCTTATGAAGAGGTATGGGAAGGGTCTCGATCCACATGATTTTCTGTTGAAAACAAAGTGTAGTCACTAACAGAAACACAAGAAATAAAAAGAAATGGTATATCACCAAGCAACAACTACCATGTAACACCCCAAACCCAGCCCAAACGTTAAGGCCGAATTCAGCGTGTCACATGGAGAATGTTACTAAAGAAGTTATGTTTTATCCAAAAATCTTTCTTAGGGTTTGAATAATGTTTTGTTTTAAGTTAAAGTGAATGGAAGCTGTGCACCAGGTAGAAAGCCAGAAAAGAGGAGGTGAGTCTGTTGGACTGCTTAAGTACCAAGCTCTTCATGGATCCAATCCTAGACATGCACACATCCATTGCCACACTTGAAGCCTGTTACTAGTCCACGAATAATTAATTAAGTTTAAGTTTATTTAAAATATCCATTTTTTTTAAAACGTTTACATTGCGGAAGCTTTGCTCGGTTATCGTGTTATTTTAAAAATAAGTAACTTTTATAAACCGTGCCCTAGAGCTAACCAATTTAATAACCCAAAATAATAAAAATAATAAGAAGAGCGGCCTTATTACAACTTAAACTAGAATAAAAATAGTCAAAATAATAAATGGGAAACATAAAAAAAAAAAAGAAATTAATCTTCGAGGCCACTCTGAATCCCGCCCAGCTCCAAGTCCACCAACTAGGGCTCACCTACAAGGATGGAAGAGAAAGGGGTGAGTTTGGAAAACTAAGTGTGTAAGGACAACCCGTCCAAAGCCCAAGTCAGCTCAAGCCCATTGAGCCTAAGCCCATTTAGATAACAGTGGGTATTGGGCCGAAGCCCTTTTCAGAATTCAATAAACTGGACCTTAGCCCCATTTTCAGATAACAGTATGGCCCAGAGGCCTATTCCAGAATAGATCAGACATACTCGTGTATGCAAGCCAAACCCAACCTATAACCAACTGCTAAACTCCACCCGTACCCGCCCTACACTCCATGTGGGGAATAGCTCAACCCACCCAAATTTACACTTCTGCTTAACAAGATTGTCGTCATTATCAATAAGTTGAGGCAAAGCCTCCAAGACGTGGACAAGCCACTTTCAAGATTTCCTCTATCAGTATCCCAGTCCCATCCATCAGATAATAATAACATGGCATCAGTAAATAATAACAGTCAAACATGCATTTAGGTCAACCTTAACCCTAGAGGTATATCAGTAATTTTACGCCTAGGGGTAAATCTGTAAATTGTCCACCTATAAAGGTATTTCAAAAATTTATCAGTTTTAAGGGTTTTCATGCACATTCCCACCTTTCACGTACTAACAGAGACACTTACCGAGGGTTCTTACCGAATTGGGCCCGTTGGCCTACTATCCCAATTTTGGCCCATAAAGCCCAAAAATATCGAAGGCACAGAAATCATGCACTCTGCTGTCTAAACAATGTAGTTTACCAAAAATGTTAATCGATTTACCTCACGAGCATTCGCACACTCGCAAGTCCACAAAATACCGATTTTTCAGCATTTCGGCTTTTCGGCTTTTGCTGATCTAGACTATGAAAGGGTGTCAGTTACACAGCTGTTTGGATGATATGCTAACGAGATCCACACACGAACTACCTACAATTAGATTACTAACACGTTAATCTAACTATTAAAACAAACTACATTAACCCCCGTACCATATTCGGCCAAAAACACCTTAGGCACTAGCGATCCTACCTTTGCCGAAATCAGCAACTAGATTTAGATCCAGTCGTTCCACTTGTCCAAGCCTTTGATTAGCAGCCTCTAGATCACACTATTACCAAAATAAAACAATTATAACAACCCTTAGAGCCACAAGACCAAATTGACAGCCTCCCTAACCTTTAGGGGGTTTCGGCTTTTTCTAAAACCTGAAATAAAGATTAGGTTCGAAACTTACCACCGGTTCCTTCGGTCAATGATTCTAATTAACTCCTACTCTATTCTAATTAAGATCTAACCCCTCAAATGATAACAAAATTCGAGTCCTTAGAGATCTCAGAATTCGGCTATGTCCCTAAGGCTATGCGTTTTCGGGTTTTTACAACAGTGAAGAAAAGGTGAGGGTTTTGTAGTGGCTTTTTCGATAGAGGTTTGGGGTTCAAAAAAAGAAAGAATTGATCAAAAAGGATGAAGAAAGATCAGTAGGTTTTGCTAGGAGAATTCGACACAGACAATATGAATCTTCGGGATTTCGGCTTTTGTGATATTCGGCTATAAGGCTTAAAAATAATAGTAAGGAAGTGGTGTAAGGAAGAGTGGTAGAAGGATTTGGCTACAGAGAAAAGAAGAAGAGAAGGTAGATGGAGAGAAAAAGAAAAGAAAGGAGGAGGAAAGATGGTCAAAAAAACGGCACACTTACCCCTAAATGCCGAATTTATACTTGGCAGTTAACCTAGCCGTAATTTGCCCCCTAAGCAAACCCTTGGCCGGCCAACTCTTGCTCCCCAAGAGTCTACCATTCAGCCAATACTGCTCTCGCTAATCAGCTCCTAAATCCTCTCCCTTATCCCCTCCTTACTCAATCCCTTGAGCAATTTAAACTCCTCCTGACAGTCTTTCACTTGAGTTCCATTGCCTACCCTTTCCAACCATAAAAATAATTCCCTTAATATGCTTTCATTGTGACTTGAACCTTGGTTCTCCCTAGCATCCACACGCCACCTTTATAGCCTCCCCAGTGGCGTCACATGCCACTTTGCCACCTGCTTCCTTGTGTTTAATTTTTACCCAATTAATACTTAAAAGCCCAATTAACCAGAACCCCTTCTTCCTATGGAATCAAAACTAATTAAAATTATCGGGTTTTAACTTAAGCTTGGTCCTTCTAAAGGCCCACTAACCTGATTAAATCTACGCCAAGCAAACAAAACACCAAAAATTTAAAATTTTCCAAGATCCACAGAATTCTCGAAAATTGGGGCATTACAACTCTACCCCCTTAAGGAAATTTCGGCCTCGAAATTTACCTGATCCAAATAATTGAGGGTATTGTTGACGCATAGTCTCTTCTGACTCCCAAGTAGCCTCTTCCCTTCCATGATTACACTATAGTACTTTTACCAACAGAACTGACTTCCTTCTTAGAACTTTAACCTCTCTATCCACAATTTGCACGGGCTCTTCCTCAAAGGTCAAATCAGTCTTTACTTCAATCTCCTCCCCTGGATATCGCCTCAACATAGACACATGAAAGACGTCATGGATTCTGTCCAACTTCGATGGTAACTCTAACTGATACGCTACTAGCCCTACCCGTTTAAGAACCCGATAAGGCCCTATAAATCGCGGACTCAATTTGCCTTTCTTGCCGAACCTCAAGATCTTCTTCCAAGGTGAAACCTTCAAGAAATCCATATCCACAATAACGAACTCAATTTTTTTGCGCTTTAGATCTGCATACGACTTCTGTCTATCAGACGCCTCCTTTAATCAATCTCTTATCAACTTAACCTTACTTTCAGTATCTGCTACTAACTCCGGTCCAAGAACTTGTCGTTCACCCAACTCCGTCCAACACGTAGGCGTACGACATCTCCGCCCATAAAGTGCCTCATATGAAGCCATCTGAATACTTGTTTGGTAGCTATTGTTGTATGCAAACTCCACCAATGGCAAGTAGTCCTCCAAACTACCACGAAAATCGATGATACAACCTCTTAACATATTCTCCAAAATTTGAATAACCCTTTTCGACTGTCCATCCGTCTGAGGATGAAAAGTAGTACTGAAATCTAATCGTGTACCCAATGCCTCCTGCAACTTCTACCAGAACTGAGATGTAAACCTAGGGTCTCGATCAGCAATAATCGACACTGGCACTCCATGTAGTCGCACTATCTCTGCCACATACAACCTGGCCAATTTTTGCAGTGAGTAATCAGTACGAACTGGTATGAAATGTGCAGATTTTGTTAACCTATCCACAACTACCCACACAGAATCTTTCTTGGTGGGTGTCAAAGATAGCCCACTCATAAAGTCCATAGTTACTCTCTCCCACTTTTATAGTGGAATTTTCACCAGTTGCAGTAATCCAGAAGGCAATTGGTGCTCGGCCTTAACTTGCTGGCACGTCAGACACTTCCCAACAAATTCAGTCACCTCCTGTTTCAGTTCAGGCCACCATTACACCTCTTGTAGATCTCGATATAACTTATTCCCTCCAGGATGCATGGCACAGGGTCCACCATGAGCCTCCTTTAAATTTAACCGCCTCAATTCAGGGTCTTTCGGAATACAAACTCTTCCACGAAAGCACAGAACTCCATCAGTGTGCAGTCCAAAATCCTCATTCTCACCATTCTCAACTTGCCGAAACCGAAAAACTAACGAATCATCCTTCAACTGTTTTTCTTTAATCTGCTCAGTCCAAGTAGGCCTCACTTGCAATTCTGCCAATAGACTTCCACCATCGAACAGACTCAAGCGTGCAAACAAGGCTCTCAAATCAGTAACAACCCTTCGACTCAACGCATCAGCCACCACGTTAGCCTTACCTTGGTGGTACTCAATCCAACAGTCGTAATCCTTAAGCAACTCTACCCATCTTCGTTGCCTAAGGTTTAACTCCTTCTGAGTCAATAGATTCTTTAGGCTCTTATGGTCTGTGTATATGATACACTTTTCTCCATATAAGTAATGTCTCCAGATTTTTAATGCAAATATCACTGCTGCTAGCTCTAGATCGTGCGTAGGGTAGTTCACTTCATGAGGCTTAAGTTGTCGCAAAGCATAAGCGACCACCTTACTCTCTTGAATTAGTACACATCCTAACCCCACATGCGATGCATCGCTGTACACAATGAAGTCCTTCTCAAACTCCAGTTGAATCAACACTGGTGCTTCAGTCAATACCTTTTTGAAATGGTCAAAAGCTTTTTGCTGTTTCTCAGTCCAGACATATTCTACCCTTTCCTTAATCAGCCATCAATGGTGCAAAGAATCGAGAAAATCCCTCTACGAACTTTCGGTAATAGCCTGCCAAACCCAGAAAACTCTGAATTTCCGATACTGACTTCGGTGGTTTCCATCCCAGAATTGCCTCAATTTTTCGAGGATCCACTCTAATTTCTTCAGCAGAAACCACATGACCTAGAAAAGCCACTTCTCGCAACCAGAATTCACACTTACTAAACTTCGCATACAGTTGCTTCTCTTTCAGCACTTGCAGCACAATACATAGATGCTCCTCATGTTTCTCCTCGATTTCTGAATATACCAAAATATCATCAATGAAAACTACCACGATTCGGTCCAAGTAAGGTTGGAATACTCGATTCATCAAATCCATGAGAGCGGCAAGTGCGTTCTTCAACCCAAACGTCATAACCAGGAACTTGTAATGACCATATTGAGTTCTGAATGCTGTCTTATGAATATCCACTTCCTTTACCCTTAGCTAATGGTATCCAGATCGAAGGTCAATCTTGGAAAATACCGAAGCTCCTCTAAGTTGGTCAAATAAATCATCAATTCTTGGCAGTGGGTATTTGTTCTTTATCGTCAGTTTGTTCAACTGGCGATAATCGATGCACATGCATATCGTCCTGTCATTTTTCTTCACAAACAGGACCGGTGCTCCCCATGGAGACACACTAGGTCTAATGAAGCCTCTATCCAACAACTCTTGGATTTGAGCTTTCAGTTCCACTAACTCCTTCGGTGTAAGGTGCAATGGATACTGGAGCTGTTCCAGGTAGCAAATCGATTCCAAATTCAACTTCCCGATTCGGAGGTAATCTAGGAAGCTCTTCTGGGAAAACATCCCGAAATTCCCTAACAGTTCTGACGGTCTCCACAGTCAAATCCTCAGTTTCAACTTGGCTTACAAAAGCCAAGTATTCCTCGCATCCTTTACGCATTAGTTTCTCAGCCATCAAAGTCGATACCACATTGGACAAGTAATCTCTTCGTTCTCCAATAATCATTACCTCTTCATCCTCAACAGTCCTTAACACCATCCTTTTAGCTGCACAATCCAGCGTTGCCCTATGCTTAGTCAACCAATCCATCTCTAGGATCCAATCAAATTCTTCGAACGGTAACTCCATCAAGTCTCTACAGAAAATCCTACCTTGAGTCTCTAAAGGCACCTCCCTAAAGAGTTTCTCTACTTTAACCGAAAGTGACCTAAAGGACTTATCACAGTTACCCCACACACAGTCTCCTCAAAGTGAGCACCCAATGCCCCGTAAATGTTACATGCAAACATAACGAATGAGTTGACCCCACATCTATCAAAGCAAGATAAGGTACGCCGAGAGATAAAAACGTACTAGTTATGACATCAAAAGTCGTCACCCTCCTCATGCATGACGAAAGGGATATACCAAAGTGGCCGACGAGCCTCAAGATTAACAGGACCCGCCAGGTTGTAACACCCCTATCCCGTGAATCGCCGCTGAATAGGTAAGGGCATTACGGACTTGTAACTCATGTCGAACAGTAAAATTTTGAACTTTTCTTGAAATAAAGATTGTTCATTTTAATAAGTACTAAGCACAGCCAGAGGTAAAATTTAAACTTCACTAAGTAAACATTCAAAAGATGCCATTTTCGCATGGCTTATATACATTAACCAAAAATATTCTAACGCCACTAGTCTATTCTATACATGCCATAAAATAATTCTAAACATAACAGTAACAAGTGGTGGATAGTGATAGTGTGACTAGTTGCTGACGATCCCCGAGCCTGTAGCTTCGCAATGAGATCTATAAAACAGAGGAAACAGAGTACACGGAGTTAGCATTACAATGCTTAGTAAGTTTTAAACAGTGTCAACGGATAACAATCAAATTATAACATAGTTGTTTGTATATTTTACTTCACTCTTCCTTCGGGCATAGCATCCCTTTATCGAATATGCACATCTCATCATATACAATAGGCAGATAAACTTTCACATAAAAGTGAGCTCATGTGACATAGATACATTGTATGATTTCACATAACCTCTCACACTGATCCGATGTCACATAATCATAGGAATAGTCTCATAGATTGCTCTCGTATGCATCACATAACTACCTTATGATTTAGTTCAAATCAAGCTCACATATAAACTTGGAGTACATACCTGTTTAACCTTTCGCATTGAATATATTTATAAGCAATTCTTATTACGAAGTCTTATAGCTTTAACCTCTACTTGGATTATCGGTGAGACCTTTAGCTCGACGAAATCTCCACACGGTTATCGGGTCTTACCTGCACAAAATCTCCACACGTAGTCATCGGGTCTTACCCGGACATAATCTCCACACGTAGTCATCGGGTCTTACCGGAATATATTTCCAAGTTTCATGTACATTTAATCACATGTCACAACATTCACATCGACTGTCATATTTGTAATTCATTTGCCTCATCAAATATCTAATAATACACACCTTTCACATTTGGTCGTTCGGCCACAATATATGCACATCGCCTACATATTTCACACTAGCCATTCGGCTTTACCACATATACATATCTCATATATATATTTCACATTGACCATTCGGCTTTACCACATATGCATATCTCATATATATATTTCACATTGACCATTCGACTTTACCATATATGCATGTTCATATTCACCACATTGGCCATTTGGCCTTATCACACATATGCATGCTCACATTCATCACATTGGCCATTCGGCCTTATCACATATATGCATGCTCACATTCATCACATTGGCCATTCGGCCTTATCACATATATGCATGTTCACATTCATCACATAAAATCCTAAATCAAAATATAAATTTTCATGTATTCACATCACAATTATCCAAATATACTTCACATACCACATATACTATCATGTATACACTTTGTCTTGGCCGAATCTACATCAATCATTTTCCAATGAATAATTCAATTTCACGGCATACAATCATTTCATATTCGAATACTCATAAACTTACAATTTCACAAATTTTAATATCAAAGATCCGTCTAACACTCATATATCGTTTTACAATATCACGATTTAGAATTCATGTATGGGTTTAATCAATAGCTTATGAGCAACTAAAACAAGTTTTATCCATGTTACAACAAAATCACATATTCACTACGAGCTGTTTTCCTGAGCAATAGTCACTAAATTATTTATAACTGGAGCTAAAAAACTCCAAATCACTTGCCGTTAATTTTCCCTGAATATAGACTCGTATATATTCCATCCATAAAATTACTAGAATTTTAGGTTTGGCCAATCAATACCAGATTTTTCTTAAAGTTTCCCCTATTTCACTGTTTGACTAATCTGACCATTCTTCACTACGAATCAAATTTTTCATTGTACAGAATTCATAATCTGTTCTATTTAATTTCATTTGAAACTAGACTCATTAAGGAGTCTAAGCATATAAATCTTATCTTATAACCATTTTTTTACAAATTATAATGATTTTCTAAAATCACGTTACTGCTGCTGTCCAAAGCAAATTATTACAATTTGCTCTTAAATTTCCAAGTCCAAACACTTATGAACTTACCATTTGAGTTTAAGACATATCATGCCCACATCATATCTTATTAAATCAACTCATTATGTCCTATTATGATTGAATTTACTCAACGTTTAATCACTTAAAACTTACCTCGGAAGTGGTCGACGATTAGATGTCCACGGCTACTCGTTTACTTTCTCTTTTCCCCTAACCGACTTTGATCCTCTTTGCTCTTAAGCTTAAGTAAAACAATAGATTTGCTTAAGTACTTAACTAATATTATTCACTTAACAATCACATTTGGCAATCACATATCATTTAATCTTTGATTGACCAATTTAACACATACCAAAATCCAATCATACATCTAACCTTTATCTCAATACCAAACCGAGTTATAAGATCATACATTATACTAAGCATATCATTAAACATACCTATTCAATTTAGCTAATTTCATAGCCGATTAATCACCTTACCCCACATTACTCAATGTCGAATATTAACCCAACATCACAAGCATAATCACCATGAAACTCACCTTAATACACATTTTATCCCATTGCCGAATATCTATATATATATCATCAAACAAATATTTATTCACATAACAACAATTCAAGCACATCAAAGCATAGTCGAATGTATCATTCTTCTTAAATTCAAAAAAAAAATACATGGGCTAACTTCAAAATCTATTTAACAACTCAACTTTATAAACACATATTCGGCTAGGAAGAAAGATTGATAATTTAACAACCTTAGCTTAACACATAATTTGTTGAGACACATCTTTAAGCATTCTTTTATTCCATCAACTCAAAACACATTCATCACTTTCAATAACTAATCTCATATTCGGCAATGGCCTCCAATATAGTGACCGATTCTTCTCAACTAGCACCTAGTGTACACACATGATCATTTGTTTGATTCAAGCACCTATCCACCAAAAATTCATCCAAATTAACAAGAACAACAACCACATTCTTTGTTATCTACCATGACCGAAACCCATATTCATTCACCAAATATCAAAAATTTATCATCAATTTGACATATAAGGACATAACCAAATGTTTCTTGCAACACAAACTCAAAAATTAACACATGGGTCATGTTATGAGCACCAAAACAAACTCAACTTCACAAAAATTTCAAAAGAATATCATGATATCATACCTTAATTCCCACCCCCCACACAAGATGGTCGAATGCCTTAGGTGTGCTTTCTTCCATTTCTTGGTTAGTTTCGGCTTGAGAGAGGTAGGAGAAGAAGATGAACATTTTTTTTCTTTTCTTTTGTTTTCTTCCTTCAATTCACGGCAATGGAGGGGGGGCATGGATGAGACAACTTTGTTTTCATCACCCCTCTCTTTTCATTACTTTATTACTAACCTCTTATTTTATTCTTTCTAACATAACACACTAACACAACATGTTTCCAACATGTTTCACCCCATAGCATGGCCGGCCACTAGCTCTAATTTTGGGTAATTTGACATGCAAACCCATCATTTTCATAACATGCATTAATAGGCCACTTTACATTTGTCTAGCACATTTCTAAATTTTCTCACATAAGTCCTATTTAATAAAATTCACTTACAATTAACAAAATTCAAACATGAAATTTTCACACATGCATATATACATATAATAAGCATCAACTATGACGGTTAATTATTTTTATGACTCGATTTTGTGGTCCCGAAACCACTTTTCGACTAGGGTCAAATTAGGGTGTCACAACTCTTCCCCTTTAGGATTTTCGTCCCGAAAATTTCTACCGATGCATAGTTTAGGATAACGTCCTCTTATTGAATTATATTCATATAAACATTAGCTCATCGATAGCAATTGTAATTCATTATTGATTTCACATCGATCTATAAAATCATTTTCTTATCTTAAAACAAATACATAAACATTTCTACAAGTATGCACATATATCTCATTTTCTTGATTTCATAAGCAATAATCACTTAACTTAATTCACAAATGCATTTCAAGCACATATTAAGCACATATTAACATGTATATTTCACATCATCGACCCACATATTTGTAACCCACATTTTCATTCTTGTATAAGCTGTAACCTGACCGAAAGTACATGTGACAACCTTAAAACGACCCTAGTCGGAATGTGGTTTTGGGACCACAAAATCGAGGCATAAAAATAATTTAATATTTATTTTATTGCCTATAATATGTGTTAACTCATGTGTGACATTTTTGATGTTTTGATTTAGAGTTATAAATGTGAATTTCACTAGAAAGGACCTAGTAGAAAACTTTGGAAGTATGATGGGGGAATGAGTAATGACTAATTAAAGCATGCATGCAAAACAATGGCCTTGCATGTCAAATATCCCTCTTTTATAAGAGGTGGCGGCCATGACAATGAGGATGGGCAAAACATGTCATAGACATGTTTTGTTGGTGCATTAGGGAGAAAATAAATAAACAAATAAGCATGGGTAATAAAGAATGAAAAAAAAATGTGTGTGAATGAACCCCCCTATTGCCGTGTATTGAAGAAAAGAAAAGAAAAAATAATTGATCATCCTTTCATTCTCTCTTGACCGAAAATCCTAAGGAAGAAGAGGGAATTTTTGCTTCATGTTTGGTTTGGAAGAGGATTAGGAAGGGGTTTGGCTATACTTGCATCAAGATTAAGGTATGTTTGAGGTTGTGTCATGAGGTTCATGCTTGTTTTGGTTGCTAACTTGATGTGCATGTTAGCCATGGTTCAAATCCTTGTTATGCCATGAAAATGGTATTTGGCCAAGGTTGATATTGTGTTAAAGCCATTGCATGCTAAATGTGAAGCTTGTTGATGATGCATGTAATGATGGATTGACTACTCTTGAAATTTCAAGGTGTATATTTTCTTGTGATGATGTTTCGGTTATGTAGTAAATGAGAGATGTGTATTGAGCTACAATATGTAATGCGTTAGTTAGTAAAATGTATGCTTTTTTTTTTGTGTGGTATTAAGTGTAAAATTGACCTCAACATAGACATGAATATTCGGCCAAATGAAGTAGATTGGTGTGCATGTATTCGGTTAGACGCAACCGTATTGAAGCCTTATCTTGGCTTAGATAATTGACTAAATGGGTAATAAGTGAGGATGGTTGCCGAATATACAAACATACATATGCATGTGTAATTGAATTATGAATGTTTAGCAAGATGGTTAAACTAGTTGATTTATTGATTAAGCTCAAGGAGTTAAAGAAGGAGAATCAAGCAAGGGAAAGACGAAGGTCATCGAGTAGCCGACTTGGACTGTTTTACCCAACACAAGGTAGGTCACTAAGCATATATTTTGTATTGATTTAAATAGACATAATGTCTATGTAATTATGCCGAAAGGAATGATAAATTTATATACATGTATGTATGTGGTGATGAAAGTATTGAATGAAAAGAAAAGAGGTGAGAAGTATTGAGTTGTTGATTTCGGCACTAAGTGTGCGGGTATAAACATTTGTGATCATGAGAATGGCACTAAGTGTGCGGGTTTAAAATTTGTACAGCACTAAGTGTGCGAGTTTGATCATATAGCACTAAGTGTGCGAGTTGATTATATAGCAATCGAGTGTGCGGACTCACTATATGCTTTTGAATCACTATTGACACCGAGTGTGCGACATTATTGAGTTGACCACGGACAGCGGGTCGGTTAAGTACCTTGAGTTCATGGCTAATAGGCGCTATGTTTATATTTGGAGTTGAGCTTGGTAAGTTTGAACCTATGTGACAATGTAAATTGAAGTCACGTACATAAGAATTATCGCGGAATGAGTGAAAGGTCATGTAGATGTATGATTGAATCGAAAGGTCTAAGGAACTATGGTATAGTTCGGTTTGAATGGAGTAATTAGCCTCGTTCCATTTTGTTTCCTCTTGCGATAATGTTATTAATGGTTGTTAGTGCATTGCTTATGACTTACTGAGTTATATACTCATTCGGTGTTTGCTTGTCACCTATTTTAGGTTTCTTGGACTCGACTTTTTGCGTATTCGGGACCATCATCGAAGTCATCACACCGGCTAACAACTTTTGTTATTTTCTTCGTAGTTGGTCTTGGAGTACATTACGGCATTATAGGCTATTATGTTTTGTTTGAACTTGGTATGTAAAATTTTGAATAGCCATGCGAAAATGGCGTATAAATGTTTTGAGCATAATGTTATAATCATTTGGTATGTATATGCTCATTAAGAAGCACGGAAATGTTTGGCAATGACCAGCCATTAGAATGGGTCATCATGATTATATTTTGGACTATATATGAAAAAGGGTGGTTGAATCATAGAAACTATGTGTTAGAGAAAGTCTACCCTAGAAATAGATGCTGGCAGCAACAGTGACGTGGATGTGAAAAATCACTAAAATAGTAGGAATGGAATTAAATAGTGAATAAATTATTTAAATGAACCTTGATGAATCCATTTTCATATGGAAGAAACGAAATGGTCATATGAGTTGTATGTTAAAAGATATTTGGGTTTTCGTGAAACAGGGCCAGAACGGTTTCTGGATTCTCTGTTCCGACTTTGAAAATTCATTATAAATTAATCAGAGATAATTAGGAGTCATACCATATATTTATAAATTCCTATTTGAGTCTAGTTTCTATAGAAACAAACGACATCAGTATTGAAGCCCTGCACAGGGAGTTATTCGAGTTGTAATGCACGAAGGTCAGTGTAGTCGACCCCCGTAACATGGGAGACTTTAACTAATAAACTGTACTAATTGGCTTGACCAAAAATTCTAGAAAAAAATCTGTAGATGGACATGTGAGTATAGTTTCAGGGAAAAATTACAAAACTGATTTTCGAGTTGTAAAACTCAAGTTATGATTTTTGAAGCGACTAGTACACAGATTGGCAGCTTGTCTGGGAAATTCTCAATAAGTGGTTTGAAGTTTGTTAACACCTCGTGTTCGACTCCGGCGACGGTATCGGGTTCGGGGTGTTACAATTTTATTGGTATCAGAGCTATGGTTTAGTCGGTTCTAGGACTACCATAGCACGTATGAGTCTAGCTATACATGCCTTAATGTTAATGTTTAAATGTGTGATGACTTCTGACGGTTAAAATTATTGTTTTGATTAGTAAATGGATCCCGGTGTAGAGAGAACCTTGGCGGATGACGTTGAAAGTGTAGCGGCTGCTCCTGCACAAGGGACGCCACTGTTGAACCTCGGTCATCTGTGAATAATCAGGGTGAGGGGCTAGACAAGCCTTCTTTACCATGATGAATGAGTGGGTCGCATAATATGCCCGAACCAATCCGGCTGTCCAACAATTCCCGAATTTGAATAATCCACCCCAAGAGCCCGTAATGCCATCGATTCATCGACCCTGTGAGGCTGAGTAAGCCACTGTAGACTTGATTAGGAAGCGCGCGCTGAAGAGTTCAGGCCATAGTTCTTGATGATGCCGAAGGGTCGAGTTCGCTTGATAACACCATTGGTGTTTGATGAACTCATGCACACCGATGAATGTCTAAAGTGTGCTATATCCTTGTTGCGAGACTCACCTACTATTGGTGGAGGACCTTGATTTCCATAGTTCCAAACGAACGAGTTACTTGGGATTTCTTTCAAACGGAGTTTCAAAGAAATATATTAGTCAACGGTTCATCGATCAAAAGCGTAAGGAATTCTTGGAACTCAAGCAAGGTCGTGATGAAGATGTCTGAATACAAACATGAGTTCATAAGACTCACCAAGATGCCCGGAGTGTGTGGCTGATGAGGTTGCTATGTGCAAGAGGTTTGAAGAAGGATTGAATGAAGATCTAAAGCTACTAGTGGGTATTTTGGAGATAAAAGAATTCGTAACACTAGTTGAACGAGCCACGCAAGGTGGAGGAACTTGGAAAGGAGAAGAATAAGGCTGAATTTGAAGCTAGAGACTATCGCAAAAGATCGACGGGTAAAGCTCCGTTCTCGGTGTAAAGAAGTCCGGGAGGACACCAATAAATCGAGGACGATCGGGAATTTCTATTAGAGCACGACCATTGACGGACTCGAGCTACTTGGTAGCTAGTGTGGGCAATAACCGTCAAGAGAAACACTGAATGCTCCCAATGTGGGAGAAGACACATAGGTGAATGTTGGGGTAAGTCTACCAATAGGGCTTGTTACGGATGCGATTCAAGGACCACTTCATTAGAGATTGCACGGAGCTTGATGAGAAGAATAGGATGCAAGGTGCAAGACCTAGTGGAATGATGACTAGAGGTAGACCACCAAGAATTTCAGGAGGTAGGGGTGGTAGTCGAGAGGGGCCACCGACACGGCTGTTCGATCCGAGACCGTACTCTGCTAGGGCATATGCTATCCGTGCACGAGAGGAAGCATCCTCCCCGATGTTATCTTTGGTACTTTCACTCTCTTTGATACTAATGTGATTGCTTTGATTGACCCTAGTTCTACTCATTCTTATATATGCGAAACCTTAGCATCCAAAGAAGACTTTACCTATTGAGTCTACTGAGTTCGTAATTCGGTGTCAAATCCCTTGGGTCGTTTCGTGCTTGTCGACAAAGTGTGCAAGAAATGTCCCTAGTAATCCGAGGGTCCTGCTTTCCGGCGGACCTGATGCTTTTGCCGTTTGATGAATTTGATGTTATTCTTGGTTTGGATTGGTTGACCGTGCATGATGCGGTTGTGAATTGCAAAAGCAAGACTATTGATTTGAGGTGCACGAATAACGAGATAATCCGAGTTGAGTCTACGAACTTAAAGGGGTTGCCAGCTGTAATATCAACAATGTTGGCCCAGAAACATGTAAGAAAGGGGTGCGAAGCATACCTTGCGTATGTACTTGATGATAAGGAATTGGAAAAGAAACCCGAATCGGTGCCGGTGGTTTGTGAATACCCGGATGTTTTTCCTGAAGAATTACCGAGTTTACCACCTGTTCGGGAAGTAGAGTTTGGTATTGAGCTTGTACCTGGGACTACGCCAATTTCGATAGCTCCGTATTGTATGGCACCAACCGAGTTGAAGGAGTTGAAAGCTCAGTTGCAAGAGTTGATGGATAGAGGTTTCGCTCGACCAAGTTTTTCACCTTGGGGTGCACCAGTGTTGTTTGTGAAAAAGAAAGACGGAACCATGAGGTTGTGCATCGACTATCGTCAGCTTAATAAAGTGACAATAAAGAACAAATATCCGTTACCGCGTATCGATGATTTGTTCGATCAACTGAAGGGAGCCTTAGTGTTCTCAAAAATAGATTTGAGATCGGGCTATTATCAGTTGCGAATTCGGGATTCAAACATACCCAAAACTGCCTTCAAAACGAGATTTGGTCACTACGAGTTCTTAGTGATGCCGTTTGGGCTCACTAATGCCCCTGCGGTATTTATGGATTTGATGAATCGGATCTTTAGGCCGTATTTGGATCGGTTCGTAGTTGTGTTCATTGACGACATCTTGGTCTATTCAAGAGATGAGGCCGAACATGTGGAGCACCTGAGATTAGTGTTGCAAATTTTACGGGATAAGCAGTTATATGCTAAGTTCAGCAAGTGTGAGTTCTGGTTAAGAGAGGTTAGCTTCTTGGGTCATGTGGTATCCGCATCGGGTATTCGAGTCGACCCGAGCAAAATTTTAGCCATACTTAACTGGAAGCCTCCAAGAAATATTCTCGAGGTTCGAGCTTTTTGGGACTTGCGGTTACTACCGACGGTTTGTAAAAGGATTCTCGATGATAGCCACACCCATGACTTAAACCGCTTGTAAAGATGTCAAGTTTGAATGGACGGAAAAGTGTCAGAAAAGTTTCGACCAATTGAAAACTCATTTGACGGAAGCTCCAGTACTAGTACAGCCCGAATCTGACAAAGAGTTTGTCATCTATAGTGATGCCTCCCTACTTGGGTTAGGTTGCGTATTGATGCAAGAAGGTCGAGTTGTGGCCTATGCGTCGAGACAATTAAAGCCACATGAGAAAAATTATCCGACCCATGATCTCGAATTAGCTGCCATCGTATTCGCCTTGAAAATATGGCGACATTACTTATTTGGTGAGAAGTGCCATGTATTTTCGGATCACAAAAGTCTCAAATATTTGATGACTCAAAGAGACTTAAATCTGAGACAAAGACGTTGGCTTGAGTTGTTGAAAGATTATGAGCTGGTCATTGATTATCACCCGGGAAAGGCTAATGTGGTTGCGGACGCCTTAAGCCGAAAATCACTGTTTGCTTTACGAGCAATGAATGTACACTTGTCTATCCTACCCGACAATGTGTTAATAGCCGAATTAAAGGCCAAACCATTATTGACTCATCAAATTCGCGAAGCTCAGAAAGTTGACGATGAGTTGGTTGCAAAACGGGTTAAGTGTGTTCCGAACAAGGAATCGGAGTTTCAAATTGATGATGACGATTGTTTGAGGTTCAGAAATCATTTGTGTGTTCCAAGAAATTTAGAACTCATTTCGATGATTCTGAACGAAGCTCATTGTAGCCGAATGTCAATTCACCCGGGGAGTACGAAGATGTACAACGATTTGAAATGTCGGTTTTGGTGGCATGGTATGAAACGAGACATCTTCGACTTTGTTTCGAGATGTTTAATATGTCAACAAGTGAAAGCGGAACATCAAGTGCCTTCAGGGTTACTTCAACCGATCATGATACCCGAGTGGAAATGGGATCGAGTCACAATGGACTTTGTGTCGGGGCTGCCATTGTCAGCTAGTAAGAAGGATGCGATTTGGGTTGTTGTTGATAGACTGACTAAGTCGGCTCACTTTATCCCTGTGCGTACGGATTTTTCATTGGATAAACTAGCTGAATTGTACGTTTCTCAGTTGTGAGATTACACGGGTACCGATTGTGTCGGATAGAGATCCGAGGTTCACCTTGCGATTTTGGAAGAAATTGCAAGAAGCTTTGGGTACCAAGTTGCATTTCAGACCGCCTTTCACCCCAAACCGATGGTCAATCCGGCGAATAATTCAGATACTTGAGGATATGTTGAGATGTTGCATCCTCGAGTTTAGTGGTTCATGGGAACGATATTTACCTTTGATTGAATTCGCTTACAACAATAGTTTTCAATCAAGTATTAAGATGGCGCCTTACGAGGCCTTGTACGGGCGTAAATGCCGTACACCATTGTTTTGGACCGAGCTCGGTGAGAGCAAAATTTTTGGAGTGGATTTGATTAAAGATGCTGAACAGAAAGTAAGAGTAATCCGTGAAAATCTGAAGATAGCCTCCGATCGTCAGAAGTCGTACGCGGATCTGAAACGAAAAGACATTGAGTATCGTGGGAGATAAAGTGTTTCTTAAAGTTTCGCCTTGGAAAAAGATACTCGATTTGGGCGCAGGGCAAATTGAGTCCGAGGTTCATCGGGCCATATGAGATATCCGAACGAGTTGGTCCGATTATGTATCGTCGATTTTGCCCCGAACTTGAAAAGATTCACGACGTCTTTCATGTTTCGATGCTTGACGCTATAGATTAGATCCGTCGCACGTAATTAGTCCATCAGAGGTTGAAATTCAAGCCGATATGAGTTATGAAGAAGAACCGATTCGTATCCTAGCTCGTGAAGTGAAGGAGTTGCGAAACAAAAGGGTTCCGCTGGTGAAGGTGTTATGGCTCAAACACGGGATAGAAGAAGCTACTTGGGAACCTGAGAACTCTATGAAAGAGCGATACCCATATCTATTTACCGGTGAGATTTTCGGGGATGAAAATTTCTTAAGTGGGGGAGAGTTGTGATAGCCTTAAAACGACCCTAGTCGGAATGTGGTTTCGGGACCACAAAACCGAGGCATAAAAATAATTTAATATTTATTTTATTGCCTATAATATGTGTTAACTCATGTGTGACATTTTTGATGTTTTGATTTAGAGTTATAAATGTGAATTTCACTAGAAAGGACCTAGTAGAAAACTTTGGAAGTATGATGGGGGAATGTGTAATGACTAATTAAAGCATGCATGCAAAACAATGGCCTTGCATGTCAAATATCCCTCTTTTTATAAGAGGTGGCCGGCCATGACAATGAGGGATGGGCAAAACATGTCATAGACATGTTTTGTTGGTGCATTAGGGAGAAAAGAAATAAACAAATAAGCATGGGTAATAAAGAATGAAAAAAAAATGTGTGTGAGTGAACCCCCTATTGCCGTGTATTGAAGTAAAGAAAAGAAAAAAAATTTGATCATCCTTTCATTCTCTCTTGACCGAAAATCCTAAGGAAGAAGAGGGAATTTTTGCTTCATGTTTGGTTTGGAAGAGGATTAGGAAGGGGTTTGGCTATACTTGCATCAAGATTAAGGTATGTTTGAGGTTGTGCCATGAGATTCATGCATGTTTTAGTTACTAGCTTGATGTTCTTATTAGCCCATGGTTCAAATCTTTGTTATATCATGGGGATGGTATTTGGCCAAGGTGGATTTTTGTTAATGCCATTGCATGTTAAATATGAAGCTTGTTAATGGTATATGTGATGGGGATTGATGGCTCTTGGACTTTCTTTTTAGTATTTTGAGTAAGACATTAAGTTCTTTGCTTAATCATGACCAAAATTATGGTGTTGTGATGTATTCGGTCATGGTATATCCATAAGTATGATTCATGCATGTTGCATGGTAGGTAAGATTTGAGCTTTGGATATGTGTTTATATTTGGATATAAACAACATGAGATTCGCCCTTGCACCTACATGAATATGTGTTTGCACATGATGAATTGGTATGACATATATACTATTTCAAGGTGTATATTTGCTTGGATGATGTTTGGTTATGTAGTAAATGAGAGATGTGTATTGAGCTACAATATGTAATCGTTAGTTAGTAAAATGTATGCTGTTTTTTTGTGTGGTATTAAGTGTAAAATTGGCCTCAACATAGACATGAATATTCGGCCAAATGAAGTAGATTGGTGTGCATGTATTCGGTTAGAGGCAACCGTATTGAAGCCTTATCTTGGCTTAGATAATTGACTAAATGGGTAATAAGTGAGGATGGTTGCGAATATACAAACATACATATGCATGTGTAATTGAATTATGAATGTTTAGCAAGATGGTTAAACTAGTTGATTTATTGATTAAGCTCAAGGAGTTAAAGAAGGAGAATCAAGCAAGGGAAAGATGAAGGTCATCGAGTAGCCGACTTGGACTGTTTTACCCAACACAAGGTAGGTCACTAAGCATATATTTTGTATTGATTTAAATAGACATAATGTCTATGTAATTATGCCGAAAGGAATGATACATTTATATACATTTATGTATGTGGTGATGAAAGTATTGAATGAAAAGAAAAGAGGTGAGAAGTATTGAGTTGTTGATTTCGGCACTAAGTGTGCGGGTATAAACATTTGTGATCATGAGAATGGCACTAAGTGTGCGGGTTTAAAATTTGTACAGCACTAAGTGTGCGAGTTTGATCATATAGCACTAAGTGTGCGAGTTGATTATATAGCACTGAGTGTGCGGACTCACTATATGCTTTTGAATCACTATTGACACTGAGTGTGCGACATTATTGAGTTGACCACGGACAGCGGGTCGGGTAAGTACCTTGAGTTCATGGCTAATAGGCGCTATGTTTATATTTGGAGTTGAGCTTGGTAAGTTTGAACCTATGTGACAATGTAAATTGAAGTCACGTACATAAGAATTATCGCGGAATGAGTGAAAGGTCATGTAGATGTATGATTGAATCGAAAGGTCTAAGGAACTATGGTATAGTTTGGTTTGAATGGAGTAATTAGCCTCGTTCCATTTTGTTTCCTCTTGCGATAATGTTATTAATGGTTGTTAGTGCATTGCTTATGACTTACTGAGTTATATACTCATTTGGTGTTTGCTTGTCACCTATTTTAGGTTTCTTGGACTCGACTTTTTGCGTATTCCGGACCGTCATCGAAGTCATCACACCGGCTAACAACTTTTGGTATTTTCTTCGTAGTTGGTCTTGGAGTACATTACGGCATGTATAGGCTATTATGTTTTGTTTGAACTTGGTATGTAAAATTTTGAATAGCCATGCGAAAATGGCGTATAAATGTTTTGAGCATAATGTTATAATCATTTGGTATGTATATGCTCATTAAGAAGCACGGAAATGTTTGGCAATGACCAGCCATTAGAATGGGTCATCATGATTATATTTTGGACTATATATGAAAAAGGGGTGGTTGAATCATAGAAACTATGTGTTAGAGAAAGTCTACCCTAGAAATAGATGCTGGCAGCAATAGTGACGTGGATGTGAAAAATCACTAAAAATAGTAGGAATGGAATTAAATAGTGAATAAATTATGTCAATGAACCTTGATGAATCCATTTTCATATGGAAGAAACGAAACAGTCATATGAGTTGTATGTTAAAAGATATTTGGGTGTTCGTGAAACAGGGCCAGAACGGTTTCTGGATTCCCTGTTCCGACTTTGGAAATTCATTATAAATTAATAAGAGATAATTAGGAGTCATACCATATATGTATAAATTCCTCTTTGAGTCTAGTTTCTATAGAAACAAACAGCATCAGTATTAAAGCCCTGAACAGGGAGTTATTCGAGTTGTAACGCACTAAGGTCAGTGTAGTCGACCCCCGTAACATGGGAGAATTTAACTAATAAACTGTACTAATTGGCTCGACCAAAAATTCTAGAAAAAAAGTTTTAGATGGACAAGTGAGTCTAGTTTCAGGGAAAAATTACGAAACTGATTTTCGAGTTGTAAAACTCAAGTTATAATTTTTGAAGCGACTAGTACACAGATTGGCAGCTTGTCTGGGAAATTCTCAATAAGTGGTTTGAAGTCTGTTAACACCTCATGTTCGACTCCGGCGACGGTCTCGGGTTCGGGGTGTTACAGTACACATATACTCAAACATCCCAATAAATATCCTTTATAACTCCATCATATCTCACTATTCGACTTAACCTATTTCCAACAAAAAATCAACTTCCACATACCTGAACTTTGAATTCATTTAGCACATTCAATCACCGTTAACGATACCCGTATACAATCGATTTGGCATAAGGCCTCATATAGTATACCAGCATGGGATTTATTTTAGCACATAACCCATATATCCAAAATTATCAGCATTCATCAAAAATTCCTACAGACTTTCAAATGTTGAACTTAATCGAAATAATTTCTTGAATATGATTAACAAAAAAAAATACGGGTCATTTAGCAATAGCACATATGACTTCATATACCAAGCATTTCATAAACTAAATCCGTAACACATTTATAACATGAATTCATTTCTTAACAACATATCCACCATCTTTTTACGTATTCACTTATTTAGTATACATAACATAACATAATATGAACTCACAAATTTTTACTTTCATTTGATTTTCACATACCTTCCGTACATACCTGTATCACTTATTTTGATCTTACTTTATTTATCATCTTAAATATACCCGTTGAATCATTCGAAATCATTACGGATACTAATTAAGCACATATAGCTCTTACAATGCCATATCCTAGATATGGTCTAACATATTCTCACATATCGAGCCGATGCCATGTCCCAGACATGGTCTTACACACTATCTCAAATCAATGCCTTCGTCCCAGACGAGGTCTTACATGAATTCCACTTCACACACTTAGTGCCCACTGACCGATCTCACACTCATAGTGCTCGGTTAAAGGAATTTGCACACACACAGTGCCTCTAATCATTCACACACATAGTGCTCTTATTCATTCGTTATTACACATTGAAATGACTTAACCAAGTCTATAAACATCATGTATGTACACTTTTAAACATATCATCTCATTTAAATTTGATTTCGTATAGTAATGAACACTTAAACTTTGCTTAAATTACCGGCACGAAGCCTACTAGGCACGAAGGCCTGAATACACGTCACCAGCATGATTGCTCTTCGGGACCTAGCCCGGAGATAACACCAGCACGAATGCTCTTCGGGGTTTAGCACGGATATATCACTAGCACGAATGCTCTTCGGAACTTAGCCCGGATACATCACTAGCACGAATGCTCTTCGGGACTTAGTCCGGATACATCACTAGCACGAATGCTCTTTGGGACTTAGCCCGGATATATCACTAGCACGAATGCTCTTCAGAACTTAGCTCGGATACATCACTAGCACGAATGCTCTTCGGGACTTAGTCTGGATACATCACTAGTACGAATGCTCTTCGGGACTTAGCCCGGATATATCACTAGCAAGAATGCTCTTCGAGACTTAGCCCGGATATATCACTCTCAATTCTCATGTACATATACACATATAGCAATACACATTAGTATATCATTTACATTACTTGAATACAAACACAACATGCTTATCGACCATTCAATTTCCAGTTCCATAGCCACATACAAAAATCACATTTATAGTCATAACACTCTTTCAAAATTGCATCACTTATACCCTTATAATTCAATCCAAATCGAAATTCAAATACGAGTACATGATACGCACTGATCAACTTAATAATTTAGGCATATCTAAGTGAAGTTATATCGCAAATTCTCATAGTCAGAAGCTTGCTACAGCTCGATCGGGATCAAGATTCATTACAATACAGCAAACATATTTTAATAGTCAAAAATCATCATACTATCATTTTATCACTTTATGGCATGTATAAATAGACTCACGCGTGCTACGTTAGTCCTAGAATCGACTAAACCGTAGCTCTGATACCAATAAAATGTAACACCCCTATCTCGTGAATCGTCGCTGTAATAGGTAAGGGCATTACTGGACTTGTAACTCATGTCAGAACAGTAAAATTTTGAACTTTTTCTTGAAATAAAGATCGTTCATTTTAATAAGTACTCATCACAGCCAGAGGTAAAATTTAAACTTCACTAAGTAAACATTCAAAAGATGCCATTTTCGCATGGCTTATATACATTAACCAAAAATATTCTTCCGCCACTAGTCTATTCTATACATGCCATAAAATAATTCTAAACATAATAGTAACAAGCGGTGGATAGTGATAGTGTGACTAGTTGCTGACAATCCCAGAGCCCGTAGCTTCACAATGAGATCTATAAAACAGAGGAAACAGAGTAAACGGAGTGAGCATTACAATGCTTAGTAAGTTTTAAGCAGTGTCAACGGATAACAATCAAATTATAACATAGTTGTTCGTATATTTTATTTCACTCTTCCTTCGGGCATACCATCCCTTTACCGAATATGCACATCTCATCATATACAATAGGCAGATAAACTTTCACATAAAAGTGAGCTCATGTGACATAGATACATTGTATGATTTCACATAACCTCTCACACTGATCCGATGTCACATAATCATAGGAATAGTCTCATAGGTTGCTCTCGTATGCATCACATAACTACCTTATGATTTAGTTCAAATCAAGCTCACATATAAACTTGGAGTACATACCTATTTAACCTTTCGCATTGAATATATTTATAAGCAATTCTTATTACGAAGTCTTATAGCTTTAACCTCTACTTGGATTATCGGCGAGACCTTTAGCTCGATTTAAATCTCCACACGAGTTATCGGGTCTTACCCGGACAAAATCTCAACACGTAGTCATCGGGTCTTACCCGGACATAATCTCCACACGTAGTCATCGGGTCATACCCGGAATATATTTCCAAGTTTCATGTACATTTAATCACATGTCACAACATTCACATCGACTGTCATATTTGTAATTCATTTGCCTTATCAAATATCTAATAATACACACCTTTCACATTTGGTCGTTCGGCCACAATATACGCACATCGCCTACATATTTCACACTAGCCATTCAGCTTTACCACATATACATATCTCATATATATATTTCACATTGACCACTCGGCTTTACCACATATGCATATCTCATATATATATTTCACATTGACCATTCGGCTTTACCACATATGCATGTTCATATTCACCACATTGGCCATTCGGCCTTATCACACATATGCATGCTCACATTCATCACATTGGCCATTCGACCTTATCACATATATGCATGCTCACATTCATCACATTGGCCATTCGGCCTTATCACATATATGCATGCTCACATTCATCACATTGGCCATTCGGCCTTATCACATATATGCATGTTCACATTCATCACATAAAATCCTAAATCAAAATATAAATTTTCATGTATTCACATCACAATTATCCAAATATACTTCACATACCCCATATACTATCATGTATACACTTTGTCTTGGCCGAATCTACATCAATCATTTTCCAATGAATAATTCAATTTCACGCCATACTATCATTTCATATTTGAATACTCATAAACTTACAATTTCACAAAATTTAATATCAAAGATCCGTCTAGCACTCATATATCGTTTTACAATATCAAGATTTAGAATTCACGTATGGGTTTAATCAATAGCTTATGAGCAACTAAAACAAGTTTTATCCATGTTTACAACAAAATCACATATTCACTACGAGCTGTTTTCCTGAGCAATAGTCACTAAATTGTTTATAACTGGAGCTACAAAACTCCAAATCACTTGCCGTTAATTTTCCCTGAATATAGACTCGTATATCTTCCATCCATAAAATTTCCAGAATTTTAGGTTTGGCCAATCAATACCAGATTTTTCTTAAAGTTTCCCCTGTTCCACTATTTGACTAATCTGACCATTCTTCACTACGAATCAAATTTTTCATTGTACAGACTTCATAATGTGTTCTATTTAACTTCATTTGAAACTAGACTCATTAAGGAGTCTAAGCATATAAATATTATCTTATAACCATTTTTGTACAAATTATAATGATTTTCTAAAATCACGTTACTGCTGCTGTCCAAAGCAAATTATTACAATTTGCTCTTAAATTTCCAAGTCCAAACACTTATGAACTTACCATTTGAGTTTAAGACATATCATGGCCACATCATATCTTATTAAATCAACTCATTATGTCCTATTATGATTGAATTTACTCAACGTTTAATCACTTAAAACTTACCTCGGAAGTGGTCGACGATTAGATGTCCACGGCTATTCGTTTACTTTCTCTTTTCCCCTAACCGACTTTGATCCTCCTTGCTCTTAAGCTTAAGTAAAACAATAGATTTGCTTAAGTACTTAACTAATATTATTCACTTAACAATCACATTTGGCAATCACATATCATTTAATCTTTGATTGACCAATTTAACACATACCAAAATCCAATCATACATCTAACCTTTATCTCAATACCAAACCGAGTTATAAGATCATACATTATACTAAGCATATCATTAAACATACCTATTCAATTTAGCTAATTTCATAGCCGATTAATCACCTTACCCCACATTACTCAATGCCGAATATTAACCCAACATCACAAGCATAATCACCATGAAACTCACCTTAATACACGTTTTATCCCATTGTCGAATATATATATATATCATCAAACAAATATTTATTCACATTACAACAATTCAAGCACATCAAAGCATAGTCGCATGTATCATTCTTCTTAAATTCAAAAATAAATACATGGGCTAACTTCAAAATCTATTTAACAACTCAACTTTATAAACACATATTCGGCTAGGAAGAAAGATTGATAATTTAACAACCTTAGCTTAACACATAATTTGTTGTGACGCATCTTTAAGCATTCTTTTATTCCATCAACTCAAAACACATTCATCACTCTCAATAACTAAACTCATATTCGGCAATGGCCTCCAATATAGTGACCGATTCTTCTCAACTAGCACCTAGTGTACACACATGATCATTTGTTTGATTCAAGCACCTATTTACCAAAAATTCATCCAAATTAACAAGAACAACAACCACATTCTTTGTTATCTACCATGACCGAAACCCATATTCATTCACCAAATATCAAAAATTTATCATCAATTTGACATATAAGGACATAACCAAATGTTTCTTGCAACACAAACTCAAAAATTAACACATGGGTCATGTTATGAGCACCAAAACAAACTCAACTTCACAAAAATTTCAAAAGAATATCATGATATCATACCTTAATTCCCCCCCCACACAAGATGGCCGAATGCCTTAGGTGTGCTTTCTTCCATTTCTTGGTTAGTTTCGGCTTGAGAGAGGTAGGAGAAGAAGATGAACATTTTTTTTCTTTTCTTTTGTTTTCTTCCTTCAATTCACGGCAATGGAGGGGGCATGGATGAGACAACTTTGTTTTCATCACCCTCTCTTTTCATTACTTTATTACTAACCTCTTATTTTATTCTTTCTAACATAACACACTAACACAACATGTTTCCAACATGTTTCACCCCATAGCATGGTAGGCCACTAGCTCTAATTTTGGGTAATTTGACATGCAAACCCATCATTTTCATAACATGCATTAATAGGCCACTTTACATTTGTCTAGCACATTTCTAAATTTTCTCACATAAGTCCTATTTAATAAAATTCACTTACAATTAACAAAATTCAAACATGAAATTTTCACACATGCATATATACATATAATAAGCATCAACTATGACGGTTAATTATTTTTATGACTCGATTTTGTGGTCCCAAAACCATTTTTCGACTAGGGTCAAATTAGGGGTGTCACACAGGTGCCCCACGTCCATAGCCATTGCCAAAGCGACCTTGGCCACGACCTCTCGGCGGCTGCGGTCCACCTCGCGCTAGTTGGACAGGTTGCACAGCCCCTTGTTCAGCCACTTGAGTCTGAGCTGGCCTCCTAGGACAATCCCTGATCCTTTGTTCCTTTGATCCACAACAAAGACTAGCCCCAGAATGCCCCAGAATGCTTCCAGCATTCCCCTAGATGCATTCTACCACAACCTCCACAAGCTTGTGGTCTAACTGTGTTCATTGGAACTACTCGAACCGGTTCCCTCATACTAGCTCTCTTAACATTTCGGTTTGCAGCACCAGCTGGTCCAGCATCCCTCCTGAATCGATTTCGATCCCTGTCGCGGTTCTTTCGTTCGGCTTGCTTCACCTCTTCAGCTATCTTAGCCTTCTCTACCAGTGCAGCAAAATCGCGCTCTCTCTGCGGAGCTATAAGCACCCTTAGCTCATCCCTGAGGCCATCCTCAAAATGAACACTGCGCTCATATTCGGTGGAGACAATGCCACTAGCGTACCGGCTGAATCGTAGAAACTCTGCCTCATATTCAGCAACGGTCTTACTACCCTGGGTCAGGTTCAAAAATTCCTTTCTTCGTGCATCCACATAGCTAGCTCCGACATATTTTACCTTGAAGGACTGCTTGAACAACTCCCAAGTTACCCTCTCAGCTGGGGTACCCTCTCTCACAGTGATCCACCACTGATATGCCTCATCCTGCAGTAATGACACCAGCCCTTTTAACTTCTGTTCCACTGAGTAGTCCAGGTCATCCATAATCTGCTCCGTGGCTTCCAGCCAGTACTTAGGCACATTTGGGGCTACTCTAGATATACCCCTAAAAACCTTCGCTCCGTTGGCCCGGAGTCACTCAGAAATGGGCCCCCTACTCATGGGCCCGACATTAGCTCTGGCTACCCTTTCCAAAACTCTTAACATGGCCTGGGACAGAGCGTTGTCCCCTACGGCCTGATCATACGGCCTATTTTCATCCACCGGTGGTGGTCGTGCCACTCCAGCTGGTATGTGTTTAGAAGACGAAGATCCAGCTTGAGTACTACCTCGGCCTCGACCACGGCCTCTTCCCCGAGTAACTCTCGTACTCATATCGATTTATCTGATTACAAATTTTATGCCGTTAGTTTACTGTTTCCACTATTTATTACGGAATATCTTATGAACAGATAAAGTTTCAGAGTTGTTCTCGTGCGACCGCAGTTTAGCTACTGTCTCAGTTCTCTAGGGCTTAGTTTACCCTACAGTCTTAGTTTTGTAGCCTTAATGCTACATTATCTATAGTACTATCTCTAAGGCTCAAGATTATCTACTAAGATGCGATTTAGTATATAAAACAGAAAGATACTTACAGACTTGGTGCCGGGGATTCAGTGTGCCACCTCATCAGTTTTCAGACAAACTCAAAAGATTTAGGCCTTTTTAAAATCCATTTCTCACACCTTTGGTTTAAAGAAAACAGGTTCGGAAATTATCTCCTTTCAACAAAAAATTTGTTTTCAAAAATCAGATTTTTCAAAAATACCCTCTGTGGGCTCAAAGTTTTGAGAACCTTTTTGGACCCGATCCACAGTCGAGTTGTTGCAACTGGGCTCTGATACCACTAAATGTAACACCCCAAACACAGCCCAGACGTTACGGTCTAATTCAGCGTGTGACATGGAGAATGTTACTAAAGAAGTTATGTTTTATCCAAAAATCTTTCTTAAGGTTTGAAGAATGTTTTGTTTTAAGTTAAAGTGAATGGAAGCTATGCACCAAGTAGGAAGCCAGAAAAGAGGAGGTAAGTCTGGTGGACTGCTTAAGTACCAAGCTCTTCACGGATCCAATCCTAGACATGCACACATCCATTGCCATACTTTAAGCCTGTTACTAGTCCACGAATAATTAATTAAGTTTAAGTCTATTTAAAATATCCATTTCTTTTGAAAACGTTTACATTGCGGAAGCTTTGCCCGGTTATCGTGTTATTTTGAAAATAAGTAACTTTTATAAACCGCGCCCTAGAGCTAACCAATTTAATAACCAAAAATAATAAAAAGAGCGGCCTTATTACAACTTAAACCAGAATAAAAATAGTCAAAATAATAAATGCGAAACATAAAAAAACAGAAATTAATCTTCGTGGCCACTCTGAATCCCGCCCAGCTCCAAGTCCACCAACTAGGGCTCACCTGCAAGGATGGAAGAGAAATGGGTGAGTTTGGAAAACTCAGTGTGTAAGGAAAACCCATCCAAAGCCCAAGTCAGCTCAAGCCCATTGGGCCTAAGCCCATTCAGATAACAGTGGGTATTGGGCCGAAGCCCTTTTCAGAATACAATAAACTGGACCTTAGCCCCATTTTCAAATAACAGTATGGCCCAAAGGCCCATTCCAGAATAGATCAGACATACTCATGTATGCAAGCCCAACCCAGCCTATAACCAACTGCTAAACTCGACCCATACCAGCCCTACACTCCATGTGGGGAATAGCTCAACCCACACTGCCTTACACTCCATTCTTGACATTCATTGTTCGATTATCGAGAAGTTGAGGCAAAGCCTCCAGTACATGGACAAGCCACTTTCAGTACTTCCTCCATCAGTATCCCAGTCCCATGCATCAGATAATAATAACATGGCATGCAGTAAATAATAACAGTTAAACATGCATTCACGTCAACCTTAACCCTATGGGTATATCAGTAATTTTACTCCTAGGGGTAAATCTGTAAATTGTCCACCTATAAAGGCATTTCAGTAAATTTATCAGTTTTAAGGGTTTTTATGCATATTCCCACCTTTCACGTACTAACAGAAACACTTACCGAGGGTTCTTACCGAATTAGGCTCGTTGGCCCACTATCCCAATTTTGGCCCATAAAGCCTAAAAATATCGAAGGCACAGAAATCATGAACTCTGTAGTCTAAACATTTTAGTTTACCAAAAACATTAATCAATTTACTTCACGAGCATTCGCACACTCGCAAGTCCATAAAATACTAGTTTTTCGGCATTTTGGCTTTTCGGCTTTTGTCGATCTAGACTATGAAAGGGTGTCAGTTACACACCTATTTGGACGATATGCTGACGAGATCCACACATGAACTACCTACAATTGGATTACTAACACGTTAATCTAACTATTAAAGCGAACTACATATTAACCCCCTTACCATATTCGGCCAAAAACACCTTAGGCACTAGCGATCCTACCTTTGCTGAAATTAGCGACTAGGTTTAGATCCAGTCGTTCCACTTGTCCAAGCCTTCTATCAGCAGCCTCTAGATCACACTATTACCAAAATAAAACAATTATAACAACCCTTAGAGCCACAAGCGCAAATTGACAGCCTCCATAACCTTTAGGGGGTTTCGGCTTTTTCTAAAACCTGAAATAAAGATTAGGTTCGAAACTTACCACCGGTTCCTTCAGTCAATGATTCCAATTAACTCCTACTCGATTCTGATGTAGATCTAACCCCTCAAATGATAACAAAATTCAAGCCCTTAGAGATCTCAGAACTCGGCTATGTCCCTAAGGCTATGCGTTTTCGGCTTTTTACAACAGTAAAGAAAAGGTGAGGGTTTTGTAGTGGCTTTTTCGACAGAGGTTTGGGGTTTAGAAAAAGATAGAATTGATCAAAAAGGATGAAGAAAGACTAGTAGGTTTTGCTAGGAGAATTTGGCACAGACAATATGAACCTTCGGGATTTCAGCTTTTGTGATATTCGGTTATAAGGCTTAAAAATAATAGTAAGGAAGTGGTGTGGGGAAGAGTGGTAGAATGATTCAGCTATGGAGAAAAGAAGAGGAGAAGGTAGATGAAGAGAAAAAGAAAAGAAAGGAGGAAGAGGAAAGATGGTCAGAAAAACGGCACACTTACCCCTAAATGTCAAATTTATACTTGGCATTTAACCTAGCCGTAATTTGCCCCCTAAGCAAACCCTTGGCCGGCCAAATCTTGCTCCCCAAGAGTCCACCATTCGGCCAATACTACTCTCCCTAATCAGCTCCTAAATCCTCTCCCTTATCCCCTCCTTACTCAATCCCTTGAGCAATTTAAACTCCTCCTGACAGTCTTTCACTTAAGTTCCATTACTTACTCTTTCCAACCATAAAAATAATTCCCTTAATATGCTTTCATTGTGACTTGAACCTTGGTTCTCCCTAGCATCCACACGCCACCTTTATAGCCTCCCCAGTGGCGTCACATGCCACTTTGCCACCTGCTTCCTTGTGTTTAATTTTTACCCAATTAATACTTAAAAGCCCAATTAACCAGAACCCCTTTTTCCTATGGAATCAAAACTAATTAAAATTACTGGGTTTTAACTTAAGCTTGGTCCTTCTAGAGGCCAACTAACCTGATTAAATCTACGCCAAGCAGACAGAACACCAAAAATTTAAAATTTGCCAACATCCACAGAATTCTCGAAAATTGGGGCGTTACATACCCCAAATCATTACAACCTACCCTTCACTTACTGACGTATAACCAGCGGAGGAGGAATGCACTCCTTGTCTGGAACAATTGAAAAAAGGATGCACTAAGATAAGAAAGATTCAATGGCCAAATCAGTTGCACCAGAGAAAAGGCAGAAAGGAACAGTAGGGATAAAGGAAAGCGTTAGAAAGGGAAAGCGTAAAGCCGCAAGGAGACAGAAGTAAAGCAGAAACTTACCTATCAATATTCGACCAAGAAATGTGCAAGATAAAAAGAGAAAAGAATTGAGTGAGAGGGAAGAAGGGCATTCAACCAAAGGTAAAAGGGAGAGCACTCTTGGTAGAAGAGTAGAGGAAGAAAAGGGAACCAGCTAACAAGGGAAAGGTAGCCGAAAGGGAGAAGAAAGTCAAAAAGCAGAGAAAGAAAAATACCCAAATGAACCCCAACACTATTCAGCCTCCAAGAAGAGAAAAAAGCCAAAAATGTTGACAGAAAGTGAAAGTGAAGAGAGAAACGAACCCAAATCTGAAATCCCCAAAGCCAAGAGTTCAAATTCGGCACTACTCTCCCACTCCTTTCAAAATCCCACAATTTTCTCCCCGAATCACTCAAAACCGACCACTCCTCCCTTAACCACCTAATTCAAATTCCACTACAACTCTTCAGTAGTTCGGGTTGACTGCAACTCCCCCACATCCTTAGCAGCAAAATAAAATATGCCATTACTCTAAGCAGGACTCGAACCTCATACCTTAGGTAACAGCAACACACCACTTGTCCCCTAGACCAGCAGGCCGATTCTGAGATAAAATACCCACATTTATTTAAAAGCCTACTGACTAGAGACAGGGGTTTATCCATATAAAACTAAAATTTTTGCACGAGCCAAGGCTTGAACCTAAGACTTCTCAAACTATTCCCAGGACACTTAACCATGAAGTAGACATGTAGTTGTGTCACTTTCTTGCACAACTAAACATTTATGTGTAGCCTCCTAATTGTTCCCATGCTCAAGACCTAATATTTCTAGGCCCAAAACTTGGGGCATTATAGATATCATACTTATTTGTTTTTGATAATCTACTAAGGATATCAAGAAACATTAGATGGACTATGCAAGTGTGAATATTCCATGACTTGTGACCATTCTAGATATAAAGGACAAATTGATTTAATACATGAAGGGTTAATCATAGAGAGGTTATGTCAAATTATGACTTCTTGTAACTTATGTAGAAATGATGCATTGCTAGATGCCACTTATTCTTTGTAATATTAGAATCGCTCTAGTATTACTACTTACAAGAACCTATAGGGTCACACCCTATGGTTGAAACAAACGGAATCCAAACATAGTTGGTATTGAGTTTAGATGTCACATAATGTAAATTGATTATAGAATTAATTCAATTGGGCCGTTAAATATCGAAGGAATTATATGTACAAGTAAGTTGTACACATAATGAAAAATATGGTTAAATTAATATATGAATTTGATTCGTATAAAATTTAACTAAAAATAATTTACCAAAATCCTTTTTATAATTATTGTAATTATATTTTAGGATCAAATATTATTATAACTATTGCAATTGTATTTTTTTATCAAACATCTAACATCTTGAAACAGGGCCTAGTTAGAATAGTGGTTTTGGGACCACAAATCCGATGTTAAAATATTTTTTATGATTATTATGATTCTAGGATATGAAAAATAAGCATGTGTTAAAGTTTCATGAAGAAATTCTAAGTATAAGGTGTCTAATTGGAAATTAGGGACCAAATTGAATAAATTGCAAAACTTAGGTTCTAGAAGCAATTTGCATGAAATTTCTTTGAATTATAAATTAGAAAGTCTTAGATAGTAATTTTCTTAATTTATAACTTTTTGGACAAAAAATAGGCATGCATAGAAAAATTTAGAAGTTTTGGAAGGAGGGGCATTTTGGTCATTTGGTAATAAACTTAATAAAAAGGGAAAAAGAAAGCCAAAATCAACCATATTCTTCCCCTATAGCTGCCAAAATTCCTAGAGCTCCATAAGCTAGGGTTTTTAACATTTCAAGCTCAATAGTAAGTGCTCCCTAGCCCCGTTTTTAATGTTCTTTGTAATTTTGAGATCCTCGTAACATGCTCTATCCAATTCTACCCATATCTCAAGCTAAGGCTCATGTTTGAAAATTTATCCATGCATGAGATACTTGTGTTGTGATGATTTATGGAGTAATATGAGAGTTTAAAGGATGGTAAACAACTTTTACTAGGTAGGTTTTCATGGAAATGGTCTAAATGACCATTTTGAAAAAAAGTATAAAATATGTGGTAGAAATGTGAAATAGAGGGAAATATGGGCTGGTATGAGCTTAGGATACATTCATCTAGGCATGGGTAACCAAGGAATTTCATGCATTCCATTATACGAGCCTAGGGACTAATTTGTAAAAATGTGAAATGTTGGGGGCAAAATGGTCATTTTGCCCGAGCATAAAATATAGGTCCAAAATGAATAGTATGAGGTTTTAATAATTTATTTTTACTGATATAAACCTCGAGGAAAATATTCTGGAAGTCGATCGTGGAAAACAAAAGGTTTCGGAATAACTGAAATATGAAGCCGAAGCAATTACTAAGTAAGTTTGTGTAACTCAAAGTAAACCTTAAATATGCTTGAAAATGCATATTCTTAAGTGTATGTTAATTTAGGTATTGATTGCATGACTATCCATGAAATGTGGTAGTGTAAAATGAAAAAGATGGCAACTGTCTCGGTTGAATGAAAAAGGAAGATTCGATGGGTAAATTCTTATTTATATGACATGAGATCTTGCATGTGTTGCAGAAAGGGATTTAGCCCGGATGGGTAATCTAGTGATCTTAGTATAGCAAGGATCCAACCCGGACGGGTGTTCCTTAAATGATTGAACCTCCCAATGAATATATGTGCATTGTGGATTTAGCTCGGAAGAGTAATACGATTAAGGACTAAAATTAGCTTGGAATGGCATTTCAGATCCCAACGTTTTGGAGTAATTTTCGTTGCAAGTGATTTAGCCTGGAATGTTAATCCTGACAATACTCCTTGAATTTATTTTATAAGGGATTTAACCTGGATTGGGAATCCTGCCGTAAGAGTGAGTTCATGGTAGTGTATATTTAAAATGGTCACTAGCATGACTTGACGGTAAATGGGATACCCATCGAGATTTCCAAGAAATTCAACAGAACTGTGAGAAGACCCGAGAATGGAAATGTTTGAAATGATGATATCACTAAGATTAATGCTATATGGCTTGAAAGGAAACTAACTTGATAATTGAGTGTATGTGATAGGGAATTTATACTATGCATGTTTGGCATGAATATCTTTTATGGTTGTATGCAAATAACCGGTAAGTTTACCTTCCTGTTATCTGAACTTACTAAGCATGTTAATACTTACCCCCTTTCCTTTCCTTGTTTTACAGAGCTCGTGGACTTGTGAAGATTGGAAGACGATTGGATTATTGTCAACACTATCAGCTTATCTTGCTTTGGTGTATAGATACTTTTACTTTGTTACAATGGGATATATAGGCTTTTGGTTATTTCATTATATGTGTCATTGGTTAACTAATGTAAGGGCTTGAATGATATACTTAATCATTTTGTATATGGCCATAAGACATGGCTCATTTTGATGTAAGTTGTAACCTATTAATTGTGCATGTTGGTGTTTAAATGTTCATGAGATGGTTAAATGTGTTATTTCATGAATGGACATATGGAATGTGGCCAAATCACTTGGAGATGGCTAGGTCATAATTGGCAATGAGTTATAAAATGAGCCAAGTCTAAATATGGTAACCCTTAATACAAAGAGGATAATCTAGCATGTATAAAACCAATAAGATGAGTTTATTATGCAATAGAACATTGAAGGTAGTCATTGGGCACATTTAGGCCCTGTTAAATACTATAGAAATTCACCGATGTGAGTGGATTTTGAGGGTGACCATTGGCTTGGATTGTAGCCTTCAAAAAGGTCCACATGGGTAAACACATGGGCGTGTGGTACGGTCATGTGTCCCCTGCACCTAAAATTTTTAGGTCAGTATGCATGGTAGTAAACACACGAGTAGAGACACGACTATGTGTCTCAACCTTGTGGAAGACACAGCCTAGCACATGGGCATGTGTCTTGGCCGTGTGCCCCTAAATGCGTGATGATGTCATAAATAGAATGTTCAGATTTTTGGACACGAGGGACAACACAAGCGTATCTAGGCCTTGTGAAGGACACGGACGTGTCTAAGCCTGTGAAGGACACGGGCCAGGGTCACGGGCGTGTGCTCGGCTGTGTGAAAACCGTTGTATCGAAATGGAAAATAAATTCAATAAATTCCACACGGGTAAGGGACACAAGCGTGTCTCAAGCACACGGGCATGTGCATTGCCTCTACATGGGCGTGCAAGGCTTAATTTTAGGAATTTTCCTAAGATTTTCTTAAGCTCTTGGTTTAGTCCCGGACCATTCTTAAAGCATGTTTTGAGTCTTGTAGGCCCATATTAGGACACTATGAATGTGGTTGATTGGTTTTAATTTGGAACAAAATTTTATAGCCTATGATTTTTCGGAAATATCGTGTTTGTGTATGGTAATGCCCCGTACCTTGTCTCGATCTCAGGTACCGGTAAGGCTTGTTACAAAACATTATTATAATTATGGTAATTATAATTATTATATTTGGTTAATTATTATGATTTTATTCATATAAAAAATATCAATTATTCCCGAATTAGGGAAAGTAATGTTTTTAGGAAAAACCTTATATACCTAAAAATAAAGTGTGTGAGGTCTAGTAGCCGTCAAGAGATTTTTCTCTCTCTAGAAAAGTTTTAGAGAGTGCTTACCGTTCGTTGTCACACCAGGTGGATTACGTAAAGGCTGAAACTTTTTGTAACGGCTTGGAATCGACATACAACAGGATAATTTGTTTCTTCAATTTTTCAGACAATTAAAGGTACTCGTTCATACCCTTTCACCCTGATTCCTTCCTTGCACATGGATCCTTGGATGTGATCGCTGGAGTTATTTTTTTCATTACGCCATGAGGTGTACCAGTGATCCTACATATGCTACTTCTATTTTGAATAAAGTACTATTAAATAGTTATTTGAGAGTACACAAAGTACTCAAAGCGGAGTTGAAAAACTCATTATAGGGAAATTCCAAGTAAGTGTACCTAAAATTATTAGTTCATGAAAACTATGATTTGTGATGTGTTGATGTATGAGATGATAATGTGTGTGCAAATCTCATCTCTATGTTATGTGATACATGGCTTCATTGATATGTAATGATCTAAATATGTGTTATATATATGTGTGTGATGAGATGCATGATTTAATATGAAAATATATTAAGGTACGGTGAAGTGAAGAAAAAGTGAATATTATGTGATATATGAAAATATGTGTCCTACACAGCGAAAGACACGCCCATGTCACAGCCCGTGTGGACATTCAAAATGGGATCACATGGCCGTGTCCCAGCCTGTGTTTGACCCTGTGTAACTCTTTGACTTGGGTCACACGGCCAACACACACGCCCGTGTGGCTAGCCCGTTTTCCCTTTGAAATGGCCACACACGCCTGTGCGCCAGGCTGTGTGCTAGGTTGTGCCAACCTGTAGGATATATTGACTTATACCACACGGCCAAGTCACACGCCCATGTGATGGGCCATGTGGAGCATACTGACTTGATTTATAATTCAACACTAGGGGACACACGGCTGTGTAAACTGACCGTGTGTGTAACACCCCGTACCCGAGACCGTTGCCGGAGTCGGACACGAGGGGTTAACAGACTTAATTCACTTATTTGCACAGTACATTTTAAATTTCCAGACATGCTGGCTAACTGCGTCACTGTCACCTTAAAAATCAGATCTTGAGTTCCAAAACTCGAAAATCAGTTTCGAAATTTTTCCCTGAAACTAAACTCATATATCCATCCACAAATTTATTTCTAGAATTTTTGGTCGATCCACTTAGTACATTTTATTAGTTAAATTCTCCCCTGTTACAGGGTTCGACTACACTGACCTTCCTGCATTGCGACTTAGATAACTCCTTATACAGGGCTTAAATACTTATGTCGTTTGTTTCTAATGAAACTAGACTCAAAAATGAATCTATACACATATGGCCTGACTTCTAATTATCTCTGGTTAATTTATAATGAATTTTCAAAGTCAGATCATGGGATCCAGAAATCTCTCTGGCCCTGTCCCACGAAAACTTAAATATCCCTTAAAATACAACTCATATGACCGTTTTGTTTCTTCCATATGGAAGTAGATTCATCAAGGTTCTATTACATAATTTATTCACTATTTAATTCCATTCCTAATATTTTTAGTGATTTTTCAAATTCACACCACTGCTGCTGTCAGCATCTGCCTTTAAGGTAGACTTTACCTAGTACATAGTTTCCATGATTCAACTAACCCTTTAGCATATATAGCACAATGTATGATCGTGATTAACCATTCCAATGGCCAATCATTGCCAAGCACATCCACACCTCTCAATAACCATATACATACAAAATGATTTATAACATTATGCTCAAAAATATATATAAGCCATTTTCGCATGGCTATCCAAATTTGTACAATACCGAAAGGTACATGACCAACATCAAAAAGGGTAGTCCTATACATGCCATTTCAAAGTTCAACCAAAAGTGTACCAAAAGGGGCTTTGATAGTGTGGACGACTTCGACTTCAACAATCCCGAGTCCGATAGCTGACGAACCAAAATCTATAAAACAGAGATTCAAAGAAACGGAGTAAGCATTTAATGCTTAGTAAGTTTTGAGCCATGCAATTAGACACAACTAAAGTGTAGTATTCATATAGCTAAACGGATAATTTCATATGCACAAATTCTCAATATCATACTTACTTCACATTACCAACCCTTATATTCATACACAAAAGATCAACTTAGCCAAAGGCCGGTAGCTCATTTATCGATGGCGAATACTAATTGTAAGGGATCAACTAAATCAATGCATATACGAGACATACCTCATTGCTGGGATTTTACGAGCATATTAATTGAAACTATTACAGCAAGGTTGCTCATTCCCAAGCCAAGTACCTTCGGAATTTAACCGGATATAGCTACTCGCTCAATGCCTTCGGGACATAGCTCGGATATAGTAACTCACACCAATGCCATCGGGACTTAGCCCGGATATAGTAGCTCGCACAAATGCCTTCGGGACTTAGCCCGGATGTAATAACTCGGACAAATGCCTTCGGGACTTAGCTCGGATATAGTAACTCGCACAAATGCCTTTGGGACTTAGCCCGGATGTAATAACTCGCACAAATGCCTTCGGGACTTAGCCCGGAACTAGTCACTAGTGCAAATGCCTTCGGAACTTAGCCCGGTTATCATCCGAATATTCATGCACATATCAATAAATCATGACACATTTATATCTCATTTTCATAATTAGAGTTCAAACACAAGTCACGTATTAAGCACTCCCATTTTCGGCTCACTAGCCACATACAAATAGCATGGTTTAGTTTGCTTTATGACACGATCTCTATGCACATACGGCTACCCGTCATGCGTATAGACTAATTTACTCATCATATAATTCAAGTAGAATCATCATATCACCGTATGTTTGTTATGCTCAAACATCATGACTTAATCAAATCATAAACTATGTCTCATTGCTTGAAAACTTACCTCGGATGTTGTCGAACGATTTCAATGGCTATTCAACCACTTTTTCCTTCCCTTTATCGGATTTAGTTCCCCTTTGCTCTTGAGCTTAATTTAACAAATAAATTGATTTAATCATTTGAGCATCGAAAAGAGGAACTCAAGGTACTTAGCCCATATATATATACATTAGACATTAAAGTCACATACATATGAAATCATGAATCAACTCCACACATTAACCCACACTTCCTTTTAGCCGATTGTCTAAGCCAAGATAAAAGCATCAATATGCTTGCCTCTAACCGAATACATGCAACACCAATCTTCTTCCTATGGACGAATATGCATGTCTATGTTGAGGCCGATTATATGCTTAATACTTCCTAGAAGTATGGTTACTTGTATTGATTATATATCATCTTGTTTCAAGTTCAAAACTCGGCTAATACGCATATATACACTAGTAATCAAATACTAACATTTTGCACTTCACCTTACTACCATTTCACATCTATTTTCTACCATGGCCGAATGCATCAAGACACCATACCATTCAATTTTGGTCATGGGTTACACAAAGAACTTAATGTCGACTCAAAATGCCAAAAAGAAAATCCAAGAGTCATCAATCACCATCACATGTATCATTACAAAGCTTCACACTTAGCATGCAAATGACATCAACACAAATCCACCTTAGCCAAAACTTAACTCATCTTCATGCCTCATCACCACAACATCAAACATCAACCAAGAAGACAACACCCATGGCCGAATATCATCTCCATCTCATAGCAAAGATTTAAACCATGGGCTAGGTAGAACTCAAACTAACAACTAAAAACATGCATGAATCTCAAGGACAACATCAAACATACCTTAGTCTAGCAAACCACCATAGCCGATTTTCTCAAGCTCTTCCCCTTCCTATCTTTCCTCTATTCGGCCAAAGATGTTCAAGAATGAACACTTTTTGTTTTGTTTTCTTTCTTCAATTCACGGCAATAGGGGGGGAAACATGGATGAGACAAATTTTTTTTTTTCATCATCATTTACCTTTCCATTATTATTTTATTGCCCATACTCCTTATTTTATTTTTTTCTAACATAAACCATTATCACAACATGTTTTATGACATGTTTTGCCCATCACCCTTTGTCATGGCCGGCCACTAGTAATTAAATGGGGGAAATTGACATGCAAGTCCACCCCTTTGATTACATGCACTAATAGGTCCTTATAGATTAACCTATCACATTTCGAAAGTGTCACACATAAGTCCTATTGACTAATTTCACATGCAATTTACTAAATCGAAGCTTAAAACTTTCACACATTCATAATCACATATTTTAGACAATAAATATCATATTCAAATAATTTGGTGACTCGGTTTAGCGGTCCCGAAACCGCTTTTCGACTAGGGTCACTTTAGGGCTGTCACAGTGTGTCACACACGATTGAGACACACGCCCGTGTCTCTACCATGTGGACAAGAATAGGTTATTTACCAAGCCAACTTGCCAGTCAAATTTGTATACACCTACACCAAACCAAATGGCACCAAACAAGACATAAATAGGCTTCATCCAATCTCAATCAAGCATAAATCATGCCATTTCAATACCAACATATACAAGGCACAAAACATCACAATATGCCATTCAATTTCATACCAAACTTCACTTTCTCACATCATCAATATAACCATTTTCAAATATGCATTATTTGACTTAAATTCACAAACATACCAAACTCAAATCTCAACCATTCACCACAAGCATTTACAATCCATCATCAAGCACATAACAAGAGTCATATCCACATATATATATATACACATTACCAAAAATATACCAAAATAAGCCAAGTCTTATGGCTATACACACATCAAACACTTAACATTTACAAGCCAACTCAAATGGCTAAATTCATTATCAAATCGTAACTAAAATGACCACACTTTCTATACATGCCATATACAAAATACTTAGATTCAAAAGAACCAAAGTGATAGCTTGATAGTGTGATGAGGTCTCTGATGATTCCCGAATCTGAGCTAGAATAAACAATGTAAGCTATAAAGCTTAGTAAGCTTGTATGAAAATAATAAGCAAAGCTCACAACTTAGAATAAACAATGTTAACATATATTCAATTACATAATTTTAACCATGAACTCACAACTTCCATATATTTGATGCTTATATAGTTTCTATACATACATGTATTGATACGAATTTATTTCACGCCAATTCATATCTTTGATATACCCATTGAACCATTCAGAATACTATCAGATACTCAAGAATATCACACCCTAAGGGCCATATACATAGCAGAAGCTATCTCAATCTTGTATCACATATAATGCTCACTCTCAAGCTATTAATGGGTCTGCTCAAACAAGCTAATGGTAATGACGAAGCTACACGGTGTAACACACCTTAACCCGTATCTGTCACCGAACTAGGGTTAAGAGGCATTACTGGACAAATAGGAATATTTTGCATTCATGTCACAATCATTATAGTATCATAGTTACACATCATTATAGTATCAACGAGACCTTAAACATGCTTTAGAAAAGGGTCAGGACTAAACCAGGCACATACAAAATTTTTCAAAACTTAAACATTTTTTAAAGTTATAAAGGTCACACGCCCGTGTGAATAGGCCGTGTGCCTCACACGGCATTAGACACGCTCGTGTGTCTATGCCGTGGCAAAACAAGGCATACATACTGACTTTTCCATACGGCCAGAAGACATACCTGTATGCCAAGCCGTGTGAAAATTAAAGAGGTTACTAACTTGGGTCACACGGCCAACCATACGCCCATGTGGCATCCCATGTGCCACTCATGACGGATAGACATGCTTGTGTGTCTATGTCGTTTCAAAACTGTAGGTATACTAAATTTACATCGTAGGGTACCCCAAGGGACACACGGTCGTGTAACATAATCGTGTGTTACACACGGCTAAGACACACACCCATGTGGACAAAAATAGGCTATTTGCAAAGCCAAATTGCCACCCATTTCGGGCCATCCCTACAAGCATCAAAACCAAAACATTTTATACCAAATTTTCAACCAATTCATAACCAAAATATAAGCCATTCATGCCATATCATTATCAATAAATTTCATCATCAATATACAAACCAAAACATATGAAATCCTAAACCAAATCATACCAAATATGAGTTTCATAACCTCAATTCATTTAATTCAATCTCATGCCATAAACTTACCAATTCCTCAAATAAGCACATACCAAAACTTACCAAATTGACCAATTCACTTGGCCATTCATGGACATATCATATTGACCATAATGCATCACATAGTTTATAGCCATAATTCATTCTTATAGACAACCAAATCCAAGCCATATCACATGGCTAGATATACACAATACAAAACATATTCAAATACTTCTAGCCTATACATGCCATACTTCAATATTCACATTTTCAAGAGGTACCAAGATAGAGTTCGATAGTGTGGTGATGATCCTCGACGATCCCCGAGCTTCTGGTAGCTTCGACATTTATAAAATAGTTGAAAACACACACAAAGTAAGCTTTCAAAAGCTTAGTAAGTCATATACAAATAAACTTAACACATAAGATCACTCTAGATCAATTCATTCATATAACTCAAGGCAAAATACATTCACATAGTCATATGTCTTTTATAGTTCATTTGATCATGATTCACCTATATTTATATCATATCTTATTCTCATAGCAACTCATACTTATATCATATGTTCATAAAGGTACATGTACTATTATAATGAAGATCAAACCTAGACTAACTATTATCACGACGTAGAGGCAAGCGCACTTATCGAACAATAGTATAGTAATGGCAAGACTGGGATATCGTACCTAAGGGAACCAAAAGTACTAGTAATAACTATCTTTTTATTATCTAGCCTAAGAATAAAAAGGGTTTTATTTGTTTTAATTAACTAATTATCTAAACTAAGAACACAAAGAGAAAAGAATTGGGGAATTGCTTTTGGGAAATTCGATTGACTTGAGACAATACCTAAAGAAAAATCCACCTAGACTTTACTTGTTATTCTGGCTCCGAATCGGACGATTTATTCATTCAACTTGTAATATCCTAAATTAGGGCTTAATCGGAATAGTGGTTTCGTGACCACAAATCCGAGATAGAAATAATTATTTTACAATGATTTTGATGTTTATGATATGATTACATGATTGTGTGAAAATTTCATGATGAAATTCTATGCCTAAAGTGCTTAAATTGAAAGTAGGGACTAAATCGAATAAGTTGCAAAACTTGCATTCTAGAAGTTTTTAGTATGAAATTGTTTTGGAATATTAATGAGGAGGTCTTAAATATCAATTTGACCAATTTTAAGTTCATGGACGAAATTAGGACATGGAAGGAATTTTTTGGAAAGTTTAGTAGTAAGGGTATTTTGGTCATTTAGTTATTAAAATGAATTAAAAACAAAATTAAAAGCCAATTTTTGTCCATCTTCTTCATTAGGCCGAAATTTCAAGGGTTATCCATAGCTAGGGTTTCTTTCAAGCTTCCAAACTCCATAGTAAGTGATTCCAAGCCCCGTTTTTAATGTTCTTTACGTTTTTGGAATCCCGGAAGCTCGATTAAGCTTATGCTAGCAATAATTCAACCTAGGGTTTATATTTGGAAAAATACCCATAGGTGAAATTTGTGTATTTTGATGTTTTATGATAGAATATGGGGTTTTAAATTATGTTAGACAACTTGTGCTACTCGATTTTTAGTGAAAACGAGTAAAAGGGCTTAATCGGCAAAAATACCTAATAGTCACAAGTATATGTTAGAGAGAGAATTTGATGTTTCCATAGGCGGGAAAAGTGATCAGCATGTTATAAAACATAAGAATAAGGAATAAAGTTTAATTCCGAGCCTAGGGGCAAAGCGTAATTATGCAAAAGTTTAGGGCAAAAGTGTAATTTTTTAAAGTTTGTATTAAATGATATTTTGATAAATGTATGTATTAAATAAGATTAATTTGGTATTATAGATCAAGAAAAATGAGATTCAAGTCGTGATCGAGGAAAAGAAAAGATTGTGGACTAAATTGCAAAATCTTTATATTTTGGTACCAAGGTAAGTTCATGTGTAAATAATGTAGCATAAATGTTATTTTTAAGTTATTAATGTTAATTATATGATATGCTGATTTTTAATCGTGAAATATTATGCTTTGGGGTTAATGTTGAGTAATATGCAACTTATGTTTACTACTTGATAAATATGAATTGCTACCGAGTATCGGTTCCGATATTCCATGGAAGACGGCAAATGTGAGATCGAGGGAAAAAGCCCGTTTGAACCTTAGGAATAGATTAGGATACAAGTGACATGTCACTAGGATGGTTGAGCATCCGAACTCGTTGAGTTGAGTCCGAGTTCACTTATGGATGCAAATGTCCGAACTCGTTGAGTTGAGTCCGAGTTCGTGAGATGTAACTAGGCATCCGAATTCGTTGAGTTGAGTCCGAGTTCATTTATGGATGCGAACGCCCGAGCTCGTTGAGTTGAGTCCGAGTTCACTTAGGGCGGGTTACATGATTTCTTGATTACATATGTGGCACTTATGTGCAAATTATCCATGTATCCGAGTTATATTCGATGTGTTCAACGGGTGAAATTTCTAGTTTAATGGAAGAGCGCTTAAGATATAAGTGACGTTTTGGGTAAGTGTTGTGAAATGGACACTTTGGACAGGTATGTTCTTAACCCTCGGGTTGAAAATAGATACAACAACGATAAGGTGGTAAGATGATGAATGATGTTTAAAGATGTGATATATGTTTTGGTGGTACCATGCTAAAGTTGTTTGGTATATTTGTATTGTTATGTTACTTGTTATTTACATATGAACTTACTAAGCATTTATGCTTACTCCTTCCTTTTCATTCACTGTAGTTTTGAACAAGCCGGCTCAGGAATCGAGACAGGTCGAAAGTTCGATCACACTATCCAAAGGACTTTTATCTTGGTAAATGGCTTATACAACTACTTAAGTATGGCATGTATAGCAATATACCTATTTTGTGTAAATAATTTTATGATATGGCCATGTTTGGTTGAGAAAATGTTTGATATTGATAAGTCATGGTGATGGCTAATTTAGATCATGTTTGATATCATGGAAGTTTAACAGTTATCTAGTTCATAAAATTCATGGAAAGATGAAACTTGCCTTAAAGCAGAATATTGCTGCAGCAATGACATGAGTTTGAAAAATCACTAAAAATAGTATAAATAGAAATAAATGATGAGTAAGTTATTAAATTTAATCTTAATGAGTCTATTTTCATATGGATTGAACAAAACAGAATATAAATTATATTTTATGAGATATTTAAACTTTTGCGAAATAGGGCCAGAGTGATTTCTGGATCCCCTATTCTGACTTTAAAAATTCATAATAAATTTTACTAAAATAACTAGAAGTTTTTATTTATATGTACAGATTCCTTATTGAGTCTAGTTTTAATAGAAACAAACCTCATAGTCATTGAAATTTTGTATAGAGATATATCTGATTCGTAATACACAGAGGTCAGAGTAGTCGAACCCTGAAACAGGGGATACTTTAATTAATAAAATGTACTAATTGTACCATTAAAAAAATTATAGAAAAACGTTAGTAAATAGATATATGAGTCTAGATTCAGGAAAAATTTACGGATCTTGATTTCGAGTTTCGTAACTCGAGATATGATTTTTCTTGTAACTGTGACGCGAGTAGCTAGAAAGCTGTGAATGTAGAAACAAATGATTTGAAGTTCTTAAATTGAAAAATTATGTTCGGTAACCCCTCAAGCTCGACTCCGGTGATGGTCTCGGGCATGGGGGCGTTACACAACTTGTTCCGTAGAGATCCCTAAATTATGTTATTATCAATATTCAAGACTAATAACGTTAATCCCTAGATTGAATAATCGAGACTTTTCTCTAGTTACCACTCTAGGTTTGCATTAACTCGATCTATGGATCCCCTTATTAGGTTTCACCCTAATCTGGCAAAATCTTGTCACCCTATTTCTAAGCGTGCAATCAATGCCGCTTAATTATGACAAAAATACTCTTAGACAGGGTCTATTCCTCCTCTGAATAAGAGCATGTCTTGAATCAGTATCCTGGGATATCAAAACAAGAATTAAGGACACATAATTAAGAACAAGTCAAATATTTATCATACGATTCAAAAAATAATAACAAGATTCGTTTTAGATTTCATTCCCCTTAGGTATTTAGGGGATTTAGTTCATAACTAAATAAGAAAACATCTCCGAAGAATAAAGAATACAAAACATAAAGAAAACCCAAAACTCTTGAAGGGAAATTGAGGAGAGATCTTCAGTCTTGGTGATGAACCCGGCTTCTGAGATGGGTCAATTGGCTTTGGGGTAATTTCTTACCCTCTATTCTCCGTCTCCCTTTTTTTCCTCCTCTAGGGTGTATTTATAGGCTTTGGAATGCCTAAAAGCCCTAAACATTAGCCTTTTATGATTTGGACTTAACTTGGGCTCGGCAGGGGCACGCCCGTGTGACACAGCCGTGTGACATGATTTCCAAGCCGTGTTCGATTCGTTAAATTGCACACGGCCGTGTGGGTCAATGGTCAGGCCGTGTGAATTGTGAAAGCTTTGGTCGACACCCTCGAAAGACACGGGCGTGTGAGCTGCCCGTGTGGCAAGGCTTAGGCCATGTCATCTTCTCGATTTGGTCTGTTTTGTGCCTTTTTTGCTCTTTTTTGCTCCTTTTAACTCTTGGTGCTCTCCTGCATACAAAACATGGAATGAAAGCATTAGGAGCATCGAATTCACCAATTCTAATGAGAAATCATCCATAAAATGCATTAAACATAGGGTAAAAATATGTATAATTTATGGTTTATCAAATACCCCCTCACTTAAGCATTTGTTTTTCCTCAAGCAAAATCCTCGACTCTTAATCAAAATAAATTCTCCTCAACTTATAATTCTTATCGATAATATCTCAAATTAATCCATAGGTAATCAGACATTGAGAATTTAATTAAAAGAACATAAAAGTTTCAATCATTCCAAGTTGAGCATTTTTTTCCGAAAACATAGGTGTCTTCCCTCATCTAAGTAATTACCTTTAATTCAGAATATCATAGAGTTTTACATCCTCACTAAAGATTCACTCAAATCACTTGAGGTGTTTTAAGGACAATAAAGGAAGCACTCAATAGTCAATAATGGAAAGTCATTACTATAGGCTTGCATGAAAATCAAATCCCCACCACTTTAATTTAAGATGATACATCAATCAAAAGGTCTTTAGAGGGTTGTAATGAGGCTTGGTTGGGGGGTGTGGTCACAAGCTGAAAGAAAGGGTTAGAATCGAGATTGAATTAAAAAGTTGCCTAACTAGAAAAAGAGTTAATCTTTACATTGCGTACAACAGAGCTTCTCTCAGAATATGAAATTACAGATATGCATACATAGTGTTTTTTTTTTAAGAACAAGTCAAATAATATAGACTAAATATCAAGAACAAAACATAGCGAGGCTATCATTCAACTCAAATCTCGACAAAAATAGGGATTAATTTAGGGGATTTAAACAATAATGGGTTAAAGGTTAATATTAAGGGTAATACAAGAAATGGTTTGTTAGGCTCAAGGGGGTTTACTAGGGGTTAATTGTGGAGGTAGGCTTTTCATGGCATGAGTGGGTTAATCCTAAGTGCCTTAATCATTTTGATATATCAAATCAAATGGTGTGGTCTCGACATGCATAATCAAGCAAGTTCTAGAATAACAGTTCAATACTGACGCATTCAAAGCAATAATAAAAGTGAGCATGAAAGGATGAATAGATGCTCAAAAGGCTCAAAAATCTTAAAAAAATTATGGCTTTTTGATTTTTAGACTTGTGAATTCCAATTCAAAGTAATACCTAGACTTGGGGAAACAGCCTAAGATTTTGAATTCTTAAAAATCAATTCATCATGCTTGATTCTCTATTGTCTTAAAGTTTAAATAATCGATGCATAAATGCCTATGTTTTAATTCAAGATATATCAATCAAAATCATAAATCAATTAAAATTTCTCCTAAATATGATATGAGAGTTTTTCAAAAGAACAAGATGATTATTCAGGGATTTTTCTGATAATGAAATAAATACCCCCCCACACTTAAGATGTACATTTCCCTCAATGTACAAAAATAGATGTTAGAGTATAAAAATAAGATAGGGAGAGAAGTGAAACTTCCTGTATGATGAATTCCTCGAACTAGAGTTTTGGAGAGTGATCGGTTCGAGAGTGGAGGAGGATACTCCAATGGTCGTAAGGGTTCGTTAGGCCATAAGTCATGCGGCAAAAGAATATTATATCTAGTGGTAGCTATGGTTGTGGTCGAGCAGGACATGGCAGTCCTGGAGAACCTTTCCCGGTGGAGTTTTAGTTCCTATGTGAGGATAAGCTTAAGAGCCCTATATAACTGTGATAAAATCAGGAACTTTTTAGGGGATAGTAGGAAGAATAAGTACTCGAAACGAAATAACAGAAATTTAAACTAAAATTTTAAATCTGCTAAAAAATAGAAAAATAAAAATTAAAAAGTAGTTTGAATAAAAATTAAAAACATAAAATAATAAAATAAATATTTCTAAAAATCTTCATCATTGGATGGTTCACGATGAGATGTGGACCCGCAGAAGATGACGTTCCCTTCCTCTTCGTCGAGGCTAGTACGACGATTTTCTTTCCTCTTGAAGATGACATTGAAGGCACTAGGGGAGAGAGATTGAGCTTTAAAACCGAAGTTGGAGGTTGCGCACAGGCGTGGCAGGGGGTACAGCCGTGTGGAAGGAAAATCAGGGGAAAAGAGATGGGGAAGTGAGGATTAATGCAGGGGAAGTGGATTTTAGGATGGTTTGGGGGTTGGGGTTTGGGGAAATGAGAATCTGGGAAATGGTGGCCGGAATAGAGATTAGGGAGTGGAGAAGGTTAGACTTCGGCTAGGGTTTTGAAAGGGGAAGAAGATGAACAGTGGTTTGCTTATATAGGGGAGGGCCACACAGCCTAGGGCCATGCCCGTGTACTCTGAGGGTGAGCCCGTGTTTTTCGAATTTTGCAATTTAGGTCATGCCCGACTACTATCCCACGCCCGTGTGTCTTGGGCGTGTGTGGCATACACAGTTGTATCGCATGGCCATGTTTTTTCCCCTGCTTGGCCACAGCCTTAGGCATGCCCGTGTTCCTGGCCGTGTATGCTGAAAAACTTTGCAATTCAAAGATAAAGTTAATGATTTAACTTGTTAGAATTTAAAAATAAAGAAATCAAAATATGTTAGTGCTCAGGTTGCCTCCCGAGAAGTGCTTATTTATAGTCTAAGCTTGACTTACCTCTCTAGTGAATGGTCAGGGTGGTTTGAGGAGTTTATACTCCTCATTCTTGTTATCAACCTCATCAAAATATGGTTTTAATTGGGAGTTGTTTACCTTAAAAGTGTCGAACTTTGGGTAACTCACCTCCATCGTACCGAATGGAAAAATACTGAGTACCGTAAAAGGGATTTCTTCATTCAGTGTGGTAGTGACAATGTGGGGATCTGCAGCATCTAGTAAGACTTTATCACCAACCTTAAGTTGATTAGGAGAGGTATCGGGCTTGTTTTGGCGTAGTTTCGGTTTATCATGTGTTCTCGGTTTGTGTGCTCGCATTCGTCTAGCTCCTCTATCCGTAGCCTTTGTTCTTCATGAATGTGTTATCTATCATCCTTGGAACATGGCTTGTGAACTTCTTTTAATCTTAATTTCTGCAAAGTCATATTGCTAGTTTTAGTAGATTGGTGTGGACTATTACCTTCAATGTTCGATGTGATGCCAGAATTACGAGCTTGAAAGGTGATTGTTTCGTCTCCCACACGAAGTGTAAGCTCACTTGTGCCAACATCAATAATTGTTTTAGCAGCTGCTAAAAAGGGCTTTCCTAAAATCAAAGGGGTGTTATTATCCTCCTCTATGTCTAGAACAACGAAATTAACAGGAAATAGGAACTTATCTACTTTCACAAGTACATTTACACTAATACCCCTAGGGAATCTTACAGTTTTATCTGCCAATTTAATGCTTATCCTAGTTTGTTTAGGTTTCCCAAGACCTAGTTTCTTAAACATTTTGTAAGGCATTATGTTAATACTAGCCCCTAAATCAACTAATGTATGACTTATATATAAACTACAAATTAAACAAGGAATTGTAAAACTCCCTGGATCTTTCAATTTGTGGGGTAGCTTATTCTGTAGAATAGCTGAGCAGACTGCATTTAGCTCCACATGCGACGCTTCGTCCAACTTCCGCGTATTTACTAAAAGCTCTTTTAAAAATTTCATTGCATTTGGCATTTGCGACAAAGCTGCAATAAACGGTAAGTTAATATGTAATTTTTTCAAAAGTTTAAGGAATTTACCGAATTGTTCATTTGAGCGTTCTTTCCTTGTCGAGTTAGGGTATGGCACACGAGGTTTATATTCAACAGTCACTGGGTTGTTTTTAATTTGATCTACCTTATCTCTCCTTTTGCTTACCACTGTTTCTTGCCTTGGTTCTATTTCAGGCTCCACGACTCCTTCGTCATCTTGAGTATTAATTGCATTGAGTTGTTCCCTTGGGTTAGGTTCGGTATTACTTGGCAAACTACCTTGTGGTTGTTCGGAGATCAGTTTGGAAAGCTGGCCTATCTGAGTTTCAAGTCCTTGGATCGATGCTTGTTGATTTTTATGTGCTGCCTTAGTATTTTGGAAACGGGTTTCTGACATTGATATGAATTTTGAGAGCATCTCCTCAAGGTTCGGTTTCTTCTCTTGCTGATAAGGTGGTTGTTGAAAAGCCGAAAAATGTTGTGGTCTTTGATTTCCTGGACTGCCCCATGAAAAATTTGGGTGGTTCCTCCAACCTACATTATAAGTATTACTATATGGGTTATTTTAAGATCTGAAGTTATTGTTACCCATATAGTTGACTTGTTCCTCTTCGGTTGTGGGATTGAATGATTGATATTCTGTATGCACACCTCATCCACTTGAGTCACACCTCATTACTGGATGTACCTGCGTAGAACTAAGAAAACCATCAATCTTTTTATTGAGAAGTTCTACCTGTTTTGACAGCATAGTAACTGAGTCGACGTTAAAAACGCCGGCTGTTTTCGTTGGCTTAGTCCCCATGACTTGCCACTCATAGTTATTTAGTGACATCTCCTCTATAAACACATAGGCATCTTCTGGTGTTTTATTGTTGATGGTTCCGCCAACAGCTGCGTCAACCATTTACTGAGTCGAGGGATTTAGACCATTGTGAAATGTTTGTACTTGCAGCCAAAACGGTAACCCATGTTGAGGGAACCTTCTCAGTAAGTCCTAGTATCTTTCTCATGCATCGTAAAGTGTTTCTAAATCCATCTACACAAAATAAGAGATATCATTACGTAATTTAGCCGTTTTAGCCGGCGGAAAATATTTTAGTAAAAATTTGTCAGTCATTTATTCCCAAGTAATAATTGACCCTCGTGGTAACGAGTTCAACCACTGTTTAGCATTGTTCCTCAATGAAAAAGGGAATAATCGAAGACGAATGGCATGATCAGAGATTCCATTGATTTTGAATGTATCTCAAAATTCCAGGAAATTTGCTAAGTGAGCATTGGGATCTTCATCCTGCAAACCATCAAACTGAACAAACTGCTGTATCATCTAAATAGTGTTAGGTCTTAATTCAAAAGTATTTGCAGCTACAGCAGGTCTAACTATACTAGATTCAGTTCCTATTAAAGAGGGTTTAGCATAATCATATATCGTGCGTGGAGCAGGATTTTGATTAGCCGCAATTGCAGGAGGTAGCTGATTGCCTTGGTTTTCAGCCATCTCTTCGGTTGGGGGTTGAGTATCGTCTTCTTGCTCGTTCTCTATGTGTAACACCCCTAACCCATATCCAATCATTGGATTAAGGTTAAGAGGTATTACCGAACTAAACATTTAATTATCACATTCATATAGTCATTAAACATAATCCAAAATCAAGCTGAAAATTATACAAACATTCAAGATCATATGCCATATTTGTATGGCTAAATATTTACATTTACAAAATATCATTCTCAACAGTCTAACCTATAAATGCCACACAACTCCAAAATATAATAGTACCAAAATGATCAATAGTGTGATGAACTGCTGACGATCCCCGAGTCGGTGGCCAAAATCAACAATCTATAAAACAGAGAAATAAAGAACAGAGTAAGCTTTCAAAGCTTAGTAAGTTTTAAGCAATTCAAACAATTAAAACTTGTCATTTAAAACGAGCATTTAGTATCACAAAACGAATATTCTAATTACAAATCACTTGGCTGAATATACACAAGTACACCAATTAAAAAGCCTATTGGCCAAATATATATGTATATAAATATATAAATACACAAAGAAATTTCAGCACATACTTTACTTTACTTTATAGCTCATATAATTAATTTAAGTTACATTCTTTCATGTAATGACAGACATCGACCGAATAGGTCATGCTCTTATTCGTAGATATAATAATCATTCACACACATATATCATTCTTTGATACTAATAATTCATTTTAAAAAAAATCAATTCACATACGAGTACCTAATACGTACCTGAATATCATAATGTATCATACATAATCAATAGTAGTTTACCTCGAACTTTCGAATTCATAATCATACTCGAATCACTAGCGTTAAGCCTGCTAGGTTTAAAACCCGAATCTAGTCACCAGCACAAACCTGCGGGGCTTTAAGCTCAGATATAATACCAGCACTAGGCCTGCGGGATTTAACCCGGATATAATACCAGCACAAAGCCTGCGAGATTTAACCCGGATATATTACCAGCACGAAGCCTGCGGGATTTAACCTGGATATATTACCAGCACGAAGCCTACGGGATTTAACCCGGATATAATTCCAGCATATAGCCTGCGGGTCTTTAAGCCCGGATACACATCAAATATCATGCATATTTAATCATATATTAACACATCTCATTCAACATATCACATTAGTAGTCATTTGCTACATTCGAATATAAGCTCCATATGAACACCATCATTTACATTTCGATGACTACTCAAAACTTACCTCGGATATACTTGAACGGTTGCGGAAAGGCTACTCAATTACTTTCTCTTTTCCCCTATCCAACTTTGATCCTCTTTGCTCTTGAGCTTAAATTCAAAAATTTTAAACTAGTCATTATTCGACTATTCAAGCATTACTTCAGGAATATAATATATATATTCGACTTTCACACATATAGATCATAGTAAGTTTATAAGAAAACATTAAGCAACTCATTAACAAATTTTTTTTATCAATGTTTACCACAAAATCACAAATTCACAACAAGCTGTCTTCCTAAGCAATAGTCACTAAATGTTTTATAACTGGAGCTACGAAACTCCAAATCAATTACCGTAAAATTTCCCTGAAAATAGACTCATATATATTTTATCCATAAAATTTTCGGAATTTTTAGTTTGGCCAATCAATACCAGATTTTTCTTAAAGTTTCCCCTATTTCACTGTTTGACTAATCTGACAACCCTTTACTACGAATCAAATTTCTAATTGTATAGAAGTCAAAATATGTTCTCGTTGATTTCATTTGAAACTAGACTCATTAAGATTTAATTACATAATTTATTCAGCTTCTAACTCCACTCCCAAAATTTATGGTGATTTTTCCAAATTCACGTTACAGCTGCTGTCCCGAGCAGATTTCCTACAATTTACTCTTTCACAACTCTTTGCATTCATATTATTTAAACATGTATATCACCAATCAATTTCATCACATATATCTATAATTTCACTTAAGCATAATCTCAATACAACACATCATGCTCAAATCATTATTCAAGTTCACATTCAGCATTTTCACAAATACACATGCCGATTTCATGCACTCATCTCTAATGTTAATTAAGAAATGCCGAATGCACATACTTAACTAAAACTCAAAATTTAACTTTTTCACTTCAATAAACCACTACTTATTCATCAAGACATCAAATATAAAATGCATAATACTTAAACATTTATACCAAATTTGCTAGCACATAAGACCTTTGGCCGTATGTCCTTAAACTCTAGCCACATAATTTTATTCCTTAAGACACATCCAAAACCACATTCGGCACCTCCTAACAACAATTTAGAAATTCTCAAATTCACTCACAAGTACAATTATATAACATATAAAGCATTAAACATTTTTCATCATGAATCTATAGCATGACCGAATACTTAATTTCTTTTCTCCTTAAATTTAAATTCGGCAATCCTATAAACAATTACTAACCTTAACTTTCAAGCTAAAACAACTAACAACTCAACATATCCAACATAATTATCCATACAAATGACATCAAAGCATCTACTAAGAATTTCAAGTTCCTTGGCCGAATTTCAACCCTCCAAAATAACCTAAATTCAAACCAAGAACTAGGTAGAATTCAAACTAATCATCCAAATTATGCATACATTTCCAAGAGTGGCATTATACATACCTTCTTCTAGCAATCACCTTAGCCGAAATTTAAACAAGAATTTTCTTCTTTCTCCCTTCTAGTTTGGGCAATGGAGGAGCAAAGATGAACCACTTAGGTTTCTCCTCCCACTACCCATTATTTTATTTCCCTTAATTCTAAAAATTCATTTAGTTGAAAATAATATTAATATAAAATACATATAATATGTATAAAACAACATCATGGCCGGCCACTATAAAAAAATGGACAATTTGACATGCAAGTCCACTTTTTTTTTATAACATGTATTAATAGACCATTTTAAATTAACCTATCACATTTCAAAAATGTCTCACATAAGTCCTATTTAATAAATTTCACATACAAATGAAAAAATCAAAGCATGAAACTTTCACACATGCATTTACACGTATTATAAGCATAGAATATAATGGTTAATTATTTTTTTGACTCGGTTTTGTGGTCCCGAAACCACTTTCCGACTAGGGTCAAATTAGGGCTGTCACACCATGTATTGTAAGCTGCGCCTTATCTCTCTTTGACTTCTACGAACTATACGATCGATTTTTTTGTCAAAAAATAATGGTCCCGACGGGTTTCTTCTAGTCATAAACTATAAAAACCTGCCATGAGAAGGAAAAAATAAATTAATAAATAATAATAATAAAATTAAATTAAATTGAAAGAAAAATAAATGGCTAAAGTAATAAAAATTGAGTGTTCCTAATATTTTAGTTCTCCGGCAACGGTGCCAAAAACTTGACCGCATGATTCGTAAAAAGTAATAAATATTTATAATTAAGATCAAACCTAGACTAACTATTATCACGACGAAAAGGCAAGCGCACCTATCAAACAATAGTATAGTAATGGCAAGACTGGGATATCGTACCCAAGGATACCAAAAGTACTAGTAATAACTATCTTTTTATTATCTAGCCTAAGAATAAAAGGGGTTTATTTGTTTTAATTAACTAACTATATAAACTAAGAATGCATAGAGAAAAGAATTGGGGAATTGCTTTTGGGAAAATCGATTGACTTGAGACAATACCTAAGGAAAAATCCACCTAGACTTTACTTGTTATTCTGGCTCCGAATCAGACGATTTATTCATTCAACTTGTTCCATAGAGATCCCTAAGTTATGTTATTATCCCTGTTCAAGACTAATAACGTCTAATCCCTAGATTGAATAACCGAGACTTTTCTCTAGTTACCACTCTATGGTTGCATTAACTCGATCTATGGATCCCCTTATTAGGTTTCACCTTATTCCGGCAAAATCTTATCACCCTATTTCTAGGCGCGCAATCAACTCCGCTTAATTATGACAAAAATACTCTTAGACATGGTCTATTCCTCCTCTGAATAAGAGCATGTCTTGAATCAGTATCCTGGGATATCAAAACAAGAATTAAGGACACATAATTAAGAACAAGTCAAATATTTATCATACGATTCACAAAATAATAACAAGATTCGTCTTAGATTTCATTCCCCTTAGGTATTTAGGGGATTTAGTTCATAACTAATTAAGAAAACATCTCCGAAGAATAAAGAATACAAAACATAAAGAAAACCCAAAACTCCTGAAGGGAAATTGAGAAGAGATCTTCACTCTTGATGATGAACCCGACTTCTGAAATGGGTCAATCGACTTCCTTGGGGTAATTCCTTACCCCCTATTCTCCATCTCCCTTTTCCTCCTCCTCTATGGTGTATGTATAGGCTTTGGAATGCCTAAAAGCTCTCAAAATTGGCCTTTTTCGATTTGGACTTAACTTGGGCTCGGCAAGGGCACGCCCGTGTGACACGGCTGTGTGACGTGATTGCCAGGCCGTGTTCGATCCGTTAAATTGTACACGGCCGTGTGGGTCAATGGCCAAGCCGTGTAAATCATGAAAGCCTTGGTTGACACCCTCGAAAGACACGGACGTGTGAGCTACCCGTGTGGCAAGGCTTAGGCCTTGTCATCTTCTCGATTTGGTCTATTTTGTCCCTTTTTTTCTCGTTTTTGGCTCATTTTGACTCTTGGTGCTCTCCTGCATACAAAACATGAAATTAAAGCATTAGGAGCATCGAATTTACCAATTCTAATGAGAAATTATCCATAAAAGCATTAAAAATGGGTTAAAAATATGTATAATTTACGGTTTATCGACTTACCTTTCATTCTGAAACATGGTATACAATTCAAACGTACCTGAATCGGATTACACATTCACATAGTCATCCATTTTCTCGGAATTGCCGTTGATCCGTTCGGAACCAATAAGGATACTTGGATAGCTCGAAAAGCTCATACAATGCCAATGTCCCAAATGTGGTCTTACATGTAATAAAATATCAATGCCACTGTCCCATACAGGGTCTTACATGAAATCAAATACGATGTCGATGTCCCAGACATGGTCATACATGTAAATCATAAGTCGATGCCAACGTCCTAGACGTTGTCTTACACGTATATCATAAGTCGATGCCAACGTCCCAAACGTGGTCTTACACGAAATCACATATCAAAAATCCTATGTCATGACATCTGTATCCTAACTATTCCTATGGTTCAGACGGGGCTTTTCAGACACCGTCATCGGAACTTTCTCAATTTCAAATAATCAGCTTCTATAACCACTTACCACATTTCAATATCATTTTAAGCATAAATAAATCAATTCAAATACATTTATTTGTATATCGACTTACCTCGTATGGAAATAAATGAAAACGAGCAACTATTCCACGACTTTCGTTTTCCCCCGATCTAATTTCGTTTTCTTTAGTTCTTGATCTAAACGCATTCAAATTTGACTTATTCAATTTCACATTCATTCAAATCAATCCATAAACACATATTTAGGGTATTTTACAAATTAGCCCTCACATTTTCACATTTTAACATTTAGTCCCTAATTCACAAATTCACAAAATTACAAAATACACAAAATTTCATTTTTCACATACTTGGCCGAATATTCGTAGTGCTCATCTAAGCCCACATATTTCTTTTATTTCTCATTTTAGTCGCTCAAAATCTCATTTTTACAATTTAGCTCAATAAACTCAAATTCATCAAAAATTCAAAGACAAAACATGTTAACCCAACAAATATCTTTCATTTTTCATACATTAACATCACAAAACTCATAATTTCATCAATGGCTCAACTCAAAATCATCATCAAATTCAGAAATTGAGACATGGGCTTAATAGATTACTAAGCAACAATCACAAAAACGTAGAAATTATCAAAAACTGATCAAAAACACATACTTTATTGATGCTTGCAAGTGACGAATTTTTGAAGACTTTAAAACCCTATTTTTCAATTTTGGCAAAATAAAGAATAATGGCCTTATTTTCATGCCTTTGTTTTATTAATCAACATTATTAATTAGTTTACTATTTTATCCTTGCATTAAAATATTAATAAACCATTATATAATGTCCATCTAAGTTATTTAATGCATGCCATGGTCAAATAACCGTATAAGGACCTCACAAATAATAAGCCATATCAATTAGGCACACTTAACATATAGCATGTAACTTTTACATTTTATGCGATTAGGTCCTTTTTTGCAAATTAAGCACACAAATGATAAAATTTTTATATGAAACTTTCACACATGCTTAAACACATAATGTAAACATGGAAAATATTAAAATATTTTTTGACTCGAATTTGTGGTCCCGAAACCAGTATTCTGACTAGGGTCTAAATCGGGCTGTTACAACTCTCCCCCTTAGGGATTTTCGTCCCCGAAAATCTTACCGTTGAACAGATTTGAATATTTTTGTTTCATAGCATCTTCGGGCTCCCACGTAGCTTTTCCAATACCGTGTTGATGCCACATAACTTTTACTAACAAAATTTTATTATTTCTCAATTATTTAACCTCGCATGCTAAAATACGAATTAGTTCTTCATCATAGGTCATATCAGACTAAATCTCAATCTCAGACGGAGAAATCACATGTGATGGATCAGATCTATACCGTCTAAGCATTGATACATGAAAGAAATTATGAATCTTTTCTAAGCAACTGGCCCGATATGCTTGATAATTTCATACGGCCCGATAAACCTTGGACTCAATTTGCCTTTTCTGCCAAATCGAAATACTTTCTTCCACGGAGATACTTTCAGAAATACTTTGTCACTGATCTCAAATTCAACATCTTTTCATTTCAAATATGCATATGATTTCTGACAATCAGAAGCTACTTTCAGACTTTTACAAATCACTTTCACTTTCTGTTCAGTCTCTTTAATCAAATCAACCCCGTGAACCTTACTTTCGTTGAGCTCAGTCCAATACAAAGGTGTACGACATTTTCTACCATATAAAGCTTCATATAGTGCCATTTTAATGCTCGATTGAAAACTGTTATTATAAGCGAATTCAATCAATGGCAAATACTATTCCCACATACCTTCAAACTCAAGAGTGCAACATCACAACATATCCTCGAGAATCTGAATAATTCACTCAGATTGACCATCCGTTTGTAGGTGAAAAGTAGTACTAAAGTGCAATTTCATACCTAAAGCCTCTTGAAATTTCTTCTAAAATTGAGAAGTGAATCTTAGATCTCTATCTAACACAATAGACAATGGCATACCGTGCAATCTCACAATATCAGAAATATATAACTCAGCTAATTTATCAAATGAGTAGTCAAATCGTATCGGAATAAAATGAGCTGATTTTGTCAATCGATCAACCACAACCCAAATCGCATCTTTTTTCTGGAAGATAAAAGCAAACCCGAAACAAAATCCATCATCACTCTATCCCACTTCCATTCGGGAATCATAATCAGTTGTAACGAACTAGATGGCACCTGATGTTCAGCTTTAACTTGCTGACAAATCAAACATTTTGAAATAAAATCAGAGATATCTCTTTTCATTCTAGACCACCAGTAATTCGGTTGCAAATCATTATACATTTTCGTACTTCCCGGATGTACAAATAACCGACTACAATATGCTTTATTCAAAATCATCTGAATCAACTCTGAATTTCTCAGAACACAAATTTGGCCTCTGAATCTCAAACAATCATCAGCATCAATTCTAAATTTTGAATCAGAATTCATTTTACACTGAGCTTGTTTTGCTATTATCTCATTATCAACTTTCTGAGATTTAATAATCTGTTCTAAAAACAACGGTCTCTCTTTCAATTCGGCTAATACTGAACCACCATCCGATAGAACCAAATGAACATTCATCGCACGTAAAGGAAATGTGTCAGCCCAAAATTGACCCTAGTCGGGATGTGGTTTCGGGACCACAAAACCGAGGTATAAAAATAATTTAAAATTTATTTTGATGCCTATGATATGTGTTAAATTGTGTGTGACATTTTTGATGATTTGATTTAGTGTTATAAATGTGAATTTCGCTAGAAAGGGCCTAGTAGTAAACTTTGAAAGTATGATAGGAAATGTGTGATGACTAAGTAAAGCATGCATGCAAAACAATGGACTTGCATGTCAAATATCCTCTTTTACAAGTGATGGCCGCCATGACAAAGAATATGGGCTAAACATGTCATGAAACATGTTTTGTTGGGCATTAGGGAGAAATAATAAACAAATAAGCATGGGTAAGAAAAGAATGAAAAAAATGTGTGTGAGTGTGGTATCTCCCCATTGCCGTGAGTTGTAGAGGAAGAAAGAAAAAAATTGTTCATCCTTTCTTTGAGCCAAAACTAAGGAAGAAGGAGGATTTTGCTCCATTTTTGGTTTAGAAGAGATCTAGAAGGAGATTTGGCTATACTTGCATCAAGATTAAGGTATGTTGAGGTTGTGTCATGAGATTCATGCTTGTTTTGGTTGCTAACTTGATGTGCATGTTAGCCATGGTTCAAATCCTTGCTATGCCATGAAAAATGGTATTTGGCCAAGGTTGATATTGTGTTAAAGCCATTGCATGCTAAATGTGAAGCTTGTTGATGATGCATGTAATGATGGATTTACTACTCTTGAAATTTCTTTTTAGTATTCTTGAGTAGGACATTGAATTCTTTGTTTAACCATGACCGAAGTTGAAAGGGTATGGTTGTGATGTATTCGGCCATGGTGCATTCATGAGCATGATTTATGCTTGTTACTTGATTGGTAAAATTTGTGTTTGGATGGGTATGAACCCCTTGAGATTGACCTTGCACCTATATGTGTATACATGTTTGCACATGATGTATTGGCATGACATATATACTATTTCAAGGTATATATTTGCTTGTGATGATGTTTGGTTATGAAGTACATGAGAGATGTGTATTGAGCTACAATATGTAATCGTTAGTTATTAAAATGCATGCTGTTTTTGTGTGGTATTAAGTGCATAATTGGCCTCAACATGGACATGCATATTCGGCCACATGAGGGGAAATTGGTGTGCATGCATTCGGTTAGAGGCAAGCATATTGATGCCTATTCTTGGCTTAGAAAATTGGCTAAGAGGAATATTAACTAATGTGTTGAGTTCGATTCGTGATTTCGTACATATCGACTTTGATGCCTAATGAGTATATATATTGGCTAGGTATCTTGAATTCCTCTTCGATGCTCAAATGATAAAACCAATTTATTTGTTAAATTAAGCTCAAGAGCAAAGGGGAGCTAAATCCGATAAGGGGAAGGAAAAAGTCGTCGAATAGCCGTCGAAATCGTTCGACCACGTCCGAGGTAAGTTTCGAGTATCGGAACTTAGATTTTGATTCGATTGGATGAAGTAATAAGCAATCGAAATTGTGCCCTTTGTATGTGGCCATTGAGCCAAAATGATATTTCTTATTAAGTGAATTGTGCATAAAAGTTTTGTTATGATATAGAAACAAAGATGTGTATGAATGTGCAAATTGTGATATCCGGGCTAAACCCGAAGGCAAATGTGCGAACTATGATATCCGGGCTAAGCCCGAAGGCAATTGTGTGACTTGTGATATCCGGGCTAAGCCCGAAGGCAATGGTGCGAGCTATGATATCCGGGCTAAGCCCGAAGGCAATTGTGCGAGTTGTGATATCCGGGTTAAGTCCCGAAGGCATTTGTGCGGGTTACCATAATCGGGCTATGTCCCGAAGGCGTTTGAACGAGTAGCTATATCCGGTTAAACTCCGAAGGTATGTGATTTGAAAGTTATAAGCTTGCTGTAAAACTTTCAGTTAATGCACTTGTGAAGTTCCCAACAACAAGGTATGTTTTGTGTGTGTGCTTTGCACACTATCGAAGAAGCGTATGAATATTCGCTCCATCGATAAATGAGCTATCGGCATTAACTAAGCCGTTATTTGCGTATGAACATGAGAGTTGGGATTGTGAAGTAAGCATGTCTTTGAGAAATTGTGCATATGAATTATTGTTTAGCTACTTGAATGCTATGCTTTGGTTGTGTGTATATTATGGCTCAAAACTTACTAAGCATAAATTGCTTACTCCGTTTCTTTGTTTCTCTGTCTATAGATTTTGCTCGTTAGCGATCGGATTCGGGATCATAGAAGTTGAAGTCAACCACACTATCAAAGCCCTTTTTGGTACTCCTTTAGTTGAGTTTTGGATATGGCATGTATAGGACTACTCTCGGTTGTTTTTAAGTACCTTGTGATGTATATGTGTGCGGCCATGCGAAAATGGTTCGTAAAAGTGGAGTATGGAATTTGACCATATGTGGTTTGTAATTATTTTTGGTTTCATGATGTGATTATGGTTTGGAATGAGAGAGTTGGTCACATGATCAGCCATTGGAATGGCTAAATATGATCATATGTGGACCTAAGTATGACTAGACTATAGTTGGTCCATGGGAACTACAATATAGGTAAAGCCTACCTTAAAAACAGATGCTGCTAGCTGCAGTGACGTGGATGTGAAAAATCACCAAAATTTTTAAGAATGGTGTTAAATAGTGAATAAATTATGCGATCGAACCTTGACGAGTCTATTTTCATATGAGAGTAACGAAAAGATCATATGAACAGTATACCGAGAGATATTAAAGTTCTCGTGAGACAGGACCAGAACGGTTTCTGGGTCCCCTGTCGCGACTTTGAAAATTTACCATAAATTATCCAGAATGAATTAGAAGTCATGCCTTATATTTTCAGATTCTTTTTTGAGTCTAGTTTCATTAGAAACAAACGGCATTAGTATTGAAACCCTGTACAGAGAGATATTCAAGTTGTAACGCGCGAAGGTCAGTGTAGTCGACCCCTGCAACATGGGTGACTTTAACTAATAAACTGTACCAATTGGCCCGACCAAAAATTCTAGAAATAAATCCATGGATTGATATATGAGTCTAAATTCAGGGAAAATTTACGGAATCAGTTTCCGAGTTGTGAAACTCGAGATATGCTTTTTAAGGCGAAAGCGACGCAGTTTTCCAGCTTGCCTGGGAATGTCAAATTGGTCGGTGCCATAAGTGGTTTTGGCTTGTTAACCCCTCGTGTCCGACACCGGCAACGGTCTTGGGTTCGGGGTGTTACAATTTTATTGGTATCAGAGCTACGGTTTAGTCGATTCTAGGACTACCGTGATATGTTTGGGGTCTAGCTATACATGCCATTAAGTGATAATTGATAGTGTGGTGATTTCGACATTACGAATTTGTGTTTGTTTATAGCAATGGATCCCGATCCCAACCGAGCAATAGCTGATGATGTGGAGAGTGTGGCGCTGCTCGCGCAAGGGACAGCGCGCGGACTCTCAACCTATTGCCCAACAATCCGAATGATGAGGCTAGGCAAGCCTTTTATAGTGTGATGAATGATTGGTTCAACCAATACATTCTAACTAACACGGCTGTTCCACAACCTCCATTCCCGACTAATGCAACCCCCGCACCTACAATACCTCCGGTAAATGACCAAATAAGGTCGAGTAAGCCCCCAGTCAACAGGATTCGAAAACATGGGGCCACTGAATTTAAAGCTACGGATGATGATGATGCCGAGCAAGCTGAATTTTGGATGGACAACACTATCCGGGTGCTCGATGAGCTATCTTGCACACCCGATGAATGCTTAAAGTGTACTATCTCCTTGCTACGCGATTCCGCCTACTATTGGTGGAGTACTCTGACTTCTGTTGTGCCTAGGGAGCAAGTAACTTGGGAGTTCTTTCTGACCGAGTTTCGAAAGAAGTATATCAGTCAGAGATTTATGGATCAAAAACGGAAGGAATTTCTTGAACTTAAACAAGGTTCCATGTCGCTTACCGACTACGAATGAAAATTTGTGAGGCTTAGCCGGTACGCGCGCGAATGCATTTCTTCAGAAGTTGTGATGTGTAAACGCTTCGAAGATGGACTGAACGATGATATAAAGTTGTATGTTGGCATTTTGGAAATCCGAGAGTTTGTGGCTCTTGTCGAGCGTGCAAAGCCGAGGAGCTCGAGATGGAGAAAAGAAAAGTGAAGTGGGAGCAAGGGAGTTTCAGAAGAGGTCTCAGGAAGCCCTTCCCACATCATCAAAGAAATTTAGAGATGGCTTAGGCCGGTCTAGAGACATTTCGGGCTTTTCTAGACGAGACCGCGATCGACCCCCTATGGACACGCGAGTCACTTCGATCGCTAGAGGTGGAAATGATCGTCGAGACAGAACGGAGTGCCAGTATTGCGGCAAATGGCATTCTGGAAGTTGTAGATTCCGTGACCGCTCCTGCTATAAGTGTGGATCGGCCGACCACTTTATCAAGGATTGCCCGAGGTTGCTTGAACAAAATGTAAGTCAAAGTGGAAACCCGGGTGCTACCACTGCTCGAGGTAGGCCATCTAGAAATGCGGGCAATGCTAGTGGCGGTCAGAGAGGGTGGAGAGATGCTACAACAAGACCCGAGGCTCGTGCTCCTGCTAGGACTTATGCCATACGCGCACGCAAGGATGCTGCCTCACCAGATGTTATTACCGGTACTTTCACTCTTTTCGATACTAATATGATTGCTTTGATTGACCCTGGTTCTACTCATTCTTATATATGCAAAACCTTAGCATCTAGTAAGACTTTGCCTATTGAGTCTACTGAGTTTGTAATTCGGGTGTCAAACCCCTTGGGTCATTACGTGCTTGTCAACAAAGTGTGTAAGAAAAGTCCCCTAGTATTCCGAGGTTCTTGTTTTCCGGCGGACTTGATGCTTTTGCCGTTCGACGAATTCGACGTTATTCTTGGTTTGGATTGGTTGACCATGCACGATGCAGTTGTAAATTGCAAAAGCAAGACTATCGATCTGAGGTGCGCGAATAACGAGATAATTTGGGTTGAGTCTACGGACTTAAAGGGGTTGCCAGCTGTAATATCAGCAATGTTGGCCCAGAAATATGTAAGAAAAGGGTGCGAAGCGTACCTTGCGTATGTGCTCGATGACAAGGAGTTAGAAAGGAAACCCGAATCTGTGCCAGTGGTTTGTGAATACCCGGATGTTTTCCCTGAAGAATTGTCGGGTTTACCACCCGTTCGGGAAATAGTGTTTGGCATCGAATTGGTAACTGGTACCACTCCAATTTCGACAGCTCCGTATCGTATGGCACCAACGGAATTAAAGGAGTTGAAAGCTCAGTTGCAAGCATTGGTGGATAGAGGTTTTGCTCGTCCGAGTTCTTCACCTTGGGGTGCGCCAGTGTTGTTTGTGAAAAAGAAGGATGGAACCATGAGGCTGTGCGTCGACTATCGTCAGCTTAATAAAGCGACGATAAAGAACAAATACCGTTATCACAGATCGACGAATTGTTCGATCAATCGAAGGAGCCTCGGTGTTCTCGAAAATAGATTTGAGATCGGGCTATTATCAGTTGCGAATTCGAGATTCGGACGTAACCAAGACTGCCTTCAGAACGAGATGTGGTCACTACGAGTTCCTAGTGATGTCGTTTGGGCTTACTAATGCCCCTGCGGTATTTATGGATTTGATGAATCGGATCTTCAGACCATATTTAGATCGGTTCGTAGTCGTGTTCATTGATGACATCTTGGTCTATTCAAGAAATGAGACCGAACATCTTTGAACACCGAGGTTAGTGCTGCAAATTTTACGGGATAAGCAATTATATGCTAAGTTCAGCAAGTGTGAGTTCTGGTTAAGAGAGGTTAGCTTCTTAGGGCATGTGGTATCTGCATCGGGTATTCGAGTCGACCCGAACAAAATTTCAGCCATACTTAACTGGAAGCCTCCGAGAAATATTTCCGAGGTTCGGAGCTTTTTGGGGCTTGCCGGTTATTACCGACGATTTGTAAAAGGTTTCTCAACGATAGCCACGCAAATGACGAAGCTACTCCAGAAGGATGTTAAGTTCGAATGGAAGGAGAAATGTCAGAAAAGTTTCGATCAACTGAAAACTTATTTGACTGAAGCTCCAATTCTAGTGCAACCCAAATCGGGCAAAGAGTTTGTCGTTTATAGTGACGCATCCCTACTTGGGTTAGGTTGCGTATTGATGCAAGAAGGTCGAGTTGTGGCCTATGCGTCGAGGTAGTTAAAGCCACATGAGAAAAATTATCCGACCCATGATCTCGAATTGGCTGCCATCGTATTCGCCTTAAAGATATGGCGACATTACTTAGTTGGTGAGAAGTGCCATGTGTATTCGGATCACAAAAGTCTCAAATATTTGATGACTCAAAGAGACTTAAATCTGCGACAAAGACATTGGCTCGAGCTGTTAAAGGATTATGAGCTGGTCATTGACTATCACCGGGAAAGGCGAATGTGGTTGCGGATGCCTTAAGTTGTAAATCATTATTCGCTTTACGAGCGATGAATGTGCACTTGTCTGTTCGATCCGATAATGTGCTAGTAGCTGAATTGAAAGCCAAACCATTATTGACACATCAAATTCATGAAGCTCAGAAAGTCGACGACGAGTTGGCTGCAAAACGGGCTGAGTGTGTTCTGAACAAGGACTCGGAGTTTCAAATCGATGATGACGATTGTTTGAGGTTCAAAAGTCGTCTGTGTGTTCCAAAGAATTCGAAACTTATTTCGATAATTCTGAACGAAGCCCATTGTAGCCGAATGGCAATCCACCCGGGGAGTACGAAGATGTACAACGATTTGAAACGTCGGTTTTGGTGGCATGGTATGAAACGAGACATCTCCGACTTTGTTTCGAGATGTTTAATATGTCAACAAGTGAAAGCGGAACATCAAGTGCCTTCAGGATTACTTCAGCCGATCACGATACCCGAGTGGAAATGGGATCGAGTCACCATGGACTTTGTATCCGGACTGCCATTGTCAGCGAGTAAGAAGGATGCGGTTTGGGTCGTGGTAGATAGATTGACTAAGTCGGCTCACTTTGTCCTCGTGACGCATGATTTTTCAATGGACAAACTAGCCGAATTGTACGTTTCTCAGATTGTGAGATTACACGGGGTGCCTATTTCCATCGTGTCGGATAGAGATCCGAGATTTACCTCGCGATTTTGGAAGAAGTTGCAAGAAGCTTTGGGTACCAAGCTACATTTCAGCACCGCCTTTCACCCCCAAACCGATGGTCAGTCCGGCGGATAATTCAGATACTTGAGGATATGTTAAGATGTTGCATCCTCGAGTTCAGTGGTTCATGGGAACGATATTTGCCTTTGATTGAATTCGCTTACAACAATAGTTTTCAATCAAGTATTAAGATGGCACCCTACGAGGCTTTGTACGGTCGTAAATGCTGTACACCATTGTTTTGGACTGAGCTCGGTGAAAGCAAAATTTTCGGGGTGGATTTGATTAGAGATGCTGAACAGAAAGTGAAAGTAATCCGTGAAAGTCTGAAGATAGCCTCCGATTGTCAGAAGCCGTACGCGGATCTGAAGCGTAAAGACATCGAGCATCGAGTCGGAGATAAAGTGTTTCTCAAGGTTTCGCCTTGGAAAAAGATACTCAGATTTGGCCGTAAGGGCAAGTTGAGCCCGAGGTTCATTGGGCCATATGAGATATCCGAGCAAGTCGGTCCAGTTGCATATCATTTGATTTTGCCCCCTAAACTCGAAAAGATTCACGATGTCTTTCATGTTTCGATGCTTCGACGCTATAGATCTGATCCATCGCACGTGATTAGTCCATCAGAGGTTGAAATACAAGCCAATATGAGTTATGAGGAAGAACCGATTCATATCCTATCACGTAAAGTGAAAGAGTTGCGAAACAAGCGGGTTCCGCTAGTGAAAGTGTTATGGCTCAAACACGGGATAGAAGAAGCTACTTGGGAAACCGAGAACTCTATGAAAGAGCGATACCCAACCCTATTTACCGGTAAGATTTTCGGGGACGAAAATTTCTTAAGTGGGGGAGAGTTGTGACAGCCCAAAATTGACCCTAGTCGGGATGTGGTTTCGGGACCACAAAATCGAGGCATAAAAATAATTTAAAATTTATTTTGATGCCTATGATATGTGTTAAATTGTGTGTGACATTTTTGGTGATTTGATTTAGTGTTATAAATGTGAATTTCGCTAGAAAGGGCCTAGTAGTAAACTTTGAAAGTATGATAGGGAAATGTGTGATGACTAAGTAAAGCATGCATGCAAAACAATGGACTTGCATGTCAAATATCCCTCTTTACAAGTGATGGCGGCCATGACAAAGAAATATGGGCTAAACATGTCATGAAACATGTTTTGTTGGGCATTAGGGAGAAATAATAAACGAATAAGCATGGGTAAGAAAAGAATGAAAAAAAAAATGTGTGTGAGTGTGGTATCTCCCCCCATTGCCGTGAGTTGTAGAGGAAGAAAGAAAAAATTTGTTCATCCTTTCTTTGAGCCAAAACTAAGGAAGAAGGAGGATTTTTGCTCCATTTTTGGTTTAGAAGAGATCTAGAAGGAGATTTGGCTATACTTGCATCAAGATTAAGGTATGTTGAGGTTGTGTCATGAGATTCATGCTTGTTTTGGTTGCTAACTTGATGTGCATGTTAGCCATGGTTCAAATCCTTGCTATGCCATGAAAAATGGTATTTGGCCAAGGTTGATATTGTGTTAAAGCCATTGCATGCTAAATGTGAAGCTTGTTGATGATGCATGTAATGATGGATTTACTACTCTTGAAATTTCTTTTAGTATTCTTGAGTAGGACATTGAATTCTTTGTTTAACCATGACCGAAGTTGAAAGGGTATGGTTGTGATGTATTCGCCATGGTGCATTCATGAGCATGATTTATGCTTGTTACTTGATTGGTAAAAATTTGTGTTTGGATGGGTATGAACCCCTTGAGATTCGGCCTTGCACCTATATGTGTATACATGTTTGCACATGATGTATTGGCATGACATATATACTATTTCAAGGTATATATTTGCTTGTGATGTTGTTTCGGTTATGAAGTACATGAGAGATGTGTATTGAGCTACAATATGTAATGCGTTAGTTAGTAAAATGCATGCTGTTTTTGTGTGGTATTAAGTGCATAATTGGCCTCAACATGGACATGCATATTCGGCCACATGAGGGGAAATTGGTGTGCATGCATTCGGTTAGAGGCAAGCATATTGATGCCTATTCTTGGCTTAGAAAATTCGGCTAAGAGGAATATTAACTAATGTGTTGAGTTCGATTCGTGATTTCGTACATATGCGACTTTGATGCCTAATGAGTATATATATTGGCTAGGTATCTTGAATTCCTCTTTCGATGCTCAAATGATAAAACCAATTTATTTGTTAAATTAAGCTCAAGAGCAAAGGGGAGCTAAATCCGATAAGGGGAAGGAAAAAGTCGTCGAATAGCTGTCGAAATCGTTCGACCACGTCCGAGGTAAGTTTCGAGTATCGGAACTTAGATTTTGATTCGATTGGATGACGTAATAAGCAATCGAAATTGTGCCCTTTGTATGTGGCCATTGAGCCAAAATGATATTTCTTATTAAGTGAATTGTGCATAAAAGTTTTGTTATGATATAGAAACAAAGATGTGTATGAATGTGCAAATTGTGATATCCGGGCTAAACCCGAAGGCAAATGTGCGAACTATGATATCCGGGCTAAGCCCGAAGGCAATTGTGCGACTTGTGATATCCGGGCTAAGCCCGAAGGCAATGGTGCGAGCTATGATATCGGGCTAAGCCCAAGGCAATTGTGCGAGTTGTGATATCCGGTTAAGTCCCAAGGCATTTGTGAGGGTTACCATAACCGGGCTATGTCCCGAAGGCGTTTGAACGAGTAGCTATATCCGGTTAAACTCCGAAGGTATGTGATTTGAAAGTTATAAGCTTGCTGTAAAACTTTCAGTTAATGCACTTGTGAAGTTCCCAACAACAAGGTATGTTTTGTGTGTGTGCTTTGCACACTATGAGTAAGTGCGTATGAATATTCGCTCCAATGATAAATGAGCTATCGGCATTAACTAAGCCGTTATTTGCGTATGAACATGAGAGTTGGGATTGTGAAGTAAGCATGTCTTTTAGAAATTGTGCATATGAATTATTGTTTAGCTACTTGAATGCTATGCTTTGGTTGTGTGTATATTATGGCTCGAAACTTACTAAGCATAAATTGCTTACTCCGTTTCTTTGTTTCTCTGTCTATAGATTTTGCTCGTTAGCGATCGGATTCGGGATCATAGAAGTTGAAGTCAACCACACTATCAAAGCCCTTTTTGGTACTCCTTTAGTTGAGTTTTGGATATGGCATGTATAGGACTACTCTCGGTTGTTTTTAAGTACCTTGTGATGTATATGTGTGCGGCCATGCGAAAATGGTTCGTAAAAGTGAAGTATGGAATTTGACCATATGTGGTTTGTAATTATATTTGGTTTCATGATGTGATTATGGTTTGGAATGAGAGAGTTGGTCACATGATCAGCCATTGGAATGGCTAAATATGATCATATGTGGACCTAAGTATGACTAGACTATAGTTGGTCCATGGGAACTACAATATAGGTAAAGCCTACCTTAAAAACAGATGCTGCCAGCTGCAGTGACGTGGATGTGAAAAATCACCAAAATTTGTAGGAATGGTTTTAAATAGTGAATAAATTATACGATCGAACCTTGACGAGTCTATTTTCATATGAAAGTAACGAAACAATCATATGAACAGTATACCGAGAGATATTAAAGTTCTCGTGAGACAGGACCAGAACGGTTTCTGGGTCCCCTGTCGCGACTTTGAAAATTTACCATAAATTATCCAGAATGAATTAGAAGTCATGACTTATATGTGCAGATTCCTTTTTGAGTCTAATTTCATTAGAAACAAACAGAATCAGTATTGAAACCCTGTACAGAGAGATATTCAAGTTGTAACGCGCGAAGGTCAGTGTAGTCGACCCCTGTAACATGGGTGACTTTAACTAATAAACTGTACCAATTGGCCTGACCAAAAATTCTAGAAATAAATCCATGGATGGATATATGAGTCTAAATTCAGGGAAAATTTACGGAATCAGTTTCCGAGTTGTGAAACTTGAGATATGCTTTTTAAGGCGACAGCGACGCAGTTTTCCAGCTTGCCTGGGAATGTCAAATTGGTCGGTGCCATAAGTGGTTTTGGCTTGTTAACCCCTCGTGTCCGACACCGGCAACGGTCTCGGGTTCGGGGTGTTACAGGAAACAATGATTTCCGACTCAAAACATCAGCAACAACATTATCTTTTCCCGAATGATAGTCAATCACTAATTCATAGTCTTTAAGTAGTTCTAACCATTTTCTCTGACGCAGGTTCAAATCTTTCTGAGTCATCAAATTTTTCAAACTTTTATGATCAGAATAAACATGACATTTCTCACCAAATAGATAGTGGCGCCAAATCTTCAAAGCAAACACAATAGCTGCCAATTCCAGATCGTGTGTCGGATAATTCTTTTCATGCGGCTTTAATTTTCTCGAAGCATAGCCTATAACTTTGCCTTCTTACACCAAAACGCAATCCAGACCATTCAATGAAGCATCACTATAGATCACAAATTCTTTACCCGATTCTGGTTATACTAACACAGGAGCTTCAGTCAATAAGGCTTTCAACTGATCAAAGCTTTTCTGACACTTTTCAGACCATTCAAATTTCACATATTTCTAAAGTAGTTTCATCAACGGAGTCGCAATCATAGAAAAACCTTTTACGAATCTTCGGTAATAACCAGCAAGTCCTAGAAAACTGCGGACTTCGTAAACATTTCTAGGAGGCTTCCAATCCAAAATAGTTGAAATCTTGCTCGGATCAACTCGGATACCTGATGCTGATACTATATGATCCAGAAAACCAACTTCGAGTAACCAGAACTCACATTTACTGAACTTTGCAAATAATTGCTTATCACATAGACTCTATAACACTATTCTCAAATGCTCGGCATGTTCAGTTTCATCACGCGAATAAATCAAAATGTCATCAGTGAATATGACAACAAATCGATCTAAATACGGTCTGAAAATTCTGTTCATCAAATCTATAAAGATAGCAGGTGCATTCATTAGTCCGAAAGGCATAACTAAAAACTCATAGTTGTCGTACCTCGTTCAGAAAGCAGTTTTCGAAATGTCTGAATATTTTACTCTCAAATGATAATAGCCCGATCTCAAATCTATCTTTGAAAACACATTAGCTCCTTTCAACTGACCAAACAAATCATCAATTCGAGGTAGAGGATATTTATTCTTGATAGTTACTTTGTTCAATTGACGATAATCAGTGCACATTCTCATCGTGCCACCTTTGTGACATCCCAAAATTGACCCTAGTCGGGATGTGGTTTCGGGACCACAAAACCGAGACACAAAATTAATTAATTATTATTTTCTATGTTTATTGTGCATGAATATACATATGTGAAAATTTAGTGCCTTAATTTCGTCATTTGTAGGTGAAATTTATTAGAAAGGACTTATGTGAGGAAATTGAGAAATGTCCTAGGCTAATGTTAAAGTGGGCTATTGATACATATTAGAAAATGCTTGGATTTGCATGTCAAATTGCCAAATTTCCTTATGGTGGCCGGCCAAGATAGATTGAGGATGGGCAATGTATTTGTTTGCCTTAGATTTTATAATGAGAAATTGGGTAATGGGAGACAAGCTAAAATAAAGAAAGGAATTAAAAAGAAAAGGGGAATAAAATAAGAAAAGAAAAAGGGGGAATGTTCATCCTTACCTTGGCCATTGCCGTGAGTGAGGGAGAGAAAGGGAGGAAAGAGAGTTCTCTTTGTTGAACTTGGCGGCTAGAAGGAAGGAAGGAGGGGAGAACTTCGGTCACTTGAAGCCTTAAGGAGGTTAGTACATTGTGTTAACTTGTAAGATGTTTACTTGTTGTGAGTGAACGATCATGGTTCTTGTTTAGCCATGCAAAAATGTTGAATAATGTTGGGGGAATGGAACATTAGGCTATGGAAAAGGGGGGAACTCTTTGATTGTTTAAGATAGTTTAGATAGTATGTGATTTTTTTTGGGTATTGTGAGTTGAGATGTAAGTGTGTGTGTGTGTGCTTGGCCATAGGGGTTTGCTAGGAAATTTTATTGGTTGAATGATGGGTGGCCGAATGAACTATGAGGGGTTATGAGAAGAATGTGGGAAGCTAAGGTGCGAACCATAGTCTCGGTGATAGGAATGATGCGGTTGGTGTTTTGATGCTGTGGTGATGAGGCATGAAGTGTTCGGCCATGGTACTAAAGTGTTGTGCTTGTGTTAAAACTTAGAAATTATTTTGTTATGGCTAGTATAGATATGGATGACCGAACATGAGAGCATGATTGGATGAAGAGCTTGGTTAATTGTAGTTGTATGTGAATTTACATGATGTTACAAATAGATGTGAAAATATATGCTAGATTAGGAAAATTTGATTAAATGTTCATGAGATGAAATTAGGTGTTTAAAAGATGTTATAGTTGACATTGTATATATATACATACATTCGGCCATCTAATTGAGTATAAAGATGGTGTTAAATCTAATCGTGATGTTACCTTTAATTATGTGTATAATCGACTAAATGGGTAATTAGTGAGGACGGTTGCCGAATATACAAGCATACATATGCATGTGTAGTTAAATTATGAATGTTTAGCAAGATGGTTAAACTAGTTGATTTATTGATCAAGCTCAAGGAGTTAAAGAAGGAGAATCAAGCAAGGGAAAGGCGAAGGTCATCGAGTAGCCGACTTGAAATTATTTTACCCAACACAAGGTAAGTCATTAAGCATATATTTGGTGTTGATGTAAATGACCATAATATATACGCAATTGTGTTTAAATGAGTTGATGTGTAAATGAAAATGTATGTGTATGGAATGATGCCATTGTTGAATGTATAAAGGCAGCAACATGCATAAGGTATTGGTCTCGCACTAAGTGTAAAAGGGTATAAATGGACACGGTGACAAGATTGGCACTAAGTGTGCGGGTTTAAAATTGTACAGCACTAAGTGTGCGAACTGAAAATATATAGCACTAAGTGTGCGAGCTGAAAATATATAGCACTAAGTGTGCGAGCTGAAAATATATAGCACTAAGTGTGCGAGCTGAAAATTATATAGCACTAAGTGTGCGAGCTGAAAATATATAGCACTAAGTGTGCGGATTCACTATATGCTCTTGCTACAATTGGCACTGAGTGTGTGACATTATCGAGTTAATCCCGGACAGCGGATCGGGTAAGTACCTTGAGCTCATGGCGAATAGGCACTATGGTCATGCTCGGGTTGAGCTTGGTAAGCTTTAAATCTATGTGATGATTACAATTGTATGATTGTGGTGAAAATGAGTTGGTGTATAAAATGACTCAAATATCTTATTGAATAGAATATGAAATGTGAATGTATGACTTGGTACGAGATTGAGCCGAAAGGTCTAAGGAACTATGGTATAGTTCGATATGGATGGAACAATTAGCCTTGTTTCATTGTTTCACTTTGTGATGAATTTAGCTAATGGATAATTGTGAAGTGCTTATGACTTACTGAGTTATAAACTCACTCGGTGTTTTCTTGTCACCCATTTTAGGTCTCTTGGACTCGTATTGTTGCGTGCTCGAACCGTCATTGAAGTCATCACACCGGCTGGAAACCTTTTGGTATTGTCTTCGTAGTTGAACTAGGAGAACATTTGGCATGTATAGGCTATTATGTTTTGTTGAATTGTGGGTTGTAAACTTTCAGCCATGTGAAAATGGCCTATGTGGTCGCCGAGTGGGATGCTAGAACGATAGCCACGAGTCTTAGAAATTTTAATTTTGATAAGGTGGCCATAATTTGTGTCATGTATGATGGATGATTAGTAAGGCCAAAGAAAGATTCACGAAATTGGCATAGTCTACTGCAGTAACTGTTGCGGACAGCAGCAGTGAGATGAGATTGAAAAATCACTAAAAATATTATAAGTGGAATTAAATAGTGAATAAATTATGAAATTGAACCTTGATGAATCTATTTTTATATGGACGAAATGAAACGACCATATGAGCAGTATACTGAGAGATATTAAAGTTTTCGTGAGACAGGGCCAGAACGGTTTCTGGGTCCCCTGTCTCAACTTTGAAAATTTACCATAAATTATCCAGAAGGAATTAGAAGTCGTGCCTTATATGTTCAGATTCCCCTTTGAGTCTAGTTTCATTAGAAACAAACGGCATGAGCATTGAAGCTCTGTACGAGAAGATATTCAGGTCGTAATGTGCGAAGGTCAGTGTAGTCGACCCCTGTAACATGGGCGACTTTAACTAATAAACTGTACCAATTGGCCTGACTAAAAATTCTAGAAATAAATCCATAGATAGACATATGAGTCTAAATTCAGGGAAAATTTACGGAATCATTTTCCGAGTTTTTAAACTCGAGATATGATTTTTAAGGCGACAGTGACGCAGTTAGCTAGCCTGCCTGGAACAGCAATCAATATTACAAAGAGAGAAATAAGGGAAGTGAGCCCGGTAACACCACGTGTTCAAATCCGGTGACGATCTCGGGTTTGGGGTGTTACATTTTATTGGTATCAGAGCTATGGTTTAGTCGGTTCTAGGACTACCATAGCGCGTGTGAGTCTAGCTATACATGCGAAATGGTTAGTGCTTAATAATGTGATGACTTCGACGGTTGAAATTTTTGTTTTGATTAGCAAATGGAACCCGGGGTAGGGAGACCCTAGGCGGATGACGTTGAAAGTGTAGCGGCTGCTCACGCGCAAGGGACACCGCCTGTTGAGCCTCAGTCATCTGCGAATAATCAAAATGAAGGGGCGAAACAAGCCTTCTTCACCATAATGAATGAGTGGGTCGTGCAATATGCCCGAACCAACCCGGCTGTCCAACCATTCCCAAATTTAAATACTCCACCCCAAAAGCCTGCAATGCCTCCAGTTACTGATCCTGTGAGGCTGAGTAAACCACCTGTGGACTTGATTAGGAAGCGCGGGGCCGAGGAGTTCAAGGCCATAGTTACTGATGATGCCGAAAGGGCGAATTCTGGCTCGATAACACCATTCGGGTGTTTGATGAACTATCATGCACATCCGATGAATGTCTTAAGTGTGCTATATCCTTGTTGCGGGACTCAGCCTACTATTGGTGGAGGACTTTGATTTCCATAGTCCTAAAGGAACAAGTTACTTGGGATTTCTTTCAAACGGAATTTCGAAAGAAATATATTAGTCAACGGTTCATCGATCAGAAGCGTAAGGAATTCTTGGAGCTCAAGCAAGGCCGTATGACAGTATCTGAATACGAACATGAGTTCGTAAGACTTAGTCGGTATGCTCGGGAGTGTGTGGCTGATGAGGTTGCTATGTGCAAAAGATTTGAAGAAGGATTGAATGAAGAGTTAAAGCTACTGGTGGGTATTTTGGAGATAAAAGAATTTGTAACACTAGTTGAACGAGCCTGCAAGGCGGAAGAACTCGAAAGGGAGAAGAAGAAGGCTGAATTTGAAGCTAGAGATTATCGTAAAAGATCGACGGGCAAAGCTCCATTCTCGGCGGTAAAGAAGTTCAGGGAGGACTCTATGAAAGAGCGATACCTGAGCCTATTTACCGGTAAGATTTTCGGGGTCGAAAATTTCCTAAGTGGGGGAGAGTTGTGACATCCCAAAATTGACCCTAGTCGGGATGTGGTTTCGGGACCACAAAACCGAGACACAAAATTAATTAATTATTATTTTCTATGTTTATTGTGCATGAATATACATATGTGAAAATTTAGTGCCTTAATTTCGTCATTTGTAGGTGAAATTTATTAGAAAGGACTTATGTGAGGAAATTGAGAAATGTGCTAGGCTAATGTTAAAGTGGGCTATTGATACATATTAGAAAATGCTTGGATTTGCATGTCAAATTGCCAAATTTCCTTATGGTGGCCGGCCAAGATAGATTGAGGATGGGCAATGTATTTGTTTGCCTTAGATTTTATAATGAGAAATTGGGTAATGGGAGACAAGCTAAAATAAAGAAAGGAATTAAAAAGAAAAGGGGAATAAAATAAGAAAAGAAAAAGGGGGAATGTTCATCCTTACCTTGGCCATTGCCGTGAGTGAGGGAGAGAAAGGGGGAAAAGAGAGTTCTCTCTTTGTTGAACTTGGCCGGCTAGAAGGAAGGAAGGAGGGAGAACTTGGTCACTTGAAGCCTTAAGGAGGTTAGTACATTGTGTTAACTTGTAAGATGTTTACTTGTTGTGAGTGAACGATCATGGTTCTTGTTTAGCCATGCAAAATGTTGAATAATGTTGGGGAATGGAACATTAGGCTATGGAAAAGGGGGGAACTCTTTGATTGTTTAAGATAGTTTAGATAGTATGTGATTTTTTTGGGTATTGTGAGTTGAGATGTAAGTGTGTGTGTGTGTGTGCTTGGCCATAGGGGTTTGCTAGGAAATTTTATTGGTTGAATGATGGGTGGCGAATGAACTATGAGGGGTTATGAGAAGAATGTGGGAAGCTAAGGTGCGAACCATAGTCTCGGTGATAGGAATGATGCGGTTGGTGTTTTGATCTTTGTGGTGATGAGGCATGAAGTGTTCGCCATGGTACTAAAGTGTTGTGCTTGTGTTAAAACTTAGAAATTATTTTGTTATGGCTAGTATAGATATGGATGACCGAACATGAGAGCATGATTGGATGAAGAGCTTGGTTAATTGTAGTTGTATGTGAATTTACATGATGTTACAAATAGATGTGAAAATATATGCTAGATTAGGAAAATTTGATTAAATGTTCATGAGATGAAATTAGGTGTTTAAAAGATGTTATAGTTGACATTGTATATATATACATACATTCGCCATCTAATTGAGTATAAAGATGGTGTTAAATCTAATCGTGATGTTACCTTTAATTATGTGTATAATCGACTAAATGGGTAATTAGTGAGGACGGTTGCCGAATATACAAGCATACATATGCATGTGTAGTTAAATTATGAATGTTTAGCAAGATGGTTAAACTAGTTGATTTATTGATCAAGCTCAAGGAGTTAAAGAAGGAGAATCAAGCAAGGGAAAGGCGAAGGTCATCGAGTAGCCGACTTGAAATTATTTTACCCAACACAAGGTAAGTCATTAAGCATATATTTGGTGTTGATGTAAATGACCATAATATATACGCAATTGTGTTTAAATGAGTTGATGTGTAAATGAAAATGTATGTGTATGGAATGATGCCATTGTTGAATGTATAAAGGCAGCAACATGCATAAGGTATTGGTCTCGGCACTAAGTGTGCGGGTATAAATGGACACGGTGACAAGATTGGCACTAAGTGTGCGGGTTTAAAAATTGTACAGCACTAAGTGTGCGAACTGAAAATATATAGCACTAAGTGTGCGAGCTGAAAATATATAGCACTAAGTGTGCAAGCTGAAAATATATAGCACTAAGTGTGCGAGCTGAAAATTATATAGCACTAAGTGTGCGAGCTGAAAATATATAGCACTAAGTGTGCGGATTCACTATATGCTCTTGCGTTACAATTGGCACTGAGTGTGTGACATTATCGAGTTAATCCCGGACAGCGGATCGGGTAAGTACCTTGAGCTCATGGCGAATAGGCACTATGGTCATGCTCGGGGTTGAGCTTGGTAAGCTTTAAATCTATGTGATGATTACAATTGTATGATTGTGGTGAAAATGAGTTGGTGTATAAAAATGACTCAAATATCTTATTGAATAGAATATGAAATGTGAATGTATGACTTGGTACGAGATTGAGCCGAAAGGTCTAAGGAACTATGGTATAGTTCGATATGGATGGAACAATTAGCCTTGTTTCATTGTTTCACTTTGTGATGAATTTAGCTAATGGATAATTGTGAAGTGCTTATGACTTACTGAGTTATAAACTCACTCGGTGTTTTCTTGTCACCCATTTTAGGTCTCTTGGACTCGTATTGTTGCGTGCTCGGAACCGTCGTTGAAGTCATCACACCGGCTGGAAACCTTTTGGTATTGTCTTCGTAGTTGAACTAGGAGAACATTTGGCATGTATAGGCTATTATGTTTTGTTGAATTGTGGGTTGTAAACTTTCAGCCATGTGAAAATGGCCTATGTGGTCGTCGAGTGGGATGCTAGAACGTATAGCCACGAGTCTTAGAAATTTTAATTTTGATAAGGTGGCCATAATTTGTGTCATGTATGATGGATGATTAGTAAGGCCAAAGAAAGATTCACGAAATTGGCATAGTCTACTGCAGTAACTGTTGCGGACATCAGCAGTGAGATGAGATTGAAAAATCACTAAAAATATTATAAGTAGAATTAAATAGTGAATAAATTATGAAATTGAACCTTGATGAATCTATTTTTATATGGACGAAACGAAACGACCATATGAGCAGTATACTGAGAGATATTAAAGTTTTCGTGAGACAGGGCCAGAACGGTTTCTAGGTCCCCTATCTCAACTTTGAAAATTTACCATAAATTATCCAGAAGGAATTAGAAGTCATGCCTTATATGTGCAGATTCCCCTTTGAGTCTAGTTTCATTAGAAACAAACGGCATGAGCATTGAAGCTCTGTACGAGAAGATATTCAGGTCGTAATGTGCGAAGGTCAGTGTAGTCGACCCCTGTAACATGGGCGACTTTAACTAATAAACTGTACCAATTGGCCTGACTAAAAATTCTAGGAATAAATCCATAGATAGACATATGAGTCTAAATTCAGGGAAAATTTACGGAATCAGTTTCCGAGTTTTTAAACTCGAGATATGATTTTTAAGGCGAAAGTGACGCAGTTAGCTAGCCTGCCTGGAACAGCAATCAATATTACAAAGAGAGAAATAAGGGAAGTGAGCCCGGTAACACCACGTGTTCAAATCCGGTGACGATCTCGGGTTTGGGGTGTTACATTTTATTGGTATCAGAGCTATGGTTTAGTCGGTTCTAGGACTACCATAGCGCGTGTGAGTCTAGCTATACATGCGAAATGGTTAGTGCTTAATAATGTGATGACTTCGACGGTTGAAATTTTTGTTTTGATTAGCAAATGGAACCCGGGGTAGGGAGACCTGGGCGGATGACGTTGAAAGTGTAGCGGCTGCTCACGCGCAAGGGACACCGCCTGTTGAGCCTCGATCATCTGCGAATAATCAAAATGAAGGGCGAAACAAGCCTTCTTCACCATAATGAATGAGTGGGTCGTGCAATATGCCCGAACCAACCCGGCTGTCCAACCATTCCCAAATTTAAATACTCCACCCCAAAGCCTCGCAATGCCTCCATTCATCGATCCTGTGAGGTGAGTAAACCACCTGTGGACTTGATTAGGAAGCGGGCCGAGGAGTTCAAGGCCATAGTTACTTGATGATGCCGAAATGGCCAATTTCGCTCGATAACACCATTCGGTGTTTGATGAACTATCATGCACATCCGATGAATGTCTTAAGTGTGCTATATCCTTGTTGCGGGACTCACCTACTATTGGTGGAGGACTTTGATTTCCATAGTCCTAAAGGAACAAGTTACTTGGGATTTCTTTCAAACGAATTTGAAAGAAATATATTAGTCAACGGTTCATCGATCGAAGCGTAAGGAATTCTTGGAGCTCAAGCAAGGCCGTATGACAAGATCGAATCTGAACATGAGTTCGTAAGACTTAGTCGGTATGCTCGGAGTGTGTGGCTGATGAGGTTGCTATGTGCAAAAGATTTGAAGAAGGATTGAATGAAGAGTTAAAGCTACTGGTGGGTATTTTGGAGATAAAAGAATTTGTAACACTAGTTGAACGAGCCTGCAAGGCGGAAGAACTCGAAAGGGAGAAGAAGAAGGCTGAATTTGAAGCTAGAGATTATCGTAAAAGATCGACGGGCAAAGCTCCATTCTCGGCGGTAAAGAAGTTCAGGGAGGACTCTATGAAAGAGCGATACCTGAGCCTATTTACCGGTAAGATTTTCGGGGACGAAAATTTCCTAAGTGGGGGAGAGTTGTGACATCCCAAAATTGACCCTAGTCGGGATGTGGTTTCGGGACCACAAAACCGAGACACAAAATTAATTAATTATTATTTTCTATGTTTATTGTGCATGAATATACATATGTGAAAATTTAGTGCCTTAATTTCGTCATTTGTAGGTGAAATTTATTAGAAAGGACTTATGTGAGGAAATTGAGAAATGTGCTAGGCTAATGTTAAAGTGGGCTATTGATACATATTAGAAAATGCTTGGATTTGCATGTCAAATTGCCAAATTTCCTTTTGGTGGCCGGCCAAGATAGATTGAGGATGGGCAATGTATTTGTTTGCCTTAGATTTTATAATGAGAAATTGGGTAATGGGAGACAAGCTAAAATAAAGAAAGGAATTAAAAAGAAAAGGGGAATAAAATAAGAAAAGAAAAAGGGGGAATGTTCATCCTTACCTTGGCCATTGCCGTGAGTGAGGGAGAGAAAGGGAGGAAAGAGAGTTCTCTCTTTGTTGAACTTGGCCGGCTAGAAGGAAGGAAGGAGGGGAGAACTTCGGTCACTTGAAGCCTTAAGGAGGTTAGTACATTGTGTTAACTTGTAAGATGTTTACTTGTTGTGAGTGAACGATCATGGTTCTTGTTTAGCCATGCAAAAATGTTGAATAATGTTGGGGGAATGGAACATTAGGCTATGGAAAAGGGGGGAACTCTTTGATTGTTTAAGATAGTTTAGATAGTATGTGATTTTTTTTGGGTATTGTGAGTTGAGATGTAAGTGTGTGTGTGTGTGTGCTTGGCCATAGGGGTTTGCTAGGAAATTTTATTGGTTGAATGATGGGTGGCCGAATGAACTATGAGGGGTTATGAGAAGAATGTGAGAAGCTAAGGTGCGAACCATAGTCTCGGTGATAGGAATGATGCGGTTGGTGTTTTGATGCTGTGGTGATGAGGCATGAAGTGTTTGGCCATGGTACTAAAGTGTTGTGCTTGTGTTAAAACTTAGAAATTATTTTGTTATGGCTAGTATAGATATGGATGACCGAACATGAGAGCATGATTGGATGAAGAGCTTGGTTAATTGTAGTTGTATGTGAATTTACATGATGTTACAAATAGATGTGAAAATATATGCTAGATTAGGAAAATTTGATTAAATGTTCATGAGATGAAATTAGGTGTTTAAAAGATGTTATAGTTGACATTGTATATATATACATACATTCGGCCATCTAATTGAGTATAAAGATGGTGTTAAATCTAATCGTGATGTTACCTTTAATTATGTGTATAATCGACTAAATGGGTAATTAGTGAGGACGGTTGCCGAATATACAAGCATACATATGCATGTGTAGTTAAATTATGAATGTTTAGCAAGATGGTTAAACTAGTTGATTTATTGATCAAGCTCAAGGAGTTAAAGAAGAAGAATCAAGCAAGGGAAAGGCGAAGGTCATCGAGTAGCCGACTTGAAATTATTTTACCCAACACAAGGTAAGTCATTAAGCATATATTTGGTGTTGATGTAAATGACCATAATATATACGCAATTGTGTTTAAATGAGTTGATGTGTAAATGAAAATGTATGTGTACGGAATGATGCCATTGTTGAATGTATAAAGGCAGCAACATGCATAAGGTATTGGTCTCGGCACTAAGTGTGCGGGTATAAATGGACACGGTGACAAGATTGGCACTAAGTGTGCGGGTTTAAAAATTGTACAGCACTAAGTGTGCGAACTGAAAATATATAGCACTAAGTGTGCGAGCTGAAAATATATAGCACTAAGTGTGCAAGCTGAAAATATATAGCACTAAGTGTGCGAGCTGAAAATTATATAGCACTAAGTGTGCGGATTCACTATATGCTCTTGCGTTACAATTGGCACTGAGTGTGTGACATTATCGAGTTAATCCCGGACAGCGGATCGAGTAAGTACCTTGAGCTCATGGCGAATAGGCACTATGGTCATGCTCGGGGTTGAGCTTGGTAAGCTTTAAATCTATGTGATGATTACAATTGTATGATTGTGGTGAAAATGAGTTGGTGTATAAAAATGACTCAAATATCTTATTGAATAGAATATGAAATGTGAATGTATGACTTGGTACGAGATTGAGCCGAAAGGTCTAAGGAACTATGGTATAGTTCGATATGGATGGAACAATTAGCCTTGTTTCATTGTTTCACTTTGTGATGAATTTAGCTAATGGATAATTGTGAAGTGCTTATGACTTATCGAGTTATAAACTCACTCGGTGTTTTCTTGTCACCCATTTTAGGTCTCTTGGACTCGTATTGTTGCGTTTCGGAACCGTCGTTGAAGTCATCACACCGGCTGGAAACCTTTTGGTATTGTCTTCGTAGTTGAAGTAGGAGAACATTTGGCATGTATAGGCTATTATGTTTTGTTGAATTGTGGGTTGTAAACTTTTAGCCATGTGAAAATGGCCTATGTGGTCGCCGAGTGGGATGCTAGAACCTATAGCCACGAGTCTTAGAAATTTTAATTTTGATAAGGTGGCCATAATTTGTGTCATGTATGATGGATGATTAGTAAGGCCAAAGAAAGATTCACGAAATTGGCATAGTTCATCGCGAAGAATCGCTGCGGACAGCAGCAGTGAGATGAGATTGAAAAATCACTAAAAATAGTATAAGTAGAATTAAATAGTGAATAAATTATGAAATTGAACCTTGATGAATCTATTTTTATATGGACGAAACGAAACGACCATATGAGCAGTATACTGAGAGATATTAATGTTCTCGTGAGACAGGGCTAGAACGGTTTCTGGGTCCCCTGTGTCGACTTTGAAAATTTACCATAAATTATCCAGAAGGAATTAGAAGTCGTGCCTTATATGTGCAGATTTCCCTTTGAGTCTAGTTTCATTAGAAACAAACGGCATGAGCATTGAAGCTCTGTACGAGAAGATATTCAGGTCGTAATGCGCGAAGGTCAGTGTAGTCGACCCCTGTAACATGGGAGTTTCCGAGTTTTGAAACTCGAGATATGATTTTTAAGGCGACAGTGATGCAGTTAGCTAGCTTGCCTGGAACAACAATCAATATTACAAAGAGAGAAATAAGGGAAGTGAGCCCGGTAACACCACGTGTTCAAATCTGGTGACGATCTCGGGTTTGGGGTGTTACAACCTTTCTTTTTCACAAACAGAGCATGAGCACCCCAAGGTGAGAAACTCAGTCTTACGAATCCTCTATCTGTCAACTCTTGCAACTCAGACTTTAATTCTTTTGACTCGGTCGGAGCCATTCTATACGGAGCTATCAAAATCGGAGTAGTTCCCTGTACTAACTCTATGCCAAATTCAACTTCTCAGATTGAAGGTAATCTTGGAAGTTCTTCAGGAAATACATCAGAGAGTTCACAGACAACGGACACTAATTCAACTTTCTTTTCAGATACTTCCGAATCAATCACATAAGCAAAGTAGGCCTCACAACCCTTTTTCACCAAACTTAGAGCTTTCATCGAAAGATATCACAACCGACAACCCATTTAAGTCACTAGATTCAATTCAGACTATTTCATTATTCTTGCAGCTCAAATCAATAGTTTTTTGTTTGCAATTCATAATAGCATCGTGCAAAGTTAGCCAATCCATACCAAGAACTATATCAAACTCATCGAAAGGTAATAACATCAAATTAGTCGAAAAACAAATGTCTCGAAACATTAACAAACAATTCTTGCACACTTTGTCTACCAAAACACACTGACCTAAAGGGTTCGATACTCTAATCACAAATTCAGTAGACTCTACAGCAAAGTCTTACTGGATACTAAATTCATGCATATATACAAATGTGTCTATCCTGGATCTATCAATGCAATCACAGAAGTATCATAAAGAGTAAAAGTACCAGTTATAATATCGGGAGACGAAGCTTCCTCACAAGCTCGAATGGCATAGGCTATGACAGGTGTTCTAGCCTCAAATCGTACAGTAGTATCGTTAGTCCCTCTTTGACTACCACTCACATTCCTTGTATGTCTGGGAGGTCTACCACGAGCTACATTGCTGCTTGGCCTCAGATTTTGCACAATCTCTTGCTCAACAGACTTGGGACAATCTCGAATAAAATGATCTAAAAATCTACATTTGAAACAAGCTCGATCATACAATCTACAATTTTCAGGATATTTTTTACCATAGTGTCTACACTCGGGTCGATTAGATCAAAGATTTCCAACACTTGCAACAGAAATAGCTAGAGCTCTAAAGCTCGAATGTGATCTCGCACGATCTCTACTCGAATGACCCACATTAGTCTTTAAACAGCTAGAATCATCTCGGAACTTCTTTGACGCATACTAAAATGATTTACTTGTGGATCTCTTTCTCATATCTTTAGCTTCTGAATCAACTTTTCTTTTCTTTTTCCCGAGTTCTTCAGCTTTACGTACTCGTTCAACAATCACAACAAACTCTTTTATCTCTAGAATTCTGACTAACAAACGAATATCTTTATTCTAGCCATCCTCGAATCTCTTGCACATAATTGCTTCAGTCGAGACACATTCTTGTGTATACTGGCTCAGTCTCACAATTTTTTACTCGTATTCTGTAACAGACTTATAGCCTTGTTTCAACTCAAGAAACTTTTTACGTTCTGATCGATGAATCTCTAACTAATGTATTTCTTCCAAAATTTAGCTTGAAAGAAATCTCAGGTGACTTGTTCTCTCGGAACCACAGATATTAGCGTCTTCCACCAATGACATGCCGTATCTCTCAAAAGTGAAACAAAACAATTAAGGCATTCGTTCAAAGTCAATGACAATTCATCGAACACTCTTATCGTATTCTCAAGCCAGAATTCAACTCTCTCAGCATCATCATTATTAGCAGCACGGAACTTTTAGGCCCTATATTTTTAAGTTTTGTCAACCGGAGGCTTATTCAACTGAATCGGATTAGCTTGTGGCATGACAGGGACTTGCGGAGGATTGAGCAGGGGTGAAGGTTGTGACACAGCCAAATTAGTTCTCATATATAGCGTGAACCAATCGTTCATCATTTGGTAAAAGGCTTGCTTAACCTCTCCCTCTTGACTACTCGTAGCAGGTCTAGAATCGGATGGTGCTGTCCCTTGAGCAGGTGCAGGCGCATTACTCTCAACATCATCAGCTACGGTTCGTTCGGGATCCATTTACTATATAAAAGCACATTTTCATTGTCAAGATTCATCACACTATCGCAGTTCATAAATATGACATGTATAGCTAGACTCACATACGCTACGTTAATCCTAGAATCGACTAAACCGTAGCTCTGATACCAACTAAATGTAACACCTCTTAACCCGTATCCGACGCCAGACTAGGGTTAAGAGACATTACCGGACATATCGAAATATTTCACATTCGTTTCACAATCATTATAGTATCATAATCACACATCATTACGGAGTCTCTTATATAGGTCAAGGAGACCTTAAACATGCTTTAGAATAGGGTCAGGACTAAACCGGGCATATACAAAAATTTTCAAAACTTAAACTTTTTCAAAGTTATAAAGGTCACACGCCCGTGAGAATGGCCATGTGCCTCACACGGCATTAGACACGCCCGTGTGTCTATGCCGTGGCAAAACAAGGCATACATACTTACTTGTCCACACGGCCAGAAGACACGCCCGTGTGCCAGGCCGTGTGAAAATTAGGGAGGTTACTGACTTGGGTCACATGGCCGACCACACGCCCATGTGCCAACCCGTGTGCCACACACGACCGATAGACACGCCCGTGTGTCTAGGCCGTGTCAAAACTGTAGGGCATAATGACTTTAAATTGTAGGGTACCCCAAGGGACACACGACCATGTAACATAATCGTGTGTCGCACACGGCATAGACAGACACCCGTGTATCTAGCCATGTGGACAAAAATAGGCTATTTGCAAAGCCAAATTACCACCCATTTTGGGCAATCCCTACAAGCATCAAAACCAAAACATTTTATGTAACAGCCCGTTTTTAGGGTTAATCGGAACAGTGGTTTCGGGGCCACCAAATCTGACGAGTAGGTTTGTAAATATTATATTTAATATTTACGAGGTAATTGTGATTTTAAAAAAAAATATTTTTGATATTGTGATTTTTGTTTTATAAGCGATTTATTAAGTTCAAGTGGTATGTGTGACACCCCTAATTTGACCCTAGTCGAAAAGTGGTTTCGGGACCACAAAATCGAGTCATAAAAATAATTAACCGTCATAGTTGATGCTTATTATATGTATATATGCATGTGTGAAAATTTCATGTTTGAATTTTGTTAATTGTAAGTGAATTTTATTAAATAGGACTTATGTGAGAAAATTTAGAAATGTGCTAGGCAAATGTAAAGTGGCCTATTAATGCATGTTATGAAAATGATGGGTTTGCATGTCAAATTACCCAAAATTAGAGCTAGTGGCCGGCCATGCTATGGGGTGAAACATGTTGGAAACATGTTGTGTTAGTGTGTTATGTTAGAAAGAATAAAATAAGAGGTTAGTAATAAAGTAATGAAAAGAGAGGGGTGATGAAAACAAAGTTCTCTCATCCATGCCCCCCCCTCCATTGCCGTGAATTGAAGGAAGAAAACAAAAGAAAAGAAAAAAAATGTTCATCTTCTTCTCCTACCTCTCTCAAGCCAAAACTAACCAAGAAATGGAAAAAAGCACACCTAAGGCATTCGGCCATCTTGTGTGGGGGGGGAATTAAGGTATGATATCATGATATTCTTTTGAAATTTTTGTGAAGTTGAGTTTGTTTTGGTGCTCATAACATGACCCATGTGTTAATTTTTGAGTTTGTGTTGCAAGAAACATTTGGTTATGTCCTTATATGTCAAATTGATGATAAATTTTTGATATTTGGTGAATGAATATGGGTTTCGGTCATGGTAGATAACAAAGAATATGGTTGTTATTCTTGTTAATTTGGATGAATTTTTGGTGGATAGGTGCTTGAATCAAACAAATGATCATGTGTGTACACTAGGTGCTAGTTGAGAAGAATCGGTCACTATATTGGAGGCCATTGCCGAATATGAGTTTAGTTATTGAGAGTGATGAATGTGTTTTGAGTTGATGGAAAAAAAGAATGCTTAAAGATGTGTCACAACAAATTATGTGTTAAGCTAAGGTTGTTAAATTATCAAGCTTTCTTCCTAGCCGAATATGTGTTTATAAAGTTGAGTTGTTAAATAGATTTTGAAGTTAGCCCATGTATTTATTTTTGAATTTAAGAAGAATGATACATTCGACTATGCTTTGATGTGCTTGGATTGTTGTTCATTGAGTAAATGATTGAGGAATGGTTAGAAGAATTTGAATGCTAAACTAGTTGATTTGTTTATAATGTCCGATTATGATCATTTATAGAGATGTGAATGAATTGTTGTTATGTGAATAAATATTTGTTTGATGATATATATATGTATTTGGCAATGGGATAAAATGTGTATTAAGGTGAGTTTCATGGTGATTATGCTTGTGATGTTGGGTTAATATTCGGCATTGAGTAATGTGGGGTAAGGTGATTAATCGGCTATGAAATTAGCTAAATTGAATAGGTATGTTTAATGATATGCGTAGTATAATGTATGATCTTATAACTCGGTTTGGTATTGAGATAAAGGTTAGATGTATGATTGGATTTTGGTATGTGTTAAATTGGTCAATCAAAGATTAAATGATATGTGATTGCCAAATGTGATTGTTAAGTGAATAATATTAGTTAAGTACTTAAGCAAATCTATTGTTTTACTTAAGCTTAAGAGCAAAGAGGATCAAAGTCGGATAGGGAAAAGAGAAAGTAAACGAATAGCCGTGGACATCTAATCGTCGACCACTTCCGAGGTAAGTTTTAACTGATTAAACATTGAGTAAATTCAATCATAATAGGACATAATGAGTTGATTTAATAAGATATGATGTGGCCATGATATGCCTTAAACTCAAATGGTAAGTTCATAAGTGTTTGGACTTGAAATTTAAGAGCAAATTGTAATAATTTGCTTTGGACAGCAAGCAGTAACGTGATTTTAGAAAATCACTATAAATTTTTGGTGTGGAATTATAGGCTGAATAAAATATGTAATCAAAGCTTAGTTAGTCTAGTTTCTTATAAAAGAGACCGTGGAAGCAAAGAAATTTCCTATAAAGAGATATTTAAAGTTGTGTGGGACAGTGTCAGAATGACTCCGAAATCCCCTGTTCTGTATTTTGAAAATCATTATAATTTGTACAAAAATGGATATAAGATAAGATTTATATGCTTAGACTTCTTAATGAGTCTAGTTTCAAATGAAATTAAATAGAACACATTATGAATTCTGTACAATGAAAAATTTGATTCGTAGTGAAGAATGGTCAGATTAGTCAAATAGTGAAACAGGGGAAACTTTAAGAAAAACCTGGTATTGATTGGCCAAACCTAAAATTCTGGTAATTTTATGGTTGCAAGATATACGAGTCTATATTCAGGGAAAATTAACGGGAAGTGATTTGGAGTTTTGTAGCTCCAGTTATAAATAATTTAGTGACTATTTCTCAGGAAAACAGCTCGTAGTGAATATGTGATTTTGTTGTAAACATGGATAAAACTGGTTTTAGTTGCTCATAAGCTATTGATTAAACCCATACGTGAATTCTAAATCGTGATATTGTAAAACGATATATGAGTATTAGACGGATCTTTGATATTAAAATTTGTGAAATTGTAAGTTTATGAGTATTTGAATATGAAATGATAGTATGGCGTGAAATTGAATTATTCATTGGAAAATGATTGATGTAGATTCGGCCAAGACAAAGTGTATACATGATAGTATATGTGGTATGTGAAGTATATTTGGATAATTGTGATGTGAATACATGAAAATTTATATTTTGATTTAGGATTTTATGTGATGAATGTGAACATGCATATATGTGGTAAGGCCGAATGGCCAATGTGATGAATGTGAGCATGCATATATGTGATAAGGCCGAATGGCCAATGTGATGAATGTGAGCATGCATATATGTGATAAGGCCGAATAGCCAATGTGATGAATGTGAGCATGCATATGTGTGATAAGGTCGAATGGCCAATGTGGTGAATATGAACATGCATTTGTGGTAAAGCCGAATGGTCAATGTGAAATATATATATGAGATATGCATATGTGGTAAACCCGAATGGTCAATGTGAAATATATATATGAGATATGTATATGTGGTAAAGCCGAATGGCTAGTGTGAAATATGTAGGCGATGTATATATTGTGGCCGAACGACCAAATGTGAAAGGTGTGTATTATTAGATATTTGATGAGGCAAATGAATTACAAATATGACAGTTGATGTGAATGTTGTGACATGTGATTAAATGTACATGAAACTTGGAAATATATTCCGGGTAAGACCCGATGACTACGTGTGGAGATTATGTCCGGGTAAGACCCGATGATTACGTGTGGAGATTTTGTCCGGTAAGACTCGATAACCGTGTGGAGATTTAAATCGAGCTAAAGGTCTCGCCGATAATCCAAGTAGAGGTTAAAGCTATAAGACTTCGTAATAAGAATTGCTTAGAAATATATTCAATGCGAAAGGTTAAATAGGTATGTACTCCAAGTTTATATGTGAGCTTGATTTGAACTAAATCATAAGGTAGTTATGTGATGCATACGAGAGCAATCTATGAGACTATTCCTATGATTATGTGACATCGGATCAGTGTGAGAGGTTATGTGAAATCATACAATGTATCTATGTCACATGAGCTCACTTTTATGTGAAAGTTTATCTGCCTATTGTATATGATGAGATGTGCATATTCGGTAAAGGGATGGTATGCCCGAAGGAAGAGTGAAATAAATATACGAACAACTATGTTATAATTTGATTGTTATCAATTGACACTGCTTAAAACTTACTAAGCATTGTAATGCTCACTCCGTTTACTCTGTTTCCTCTGTTTTATAGATCTCATTGCGAAGCTACAGGCTCGGGGATCGTCAGGAACTAGTCACACTATCACTATCCACCGCTTGTTACTGTTATGTTTAGAATTATTTTATGGCATGTATAGAATAGACTAGTGGCGGAAGAATATTTTTGGTTAATGTATATAAGCCATGCGAAAATGGCATCTTTTGAATGTTTACTTAGTGAAGTTTAAATTTTACCTCTGGCTGTGCTTAGTACTTATTAAAATGAACGATCTTTATTTCAAGAAAAAGTTCAAAATTTTACTGTTCTGACATGAGTTACAAGTCCGGTAGTGCCCCTTACCTATTCTGGCGACGGTTACGGGATAGGGGTGTTACATTTTATTGGTATCAGAGCTACGGTTTAGTCGATTCTAGGACTAACGTAGCACGCGTGAGTCTATTTATACATGCCATAAAGTGATAAAATGATAGTGTGATGATTTTTGACTATTAAAATATGTTTGCTGTATTGTAATGAATCTTGATCCCGATCGAGCTGTAGCAAGCTTCTGACTATGAGAATTTGCGATATAACTTCACTTAGATATGCCTAAATTATTAAGTTGATCAGGTACGTATCATGTACTCGTATTTGAATTTCGATTTGGATTGAATTATAAGGGTATAAGTGATGCAATTTTGAAAGAGTGTTATGACTATAAATGTGATTTTTGTGTGTGGCTATGGAACTGGAAGTTGAATGGTCGATAAGCATGTTGTGTTTGTATTCAAGCAATGTAAATGATATACTAATGTGTATTGCTATATGTGCATATGTACATGAGAATTGAGAGTGATATATCCGGGCTAAGTCCCGAAGAGCATCCGTGCTAGTGATGTATCTGGACTAAGTCCCGAAGAGCATTCGTGCTAGTGATGTACCCGAGCTAAGTTCCGAAGAGCATTCGTGCTAGTGATATATCCGGGCTAAGTCCCGAAGAGCGTTCGTGCTAGTGATGTATCCGGACTAAGTCCCGAAGAGCATTCGTGCTAGTGATGTATCCGGGCTAAGTTCCGAAGAGCATTCGTGCTAGTGATATATCCGTGCTAAACCCCAAAGAGCATTCGTGCTGGTGTTATATCCGGGCTAGGTCCCGAAGAGCAATCATGCTGGTGACGTGTATTCAGGCCTTCGTGCCTAGTAAGCTTCGTGCCGGTAATTTGAGCAAAGTTTAAGTGTTCATTACTATACGAATTCAAATTTAAATGAGATGATATGTTTAAAAGTGTACATACATGATGTTTATAGACTTGGTTAAGTCATTTCAATGTGTAATAATGAATGAATAAGAGCACTATGTGTGTGAATGATTAGAGGCACTGTGTGTGTGCGAATTCCTTTAACCGAGCACTATGAGTGCGAGATCGGTCAGTAGGCACTAAGTGTGTGACGTGGAATTCATGTAAGACCTCGTCTGGGACGAAGGCATTGATTTGAGATAGTGTGTAAGACCATGTCTAGGACATGGCATCGGCTCGATATGTGAGAATATGTAAGACCATATCTAGGATATGGCATTGTAAGAGCTATATGTGCTTAATGAGTATCCGTAATGATTTCAAATGATTCAACGGGTATATTTAAGATGATAAATAAAGTAAGATCAGAATAAGTGATACAGGTATGTACGGAAGGTATGTGAAAATCAAATGAAAGTAAAAATTTGTGAGTTCATATTATATTATGTTATGTATACTAAATAAGTGAATACGTAAAAAGATGGTGGATATGTTGTTAAGAAATGAATTCATGTTATAAATGTGTTACGGATTTAGTTTATGGAATGCTTGGTATATGAAGTCATATATGCTATTGCTAAATAACCCCTATTTTTTTTTTAATCATATTCAAGAAATTATTTCGATTAAGTTCGACATTTGAAAGTCTGTAAGAATTTTTGATGAATGCTGATAATTTTGGATATATGGGTTATGTGCTAAAATAAATCCCATGCCGGTATACTATATGAGGCCTTATGCTAAATCGATTGTATATGGGTATCGTTAACGGTGATTGAATGTGCTAAATGAATTCAATGTTCAGGTATGTGGAAGTTGATTTTCTGTTGGAAATAGGTTAAGTTGAATAGTGAGATATGATGGAGTTATAAAGGATATTTATTGGGATGTTTGAGTATATGTGTACTTACGGTCAGGTTACAACTTATACATGAATGAAAATGTGGGTTACAAATATGTGGGTTGATGATGTGAAATATACATGTTAATATGTGCTTAATATGTGTTTGAAATGCATTTGTGAATTAAGTTAAGTGATTATTGCTTATGAAATCAAGAAAATGAGATATATGTGCATACTTGTAGAAATGTTTATGTATTTGTTTTAAGATAAGAAAATGATTTTATAGATCGATGCGAAATCAATAATGAATTACAATTGCTATCGATGAGCTAATGTTTATATGAATATAATTCAATAAGAGGACGTTATCCTAAACTATGCATCGGTAGAAATTTTGGGACGAAAATCCTAAAGGGGGAAGAGTTGTGACACCCCTAATTTGACCCTAGTCGAAAAGTGGTTTCGGGACCACAAAATCGAGTCATAAAAATAATTAACCGTCATAGTTGATACTTATTATATGTATATATGCATGTGTGAAAATTTCATGTTTGAATTTTGTTAATTGTAAGTGAATTTTATTAAATAGGACTTATGTGAGAAAATTTAGAAATGTGCTAGGCAAATGTAAAGTGGCATATTAATGCATGTTATGAAAATGATGGGTTTGCATGTCAAATTACCCAAAATTAGAGCTAGTGGCCGGCCATGCTTGGGGTGAAACATGTTGGAAACATGTTGTGTTAGTGTGTTATGTTAGAAAGAATAAAATAAGAGGTTAGTAATAAAGTAATGAAAAGAGAGGGGTGATGAAAACAAAGTTGTCTCATCCATGCCCCCCCCCCTCCATTGCCGTGAATTGAAGGAAGAAAACAAAAGAAAAGAAAAGAAAAATGTTCATCTTCTTCTCCTACCTCTCTCAAGCCGAAACTAACCAAGAAATGGAAGAAAGCACACCTAAGGCATTCGGCCATCTTGTGTGGGGGGGGGGGAATTAAGGTATGATATCATGATATTCTTTTGAAATTTTTGTGAAGTTCAGTTTGTTTTGGTGCTCATAACATGACCCATGTGTTAATTTTTGAGTTTGTGTTGCAAGAAACATTTGGTTATGTCCTTATATGTCAAATTGATGATAAATTTTTGATATTTGGTGAATGAATATGGGTTTCGGTCATGGTAGATAACAAAGAATGTGGTTGTTGTTCTTGTTAATTTGGATGAATTTTTGGTGGATAGGTGCTTGAATCAAACAAATGATCATGTGTGTACACTAGGTGCTAGTTGAGAAGAATCGGTCACTATATTGGAGGCCATTGCCGAATATGAGTTTAGTTATTGAGAGTGATGAATGTGTTTTGAGTTGATGGAATAAAAGAATGCTTAAAGATGTGTCACAACAAATTATGTGTTAAGCTAAGGTTGTAAAATTATCAATCTTTCTTCCTAGCCGAATATGTGTTTATAAAGTTGAGTTGTTAAATAGATTTTGAAGTTAGCCCATGTATTTATTTTTGATTTTAAGAAGAATGATACATTCGACTATGCTTTGATGTGCTTGGATTGTTGTTCATTGAGTAAATGATTGAGGAATGGTTAGAAGAATTTGAATGCTAAACTAGTTGATTTGTTTATAATGTCCGATTATGATCATTTATAGAGATGTGAATGAATTGTTGTTATGTGAATAAATATTTGTCTGATGATATATATATGTATTCGGCAATGGGATAAAATGTGTATTAAGGTGAGTTTCATGGTGATTATGCTTGTGATGTTGGGTTAATATTCGGCATGTAGTAATGTGGGGTAAGGTGATTAATCGGCTATGAAATTAGCTAAATTGAATAGGTATGTTTAATGATATGCTTAGTATAATGTATGATCTTATAACTCGGTTTGGTATTGAGATAAAGGTTAGATGTATGATTGGATTTTGGTATGTGTTAAATTGGTCAATCAAAGATTAAATGATATGTGATTGCCAAATGTGATTGTTAAGTGAATAATATTAGTTAAGTACTTAAGCAAATCTATTGTTTTACTTAAGCTTAAGAGCAAAGAGGATCAAAGTCGGATAGGGGAAAAGAGAAAGTAAACGAATAGTCGTGGACATCTAATCGTCGACCACTTCCGAGGTAAGTTTTAAGTGATTAAACGTTGAGTAAATTCAATCATAATAGGACATAATGAGTTGATTTAATAAGATATGATGTGGCCATGATATGTCTTAAACTCAAATGGTAAGTTCATAAGTGTTTGGACTTGGAAATTTAAGAGCAAATTGTAATAATTTGCTTTGGACAGCAGCAGTAACGTGATTTTAGAAAATCACTATAAATTGTTGGTGTGGAATTATAGGCTGAATAAAATATGTAATCAAAGCTTAGTTAGTCTAGTTTCTTATAAAAGAGACCGTGGAAGCAAAGAAATTTCCTATAAAGAGATATTTAAAGTTGTGTGGGACAGTGTCAGAATGACTCCGAAATCCCCTGTTCTGTATTTTGAAAATCATTATAATTTGTACAAAAATGGATATAAGATAAGATTTATATGCTTAGACTTCTTAATGAGTCTAGTTTCAAATGAAATTAAATAGAACACATTATGAATTCTGTACAATGAAAAATTTGATTCGTAGTGAAGAATGGTCATATTAGTCAAACAGTAAAACAGGGGAAACTTTAAGAAAAATCTGGTATTGATTGGCCAAACCTAAAATTCTGCAAATTTTATGGATAGAAGATATTTGAGTCTATATTTAGGGAAAATTAACGGAAAGTGATTTGGAGTTTTGTAGCTCCAGTTATAAATAATTTAGTGACTATTGCTTAGGAAAACAGCTCGTAGTGAATATGTGATTTTGTTGTAAACATGGATAAAACTTGTTTTAGTTGCTCATAAGCTATTGGTTAAACCCATACGTGAATTCTAAATCATGATATTGTAAAACAATATATGAGTGTTAGGCGAATCTTTGATATTAAAATTTGTGAAATTGTAAGTTTATGAGTATTCGAATATGAAATGATAGTATGGCGTGAAATTGAATTATTCATTAGAAAATGATTGATGTAGATTCGGCCAAGACAAAGTGTATACATGATAGTATATGTGGTATGTGAAGTATATTTGGATAATTTTGATGTGAATACATGAAAATTTATATTTTGATTTAGGATTTTATGTGATGAATGTGAACATGCATATATGTGATAAGGCCGAATGGCCAATGTGATGAATGTGAGCATGCATATATGTGATAAGGCCTAATGGCCATTGTGATGAATGTGAGCATGCATATATGTGATAAGGCCTAATGGCCAATGTGATGAATGTGAGCATGCATATATGCGATAAGGCCGAATGGCCAATGTGATGAATGTGAGCATGCATATGTGTGATAAGGCCGAATGGCCAATGTGGTGAATATGAACATGCATATGTGGTAAAGCCGAATGGTCAATGTGAAATATATATATGAGATATGCATATGTGGTAAACCCGAATGGTCAATGTGAAATATATATATGAGATATGTATATGTGGTAAAGCCGAATGGCTAGTGTGAAATATGTAGGCGATATATATATGTGTGTACGAACGACCAAATGTGAAAGGTGTGTATTATTAGATATTTGATGAGGCAAATGAATTACAAATATGACAGTTGATGTGAATGTTGTGACATGTGATTAAATGTACATGAAACTTGGAAATATATTCCAGGTAAGACCCGATGACTACGTGTGGAGATTATGTCCGGGTAAGACCCGATAACTTCGTGTGGAGATTTCGTCTGAGCTAAAGGTCTCGCCGATAATCCAAGTAGAGGTTAAAGCTATAAGACTTCGTAATAAGAATTGCTTATAAATATATTCAATGCGAAAGGTTAAACAGGTATGTACTCCAAGTTTATATGAGCTTGATTTGAACTAAATCATAAGGTAGTTATGTGATGCATACGAGAGCAATCTATGAGACTATTCCTATGATTATGTGACATCGGATCAGTGTGAGAGGTTATGTGAAATCATACAATGTATCTATGTCACATGAGCTCACTTTATGTGAAAGTTTATCGCCTATTGTATATGATGAGATGTGCATATTCGGTAAAGGGATCGATGTCTGAAGGAAGAGTGAAATAAAATATAGGAACAACTATGTTATAATTTGATTGTTATCCGTTGACACCGCTTAAAACTTACTAAGCATTGTAATGCTCACTCCGCTTACTCTGTTTCCTCTGTTTTATAGATCTCATTGCGGTTACTGTGCTCGGGATCGTCAAAGAACTAGTCATACTATCACTATCCACCGCTTGTTACTGTTATGTTTAGAATTATTTTATGGCATGTATAGACTAGACTAGTGGCGGAAGAATATTTTTGGTTAATGTATATAAGCCATGCGAAAATGGCATCTTTTGAATGTTTACTACTCAAGTTTAAATTTTACCTCTGGTCGTGCTTAGTACTTATTAAAATGAACGATCTTTATTTCAAGAAAAGTTCAAAATTTTACTGTTCGACATGAGTTACAAGTTCGATAATGCCCTTACCTATTCTCGCGCGATTACACGGGATAGGGGTGTTACAAGATGACCCTAAGGTCAAGTGGGTTTAAAAATGAGGTATCGGGACCTTGTTTCTATAACCGAGTCGTAAATATTTTTATAAATATTTACGTAGTGGCAATAAGATGGTATTAAAGGTTCGTTGAAAAATTTTATCGTTTCGATAGTTAATTAAGCAAAAAGGACTAAATTGCGTAAAGTGCAAAAGTTCTGTTCTATAAGCTAAAGGTATTAAATAGATATAGAACTTAAAAGTGAAAGTCCTTATTTGGTAATTAGCCCATTAAAGAGATAGTGGGATATGATGGCTTGGCATTTGGTGTAATAAATAAAGTGTATAAAGGTTAATATTGTAAATTGGTTAAAAATAATAATAAAATGAATAAAATAAAAGAATCAAGGTGTCATATTTTTCATTCTCTTTTTACCAGCCGAATATGAAGCTTGAGAAGCCATGGAAGAAGCTTCCAACTTTCGACTAATGCATGGTAGGCATTTCTAGTCCCATTTTTAATTATTTTTATATTTTCGGGATCGTTGTTGCTTAATCTATCTAATGAGTGGGCTATTTTGCAAAACCATTGAATAGTTTGATATTTTCCATTTATGAGTATAATAGGGTTTTGAAGTTTAATGGAAGAATATGAGTCCTTGTTGATAGTTAAACACTTTTTGTTAAGTGAATTTTTGTGAAATTGACAATTAAGGGCTAAATTGATAAATGTGAAAACTTTGTGGTTAAAATGTCAAATAAATGAAATGTGTGGGCTGCTAGAGGCACTAGTGATATTCTTCTATAGTAGAATTTTACTCAATTTCATGAATTTGCATTTTTATGATATAGGGACTAAATTGTAAAGAAGTTGAAATATTAGGGGCAAAACTATATTTTTGCCATAAAGTGAATTATGGACTGTTTTGGTACCATGAACATTTGGGTAAGCTTAATTATGGTTAAAATGGTTAATTTGCATGTTTTGAGCTCAGGGACTAAAATGAATAAAAGTAAAACTTTAGGGGTAATTTTGTAAAAATGACAAAAATGACCAAAATGTATGAAATGAGGTGTTTTACTGTCTAAATTAATATATTGAATGAAATTGTTAATTTAGATCAAGATCGGGTGGAAAATTGAGGAAAATGAGAAAATTACCAAAATACCCCTGAACTTTGGTATCTCTACAATTTAGCCAGGTAAGTTCTTATGCAATAAGCATTGTTAAATTTATGTTTCTAATGCTTTGATATCGTATAAATTGTATATACGTGAATATTTTAATGTCTGACGATATATAGACAAAATGTGGCACTTAGTGTGCGGGGCAATCAAATATGGCACTTAGTGTACGAAATATTGAGAATGACACTTAATGTGCGAGATATTGAGAATGTCACTTAGTGTGCAAAATATTGAATGATTAAATAGAGCAAAGTGAACAGGTATACATGCTATATTATATGAATTGTTTATGAGACGACTTTATAATGGTGTTATATCCGGGCTAAGTCCCGAAGGCATTCGTGTTGGTGTTATATCCGGGCTAAGTCCTGAAGGCATTCGTGCTGGTGTTATATCCGGGCTAAGTCCCGAAGGCATTCGTGCTGGTGTTATATCCGGGCTAAGTCCCGAAGGCATTCGTGCTGGTGTTATATCCGGGCTAAGTCCCGAAGGCATTCGTGCTGGTGTTATATCCGGGCTAAACCCCGAAGGCATTCGTGCTGGTGTTATATCCGGGCTAAAGTCCCGCAGGCTTTGTGCTGGTATTATATCCGAGCTTAAAGTCCCGCATGCTTTGTGGTGGTGATTGGATTTGGGTTTTAAACCTAGCAGACTTAATGTCGATGATTCGAGTAAGATTATGATTTCGAATGTTCGTAGTAAACTACCATTGAATATGTTCAATGCATTACGTTGGTCAAGTATGTATTATATACTTTTATATGTTAGATTGATCGGAATTGAATCATGAATACGAAATGAGAAGTATATGTGAAAATCTCATATGTGTATGTGTGTATTCGGTTATGGTGAAAGGTTACATGAGATTGATTTGGTGATATACATGTTAAATAATATGAATGCAAAGAATGTGTAATAAATCTGCTTGGGACAGCAGCAGTAACGTGATTTCGGAAAATCACCATAAATTGTGGGAGTTGTGTTAGAGGCTGAATAAATTATGTCATGAAATCTTAATGAGTCTAGTTTCTTAAAAAAGAAACCATGTAAGCAAAAGAATTGTCAATAATGAGATATTTGAAGTGGCATGGAAAAGAGTCAAAATGACTTTGAGGTCCCCTGTTCTGTTTTCAGAAAATCATTATAAATGGTACAAAAATGGTTATAAGATAAAATTTATATTATTAGACTCCTTAATGAGTCTAGTTTCAAATGAAATAAACGATAACATATTTTGAATTCTGTATAATGAGAAATTTGATTCGTAGTGAAGAGTGGTCAGAATAGCCAAACAGTGAAATAGGGGAAAACTTCAAGAAAAATCTGGTATTGATTGGTCAAACCAAAAATTCTGAAAATTTGATGGATGGAAGATATATGAGTCTATTTTCAGGGAAAATTAACTGAACTTGATTTGGAGTTTCTTAGCTCCAGTTATAAATAATTTAGTGACTGTTGCTCAAGAAGACAGCTTGTAGTGAATTTGTGATTTTGTTGCAAACATGGTTAAAACTTGTTAATGAGATGCTTTTCGAGTTCTTATGATCTTATTTTTTATTTCAATATTTGGTTTTAATTCAGTTCAGATTCAAGTAAGGTGAATTTGCTACATATGCATTATGTTCATGGATACTTGGCCAAAATGGAAATTATCTAGGAATGATTTCTTGAAAATTTGAATAATCGATCTATAAGTAAATTAATTGTTTGTATTGCTTAAAACTTACTAAGCATTGAAGCTTACTCCGTGTTCTCTTTACCATTTCTTATAGGTTTATACTTTAGCTTGAGTTGGAAGGGCCGGAGATATCATCACACTATCGAGTCATTATGTGAGTTGAGAAGATTGTATATCATCATGGTTTAAGGCATGTATAGGATAGACTATAGGTAGAATGATATTTCGACTTGTATACATTATAGCCATGCGAAGATGGCTTGCTCATTTTGTTTAGAGAAGCCTTATAATTGAACTAATGTAGTGAAATGTTTTAGTTATAACTTGATAGTATTTAAATTGTTATTAGATATTCGGTTATGTTTTGATAGTGAGTCATTTTGGAAATTTATAAGAGCTCCTATGGAAAATCAATGAGACATGTTTACATTGTTGATAATTTATGTTTGGTAAGTATCTTTGACCTTATAGAAGTTTTGTTCAGTCAAGTAATACCTCATAACCTTATTCCGGCGACGGATACGGGTTAGGAGTGTTATATTTTATACCAAATTTTTAACCAATTCACAAACAAAATAAAAACCATTTATGCCATATCATTAGCATCAAATTTCATCCTCAATATACAAACCAAAACATATCAAATCCTAAGCCAAAGTCATACCAAATATGAGTTTCATAACCTCAATTCATTTCATTCAATCTCATGCCATAAACTTACCAATTCCTCAACTAAGCACATACCAAAACTTACCAAATTAACCAATTCACTTGGCCATTCATAGACATATCATATTGACCATAATGCATCACATAGTTTATAGCCATAATTCATTCTTATACATAAACAAGTCCAAGCCATATCACATGGCTAGATATGCACAATAAAAAACATATTCAAATACTTCTAGCCTATACATGCCATACTTCAATATTTACATTTTCAAGAGGTACCAAAATAGAGTTCGATAGTGTAGTGATAATCCTCGATGATCCCCGAGCGTTCGGTAGCTTCGATATCTATAAAATAGTTGAAAACACACACAAAGTAAGCTTTCAAAAGCTTAGTTAGCCATATACAAATAAATTTAACACATAACATCAATCTAGATCAATTCATTCATATAACTCAGGGAAAAATACATTCACATAGCCATATGTCTCTTATAGTTCATTCGATCATGATTCACATATATTTATATCATATCTTATTCTCATGGCAACTCATACTTATATCATATGTTAAAAAAGGTACATGTACTTACCTTTCATTCTCAAACATGGTATATAATTCAAACGTACCTGAATCGGATACACATTCAAATAGTCATCCAAGTAATCAAATATCAATGCCACTATCCCAGATAGGGTCTTACACGGAATCAAATACGATGCTGATGTCCCAGACATGGTCTTACATGTAAACATAACTCGATGCCAGCGTCCCAGATGTGGTCTTATATGAAATCACATATCGAAAATCCTATGTCATGACATATGTATCCTAACTATTCCTATGGTTCGTACGGGGCTTTTTGGACATCGTCACATTATCAGAACTTTCTCAATTTCAAATAATCAGCTTCAATAACCATTCACCACATTTCAATATCATTTTAAGCATGAATAAATTAATTCAAATACATTTATTTTTATATCGACTTACCTCGTATGGAAATCAAAGGAAACGAACAACTATTCAATGACTTTCATTTTCCTCTGATCAAATTTCGTTTTCTTTAGTTCTTGATCTAAACACATTCAAATTTGACTTATTCAATCTCACATTCATCCAAATCAATCCACAAACACATATTTAATGTATTTTATAAATTAGCCCTCACATTTTCACATTTTAACACTTCAGTCCCTAGGTTACAAAATCACAAAATACACATGATTTCCTTTTTCACATACTCGGCCGAATGTTCATAGTGTTCATATAAGCCCACATATTTCATTTATTTCACATTTTAGTCCCTCAAAATCTGATTTTTACAATTTAGCTCAACAAACTCCCTCAAAATCTAATTTTTACAATTTAGCTCAACAAACTCAAATTCATCAAAAATTCAAAGACAAAACATGTTAACCCAACACATATCTTTCATTTTTCATCCATTAACATCACAAATCTTAGAATTTCATTAATGGATAAACTCAAAATCATTACCAAATTCAGAAATTGAGACATGGGCTTAATAGATTACTAAGCAACAATCACAAAAACATAGAAATTATCAAAAATCGATCAAAAACACATACCTAATTGATGCTTGCAAGTGTCGATTGTTTGAAGACTTTAAAACCCTATTTTCCTTCTTCAATTTCGGCTAAATGAAGAATAATGGCCTTATTTTCATGCTTTTGTTTTATTAATCAACGTTATTAATTAGTTTACCATTTTACCCTTGCATTGAAACATTAATAAACCATTATATAATGTCCATCTAAGTCATTTAATGCATGCCACGGTTAAATAACCACATAAGGACCTCACAAATAATAACCAATATCAATTAGGCACACTTGACATATAGCATGTAACTTCTGCATTTTATACGATTAGGTCCTTTTTGCAAATTAAGCACACAAATGATAAAATTTTCATACGAAACTTTCACACATACTTAAACACATACTGTAATCATGGAAAAAATATTAAAATATTTTTTTAACTCGGATTTGTGGTCCCGAAAATACTATTCTAACTAGGGTCTAAACCAGGCTGTTACACACGGTGCTACTCACACAAACTGACGAGTATCCGCAACACATGCCAAATAACTCAGCCACCGGTAGGACATACGGACTAGCACCTAAATTACATAACCCCTAATGACATGTCATTCGTATCCTAATGTATTCCTAAGGTCCAACCGAGATTTCACACTTGTCGAATCATCGTCGAATATGTCCATAGGGTCGTAATCACAGTTTATACAATACCAAAGCATTAAAATACAAATATAACAATGCTTATTACATATGAACTTACCTCGAATGTAAAAATGACAAAGTAGATTGACTAATCCAACACCTTATTTTTTCCCCCATCTAAATCAGAATTTCACTTTTCTTGTTCTATATAATATCAAATTTAACTTATTTAGTCCAAAATACACATTATAGCAACTTTATACTTTTGCCCCTAATATTTCAACATTCTTACAATTTACTCATTATCTCATAAAAATACAAATTCATGCAATTCAACCTAAACCCATGCTAGCCAAATTTCAATTAGGTCCCTAGCAGCCCACAATTTTTATTTATTTTACAAATTAACCATGAATTTTACACATTTCACAATTTAATCCCTATTTGGACATTTTTCTAAAAATCACTTAACAAATGGTGTTTATCTAACACCAACCATACATTTTCTAACATCAAACATCAAAATACAAAAGTATTCATCAATCGCAAAACCATAAAATTTTAACAATTTTGCAAATTAGTCCCTAGGCTTGTAACACCCCTAGCCCGTATCTGTCGTCGGACTAGGGTTATGAGGCATTACCGAACATATCGAAACATTTTATAATCAATTCACAAATATCATCCACACATCATATCATCATAGTCAAACATCATTTCAAAGTCCCTTTCTTAGGTCATAGACCTTAAACATGCTTTAGAAAGGGGTCGGGACTAAATCGAGGACATACAAAATTTCTCAGAAACTTAACGAATTTTCAAAGTTACAGAGGTCACACGCCCATGTGATCAGGCCGTGTACCTCACACAGCATTAGACAAGCCTGTTTGTTTAAGTCGTGCCTAAACAGGGCATACATACTGACTTGTACCACACGGCCAGAGACATGCCCGTGTGCCTTGGTCATGGTCGAAACTGCCTTGGGCCACATGGCTAACCACATGTCCGTGTGTCTAGCCTGTGTACCTTTCGAAATGGCCACACATGCCCATGTGCCAAAGCTGTGTGCCTCACACGGCCACCAAACATGCCCACGTGTCTAGGCCGTGCTCGAGACTAACTTAAAATTTTAGGACTACCCCAGGGGACATGTAACACCCTTAACCCGTATCCGTCAATGGATTAGAGTTATGAGGCATTACTGATCAAAATACAGTTCATGCAAATATTCCTTATGATTTGCAATTCGAAATCTAGATCACATCAATGCTTATAACTCAATCAAATATCAAATCTTAAAAGTTTTAACATTTCGCAACATAGCACAAATAATACATAATCCAAAAATATATTTATATATATATTAAACAATTCATATATATACAGAACAAATAACTTATCAATAACTTCATTAATAAATATTAGACTTATTTTATGAAAGTCATGCGCATGCAAAAATTATACATCAATTGAAACAAATGTCATTTACCAATCTTCTTATTCATTTATGTGGTATTAATATATTAATCTATATAGAATTCATGGGTTATGTATATTTACACAAATTAAGAACAAGCATTCGGTTATATATATAAAACCCATCCCATTCTTTATCTACTCGGCTATCACAATTCATTTATATTTTTTTTATAACCTTACAAATAACCAAAGAATTTACACAGCCATGCACATATACTTATCAACCATAATATAAACACATATATGTACTTGTAAAGACATATAAAAGTTCATCTCACATGCCATGACCGAATACCTAAGCACACATATCCATTGTCAATAAACCAATCTTCTAATATTAATCAAAGGCCCAATATGTCTAACTCATCATGATAAATAAATTAAGTATCATACGCACCATTATATAGTTTAAAAGTGGACACCGAATTTACCTCATGTATAAATGTCTTAAATTTTTACTTAACAGATGCATAACATAGCTTAGCACAACTAACATCTAATATACACCATGTGGCCGAAGCACATGGCAACATCACAAACATTATATATATATTGGATACACTTTCAATATAGACTCAAATCAAGACCAAGTATATATATATATATAATATAGCCAATTCAATCATGCACATCCAAATTCAACAACCAACCTTGATACATGATCATGTAACACAATTTATGATCATTCATGGCACATGGCATAATAACCAAAATAAACTCAACCATAAATAAATCAAAACCGAATTCGAGCATAGAATATAAGCCATTTTCGCATGGCCTTAATACATAACCAAAGTTCATCATTTTAAGACACATTCCAGCCTATACATGCCATAGTTCGAGTCTAATTTATAAAGGTACCAAAATAGTAGATAGTGTGATGAACTTTGCTGACAGTTCCTGAGTTCGTACCTTGACTCCAAAATCTATAAAACAGAGTAAACAAGAACACACACAAAGTAAGCTATCATAGCTTACTAAGTCATAAGCAATTAAACAAACCAATGGTATAATCAACTCATTTAACTAAGCAAATTACATTATCAATATCAAGTTTAATCTTAAACTTACAAGTTTCATAAATAATGTATCTTTATACAAAACTTTTACCTTGGCCGAATGCTCACATGGTTAAGTTATCAAATTATTTTTCAACTTTCAAAAGCCAAAATGTCATTATAAAACCTAACACACACGCGTTTATATACATAGGCATATGAGTCAAGATATAATTTTATATACATACATTAATTATATAGCCAAATATACAAGATCATATATACACATATTTAAAAATCATTTCAACTAGGATCATACTTCTTGTTCACAAGGCCGAACACCCATGCCACATTCGCATATATACTTATATTCATATTACACATGTTTGTAACATATATCAAAATATTTACTCACCTTAATTCAAGTAGGTAACAAGCTAATCTATACCTGGTCACTTAGCTAACTCTACATATTTGTTCACCACTTATCGATGCCCGATGAACCATTCGGAATTGGATAGGGCACTCGGATGATCACACATATCGTACAATGCCAACGTCCCAGACGTGGTCTTACATGTAACCACAAATCGATACCACTGTCCCAGATAGGGTCTTACTCGCACACATATATCGGAATCACATATCGATGCATGGTCTTACTCGCTCACATATATCGGAATCCTGTGTCATGGCATATGTATCCTAACTATTCCTAAGGTTTATACGAGGCTTTCGGACTTTGTAACTCGGTCGAAACGAATTCAGAAATATAGTAGCCAAGCTTATTCATATTTACCCATAGCATATATAGATTCAAATAATTCATTTCAGCATGTATATTTAGCATTTAATTTAAATTAAGTACGTCTATTTGCTTATAAACTTACCTCGGACGATATAAAACGGAACAGGACAACTAGTCGACAACTTTCATTTTCCCTCAATCCAAATTCAATTTCATTGGTTCTTAATCTAAACATATTCAAATTAAGCTCATTCAAACACATTTTCTTTCAATTAGTCCAAAAACACATAAATGGGTAAATTACCATTTTACCCCTAACATTGACACTTTTTACAATTTAGTCCCTATTGCACAAAACACAAAATATACAAAATTTCAATATATCCATGTTTGGCAGAATATTCCTATTATTCGTACAAGTCCATACATTTCATTTATTTTGTTTTTAGTCCCTCTAATTATTATTTTTGCAATTTAGTCCTAATTCATCAAAATCATGAAAAACTCCAATACAAAACATGTTAATCTAAAACATATCTTTCATATTTCATCATTAAACAACAAAAATCACAAGCTTTCATCAATGGCATAACTCAAAATATTCATCAAAATCAAAAATTCAAGCATGGGTCTTGTAGATTACTTAGCAACGATATCAAAAACGTAAAAATTATCAAAAATGGAGCTAGAACTTACCTTGAATCAAGCTTGGAAGGTTGGCCGAACCTAGCTTCTTTTATTTCTTTTCTTTTGTTTTTGTTTTCGGTGGATGAACAAAAATGATAAACTTAATTTTAACTTATGTTTTATTATAACATATAATAACATTTTAATTAGTTACTGTTATACCCTTTATAATTAAATAACCATAACACATAATACAAGGGTACAACCGGCCATTACACATGATTATGGTTTATTTACAACATAAATCTTCAATTTAGAAAGCCACTAACAATTCGGCCCTTATGCTTTAAACTATCAAATTTCCAATTTACGTGATTAAGTCCTATTATTACATTGGACACTCAAACGACAAAATTAAATTACGAAAATTTCACAGATATAAGTTCACACAAAATAAACACAGAAAATAATTTTTAAATATTTTACTGACTCGGATTCGTGGTCCCGAAACCACTGTTCCAATTAGGGTCTAAATCGAGCTATTACAGGACACATGGCCGTGTAACATAACCATGTGTCGCACACGGCTGAGACACATGCCCATGTCTATGTCCGTGTGGACAAAAATAGACTATTTGCAAAGCTAATTTTCCACCCTTAATGATCATCCCTACAAATCCAAAATCAAAGCACAATTCATGACCAAATAGTAACCAAAATCATACTCAAACATGCATAATTCAATCCACAATGTCACCAATCAATTTCATTCTTATTATCCAAACCAAAACATACCAAACTCATTCATTCATACATGTCATTATTCCAATTTTATCGAATCCGTTCTCATATCAAAATTATACCATTTCCATAACTAATTCACATAACTAACTTACCAAATTGACTATTTCTCACTAGGCCATTTATGCACATCAACACATACCATTTCTTAACACAACTTATATACCAAAAACCACACCAAATAGCAACTTTAATCTAGCCATATCACATGGCTTGATCTACACTTCACAAATCATATTCAAGTACTTCTAGCTTATACATGCCATACTTCAATATTCACATTTTCAAAAGGTACCAAAATAGGGTTCGATAGTGTGGTGATGATCCTTGACGATCCTCGAGCTTCTGGTAGCTTCGATATCTACAAAACAATTTTAAACACACACAAAGTAAGCTTTCAAAAGCTTAGTAAGCCATAAAAAAATAAACTTATCACTTAACACAATTCTAAACCAATTCATTCATGTAGCTCATGGCAAACTACAAACACATATCCATATGTCTCATACAACTCATTTGATCATGATTCACTTACATATAACACATCTCATTCTCATGATAATTCATACATTTATCATATGTCTACAAATGTACATATACTTATCTTTCATTCTCAAACATGATATACATTTCAAACGTACCTGAATTAGAATACACATTCACATAGTCATTTGTTTCTCGGAGTGCCCGTTGAACCATACGGAATCAAATAGGATATGTGGATAGCTCGGAAAGCTGGTACAATGCCAACGTCCCAGACCTAGTTTTACATGTAATCAAATATCGATGCCACTATCCCAGACAGGGTCTTACACGAAATCAAATACGATGCCGATGTCCCAGACATGGCCTTACACGTAAATCTCAAATCGATGCCAACACCCCAGATGTGGTCTTACATGATAACATAACTATGACATGACATATGTATCCTAACTATTCCTATGGTTCATACAGGACTTTTCAAACGTCGTCACATAATTGGAACTTTCTCGAATTTCTCATATTCAACTCAAATAGCCATTGATCATTATTCAATAGCATATAAGCAATAATAATTCAATTAAAAACACATTTATTTGTATATTGACTTACCTTGTACAGGAATGAATGGAAATGAATGGAAACGAATGGCTATTCAACTACTTTCGATTTTCCCCGATCTAATTTCGTTTTCTTTGGTTCTTGATTTATACACATTCAAATTTAACTCTTTTATTCAAAAAATCATTCAATTCAATCCATATGCACATATTTAGGGCATTTTATAATATAGCCCTCACATCTTCACTTTTTAACACTTTAGTCCCTAATTCATAAAATCACAAAATACACATAATTTCATATTACACATGCTAGGCCGAATTTTCCTCTAGCCCATATAAGCCCATATATTTCATTTGTTTCACATTTTAGTCCCTCAAAATTTCATTTTCACAATTTAGCCCAAATTACTCAAATTTATCAAAAATTCAAATACAAAACATATTAATCAAACACACGCCTTTCATTTTCATCAATTAACATCACAAAGTTCATAATTTCATCAATGGCTCAACTCAAAATCATCATCAATTCTAGAAATTGAGACATGGGCTAGATAAAACACTAAGAAACAATCACAAAAACATAGAAATCATCGAAAACGGATCAAAACACAGACTTAAATTATCCTTGACAATGGCTGAATGAACAAAGCTTTAAAACTCTTTCTTTTCTTCTATTTACAGTATGAAAAAATGAACAAAATGGCCACATTTTTGTTTTATTTTTAATTAATACATGATAATACATCAATTACCATTTTATCCATGATTAATAAACATATAAAACATTAACATTAAGGCCATTAATGTCCACTCACCATGTAAATGGTATTTTAACAACATAAGGACCCCTCATTTAAAGAGACATAACAATTTAGTACTTTAACAAATAGCAAGTCACTTTCGCACTTTACACGATTAGGTCCTTTTTTCTAAATTAAGCACACAAACGATCAAATTTTTATACAAAACTTTCACACATATTAATTCACATATTATAAGCACGAAAAATAATATTAAAATATTTTTTTGACTCAAATTTATGGTCCCAAAACCACTATTTCGACTAGGGTCAAAACTAGGCTGTTACAAGGCTAGCTAGATTAAGCTGCAACGATCTCAAAAGCCTAGAAATCATTAAAAACGAGACAAAAATCACTCACAAATTGCATACACAAGCTTGGTTGAACCCTAGCTTCAAAAATGGCCAATCTTTCTTTGTGAAATAGGTTGAAGAAGAAATAAAATGATGGTAACTTTGTTTTACTTATTTTTAATTATCATTAATTACCAAATTACTTAATGAACTTTTAAAATTATTAAAATTTTCACTTATACCAAGGCATGTACATCCACTATCAACATAAATGGTCTAATTACTAATTAAGGACTTCACTTTAATATTCCATAGTTATTAGAAACTTTTACCTAATAGAACACAAGTTTTACAGTTTACATGATTTAGTCCTTTTTATCAAATTAAACACTCAAACTATAAAATTTCTTAACGAAATTTTGACACAATTATTTTATCATACTCTAAACATTAAAATAATAATAAAATAATTATTTTGACTTCAGATTTTTGGTACCGAAATCACTGTTCCGATTTGACTAAAAATGGGATGTTATAACTCTCTCCCCTTAGGAATTTTCGTCCTTGAAAATCTTACCAGAAAATAGGTTAGGATATTGTTTTCTCATAGCTTCCCCAGGTTCCCACGTAGCCTCTTCAACTCTGTTTCGTTGCCAAAAAACTTTCACCAAAGCTATACGTTTATTTCTAAACTCTTTAACTTCTCAAGCTAAAATTCTAATTGGTTCTTCGTTATACGCCATATCAGGTTGAATTTCTATCCCTATCGGAGAAATTACGTGTGTTGGATCTTATCTATATCAACGCAACATCGAAACGTGAAACACATTGTGGATCTTTTCTAACTCTGATGGTAAAGCTAGCTGATATGCCACTGGCCCTATTCTTTCTATAATCTCATACGAACCAATAAATCGCGGACTCAATTTGCCTTTGCAACCAAATCGAAGCATTTTAGTCCATGGAGATACTTTCAAGAATACTCTATCACCGATCTGAAATTCAATGTCTTTACATTTCAAATCCGCATACAATTTTTGTCGATCTGAAGCTGCTTTCAAACTATCATGAATTACTTTCACTTTATCTTCAGTCTCTCTAATCAAATCAACCCTGTGAATCTTTTTCTCGCTAAGTTCGGTCTAGTACAATAGAGTTCGACATTTACGACCATACAATGCTTTATATGATGCCATCTTTATGCTTGATTGAAAACTATTGTTATATACGAATTCAACCAATGGAAAATATTTCTCCTAGTTACCTTCAAACTCTAAAACACAACAATGAAGCATATCTTCAAGAATCTAAATTACTCTCTTAGACTGACCGTTGGTTTGGGATGAAATGCGGTACTAAAATGCAACCGCGTACCCAAAGATTCTTGTAATTTCTTCCAAAATAGAAATGTAAACCTCGGATCTCTATCCGAAATAATAGAAACTAGCACCCCGTGCAATATAACAATCTCAGAAGTGTACAACTCAGCTAATCTCTCAAGCGAATAGTCTCTACATACCGGATTGAAATGTGCGGACTTCGTCAGTCAATCAATGAAACCCGAATACAAGGGTAAACCTGTACAAAATCCATTGTAGCTCTATCCCATTTCCACTCTGGTATCATTACAGGCTGTAGTAATCCCGAAGGCTCTTGATGTTCAGCTTGAACTTGTTGACAAGCCAAGCATCTTGACACAAACTCTGATCATTTCATGCCTGACCACCAATATAATTGTTTGAAATCATTATATATTTTAGTACTCCCCAGATGAAGAGATAAACAACCACTGTGTGTTTCGTGTATAATTTTTTGAATAAGCTCAGAATTCTTTGCTACACAAACCTTGGAACATTAAACAATCATCAGATTTAATTTGATAGTCTAAATCACTAGTCAACTCGCATTGTACTCTTTTAGCCTACAACTCATTGTCACACTTTTCAGTTTTAGAAATTTGTTGAAGAAATAATGGTTTAGCTTTTAATTCAGCCAAAATCGAACCATCATTGGATAAGGTTAACTGCATGTTCATCACTTGCAAAGCAAATAAATATTTTCTACTCAAAGCATCCGCGACTACATTCGCTTTCCTCGAATGATAATCGATAACCAGTTCATAGTCTTTCAACAACTCGAGCCATCTTCGTTGTCTCAAATTCAAATATTTTTGAGTCGTTATATACTTCAAGCTCTTGTGATCGATAAAGATATGACACTTTTCACCGTATAAATGATGTCACCAAATTTTTAATGCAAACACAATAGCTGTCGACTCTAAATCATGCGCTGGATAATTCTTTTCATGCGGCTTCAACTGTTTAGAAGCATAAGCTATCAATTTACCCTCTTGCATCAAAACACAACCCAAACCATTCAATGACGAATCACTGAAAATGACAAACTCTTTACCCTACTCAGACTAAACCAAAACTAGTGCCTTAGTTAACAATGCTTTCAACTGTTCAAAACTCTGTTAACATTTCTCAGACCACTCGAATTTCACATCTTTCTGTTGCACTTTAGCCTTCGGTGTAGCAATCATCGAGAATCCTTTAACAAAATGCCAATAATAGCTAGCTAGTCTTAAAAAGCTTCAGACTTCTAACACATTTCTTGGCAGTTTCCAGTCAACAACTGTAGAAATCTTGCTCGGATCAATTTGAATACCTTCTGTCGGAACAATATGCCCTAAAAATCCAACCTCTCGGAGTTAAAACTCACATTTGCTGAATTTAGTGAACAGTTGCTTATCTCTCAAGGTTTGTAATACAATTGTTAAATGTTCAGCATGCTTAGACTCATCTCGGGAATAAATCAGAATGTCGTCAATGAATACAACAACAAATCTGTCCAAATACAGTCTAAAGATCTGATTATCAAATCCATAAAAACTGCAGGAGCCTTAGTTAATCTGAAAGGCATAATAAGGAACTTATAATACCCGTACCTTATTCTGAACGCAGTCTTCAGCACATCTGAATCTTTAACTCGTAACTGATATTAACCAGATCTCAAGTCAATCTTCAAAAACACTGTTGCTCTTTTCAATAGGTCGAACAAATCATAATTCTCAGAAAAGGATACTTATTTTTTACTGTAACCTTGTTGAGCTGACAATAATTAATACAAAGTCCCATTAATTCATCTTTCTTCTTTACGAACAACACTAGTGCACCCCGAGGCGAAAAACTAGGTTGCGCAAAACCTCTAACTCTTGCAACTAAGCTTTTAATTCTTTCAGTTCTTTCGGAGCCATTCTATACAGAGCTATCGATATCGGTGATGTTCCCAGCACTAATTCAATAGCAAACTCAACCTTTCTAATTGGTGGCAATCCTGGTAACTCTTCTGCGAACACATCCGGATACTCACAAACCATTGGTACTAATTCAATATTTGATTCAAACACTTTTGTATCCATTACATACGCAAGGTAACCATCACAACCCTTTCTCACATATTTCTGAGCTGACATCGACGAAATCACAACCCTTTGGCTGATGTATTTATTTCTGAACTTAGTTTGGAAGAATTCCCAGGTGACTTTTTCTCTTGGTACTACAAATACCAAAGTGTTCCACCACTGATATGCAGTGTCCCTCGGAAGTGATACAACATATTTTACACATTCAGCTGGTGTGTAATAAAGTTCATCAAATACCAAAATCGTATTTTCAAGCCAAAACTTAGCTCTTTTAGGATCGTCATCAACAGTAGCTCTAAACTCTTCAGCCCCATATTTTGAATTTTATCAACTGGTGGCTTATTCAATCGTAAAAGTTCCACACCTTGAGGAGCTACGAGAACCATCTGGGGATTAAGTAGGGGTGGAGGTTGCTAAGCAGTCGGGTTTGTTCGACCAAACTCCATAAACTAGCTGTTCATCATCTAGAAGAAGGCTTCTTTGGCCTCTCCTCCCTGAATACCTGATACGAGTCTTGACTCAGATTGTGCTACTCCATGAACGGAGGCTGGTGCATTACTTTCAACATCATCAATTACATCTCGATTAGGATCCATTACTATAAGAAAACACGATTTAAGATGTCAAAAGATGTCACACTATAACAGTCTAATGTAGAACCTAGTAGGAACAATGGTTTCGGGACCATAAATCTGAGTTAGAAAAATATTTTAATATTATTTTTCATGCTTATAATATATGAATTGATATCTGTGAAAGTTTCGTGTCAAAATTTGATCGTTTGTGTGTTTAATTTAGAAAAAGGACCTAATCGTATAAAATGTAAAAGTTGCATGTTATATGTTAAAAGTACCTATTTGCTATGGCTTTTTAATTGTAAGGTCCTTATGTTGCTATTATGCCATTGAAAGTATGAGTGGACATTTATGGCCTTAATGTTAATGTTTTATATGTTATTTCATTACGGGTAAAATTGGTATTTGGTTAATATGATAATTAAAATAAAACAAAGGCATGAAATTAATCCATTATCATTCATCTTTGGCCGAATATATCAAAGAAAAAGAAAGGAAAATTTAGTAGTCTTTCAAGCCCATGCTTTAATTTCTGAATTGATTATGATTTTAAGATGTGCCATTGTCGATAATGTGAGTTTTATAAAGTCAGATTGTAACACCCCAAACCCGGCCAGACGTTATGGCCAAATTTGACGTGCCACATCGGAGTTAAAAATCGAGTTTCGTTTTAGAGTTTTTAAAAGCCATATGTTTTCTTTGAGTTAACAAAGTGTATGGAAGCTAAGCACCGGTAGGTATCCGAGGCGGAGGAGGTGAGCCATGAAGGTCGCTTAAGTACCAAGCTCTTTAATTGGATCCAATCCTAGACATGCCCACAACCATAGCCACACTTTGTCATTTCGAGTTTAAATTCGTTTAAGTGGACGTCTTTGATTAACCGATGAATCGTGGTGTTGAGATAATTTGAAAACAAGTATCATTTTGAAAACACGTCCTAAGTCTAGCCCATTTGAATAATAATTAACCAATTTTAAAGTTATTAAAATTAAAATAATCCGAAAAGAAATAAAAGAAAAGTTAAAATTGGCCTTATTACAACCCAAAAATAAATAATAGTTAAAGGAAATTAAACGAAACCAACACTTTATTTAAAGCCCAAGACAATCACCGTGGCCACTCTGAATCCCTCCGCCCAAGTCCCCACATCAAGGCTCACCGCAAGGTTATGGAAAGGGGGTGAGTTTGGAAACTCATGTGCAACAAGCCCTTTCGAGCCAAAAACAATAACGACTGTTGGGTCTAAGCCCAAATCCAATCTCAATCATGCATTTGGTCAGTAGCCCTTTTCATATTTCATATTTCATATCATTGGGTCAAGCCTTTTCATATTTCATATTATTGGTCAAGCCTTTATCAGAAACAGTATGGCCCTTAGGCCCATTTCAATGTCACATATAATTTCAATGAAAGAATGCAACCCATTTGGGGAGACTACTCAACCCACCATCCGCTACTCTCCACCCGTACCAACCAACACACCATGTGGGATTAACTCGACCCACCCCGCCAAACTCTCCATCGGCAAAGATAGTTGCTTTATCATATAACCGAGGCCTAGCCTCTTTTAATAATCGGGCAAAAGCCCTTTCAATAATCGGGGCATAAGCCCTTTTATAATCGGGGCATAAGCCCTTTTGATAAGCGGGGCATAAGCCCTTTTGATAATCGGGGCATAAGCCCTTTTCACTTCCTCCATCCATATAAAACCCAACCCAATGCATTTATGATTACCTCATGTGCATATCATACATATCATGTGCATATCATACATTTCATGTGCATATCATACATACCATATTTATCAAAATCCCATGTATTAAAATCATACATAAACCCTAGGGGTATAATGGTCATTTTCACCTAGGGGCAAACGGTCATTTTCATATTATAAGGGTAATCTCGTAATTTTACCAAAATTAGGGTTTCCATGTTCATTAACGATTACTAACAATCCATGGGTGCAAACCGTGATTACGGCCCATTTTAGCGAAATCGAGTTATTGGGCTTAAAACCCTAATGGGCCCTACTTAGCCAATTCATCGTCTAGGCCCACTTAGCCTATATTCCATAACGGTTTTAACGGTCTTATCATGCAATTTAACGATTTCGTTTTCTACCAATTTTACCCAAATGGGCCCGAAAGCCCAATGGGCCCCACTTGACCCCTCGAGGCCCAACTTACCAAGAACGCCAAAAATCACATTCTTACCGTTTCCATCGTTCTCGATCACCGTCTCATTGATTCTAACTAACTAGTGAGTGTTCGCTTGCTCACAAGTCCTCGAAATGCCGAATTTCAAAGATTTCGCTTTTCGCATTTTATCGCTTTAAGCTATGAAAGGGTTCGTTACACACCTGATTTGCGATATTCCTTGACGAGATCTCGTACACGATTTCTCCTATAATCAATTGTTAAATAAATCAGCTCGCAATAATTGAACCAAATTAAGAACTTTCCAATATTAACACTTACACATTCGGCCACCATCCATAATGGCCTTAGGCACCTTACCTTTGTCGCGATTGATGACTAGGCCTAGCTACTCCGGTGATCCAAGCTACTCCAAATCGACACTACACCTTGCTGCTCCTTCAATAAATAAACCAAAAATATTAAAAGAAGACCCCATAGAGTCTATGCCCATATTCGGTCATCTCCCTAAACTTGGAGTTTCGGCTTTTGGCCAAAGCTACACTAGGAATTGTTTAGAGTTTGAACACTTACCACAGTCTTTCTCCTCTTGAATCCGGATGTCTAAAAGGTAAAGGAACTGAACGCCAACTATTGAAAGGTTGCTGGTCACAAAGAATCGGCACCCCCTATCTTCACTGATTCGGCTTTTTGTGGCACTTCGGCAAAAATAGAGATAAGGGAAAACAATTGTGAATGAAAAGAAATAGTGGGCTGATTTGAAAGAAAGAAAAAGGAAGAAAATTGAGTAGAAGGGAGGTAGATTCGGCTGGAAAAGAAAGAGAGAAAAAGCTACACACGAAAGAACAAAATCGGCATAACTAAGACCCTAATGCCGAAATTACTAACCTAATACCCCTCTCCAGAAAATCCCCTCTCCAAACTCCATTATTCGCCAACTCTATCTCCATATCACATCCCTAAAATCTCTCCCTTATCCTCCTTAATTTATGCATTTGACTTGATCCAACTCTCCTCTTACAGAATCCACTTAAGTTCCAACACTTACCCTTCCCGCACACAAAAATAAATACTCTTATTTGCCAACACAGAATCGAACCTGTGTCTTCCTCTATGCCCACACGCCACCTTTTAGGAGCTTAGTGGCGCCACCCTTTCCACTCTACCAAAGCTCTTTTTGTGATACACTTTACCCACAACTTAATATAAGGGCACCTAGCCGAACCCCTAACTCCTAAGTCCAAAATTTAAAATTCCACGGGTTTTGGCCAACTCATGGGCCTTCCATAAGCCCATTTACATACCCAAATTATGAATTCCATCATCACCTACCAAATTTTAGAAATTTACTTAAAATATCAGAATCGCGAAAAACCCGAAAATCGGGATGTTACAACTCTACCTTCCTTAAAGAAATTTCGCCTCGAAATTTACTCGGTCCAAACAGTTGAGGGTATCACGACGCATTGCCTCTTCGGTCTCCCAAGTAGCTTATTCCTTGCCATGGTTCCTCCAAAGTACCTTCACCAACGGATGACCTCCTTCTCAACACCTTGACATCACGATCAAGTATTTGCACAGTTCCTCTTCAAAGGTCAAATCCGACAAGACCTCAATTTACATGAATCGCACGATATGAGTTGGGTAAGAACGATATCGCCTTAGCATGGACACATGGAAGACATCGTGAATGCGATCCAGTTCTGGAGGTAACTCTAGTTGATAAGCCACCGGCCCTATCCACTTAATGATTCGATAAGGTCCAATAAACCGTGGGCTCAACTTACCCTTCTTACCAAATCTCAAGATCTTCTTCCAAGGCGAAACTTTCAAAAGACCATGTCTCCTACCGATATCCAATATCCTTACGCTTCAGATCGGCATAAGACTTTTGTCGATCCGCCGCCTCTTTAACCTCTTCCGATTACCTTAATCTTGTCTTCAGATTCGCTACCAACTCGGTCCAAGTATTTGCCTTTCCCCAATTCGCCCAACAAGTAGGCGAGCGACACCTTCGCCCATATAGTGCCTCATATGGAGCCATCTCAATACTTGCTTGATAACTATTGTTATATCATAAACTCCGCTAAAGGCAAATGGTCCTCCCAGCTGCCTTTAAACTCAATAGCACAACCCCTCAACATATCCTCTAAAATCTGAATAACCCTCTCGATCGCCCATCCAACCGAGGGTGAAAAGCGTCATGAAATCCAATCGCGTTCCCAATGCCTCATGCAACTTCGCCAAAATCGAGATGTAAACCTTGGGTCTCGATCGAAATTATCGACATGGCACACCATGCAACCGTACTATTTCCGCCACATACAATCGGCCAACTTCAAGTGAGTAATCGGTTCGCATGGTATGAAATGAGCAGATTTCGTGAGTCTATCCACAATCACCCAAATCGAATCCTTCTTGGAAGGTGTCAACGGCAACCCACTTACAAAGTCCATAGTTACCCTTTCCCACTTCCAAAGTGGTATCTTTACCTACTGTAATAATCCGAAGGTAGTTGATGCTCGGCCTTCACTTGTTGACATGTCAAACATCTCCCAACAAATTCGGTCACTTCGCTAAGCCCGGGCCACCAATATTGCTCTCGCAAGTCTCGATACAACTTACTCCCTCCCGGATGCATAGCACAAGGTCCATTATGTGCCTCTTTCAAAATCATCAATCTCAAATCGGAGTTATTCGGCATACAAATTCTCCCTCGAAAACAAAGAATTCCCTCACTGTTTAACCCAAAGTCAGGATTCTCCCCCTTCTCAACTTGCTGAAACCGAGCAACCAACGACTCATCCTCCAACTGCTGCTTTTAATCTGTTCTACCCAAGTTGGTCTCACTGTAACTCGCCAACAAACTCCCGTCGTCATACAAACTTAGACGAGCAAACATCGCCTTTAATTCCGCCACGACCCTTCGACTTAACGCATCACCACGACATTCGCCTTACAGGTGGTACTCAATCGAACAGTCATAGTCCTTTAACAACTCTATCCACCTTCACGCCTAAGATTCAGCTCCTTTTGAGTCGCAAGTACTTAAGACTCTTGTGATCCGTATAGATGATGCATTTCTCTCCATACGTAATGCCTCCATATCTTAAGTGCAAAGATTACCGCCAATTCCAAGTCATGCGTAGGTAGTTCACCTCATGTGGCTTAAGTCGTCGTGAAGCATAAGCGACCACTTTACCCTCTTGCATCAACACGCAGCCCAAACCTACATGTGACGCATCGCTGTACACCGTGAAATGCTTACCAGACTCTGGCTGAATCAAAACTAGCGCTTCCGTCAAAACCTTCTTCAACTTCTCAAAAGCCTCTTGCTGCTTATCTGTCCAAACAAAAGGTGCTCCCTTCCTTATATGTTTCGTTAACGGTGCTGCCATCACAGAAAATCCTTCCACGAATCTCCGATAATAACCTACCAACCCCAGAAAACTTCGAATTTCTGTTACCGACTTCGGTGGCTTCCATTCCAAAATGGCTTCAATCTTTCGAGGGTCCACCTTAATCCCTTCAGCAGACACAACATGCCCCAAGAAGGTAACTTCCTTCAGCCAAAACTCGCACTTACAAAACTTTGCATAAAGTTGCTTCTCCCTTAACACTTGCAGCACTACACGAAGATGCTCATCATGCTTTCTTCCGTTCCGAATACACCAAGATATCATCAATAAAAACGACTACGAACCGATCCAAGTATGGTGGAATACCCGATTCATCAAATCCATAAATGCCGCGGTGCATTAGTCAACCCAAATGGCATTACCGTAAACTCGTAATGTCCGTGACGAGTCCCTGAACGCCGTCTTATAAATATCCCCTCTTTAACTCTTAATTGATTATATCCAATCGAAGGTCGATCTTAGAAAACACCGAGGCTCCTTTTAATTGGTCGAACAGATCATTGATTCTTGGTAACGGATACTTGTTCTTGATAGTCAGCTTATTCAACTGCCGATAGTCAATACACATTCGCATAGTCCCATCTTTCTTCTTTACGAACAGCCCCGGTGCACCCCACGGAGAAACACTTGGTCTTATAAACCCTCTATCCAGCAGCTCTTAAATCTGAGCGTTCAATTCTACCAACTCCTTTGGTGCCATCCGATAAGGCGCAATGGACACAGGAGCTGTTCCAGGTAGTAAGTCGATTCCAAACTCGACTTCTCTGTTCGGGGGTAATCCAGGAAGTTCATCTGGGAATACCTCCTGAAATTCCTTAATAGTCCTAACCGACTCCACCGTTATCTCCTCAAGTCCCGTTTCACTTACAAAGGCCAAGTACGCCTCACAACCTTTCCGGATCAACTTCTCGGCTCTTAACGCAAAACAACATTGGATAAATAATCCTTCGTTCCCCTATGACCATTATCTCCTCATCTTCGACGTTCTTAGTACCATCCTCTTTGCAAAGCACAATCCAACGTCGCCTTGTGCTTAGCTAACCAATCCATTCCCAAAATAAGATCAAAATCCCGAAATGGCGGCTCCATCAAATCTCCTTCAAAGATTTTATCTTGTGTCACTAATCTGATCGCCTAAAAATTTTATCTACCTTAACCGAATGTCCCAATGGACTTATTATCGATACCCCACTCACGGTCTTCTCGGGAAGCACATCCAAAGCCCCGATACATCACAAGCAACATACGAGTGGGTGGAACCCACATCAATCAAAGCGATGTAAGGCATGCTATGAATGAAGAACGTATCAGTTATAACATCGAGCGCCACCCTCCTCACGACGTCGTGCAAAGATAAACCAACGCCGGTTGTCGAGCTTCAAGATGTCCAAGACCTCCGCCAAGTGCCCCACGCCCTCGTCCATTACCATTGCCACCTCTACCTTGCCCCGACCCTCTGTGGTGGTGGTCCTCCTCGCCGTGGTTGGACATCCCTTTGCTCTGCCGCTAGCTCTCGAATGTCCTCCGAGGACACTCTCGAACTTATGCTCCTTTGACCCACATCGAAAACATGCTCCATTCGTTTCAAGACTCCCCATATGCACCCTACCACAGTCCCTGCAAGCTCATGCCTATAAGTATTTATTGAACCGCCGAACCGGTTCCTCCATCCTTGCTCTTTTAACACTTGATTCGTGGCACTCGAGGGTCCAAATCCTCTTGAATCTGGGTCTATCCTTCTCACGATTCTCATCACTCACTCGGCTTCACCTCCTCACTATCTTAGCCTTTTCTACCAAAGCAAAGCAAAACCACGCTCCCTCTATGGAGCTATCAATATCCTAAGCTCATCGCGGAGACCATCCTCGAAGCGGACACTGCGCTCATATTGATTGCCACTATACCACTAGCATATCGACTCAAACCTCAAAATTTCGCCTCATACTGCTACTGATCTTATCACCTTGAGTCGATTCAAGAATTCCTTTCGACGAGCATCCACATAGCTTGCTCCAACATACCTCCCTTTAAAGGCGCTTTGAACAATTCCTGTGTTACTTGCTCAATTGGGGTACTCTCCTTACGGTGATCCACCATCGGTATGCCTCGTCACGTAGCGGCGACACGCTCCTTTCACTTTTGCTCCACCGAGCGATCTAGGTCGTCCATGATCCGCTCTGTTGCCTCCACCAATATTCTACCACATTCGGGCCACTCGAGATACCCCTAAATACCTCGCTCGTTGGTCTTGAGTCGCCCGATATAGACCCCTATTCACCATCCCAAGACTAGCTCCACCACTCTTTCTAAAACCCTTAACATGGCTTGGGATAAAGCGTCATCCCATGACCCGATCATAAGACCCATCTCCGTTGCTTATGACACGGTGGCTCCTCGGTTGGCCTATGTCCCGAGGATGAAGATTCACTTGCACCCTTCGCGACCACGTCCGCGGCCTCGCCCACGAGCTCCTCTAGTATTCATATCGAATTATCGATTTATTTAATTTTATGAAATTAGTATAACGTTCCACTATTTATTAAGAAAATGTCTTATGTACATATAGCAGTTCAAGGATTGTTTTCGTATCATCATAGCCTAGCTACGCCTCATTCCTACTGCTTACTGACTCTACCCTAGCTAAGGTATCATAGTAGGGTCTCAAAGACTATTCATAATATCATATCAATATCATATATTGTAAGGAAAATATACTTGCAGACTTGGTGCCGGGATTCAATCGCCACTTCTTTCTCCAAAAAACCATGTTTTTGATTATCGAAAATAGAAATTGAAAACTTTGATTTGAAAACTCCCTTTATTTTGAACTCTTGATTAAAACAGAAAGACTGGTACCTTTTTAACATATATTTTCCGCAAAACATCTTTAAAATGCACTTTTCAGAAACCATTTCCAAAAATACCCTTCTTAGGCCTAAGTTTCCGAAAACATTTTTTGACCCGATCCACAGCCGAGTTGTTGCAACCTAGGCTCTGATACCACTAAATGTAACACCCCAAACTCGGCCCAGACGTTATGGCCAAATTTGACGTGCCACATCGGAGTTAAAAATCTGAGTTTCGTTTTAGAGTTTTTAAAAGCCATATTTTCTTTGAGTTAACAAAGTGTATGGAAGCTAAGCACCGTGTAGGTATCCGAGGCGGAGGAGGTGAGCCATGAAGGTCGCTAAGTACCAAGCTCTTTAATTGGATCCAATCTTAGACATGCCCACAACCATAGCCACACTTTGTCATTTCGAGTTTAAATTCGCTTAAGTGGACGTCTTTGATTAACCGATGAATCGTGGTGTTGAGATAATTTGAAAACAAGTATCATTTTGAAAACACGCCCTAAGTCTAGCCCATTTGAATAATAATTAACCAATTTTAAAGTTATTAAAATTAAAATAATCCGAAAAGAAATAAAAGAAAAGTTAAAATTGGCCTTATTACAACCCAAAAATAAATAATAGTTAAAGGAAATTAAACGAAACCAACACTTTATTTAAAGCCCAAGACGATCACCGTGGCCACTGAATCCCTCCGCCCAAGTCCCCACATCAAGGCTCACTGCAAGGTTAAGGAAAGGGGGTGAGTTTGGAAACTCATGTGCAACAAGCCCCTTTCAGAGCCAAAAACAATAACGGACTGTTGGGTCTAAGCCCAAATCCAATCTCAATCATGCTTTGGTCAGTAGCCCTTTTCATATTTCATATTTCATAATATGGGGAAGCCTTTTCATATTTCATATTCTTGGGCAAGCCTTTTCATATTTCATATTCTCGGGTCAAGCCTTTATCAGAAATCGGTATGGCCCTTAGGCCCATTTCAATGTCACATATAATTTCAATGAAAGAATGCAACCCATTTGGGAGACTACTCAACCCACCATCCGCTACTCTCCACCCGTACCAACCAACACACCATGTGGGATTAACTCGACCCACCCCGCCAAACTCTCCCTTTGGCAAGATAGTGCTTTATCATATCTTGGAGGCCTAGCCTCTTTTAATAACTAGGGCAAAAGCCCTTTCAATAATCAGGGCATAAGCCCTTTTATAACGGGCATAAGCCCTTTTGATAATCGGGCATAAGCCCTTTTGATAATCGGGCATAAGCCCTTTTCACTTCCTCCATCCATATAAAACCCAACCCAATGCATTTATGATTACCTCATGTGCATATCATACATATCATGTGCATATCATACATTTCATGTGCATATCATACATACCATATTTATCAAAATCCCATGTATTAAAATCATACATAAACCCTAGGGGTATAATGGTCATTTTCACCTAGGGGCAAAACGGTCATTTTCATATTATAAGGGTAATCTCGTAATTTTACCAAAAATTAGGGTTTCCATGTTCATTAACGATTACTAACAATCCATGGGTGCAAACCGTGATTCTGGCCCATTTTTAGCGAAATCGAGTTATTGGGCCTAAAACCCCTAATGGGCCCTACTTAGCCAATTCTGTCGTCTAGGCCCACTTAGCCTATATTCCAAAACGGTTTTAACAGTCTTATCATGCAATTTAACAGATTTCTGTTTTCTACCAATTTTACCCAAATGGGCCCGAAAGCCCAATGGGCCCCACTTCGGCCCCTCGAGGCCCAACTTACCAAGAACGCCAAAAATCACATTCTTACCGTTTCCATCGTTCTCGATCACCATCTCATCGATTCTAACTAACTAGTGAGTGTTCGCTTGCTCACAAGTCCTCGAAATGCCAGAATTTCGGCATTTCGGCTTTTCGGCATTTTATCGCTTTAAGCTATGAAAGGGTTCGTTACACACCTGATTTGCGATATTCCTTGACGAGATCTTGTACACGATTTCTCCTATAATCAATTGTTAAATAGATCAGCTCGCAATAATTGAACCAAATTAAGAACTTTCCAATATTAACACTTACACATTCGGCCACCATCCATAATGGCCTTAGGCACCTTACCTTTGTCGCGATTGATGACTAGGCCTAGCTACTCCGGCGATCCAAGCTACTCCAAATCGACACTACACCTTGCTGCTCCTTCAATAAATAAACCAAAAATATTAAAAGAAGACCCCATAGAGTCTATGCCCATATTCGGCCATCTCCCTAAACTTGGAGTTTCGGCTTTTGGCCAAAGCTACACTAGGAATTGTTTAGAGTTTGAACACTTACCACAGTCTTTCTCCTCTTGAATCCGGATGTCTAAAAGGTAAAGGAACCGAACGCCAACTATTGAAAAGGAAGAAAAAGGTTGCTGGTCACAAAGAATCGGCACCCCCTATCTTCACTGATTCGGCTTTTTGCGGCACTTCGGCAAAAATAGAGATAAGGGAAAACAATGGTGAATGAAAGGAAATAGTGGGCTGATTTGAAAGAAAGAAAAAGGAAGAAAATTGAGTAGAAGGGAGGTAGATTCGGCTGGAAAAGAAAGAGAGAAAAAGCTACACACCAAAGAACAAAATCGGCACAACTAAGACCCTAATGCCGAAATTACTAACCTAATACCCCTCTGCCGAAAATCCCCTCTCCAAACTCCCTTATTCGGCCAACTCTATCTCCATATCACATCCCTAAAATCTCTCCCCTTATCCCTCCTTAATTTATGCATTTGACTTGATCCAACTCTCCTCTTACAGAATCCACTTAAGTTCCAACACTTACCCTTCCTGCACACAAAAATAAATACTCTTATTTGCCAACACAGGGAATCGAACCCAGGTCTTCCTCTATGCCCACACGCCACCTTTTTAGGAGCTTAGTGGCGTCACCCTTGCCACTCTACCAAAGCTCTTTTTGTGATACACTTTAACCACAACTTAATATAAGGGCACCTAGCCAGAACCCCTAACTCCTAAGTCCAAAATTTAAAAATTCCACCGGGTTTTGGCCAACTCATGGGCCTTCCATAAGCCCATTTACATACCCAAATTATGAATTCCATCATCACCTACCAAATTTTATAAATTTACTTAAAATATCAGGAATCGCGAAAAACCCAAAAATCAGGATGTTACATAGATGATAGTAAATGAAAGATATGTGTTAGATTACTATATTTTGTATTGGGATTTTTGATGAATTTGAGTATTTTGGGCTAAATTGTGATAGTGAGAAATTGAGGGATTAAAATGTGAAATAAATGAAATATGTGGGCTTTTATGAATTCCATGAAAATTTGGCTAAGCATGTGTATAAGGAATTTTTTTGTATTTTGTGATTTTATGAATTAGGGACTAAAGTGTTAACATGTGTAAATGTGAGGGCTAATTTGTAAAACTCCATAAATGTGTGTATATGGATTGTTTTGAATGAATGTGAGATTGAATAAGTCAAATTTGAATGTGTTTAGATCAATAACCAAAGAAAACGTAATTAGACCGTGGAAAGTCGAAAGTCATCGAGTAGTCGATTCCATTTGTTTGAGTACATACGATGTAAGTCGATATACAAATAAATGTGTTAAATTGAATTATTATTACTTATATGATATTTGAATTGTGGTAATTGGATTTTAGAGCTGAATATATGAAATCCGAGAAGGTTCTGATAATGTGACGACATCCGAAAAGTCTCGTATGAACCATAGGAATAGTTAGGATACATATGTCCTCCTATATGTGATTTCGTGTAAGACCACGCTTGGGATGTTGGCATCATTTTGAGATTTACATGTAAGACCATGTCTGGGACATCGGCATCATATTTGATTTCATGTCAGACCCTGTTTGGGACAGTGGCATCGATACTTGATTACATGTAAGACCACATCTAAGACGTTGGCATTGTACGAGCTTTCCGAGTTATCCACGTATCCTATTTGATTTCATACGGTTCAACAAGCATTCTGAGAAATGAGTAATTATGTGGTTATGTATCAACTCAGGTACGTTTGAAATGTATATCATGATTAAGAATAAAAGGTAAGTATTTGAACATACGTGGACATATGAAATATGTATAATCTATATGAGATTTATAGATATGTGATTATGCCTTGCCATGATCTATGTGATTGAATTGAATTTAAATTATGTTATGTGATAAGTTTATTTGTATATGGCTTACTAAGCTTTTGAAAGCTTACTTTATGTGTGTTTTCAATTGTTTTTAGATATCGAAGTTACTGGTAGCTCGAGGATCCTCGAGGATCATCATCACATTATCGAACCTTATTTTGGTACCCTTTTGAAAATGTATATATCAAAGTATGGCATGTATAGGCTAGGACTATTTTGATGTGTTTTGTGATGTATATATCATGCCATGTGATATGGCTAGATTAAGTTTTGTTAAGAAATAGTATGTTATGATGTGTTCATGGATGGCCAAGAGAATTGGTCAATTTGTTAAGTTTTTGGTATGTGCCTATTTTGGAATTTGGTAAGGTTTTGGTATGAGAATGAATGAAATGAATTGTAGTTATGAAACATATGTTTTCGTACAATTTTTTACTTATGAATTGGTATGAATTGGTATGGATTTAAGCAATGAAAATGGTTGGTAATGGTATGGAATAGATGATGTATGTTTTGTGGTTGAAATTAATTTAATTTGTGGTGCTGTTGATGCTTAGTATATGATTGAAGGGAGAACCCAAATGGGTGGCACATTGGCCTTGTAAATGGCCTATTTTTTTGCCCACACGGGCTGAGACACGGGCGTGTGTCTCAGCTGTGTTGCTCGAAGGCCATTTCGAAATGAGCCTAGGTAGACCACATGGTCGCACACACGGGCGTGTGCCAAGCTGTGTGGCCAAGTCAGTTTCAAGCATGGGCTAGACACACGGGTGTGTGACTGGCCGTGTGACTCAAGTTAATAGCCTCCCTAATTTTCACACGGCTTGGTACACGGGTGTGTCTTGTGGCCGTGTGGACAAGTCACTATGTATGCCCTATTTTGCTACGGCCTAGACACACGGGAGTGTCTAATGCCGTGTGAAGCTTTAACAATTCTGCACACTTAATGCCATCTCAATTAACCGAAACCATTTTAGTAGCGCACACTTACTGCCTCATACAGCCAAAGCTAATTTAAATCGCACATTTAGTGCCAAATACCATTGATTTATCATCGTATTCATCCAACCATATATATATACAATCAGTGAATAATCAAATAGAAAAATATACTAATAACATTATGTTTTACGTACAAACTTACCTCGTACTCTGAATTGTCGACTCTGATTGTCTATTCTATAATCTTCGACTTTCCTCGGTCTAAGTCCGAATTCCTCTTTTCTTGATCTATATGATTCAAAATTAACCCTTTTATTCACTAAATCATTTAAACCAATCCATTCACACACAATTAGGGTATTTTGCAAACTAGTCCTCACATTTTCACATTTCGACACTTTAGTTCCTAATTCACAAAATTACAAAATACACAAAATTTGTTTCTACACAAGCTTAACCAAATTTTCCTAGCTCTCATACAAGTCCATGAATTTTATTTATTTCACATTTTAGTCCATCAAAATAACATTTTTACAAATTAGCCCAAATTACTCAATTTCATCAAAAATTCAAAGACAAAACATGTAAACCCAACATCAAGCTTTCATAATTCACCAACTAACATCACAAAGCTCATAGCTTCATCAATGGCATATTTCAAAATTATCATCAAAATCAGAAATTCAAGCATGGGTTTGACAGTATTCGAAGCAATGATTAAAAAAATGTAGAAATTATCAAAAACTGAGCAAAACACATACTCGAATTAAACTTCCAATGTGTCGAATGTTAAAACACAAAACCTACCTTTTCTTTCTTCAATTTCAGTATGAACAAGATGAATATGGCTTCATTTTATGCTTTTTTTTATGTAACAAATACCCATTTTACTCTTTATTTATACATATAAAAATCCTTTGAAATAAGGCCATATATGTCCATTAACTAAGTAAAGGGCATAATAACCACATAAGGACCTCTCAATTATAAAGCCAAGTAAAATATATTGATATATTCGTGTGATGAAAACGAACATGCCAAGCATTTGAGAACAATGTTACAGACTCTACGTAATAGACAACATTCACGAAATTCAGTAATGTGAGTTCTGGTTATGTGGAGTTGGCTTTCTGGGCTATATTATGCTAGCATCAGGTATCCGAGTTGATCCAAGCAAAATTTTAGCTATCGTAGATTGGAAACCTTCGAGTAATATTTTTGAAGTCCGTAGGGACTTGCTGGTTATTATCGATGGTTTGTAAAAAGCTTTTCAATGATCTCGACGCCATTGATGAAATTGGTTCAGAAAGATGTGAAATTTGAATGGTCTGAAAGGTGTCAGAAAAGTTTTAATCAGTTGAAAGCCCTTTTGACTAAAGGTCCAGTGTTAGTACAACCAGAATCCAGTAAAGAATTTGTGATATATAGTGATGCTTCGTTGAATGGTCTGGGATGCATTTTGATGCAGGAAGGCAAAGTTATAGCCTATGCTTCGAGACAATTAAAGCTGCATGAAAAGAATTATTTGACACATGACCTTGAATTAGCAGCTATTGTGTTCGCTTTGAAAATCTGGTGACATTATCTATTTAGTGAGAACTGTCTCGTATATTCTGATCATAAAAGCTTGAAATATCTGATGACTCAGAAAGATTTGAATCTGCGATAGAGAAAATGGCTAGAGTTGCTAAAAGACTACGAGCTTTTTATTACTTATCATCTGGTAAAAATAAATGTTGTTGCTGATGCTTTGAGTCGAAAATCATTATTTGCATTACGTGCTATGAATGTTCAGTTGTGTATATCTGATGATGGTTCAGTTTTAGTCGATTTGAAAGTGAGACCTTTGTACTTACAGCAGATTCATGATGCACAAAAAGTTGATAATGAGATAATAGTAAAACGAGCTCAGTGTGATTTAAATTCTAATTTAGAATATCGAATTGATAAAGATGATTGTTTGAGATTTTGAGATAGAATTTGTGTTCCGAGAAATTCAGAATTGATTCAGATAATTTTGAAAGAAGCTCATAATAGTCGTATATTTGTTCATCTGAGAAGTACGAAAATGTATAATGATTTGAAACAGCATTACTGGTGGCCTAGAATGAAAAGAGGTATTTTTGACTTTGTTTCGAAATGTTTGATCTATCAGCATGTTAAAGCTGAGCATCAGGTGCCATCTAGTTTGTTACAACTGATTATGATTCCCGAATGGAAATGGGATAGAGTGACGATGGATTTTGTTTCGGATTTACCCTTATCTCTGAAAAAGAAAGATGCGATTTGGGTTGTGGTTGATAGATTGATGAAATCAACTCATTTTATTCCAGTGAGATCTGACTACTCGCTTGATAAATTAGTTGAGTTATACATTTATAATATTGTGAGATTGCACGGGGTGCCATTGTCTATTGTGTTAGACAGAGACCCGAGATTCACTTCACGATTTTGGAAGAAACTGCAAGAGGCTTTATGTACGAAATTGCATTTCAATACTACTTTTCATCCACAAATGGATGGTCAATTCAAGCAGATTATTTAGATTCTCGAGTATATGTTGAAATGTTGCATTCTTGAGTTTGAAGGTACGTGGGAACAGTATTTTCCATTTATTGAATTCGCATACAATAATAGTTTTCAATGGAGCATCAAAATAGCACCGTACGAAGCCTTATAAGGTAGAAAATGCCGTACACCATTGTATTGGTCAAAGCTCAGTGAGAATAAGATTTATGGGGTTGATTTGATAAAATAGACTGAACAGAAAGTAAAAACAATCTGAGATAGCCTGAAAACAGCTTCCGATCGTCAGAAATCATATGTAGATTTGAAACAAAAAGATATTGAATTTGAGATCGATGACAAAGTGATTCTAAAAGTATCTCCGTGGAAGAAAGTACTCCGATTAGGTAGAAAAACCAAATTGAGTCCAAGGTTTATCAGACCGTATGAGATCATAGAGCGTATTTGGCCGGTTGCTTATATATTGTTGTTGCCACCGGAATTGGAAAAGATTCATAATGTATTTCACGTACCAATGCTTCGACGATACATATCCAATCCCTCGGATGTGATTTCTCCGTCTGAGATCGAAATTCAGTCTAATATGACTTATGAAGAAGAACCGATCTGTATCTTAGCTCGTGAGGTTAAAGAACTGCAAAATAAAAAAAATTTCGTTAGTAAAAGCAATGTGGCATCAACATGGTGTTCAAGAGGCTGCATGGGAGCCCGAAGATGCTATGAAACAACAATATTCAAATCTGTTCAATGGTAAGATTTTCAGGGACGAAAATCCTTAAGGGGGGAGAGTTGTAACAGTCCGATTTAGTTAGAACATTGGTTTTGAGACCACAAATTCGAGTTAGAAAAATATTTTAATATTATTTTCTGTGCTTATAATATATGAATTAATATCTGTGAAAGTTTCGTGTGAAAATTTGATCTTTTGTGTGTTTAATTTAGAAAAAGGACCTAATCGAATAAAATGTAAAAGTTGCATGTTATATGTTAAAAGTACCTATTTGCTATGGCTTTTCAATTGTAAGGTCCTTATGTTGCAATTATGCCATTGAAAGTATGAGTGGACATTTATGGCCTTAATGTTAATGTTTTATATGTTATTTAATTAAGGGTAAAATTGGTATTTGGTTAATATGATAATTAAAATAAAACAAAGGCATGACATTAATCCATTATCCTTCATCTTTGGCCGAATATATCAAACAAAAAGAAAGAAAAATTCAAGCTTAGGGTTCGGCAATGTAATTAACTCATTTTTTGATAATTTCTACGTTTTTGAGATCGTTGCTTAGTAATCTTTCAAGCCCATGCTTCAATTTCTAAATTTGATTATGATTTTAAGCTGTTCCATTGTTGATAATGTGAGTTTTATGAAGTTATATGATAGTAAATGAAATATATGTTTTAGATTAATGTGATAATGTGAGTTTTATGAAGTTAGATGATAGTAAATGAAAGATATGTGTTAGATTACTATGTTTTGTATTGGGATTTTTGATGAATTTAAGTATTTTGGGCAAAATTTTGAAAGTGAGAAATTGAGGGAATACAATGTGAAATAAATGAAATATGTGGGCTTATATGAATTCCATGAAAATTCTGCTAAGCATGTGTATAAGGAAATTTTGTGTATTTTGTGATTTTATGAATTAGGGACTAAAGTGTTAACCTGTGTAACTATGAGGGCTAATTTGTAAAATTCCCTAAATGTATGTGTATGGATTGTTTTGAATGAATGTGAGATTGAATAAGTCAAATTTGAATGTGTTTAGAGCAAGAACCAAAGAAAACGGAATTAGACCGGGGAAAGTCGAAAGTCGAAAGTCGTCGAGTAGTCGATTCCATTCGTTTGAATACATACGAGGTAAGTCGATATCCAAATAAATGTCTTAAATTAATTTTATTGCTTATACGTTATTTGAATTGTGGTAAATGGATATAAGAGCTGAATATATGAAATTCAAGAAAGTTTTGATAATGTAACGACGTCTGAAAAGTCTCGTATGAACCATAGGAATAGCTAAGATAAATATGTCATAACATAGGATTTCCGATATGTGATTTCATGTAAGACCATGTTTGGTACGTTGGCATCGTTTTGAGATTTATGTGTAAGGCCTTGTTTAGGACAACAACATCATATTTGATTTCATGTAAGGCCCTGTCTGGGACAGTGGCATCGATACTTGATTACAGGTAAGACCACGTCTGGGACTTTGGCATTGTACAAGCTTTCCGAGTTATCCGCATATCCTATTTGATTCCTTATGGTTCAACGAGCATTTTTAGAAACGAGTAATTATGTGGTTGTGTATCAACTCAGGCATGTTTGAAATGTATATCATGATTAAGAATAAAAGGTAAGTATTTGAACATACGTGGGCATATGAAATATGTATGAGCTATATGAGATTTATAGATATGTGATTATGCCTTACCATGATCTATGTGATTGAATTGAATTTAAATTATGTTATGTGATAAGTTTATTTGTATATAGCTTACTAAGCTTTTGAAAGCTTACTTTATGTGTGTTTTCAATTGTTTTTAGATACTGAAGCTACCGGTAGCTCAGGGATCGTCGAGGATCATCATCACACTATCGAACCTTATTTTGATACCCTTTTGAAAATGTATATATCAAAGTATGGCATGTATAGGCTAGGACTATTTTGATATGTTTTGTGATGTATATATCATGCCATGTGATATGGCTAGATTAAGTTGTGTTAAGAAATAGTATGTTATGATGTGTTCAAGGATGGCCAAAAGAATTGGTCAATTTGGTAAGTTTTTGGTATGTACCTATTTTGGAATTTGGTAAGGTTTTGGTATGAGAATGATGAAATGAATTGTAGTTATGAAACATATGTTTTAGTATGATTTTTGGCTTATGAATTGGTATGATTTGGTGTGGATTTAAGCAATGAAAATGATTGGTAATGGTATGGCATAAATGATGTATGTATTGTGGTTGAAATTTGTTTAATTTGTGGTGCTATTGATGCTTATTATATGATTATTGGGAGGACCCAAATGGGTAGCACATTGGCCTTGTAAATGACCTATTTTTTTGCCCACACACCCGTGTCTCAGCCATGTTGCTCAAAGGCCATTTTGAAATAAGCTTGGGCAGACCATACGGTCGTACACACGGGCATGTGCCAAGCTGTGTGGCCAAGTCAGTTTCGAGCATGGGCTAGACAGATGGGCGTGTGACTGGCCGTGTGACTCAAGTTAGTAGCCTCCTTAATTTTCACATGGCCTGGCACACAGGCGTGTCTTGTGGCTATAAGGACAAGTCAGTATATATGCCCTATTTTGCCATGGCCTAGACACACGGGGGTGTCTAATGCCGTGTGAGGCACACGGCCAGTTCACACGGGCGTCTGACCTTTGTAACTTAGAAAAATGTTTAAGTATTGAAAAATTTTGCATCTGCTTGGTTTTGTCCTGACCTCTTCCTAAAGCATGTTTAAGGTCTCATTGACCGAAGAAAGGGACTTTATGTTGATGTTTGACTATGATGCTATGATGTTTGTGAAATGAATGTGAAATGTTCTGATATGTCCGGTAATGCCTTTTAACCCCGGTCTAGTGACAGATATGGGTTTGGGGTGACTATGATACTATGATGTTTGTAAAATGAATGTGAAATGTTCTGATATGTTCGGTAATGCCTTTTAACCCCGGTCTAGCGACGGATACGGGTTTACGGTGTTACACACACTATCACAGGTTATATATAAGGCATGTATAGCTAGACTCTCACACACACTACGTTAGTCTGAGAATCGACTAAATCGTAGCTTTGATACCAATAATTGTAACACTCCTTACCCATATTCAACGTCTAAATAGGGTTACAGAGCATTATCGAACTTATTACACAATTAAATATACATTTCACATACATTTCCATTTCCATACAAATATCATTCACAAACAATCACATTGTCCCTAATACGAGCCTACGAGTCCAAAAACATGCATTTGGGGTGGTTCGGGACTAAACCGATAACTTAGGAAAATTTTAAAAAAGCTTAGAAAATTTTTCAAAATACAGGGGACACACACCCGTGTGGCTCGACCGTGTGTCTCACACAGCCAAAGACACACCCATGTCACAGGCTGTGTGGACATTCGAAATTGGATTACATGGCCGTGTCCCAGCCCGTGCATAACCCCGTGTAACTCTCTAACTTGGGTCACACGGCTAACACACACACCCATGTTGCTAGCCCATGTGCCCTTCGAAATTGCCACACACTCCCGTGTGTCAGGCCGTATAATAGGCCGTGCCAAACCTGTAGGGTATACCAACTTATACCACACGACTAAGTCACATGCCCGTGTGCTGGACCGTGTGGAGCATACTGACTTGATTTATAATTCAACAGCAGGGGACACACTATAACACCTCTCACCCGTATTCAATGCTAGAATAAGGTTGCAGAGCATTACCGAACTTATAACACATTTAAACATACACTTCATATACAAATAGTCAATTCATATACAATTCATTTACAACCAATCATTTTGTCCCTAATACGAGCCTACGAGTCTCTAATCATGCATTGGGAGTGGTTCGGGACTAAACCAATAACTTTGGAAACTTTAAAACACTTAGAAAATTTTCTCAAAAATAGAGGACACACGCCCATGTGGCTCGACTGTGTGGATATTCAAAATGGGATCACATGGTCGTGCCCCGGCCTGTGTCTGACCTCGTGTAACTGTCTAACTTGGGTCACACAGCCAACACACACGCCCATGTGACTAGCCTGTGTGCCATAAAAATAGCCAAACAAGCCCGTGTGTTAGGTCGTGCCAAACTTATAGGGCATACTGACTTATGCAACACGGCCAAGTCACACGCCCGTGTGTGAGGCCGTGTGAAGCATACTAACTTGGTTTTAATTTCAACACCAGGGGACACACGGCAATGTAAAAAACTGTGTGTCACACACAGCTGAGACACACGCCCGTGTCTCTGCCCGTGTGGACAAAAATAGGCTATTTACCAAGCCATTTTCCCACTCAACTTGTGCAAACCTATACCAAACCTAATTGCACAACTCATGGCATAAAAATAGACATTTAAACCAACCAATTCAAGCCTAAATCATGCATATTCTATATCACCATCTTCCATACACACAAGTCACAAAAGTAGGCCACACCATTTATACCAAATTCACACATACACAATTAACCAATTATGCACATTCAATTATACATCAACATGCTTAATTTACAAGCATATAACTTCTCTAGTTTCTATTATTTGACAATCACAACATCTATTATCAATAAGCATCACAAGGCCAAACTTAACTAAATAATATAAACCATATGCACACCTTTATACACATAACCATACCAACCAAAATTAAGCCAACTCAAATGGCAAAACAAAACCAAACTTAAAACATTTACAAGTTAATTCAAATAGCTAAATACATTGACAAAACATATGTCAAAATGACCAAATTCCCTATACATGCCATATTGATAAACCATAATTTATACATTTTTTATCCTATGCTTAGCATATTTTTGGATGATTTATCATAAGTTTTAGAGAATTTGATGCTCCTAATCCTTTAAATTCATGTTTTATACTTAGGTGAGCATAGGAAGGTGAAAAGAGCAAGAAATGGGCCAAAAACAGACAAAATGGGCTTATCTCAGTATTCCACACGACCTAGGCACTTCCACATGGGTAGGCCACACGCCTGTGTGGCATGGCCGTGTCGACAGTAAACCAATTCAGAATTGTGCACGGCCTGAGGACCTTCACACGGGTGTGGCACACGACCGTGTCCCTGTCATCAAGCCAAAGTCTAATTCAATTCGAAAAAGGCTAATTTTGGGCTATATTGGGCATTCCAGAGTCTATATAAATACCTTCGAAGAGCATTAAGGAGGACATGCATAGTAGAAGGCAGAAAATACTCAAGGATAGCCATCAAAATCAGCTCGGAAGTAGGATCTACTTCAGGACTGAAGATCTCCATTCAATTTCCTTAGGAGTTCTTTGGGTTCTTTACGTTTTGTTGTTTTCCCAATCTTGAGATGTTTTCCATTATTATGAACTAAACTCCCTAAATACCTAAGGGAAAGGGAAACTAAGACAGTTCTTATTACTATTTGAATTATATGATAAATACTTTTTCTTATTCTTAATTGTGAGTTTTAATCCTTGTTTTAATATTTCAGGATATTAATTAATGTTTTGATGTGTTTATTCAGTAGAGCAAAAGTCCCTGTTTAAGAGTAGATCGTTCATAATTAAGCGGAGTTGCATGCAATCCTAGAGATAGGCGACATAAATCTGCCGGATTAGAGTCAAATCTAATAAGGGAATCCATAGACCGAGTTAATGCGACAATAGGGGTTTTAATTAGAAAGAGATTTCGATTAATCAACCTAGAGTCAGTTGTTTTTTGTCGCGAGAGAGAAAATAACATAAACTAGGGATTTCTACGAATTAAGTCAAGTGAATAAATCGTCTAATTTAGAAGTAATAATTGAAGTCTAGGTGGATTCTTCCTTGGGTATTGTCTTCTCCATCGGTTTTCTAAAAAGTATTTTCCAACTTTAATCTCTGTCGTAATCTTAGTTAATTAGATAATTAGTTTTAGTTTTAAAACATCTTTCAATTCTTAGGCTAGATAATAAAAAGATAGTAATTACTAGTACCTTTAGTCCTTGTGTGACAGCACAAAATAGACCCTAGCCGGAATGTGGTTTCGGGACCACTAAACCGAGTCATAAAAATAATTAATTGTTATATTCTATGCTTACTATGTGTGTGCATGCATATGTGGAAATTTCATTCTCTAATTTTACCCATTTGTATGAGAAAGTATTAAATAGGGATCAAAGTGAAACATGGTGAAATATGATAGGCTAATTTTAAATGGCTTGTTAGTACATGTTAACAAAAGGTGGAGTTGCATGTCAAATAATCCCTTCCTAAGGAGGAGTGGCGGCCATGACAAGGTTATGGGGGGGAACATGTTTCCAACATGTTTTGCTAGTGGTGTATGTAGGAAGTCATAAAATAAAGACTAGCATTAAAAAAAAAAAAATTGTTCATCCATTCTAAACACTTTGGCCGAATGTCCTAAAGAAAGAAAAGAAAAATTTGATCATCCTTTCTCATCTTCTTGGCCAAAAATACTAAGGGAAAAGGGGGAGGATTTTTGCTTCATGCTTGGGTTGGAAGAGACCTAGAAGGAGATTTGGCTAAGTTTGCATCAAGATTAAGGTATGTATGAGGTTGTGTTGGGAGTTTCATGCATGGTTTGGTTGCTAATTTGATGTGCATGTTAGCCATGGCTCAAATCCTTGTTATGCCATGGAAATTGTATTTGGCCAAAGTTGTTATGGTGATAAAGCCATTGCATGCTAAGTGTGAAGCTTGATGATGATGCATGCAATGATGGATTATCTACTCTTGAGTAAGATTTTGAGTTTTCTTTTTGTGTTTAACCATGATTGAAGTTGAATGGAGCATGATTGTCATATTCGCCATGATGCATTCATGAGCATGGTTCATGCTTCTTGCATGTTAGTTAAAATTTGTATTTTGGATGGCTATGGACACCTTGAAATTCGCCATGCTCATATTGTATATATATGTTTGCACATGATGTTTTGGCTATGAAGTAAGTGATGAATATATTGGTTTAAAGAAGAAGATGTGGAAGAATGCTTGTGAAATTGCAAGCACAATTCGCCTAGCACACATATAAGTGCTTGATGCTATATTATAAGTTTTGGGCCACAATGTGCAAAGCATTAACTAGTAAAATGCATGCTGTTTTGTGAGGTATTATGCAAAATTGGCCTCAACATGTACATGAATATTCGCCTTGGGTAGCCTATTGAAGGCCTTAGCTTTTCCTTGATGCTCAAATAAATTGTATTGAATTGCTTGATGTAGTATAAAATGTGCATGACCATTGTGTATTCAAGCTAAAGAGTGGCCATATGACCATTTAAACTCCTTGTCATATTCGCCATAAGCAAGCACAATGAGGTTTTAATAAATTGAATTTGTTTGAATTAGCTCAAGAGCTAAGAGGGCCACAATTGGACAAGGGAAGGAAAAGGTGATCGAATAGCGAAAAAGCCGTTCGACAACATCCGAGGTAAGTCCTCAAGAAGTGACCTTACTTGAATTATGTGAGATGAAGTATGGATGTGTATGATTATTGATTTATGTGTGTATAGAAATTGAATGATACCCGGCTAAGTCCCAAGGCGAATATGCTTGTGAATATATGTGCGTTTGAGCCTTAGTAACGAAAATGAAATATGTATGTCCAATGATTATTGATGTATGTGTACATGAGAAATTGAATGATATCCGGCTAAGCCCTAAGACAATTATGCTGGAAATTATATCCGGTTAAGACCGAAGGCAATTGTGCTAGTGGCTATATCCGGCTAAGACCAAGGCATTCGTATGAAGTTATTCTATCCGGCTAAGACCAAGGCATTTGTGCACGTGATTATATCCGGTTATATTCGAAGAATCTTGGGCTGGAGGTGAGTGTTGGTTGCTGTAATGAATTCAATTAGTACACTCGAAAAGCCCAAAGGATAAGGTACGTTATATGTGCATTGGAAAGTCGACATGTTTGAGCAACATTCGCTCAATCGACTAATGAATTTCAGTTATTGAATTGATTGATACTTTGTGAAAGTATATAATGATGAAGTGTGAAGTAAGAATGTGTATTAATGAAATGATGCATTTGGCTATGTGAATGTATTGCTGTAATTAGAGTTGATTATATTCCTTGAGACTTACTAAGCATAAAAATGCTTACCCGTTACTTTGGCTCTCTGTTTTATAGATTTCGCCGATAGCAATCGGATTCGGGATCAATAAAGTCGAAGTCATCCACACTATCCACGCCTCTATTTTGGTATAAATTTTGGTTGAACTTTGAAATGGCATGTATAGGACTACCCCTTGTTGGTTGAATATGTTGTGATGTATATATATACGGCCATGCGAAAATGGCTCGTAAAAGTGAAGTATCGACTTAGTCTAATCGTGGGTTGTATGTATATATTTGGTGTCATGATGTGGCTATGGCTTGAAATGGGAATGTTGGTCATATGATCAGCCATTGGCATGGTTAAAATGATCATATATGAACCTATGTATGGCAAGACTAGTTGGTTCATGGAGACTACCAAATAGGTAAGACCTACCTTAAAACAGATGCTGCCAGCTGCAGTGACGTGAATGTGAAAAATCACCAAAATTCGTAGGAATGGAATTAAATAGTGAATAAGCTATGTAAATGAACCTTGATGAGTCTATTTTCATATGGAAGAAACGAAATGGTCATAGGAGTTACATGTTAAGAGATATTAAAGCTATTGTGAGACAGGGCCAGAACGGTTTCTGGGTTCCCTGTCGAAACTTTAAAATTTACTATAAATTATCCAAAAGAATTAGGAGACATACCTTGTATGTACAGATTCCATTTTGAGTTTAGTTTCATTAGAAACAAACGGCACCAGCATTAAAGCCCTGTACAGAGAGATATTCAAGTTATACTGCGCGAAGGTCAGAGCAGTCGATCCCTGTAATATGGGTGACTTTAACTAATAAACTGTACCAATTGGCCCGACCAAAATTCTAGAAATAAATCCATGGATGGATATATGAGTCTAAATTCAGTGAAAATTTACGAAACCAGTTTCCGAGTTTTGAAACTCGAGATATGATTTTAAGGCGACAGTGACGCAGTTTTCCAGCCTGACTGGAAATGTCAAATGGATGGGCAAAACAAGTGAACTTGGCTTGTTAACCCTCGTGTCCGATAATCGGCGATGGTCTCGGTTCGGGTGTTACAATTTTATTGGTATCGAGCCACGGTTTAGTCGATTCTAGGACTACCGTGATGTGTTTGGGGTCTAGCTATACATGCCATTAAATGATGAATCGATAGTGTGGTGATTTCGACAATTTGACTTTGTGTTTGTTTATAGCAATGGATCCCGATCCCAACCGAAGCGATAGCTGATGATGTGGAGAGTGTGGCGCTGCTCAGCGCAAGGGACAGCGCCGGCGGACTCTCAACCTATGGCCAGCAATCCTAATGACGAGGCTAGGCAAGCCTTTTATAGTGTGATGAACGAATGGTTTAATCAATACATTCGAACCAACACTACTGTTCCACAACCTCCATTCCCGACAAATGCAACCCCGCACCTACAATACCTCCGTGATCGACCAAATAAGGTCAAGTAAGCCCCAATCGATAGGATTCGAAAACATGGGGCCACTGAATTTAAGGCTACGGATGATGATGATGCCGAAGCGAGCTGAATTTTGGTTAGATAACACTATCCGGTGCTTGATGAGCTATCCTGTACACCCGATGAGTGCTTAAAGTGTACCATCTCCTTGCTACGCGAGTCCGCCTACTATTGGTGGAGTACTCGACTGTGGTGCCTAGAGAGCAAGTGACTTGGGAATTCTTTCAAACCGAGTTCGAAAAAAGTATATCGATCGAGATTCATCGACCAAAAGCGGAGGGAATTCATTGATCTTAAGCAAGGTTCGATGTCGATTCACTGACTCTGAACGAAAATTTGTGAGGCTTAGCCGACGCTGCGAGAATGCATTTCGTCCGAAGCTATTATGTGTAAACGCTTTGAGGATGGGCTGAATGATGATATAAGGATGTTTGTTGGCATCCTCGAGATATGAGAGTTCGTAGTACTTGTTGAGCGAGCTTGTAAAGTAGAAGAGCTTAGAAAGGAGAAACAAAAAGTGATGTGGAACCGGAGAATTCGAAGAGGTCCTCGGAAAGTCTCTTCAACAAGCATCAAGAGATTTCGAGATGATGTGAGCCGGTCTAGAGGCGTTTGGGCTTTTCTAGACGAGGACGCGATCGACCCCGTGACCACACGAGTCACCTCGATCACGGTGGTGGAAATGATCGCCGAGAGAGGCGAGTGTCCACATTGTGGCAAATGGCATTCGGGAGCTGTTGGTTTCGTGATCGCTCTCGCTATAAGTGTGGATCGGCCGACCACTTTATGAAGGATTGCCCGAGGATGCATGAGCAGAATGTAAGTCGAGTGCAAACCCGGTGCTACCATCGCCGAGGTAGGCCACCTAGAAATATGGGCAATGTCGGTGGCGGTCGAGAGGATCTAGAGATGGTACCATCGGATCCGAGGCTCGTGCTCTGCTAGGACTTATGCCATACGCGCACGCGAGGATCTTGCCTCCGGATGTTATTACCGGTACTTTCACTCTTTTCAATACAAATGTGATTGCTTTGATTGACCCCGGTTCTACTCATTCATATATGTGAAACCTTAGCATCCGAGAAGACTTTTCCCATTGAGTCTCTCGAGTTTGTAATTCGGTGTCAAACCCTTGGGTCATTACGTGCTTGTCAACAAAGTGTGCAAGAAAAGTCCCCTAGTGTTCCGAGGTTCTTGTTTTCCGGCGGACTTGATGCTTTTGCCGTTCGATGAGTTCGACGTTATTCTTGGTTTGGATTGGTTGACCATGCACGATGCGGTTGTAAATTGCAAGAGCAAGACTATCGATTTGAGGTGCGCGAATAATGAAATAATTCGGGTTGAGTCTACGGACTTAAAGGGTTGCCGGTGTAATATCGTGATGTTGGCCCGTAAATATGTAAGAAAAGGGTGCGAAGCATACCTTGCGACGTGCTTTCGATGACAAGGAATCGGAAAAGAAACCGAATCTGTGCCGTGGTTTGTGAATACCGGATGTTTTCCCGAAGAATTCTGGGTTTACCACTGTTCGGGAAATAGAATTTGGCATCGAATTGGTACCGGTACCACTCCAATTTCGATAGCTCCGTATCGTATGGCACCAACGGAATTAAAGGAGTTGAAAGCTCGATTGCAAGAATTGGTGGATAAAGGTTTTGCTCGCTTGAGTTTTTCGCCTTTGGGTGCGCCCAAGATTGTTCGTGAAGAAGAATGATGGAACCATGCGATCGTGCATCGACTATCGTCGACTTAATAAAGCGACGATAAAGAACAAATATCCGTTGCCACGTATTGATGACTTGTTCGATCAATGAAGGGAGCCTCGGTGTTCTCGAAAATAGATTTGAGATCGGGCTATTATCAATTGCGAATCCGAAATTGGACGTACCCAAGGCGCCTTGAGCGAGATATGGTCACTATGAGTTCCTAGTGATGCTGTTTGGGCTCACTAATGCCCTGCGGTATTTATGGATTTAATGAATCGGATCTTTAGACCATATTTGGATCGATTCGTAGTCGTGTTCATTGATGACATTTTGGTCTATTCAAGAAATGAGACCGAACATCTTTGAACACCTGCGGTTAGTCTTTGCAAATTTTACGGGATAAGCAATTATATGCTAAGTTCAGCAAGTGTGAGTTCGGTTAAGAGAGGTTAGCTTCTTGGGTCATGTGGTATCTACATCGGGTATTCGAGTCAATTCGAATAAAATTTCAGCCATACTTAATTGGAAGCGTCCAGAAATATTACCGAGGTTCGAGCTTTTGGGGCTTGCAGGTTATTACCGACGATTTGTAAAGGCTTCTCAACGATAGCCACGCCGATGACGGCTTACTCCAAAAGGATGTTAAGTTCGAATGGACGGAGAAATGCCAAAAAGTTTCGATCAATGAAAACTTATTTGGTGAAGCCCCAATTCTAGTGCAACCCGAGTCCGCAAGGAGTTTGTCATCTATAGCGACGCTCTCTACTTGGGTTAGGTTGCGTATTAATGCAAGAAGGTCGAGTTGTGGCCTATGCGTCGAGGCAATTAAAGCCACATGAGAAAAATTATCCGACTCATGATCTCGAATTGGCCGCCATCGTATTCGCCTTTAAAGATTTGGCGACATTACTTATTTGGTGAAAGGTGCCATGTATACTCGGATCACAAAAGTCTCAAATATTTGATGACCCAAAGAGACTTAAATCTGCGACAAAGACGTTGGCTCGAGCTGTTAAAGGATTATGAGTGATCATTGGCTATCACGGGAAAGGCGAATGTGGTTGCGGATGCCTTGAGTCGTAAATCGTTATTCACTTTACGAGCGATGAATGTTCACTTGTGCATTCGATCCGACGGTGTGTTAGTGGCTGAATTGAAAGCCAAACCATTATTGACACACCAAATTCGAGAAGCTCGAAAGTCGACGACGAGTTGGTTGCAAAGCGGGCTGCGTGTGTTCGAACAAGGACTCGGAGTTTCAAATCGACGATGATGATTGTTTGAGGTTCAAAAGTCGTCTGTGTGTCCCAAAGAATTGAAACTCATTTCGATAATTCGAATGAAGCCCATTGTAGCCGAATGGCAATCCACCGGGAGTACAAAGATGTACAATGATTTGAAACGTCGGTTTTGGTGGCATGGTATGAAGCGAGACATCTCCGACTTTGTTTGAGATGTTTAATATGTCAACAAGTGAAAGCGGAACATCGGTGCCTTGAGATTACTTCACCAATCACGATACCCGAGTGGAAATGGGATCGAGTCACAATGGACTTTGTATCCGGACCGCCATTGTCGACAAGTAAGAAGGATGCGGTTTGGGTCGTGGTAGATCGATTGACTAAGTCGACCCATTTTGTCCCCGTGACGCACGGATTTTCAATGGACAAATTAGCGGAATTGTACGTTTCTCGAGTTGTGAGATTACACGGGTGCCTATTTCCATCGTGTCGGATAGAAATCCGAGATTTACCTCGCGATTTTGGAAAAAGTTGCAAGAAGCTTTGGGTACCAAGTTGCATTTCAAGACCGCCTTTCACCCCCAAACCGATGGTCAATCCGAGCGGATAATTCGAGATACTTGAGGATATGTTAAGATGTTGCGTCCTCGAGTTTAGTGGTTCATGGGAACGGTATTTTCCGTTGATTGAATTCGCCACAACAACAACTTTCAATCAAGTATTAAGATGGCACCCTACGAGGCCTTATACGGTCGTAAATGCCGTACACCATTGTTTTGGATGAGCTCGGTGAAAGCAAGATTTTCGGGTGGATTTGATTAGGGATTTGAATGAAAGTGAAAGTAATCCGTGAAAGTCTGAAGATAGCCTTCGATCGTCGAAGTCGACGCGGATCCGAAGCGTAAGGATATCGAGTATCGTGGGTGATAAAGTGTTTCTCAAGGTATCGCCTTGGAAAAAGATACTCGAGTTCGGTAGTAAGGGCAAGTTGAGCCCGAGGTTCATTGGGCCATATGAGATATCAGAGCGAGTCGGTCCAGTGGCATATCGCTTGATTTTGCCCCCGAACTCAAAAGGTTCACGATGTCTTTCACGTTTCGATGCTTGACGCTATAGATCCGATCCATCGCACGTGATTAGTCCATCGAAATTGAAATTCAAGCTAATATGAGTTATGAGGAAGAACCGATTCGTATCCTATCACGAGAAGTGAAAGAGTTGCGAAACAAGCGGGTTCCGCTAGTGAAAGTGTTATGGCACAAGCACGGGATAGAAGAAGCTACTTGGGAGACCGAGAACTCTATGAAAGAGCGATATCCAAACCTATTTACGGTAAGATTTTGGGGACGAAAATTTCTTAAGTGGGGAGAGTTGTGACACCCAAAATAGACCCTAGCCGGAATGTGGTTTCGGGACCACTAAACCGAGTCATAAAAATAATTAATTGTTATATTCTATGCTTACTATGTGTGTGCATGCATATGTGGAAATTTCATTCTCTAATTTTACCCATTTGTATGAGAAAGTATTAAATAGGGATCAAAGTGAAACATGGTGAAATATGATAGGCTAATTTTAAATGGCTTGTTAGTACATGTTAACAAAAGGTGGAGTTGCATGTCAAATAATCCCTTCCTAAGGAGGAGTGGCCGGCCATGACAAGGTTATGGGGGGGAACATGTTTCCAACATGTTTTGCTAGTGGTGTATGTAGGAAGTCATAAAATAAAGACTAACATTAAAAAAAAAAATTGTTCATCCATTCTAAACACTTTGGCGAATGTCCTAAAGAAAGAAAAGAAAAATTTGTTCATCCTTTCTCATCTTCTTGGCGAAAATACTAAGGGAAAAGGGGAGGATTTTTGCTTCATGCTTGGGTTGGAAGAGACCTAGAAGGAGATTTGGCTAAGTTTGCATCAAGATTAAGGTATGTATGAGGTTGTGTTGGGAGTTTCATGCATGGTTTGGTTGCTAATTTGATGTGCATGTTAGCCATGGCTCAAATCCTTGTTATGCCATGGAAATGGTATTTGGCCAAAGTTGTTATGGTGATAAAGCCATTGCATGCTAAGTGTGAAGCTTGATGATGATGCATGCAATGATGGATTATCTACTCTTGAGTAAGATTTTGAGTTTTCTTTTTGTGTTTAACCATGATTGAAGTTGAATGGAGCATGATTGTCATATTCGGCCATGATGCATTCATGAGCATGGTTCATGCTTCTTGCATGTTAGTTAAAATTTGTATTTTGGATGGCTATGGACACCTTGAAATTCGCCATGCTCATATTGTATATATATGTTTGCACATGATGTTTTGGCTATGAAGTAAGTGATGAATATATTGGTTTAAAGAAGAAGATGTAGAAGAATGCTTGTGAAATTGCAAGCACAATTCGGCCTAGCACACATATAAGTGCTTGATGCTATATTATAAGTTTTGGGCAACAATGTGCAAAGCATTAACTAGTAAAATGCATGCTGTTTTTGTGAGGTATTAAGTGCAAAATTGGCCTCAACATGTACATGAATATTCGGCCTTGGGTAGCCTATTGAAGGCCTTAGCTTTTCCTTGATGCTCAAATAAATTGTATTGAATTGCTTGATGTAGTATAAAATGTGCATGACCATTGTGTATTCAAGCTAAAGAGTGGCCATATGACCATTTAAACTCCTTGTCATATTCGCCATAAGCAAGCACAATGAGGTTTTAATAAATTGAATTTGTTTGAATTAGCTCAGAGCTAAGAGGGCCTGATTGGACAAGGGAAGGAAAAGGTGATCGAATAGCCGAAAAAGCCGTTCGACAACATCCGAGGTAAGTCCTCAAGAAGTGACCTTACTTGAATTATGTGAGATGAAGTATGGATGTGTATGATTATTGATTTATGTGTGTATGAGAAATTGAATGATACCCGGGCTAAGTCCTGAAGGCGAATATGCTTGTGAATATATGTGCGTTTGAGCCTTAGTAACGAAAATGAAATATGTATGACCAATGATTATTGATGTATGTGTACATGAGAAATTGAATGATATCCGGGCTAAGCCCAAGACAATTATCTGGAAATTATATCCGGGTTAAGACCCGAAGGCAATTGTGCTAGTGGCTATATCCGGGCTAAGACCCGAAGGCATTCGTGCGAGTTATTCTATCCGGGCTAAGACCAAGGCATTTGTGCACGTGATTATATCCGGTTATATTCAAGAATCTTGGGCTGGTGGTGAGTGTTGGTTCTGTAATGAATTCAATTAGTACACTCGAAAAGCCCAAAGGATAAGGTACGTTATATGTGCATTGAAAGTCGACATGTTTGAGCAACATTCGCTCAATCGACTAATGAATTTCAGTTATTGAATTGATTGATACTTTGTGAAAGTATATAATGATGAAGTGTGAAGTAAGAATGTATTAATGAAATGATGCATTTGGCTATGTGAATGTATTGCTGTAATTAGAGTTGATTATATTCCTTGAGACTTACTAAGCATAAAAAATGCTTACCCGTTACTTTGGCTCTCTGTTTTATAGATTTCGCTCGATAGCAATCGGATTCGGGATCAATAAAGTCGAAGTCATCCACACTATCCACGCCTCTATTTTGGTATAAATTTTGGTTGAACTTTGAAATGGCATGTATAGGACTACCCTTGTTGGTTGAATATGTTGTGATGTATATATGTACGGCCATGCGAAAATGGCTCGTAAAAGTGAAGTATCGACTTAGTCTAATTGTGGGTTGTATGTATATATTTGGTGTCATGATGTGGCTATGGCTTGGAAATGGGAATGTTGGTCATATGATCAGCCATTGGCATGGTTAAAATGATCATATATGAACCTATGTATGGCAAGACTAGTTGGTTCATGGAGACTACCAAATAGGTAAGACCTACCTTAAAAACAGATCTTTGCCGGTGCGGTGGCGTGAATGTGAAAAATCACCAAAATTCGTATGGAAGAAACGAAATGGTCATAGGAGTTACATGTTAAGAGATATTAAAGCTATTGTGAGACAGGGCCAGAACGGTTTCTAGGTTCCCTGTCGCAACTTTAAAAATTTACTATAAATTATCCAAAAATAATTAGGAGACATACCGTATATGTACAGATTGCATTTTGAGTCTAGTTTCATTAGAAACAAATGGCACCAGCATAAAATCCCTGTACAGAGAGATATTCAAGTTATACCGCGCGAAGGTCAGAGCAGTAGATCCCTGTAACATGGGTGACTTTAACTAATAAACTGTACTAATTGGCCCGACCAAAAATTCTAGAAATAAATACATGGATGGATATATGAGTCTAAATTCAGGGAAAATTTACGAAACCAGTTTCTGAGTTTTGAAACTCGAGATATGATTTTTAAGGCGACAATGACGCAGTTTTCCAGCCTGACTGGAAATGTCAAATGGATGGGCAAAACAAGTGAACTTGGCTTGTTAACCCCTCGTGTCCGACACCGGTGATGGTCTCGGGTTCGGGGTGTTACACCTTGTGGATACGATATTTTCGGTCTCACCATAACTATACTACTGTTCAATAGGTGCGCTTGCCTTAGTCGAATTTTTAGTTAGTTTTACAACCACCAAGTTTTTAGCGCCGTTGCCGGGGACTAAGATATTAGGAGCGCTTAATTTTTATTACTTTAACCATTTTTTATTTTTATTGCAATTTAATTTTGTTTGTGTTTTAATTACTAAGTTTTCTTTTATTTACTTCTGGCAGGTTTTTATAGTTTATGACTAGAAGAAACCCGTCAGGACCTTTGCTTTTTGATAGTGAGATAGAGAGCACAGCTCGCAGAAACCAAAGAGAAATAAGGTGAAGCCTACAATACATAGAGGAAGAGCGAGAGGGAGATATTCACACTAATATCGAGGAGATGGCTAAAAATCAGAATAATTCGCTACCTCCTGTGGTTGCTGCAAATCTAGTAGATAAGAATTCCCTCCTCGTACTATGTATGATTATGCTAAACCTACTTTAATAGGAACTGAATCGAGTATAGTTAGACCTGCTGTTGTTGCAAATAATTTTGAACTGAAACCTAACACGATTCAAATGATGCAACAGTTTGTTCAGTTTGATGGTTTGCAGGACGAGGATCCAAGCACTCATTTAGCAAATTTTCTGGAATTCTGCGACACTTTTAAGATTAATGGTGTTTCTGACGATGCCATTCGCCTTTGGTTATTTCCCTTTTCATTGAGGAATAAGGCTAAACAGTGGTTGAACTCGTTATCGCGAGGGTCAATCACCACTTGGGAACAAATGATCGAAATTTTTTTACTTAAATATTTTCTGCCGGCTAAAACGGCTAAACTGAGGAATGATATCTCTTCTTTTGTGTAGATGGATTTAGAAATACTTTATGATGCATGGGAGAGATACAAGGATCTATTGAGAAGGTGCCCTCACCAAGGGTTGCCTCTTTGGCTGGAAGTTCAAACTTTCCACAACGGTTTGAATCCCTCAACTAGACAAAAGATTGATGTAGCTGCCAGTGGAACCATCAATAATAAGACACCTAAAAAAGCTTATGAGTTCATAGAAGAGATGTCACTGAACAATTACCAGTGGCAAGTCATGAGGACAAAGCCAATGAAAACAGTCGGCATTTTTAACATCGATTCGATTATTGTGCTTTCCAATCAGTAAAACTTTTGAATAGAAAAATTGATGGTTTACTTGGTTCTACACAAGTTCATCTAGTAATGTAGTGCGATGCAAGTGGAGGTAGAATGAGTAATTTAGAATATCCATCCTACGGGCTTAACATGGAGAACGAGCAAATAAATTATATGGGTAATAATCCTTGGCCTCAAAATAATCCTTATAATAACACTTACAATGCAGGTTGGAGGAACCACCCAAATTCCTCATAGGGAGGCCAAGGCAATCAAGGACCACTACCCCCTCTAGGCTTCCAACAACAACCTTACCAGTAAGAGAAAAAGCCAAACCTTAAAGAGATGATGACAAAGTTTATTTCAGTAGCAGAGACTCATTTTTAGAACACTGAGACTGCACTTAAAAATCAGCAAGCATCAATTTAAGGGCTCGAGAATTAAATAGGACAGCTGGCTAAGATGATTTCAAAGAGATCACCGGGGAGTCTACCTAGTAACACCGAACCCAATCCAAAAGAGCATGTGAAAGTAGTTACATTAAGGAGTGGGAAGGTGTTAGCTAAATTTGAAAAGAAGTTGCCACAGAAGCTGAAAGAAAAGAAAATGAGGAGGTAAAACCTAAAAAAAATGAAAAAACGGTGTTGAGGGAATATAAACCACTAATCCCGTACCCAGCAAAGTTCAAGAAAGACCGCATGGATGCACAATTTGGTAAATTTCTTGAACTTTTTAAACAGTTACAATTAACTTACCTTTTGTTGAAGCTATCTCGCAGATGCCTACATATGCAAAATTTTTTAAGGAGCTTCTAACAAATAAAGGAAAGTTTGAAGAATTGTCTACAGTGGAACTCAACAAGGAGTGCTCGGCCATACTCCAAAATAAACTACCAACCAAACTAAAAGATCCAGGAAGTTTTACTATTCCCTGGTTAATTGGTAGTTTAAATGTTGAGAAGGCACTAGCTGATTTAGGGGCTAGAATTAATCTGATGCCCTACAAAATGTTCAAGCAACTTGGCATTGGGGAACCAAAACCTACTGAGATGAGTATCCAACTAGCTGACAGATCTGTTAAATATCCTAGGGGTATTATCGAGGTTGTACTTGTAAAAGGAGATAAATTCGTATTCTCTGTCGATTTTGTTGTCCTTGACATGGATGAGGATGTTGAAGTGCCTTTAATTTTAGGTCATCCATTTTTAGCCACTGCTAGGGCTATTATTGATGTGGGTGATGGTAAACTCGTGCTTAGGGTAGGTGACAAGGAGATTATTTTTAAAATTTATGATGCCATGAGATTTTATAGGGAATAGGATGACTCATGTTATTTTATTAACTCTATTGATCATGCTACTCAAGATTCTTTATAGGAAATCATACATAAGGACACGTTGGAACTGTGTCTTACCCAAGGAGAAGAGGTAAATGATGATGATTCTGCGATCGGTAAGATAAAAGATAAACTAAATTCCAATGAGCCTTCACTGAGACAGAAGAACTACGAGGGTATTGAGGTAAACAATGAATTAAAATTAAAGCCCTCTGTTGAAGAACCTCCTAAATTGGAATTAAAACAACTACCAGATCACTTAGAATATTTGTTTCTTGGAAATAATTCTACATTACCAGTGATTATTGCTTTAGATTTACAGCCAACCTAAAAAGACGAGTTATTTCAAGTATTAAAGGAGCACAAAAGAGCCATAGCTTGGAAGATTTCTGACATAAGAGGGATCAGCCCTTCTTTTTGCACATATAAAATTTTAATGGAAGATGAATATAAACCTTATGTGCAAGCTCAAAGACAACTGAATCCTAACATGAAAGAAGTTGTAAAAGCTGATGTAATTAAACTTCTAGATGCTGGAATTATTTATCATATTCTAACAGTTCTCGAGTGAGCCCTGTGCAGGTTGTTCCTAAGAAAGGAGACATGACTGTTGTGGCTAATGAGAAGAATGAACTGATCCCAACACGAACAGTTACGGGATGGAGAGTTTGCATTGACTATAGGAAATTGAATGATGCCACAAGAAAAGACCACTTTCCCTTACCATTGATTGATCAAATGTTCGAAAGATTATCTGGGCATATGTATTATTGCTTCCTAGATGGACCCTCTATTATTTCCAAATCCCAATAGCTCCTGAGGACCAAGAGAAAATGACTTTACATGTCCATATGGTATGTTTTCTTATCGACGAATGCCTTTTGGATTATGTAATGCTCTTGCTACTTTTCAGCGATACATGTTGGCCATTTTTTATGAACTCATGGAAGACATTATGGAGATATTTATGGATGACTTCTCAGTATTCTGTAACTCTTTCCATCTTTGCCTTAAAAAATTTAAAATGAGTTCTAATGAGATGTGACGAAATGAACCTAGTACTGAATTGGGAAAAATGACACTTCATGGTTCGTGAAGGGATTGTATTAGGCCACAAAATTTCTAGCAAGGGAATCGAGGTTGACAAAGCGAAAGTTGAAGCTATTGCGAAATTACCTCCCCCTAGTTCAGTTAAGGCTATTCGAAGCTTTTTAGGTCATGTTGGATTTTATAAAAGTTTTATTACAGATTTTTCTAAAATAGCTAAGCCTTTAACGAATTTACTAGAAAAGGATGTGCCCTTCAGTTTCAGTCAGGAATGTTTAGAAGCATTTAATACTCTTAAGGATAAATTAATTAATGCCCCAATTGTGGTTGCACCTGATTGGAATTTAACCTTTGAACTAATGTGCAGTAGGTACGGTTCTTGGACAACAAAAAGACAAGAACTTTCAATTGATTTATTATGCTAGCAAAACTTTGACAACCGTACAAGAAAATTATATGACGTCTGAGAAAGAATTGTTGGCTATGGTTTTTGCATTCGATAAATTTAGACCATGTTTAATATTATCTAAAGTTGTCATTTACACTGACCATTTAGATATTCGATACCTCCTTACTAAAACAGATGTAAAACCTCGACTAATAAGACGGATTTTATTGTTGCAGGAATTTGATTTAGAAATTCAAGATAAGAAAGGAGCATAAAATCTTGCAGCAGATCATCTATCTAGATTAGAAAACCCTCATCTCAAGGGACTTGGCGAACAGGAGATAAACGACTCGTTCCCTGAAGAACAACTCTTTGCTATATCTGACTCCGAGGAACCTTGGTTTGCAGACATTGCAAATTATTTAGCTGCTAGCATTGCACCAAAAGAGTTGACACATTAGCAAAAGAAACGCTTCTTTACTGGTGTGAAAAACTACTTTTGGGAAGATCCTTTTCATTTTTGTATATGTGCAGATCAAGTCATTAGAAGACTAGGACCGCACATAAAACACTCGAATCAGGTTTTTATTGGCCCACACTATTCAAAGATGCCAACAGGTATGTTACTTCTTGTGATATATGCCAACAAACAGGTAATATCTCTAAATGTGACAAAATGCCACAAACATACATGTTTTCATGTGAAATATTTAATGTATGGGGTATTGATTTCATGGGTCCATTCCCTAGCTCGTTTGGGAATAAATACATATTAGTAGTCGTTGATTATATGTCTAAATGGTTGGAAGCCCAAGGCTTACCTGCTAATGATGCTCGAGTGGTGGTGAAGTTCCTTAAGAAACGTTTCTCTCGATTTGGAACACCTAGAGCAATTATCTGTGATAGGGGTACTCATTTTTGTAACGCTCAATTTGATAAAACCCTTAAGAAATATGGAGTTTCCACAAAACAGCTACCCCCTACCATCCTCAAACTAGTGGACAAGTTCAAGTTGCTAACCGAGAACTTAAACGTATCCTAGAAAAGACTGTAGAGTCAAATAGGAAGGATTGGGAAAAGAAAATAGATGATGCTTTATGGGCCTATAGAACTGGTTTTAAGACCCCCATAGGAACATCTCCTTACAAACTTGTTTATGGAAAGAGTTGTCATTTACCGTTTGAAATAGAACATAAAGCATTCTGGGCTATAAAATTTCTGAACTTTGATCCCAAACTCGTAGGTGAAAAGAGATTGATGCAGCTGAATGAGTTAGATGAATGGTGAGCTAATGCCTATGAGGACTCACGGCTATACAAGGAAGCAATGAAGCGCCACCATGATGCTCGTTTAAAGAAACTCAAGCAATTTCAAGTTGGAGATCTTGTCCTATTATACAACTCAAGGCTCAAATTGTTTCCTAGGAAGCTTAAATCACGATGGTCAGGTCCTTTCGTAGTCCAACCCGTCTTTCCATATGGCACAATAGAGGTAAGTCACCCAACCCAAGGCACTTTCAAGGTAAATGGACATTGTCTTAAACTTTATAACGGTGAGGATTTTAAAAAGAATGGAGAGGAGCTATGGCTCCGCGAACCTTTCTAACATACCCACAAGGTAAAGTCGAGCTTAGACTCTAAATAAGTGCTTTTCGGGGGGCAACCCGAGCACTAAACCTACTAAGTAACTTTAGTTTTTTATTCCATTTGTTTTACAATCTAACAGCAGGTATTCTTGGAACACACGGCCTAGCACAGAAGCATTTTTCCCAACACAGGATGACACACGGGCTGCGATAAATAGCCACGGTCGTGCGACACAGTCGTGTCCACCACATGGCTCGGGACACGGGCGTGTCCCAAATCGTGGTGAAATTGCACTTTAATTTCCCAAATAAATCAGTAGAGACACGGCATACGTTAAATTACCACGACAGTCCGAGGCAGCCGTGGATGCCACACGGTCATTAACATGGGCGTGCTTGAGGCTGTATGGGAACTTGCTCCAAGATCAAAATGTTCAACAAGTCAAAATAGAACACGGGCTGATGCCGCAGCCGTGTACAATACTAATGTTGGACCTACCACGCGCGTGGGAGAAACGAATAAATCACCACATGTTCGTGCGATACGGCTATGTGGGCCACATGGCCTATAAACACAGGCGTGTCCACAGGCCGTGTGCAATACTATCTTAAATCATCAGACCATAAGCATAAGTCATGAACACGGAAGTGGTGTACCGAACACGAGCATGGGAGAAGCAAATGAATGTGTACACGACCGTGCGAAGCGCTATGCGCACCACACATCCTGGGGCCATGGGCATGTCAAAGGGACCGTGTGCGACACTAAATAAGATTTCACGAAAAACACGGGCTAGGAGCACACCAAACTGGAATGGGCCACGGTCATATGGCCCAAAACGGGGCTTACACGACTGTGGCCCCCATTTATTCCCCTCCACTAACCCTAATTTTCCCCTTTTCCTATTTAAAGTCTCTTTACCACTATTCATCCCTCCACTCCGGTCACCACTCTCCGACGAACCTCCGGCGACCAACACCCCACTTTCCTTCCCTTTATTTCTTCCTTTCTTTCCTTTCTCCATCCTTGCTCAAACCTATAACCCCCTATTTTTCTTCTACCTTGCCTCTACTCCGACAACCTTTGCCACCACTACCTCCTCCACCGCTGTCCCTACTCGAACCACCACCTTTAATGCCGTCAGTTTACCTTGTACCTCTACCTTAGCATTATTTTTACCTTATTTTATTTAATTCTTTCTATTTTGTTTCATTTTTTTATTTTATAATTCCTTACTTATTTGATTCCTTATTTTATTATTATTATTCATTTACTAATGATTAGCATTATCTTTTAGTTATTCTTTATGGCTAGATTGTTATTGTCTTGACTAATTATTCAGTAGGTTTAGTTATTTAGTTAGGAACTCTTGATTTTGGCTTAGTTTATTTAGTATACTTGTTTTTATTTCATCGTTGTTATCTATTTTTGTCCTGTCTTATTTCGTTCTTCCATTTCCTATATGAATTATGCATGTTTAGATAGTCGTACACATTGTTGGTTCATTGGACTATTTGAATTCTACTGTCTGAATCCTTAGTTTACATATGTAGTGATGCCCTTTACTAATACATTATTTTATTTTTCAGGCACACCATGACAAACACTAGAGGCAAGAAAACTTCCGTCCTCACCTCTAAAAAATGAAAGAGACCAAGTGCGACCTTTCAAGTGCCACCACTAAGATTTTCCATCCATTCCTTTAATTTCCACCTGGGCCCCAAGAAGAATTATTTCAAATTCTACGTGCCCAACCCCTTGGTGTGGGCTATTGCATCGATTGGGCCGCATTAGAGCAGGTCCACCTAGCTGATTCAGTTCGGGCCCTCCTCACCACCGCTCAGTAGGACTGCTTCTTTGATATCATCGAGCCGACATATCTAGAGTTCACTTTGGAACTATGCTCGACGTTTCAGTTGCAAACAGTTATGGCAGAGTACGACGACCCAAGAATAGTCCAATTCTGCCATGGGGTCTAGTACGGCAGCTGAGTGTCCCAGAATTCGGAGTCGCCTTGGGACTTTGTACAGACAAATTTATGGAGGCCAAAAATTTTCCACACCTCCATCGTCACATCCATTATGCCCCTTCATCATGTTGGTCAGCCATGATGCCTGCTACAGGCATCTATGACCCCAGTCGCTCAAAGGCATCAGCTCTAGCTCCAGCTCTACAATATCTCCACGCCCTTGTGGCACGCACATTAACAGGGAGACGAGAGAGCACCAACGTCGTTAACACTCACAACGCATACTTCCTATGGAGCATGAGGCAAGGGTATGTTTTTCATCTCGCATACTTCATCGCCCTTGCTTTCCGCCATCAAACCGAGCGACACCGAAAGGGAGTCATTAGCACCGGCCCGTACGTGACTCGACTAGCTTGATACTTTGGGATCCTAAACACATCGGCACAATCCTCATCACTCACACTCATCGGCCAGATGTCCCCACAAAAGTATGCTCCATATGAGGATAATAGAGCGTCGTCATCGGTTTGATCCTCCTCAATACTGACTTGCACGAACTACTGATGAGGATGATGCCGAGGATATTCTTGACGATATCCCTGCATTTCAGGAGGACCCACCTTCCCAGCCACCACCGAGTCACTGACCAGTTCATGCGACTACTTCATTGTCTAAAGTTTCTGACCACGTTAATCACTTTGAGCAATATTGCACTCAGCGATTCGACAGCATCGAGGCGACTCTACAACAAATTTGCCAACATTTTCACATATCACCTCCAACACCACCACCTCACGATCCAGCTACCGATGAGGACTTTTGATTCCATTTATTTTTCAATTCGTGTAACACCCCGAACCCGAGACCGTTGCCGGTGTCGGACACGAGGGGTTAACAAGCCAAAACCACTTATGGCACCGACCAATTTGACATTCCCAGGCAAGCTGGAAAACTGCATCGCTGTCGCCTTAAAAAGCATATCTCGAGTTTCACAACTCGGAAACTGATTCCGTAAATTTTACCTGAATTTAGACTCATATATCCATCCATGGATTTATTTCTAGGATTTTTGGTCGGGCCAATTGGTACAGTTTATTAGTTAAAGTCGCCCATGTTACAGGGGTCCACTACACTGACCTTAGCGCGTTACAACTTCAATATCTCTCTGTACAGGGTTTCAATACTGATACCATTTGTTTCCAATGAAACTAGACTCAAAAAGGAATCTGCACATATAAGGCATGACTTCTAATTGATTCTGGATAATTTATGGCAAATTTTCAAAGTCGCGACAGGGGACCCAGAAACCGTTCCGGCCCTGTCTCACGAGAACTTTAATATCTCTCGGTATACTGATCATATGATCGTTTCGTTACTTTCATATGAAAATAGACTCGTCAAGGTTCGATCACATAATTTATTCACTATTTAACACCATTCCTAAAAGTTTTGGTGATTTTTCACATCCACGTCACTGCAGCTGGCAGCCTCTGTTTTTAAGGTAGGCTTTACCTATATTGTAGTTCCCATGGACCAACTATAGTCTAGTCATACTTAGGTCCACATATGATCATATTTAGCCATTCCAATGGCTGATCATGTGACCAACTCTCTCATTCAAACCATAATCACATCATGAAACCAAATATAATTACAAACCACATATGGTCAAATTCCATACTCCACTTTTACGAACCATTTTCGCATGGCCGTACACATATACATCACAAGTACTTAAAAATAACCGAGGGTAGTCCTATACATGCCATATCCAAAACTCAACTAAAGGAGTACCAAAAGGGCTTTGATAGTGTGGTTGACTTCAACTTCTATGATCCCGAATCCGATCGCTAGCGAGCAAAATCTATAAACAGAGAAACAAAGAAACGGAGTAAGCAATTTATGCTTAGTAAGTTTGAGCCATAATATACACACAACCAAAGCATAGCATTCAAGTAGCTAAACAATAATTCATATGCACAATTTCTCAAAGACATGCTTACTTCACAATCCCAACTCTTATATTCATACACAAATAACGGCCTAGTTAATGCCGATAGCTCATTTATCATTAGAGCGAATATTCGTACGCATTTACTCATAGTGTGCAAAGCACACACAAAACATACCTTGTTGGGAATTTCACAAGTGCAATAACTGAAAATTTTCCAGCAGCTTATAAATTTCAAATCACATACCTTCGGAGTTTATCCGGATATAGCTACTGTTCAAAACACCTTGGGACATAGCCCGGTTATGGTAACCCGCACAAATGCCTTCGGGACTTAACCGGATATCACAACTCGCACAATTGCCTTGGGCTTAGCCCGATATCATAGCTTCGCACAATTGCCTTGGGCTTAGCCCGATATCTGGTCGCACAATTGCCTTGGGCTTAGCCCGGATATCTGGTCGCACATACATTCACATCTTTGTTTCAATTTCATAACAAACTTTTATGCACATTTTACTTAATCAAAATATCATTTCGGCTCAATGGCCATATACAAGGGCACAATTTCGATTGCTTATTACTTCATTCAATCGAATCAAAATCTAAGTTCGATACTCGAAAAATTACCTCGGATGTTGTCTAATGATTCCGATGGCTATTCGACTACTTTTCCTTCCCTTTATCGGATTTGGTCCCTCTTTGCTCTTGAGCTTAATTTAGCAAATAAATTGATTCAATCATTTGAGTATCAAAAGAGGAACTCAAGGCACTTAGCCCACATATATTCACTAGACATTAAAGTCACATAAGTACGAATTCATGAATCGACTCAACACACAAAGCCTTCAACATGCTTACTCATGGCGAACAACACAACCTCTTAGGTACTCATTCATGGGCCGATTATGCATGTTGATGTTGAGGCCAATTACATGTTTAATACCACACATGCATGGCACACATTTTACTAGCTAATGCTTTACATATTGGAGCTCAATACACATCTATCATTTGCTTCATAATCAAAACACAATCACATGAAAATACATACTTTGAGGTAGTATATATGTCATTCCAACACATCATGTGCAAACATATATATACATATAGGTGCATGGCCGAATCTCAAGGTGTTCATAACCATCTAAAACACAAATTTTTTTTTTACCATTCAAGTAACAAGCATAAATCATGCTCATGAATGCACCATGGCTGAATACATCACAACCATACCCTTTCAACTTCGGTCATGGTTAAACAAAGAATTCAATGTCCTACTCAAGAATACTGAAAAGAAATTTCAAGAGTAGTCAATCCATCATTACATGCATCATCAACAAGCTTCACATTTAGCATGCAATGGCTTTAACACAATATCAACCTTGGCCAAATACCATTTTCATGGCATAACAAGGATTTGAACCATGGCTAACATGCACATCAAGTTAGCAACCAAAACAAGCATGAACCTCATGACACAACCTCAAACATACCTTAATCTTGATGCAAGTATAGCCAAATCTCCTTCTAGTTCTCTTCTAAACCAAGCATGAAGCAAAAATCCTTCCTTTTTCCTTAGTATTTTCGGCCAAAGAAGAGAAAAATGGATGAACAAAATTTTTTCCTTTCCTTCTCTACAACTCACGGCAATGGGGAAAAGATACCACACTCACACACATTTTTTTTTTTCATTCTTTACTTACCCATACTCTTTATTTTATCATTTCTCCCTAATGCATCAACAAAACATGTTTCATGACATGTTTAACCCATACACCCTTGTCATGGCCGCCACTACATGTTGGGGGAATTTGACATGCAAATCCCTTATTTTTGCATGCATTATCTACTAGTCATCACACATTTCCCATCACACTTTCAAAGTTTACTACTAGGTCCTTTCTAGTGAAATTCACCTTTATAACACTAAATCAAATCATCAAAAATGTCACACACAAATTAACACATATCATAGGCATCAAAATAAATTTTTAAATTATTTTTATGCCTCGGTTTTGTGGTCCCAAAACCACATCCCGACTAGGGTCAATTTTGGGCTGTCACAATTCATTTTTCTTTTTATTTTCTTTTTTTTTTTTTTTGCATTTCTATTTGTCTTTATTTATCATTTTCTTCAAAGACTTCTATTAGTATAATTTGAATTTTCTTTTATCTAGTTATTTCATTATTACCAACCATAACAACCCTATCGATATAACTCCCTAAAACATTATTGATGGCATCGCAGTTTCAAAAGGTTCAGTCGATTGGTGCTACTCAGGAATATACAAACAGTCCCCCATGACTGCCATGACCTACTCTACCACGACCATAGCCTCCACGACATCGACCACCACGATAACCTCTTCGCTGGGCACTTTGATTATAGAACCCAACCTCTACCACCACCTTCACCTCTATCTACATGTCACATACATATCAATTCCAATGTCTCTAAACCCACTTCTGCTCTTTCAAGGACTACATCCAAATTCAAGGCAGTTTCACTTTTCCCCTATTCTATGATATTATGCTTATATTGTCGTTATCTATCTTCGTACATTGAGAACAATGTACATATTAAGCATAGGAAAGTTATTTATATATTAGAAAACTCCTGAATCTCTATCTCATTCTCAAATAATTTCCTCATACCATTATTAGAGTGAATTCTGATTGATTTATAATTTTTATTAATATGTTTTGAATTTAATCATAGGGAATTGTGCATTGATTGTTCAAACTTTAAAGGCATTAGAGAATCAAGCATGATAAGTTGACTTTTGAGAATTAAAATTGCTAGGTTGTTTCCCTGAATTGAGGTAATATCTTGAAATTTTGAATTTACAAGATTGATATCAAATACCTATAATATTCGTGAGACTTTGAGCCTTTTAGAGCATATATCTTTTTTGCTCACTGATTTTTTTATGAGTGTGTCAACATTGATTTGCTATTCTAGAACTTGCATCGAGTATACATGTCGAGACCACACCTTTGATTTGATATACTAAAATGATAAAGGCATTAGGTTTTAACCCATTTACCCCATAAAAAGCCCACCTACATAATTGACCCCTAGTAACCCCTTTAAGCCTTAACTATTATTTCTTGTTTCACCCCTTAATATTAACCCACGATTTAACCCTTTTTGATTCGTTAAGAATTTCTCCCTTTTCATTGACTCCTTTTTATTGAGATTTGATTTGATTAGTTACCTAACTATGTTCGTTCATTCCAGTTGCTGAACTATTTCTTATTATGTACTACCCATTATCGTACTTGTTCTTATTCTTAAAAAAAAGAAGGAAAAACGTATATTTATATTCATTCAATTACATATTGTTCTAAAGAGCATGGATAAGTTAAAGTTATTATATTGAGAGAAAGCTCACTTCATTAGTTTTGGATAGTGTTAATTCTGGCACCTGTTTGTAATTCAGTAATTAGCTTTATTTTTCTAAGTTTGCTAATTTATTAAATTAATCTTGATTCTAACCCTCTTTTTTCAGCTTTTATCCACACCTTTAACCCAAGCCCCATTACAACCCTATTAAAGACCTTTTGATTTGTGTATCATCTCCTTCATAATGGTGGAGATTTGATTTCCATGCAAGCCTATGGTAATAACTTTTCATGTTTGACTATTGAGCGCTTAATTATTGAACCTTAAGCACTTTGAGTGATTTGACTGAATCTTTAGTGAGGATGTCAACCCTTGTCAATTTGGAATTAAAGGTAATTACTTAGATAAATGGGGATACCTATGATTTTATGATTAAAATGCTCAACTCAGATTGTTTGAAACTTTGATGTTCTTTTAGTTAAATTCTCAATATATGATTACTTGTGGTCTACTTTAATACATTATTGATGAGAATTATAAGTTGAGAAGAATTTATTTTAATTAAGAGTTGAGGGTTTTCCTTGAGGACAAGCAAATGCTTAAGTGTGGGGATATTTGATAAACCATAATATATACATTTTTTTATCCTATGCTTGCCATATTTTTAGATGATTTATCATAAGTTTTAGAGAATTTGATGCTCCTAATCCTTTAAATTCATGTTTTATACTTAGGTGAGCATAGGAAGGTGAAAAGAGCAAGAAATAGGCCAAAAACGGAAAAAATGGGCTTATCTCAGTATTCCACACGGCCTAGGCACTTCCACACGGGTAGTCCACACCCCCGTGTGTAACACACGGTAGGCCACATGCCCGTGTGGCATGGTCCTGTCGACATTAAACCAAGTCAAAATTGCACATGGCCTGAGGACCTTCACACGGCCGTGGGACACGGCTGTGTCCCTGTCGAGCCAAAGTCTAATTCTATTCGGAAAAGGCTAATTTTGGGCTTTTTTGGGCACTCCAGAGTCTATATAAACACCCTAGAAGAGGATCAAAGGGGACACACAAAGCAGAATGTAGAAAATACTCAAGGACAACCATCAGAATAAGCTCGGAAATAGGATGTACTTTAAGACTGAATATCTCCATTCAATTTCCTTCGAAGTTCTTTGGGTTCTTTATTTTTTTTTTGTTTTCCCAATCTTGAGATGTTTTCTATTATTATGAACTAAACTCCCTAAATACCTAAGGGAGATGAAACCTAAGACAGATATTATTACTATTTGAATTATATGACAAATACTTGTTCTTATTCTTAATTGTGAGTTTTAATCCTTGTTTTAATAATTCAGGATATTAATTCAGGTTTTGATATGCTTATTCAGTGGAGAAAAATTCACTATTTAAGAGTAGATCGTTCTCATTCATAATGAAGCGAAGTTGCATGCAATCGTAGAGATAGGACGACATAAATCTATCGGATTGGAGTCAAATCTTATAAGGGAATCCATAGACCGAATTAATGCGACAATAGAGGTTTTAATTAGAAAGAGATTTTGATTAATCAATCTAGAGTCAGTTGTTTTTTGTCTCAAGAGAGATAATAACATAAACTAGGGATTTCTACGGATTAAGTCAAGTTAATAAATCATCTAATTCAGAAGTAATAAGTGAAGTCTAGGTGGATTCTTCCTTAGGTATTGTCACATCCATCGGTTTTCTAAAAAGTATTTCCCCACTTTAATCTCTGTCGTAATCTTAGTTAATTAGATAATTAGTTTTAGTTTAAAAACATCCTTCAATTCTTAGGCTAGATAATAAAAAGATTGTAATTACTAATACATTTAGTCCTTGTGGATACGATATTTTTAGTCTCACCATAACTATACTACTGCTCGATAGGTGCGCTTGCCTTAGTAATATTTTTAGTTAGTTTTACGACCATCACATATATACTCAAAACATAAGCCTAAAAGAACCAAATCAATAGTTAGATAGTGTGTAACACCCCGAACCCGAGCCCGTTGCCGGTGTCGGACACGAGGGGTTAACAAGCCAAACCCACTTATAGCACCGACCAATTTGACATTTCCAGGCAAGCTGGAAAACTGCATCACTGTCGCCTTAAAAGGCATATCTCGAGTTACAAAAGTCGGAAACTGATTCCGTAAATTTTCCCTGAATTTAGACTCATATATACATCCCTGGATTTATTTCTAGAATTTTTGGTCGGGCCAATTGGTACAGTTTATTAGTTAAAGTCACCCATGTTACAGGGGTCGACTACACTGAGCTTCGCGAGTTACAACTGGAATATCTCCCTGTACAAGGCTTCAATGCTGATGCCGTTTGTTTCTAATGAAACTAGACTCAAAAAGGAATCTTTACATATAAGGCATGACTTCTAATTCCTTCTGGATAATTTGTGGTAAATTTTCAAAGTCAAGAAAGGAGATCCAGAAACCGTTCTGGCCCTGTCTCACGAGAACTTTAATATCTCTTAGTAAACTGATCATATGATTGTTTCGTTACTTTCGTATGAAAATAGATCCATCAAGGTTCGTTTACATAATTTATTCACTATTTAATACCATTCCTAATATTTCTAGTGATTTTTCACATTCATGTCACTGCAGCTGGCAGCATCTGTTTTTAAGGTAGGCCTTACCTAAATTGTAGTCTCTATGGACCAACTATAGTCTTGTCATACATAGGTCCACTTATGATCATATTTAGCCATTCCAATGGCTGATCATGTGACTAACACTCCCACTCCAATCCATAATCACATCATGAAACCATATATAAATACAAACCACAAATTCGAATGGTCTAATGCCATACCCCACCTTTACGAGCCATTTTCGCATGGCCGTACACATATACATCACAAAGATACTTGAAAACAACCAAGGGTAGTCCTATACATGCCATATCCAAAATTCAACTAAAGGAGTACCAAAAGGGTTTTGATAGTGTGGTTGACTTCGACTTCGATGATCCCGAATCCGATGGCTAACGAGCAAAATCTATAAAACAGAGAGCCAAAGCAACGGGTAAGCATTTTTATGCTTAGTAAGTCTCGAGTAATGAAATCGGCTTTGACTAAAGCATTACATTCACATAGCCAAATGAATCACTTTATTAATACACATTCACATAATCGTACCTACTTCACACTTCATCAATATATACATTCACAAGATATCAACCCATTTCAAGAGCTGAAAATTCATTAGTCGATTGAACGAATATTATTTCAAACGTATCGACTTTTCCATTGCACATGTAAACATACCTTATCCTTTGGGCTTTTCGAGCGTACTAATTGGATTTATTACAGCAACCAACGCTCACCTTCAACCCAAGCTTCTTCGGAATACAACCGGATATAACCACACGCACGAATGCCCTCGGGTCTTAGCCGGATATAACGACTTGCACAAATGCCTTGGGTATTAGCCGGATATAACAACTTGCACAAATGCCTTGGGTATTAGCCGGATATAACAACTTGCACAAATGCCTTCGGGTATTAGCCCGGATATAGTCACTACCACAATTGCCTTCGGGTCTTAACCCGGATATAATTACTAGCATAAATGTCTTCGGGACTTAGCCCGGGTACCATTCAAATACTCATACACACATATATCAATAATCATTACACATCCATATTTCATTTTCGTTACTAAGGCTCGAACACAAACATATCACTAGCATAATTGCCTTCGGGACTTAGCCCGGGTACCATTCAATTGCTCATGCACACATAAATCAATAATCATTACACATCCATATTTCATTTTCGTTACTAAGGCTCGAACACAAACATATCACTAGCATAATTGCCTTGGGACTTAGCCGGTACCATTCAAATACTCATACACACATATATCAATAATCATTACACATCCATATTTCATTTTCGTTACTAAGGCTCGAACACAAACATATCACTAGCATAATTGCCTTGGGACTTAGCCCGGTACCATTCAAATACTCATACACACATATATCAATAATCATTACACATCCATATTTCATTTTCGTTACTAAGGCTCGAACACAAACATATCACTAGCATAATTGCCTTGGGACTTAGCCGGTACCATTCAAATACTCATACACATATATCAATAATCATTACACACCCATATTTCATTTCACATAATTCAAGTAGGGTCATTACTCAAGACTTACCTCGGATGTTGTCGAACGGCTTCAACGGCTATTCGATCACTTTTTCCTTTCCTTTATCCAATTGTGGCCCTCTAAGCTCTTGAGCTAATTCAAACAATTTCAACTTATTAAAGTCTCACTTGCTAGTCTTGGCGAATACACATATCATTGACCCAACATCACATAACTAAGCACTTTAGTCAATTTTCTTTAATTTCGCACACATTCGGCCTTAGCTCACATCAAGGTAGCCGATTACCTAATTCAAGAATAGGCATCATTATGCTTGCCTCTAACCGAATGCATGCACAACAATTCCCCTATTGTGGCCGAATATGCATGTCCATGTTGGGGCCAATTTTATACTTCAAAACCGAAACATCATCACATATAAACATATATCAAAACACAAATTTTTACCTATCATGCAACAAGCAAAAATCGGACTTATGAGCATACCATGGCCGAATACATCACACACCATCCCCTTCAATTTTCGGTCATGGTTAAACATAGAACTCCATGTCTTACTCAAGAATGCTAAGAGAAAATTCAAGAGTAGTCAATCCATCATTACATGCATCATCAACAAGCTTCATATTTAGCATGCAATGGCTTTAACACAATATCAACCTTGGCCAAATACCATTTCCATGGCATAACAAGGATTTGAACCATGGCTAACATGAACATCAAGTTAGCAACTAAAACATGCATGAATCTCATGATACAACCTCATACATACCTTAATCTTGATGCAAGTATAGCCAAATCTCCTTCTAGATCTCTTCTAAACCAAAATGGAGCAAAAATCCTCCCTTTTCCCTTAGTATTTTCAGCCAAAGAATTGAGAATGGATGAACAAATTTTCTCCTTTCTTTTCCTCTACTCACGGCAACAAGGGGCATCCATCCATTTTTTTGTCAACCTTTTCTTTAATGCAAACACATTATTTAATTGCTCCCAACATGCCTCACTAACCCAACATGTTGGAAACATGTTTTCCTTTGCCCATCACACCCATCTTGGCCGCCACTATAGAATAATTTGGGCAATTTTGACATGCAAGTCCACCTTTGTGTCAACATGCACAAATAAGCCATTACAAATTAGCCTATCATTTTTTTACCATGTTTCACCTTGATCCCTATTTAATAATTTCTCATACATTTGGTAAAATTAGAGAATGAAACTTCCACATATTCATGCACACACATAGTAAGCATAAAATATAACAATTAATTATTTTTATTTCTCGGTTTTGTGGTCCCGAAACCACATTCCGACTAGGGTCATTTTGGGGCTGTCACATAGTGTGACAAAATCTCCAACGATCCTTGAATCTGAGCTACCTTTAAATTCACTATAAAACATAGAAAATTAAACAAAGTAAGCTTTATAGCTTAGTAAGCTCGTATGAAATAAACTCAATCTTAACATAAATATACAAACTATCTTTGAACATATCAACATGTAATTCATTTAACTAATAAACCTTTCACATTTTCAATCATAATCTTGTGTATGAACTTCACAACTTGTTCGATTTAAACCTATACAGTTCATGTACATACCTGTACCATCTCGTATTAATCTCATATTCAGCCACGTCTTTCATTTACCCATTGAACCATCTGAAACACTATCGGATACGTGGGAAACTCACACCCGGAGTGCCACATATATAGCCAAAGCTATCTCAATCTCATATCACATGTACTGCTCACACTAGAGCTATCAACAGGCCTGCTCACACAAGTTGTGGGTCAAGACGTAGCTACACGGTGCTGCTCACACAAGCTGTCAAGTGATCGCAACACATGCTGGTATACTCAGCCACCGGTAGGACGTACAGGACCAGCACTTGGATCACATAATCACAATAATATCCTAACCTATTCCTAATGTTCAACCGGGATTTCAAATGCCAAATCATCGTCAAATCATTTTCGAACATGTCCGTAGTCTCATGATCACAGTTTATACAATATCAAAGCATTTAAAATACATTTATAATGAAATTTATTTTATACGAACTTACCTCGAATGTAAAAATGGCTAAATTGATTGATTAGTTGAGAACTTTGTCTTTCCCTCGATCTAGATCTGAGTTTCACTTTTCTTGATAATGGAGCATCAAAGTGACCAAACCCCAGCAAGACTTCATGAACATTTCTTTCTTCTAATTTCGGTTGTGGAGAAGATGAATGAAACAAATTTTGTTTTTGTTTTATTTAATTTAAACTATTTTACTAAATTAAAAAATTAACCTTGTATTAAAACATTAAAAATCACTTAATATATGCCCATAATTGTCCATTCACAATTAAAATGGTCTAATTACAACATAAGGACCTCTTCTTTAATATTCCATAGCTATTTAATACCTTTAACTATTAGAACATCACTTTTTCACTTTACACGATTTACTCCTTTTTATCAAATTGCCCAATCAAACGATAGAATTTCTTAACGAAATTTTCACGCAAACATATTATCATGCTATAGACTTTAAAATAATAATAAAATAATTATTTTGACTTCGGATTTGTGGTCTCGAAACCACTATTTTGGTTGGACTAAAAACGGGCTATTACAACTACGGTCGTGTAACCTGACCGTGTGTCACACACGGTTGAGACACACACCCGTGTCTCTGCTCGTATGGAAAAGAATAGGCTATTTACCAGGCCAACTTGCCACCCAAATTTGTATACACCTACACCAAACCAAATGGCACCAAACAAGACATAAATAACCATTCATCTAATCTCAACCAAGTATAAATCATGCCATTTCAGTACCAACATATACAAGACACACAACCTCACAATATTTCTTTCAATTTCATACCAAACTTCACTTTCTCACATTATCAATATAACTATTTTCAAATATGCATTATTTGACTTAAATTCACAAACATACCAAACTCAAATTGTAACACCCCAAACCCGGCCTAGACGTTATGATCGGATCTGATGCGCCACATCGAAGCGTTCAAAACATTCCGTATTACTTAGTTGGAAAACTTAGTTGGTGTTGTAAAAGACACTTTTAAAAGTAGGTTAAAGTGAATGGAAGCTGTGCACCAGGTAGGAAACCAGGAAGGAGAGGAGGTGAGTCCGTCGGACTGCTTAAGTACCAAGCTCCCTTCGGATCCAATCCTAGACATGCACACCGCCATTGCCACACTCTAACATCTCGTATGTTTTGGAAAAACCGTTTGGTTATGTCTCATTTTAAGAAACTGATTAAGGTTGTAAAACGTTTGCTGAAAATATTTATTTTCTTAAAAAAAAACATTTACTTTGTGCGTCATCGTGATCTTTTAAAACAAGTAGTTTTTATAAAACGAACCCTAGTGCTAACCAGTTTAATAATCCCCAAAATAAAATTAATTAAAAAGAGCGGCCTTATTACAACTTTGAGCATAATAAAAATAATCCAAATTAAATGCTAAACTTATTTAAAATCGGCAATCAATCTTCATGGCCACTCAATCCCTTGACTCCAAGTCCAAAGAACTAGGGCTCACTGCAAGGATGGAAGAGGAAGGGTGAGTTTGGGAAAACTTAGTGTATCTGAAAACCCATCCAAAGCCCAAATCAGCTCGAGCAGTTGGGCTAAGCCCTATTCAGATAATAAAGACACAATGGGTGAAGCCCTTTTCGAATCTGATAGCAAGGCCTTAGCCCTTTTTAACATAACAAGATGGCCCATAGGCCCGATTCAATAACATAGGTAACAATAGTAATAATGCATGCAAGCCCAACTGGGGAGACTACTCAACCCACCAACCGCTACACTGCCCCGTACCAGCCCTACACTCCATGTGGGGAATATCTCAACCCACCCAGCCCTACACTCCACAGTTGCAGAACGCGCTCAATTATCATCGATTGAGGCAAAGCCTCTAGTACGTAGACGAACCACATTCAGTACTTCCTCCATCAATACCCCAATCCCATGCAACAGATATTAATAAATGCATATCATGTAAAATACAGTATTAATCAATCATGCAGTTTAACCAATTTAAACCCTAGGGGTATTTCGGTAATTATGCTCTTCAGGGGTAATTTCGTAACTTACGCAACTACACAAGCTACTTCAGTAATTTTTAGCAGTTTTACGCAATTTGGTTCCACCATCTAACTAACATGCTACTTTGCCCATATTTTACCCATATTGGTCCGTAAGCCCATTGGGCCCAGTTTTGGCCCATCGAGGCCTCTTTTTCCGAAATACGCTAAAATGTCACACGAACTTACTTACCACTTTGCGGTGCTAGATCTAACAATTACTCTATGTCTTAAGAGCATTCGCATACTCACAAGCCTATGAAATGCCGGAATTTGACATTTCGCTTTCTTAATTGAACTAAGGAAGGGGGTTCAGACACACCGATTCATGACGACGCCATTGAGATCACTTTCGATGTCCTACAATTGATTAGCAGTTCTTAATTACAAACCATAATCACTAAACCCCCAAAACTTACTTATCTATGATCGAACCATATCCCTAAAAAGCCTTTAAACCCTTACCTTTTTGCCAAAATCAATAGCTAGCTCCGAATCTGATTGTTCCAATGATTCACACTTTCAATCCAACACTTAAGAAGGCACTAATCATTGACAGAAAACGTCAGTTAAAAACCCTTAGAGCCACATGCCCAAATCGACAGCCTCCCTAATTTTAGGGACTTCTGCTTTTCTTAACTTTGCAAAATAAGAACAGATCTGAGATGATAAGTAGTTACCCCTTACTCCTACTTGATTTCCTCACAATCCGGTGCAGATTTAACCTTAGAACAATGGTAAAACCCGAATCCAAGGGTTGATGAAATTTCGGCTATAAGCCCCTAAACCAGTGGCACTTCAGCTTTTGGGTGGTGAAGGAGATGGAGATATGAGGCTATAACCTTGAAGAAGAATTGCCGTCAGGTATCTAGGATTAAGATAAGATAATCGTAGATTAATAAAAACAAAGAACATAGAAGAACTTGGCTTTGAAGAAATCGGCACAAGCAGTGATTACAGGATTTCGGCTTTTATGGATTTGGCAAAAGTATTGATGAATAGCAGGTATGATGAATGGTTTTGAAGAAGAAAAATAGAAAAAATAAGAATAGGGGAGGTGGTAGTTTCGGCTAGAGAGGAAGAAGAGAGAAAAGAAAAACCCTAAGGTGTTTTAGCAAAAGAAAACGGCACCACTTAACACCCTAAGTGCCGAAATACTAACCTCAAAACCCTCTGCCGATTTTTCCCTCTTCAATTCCCAAAATTAGGCCAACTCTTACCCTCTCTCCTAATCCCTTAAATCTCTCCCCTTATCCCTCCTTAATCCAAGCATTTGGACTGATCCAAACTCTCCTTTAGCAGAATCCACTTGGACTCCAACACTTACCCCTCCTGCACTTAAAAATAAATGCATCTATTTGCCAACACAGGGAATCGATCCCATGCCTTCCCTACTGCTCCACACGCCACTTTTCTAGGAGCCTAGTGGCGTCACCCTTGCCACTTTACCAAGGCTCTTTTTGTGATGCAATTTACCCACAACTCTACTTAAGGGCCACTTAGCCAGAACCCCTAACTCCTAAGTCTAAAATTCCAAAAATTCAACTGGGTTTTGGCCAACTCATGGGCCTTCCATAAGCCCATTTACTTACTCAAAACATTAATTTCACATCCAAATACAATAATTTAAAGTCTTTATAAAATATTGAAAACTGCGAATAAATCCGAAAATCAGGATGTTACACAAATCTCAACCATTCACCACAAGCATTTACAATCCATTGTCAAACACATAACAAGAGTCATATGCACATTTATATACATCACCAATAATATACCAAAATAAGCCAAGTCTCATGGCTATACACACATCAAACACTTAACATTTACAAGCCAACTCAAGGCTAAATCCATTATCAAATCATAACCAAAATGACCACACTTCTTATTCATGCCATATTTAGATTCAAAAGTACCAAAGTGATAGCTTGATAGTGTGATGAGGTCTCTGACGATTCCCGAATCCGAGCTAGCTTTGATTTCAATATAAAACATGGAAAAATAAATAATGTAAGCTATGAAGCTTAGTAAGCTAGTATGACAATAATAAGCAAAGCTCACCATTCAATTACCATTCAAAATATGAACATAATATACTACAAAACATTTAACCATAATGTTAACATAGATTCAATTACATAATTTTAACCATGAACTCACAACTTCGATATATTCGATGCTTATATAGTTTTCATACATACCTATATTGATACGTTTCTATTTCACACCATTTTATATATTCGATATACCTGTTGAACCATTCGGAATACTATCGAATACTCGAGAATCTCGCACCCTAAGTGCCACATACATAGCCAAAGCTATCTCAATCTTGTATCACATATAATGCTCACTCTCGAGCTATCAATGGGTCTGCTCACACAAGCTGACGGTCATAACGAAGCTACACGATGCTACTCACACAAGCTGACAAGTATCCACAACACATGTTGGATAACTCAGCGACTGGTAGGACGTATGGACCAGCACCCAAATCACGTAACCCCTAATGACATGTCATTTGTATCCTAATCTCCTAAGGTTCAACTGGGATTTAACATTTGCCGAATTGTCATCGAATATGTCTGTAGGGTCATAATCACAGTTTATACAATACCAAAGCATTTAAAATACAAATATAACAATGCTTATTACATACGAACTTACCTCAAATGTAAAAACGACAAAGTAGATCGATTAATCCAACACCTTATTTTTCCCCTGATCTAAATCTGAATTTTGCTTTTATTAATCTATATAATATAAAATTTAACTTATTTAATCATCGATCAATTCAATTTAGTCCAAAATACACATTATAGTAACTTTACACTTTTGCCCCTAATATTTCAAAATTTTTACAATTTAGTGCTTATCTCATAAAAATCCAAATTAACGTAATTCAACCTAAATCCATGCTAGCTGAATTTCAATTAGGTCCCTAGAAGCACAAAATTTTCATTTATTTCACAAACTAACCTTGAATTTTACACATTTCACAACTTAATCCTTATTTGGACATTTTACTAAAAATCACTTAACAAATACTGTTTATCTAACAACCATACATTTTTTATCGTCAAACATCAAAATACACAACCATTCATCAATGGAAAAACCCTAAAATTTCAAAAATTTTGCAAATTAGTCCTTAGGCTAGCTAGATTAAGCTGCAACGATCTCAAAAACATAGAAATAATTAAAAACGGGACAAAAATCACTCACCAATTACATACACAAGCTTGGCGAAACGCTAGCTTCAAAAATGGCTATTCTTTCTTTTTGAAATCGATAGAAGAAGAAATAAAATGATGGTAACTTTGTTTTACTTATTTTTAATTATCATTTATTACCAAATTACTTAATTAACCTTTAAAATTATTAAAATTTTCACTTATACCAAGCCATGTACATCCACTATCAACATAAATGGTCTAATTACCAATTAAGGACCTTCACTTTAATATTCCATAGCTATTAGACACCTTTAGCTAATAGAACACAAGTTTTACACTTTACGCAATTTAGTCCTTTTTATCAAATTAAACACTCAAACTATAAAATTTCTTAAGAAAATTTTCACGCAATCATTTTGTCATACTGTAAACATTAAAAATAATAATAAAATAATTATTTTGACTTTAGATTTGTGGTCTCGAAACTACTGTTCTGATTTGACTAAAAACGGGCTGTAATAGTGAGCATGTTTACATGCAAATGTGTAAAATTGAGAAATATGCGACTATGAGCATGACTACATGAGAAATGTGAAAAGTGATTATATGAGCTAAATTTGAAAATGGTCATATCACGTGCATGGGGTCAGTTTTGTGAAAAATGGAAGTTATGTAGTAGTTGAACTACGATAATGTGGCCAGTATCGGCAATTACGTGGTGGCTTGTCCAAAAATGGTGTGTTATTGGATGGACAAGTTCTGGGGAACTCGATATTGGTATGTAGCAAAGATGGGTAGGAAATTCTTCAAAATGTGCATTGTTTCACGAACATGTCTCAATATATTCATGTATGTGTGTTAATGATGATATGATATTTTTGTGAAATGGTTTACATATATAGAATTGGATGTGTTTATTTGAAGTGTGAAACGCACGTCATATATATTATGTATTGATCTCACACTGAGCTTTTAAAGATTGGGTCGTAACGTCTAGGCTCAGTTTTAGGGTTTACATGATAGTTAATTATGACTATCGAAGCGAGCTAATCACCCACGATCAGATTTGATATATTTTACTCTTTGATTTCTTTTATTATTGTTATTAGTATTGATCACCAAAACATTCTTTCTATTTATCATAATATAATCCATTTAATGTACTAATTAGATCTCTTTATGTTTAGATTAGAATTAATTTAGTGCTCATCTCCCTTGGGTACGATCTTCAGAGTACTCACCTGTAACACCCTGATTTTGGGCCTAGTCGGAACAGTGGTTTCAGGACCACAAATCTGACGATGAAAATTTTATTTTTTATTATATTTTTATGGTCTATGATTTCACGGAATAATTTTGTGAAAATTTCGTTCAAAAATTTTGACATTCGGGCACTTAATTTAGTCAAAAGGAGTAAATCGTAAAAAGTGCAAAAGTTGAGTTCTACATACTAGAGGTGTTCAATTATTATGAAATTTTAAATCTAGGGTCCTTAAATGGTAATTAGACCATTGGTTAATTGCTGGACAAAAATAGACATGAAATGGGGGTAACAAAATATTTTTAAGTTAGGGGTATTTTGGTAAACTAATAATTAAAAGAATTAAAAAGGGAAATAAGCCAAATTAGCTATCATCTTCTTCATTCAACCATTTCTACCAGTAGAAGCCATGGTTAAGGTTTGTTCAAACTCCCAAGCTCAATTGTAAGTGCTCCTTAGCCCCATTTTTAAAGTTCTTTACATTTTTGAAATCCCGATAACTTGGTTAAGCTTATTCTAGCAATAATTTAACCTAGGGTTTATATTTGGAAAAATACCCATAGGTGAAATCTGTTTATTTTGATGTTTTATGGTAGAATAGGAAGCTTGAAATTGTGTTAAACAACTTTTACTAAGCGATTTTACGTGAAAACGAGTAAAACGACATAATCGATAAAAATACCTAATGTCTATAAGTACATGTTAGAGTGTGAATTTGGTGTTGCTATAGAAGGGAAAAATGATCAGCATGTCATAAAACATAAGAAAATAGGATGAAGTTTAATTTACGAGCAAAGGGGAAAAAAGTAATTTTGACAAAGTTTAGGGGAAAAATTGTAATATTTCCAAAATATGATTTTGGGTCAATTTGAATATGTGAGTCCTAATTAGGCTATATTGTAATGATAGAGCAAGGAAAATTGAAATTCGGGCTAAAATTGGCAAAATACCAAGTTGTGGACAAAATGGTAAAAATGGCCATTTTCATATACAAGATAAGTTCGTGTGTTAATAATAATGCAATACCATACTTGAATTGTAATTTCTATTGTTATGGAATAAATTGTATGATTTAATATGTTTAGGAGAAGTTGATGGATGGTGTGTATGATATGGAAAATGTGATGCTTGTTGTGTCATGTGAAATTGAATGACAAATTATTGTTACATGAACTGAATGTTAAATTACTATTACATGGGTTGTATGAATTGTTACACGGTTGTACCTGATGAGATTTTGACAAGTTTGTACGTAAATAATTTATCGATTCTTTTTATTTTATTATATTTTGTTATCATATGAAATGTCGCTGCCTATAGAATGATTATTTGTTGTAAATTGCAAATTGAAAAAGGACTATGAATATATTTGTAACATGTTGGAAAGTGAGGAATTTCCTGGTTGAGCCTTCGGAATAGAAATGATACGAATGATCTATTGTGAGGTCACGTGTGTAGTACAATGTGTAGGCTACTACGTGTACTGGATAATTGGTCGCATGTGTAGTACTAAGTGCAGGCTACTATGCATACCCGATAACTTCGGTCACGTGTGTAGTAATAAGTGCTGGCTACTACGTGTATCAGATGGTTAGGTCACGTGTGTAGTACTAAGTGCAGGCTACTACGTGTACCAGATAATTGGTCGCATGTGTAGTACTAAGTGTAGGCTACTATGCGTACCAGATAGCCTTGTTTACAAGTGTGAAAATATGTACAGACAACTGAGTATCAGTTATTATTCCGAAGAGTTCAACGGGAAAATCGATTAAGTAAAAATACATGTGAACATGATTATATGATGAATAAGTGCAGGTATATGTTTATGGAAATTATGAGCAATGTGCTCGATATTTGAGTGAACTTCGATAAGACAAAATGGATTAAGTAAAATTATGTAAGAGTGAATTTTAGTAGTAAAAGCAGTTGTTGGACAGCAGATAGATTATGTGACTTTGAAAATTCACCAAAAATTGTGTAAGTTGAATTAAATTTAAAAAAACTTATGGAATTAAAGATTAGTAAGTCTATTTTCATATAAAAGAGGGGAAGCAAAAGAGTTCTATATTATGTGACGTTCTAATTTTTGTGAGACGGTGTCAGAATGAATTCGAGATCCCCTGTTCTAACTTGCAAAAATCATTAAAAATTGTAAAAAAAATAATTATAAGTTATAATTTATATAAATGGAATCCTAAATGAGTCTACTTTTAGGAGGAATGGATGGGAACATCACCCAAGTCCCAAAATATGAGATAAATAATTTTTAGTGAAGAGAGGTCAGAACTATTGGACAGCAAAATAGGGAAAACTTTAATGAATAAACTGTACTAATTGGATGAACCAAAAATTATGTAAATTTTATGGGAGAAAGGTATACGAGTCTAGTTTCAAGGACAATTAACAAAACTAAATTTGAAGTTTTGTAGCTCCAGATATCAATGATTTAGTAACTGTAACTCGATAAAACAGCTTAACCTGAACATGTGTAATTGTACAATTATAATGTTTTATCTTGAAAAGCATGTTAGTAATTGCTTATTAATTTCATGTGGACTTACTAAGCGTAAAGCTTATCCATCCTCTCCATTTCTTTAGTATTGACAGGTCGACTCGGGGTTGGAGATCGTCGGAGGCAAAATCACACTATCAAGCTATCATTTTTGGGAGAATTAATTCAAATATTACAAATATCAAGTGAGTGGCATGTATAGGAAGTTGGTTTGTGATATGTATTATTATTATGACTTTGACCATACGAAATAGTCTGCATTGAGTTATCGTATATGATCATGATATTTGGTCCTTATCCATTATGGTTTATAAGTTTAATTAATCATGACATGTCCTATGTTTTGATGTGATGATATAGTTAGCTTTGTTTGTTATGCATGTTTGTTAATACATCAGGTAAGTTAAATGCAGGCCAGTGGATCATGAATGAATTAAATGGAAGTGAGTAATGTTTCCTTGAATATGGATGTTTAATGGACAAATTGGTAACTACATTATAATGGTATAAAATGAGAAAAGATTTAACATGTCTAGTTCTAGTTAATGTAAGAATGTATATTATATACAGCATGGTAAGCAAATATGTTTAAAGTGAATGACATGTTATTGCATGATTATGAATGTGTAAGTGCTCATTTATGCCACGTTATATGTCTTTAAATATGAGTCTATGCATGTGTTCAAAATTTTTTGAATTAAATGAAATTTTATGGCCCGATTTTCGTCTATGTGTATGGTTAAGTCTGGTAATGCCTCGTACCCTGTTCCAGCCTTGGATACGGGTAAGGGGTGTTACATCACCTACACTGTTGTAATTATTACAACATGACCGTATACTTGCGGATACCATCTTTTATATCATGTGTGCAGGATTTTTACTCTAGATGTTGGTATATCCGGATGTGGTCAAATTGTTGGCGTCGTTGCTGGGGAGGCAACGTCACTATATTGATTTTAATTTTTACATATTAATAGAATAATTAGGAAATATTCATATTATAGATATGATTTTAGTTTATTTGATTATTTATTAACATTACTAACATTTCTCTCCTTTGCAAGAAATCCTTGTGAACATTATTGTCCAAGATACCCGCAATAATAACCACTGGAATCAGTTTGGCATAAACTATGGATAACTTTGATTATATGTGGTTGGATGAGAAATTAGATTATGATAATGACATTTATAAGGAAGGATTTTATGAAGAATGGGAGGAGATCCAGAAGAACCGGCTATTAATGATACTTGAACAAAGTCAACTTTAAGGAGGAAATCCAATCTGTTTGCATGAAGATGACACTAATATCAATACAAATTCAATGGATCATTAGTAGAAGCAAAATGGAAAATCAAATGAAGAGAAGAACTCAACTGAACACACTTGTAAGGAAGGGGAACTCTCGAACAGTCAGTTAATCCTGAGTATGGAAGAGTATCTAAGTGGATTAGGAGAAATAACCTCACGAGAAGTTATCAAACCAGTTGAGGACATGGTGCCCAAAAAAAGGATCAATCAGGAGTTGGATTCACCTTCCCAATGACAATATGTTCTAGTGATGAGAATAGCGTACGAGTACCAGACATTACGGATCTATCTCAACGATCAGAGACAATAATATTTGCTATTAACCTAGTGGAAAATACCCGAAGTCTCGAAACCTTGTGAAAGAGAGCAAGGGAAAACATGCAAATATAGGGGATACATTTAATTTGAAGATCTTCTTAAGATATTGATATTTAATCGAACACCCCAAAATTTTAGTGATTCAGGGATTTTCCAAACATTGACAAAAGTTGAAAAAATACTCATGGATAAGACTTATGCTTATACGACTGGCATTAAACAAATAGAACTACTGGAAAGTGTGGAACCAAGGCCAAAGGAACCAAGATCACTCGTTTACTAAAAAAATCACCTAGTAGACTTATAACCCATTGTACAGAAAAACTCAAAAATTTTTGGAACCAGAACTGAAATTATGTGCTACATAATGAAATTCTAATCGAGACATGAAAGGTACCTTCCATAACACTATTTCTTTTAAATGTATTATTTAAAAATTTTATTCAACAACAATCCTCAAATCTATTGTGGAACAAAGACTATAAAAAAGGTCAGGGTGGTTTTGTTACTATTTGATATTAAAAGTGGCTATGTGCTATGATTTCTGGAAAGAATTGACAGCGATCAGTGCAGGTTGAAAGGGAAAATTCAAAAAGTGAGATAAACAGAAAATAATAGAATGGCATGATGGGTTCTGGACCAATAGGAGATACGAGCTCGATTCGATGTTGATTTGAGTCGTTTAGATTGCCCGATTGTGAAATTAAGCAAGTGTTGAGTTTTAACAAAGTAGGTTGAAAAAGATGAAAAGATAGGTTCAGATAAGGTCTAAAAGATAATTAAATTGGCTAATGGAGTAATTCGGCTAAGGCCAAGAGTGAACCAACAATGAAGGGATTTGTTGATCCGATTCTTAGACGGCACTTAGATGGAAACAAATAAGAGATAATTTGGCTAACCTCAACCCACTATCTAGCAAGATAGGAACCGATGGTATGCTCGAACACCACACTTTGGAAAGTAATAAGTTTGGATAACAAGCAAGAATGACGCCACAAGCTGAGCTTGCTTACTCATTTCAATCCAAAAAGAACAATGAGAGTTGAATTCTCACAGAAAAACAAAAGCTCATATATTTGGTCCAAAAGTTCCTACAACTAGATGAAAACAAAGTATTTATAAGCATGAGACAAACCCCAGCCGACTAGACACACACACTCAGATTAATTGAACTATTAATGAACTTAATTGAGCTAATTAAAAACTACAAGACCTTTGATGAAATCTAACATAAGGAACGACAATGGACAACATGTTTGGTCTTCCTATTCAGCTAATAATTAACTCTAATGGGCTGAATAAAATTAATTCAATGCTTGATCTATTAAAGATCATAACAACCTTTTAATTTCTCCTTGGACAGCCAAATGAGTAGCAGCAAAAAATTAATGTCATTTGGCACACGAACAGCCCCCTTCATGTGAATGCTTGAATATAAATGGTCAAAAGGTGTGAATGGATGAATTGGAACAGCCACCACCATGTGAAAAAGTTTGGGAACTGAATGGGCTTGTGTAAATAGCTCCTTGTCCATTGAACTCCGCAAATAGTCACTTGGAAAAGCTCATAACAGTTGCTGGTCTTAAATTCATTCCTCTCTTTAATGCCAATCAATGCACCAGCTAGTTCAATTGGTTAGTTCACCTATAAACACAATTAAACTTTAATGAGTTGTTGTAACTAAAACTCATTTAATAAACTAAAGCAAATTAAATGGCTATAGCAAATTAATTAATTTAGAACATATTAATTTTCGAATTTATTTAAACAACTAAATAAAATTAAAACAACTTAATTACTTAAACTAAAATAACTAAACACATTTAAAATTTAATCCAACAACTATTGAACTAAAATTCAGCTTGAAATAAGCTATATGGAAAGCATGGTGTTGAGATCCATGCTTGCTTGATGAGTCCGGCCACCTCCTCTCCCCAAGCTCGACCAACGTGACTTGCAATGGCATCTTGAAACTTCTTAGAATGAGACTGAGTAATGGGACCTTATGGAAATTCAATGGGATTGGCCGTAGCTTCCCAAGCTAGGATCGCATCATCCCCCCTTTTCAAGGTGATTAGTCCCCGAATCCTCACCTACATCAAAAAGGGATAAGTCAGCAACGTTGAAAGTATCACTATTCCTGTACTCACCTGGTAGATCAAACTTGTAAGCATTCTCATTAATCCTTTCCAAAACTTGAAAAGGTCCATCACCCCTTGGTAAGAGTTTTGTAACACTCTTTACCCATATCCATTTTCAGGAAGGGTACAGGGCATTACCGAGCTAAAATGTAAACATGTATACAAAACCAAGCCATAAAATTTCTTTTGAACATAAAACTATACATATACATGCAAATCGTCCCTAATACGTGCCTACAAGGCCCAAAGCATACATCGGGGGTGGTTCGAGACTAAACCATGAAATTTAGAATTTTTTCCTAAAATAGGGCCATACGCCCGTATGCCCTTGACACACCCGTGTCCCTAGGCCGTGTAACTCTCTGTTTATGACGTCCGCATCAATTAAGGATCACACGGCCAAGTCACACGCTAGTGTGCCAGGCTGTGTTACAAATTTAATTTTTACAATTAAGGTGCAGACTTCACATGGCCTGGGCACACGCCCATGTCCTGAGGCGTGTCCTTCACACGGCTGAGACACACGGCCATGTCTCTGCCCATGTGTTTACTACCATGCATACTAACTTGTAAAACTAGGGTGTAGGGGACACACGGCCGGACTACATACCCATAGGGCTGACTGTGTGTCACACATGGCCTAGACATATGCCCATGTGTCTACCCATATGGACAACTTTGAGGCTATTTTCCAAGGCCTCTTGTCACCCTTAACAACCCTTGCACACACTCATATGCCAATTGTGATTGTCATGGCATAAAAGGGTTACTTAAACATCCATAGCTTTAACTCATGCATGATAAATTAATATCAAGTATACCTAATTGGGAACTCCTTGACTTTTTAAGTTCATTCAATCCATCTCTTTGCCTTTATTCATATTATGACCATGGCAATTAACACCTTTTTTCCATCAAGCATAAATTTCACATTTCATCATCCATTTTAACAACCAATTAGGAACACATTACAAGAATAATAACACATTTCATGCATGTACCAATATTTGGGGAATTCAACTCCACAATCAATATGAACCATATTTCTTGGCCATATACAAAATGGAATAATATACCAAAATGAGCCATCACTTTGGCTAACAAAGATGACACATATAACAAAATACTAAGTCCTCTATACATGCCATACTTAAATGTAGTAAAATAATTATACCCCAAAAGATTTGTTGATAGTGTGACTCGAGCTCTGACATCCACGATCCCCAAGTTAGCTTGACGATGCTATAAGAAAGAAGAAAAGAGGAAGGGGTAAGCATATAGCTTAGTAAGTCGCGAGCAAATAATAAACAACATAAGTCATTAAATTCATGGATTAAACATGCTATCAATTACTAACACATTATCATATTACACATATTGAACACAGTGAGAATTGATAATAAATGCCTTTGAACATCATGCTTATCTTACTCTTTCATAACCATACCAAATTTCCCAACATGAATCGTGTAACAACCTGATTTAGACCCTATTCGGAATGGTGGTTTCGGGACCATGAATCTGAGTTAAAAAATATTTTAATATTATTTTATGTGTTTATAATGTGTGAGATTTTTGTGTTTTAATTTTGTCGTTTAAGTGCCCGATTTAATAAAAGGGCTTAATCATGTAAAATGAATATTTGATGATTAGTTGTAAAAAGGTCGAATTAAATGTGTCTTTATAAGTTGAAGTATTTAGAATGTAATTTGACCATGAGAATATGATATGGACAGTTATAGCCTTAATGAATATGGTTTTGTTATTAAATTTTAAAGGTTAAATATGTAATATATGTAATAATATATATGATATAATATAACGTAATTAAAAGCCATGTTAATATGTTCATATTTTTACCAAAATAAAAAAGAAAGAAAGAAAAGAACAAAACCTTAGGGTATTCGGCCATTAGCAAGCTTGATTCAAGGTGAGTTTTAGCTCGATTTTTTTATAATTTTTACATTTTTGAGATCGTTGCTATGTTATCTATCAAGCCCATGTCTCAATTTTTGAATTTGATGATGATTTTGTATTTTTCCATTGTTTAAAGCTTGTGATTTTTTTTTTGTTTGATGATGAAATATGAAAGATATGTTTTGGATTAACATGTTTTGTATTGGAATTTTTGATGATTTTGAGTAATTAGGGCTTAATTGCAAAAATGATAATTTGATGGACTAAAATGTGAAATAAATGAAATGTATGGACTTATATGAACATAATGAAGATTCGGCCTAAGCATGATGTACTCAAATTTTGCATGTTTTGTGTTTTGTTCAATAGGGACTAAATTGTAAAAAGTGTAAAATGTCAAGGGTAAAATGGTAATTTTCCCATTTATGTGTTTTTGGAATAAATTGAGTGAAAATATATTTGAATAAGTTTAATTTGAATATGTTTAGATCAAGAACCAAAGAAATCAGATTTGGATAGGGGGAAAACCAAAGTTGTGGATTAGCCGTCCTGTTCCGATTTTCATCGTCTAAGGTAAGATTATAAGTAAATAAATGCTGTTAATTTTGAATATATGTGAATTTAAAATGCTGAATTGAATTTTATGAGTATATATATATGATGGACGAATGATTATATACATGGGAGCAATGTGTATAAGTTCGTTTCAGCCGAGTTACGACGTCCAAAAACCCCTACGAACCTTAGCAATAGCTAGGATACATATGTCATGACATAGGATTTTTGATATGTGTTCTCATGTAAGACCACGTCTGAGACGTTGGCATCGATATATGTGGTTACGTGTAAGACCATGTCTGGGACATCGACATCATATTTGATTCATGTAAGACCCTGTCTGGGATAGTGTCATCGATATGAGATAGCATGTAAGACCACGTCTGGGACGTTGGCATTGTACGATATATGTGATTATCCGAGTATCCTATTTAATTCCAAATGGTTCAACAGGCAATGATAATTGTGATTGAAATTGTAAAACGAGCTAAAGTGATCAGGTATGTGATAGCTTATTACTTATTTGAAATAAGGTAACTAGGTTACTTGATATGTGTTGCAAATCATGTATAATATAAATGAAAAATGTATGAGCATATGGAAAATTATATAATGTGAATATTTATGAAATGATTCATGAATTTATGTGTATGAGTTTATGGATATTCGGTTATATAATGGTACTTTGGTTTTGAAATTGAATGTTACTTTGATAATAGAAATATGTATATTCGGCCAAGGTATAGTTTGTATATGGAAGTATATGTTTTATATGAAATCTTGATCTTGAAAATAAATGTGATTATGATAGCATAAATAAGTTTGGTTAAGTTGAGTTGATATTAACATTGAATTACTTATTTGTTTATGACTTACTAAGCTATAATAGCTTATTGTGTGTGTTTATGTTTGCCTCTGTTTTATAGATTTTGGAGTCTAGATACGAGCTCGAGGATCGTCAGCAAATTCTAAAACACTATCAACTATTTTTGGTACATTATAAGTTTAAAATTTATATTATGGCATGTATAAGCTTGGTTATGTTTGGTTAAGTTTGAAGTTTTGTATATATTAAGCCATGCGAAAATGGCTAATATGCTATGAGAGTAAATGAAACTTTAGTCAAGTTTATATGTGTTTTATGTATTGAGAATGGTTGGTGATTTTGGATGTGGTTTGATTGAATCAGCATGGTATATACATAAAGTATGTTTGGTTGATTCGGCTACGGTTCATGCTAAGATAAAATATACATGTGAACTTGGTTATTATGTTTGGTTAAGGTGTTATATGTGATTTGGCATTAAAGGTTATTTGGTTATATCTGAACATGGTAGGAGTTTATTTTGATATGTTTATTATGTGGTATGTAAGTTTTGTGTTTTGGATATATATATCTATATTTGGTTAATGACTTATTGTTGAAAAGTATAATTTGTAAGATGAATTGGTTTGGAAATTGTTTATAATGTACTTGTGTATTCGGTTATATGTTGGAAATATATGTGATGGTTATAATCAACTTTGTGATTCGGCAATGATGGTTTAAGAGGTAAAATATTGAGTATAAATTGTATGTGAAATGGCTATATAGATTCATTTGTTAATTGACTATTAAAGAAAGTGTACAAGTAATTTTTTTTTTTGCCAGTCGAATAGATAAGGAAGGAATTGGTCTTGTATATGATATTTTGGTATGATGTATAACATGTGAAATCGGCATGTTTTGATTAGGTATCCAAATTTTTAAATTTGGTTATTAAGTTATATAGAAATGGTATGAATCATTTGTATGTGTAATAATTACCGAATAGATGATGTTTGATTAGTTACTATTATGCATATAAAATTTTAGTATGTTTTGATTTGTTAATTATGTTCATTAATGGCCTATATTAATATGGTAATATGCACATGAATTTGCAATATAAAAGAAGTATATTTGGCCATGTTGTAATGCTAGCTATTATATTTTATGATAATGAATATTATTCCATGATATAAAGTGATATGGTATAATATATGAATGTATATAGATTTATGTTTTCAAAGCTAATCTGCATACATTATTGTTAAATAAATTTTGTTATATGTTATGTTTGTATGTATTTAAAAGTATATTATATATGACTTGAGATTTCACTTATATTTGTATTATGATTTAAATTATGTTTTTAATGTTTAAACAGATTTACGTTTTAGTTAAGCGAATATAATATATGTGTATATGTAAATGTTCGAAATTTTGTGTCTTATCCAACAATACCTCGTAACCCCATTCCTGCGATGGATATGGGTTAGGGGTGTTACAAATCAAATCCAATACTCATGAAGTTTACGTACATACTTGTACCATACATTCTTACTCATTCTACCCCACTTCTTAACCATAACCTTGGGTGGCCTGTTGAGTCACCCGGAATACTAAGGGACATTCGGAATCATCATGCACCACATAGAATGCCAAAGCCATGTTCTAGACATGGTCTTACATGGGTCTACATATCGATGCCATATCCCAGATATGATCTTATACGAAATCTCCCATTGGTACCCATGCCATGTACCAAACATGGTCTTGCACGAGACCTCACATCGATGCCATGTCCCAGACATGGTCTTACATGAAATCTCATATCAATGCCATATCCTAGATATGGTCTTACATGAAATCACATGCCGAGGCCGATGCCATATCCCAGTTATGGTCTTACATTGGCACACATATCAATGCTGATGTCGATGCCATATCCCAGATATGGTCTTACATTGGCACACATATCAATGCTGATGCCATGTCCTAGACATGGTCTTACACTGGCTATCATATCAACGCCGATGCCATGTCCCAGACATGGTCTTACATTGGCTCTCATTAATCGTGGTGTCATGATATCTGAATCCTAAACATTCATCGGGGTCATACGGGACTGTTGAGATATGAAGCTATCACCAATCTTTCAATAAATCGTCACAAGCCAATTTCATTAGGGCATTCATACATACATCATAGAACATCAATTATTAAATGCATGATAATGAAATTGTTAAATTACTTAGACGCAACTTACCTCGGTGCAAAATATGACAATTTGCGATTTAGTCCACAACCTTGCACTTTCCTTGGTCAAGGTCTATCCCTCGTCGCTCTTGATCTATAATACCACATTTAGCTCATTTAATATACTCACTATTCAATTCAGTCAAAAAATCACGATATGGAAAAATTATAATTTTGCCCTTAAAATTTCACAAAATTACAAAATTGCCCCTAGGCTCATAAAATGAAAAGTACCCGTTTTTTCATTATTCAAGCCTAGCCGAATCATTTTCCCTCTTATAACAATCCACATTTTTCATTTATTCACACATTTACACATAGTTTCTACAACTTTTACAATTAGGTCATTTTTATCAATTTCACCAAAAACCACCTAGTAAAAGTTGTTCATCACACCTCAAGCTTTCATATTCTTCCATTAAACACCAAAGCACAAGCATATCATTCATGGGTATATTTTTGAACATGAGCCCTAGCTCAAATTCAGGGTATAAATAACTAAATCAAGCAACGAGGATTTCAAAAATATAAAGAACATTAAAAACGGGGCTAGACTGCACTTATTTTAAGCTTGAAAGATGAAAGAAACCCTAGATATGGATTCTTGTGAAATTCGGCCAAGGAGGATGAAGATGGACATAATTTTTTACTATTTTTCCCTTTTAATTCTTTTAATAACCAATGGACCAAAATGCCCTTCCATTAAAACATTGATATTTTATCCCTCCTATGTCCATTTTTGTCCATAATGACATACAATGGTCTAATTCCAAATAAGGACTTCAAATTTCAAATCTCATCACAATTAAGCCCTTAAATCAACTAGAACACATGTTTTTCACTTATTGCAATTTAATCCTAATAACTCAATTGGACACCTTATCGGTAAAATTTCTCATCGATATTTTTAGACAGGCATGCATATATATCATGAACCTCATAACATCCATAAAATAATTACTTCTATCTTGGATTTGTGGTCTCGAAACCACTGTTCTGACTAGGCCCTAATTCAGGATGTTACAAGTTTGGATCTCTTTTGGGTTGGAAATCTTTACTTACCCATGTGGATCCAAACCCAGTCACCAGGTTCAAATCTTACTCGCTTGTGCCCCTTGTTCACCCTTTAAGCATATTGCTCGGTTCTGATTTCAATGTTGTCCCTACCTCATTGATGCAATTGTTTAATGAATTCTGCCTTTTTCTTACCATCGACATGCACTAATTGATTAGAAGGTAAAGGCAATAAATCCATAGGAGTTTAGGGATTGAAACCATATACCACTTCAAATGGTGAATGCTTGGCAGCCGAGTGCACTGATCAGTTGTAAGCGAACTCAATGTGTGGTAGACACTCCTCCCAAGTTTTTAAGTTCTTTCGAATTATGGCATGTAGAAAGGTTGATAAAACTCGATTAACAACCTCTGTTTGGCCGTCGGTTTGGGGATGGAAAGTTGTTGAGAACAAAATCTTGGTGCCAAGCTTACCCCACAAAGTTCTCCAAAAATGGCTGAGGAACTTAGCGTCATGGTCCGAAACAATGGTCCTCAGAATACCATGCAAACGCACAATTTCCCTAAAGAACAGATTAGCAACATTTAACACATCATCAGTTTTATTACATGCAATAAAGTGAGCCATATTTGAAAATCTATCTACTACTACAAATACAAAATATTTTCCATTCTTTGTTCTAGGAAGGTCTAGAACGAAATCCATGGAGATATCCACCCATGGTGCTTCTGGAATCAATAAATGAGTGTATAAACGATGTGGCTAAATTTTTTACTTAGCCTTCTTGCAAGCTAAGCATTGCTCACACACTCTAACCACATCTCACCACATCTTTGACCAATAAAAGTGCTCCTGTAAAACAACTCAAGTTTTGGCTATGCTGAAGTGGCCCATTAATCCCCCACTATGTGCTTCTTGAACCAGAACATCTCTAATTGATCCTTGGGGTATACATAGCTTATTTTCTCGAAAGAGAAATCCATCTTGTCAAACATACCTGTCATGGGCACCTTGAACACACAACTTTAACACCTCACCTAAATTAGAATCTTTATCATATAAATCCTGCAAATATATAAATCCAAACAACTTAGCATCCAAATGATTAATTAAAGCATACCTACGTGATAACACATCTGCAACAACATTTTCTTTACCTTATTTATACTTAATCATGTACGGAAAGGATTCGAGGAATTCCACCCACTTAGCATGGCATTTGTTTAACTTAGTTTTTCCCTTTAAATGCTTTAAGGCTTCATGTTCCGTATGTATAACAAACTCTTTTAGCCAAAGGTAATGATGCCATGTCTCCAGCGAACATATCAAAGCGTACATCTCTTTATTGTAGGTTGGATAATTGAGAGTAGCGCCATTGAGTTTCTCACTGAAGTTGGTAATTGGTCAGCCATCTTATGACAAGACCGCACCTATACCTATCCCTGAAGCATCACACTCCATTTGGAAAGTTTTGTTAAAATCAAGTAGACACAATAGTGGAGCATTAGTCAAGCAATCTTTAATTTTATTAAAAGCAACTTCTTGCTCATCAGTCTACGTAAAAGGAGAGTTTTTCTTGATAATACCCTTTAAAAGAACAGCTATGGTGCTAATGTTCACCATGAATCTCTTACAGAAGCTCGCAAGTCCGTGAAAGCTTCTAACTTGGCTAATGGTCATCGAATGAGGCCATTCTTGGATTGCCTTGATCTTCTCTTGATCCATCTCTAGACCACCCGTACTTACAACGAAACCTAAGAAATCAACTTTGCCAATACAAAAACTACATTTCTTAAGATTCATGTATAACACTTTCTTTCGTAGAACCTCCAAAACAGCACACAAATGTTCAATATGATCAGCCAATGATTTGATATAGATTAAAATGTCATCAAAGTATACCACACAAAAACGGCCAATAAAATATCACAAAAATGATTCATCAATCGGATAAACGTGCTTGGGGAGTTTGTGAGGCCGAATGGCATTACTAGCCACTCATACAAACCGTATTTTATTTTAAAGGCCGTCTTCCACTCGTCACTCTCTTGCATGTGTATTTGGTGATATCCACTCTTCAAATCAATCTTGGAGAAGAGTTTGGCACCACTAAGCTCATCGAGCATGTCATCGAGTCTAGGAATAGGTGATAATACTTGACAGTGATTTTGTTAATGGCTAGGTAGTCGACGCACATGCTCTACAAGCCATCCTTTTTGGGCATCAATAGAACGGGCACCACACAAGGGCTTAAACTTTCCCGTATGTAGCCCTTCTCCATTAAGTTATCAACTTGTCATTGCAACTCCTTAGTCTCCTTGGGGTTGCTTCGGTAGGCTGGAATGTTTAGGATCGTAGCTCCGAGCACAAAATTGATTTGATGTTTGATACCACAAAGAGGAGGCAATCCACTCAGCACTTCCTTCGAAAATATGTTCCTGAAGTAAAGTCACAATAGAAGAAGGCAAAGTATTTTTAAGTTCATTATTAGCAAAAAGGCATTCTTTGTACATAAGTACAAGAATGGGCTGGCACATCAATAAGGACTTTCTTACTTCTCTTTTTCTCGCAAACACGTTTATTTTGTCACTCTCATTTTCTTTTTTATTTTCTTTTTCAACTCGTGTTTTTACCTCAATTTTCTCACCTTTTCCTTTTTTTTCTCGATTTTCTTTTCTTTGTCTTTTTCTTTTTTTTTTTCTTATTCTTATTCTTTTACTTTTTCTATAGACTCTTTTAACTTGATTTGATCTTAATACACTTGTTTCAGGGTAAAAAGGGCTAGGGCTACATTTTTGCCTAGATGCTTAAAGGTATAACGGTTAGTGCATCCGTCATGGAGTACACGTTGATCAAACTGCTATGGATGCCCCAAAAGAAAATGTCCCGTGTGCGTGGGAACCATGTTGCACACCACCCCATCTTGGTATTTTCTGATGGAGAATGCTACAACAGCTTGTTTTGTCACTTTAAGCTCTCCTCCGTCGTTTAACCATTGTAACTTGTACGGGCTCGGATGCTTGGTCGTGGTTAAACCAAGTTTTTCAACCAACATAATACTTGCGATGTTGGTGCAGCTTCCTTCGTCAATAATCGTGCTACACACCTTGCCTTGGATGTGGCACTGGGTCTGGAAAATATTTTCCCGTTGTTGCTCAGTTTTGGTACTTTGAATGTTGAGGCTCCTTTTCACCACAAGGATCTCGCCTTCAACTAGAAACTCCAAATCTTCTTCTTCATCATCGATTGGCACTTTGAGCTCATGTTCGTTCTCTTCCTCGAATTTGATCTCTCCGTCAGCCCATACCACTATGATTCACTGGTTAGGACATTGGCTGGCTATGTGTCCCTGTCCTTGGCATTTGAAACACTTTATGTCTCTTATGCGATTTGGCACAGGATTGGTTTTATTTTTGCTTGGCTCGCCAACAGTAGGATTGGACTTAGCAGCTACAACAAGATCTTTAGTTCGAAAAGGGGATTTATTGGCTCCTTAAATCCATTTGGTAATTGATGGATTAGAGTAGGATTGGCCAACTCCCTTCCGTTTAAGTTTATTTTCAACTTTGATGGCCATGTGAACCATGTCCATCACTTCAACATAGTGTTACAATTCGACTATGTTAGCGATGTCACGGTTTAATCCTGCAAGAAACTTGGCCATTGTTGCCTCCCAATCCTCCTTGATATCGGCTCGGATCATCACTACCTCCATTTCCTTGTATTAGTCTTCGACACTTTGATTGCCTTGGGTAATGCTTTGCAATCGTTGGTAAAGATCTCGATGATAGTAAGAAGGTATGAAATGCTTTCTCATGGCCGCCTTCATCTCGGCCCAAGTTGAGATGGGTCTTTCCCCGTCTTTTCTTCGACTTGTCACAAATTGATCCCACCATACTATGGCGTAATCCAAGAATTTGATGACCACCAACTTCACCTTTTTTCTCTCCTAGTAATTGTGGCACTCAAAGACTAACTCGATCTTTTTCTCCCACTCCAAGTATAGCTCGGGGTCGTTCTTCCCTTGTAATATGGGTATGGTTATCTTAATGTTTTTGAGGCTATCATCTATACGATCTCTTTCTCTATGGCCCCGATTTCTTTGGCCTTGATGTCTTATGCTCTACAAAGATGAACGATCACTTTCTTCGTCACTTGGCTCATATGGATCTTCTTGGTTTTGGATAGGACGCCCATGCCTTTGTCTTGCTTTTACAGAGGTGCCCTCTTGTTGTTCTCGTACCTCAACTTGATATAATCGATCTTCGATGGGTTCGAGTTTACAATCAGATAGTCACTCCATTTCTCGCATGATCGCTTGAAGTGTAATATTTAGCACGCCTCCGTCGACATTCCTTATAAGACGAAAAATAGGATCCTGCATGTCTTTCAGAAAGGATTTAGCCTGGATGGGTAATCCATTGATCTCATTATGGAAAGGATTTAGCTCAGACGGGTAATCCTAAAAAGAGCCTATTAAGTACATGTTTTAATTAGGATTTAGCCTGGACTGGTAATCCTAGTTGACTGGATTTAACCTGGACTAGTAATCCAAATTAGACTCTGTAGGGAATTTTTTGTCATATAAAGGATTTAGCCTGGACTGGTAATTCTCCAGTAAAAGATGCGGCTCCAGAGTGTACTAGATAGGGCCCTACTGGAGATAATTGACTGTTAATAAAATAGTACACCTAGAGCGTACTAAGTGATGAAATATCCATTGAGAAATCAATGATTCACTAGATAAAACATTTGTAAATGACATGAGGAATACGAAATTGAATATGTATATGATGTGATGAACTCATCTATGAGTCTTGAAAATTAGGTGACTAACTTGTTCCTTGAGTGCATGTGTTTAGGGAAAATTATTTATAATTGATGGATACATAGCTTATTGTGATTATGTGTTTAAAATGACCGGTAAGTTTACTTTCCGTTGCACAAACTTACTAAGCATGTTATGCTTACCCCATTTTTACTTTTCCCTTTCTTATAGAGCTTTTGGACTCGTGAAGGTTGGAGGACAGTGGGAGTTTGATCGCACTCTCGGCAATCTCATTTTGGGTACAAAAGAACCATTCATTTTGATATAATGGAATGTATAGGGTAACTTATCTTTTTGTTATATGTGTTGTTTAAGTCACTTTGTATATGGCCATGAGACATGGCTCATATTTTACTATTAGGTTGTAACCCTTATTAATCATGTATGCATGCAATGTGTTCATGTTGATGTGGTTGCTTGAGAATGATGGATGTAAGGTATAGCATGTTTATTTGGTGAATGATCTATAACCAATGACTATGGCCAGAACAATGTTATAAATGTATAAACTTGGAAAGAAGGATATAAAAACCTAGAGATTATGAATTGGTATGAAAAGACTAAGAAATGCATGTCAAAATTGATATAGTGCACGGAGGCATTAGGGGCATAATTCCATCATGGATTTGGATATTGAAGTAATTTAAATGTGTTTTGTTGTATGCTGAGAACATGTATAAATGATTGAGTCTTAAAGGGCAGCAAAAAGGCTTGGAAACTAGCCCAGAATTTGTCCACACGGGTAGATATACAAGTATGTGTCTAAGCCGTGTGTGACACACTATCTACCCCATAGGCGTGTCGTTCGGCCGTGTGTCCCCTGCACCCTAATTATACAAGTTAGAATGCCCAATAGTAAACACACGGGCTAAGACACGGGCATGTGTCTTAACCGTATGAGAGACACAGCCTAACCACATAGGCGTGTACTTTGGCCGTGTGAAATCTACACCATTTTATGAAAAATTATTTAATTTTATTTGGCCACACAGCCTGGCCACACGGGCATATGACACGACCGTGTGACCTTATTTTGATCTGACGTCATAGTCAGAGAGTTACACGGCTTGAGGACACAGGCGTGTCCCCTTTCTCACACGGGCGTGTAACTCTGTATTTAAGGAAATCTCTTAAGTTTTTCTAAAGTTCCCGATTGGGTCCCGAACTATTTCTAATGTATGTTTTGGACCTCGTAAGTCCATACAAGGGACGTTTCTATACGTTTGAATGACTTTTGAATTGAAAGAAATTTTATAGCCCGATTTTGCATGAATATTTATATGTATATTCGGTAATGCCTCGTACCCTATCCCGACTTTGGGTATAGGTAAGGAGTGTCACATTTATGGTATCAGAGCTACAGTTTAGTCGATTCTCAGAATAACGTGGTACGTATCAAGTCAAGCTGTACATGCCATTATACAAGTTATGATAGTGTGGCATCTCCAAACCATTTTAAATGCATTTGCATATAGTAAATGTCTTCCAACCAAGCCTGAGATGAGTCTGAGAAAGCCGTGAGCCATGCTCCAGCTTTCATACAGCAAGCCACGTCTGGAAGTAGTAGGAGGCCCATGTTTAGGGGCCGGAAAGAGGCAAAGGTAGCCTTTTTCAAAATAATGGATGAGTAGTTTGGTGAGTACATAAGAACCAACACTACTATACCGCGACCTCCTCCACCCCCTACCCGATCTGAAGAAGAAGTACCACAAGGTATGGCGCCAGTAAAGGTAAAGCTCCAAGAGATAAACTGAGGAAATATGGAGCTGAAGAGTTTAGGGCTACAATAGACGATGATCTTGAAAGGGCTAACTTCTGGCTTGAGAACACTGTACGAGTTCTTGATGAACTATCGTGTACCTCTGAAGAATGTATGAAATGTGTGGTATCCCTCCTGAAAGACACTACATATCACTGGTAGAAGACTATATCCTTAGTGACACCGAGGGAGAATATTACATGGGAGTTCTTCCGAGCTGAATTTAAAAAGAAGTATATTAGTCAAAGGTTCTTGGATCTGAAGAGAAAGGAATTTCTAGAACTTAAGCAAGGAGATTGGACTGTGGTAGAATACGAACGGGAGTTTGTCAGACTGAGCCAGTATGCTCAAGAGTGGATTTAAACTGAAGTAGAAATGTGCAAGTGCTTCAAAGAATGGTTAAACGAGGATGTTAAATTGTTGCTTGGGATCTTTGAGATAAGAGAATTTATAGTGTTGGCTGATAGAACTAAGAAAACTGAAGAGTTAAGTAATGAAAAAAAACAAGCAGAGAGGAAAGCTCGAGTTCTAAGTAAGAGATTCATAGGTAAGACATATACATCTCCTACAAAAAAGTCGAGAAGCTACCAGGAACCCTCCAATTCATCAGTGGGATATTCAGGTAAAACAAGAACTTCTAAGTGCCCTAATCCGCAGTCTTCATCTCCCATAAGAACTAGTGTGGGGAGTGTGGGAAACCAAAAGCTGCGGCATAATAGTTGTAATAAGTTTCACTTTAGAGAGTTTCAGATGAGGAGTAGGGCATGTTATAGGTGTGGTTCTCTTGACCACTTCCTTAAGGATTGCCCGGAACAAGATGACAAAGAGGTTAAGCCAAACATGAAACCGAATGCTCTTATCTTTCGGGGCAAACCTTCAAGATACCTTGGAAATGCCAATGGAGGTCGTAGTGTTGCAAAGGACTCTATTGCCAAATCAGAGGCTCAAGCCCTGACAAGAACTTATGCTATACGTGCTAGAAAGGAAGCCTCAGCTCCTGATGTCATTACGGGTACATTTTCTCTTTATGATATTCCTGTTGTTGCTTTTGATTGACCCGAGGTCAATGCATTCGTATGTCTACATGAAATTGGTGTCTAATAAAAAGTTACCTGTAGAATTTACGAAATACGTAATTAAGGTATCAAATCTGTTAGGCAAACATGTACTAGTTGAGAAAGTATGCAAGAAATGACCTTTAATGATTAAAGGTCATTGTTTTCCAGCTGATCTAATGTTGTTGCCATTTGATGAGTTTGATGTTATTTTAGGTATGGATTGGTTGACACTACATGAAGCTATAGTAAATTGTAGACAAAAGGTCATTGAAATGAGGTGTGAAAATGGCGAAACTCTTCGGGATAAACCAGATGAATCATACGTACCTGCCATTATGATTTCCTTTATGTCAGCTCAAAAATGGTTGAGAAAGGGATGTGAAGCCTACCTAGCTTATATGTTGTATACTAAGAAATTTGAATTGAAAGTTGAATCAGTGCCAGTAGTGTGCGAATACCCAGATGTCTTTCCGGAGGAGTTACTAGGAGTACCTCCTGTTAGAGAAGTCGAATTTAGCATTGACCTAGTGCCAAGAACAGCACCTATTTTGATTGTTCCGTATCGAATGGCTCCGATGGAATTAAGAGAGTTAAAATCTCAGTTATAGGAATTGACAGATACAGGTTTTGCGAGACCTAGTTTCTCTCCTTGCGGTGCACTAGTACTATTTGTGAAAAAGAATGATGGTTCTATGAGACTTTGCATCGATTATTATCAACTCAACAAGGTGACAATCAAGAACAAATACCCATTCCCAAGGATTGATGATCTGTTTGACCACCCGAGAGGAGCAACAGTATTTTTAAAGATAGACTTGAGATTCTACTATTACCAGCTGCGAGTTAAAGAATCAGATGTGCCCAAAACTACTTTTCGAACAAGGTATGGTCATTATGAATTTCTTGTTATGCCGTTTGGGCTAACGAATGCTCCCACAGTATTTATGGACTTAATGAACTGAATCTTCTGACCATACTTGGATAAGTTTGTTGTAGTGTTTATTGATGACATACTGATTTACTCTTACGATGAATCCAAGCATGTTGAACACTTGAGGACAGTTTTGCAAACTTTGAAAGATAAACAACTATATGCTAATTTCAGCAAAAGTGAATCCTGGCTTAAAGAAGCTGGGTTTTTGGGACATACTGTTTTAGGTGATGGCATTAGAGTTGACCCAAGTAAGATTGCGGCTATCGTCAAATGGAAACCGTCGAAGAACGTGATAGAAGTTAGAAGGTTTTTAGGCTTGGTTGGCTAGTACAGATGATTTGTTAAAGGATTTTCTATGATCGCCACTCCAATGACCAAGTTAAGTTTGAGTCGTCAGAAAAGTGTCAACAATGCTTTGAGAAACTAAAGGTGTTACTGACCGAAGCACCAGTTTTGGTACAACCCAAGCTAGGTAAAGAATTCATGATTTATAGTGATGCATCCTTGCATGGTTTGGGATGTGTACTCATGCAAGATGGTAAGGTGGTAGCCTAGGTTTCAAGGCAAGTGAAACCTCACGCGAAGAACTACCCGACACATGACTTGGACTTGGCCTCCATTGTTTTTGCGTTAATGATTTGGAGACACTATCTATATGGTGAGAAGTGTCGGGTGTTCACCAATTATACAAGAAAATCATTGTTTTCCTAGAGAGCTATGGGTACATGGCTGGCTTTGTTCGAAGATGGCTCGATCCTAGAAGAGTTGAGAACTAGACAGACATTTCTTCAATAGATTTGCGATGGCCTGAAAGTCGATAAAGAGTTACAAGTTAAATGAGCTCAATACAAGTCTAATAGTGAACCGGATTTTCAGATTGACTCCGGTGGTTGCTTGAGGTTTCATGGTAGAATTTGTGTTTTGAACGACGTCGAGTTGATTCAGAATATTCTATATGAGGCGCATAGCGATTGTTTATCAGTCCACCCGAGTATTACAAAGATGTATAATGATTTGAAGAAATCGTATTGGTGGAATGGCATGAAAAAGGATAACTCAGAGTTCGTATCGAAATGTCTGATTTGTCAACAGTTAAAGGGTGCCTTCAGGGTTACTTCAACCTCCGTATTACTATAGACTTTATGAAAGGATTGCCTTTGACGCCAAAGAAGAAAGATGTCGTCAGGGTCGTAGTTGACAGGTTGACTAAATCAGCTCATTTTATATCGGTACGAACTGATTTGTTGCCTGATAAGTTAGTCGAGTTGTACGTTACTGAAATTGTGAGATTTCACGAAGTACCATTGTCGATTATTTTGGATAGAGATCCAAGGTTCACTTCTCAGTTTTGGAAGAAGTTATAAGAAGCCTTGGGTACCAAGCTAAACTTTAGTACTTCTTTCCATCCACAAACCGATGGCCAATCTGAGAGAATGATTCAGACCCTAGAAGATATGCTCAGGTGTTGTGTTCTTGAATTCCAAGGCAGTTGGGAAAAGTACTTACCATTGATAGAATATGCCTACAACAATAGTTATTAATCAAGTTTGAAAATGGTGCTTTACGAGGCTTTATATGGGCGTAAATTTCGAACACTCCTATATTGGACTGAGCTTAAAGAAAACAAGATTCATGGGGTTGATTTAATTAAGGTGACTGAGGAAAAGATAAAGATTATTCGTGATAGTTTGAAAGCTACTTTTGACAGGCAGAAATCTTATGCTGAATCGAAACGAAAGGAAATTGAGTATCAAGTTGGTGATAAGGTATTTCTAAAAGTGTATCCGTGGAAAAAGGTCCTGAGATTTGGAAAGAAAGGCAAATTAAGTTTATTTTTTATAGTGCCATATGAGATTACTGAAAGGATTAAGATTTGGAAAAAGGCCATGATGTGTTCCATATGTCCATGTTGCGTCGTTATCGATCTGACCCCTCACATGTAATTCACCAACAGAGGTGGAGATTTGTTTGGATATGACTTACAAAGAGGAATCGATTAAGATACTAGTTCGAGAAGTCAAATAGTTAAGGAACAAGAATATTGCTCCCATGAAATGCATGGAGTTGAAAAGGCTACATGGGACCTGAAGAGACTATGAGAAACCAATATCTGAACCTTTTTACTGGTAAGATTTTCGATGACAAAAATCCCTAATGGGGGAGAGCGGTAACATCCCGATCTAGGGCCTAATCGGCACAGTGGTTTCGAGACCACGTATCTAAAATAGAAATAATTATTTCATGATTATTATGAGGTCTAGAATGAGAATATATGCTTGCGAAAAAACATGGAGAAATTATATGCCTAAGATGCTCAATTTGACATTAGGGACCAAATTGAAAAATATGCAAAACTTGAATTCTAGAAGTTATTAGCATAAAATTGAGTTAGATTATAAATTAGAGGTCCTCAAATAGCAATTTGACCAAGTTTTAAAAATTTGGACAAAAATGGGCATACATGGATAAAATTTCAAGGAAAGGCCTTAAGGGCATTTATGTCTTTTGGTAAATAAAAGAAATAAAAGGGAAAAAGAAGTGAAAATCTTCTCCATCTTCTTCAAGGTAGCGCCGAAAATTCTAAGGACCATAGCTAGGGTTTTCTTCAACTTTCAAGCTTGATAATAAGTGCTCTCTAGCCCATTTTTTATGTTCTTTATATTTTTGAGATCTATTTAGCCCAGACAGGTAATCTATTGATCTCATTATGGAAAGGATTTAGCCCGGACAAGTAATCCTAGAATGAGCCTATTAAGTACATGTTTTAATTAGGATTTAGCCTGAACTGGTAATCCTAGTTGACTGGATTTAACCTGGACTGGTAATCTAGATTAGACTCTGTATGGAATTCTTTTTCATATAAAGGATTTAGCCAGGACTGGTAATCCGACAAAGCTCTTAGTGTACATGGTACAACTAGAATTTAGCCTGGACTGGTAATTCTCCAGTAAAAGATGCGGCTCTAGAGTGTACCAGATAGGGCACTACTGGAGATAATTGACAGTTAATAAAATAGTACATCTAAAACGTACTAAGTGATGAAATATCCATCAGGAATCCAATGATTCACTGGATAAAACATTTGTAAATGACATGAGGAATACGAAATTGAATATGTATATGATGTGATGAGCTCATCTATGAGTCTTGAAAATCATGTGACTAACTTGTTCCTTGAGTGCATGTGTTTAGGGAAAATTATTTATAATTGATGGATACATGGCTTATTGTGATTAAGTGTTTATAATGACCGGTAAGTTTACTTTCCCTTATACAAACTTACTAATCATGTAATGCTTACCCCTTTTTTACTTACCCCTTTCTTATAGAGCTTTTGGACTCGTGAAGGTTGGAGGATAGTGGGAGTTTGATTGCACTATCGGCAATCTCGTTTTGGGTATAAAAGAACTATTCATTTTGATATAATGGCATGTATAGGGTAACTTATCTTTTGGTTATATGTATCATTTAAGTTAGCCAAGTGTAAAGGCCCATAATGTTCGATAAGTCATTTTGTATATGGCCACGAGACATGGCTCATATTTTACTATTGGGATGTAACCCTTATTAATCATGTACGCATGCAATGTGTTCATGTTGATGTGGTTGCTTGAGAATGATGGATGTAAGGTATAGCATGTTTATTTGGTGAATGATCTATGATCAATGAGTATGGCCACAACAATGTTATAAATGTGTAAAGTTGGAAAGAATGATATAAAAAACTAGAGATTATGAATTGGTATGAAAAGATTAAGAAATGCATGTCAAAATTGAGATAGTGCATAGAGGCATTAAAGGTATAATTTCATCATGGATTTGGATATTGGAGTAATTTAAATATGTTTTGTTGTATGGTGAGAAATGTATAAATGAGTGAGTCTTAAAGGCTGGTAAAAAGGCTTGGAAAATAACCCAAAATGTGTCCACACAGGCATGTGTCTAGGCAGTGTGTGACACACGGTCTGCCCCATGGGCATGTTGTTCGATCGTGTGTCCCCTGTACCCAAATTTTACAAGTCAGAATGCCCAGTAGTAAACACACGGACGTGTGTCTTAGCCATGTAATAGGCACGGCCTAACCACATGGGCGTGTATTTTGGCCATGTGAAGTCTGCACCATTTTATGAAAAATTATTTAAGTTTATTTGGCCACACAGCCTGGCCACACGGGAATGTGACACGATCATGTGACCTTATTTTGTTGCTGACATCATAGTTAGAGAGTTACACGACCTGAGGGCACAAGCATGTCAATAGCACATGGGCGTTTCCCCTTTCTCACACTGGCGTGTGACTCTGTATTTTAGGAAATCTCCCATGTGACACCCCGAATGTGACCCTAGTCGGAGAGTGGTTTCGGGACCACGAAACCGAGTCACAAGAATAATTAAGTGTTATATTCCGTACTTATTGTATGTGGAATTGGTATGCGTAAATATTTCGTGTCTCGATTTTTATTAATTAGGTGCTAAATTATAAGAAAGGACTTAGTAGTGAACTTTGAAAGTACGATAGGAAAATAGGTGATGACTAATTAAAGCATGCATGCAAAATAATGGACTTGCATGTCAAATTCCCCTTTTACAAGTAATGGCCGCCATGACAAAGAATATGGGTCAAACATGTCATGAAACATGTTTTGTTGGGCATTAGGGAGAAATAGTAAACAAATAAGCATGGGTAAGAAAAGAATGAAAAAAAAAAATGTGTGTGAGAGAGTGGCATACCCCATTGCCGTGAGTTGTAGAGAAGGAAAGAAAAAATTTTGTTCATCCTTTCTTTGAGCCAAAACTAAGGAAGAAGGAGGATTTTGCTTCATGCTTGGTTTGGAAGAGATCTAGAAGGAGATTTGGCTAAGTTTGCATCAAGATTAAGGTATGTATGAGGTTGTGTTGGGAGTTTCATGCATGTTTTGGTTGCTAACTTGATGTGCATGTTAGCCATGGCTCAAATCTTTGGTATGCCATGGAAATGGTATTTGGCCAAAGTTGTTATAGTGATAAAGCCATTGCATGCTAAGTGTGAAGCTTGATGATGATGCATGCAATGATGGATTTTCTACTCATGAGTAAGATTTTGAGTTTTCTTTGTTTTATCATGATTAAAGTTGAAAAGGAGCATGATTGTCATACTTGGCCATGATGCATTCTTGAGCATGATTCATGCTTCTTGCATGTTAGTTAAAAGTTTGTGTTTTGGATGGCTATGGACACTTTGAAAATTCGCCATGCTCATATATGCATATATATGATTGCACATTTTGTTTGGTTATGAACTAAGTGATGAATATATTGATTTAAAGAAGAAAATGTGGAAGAATGCTTGTGAAATTGCAAGCACAATTCGGCCTAGCACACATATAAGTGCTTGATGCTATATTATAAGTTTTGGGCCACAATGTGCAAGCATTAATTAGTAGATTGCATGCTGTTTTTGTGAGGTATTATGCAAATTTTGACCTCAACAAGTACATGAATATTCGCCTTGGGTAGCCCATTGAAGGCCTTAGCATTTCCTTGATGTTCAAACAAATTGTATTGAATTGCTTGATGTAGTATAAAATGTGCATGACCATTGTGTATTCAAGCTAAAGAGTGGCCATATGACCATCTAAAATCCTTGTCATATTCGCCATAAGCAAGCACAATGAGGTTTTAATAAATTGAATTTGTTTGAATTAGCTCAAGAGCCAAGAGGGCCACAATTGGACAAGGGGAAGGAAAAGGTGATCGAATAGCCGAAAAAGCCGTTCGACAACATCCGAGGTAAGTCCTCAAGAAGTGACCTTACTTGAATTATGTGAGATGAAATATGGATGTGTATGATTATTGATTATGTGTGTATGAGTATTTGAATTCCACCCGGGCTAAGTCCCGAAGGCGAATATGCTAATGATATTAATTGTGTTTGAGCCTTAGTAACGAAAATGAAATATGTATGTCCAATGATTATTGATGTATGTGTGCATGAGAAATTGAATGATATCCGGGCTAAGCCCGAAGACAATTATGCTGGAAATTATATCCGGTTAAGACCAAGGCAATTGTGCTAGTGGTTATATCCGGGCTAAGGCCCAAGGCATTCGTATGAAGTTATTCTATCCGGCTAAGACCAAGGCATTTGTGCACGTGATTATATCCGGTTATATTCCGAAGAATCTTGGGCTGGAGGTGAGTGTTGGTTGCTGAAATGAATTTAATTAGTACACTCGGACAGCCCAAAGGATAAGGTACGTTATATGTGCATTGGAAAGTCGACGTGTTTGAGCAACATTCGCTCAATCGACTAATGAATTTCAGTTATTGAATTGATTGATGCTTTGCGAACTTATACAATGATGAAGTATGAAGTAAGAATGTGTATTAATGAAATGATGCATTTGGCTATGTGAATGTATTGCTGTAAATTATAGTTCATTATATTCCTTGAGACTTACTAAGCATAAAAATGCTTACCCGTTGCTTTGGCTCTTAGTTTTCTAGATTTCGCTCAAGGCAATCGGATTTGGGATCGTTGAAGTCAAGTCATCCACACTATCAAGCCTCCATTTTGGTATAAATTTTGTTTGAACTTGAGATGGCATGTATAGGACTACCCCTTGTTTGTTAAATATGTTGTAATGTAAGTATGTACGGCCGTGTAAAATGGCTCGAAAAGGAAGTATGAACTTAGACTAATTGTGGGTTGTATGTATATATTTTGTGTCATGATGTGGCTATGGCTTGAAATGAGAATGTTGGTCATATGATCAGCCATTGGCACGGTTAAAATGATCATATATGAACCTATGTATGGTAAGGCTAGTTGAATCATGGAGACCACCAAATAGGTGAGTCCTATCTTAAAACAGATGCTGCCAGCTGCAGTGGCGTGAATGTGAAAAATCACCAAAATTCATAGGAATGGAATTAGATAGTGAATAAGCTATGTAAATGAACCTTGATGAGTCTATTTTCATATGGAAGAAATGAAATGGTCATAGGAGTTACAGGTTAAGAGATATTAAAGCTATTGTGAGACAGGGCCAGAATGGTTTCTGGGTTCCCTGTCGCAACTTTAAAAATTCACTATAAATTATCCAAAAAGAATTAGGAGATATATCTTATATGTACAGATTCCATTTTGAGTCTAGTTTCATTAGAAACAAACGACACCAGAATTAAAGCCCTGTACAGAGAGATATTCAAGTTATACCGCGCGAAGGTCGGAGCAGTCGATCCCTGTAACAGGGGTAACTTTAACTAATAAACTGTACCAATTGGCCCGACCAAAATCCTAGAAATAAATCCATGGATGGATATATGAGTCTAAATTCAGGAAAATTTACGAAACCAGTTTCCGAGTTTTGAAACTCGAGATATGATTTTAAGGCGACAGTGACGCAGTTTTCCAGCCTGACTGGAAATGTCAAATTGGTGGGCAAAAACATGTGAACTTGGTTTGTTAACCCTCGGGTCCGACACGGCGATGGTCTCGGGTTTTGGGGTGTTACAATTTTATTGGTATCAGAGCCACGGTTTAGTCGATTCTAGGACTACCGTGATGTGTTTGGGGTCTAGCTATACATGCCATTAAATGATGAATCGATAGTGTGATGAATTCGACAATTTGACTTCATGATTGTTTATAGCAATGGATCCCGATCCCAACCGAAGCGATAGCTGATGATGTGGAGAGTGTGGCGCTGCTCCGCGCAAGAAGGGACAGCGCCGGCGGACTCTCAACCTATGGCCAGTAATCCTAATGATGAGGCTAGGCAAGCCTTTTATAGTGTGATGAACGAATGGTTCAATCAATACATTCGAACCAACACTACTGTTCCACCACCTCCATTCCCGATTTAATGCAACCCCTCAAGACCTACAATACCTCGGTGGATCGACCCAATAAGGTCGGGTAAGCCCCAATCGATAGGATTCGAAAACATGGGGCCACTGAATTTAAGGCTACGGATGATGATGATGCCGAAGCGAGCTGAATTATGGTTAGATAACACTATCCGGTGCTTGATGAGCTATCCCATACACCGATGAGTGCTTAAAGTGTACCATCTCCTTGCTACGCGAGTCCGCCTACTATTGGTGGAGTACTCGACTTGTGGTGCCTAGAGAGCAAGTGACTTGGGAATTCTTTCTAACCGAAGTTCGAAAAAAGTATATCATCGAGATTCATCGACCAAAAGCGGAGGGAGTTCCTTGATCTTAAGCAAGGTTCTATGTCCGTTACCGACCACGAACGAAAGTTTGTGAGGCTTAGCCAGACGCTGCGAGAATGCATTTCGTCCGAAGCTATTATGTGCAAACGCTTCGAGGATGGGCTGAATGATGATATAAGGATGTTTGTTGGCATTCTCGAGATACGAGAGTTCGTAGTACTTGTTGAGCGAGCTTGTAAAGTCAAGAGCTTAGAAAGGAGAAACAAAAGCTGATGTGGGATTGGAGAATTCGAAAGAGGTCCTCGGAAAGTCTCTTCAACAAGCATCAAGAGATTTCGAGATGATGCGAGCGGTCTAGAGGCGTTTGGGATTTTCTAGACGAGGACGCGATCGACCCCTGTGACCACACGAGTCACCTCGATTGCGGTGGCGGAAATGATCGCCGAGAGAGGACGGAGTGTCCACATTGTGGCAAATGGCATTCGGGAGCTGTTGGTTTCGTGATCGCTCCCGCTATAAGTGTGGATCGGCCGACCATTTTATGAAGGATTGCCCGAGGATGCATGAGCAGTAATGCAAGTCGAGTGCAAACCCGGTGCTACCATCGCCGAGGTAGGCCACCTAGAAATATGGGCAATGTCGGTGGCGGTCGAGAGGATCTAGAGATGCTACCATCGATCTCGAGGCTCGTGCTCTGCTAGGACTTATGCCACACGCGCACGCCGAGGATGCCGCCTCTCCGGATGTTATTACCGGTACTTTCACTCTTTTCAATACAAATGTAATTGCTTTGATTGACCCCGGTTCTACTCATTCTTATATATGTGAAACCTTAGCATCCAAAGAAGACTTTGCCCATTGAGTCTCATCGAGTTTGTAATTCGGTGTCAAACCCTTGGGTCATTACGTGCTTGTTAACAAAGTGTGCAAGAAAAGTCCCTAGTGTTCCGAGGTTCTTGTTTTCCGGCGGACTTAATGCTTTTGCCATTCGATGAGTTCGATGTTATTCTTGGTTTGGATTGGTTGACCATGCACGATGCGGTTGTAAATTGCAAGAGCAAGACTATCGATTTGAGGTGCGAATAATGAAATAATTCGGGTTGAGTCCACGGACTTAAAGGGTTGCCACCGTAATATCGCCGACGTTGGCCCGTAAATATGTAAGAAAAGGGTGCGGCGTACCTTGCGCACGCATCGATGACAAGGAATCGAGAAGAAACCCGAATCTGTGCCCGTGGTTTGTGAATACCGGATGTTTTCCCAAGAATTGCCGGTTTACCACTGCTCGAGAAATAGAATTTGGCATCGAATTGGTACCTGGTACCACCCCAATTTCGATAGCTCCGTATCGTATGGCACCAACGGAATTGAAGGAGTTGAAAACTCAGTTGCAAGAATTGGTGGATAGAGGTTTTGCTCGCCCGAGTTTTTCGCCTTGGGTGCGCCGGTGTTGTTCGTGAAGAAGAAGGATGGAACCATGCGACTATGCATCGACTATCGTCAGCTTAACAAAGCGACGATAAAGAACAAATATCCGTTGCCACGTATTGATGACTTGTTCGATCAACTGAAGGGAGCCTCGGTGTTCTCGAAAATAGATTTGAGATCGGGCTACTATCAATTGCGAATCCGAGATTGAGGACGTGCCCAAGACCGCCTTGTAAGCGAGATATGGTCACTATGAGTTCTGGTGATGCCGTTTGGGCTCACTAATGCCCTCGCGGTATTTATGGATTTAATGAATCGAATCTTTAGACCATATTTGGATCGATTAAGTAGTCGTGTTCATTGATGACATCTTGGTCTATTCAAGAAATGAGACCGAACATCTTTGAACACTGCGGTTAGTGCTTGCAAATTTTACGGGACAAGCAATTATATGCTAAGTTCAGCAAGTGTGAGTTCGGTTAGAGAGGTAAGCTTCTTGGGTCATGTGGTATCAGATCGGTATTCGAGTCGACCGAATAAAATTTCAGCCATACTAAATTGGAAGCCTCGAGAAATATTATCGAGGTTCAAGCTTTTGGGGCTTGCGGTTATTACCGACGATTTGTAAAGGCTTCTCAACGATAGCCACGCCGATGACGGCTACTCCAAAAGGATGTTAAGTTCGAATGGACGGAGAAATGCCAAAAAGCTTCGATCAACTGAAAACTTATTTGGTGAAGCCCCAATTCTAGTGCAACCCGAGTCCGCAAGGAGTTTGTCATCTATAGCGACGCTCTCTACTTGGGTTAGGTTGCGATTAATGCAAGAAGGTCGAGTTGTGGCCTGCGCGCCGAGGCAATTAAAGCCACATGAGAAAAATTATCCGACTCATGATCTCGAATTGGCCGCCATCGTATTCGCCTTAAAGATTTGGCGACATTACTTATTCGGTGAAAGGTGCCATGTATACTCGGATCACAAAAGTCTCAGTATTTGATGACCCAACGAGACTTAAATCTGCGACAAAGACGTTGGCTCGAGCTGTTAAAGGATTATGAGCTGATCATTGACTATCACCGGGAAAGGCGAATGTAGTTGCGGATGCCTTGAGTCGTAAATCGTTATTCACTTTACGAGCGATGAATGTGCACTTGTCTATCCGATCCGACAGTGTGTTAGTGGCTGAAATGAAAGCCAAACCATTATTGACACACCAAATTCGAGAAGCTCAGAAAGTCGATGACGAGTTGGTTGCAAAACGGGCCGCGTGTGTTCCGAACAAGGACTCGGAGTTTCAAATCGACGATGACGATTGTTTGAGGTTCAAAAGTCGTCTGTGTGTCCCAAAGAATTCGGAACTCATTTCGATAATTCTGAATGAAGCCCATTGTAGCCGAATGGCAATCCACCCGGGGAGTACGAAGATGTACAATGATTTGAAACGTCGATTTTGGTGGCATGGTATGAAGCGAGACATCTCCGACTTTGTTTCAAGATGTTTAATATGTCAACAAGTGAAAGCGGAACATCGGTGCCTTGAGATTACTTCACCAATCACGATACCCGAGTGGAAATGGGATCGAGTCACAATGGACTTTGTATCCGGACCGCCATTGTCGCAAGTAAGAAGGATGCGGTTTGGGTCGTGGTAGATCGATTGACTAAGTCGGCCCACTTTGTCCCCCAGACGCACGGATTTTCAATGGACAAATTAGCGGAATTGTACGCTTTCAGATTGTGAAATTACACGGGTGCCTATTTCTATCGTGTCGGATAGAGATCCGAGATTTACCTCGCGGTTTTGGAAAAAGTTGCAAGAAGCTTTGGGTACCAAGTTGCATTTCAAGACCGCCTTCCACCCCCAAACCGATGGTCAATCTGGCGGGTAATTCAGATACTTGAGGATATGTTAAGATGTTGCGTCCTCGAGTTTAGTGGTTCATGGGAGCGGTATTTGCCGTTGATTGAATTCGCTTACAACAACAAACTTTCAATCGAGTATTAAGATGGCACCCTACGAGGCTTTGTGCGGCGTAAATGCCGTACACCATTGTTTTGGACCGAGCTTGGTGAAAGCAAGATTTTCGGGTGGATTTGATTAGGGATGCCGAATGAAAGTGAAAGTAATCCGTGAAAGTTTGAAGATAGCCTTCGATCGTCGAAGTCGTGACGCGGATATGAAGCGTAAGGATATCGAGTATCGTGGGTGATCAAGTGTTCCTCAAGGTATCGCCTTGGAAAAAATACTCGTGTTCGGTAGTAAGGGCAAGTTGAGCCCGAGGTTCATTGGGCCATATGAGATATCGAGCGAGTCGGTCCGGTGGCATATCGTTTGATTTTGCCCCGAACTCAAAAAGGTTCACGATGTCTTCCACGTTCGATGCTTCGACGTTATAGATCCGATCCATCGCACGTGATTAGTCCATCGAAATTGAAATTCAAGCTAATATGAGTTATGAGGAAGAACCAATTCGTATCCTATCACGAGAAGTGAAAGAGTTGCGAAACAAGCGGGTTCCGCTAGTGAAAGTGTTATGGCTCAAGCACGGGATAGAAGAAGCTACTTGGGAGACCGAGAACTCAATGAGAGAGCGATATCCGAACCTATTTACGGTAAGCTTTTGGGGACGAAAATCTCTTGAGTGGGGAGAGTTGTGACACCCGAATGTGACCCTAGTCGGAGAGTGGTTTGGGACCACGAAACCGAGTCACAAGAATAATTAAGTGTTATATTCCGTACTTATTGTATGTGGAATTGGTATGCGTAAATATTTCGTGTCTCGATTTTTATTAATTAGGTGCTAAATTATAAGAAAGGACTTAGTAGTGAACTTTGAAAGTACGATAGGAAAATAGGTGATGACTAATTAAAGCATGCATGCAAAATAATGGACTTGCATGTCAAATTCCCCTTTTACAAGTAATGGCCGGCCATGACAAAGAATATGGGTCAAACATGTCATGAAACATGTTTTGTTGGGCATTAGGAGAAATAGTAAACAAATAAGCATGGGTAAGAAAAGAATGAAAAAAAAAAATGTGTGTGAGAGAGTGGCATACCCCATTGCCGTGAGTTGTAGAGAAGGAAAGAAAAAATTTTGTTCATCCTTTCTTTGAGCCAAAACTAAGGAAGAAGGAGGATTTTTGCTTCATGCTTGGTTTGGAAGAGATCTAGAAGGAGATTTGGCTAAGTTTGCATCAAGATTAAGGTATGTATGAGGTTGTGTTGGGAGTTTCATGCATGTTTTGGTTGCTAACTTGATGTGCATGTTAGCCATGGCTCAAATCTTTGGTATGCCATGGAAATGGTATTTGGCCAAAGTTGTTATAGTGATAAAGCCATTGCATGCTAAGTGTGAAGCTTGATGATGATGCATGCAATGATGGATTTTCTACTCATGAGTAAGATTTTGAGTTTTCTTTGTTTTATCATGATTAAAGTTGAAAAGGAGCATGATTGTCATACTTGGCCATGATGCATTCTTGAGCATGATTCATGCTTCTTGCATGTTAGTTAAAAGTTTGTGTTTTGGATGGCTATGGACACTTTGAAAATTCGCCATGCTCATATATGCATATATATGATTGCACATTTTGTTTGGTTATGAACTAAGTGATGAATATATTGATTTAAAGAAGAAAATGTGGAAGAATGCTTGTGAAATTGCAAGCACAATTCGCCTAGCACACATATAAGTGCTTGATGCTATATTATAAGTTTTGGGCCACAATGTGCAAGCATTAATTAGTAGATTGCATGCTGTTTTTGTGAGGTATTAGTGCAAATTTTGACCTCAACAAGTACATGAATATTCGCCTTGGGTAGCCCATTGAAGGCCTTAGCATTTCCTTGATGTTCAAACAAATTGTATTGAATTGCTTGATGTAGTATAAAATGTGCATGACCATTGTGTATTCAAGCTAAAGAGTGGCCATATGACCATCTAAAATCCTTGTCATATTCGGCCATAAGCAAGCACAATGAGGTTTTAATAAATTGAATTTGTTTGAATTAGCTCAAGAGCCAAGAGGGCCACAATTGGACAAGGGGAAGGAAAAGGTGATCGAATAGCCGAAAAAGCCGTTCGACAACATCCGAGGTAAGTCCTCAAGAAGTGACCTTACTTGAATTATGTGAGATGAAATATGGATGTGTATGATTATTGATTATGTGTGTATGAGTATTTGAATTCCACCGGGCTAAGTCCCAAGGCGAATATGCTAATGATATTAATTGTGTTTGAGCCTTAGTAACGAAAATGAAATATGTATGTCCAATGATTATTGATGTATGTGTGCATGAGAAATTGAATGATATCGGGCTAAGCCAAGACAATTATGCTGAAATTATATCCGGTTAAGACCAAGGCAATTGTGCTAGTGGTTATATCCGGGCTAAGGCCCAAGGCATTCGTATGAAGTTATTCTATCCGGCTAAGACCAAGGCATTTGTGCACGTGATTATATCCGGTTATATTCGAAGAATCTTGGGCTGGAGGTGAGTGTTGGTTGCTGAAATGAATTTAATTAGTACACTCGGACAGCCCAAAGGATAAGGTACGTTATATGTGCATTGGAAAGTCGACGTGTTTGAGCAACATTCGCTCAATCGACTAATGAATTTCAGTTATTGAATTGATTGATGCTTTGCGAACTTATACAATGATGAAGTATGAAGTAAGAATGTGTATTAATGAAATGATGCATTTGGCTATGTGAATGTATTGCTGTAAATTATAGTTCATTATATTCCTTGAGACTTACTAAGCATAAAAATGCTTACCCGTTGCTTTGGCTCTTAGTTTTCTAGATTTCGCTCAAGGCAATCGGATTTGGGATCGTTGAAGTCGAAGTCATCCACACTATCAAGCCTCCATTTTGGTATAAATTTTGTTTGAACTTGAGATGGCATGTATAGGACTACCCCTTGTTTGTTAAATATGTTGTAATGTAAGTATGTACGGCCGTGCGAAAATGGCTCGAAAGGGAAGTATGAACTTAGACTAATTGTGGGTTGTATGTATATATTTTGTGTCATGATGTGGCTATGGCTTGAAATGAGAATGTTGGTCATATGATCAGCCATTGGCACGGTTAAAATGATCATATATGAACCTATGTATGGTAAGGCTAGTTGAATCATGGAGACCACCAAATAGGTGAGTCCTATCTTAAAACAGATGCTGCCAGCTGCAGTGGCGTGAATGTGAAAAATCACCAAAATTCATAGGAATGGAATTAGATAGTGAATAAGCTATGTAAATGAACCTTGATGAGTCTATTTTCATATGGAAGAAATGAAACGGTCATAGGAGTTACAGGTTAAGAGATATTAAAGCTATTGTGAGACAGGGCCAGAATGGTTTCTGGGTTCCCTGTCGCAACTTTAAAAATTCACTATAAATTATCAAAAAGAATTAGGAGATATATCTTATATGTACAGATTCCATTTTGAGTCTAGTTTCATTAGAAACAAACGACACCAGAATTAAAGCCCTGTACAGAGAGATATTCAAGTTATACCGCGCGAAGGTCGGAGCAGTCGATCCCTGTAACAGGGGTAACTTTAACTAATAAACTGTACCAATTGGCCCGACCAAAAATCCTAGAAATAAATCCATGGATGGATATATGAGTCTAAATTCAGGGAAAATTTACGAAACCAGTTTCCGAGTTTTGAAACTCGAGATATGATTTTTAAGGCGACAGTGACGCAGTTTTCCAGCCTGACTGGAAATGTCAAATTGGTGGGCAAAAACATGTGAACTTGGTTTGTTAACCCTCGGGTCCGACACCGGCGATGGTCTCGGGTTTTGGGGTGTTACATCCCAAGGTTTTCTAAAGTTCCCAGTTGGGTCCCGAACTATTTCTAGTGTACATTTTGGACCTCGAAGGTCCATACAAGGGATGTTTCACATATGTTTGAATGACTTTTGAATTGAAAGAAATTTTATAGCCCGGTTTTGCATGAACATTTGTATGTATATTTGGTAATGCATCGTACCCTGTCCCGACCTTGGGTATGAGTAGGGGTGTTACATTAATTCTTACTTTACCCAACTTTGAACCCTAAAAACCCTTAATTTTCACTCAAAAACACTTTTACTCACCCACTAAACCTTTCTCAACTATTAAAATCTGTCTAATCCTCTTTACCCTCAAAACCTTTTTTTTTTATCCAAACCCTAAACCTCTCAATCCTCCATTGTGATTTCTATTCCTATACTTGAGAAAAACATCATCAAGCATTTGGTGGAGAAGTAGAAACGGTTGCAAGGAGGATGAGTTAAGTGTATCTATACTCGTTTTATTGTTCCATTGCTTATTGATTATTTTTCTTTGATTGCTTAAAAACTGAATATTAGAAAATTCCACCTATAAGAAGTAAGAAAGCTTCAGTCTGAGAAACTCTAGTAGTTTTCAACCCTAAAAAATTTGAAAACCCAAATATTGAAAAATACTTTTTCGAGTTACAGTGTAGATTAACAAAATTTGGACTCTAGTTAAATACCATTTGTAACATCCTGATTTTGGGCTTAGTCGGAACAGTGGTTTCGCGACCACAAATCCGATGAGGAAAATTTCATTTTTATTATATTTTTATGGTCTACGATTTCATGAAATGATTTCGTGAAAATTTCGTTCGAAAATTTCAAACGTTTGGACGCTCAATTTAGTAAAAAGGACTAAATTGTAAAAAGTGCAAAAGTTGAGTTCTACATGTTAGATGTATCAAATTGTTATGAAATTTTAAATGGGAGGTCCTTAAATGATAATTAAATCATTGTATAACTTGTTGGAAAAAAATGGCCTTGATTGGGTAAATTTTGAAAGAATAGTAAAAAGGGCATTTTGGTCATTTAGGGGTAAAATGAATTAAAGACAAATTTTAAACTCCAAATGTTTCCCTTTCTTCTTGCTACAGCAGAATGTACCAAGAGCAGCCATGGTTAGGGTTTGGCCAAGCTTCCAAGCTTAATAGTAAGTGTTTCGAGCTTCGTTTTTAATGTTCTATGTATTTTTGAAATCTCGGTAACATGATCTGCTCATTTCTACCATTATTTTGAGCTAGGATTTATGTTTAAAAATTTACCCATGAATGATATGCATGTATTTTGATGCTTAATGGTAGAATATGAAGCTTGAAATTGTGTTAAACAACTTTTGCTAAGCGATTTTACTTGAAAACGAGTAAAACGATATAATCGATAAAAATACCTAATGTTCATAAGTACATGTTAGAGTGAGAATCTGATGTTTCCATAGAAGGGAAAAATGATCAGCATGTCATAAAACATAAGAAAATAGGAAGAAGTTTAATTTCTAAACCTTGGGGCAAAAGTGCAAATATGCAAAAATTTATGGGTCGAAATGAAAATTTATAAAAATATGATTTTTAGACCCATATGAATAGTGTGACTAATTAGTAGGCTAAATGTGATATTATAGATCAAGAAAATTGAGATTTGGGCTTAAATCGGGAAAATACAAGGTTATGGACTAGAATGGTAAATTGTCATTTCTGGATTCGAGGTAAGTTTGCACGTAAATAATTTATCAATTCTTTTTATTTTATTATATTTTATTATCATATGAAATACGGAATGATTATTTGTTGTAAATTGCAAATTGAAAAAGGACTATGAATAAATTGTAACATGTTGGAAAGTGAGGAATTTCCCGGTTGAGCCTTCGGAATAGAAACGATACGAATGATCTATTGTGAGGTCACATGTGTAGTACTAAGTGCAGGCTACTACATGTATCGGATAATTAGTCGCATGTGTAGTACGAAGTGCAGGCTACTATGCGTACCAGATAGCTTTGGCTACAAGTGTGAAAATATGTGCAGGCAATTGAGTATCAGTTATTATTCCGAAGAGTTTAACGGGAAAATCGATTATGTAAAAATACATGTCAACATGATTATATGATGAATAAGTGTAGGTATATGTTTAAGAAAATTTGAGCAATATGCTCGATATTTGAGTGAACTTCGATAAGACAAAATGGATTAAGTGAAATTATGTAAGAGTGAATTTTAGTAGTAAAACAGTGTTGGATAGCAGTAATTTTGTGACTTTGAAAATTCACCAAAAATTGTGCAAGTTGAATTAAATTTCAAATAAATTTTGGAATTAAATCTCAATTAGTATATCTTTATATAAAGGAAACAAAGGGAGCAAAAGAGTTGTATATTATGTGATATTCTAATTTTTGTGAGACAGTGTTAGAATGAATTTGAGATCCTCTATTCTGACTTGGAAAAATTGATAAAAATTGTATAAAAATAATTATGGGTTATAATTTATATTCTTATAATCTTTGATGAGTCTAATTTTAATAGAAATAAACGGGAACATTATCCGAGTCTCGTACTATGAGATAAATAAATTTTAGTAAAGAAAGGTCGAAGCTTTCAAACAGCAAACTAGGGGAGAATTTGAATAATAAACTGTACTTATTGGCTGGACCAAAAATTCTTAAAATTTTATGGTGGAAAGATATATGAGTCTAGTTTCTGGGAAAATTTACAATCTTAATTTGGAGTTCCGTAACTCCAGATATAAATGATTTAGTGACTGTGACTCAAGAAAGCAGCTTAACCAGAACATGTGTAAAGGTACAATTGGGTTAGCTTTACTATGGAAAGCATGTTAGTAAATTGCTTATTGTTATTTCATGCGAGCTTACTAAGCGTAAAGCTTACCCCTTCCTTTTCATTTCTTTTAGTTTTGTCAGGTTAGCTCAAGGTTGGAATCGTCGGAGGCAGCATCACACTATCAAGCCAACACCTTGACAGTATAAACACATATGCTAGAATTATCAAGTGAGTGACATGTATAGGGACCTAGTTTTATAACATGTGTTATTATAATTTGGCCAAATTTATTGGTCTTTAGTGAGCTAATGATTCTAACTTATAAATCTAGCTATTTATGTTATGTTTGATATTGGTGATTTGCATATGCTTGTTTGCCATGCATGGTTGGTAATATGTTATGTGTTGTTGTGAATGTTTAAGTCCGTTAACGCCTCGAACCCTATCCCGATGTTGGATATGGGTGAAGGGTGTTACACCATTGTTGGGAGCTATTCTGTATCACCCCCAAGAAACTATAGTAATCTCAATAGTACAAGAAGTCTATGCTTCTTTTTTAAATACCAGGAAATAAGAAAAAGATAAAATTAGGACACAACAATGATGAGAGGAAAAGAGGTGTATATTACCGCTCAAGAGATATGTGAGTTCTATGATGCACCTTACTATAGCAAACACTTCCTTGAAAACATTGATTTAGATAACTTTTAGGATATAGAAATAGAGGATGTCATTAAATACTTAACCAAGGGTAGAGGTACATGGAATTCTAGGCAGCATATGACCTTGCCAACTAACTTCAATCAAGCAATAATATTCTCAGTAACAAAAATGTGAATGCAATTCATAGGCACTAGAATTACATCCGTATTAAATGTTTCTAACATTAATACTTTCTGAGCTATTTTGTTGCGTGGCATTTTCTAGTACAAGTAGATATGTGTGGGAAGATGGATCTATCATCAAATGAGGAGCTGTGCACATGGCCTAAAAGCCAGAATCTTCTTTCCCCACTTGGTGATAGAACTATGTCGAAGGGAAGAAGTTCCGATGGATGAGAATGAACAATTCATGAAGCCAACAAGAAGCATAAGTTGAGATTCATTGTATACGTAATACGTCAAACTTCAAAAAAATAGATTATGAACTGGAATCAGAGGAGGAAAAATAATATTGATGTTCAGATTTTGCTCGTGAAGAAAGAGAAGTCAAAAGCTCAAAGAGGAGAAAGTAAGAGCCTGGAGGAAAAACTTAGAGCCCGGAGGAAAAACTTGATGGAATGATCAGGTGGATGTAGGAAATAGGCCCGATAATCCAAGAATTTGCCCGACTAAATGGATTAAAAGCTCTCAATTACTGGCCAGACATGTTGGCCAAACACAGACACATCATATAGGTGAAGAAGAGGAGGCAACTTCAGAAAATAAGAGTGAAGAATACCTCATGAAAGAAGACGATGACTATGAGACGACATTTCAGCCTCAATATTCTATACCAAAAGGGCCTGTCATCTGAAGCCCAACTCCCCATGCACCTTCAACGAATGGGAGCTCCCACCAGAGATATGGTACGGGATAGGGGAAAGCACCGATAAAAATGAGGCGTTCGTCTCATTTTAATGATTCTGGTGAGGATTAAAACTAAATTTTAGTTTTGTGGGATTGCATAAATTGTTTGATGATTTTTAAATTTTAATTTGTTAGGAGTAGGAGTAATAGTAAATTGTTAGTTTTCTGTTGCAAAAAAGAAAAATTCTATATAGGAACCTCACTTAGAAGTAGCACAACAATTTTGAGCTTGTAAGCATTGGAGAAGTCACCAACGAATAGCCAATAGGATTACCACGAACAATCAGGTAACTTATTTCCTTATCTTTTACAAGGCTACACATTGAGGACAATGTGTTATCTAAAGTGTGGGGGAGTAACATAGAAAATTTATTTTAAAATTTTATGCTTTTCTTTGATTTTTCTTGTCAATTGAGTACTTGAGCTTTTAAAAATACAAGTTATTGGTTAGAAGCATGTACATAGATTGATTGTATTTACGGTAAATATTGCATGATAATAGGTGATTTAAATTTTTTTTATTATACTATTAAGTTCTATATATTACACTGTAAATAGGCATTAAGCAATTGAATGTACTAAATAACATAAAGAATACAAGGAAACAAGCATGATAGTAAGAATGATAAATTCTTGAATTTATGATTGTTTGGTAGACTAAATTTGTGAATATTGAGATACCCAGGGATGACCTAAGTCATTGTTTGGCATACACCTAGAGCCAAAAAACTAACCCTATCTACTCATCTTTAGTACCTATTTTGAGCTAGAAAACCCTTCTTGACGAACGTATATACAAAACCTAAGCTAAAATCATACTTTGTGCTGACCCTTTTCTTTGGTCCTGAATTGCATGATCATAGATGCCTGGTCATGCATATTGAGGAATAAGTAGATACATTAGGGTGGTTTTGTAAAATTTAAGCGATAGGAAAGATTAGTAGAGTATAGTGATTATAGGTTAGCTTTAAAGTGCAAAAAGAAAAGAAATCAAAAAGAAAATTTAACGAGTAGAAAAAATACATGAAAAGTAAAAGCAATTGTGAGTGAGGTACCGTGGAAAAGAAAGAAAAAGTGATAAAGTCACAGTTACAGAAAAACTCAGCCACTATTGTACAAAAAATCATGAGCTAGCCATAGTTAATATATGATACTAAGATTTCCTATAAGGAGATAAAAGAAAGGTGAGAGAAGAAGAAATAAGGTGGTCAGTGAGAAAAAGTCACTAAGGGGGAGAATAGGGGACAATATGATGTGCCAAACTATTTTCGTGCTTGAAACTATTTGATGCTTACTATTCTTGAAATCCACACCTGCCCTAAGTGTCAAAACATTACAACCCAAAAATCCCTATGTGATATAGGTAGACTTATTCACAATTTGAAATCATACTAAATAGTTGCATTTATAACTGTTTGTACTCTACTAGGAGAATCAAATTACTTGTATAATTTATTGATGGATTGCTTGAGACTCTTAATGCTTTTATGCTTTTAAATATACTGGACCTTAGTGTTTGATATCAAAAGTGGTAAGTCAACTAAATATCATGTCAAGATTATGTGTGATTATGAATTGCTTATTCAAGTGCTCTAAAACTAGCACTTGTACCATACTTGTTCAAGGATTGTCTTTTCATTTATTATTTTTGTTTGTGTTTCTTGAAGACAATAAATGACTTAAGAATAGGGGAGTTTGATATGTTGTAATTCGGTGTCGTTGATTAAACTAGTTTCCGCACTTTAGGAACTTGAACATAAGCATTTTAGTTAATGTTTAAATACATTTTCATAAGTTTAGTTAATTTCAATAAAGTGTGTAATTTGAGTCTTTTACTAAACTTAGGGGCTGAATGAGACATACGGGTGAGCTAATATACTTTGTGAGCGTGCAGGAGACCATTAGAAGCCGTGCTAACTCAATACTGGTTGCTATGTTGCAACATGAAGGATTGGATGTCAGAACATAGGACCTGGTGTGTCGTGGCATCGCCTCTGTATAGGAAAAAATTACGAGCCAGGAGTATTTTGGTCTACACAATTAAATGTTAAGTACAAGGGTGAAAACTAACCTACAGTTAAGGACGACGACCACCCTAAAGTCTATAAATAGGCTCATTTAACACCTGTTATAGACACCCTTCAATATTGTATAATTTTCACTTTAGATTTAGTCTTTAGTTTTTCTATTCTCTTAGGCTTAAGTTTTATTCTAGTTCCTATTATTTACTTCTGTAGCGAAATCAAATTTGTGAAATACCATCAAACTTTGTGAGGATTCTGTGCCTAATCTCTAATATAAATTAGGCTTCCTTTAAACTCTATTCCCTTAAATTACTCTTCATGTTTATTCTTTCTATAAAGTTTATATTGTTTATTAGATCCATGAGGAACTAATCCTCTTATGGGGGATTAGCGAGTGGAGGTATGATTAATTAACTATATCTGTCGTAATTTGGTGCAACAATTTAAACTAATTTTCGCACTTTAGGAGCTTGAAAGTAAGCATTTTAATTAGGTTTTAATTATGTTTTTGTAAGTTTTCTTAAAGTTAATGAAATGTGCAAATTGAGTTTTTTATTGACCTTAGGTGACGAATAAGGCCTAATAGTGAGCTAATGAACTTTGTAAGTGTGCAGGAGACCATTAGAAGGCATATTAAACCGATATTGGTCACTATGTCGCAATGTGAAATGACCAATGTCTCAACATAGAGAGTAGAATGGAGAAATCACAAGATTGCCTTCAATGTCGTGACATAGCCTAAAAGTGCCATGACATACCCTTGAAAACATCCCAAAAAGAGTCTACTAAATCCTTTGTCGTGACGTAGGTCTTGATGTGTAGCGACATCAACTTTGAACGGGAATTAATAGAGCTAGGGGTGTTTTGGTCTGCACAATCAAAATGAAACCTCGGGAATGTCAACTAACCTAGGGTCAAGGACGACGACCACCTAAAATTTATAAATAGGTTCATTTTTCACACATCAGGGACACCAATCACTTAGCTTAGAATTTCTCTTTTAATTTCAGTTTTGATTTTCTCTTTTCTTAGGTTTTAGATACACTTTCAGCTTGTTCATTGTTTTATCTCGAGAAATTTGATTTGTTGAGACAACTAAACTTCGTGGATTCGCTTTCATTATTAATTCAAATTAGGATTTTTCTTAAATTCTATACTTTCAATTTCATTTATCATGTTTACCATTCATATCAATTATATATTATTTATGACAACTATAAGGAACTAATCCCTTTATTGGGGATTAGCGAGTGGAGGTGTGATCTATTAACTGTTTTGTAGGGATACTCAACAGATCAGTTGTTCCAAAGAGGAAGAGCCTAAACCTTAGGCCCGACAACCCTAAGAAGTCATCAAGGTGAGAATTAACCCAAATTGGTATGGCCTATCCGTGAACATCTTCACCCCAAGCTAATCTAGACTATGAGATTGGAAGATAAGTAGTCCTTGACGACTTGTTATTTTAGTAGAAGATTATAAGATCCTACTAGGATAGCGACTAATTGATTGACGAGGAACTTGCAGCGATAGTTGATGAAGATTACCAAAGTGAGCTAATCACCCAACCGGATTTGATTAATTCTACTTTTCAATCTCTTGATATTTATTTCTTTATTATAATATATTTTATTATTAATAAAATCTTAAAAAATCTTTTATTTATATTTTTGTACTATAACATATTTCGAATACTAATTAGATCTTTTTGTGTTTAGGTTAAAATTGATCTAGCACTACCCTCTCTTAGGTACGATCCTCGGAGTACTCACCTACTCCGCTGTAACTATATTACAATTGGACTTGTATACTTGCGAATATTGCCTCATATATATATCTTTTACTGTAGTATTCACACTCTGGATTTAGTACATCTAGAGGCGATAAAGTTGTTAGCGCGGCAATCGGGGAGGCAACGTCACTAGTTTGATTTTAACTTTTGCACTTCAGTAAGAATAATTAGGAAATTTTTAGGTTATATATATGATTTTAATTTTTATTATTACTAATATTTTCTTTTTGGGTTTAATGTATGGCTCGTAGTAGGGGAATACCTATAGAGCCAGTTACGAATCCAGAAAGAATAGTTCGGAGAAATTATCGATAGTAGCAGCAGATGCAAGATCTACCGCCACCTATTGTAGGCAATGTACCACGCGAGAATCCATTTTTTGATGAAGTTAACGATAATGCTTTAGGAGATCCACCAGCACCACCATAACTACCATAAATTTACATATGGCTCGTAACGAGAGAACCCTAAAAGATTACGCATTACTAAGTCTGAACATGGTTCAAGAGAACATAATAAGGCCGACTATTACAGCTAACAATTTTGAGATCAGACTAGCAATGATTCAAATGATCCAAAATAATATGCCATTTAGGGGCACAATGACAGAGGATCTGAATCAACATTTAAAATGATTTCTCCAACTTTGTGATACTTTCAAGTACAAAGGGTCATTGATGACGGTATTCATCTTCAGTTGTTTCCCTTTTCTTTGATTGATTATTCCTTTTCTTGGTTAGACCCGTAGGCACCAGGATCTATCATGATATGGGATGAGCTTGCTGGAAAATTTTTATAGAAGTTCTTCCCTATTAGTAAAGCAGTTCAACTAAGAACAGAAATCATTGTTTTTAGACAGTTGGAAAAGGAAAGCTTTCATGAGGCTTAGGAATGCTTTAAAACATTAATCCAGAAATGCCCGTACCATAGATTCCCTAAGTAGATATAATTGCAAGTGTTTTACAATGGGTTGGATCCAAATGCAAGATCCAATTAGACGGAGTAGTAGGCTGAGCTCTTATGACCAGAACGTACGAGGATGCATATGAAATAATTGAAAACATGGCATTGAACTCCTTTCAGTGGCCCATTGAACAATTCACATATGGCCAGAAACCCACATGGTAAAAGCTATTCAAGAAAATGGCAAGTACTAACAGTTAGTGGATAGACTTAACCACATTGAATCTGCTAATAATATACTGCCTATGTATAGAGGAGACAAACCGCTCTTCCATTATATCAACAATCCTACTGAGGATGTGAATTATATCAGAAATAAGGGTGGAAACCCTTATTCAAATAGAGCCAATCCCACCTAGATAGATAGCCCAAACTTGAGATAAAGAGGAAATCAAGAAAGAAGTAATAATTCAAATCAACCTAAAAACACTGATTACCAATCTTCTTATTTGCAGAAACTTCAAGATCAAATGACCATACTATATGTGGTCAACTCCTTGATCGAATTGAAGGGGAGATGCAATCAATGAGAATAGAAGTAAAGCTAGTGTAATCAAAGTGAACTAATTCATCAAAGACATTGACTAAATTGGAGGACCAAATGAGCCACTTAATGAGTATGATGGGGGATATCTGTGACACCCCTAATGTGACCCTAGTCGGAAAGTGGTTTCGGGACCACAAAACTGAGTCACAAAAATAATTAGATGTTATATTCTGTGCTTATTGTATGTGGAATTTGTATGTGTGAATATTTCGTGCCTTGATTTTATCAATTAGGTGCTAATTTATAAGAAAGGACCCATGTGATAGGACTTGAAAATGTGATAGGTGAAATTTAAAGTGGCCAAATAATGCATGAGTTATTGACATGAGGGACTTGCATGTCAAATGGACCACTTTTAATTTAGTGGCCGGCCATAATGATGGTTGATAGATATTATATGCATTTTATTTTAGCATGACAATAGTTAATGGCTTTATAGTATGGAAGAAAGAATAATTAAAAGAATGGGAGAGTGATAGAAACAAGGTGTGTCATCCTTCTTTTCCCCCATCTTGCCGTACCTAGAAGAAAAAAAAAAAGAGGCTTCATCCTCTTTGTTCCTCTTGACCGAAAAAGGAAAGAAAGAAGAAAGTTTGGTTGCCTTGATTTTTGGCTTAGAAGATAGCTAGAATGAGGTATGTATTGAATGATTCTTGAAACTCATAGTAGTTTGTTTTGGTAAGCTTGGTATACGGATGATAGACGTGTTTTGGTTTTGGTTTGATAATGATGTTGATGATGGTGAGTTTCGGTCATGCATTAACTAAAATTGTAAGTATGATTTATGGTATAATTTGTGTGATGGAATGGTCTTGAGAGTTGGCTTGATTAAATGGGTAAAATGCTAAGTGTTTTAAAGATGATGTAATGGTTATTTTGGTTTATGTGAAGTAAATATAGATGATGGTTATAAGCTGTTTTATGATTTGATAATGGTGATTAAATCTTGTAGTTAAGTGTTTAGATATATATATATATATATATATATATTAATAATGAATTTAGTTGTACTTGCTATGTGAGAAATGTGCAATGCTATAGGTATTTGATTATTAGATATGGTTATTTTAAGTTGATTTGTGATGGTATGATTGCATTGATGAAATGGTGGGAAGAATTAGCTATTATGCTTGATACTAATGCGAATATGAGAATGTTGTACTTGAAAAATGTAGGTGAACGTGACAAGTGTATTCGCTTAGGGCCTAAAGGATATGAAAATTTGGTATTTATTTTTGATTGTGTGTGTATGACCATGGATAATTGGCTGCACAAGTATTATGAATACATAATGTATGATAAGTTTATTAAGTTACAAAACATTATACATGATCGGCCAATGTAAATTATTTGAGTAAAGTATATCTTGATGGTACATTTCGCTAGTATAAAATGTATATGGATGTCGATGACTATGTTTAATTTGGGAAGTAAATTGTTTGATCTAGCTCAAGAGCCTAGAGGATCAAAGTTGGATAAGGGAAAGAAAGAGGTGATCGAATAGCCGTCAGAATCGTTAAGCAACTTCCGAGGTAAGTTTTAAGTGATTAAATGTTGAGTAAATTCAACTATAATAGGATATAATGAGTTGATTTAATAAGATATGATGTGGCCATGATATGTCTTAAACTCAAATGGTAAGTTCCTAAGTGTTTGGACTTGAAATTTAAGAGCAAATTGTAATAATTTGCTCAAGACAGTAGCAGTAACGTGATTTTAGAAAATCACTATAAATGTTTGTGTGGAATTATAGGCTGAATAAAATATGAAATCAAAGCTTAATTAGTCTAGTTTCTTATAAAAGAGACCGTGTAAGTAAGGAAATTTCCTATAAAGAGATATTTAAAGTTGTGTGAGACGGTGTCAGAATGACTCCAAAATCCCCTGTTCGGTTTTAAGAAAATCACTATAATTTGTAAAAAAATGGTTACAAGATAAAATTTATATTCTTAGACTCCTTAATGAGTCTAGTTTCAAATGAAATCAAGTAGAACATACTTTGAATTCTGTACAATGAGAATTTTGATTTGTAGTGAAGACTGGTCAGGTTAGTCAAACAGTGAAATAGGGGAAACTTTAAGAAAAATCTGGTATTGATTGGCCACACGTAAAATTCTAAAAATTTTATGGATGAAAGATACATGAGTCTACATTTGGGGAAAATTAACGGCAATTGATTTTGAGTTTTGTAGCTCCAGTTATAAACAATTTAGTGACTGTTGCTCAGGAAAACTGCTTGTAGTGAATATGTGATTTTGTTGTAAACTTTGATGAAACTATTTGAGTTGCTTATAAGCTATTGCTGAAATTGATGTACAAGAAAAATATGAAATATATGAGATATATATATGTGAAAAGGCCTAATGGCCGATGTGATGAATGTGAAAGTGTGTATATATGTGATAAGGCCTAATGGCCGATGTGATGAATGTGAAAGTGTGTATATATGTGATAAGGCCTAATGGCCGATGTGATGAATGTGAAAGTGTATATATATGTGATAAGGCCTAATGGCCGATGTGATAAATGAGAAGGTGTATATATATGTGATAAGGCCTAATGGCCAATGTGATGAATGTGAAAGTGTATATATGTGATAGGGCCGAGTGGCCAAAGTGATGGATGTGGAAGTGTATAAATGTGATAAGTCCCGAAGGCATTTGTGTCGAGACTATATCCGGGTTAAAACCCCGCAGCTTTATGCGAGAATATTATCACCGATTAATGACCGAGGCTTCGTGCTGCAAATACTACATCCGAGCTCTAATGACCCGATGACTACATGTGGAGATTTTGTCCGGGTAAGCCCCGAACTAAAGGTTTTGCTGAAGATTCAAGTAAAGCGTAAGATTATGCGACTTCACAGTGACAATTAACAATAAATACATTCAATGCGTTAAGTTGGTCAGGTATGTATTTGAGATTATATTTAAGTTTGACTTAGACTAAATCACAAGGTCGTCATGTGATGCACATGTGAGTAAAGCAATAAGACTGTTCTATGATTATTGTGCATTTGGTCAATGTGGAAAGTCAGGTAAAAATAGGTAATGTACCTATGATCATAAGAGGTCGCCGTCAAGTGAGAATTTATCTGCCTATTACATATGATGAGACGTGCATATTCGGAAAAAGGGTTGGTATGCCCGAAGGAAGAGTGAAGTAAAAATACGAACAATTATGTTATAAGTTGATTGTTATCTGTTGACACTGCTTGAAACTTACTAAGCATTTTAATGCTTACTCCGTGTACTTTGTTTCCTCTGTTTTATAGATCTCATTTGGAAGCTACAGGCTCGGGGATCGTCAGCAACTAGTCACACTATCACTACCCACTGTTTGGTACTGCTACGTTTTGGAATATCTTATGGCATGTATAGAATAGACTAGTAGTGAGAGGATATTTTGGTCAATGTATAGGACTACTCTTTCGTTTGTTGGTCATAGACCCCTTGGATTTTGTATAAATTTGGATAGCCATGCGAAAATGGCTTAAGTATACTTGATCATAGCATTATAATCGTTTTGTATGTCGTCCGTCGAGAAGTATGGAAATGTTTGGAAATGATTAGCCATTGGAATGGTTAATCATGATCATTCTTTGTGCCATGTTTGCAAAAAGGGCTAATTGAATCATGGAAATTATGAAATAGGTAAAGTCTACCTCAAAGGCAGATGCGGTCAGCAGCAGTGGTGTGGATTTTAAAAATCACTAAAATTTGTAGGAATGGAATTAAATATTGAATAAATTATGTAAATGAACCTTGATGAATCTACTTTCATATGGAAGAAACGAAACGGTCATATGAGTTGTATATTAAAAGATGTTTAGGTTCTCGTGAAACAGGGCCAGAACGGTTTCTGGAATCCCTGTTCCGACTTTGGAAATTCACTATAAATTAACCAGAGATAATTAGGAGTCATGCCATATATGTATAGATTCCTCCTTGAGTCTAGTTTCTATAGAAACAAACGGAATCAGTATTGAATCCCTGTATAGGGAGATATCCAATTCGTAATACGTGAAGGTCAGTGTAGTCAAACCCTGGATTAGGGGAGACTTTAACTAATAAACTGTACTAATTGGCCCGACCAAAAATTCTAGAAAAAATGTGTAGATAGACATATGAGTCTAGTTTCAGGGAAAAATTACGAAACTGATTTTCAAGCTTTGAAACTCAAGATATGATTTTTAAGGCAACAAGTGATGCAAGATAACTTGACTTGCCAGAAAATTTTTATGGATTTGTGAAAGTAAATTAATTAAGTCGGTTAGCACCTCGTGTTCGACTACGACAACAGTCTCGGGTACGGGGTGTTACAATATCAAAAGGAAAATTGGCACAAGCATGCCCAACAATACTAGAATAATCCATGGAAAGGAGCAAAGGAGCAACTAAAAGTGATCACGCTCCATTCAGGTAAAATCTTTAATAACCTGGCAACCTTGGCACAAGAGGAGGAAAAAGGAAATGTAGAAAGTCCTATAGAAAACCCCCCAAGAAGTTGAACAGGAACCAGAACCAGAAGAGGTTATCAAATTGGTAACTGAACTAGAGGAGAAAGCAAAAGAAACAACCACTAACACACAGGTATAGTTTCCTTCCATATTAGAATAGAAACACAGATGGGATGAGGATGAGTTTGTACATTTTTTTAAACTTGTTTAAAACATCGAATATCAACTTACCTCTAATTGAATTAATTGAGAAAGTTTTAAAATAGACCAAAATTTTAAAAGAAATCATGTTTAGCCGTATGAAAGTTGAAGTAGAAAAGCAAGTAATATCAATGTGTCCTCTAGGGTTATTATTTCTAGACAGGTACCCCAGAAATTAAAAGACTCGGGAAGCTATACAATTCTGATAGATATAGGGGACATTCATTTTTTTGAAAACTCTATGCGATTTTAGAGGTAGTATAAACTTAATGCCCTTATCTATTTATGAAAAAATCGAGGTAAAGGACCTCAAAAACACTCAAATTATGCTGCAGTTAACTGACAGATCTGTAGTCTAGCCTAAAGGAGTGTTAAAGTATGTTCTAGTTAAGGTGTGCAGTTTTATCATCTCGACAAATTTTGTCATTCAATATTTTAAAGAGGATAGGGAGATACATATTTTGTTAGGAAAACCGTTTCTAGCCACATCCAAAGCCACCATTGATTTAGAGAAAAATGAATTAACAATGAAAATTAACGATGAAAATTAATGGTGAAATTGAATTTTTCATATGTGGATCTCACCAAAGTGCAAAAAATCGGTGGAAATCGGGGGCGCAGTGTCATTCCATATTTACCTTTGAATCCAACTGCCCTGAATTTAAGGACACATCTAATGTGATTAATGTAGGTTTAAAAGTAAGATATAAGTGGAAAAGGATAAAGGGAGATGACGGCAGGTGGACAAATGCTGAAAAAGATGTAGGGGGACGCGTCGGTGGAACAGCTGGATGAATCTGGCAGTAAAACATGATGAAATTTAAAATTCAAATTTCCTATATATTATTGGATATTTAACTAACCATATAGTTTAGATTCTAACTTTTATTTGATATTGTAGACCGAGACATACTCAAGATGGAAATTGGGGCTGAAACAACATTGGTGTAACTAACGTTGTGTCACGACACCCTGCACAGAATGTAAGAACACTCAATTTTGTGACATGGAACTTCTGAGTCACGACATAGAACATAGTTTCCCTAGTTCTCCAAACTGCAGGGCATATCGTGACACAACACCTTAGTGTCACGACATCGTGTAATTTTCTGCAAGGTTAACCTGACTCGTTCGCATGACTCAATGGCTTAAACCCCACTTTACCTAATTTTTTACCTTTAAAACATTATTTTTTAACTTAAAAATACTTTTAAACCCCATCTTAAATATCCTACCCTCCTCACAACACTCTCAAAGCCAAATCCCTTTTTCATTAAAATCTCTAAATTTACAAACTTTCTTTTCTATTTAGAACTCTAAATTGATGTAGGTGATGAAGGAAGAAGGAAAGAGTCACAACATCAATGTTAAGGGTTCTAAACTTTCTTTGTTATTGTTATATTGAATATATTGCTTAAATATTTCATCTATAGATTATTATACCTCCTAGGAAGCTTAAAAAGTTTTTTATGCAAAAACTACCAACGATTTTGAATCCCGTAAATTTCAAAATCAAAATATCGAGAAGTATTATCTTAAGCTTCAAGGAAAAACATTTATCCAAGAACGGGGATCCAAATCAACAATGGTTCTTTGCAAAGAGATATGTTCGTTAGTTTGGTGTTATATATGGGATCATTTTTATGTAATCCCAAAAGAAAACCTTGTTTCCCCTTGTCCAAGAGTTATAAGCTGCTCTTAAGGATGATGAGACACGAAAACCACACAGTGTCCGACAGAATACAATAACGGTGAGAGGTAAGGATGTTTCATTTAACTTAGAAACTATTTGCAAATTTTATGATGCTCCTTATTATGAAACTGATTACTTAAAAAATAGTGACTTAAATAAATTCGAGGATTTAGACATGGAGAGCATTGTAAAATACTTAATGGAGAATCATGGTGAATGGACTCTCCAGCCAAGTACGAGACTCTTGACCAATTTTAATCAGGCAATCATGTTTCCGATAGCTAAAATGTGGATGCAATTTATCTACACTATAATAGCACCTGCATTAAATGTCCCTAACGTAAATACTTTTAGAGCTATCCTATTATATGGTATTTTATAGATGAAATAGTTATGCATCGGAGAATGGATCTATCAAAACATGAAGTTTGTGTCAGTGGCCAGAAGGTTGCAATTTTCTTTTCCCCATCTAGTGATGGCACTTTATAAAAGGAAAAAGGTACCTATGGACTAGAAAGAACAATTTATGCTCCCAAAAAAGAGTGTGATTGATGATTTTATGTATACTCAGTATGTGGAACTCAACCAAAAATAGATTATGCATTGGAACCAGAGAAAAAAGGAAAAGATAGATGTGAGAGTAAGAAAAATGGGTAAGAGTAGCAAAGCTAAAATAAATGGAATGATACGATGGATGCGAGAAACGGGCCCAATTCTTCAAGAATTCGCTTGATGAAACAACATGAGGATTCCAAATTATCTATCGGATATATTTGACTCGTCACAAACCCATTAGAAAAGGGAAAAGCAAGAAAGTGAAGAGGATGAAAGTGATGAAGTAGGAAATTATGAGACAGATTTTGAAGAAGATGATTAAAATTTTTAAAGTTTTGTTTTTAAAAGATTGTATTAATTTTTTAATTTCTATTAGTTCTGAATAATTTTAATTTAACTTTGTAAGAGTAGGATTAATAGTAGACTATTAGTTGTTTTATGTTTTTGTTCTAATTTTCCATGTGGGAACCCCACACAAACAAGGCACAACAATTTGAACTATTAGCGAGTAGATGAGGAAGCACACACCGACCATTAATAGTTGAAACGACCACGATAAATCAAGTAACTTCTTTCCTTATCTTTTATGGGCATTCTTTATTGATGGTGTACTAATTTATGATAAAATTGATTCAGAGCATGCTCAACATTTGAAAACTTGTCTTATAGACGATTTATTAGAAATTTCTCAATAATCGTATTGTTGATGATGAAGCTATTATAACGAACCATTGAATTTGTTTAGTCAAGTCAAGTAACTACTTCAGCCTAAGCAGGAGAAGAATTCTTTTTTATAGTAGTGTTTCACTCAGATGATCTCGAATTATACCAGTTCAATTATTACAAACTCGAGAGTTAAATCGTTTATTCTCCAAAGAGTTTGTTAAATACAAAGAAAAGGATTAAATTTGTTAGTTAAAAGGGAGTAGACTCAGAATGATCAGATCACCAATTTCAGTATTGATTGTGACAATCTATGTTTCAGAAATTGAATATGTGTGAAGCAATTCTGAATTTATTCAAGACATCTCATTCGAGATTTCTAGTAGCATTTTTGTGATTGAGCCAGGTAGTGACAAAATGTGTAATGACTTAGGGGCAGATTTAATTTGGATGAGCAAAGAATTTTTTAGAACACAAGAACAAAACTTATTCCAGGTAAGAAATTTTGAGGACAAAATTTTCTTAAGGGGGAGAGTTGTAATAGTTCATTTCTCAGTGGCGTCGAAAATAATGGTTCCGGGGCTACAAATCCAACGAGTTCATAAATATTATTAATAATTACGAGTCAAATATAGTTTTATAATAAATTTTGATTTGATAGATTATGTTATTTGAATGAGTAATTAGGATCAAGTGATAAATCCTTAAAGTCAAGTGATTTTTAAAAAGGAGGTATCGAGACCTTGTTTCTGTAAACTGAGCCATAAATATTTTCTTAAATATTTACGAAGTGTTATTAAAGTTGTGTTAGAATTTGGTTAAGAAAATTTAGCGTTTAAATAGTTAATTAGGTAAAAATGACTAAATTGTAAAAGATGCAAAAGTTAAATTCTAATTGTAACAGTCTGGTTTAGACCGTAGTTAGAATAGTGGTTTTGGGACCACAGATCCAGTTTAGAAAAATATTTTAATATTATTTTCCGTGCCTATTATATGTAAATTGATGTATGTGAAAATTTTATATGAAAATTTAATCGTTTGTCTGTTTAATTTGATAAAAAGACCTAATCGCGTAAAATGTAAAAGTTGCTTGCCATATGTTAAGTGTGTCTATTTGTAATGTCTTTGTAAATGAGAGGTCCTTATGTTGAGGATAGACCATTTGAATAATGGATGGAAATAAATGCCTATGGTTAATGAAATTTTATATGTTATTAATGAAGGGTAAAATGGTAAATGATGAATTAATATATGTTAAATAAAAGAAAAATATGGATTAGTGTTATATTCATCTCATATTGCCGAAAATCAAAGGAAAATAAGAAAGAAAAACACAATTAGGGTTCGACACTTTTGATTGTTGATTAACGTATGTATTTTGCTCGGTTTTTGATAATTTCTACGTTTTTGTGATCGTTGTTTAGAGTTTTATCAAGCCCATGTTTCAATTTCTGAAATTTTTGATGATTTTGAATTGAGCCATTGATGAAATTATGAGTTTTATGAAGTTCTATGTTAGTAAATGGAATATATGTGTTAGATTACTAAGTTTTGTCTTTGAATTTTTGATGAATTTGAGTAATTTGGACTAAATTGTAAAAAGGAGATTTTGAGAGAGTAAAATGTGAAATAAATGAAACATATGGGCTTATATGAATACTATTAGAATTCGGCCTAACATCGGTATATGGAAATTATGTGTATTTTGTGATTTTGTGAATTAAGGACTACAGTGTTAAAATGTGAGGGTTAATTTGTAAATTGCCCTAAATGTGTGTTGTTGGATCGATTTGAATGATTTGGTGAATAAAAGAGTTAAATTTGAATTTATATAGATTAAGAACAGAAGAAAACAGAATTAGATTGGGGAAAATCGAAAGTCGTCGATTAGTCGACTCCGTTCGTCTAAATTCGTATGAGGTAAGTCTATATACAAATAAATGTATTTGAAATGGTTTATTTATGCTTATATGCTATTGGACAATGGTGATTGGATTTACGCCTTGAATATGAGATATCCGAGAAAATATCGACAAAGTTTCGACGTCCGAAAACCGTACGAACCATAGGAATAGTTTGGATAAATATGTCATGACATAGATTCTGATATGTGTTATCGTGTAAGACTACATCTACGACGTTGGCATCGACTTATGGTTTACATGTAAGACTATGTCTGGGACATCGACATTGTATTTGATTTCGTGTAATATCCTATCTAAGACAGTGGCATCGACATTTGATTACATGTAAGACCACGTCTGGGACATTGGCATTGTATGAGTTTTTCGAGCTATCCCCGTATCCTTATGATTTTGAATGATAAAACAGGCATTCCAAGAAATGAATGATTCTATGAAATGTGTATCCGATTCAGGTACATTTGAAATTGTATATCATATTTGATGTTGAAAGGTAAGTATATGTATCTTTGTGATCAAGTGATTATATTTGACAAAAGTATGGAAAAATATACTATATGTGAAATGTATTTGAGTTATGTGGTTTGTGATTGTAATTGGCTAAGGAGTATATGTATATTATGATGCTTATATGTTTATATTGTTAAGTTTATTTGTATATGGCTTACTAAGCTTTTGAAAGCTTACTTTGTTTGTCTTTCAACTGTTTTATAAATATCGAAGCTACCAGAAGCTTAGGGATCATCGAGGATCATCAACACACTATCGAACTATATTTTGGTACCTTTTGAAAGTGTAATTTTGAAGTATGGCATGTATAGGCTAGAAGTACTTTGATTGTGTTTTGTGATGTATATATATTTAGCCATATGATATGGCTAGTTTTGGTTGTGATCATGGTTTGATTTTAGTATATGAAATGTGATGCAATTTGACCAATATGATGTGTTTATATGTGGTCAAGAGATTTGATAAGTTTGGTAAGTTTTTTATAGGTACTTAAAGGTGACTTTGGTAAGAATGTGGTATGAGAATGAATGAGGTAAATTGAAGTTACAAAACAAATATTTTGGTTTGATTATGACTCATGATATATTATGTTTTGGTATGAATGTTAAGAGTGTAATAGATTGATGAATATATGATATGAATGATGTATGTTTTGGGTTTGAAATTGGTTGAAAATATGATGCTTTAGATGCCTATTTGTTGCTTGTAGGGAAGACCCTTAAAGGGGTGGCAAATTGGCCTTGTAAATGGCCTATTTTTTCCCACACGGGCAGGAACACGGGCGTGTGTCTCAACCGTTTGCTCGAGGGCCATTTCGAAATGAGACTGGGTAGACAGACGGTTGCACACATGGATGTGTGCTAAGCGTGTGGCCAAGTCAGTAGCCTCCCTAATTTTCACACGGCCTGGCACACGGGCGTGTCTTATGGCCGTGTGGTGAAGTCAGTATGTATGCCTTGTTTTGCCACGGCTAGACACACGGGCGTGTCTAATGCCGTGTAAGGCACACGGCTGTTCACACAATCGTGTGACCTGTACAACTTTGAAAAATGTATAAGTTTTCGAAAAATTTTGTATGAGCTCGGTTTAGTCCTGACCCTTTTTTAATGCATGCTTAAGGTCTCGATGACCAATATAAGGGACTCTATGATAATGTTTGACTATGAATGTGAATGATATATTTGAATTGTTTGTAAAATGTTTCGATTTGTTCGGTAATGCCTTTAACCCTAATCCAGCGACAGATACGAGTTGTGTTACACTAATAGTTAAATGTGTCAAATGGTTATGTAAATATGAATTAAGGGATTTATTTAAGAAACTTCCATAGGATGTGAGCATGGACAATTATGGACTTTGCATGGATAAAATTTAGTTGAATGTTTAAAGGGAAAATTAGTAAATAATTAAAATAAATAGATAAACAAATAAGTAAAGCGAGTATCATCTTCTACCTTACCAAGTTTTGATCAAAAACACCCTGGGAGATTAGAGAACAGTCAACGAACTTTTGTTTTACATGCATGGTATGCAAATTTGTTTTGTTTTTAATGATTTTTATGTTTTTGTTACCGTATTAGCTTAATCTAGGTAGCCCAGGGCTCAATTTGTAGAACTGTTAAAATTTTAGGAATTTTTCATAAATGGTTTAAGTATTTTTGTGAATTTAATTGATAGATTATTAAGCTTGTATGTTAAATATGACTATTTTGGTAAGTAATTTTTTAAAGGTTTAGGGACTTCATTATTAAAAATGGTAAAACTCAAAGAAAATATTGTGAATTGATGATAAATATAGGCTAGATAAAAATTGACTAACATGAATTTAGCTAAAAATGGTAAATTCGCAAGTTTTGAGTTTAGGGACTTAATTGTATAAAAGTTAAAATATTGGGGGGAAATTTATAAATTGTTAATGGAAGGGCTTAATTGCATAAAACTACTTGTTAGAATGTTTTAATGTATTAATTGGGTTGAATTATTATTTAGATCAAGAAACATCGTAATCGGATTTAAATCGAAGAAAAGTTAAAGTTTCGGACTAGTTGTCAACTCTGTTTTAGTAACTATTTCAGTTGAGGTAAGTTCGTATAAGGATTGAAATCATTATTTTCTATTTTGGATGAATGTAAATAGATATTTATGCTATGTTTAAATTAAATTGGTAGTGGTGAGATAAATTATTATTATGGATCAACTAGAGAAATTATTCAAATTAAAAGATATGTGAACAATTATTAATGTGACTGGTGAAATTGTATTTGGTGATTAGGAATTATAGATTACCTCTTTAAATGTTTACTTTGATTAAGGTAAGTTCCTAGTGAGTTGTTATGTAAATGTAAGTTAATTGTGATTACACTATTGTTTCTATTTAGTTGCTAGTATATATGTGAAACTCTATTGTTTATTTACATATATAGTGCAATATTGCAAATTAGTACATATGAAGTCGAGAAATTGATAGTTGTATTTCTTGAGGTTGCATATTAAAAATATGAAAGTAATGAAGTTATGGTATGTGTACGAAAAGGATAAATTGCCTCTGAATGGTGGAAATGTATTTGAGTGATAAATTTAAGTGTGATGCCCGGTTGAACATGGTAATCGCATAGGATATTATTGGCGTGCCAATAGGATTAATATGTGCGCTTGTAGGGGATTTGCACTTCGGTGCCTTTGTTTGCACTTTGGTGCCCTTGTTTTCACTTGAGTGCCCTTGATTGCACATTTGTACCTTTGTCTGCACTTCGGTGCCTCTATTATGCATCTACGATGCCTCTGGTGTGGTGTAGTTACCGAGCATCCGAGTCCAGTTACTTAGTTCATTGGGCTAAATGTTAATGAAATTTACGGTTTACTTATGCGCTTAAATGTTTATGCATTTACAAGATATTAGAAAGTATTAAATGTTCAATGAACTATTTGTTTACATGTAAGTACTTTTATATTGATGAAATGTTATTATGAAATAAATGGAATTACAATCTATTTATGTGCTTATATATTATGGCATATTTATAAGTATTGGCAAGTGAAAGATATTATAATGAGTTTCTTAGTTACATATATGGATTGTTGCTTTGAGTAAATGTGACTTATGGTATGAAAATTCCTTTAAAATGGAGGTTGCTTTGATGTATTTGGATTGAAAATATAACATTTGAATTATGTGAATGAATGGTTTATATAGTGAAATTCTTTTCATGATATGAACGGATAATTAAAGCTTTACATAGTATATGACTATATGAAATGATCTATGATTTAAAATAAGGATATGGAATATATGATAAGTATAATTAAAAGAAAATGAAGGTATAAAGTAGTCATATGATAGGTGAATAGTGAAATTGAAATGCTTGATATGTTATATGCCTTGATTGGGTTGGATTTATATGTGCATTGCTTCACTACTAACCTTGTGAGGTATGGTGTATAAGAAAAGGCAATTGGTAAGTTTAAGTTCATTTATATGAGCTTACTAGGCACTAGTTGCTTATATAGTTGTTTTCTTTGTTTTGCAGTTCATCGGAAAGCTCGAACAGTTGGAATCTTCGTTGGAGCATGATCATACTATCCGTCAATCCACTTTGGTAGCTTTTGTATATATTGAAATGGTTATAAGTGGCATGTAAAGGGTTGTGTGACAGCCCTAAAGTGACCCTAGTCGGAAAGCGGTTTCGGGACCGCTAAATCGAGTCACCAAATTATTTGAATGTGATATTTATTGTCTAAAATATGTGATTATGAATGTGTGAAAGTTTTAGGCTTCGATTTAGTAAATTGCATGTGAATTTAGTCGAAAGGACTTATGGGTGACATTTTTGAAATGTGATAGGCTAATCTACAAGGACCTAATAGTGCATGTAATCAAAAGGGAGGACTTGCATGTCAATTTCCCCCTAATATGTAGTGGCCGGCCATGAGCATGGGTGGACAAGATGTTATGGCTAAAAACATGTCATAAACATGTTGGGGTAATGCATTATGTAAGGATTAATAAAATAAAGAGCATGGGCAATAAAATATTAGTGTTAGTAGGATGAGAAACAAAAAAAAAAAAAAAAAGATGTGTATGATTGTCCCCCCATTGCCGTGAGTGGAAGGAAAGAAAAACAGAAAAAAAAAAGTGTTCATCCTTTGGTTCATCCTTGGCCGAAAATTTTAAGGAGGAAGGAAGAAGAAAGGTTGAAGAGGTTCGGCCATGCATGTAACTAGGCTAAGGTATGTTTGATGATGTTCCATGAGATGCATGCATGTTTTAGTTATTAGCTTGAGTTCTACCTAGCCCATGGTCTAAATCTTGCTATGTGATGGAAATTACACTCGGCCATGGATGCATCATTCTTGCTTGGTGTTGATGTTGTGTTGGTGAGATATCAAGTTATTTTTGTGACCAAGTTGAGATTTGAATTTTTGGATTGAGTAAGGTTTTCGGCTATGGTAAATATAAGGGTGATGGATGTTGTGTCATGCTAAATCTAGATGAACAATGTTAGTGCTTATATCTCGATATTCATGAGTTTCTTTCTTGGTTTTACCTCAAACCCATGAAGTATTTTAATTGGTGTTGTTAGAGATTTCGGTCATGGGATTATAAGCTTGTTAGTTTTGATGGTGAAATTTATGCCTTGCAAGGGTAAATGGTGTCTTGATGCATTCGGCCATGGTAGAAAGTAGATGTGAAATGGTAGTAAGATGAAATGCAAAATGTTAGTATTTGATTACTAGTGTATAAATGCGTATTAGCCGAGTTTTGAATTTGAAACGAAACGAGATATAATCAATACAAGTAACCATACTTGTAGGAAGTATTAAGCATATAATTGGCCTCAACATATACATGCATATTCGGCCACATGAAAGAGTCCATGAGTTGATGTGTATGTTCGGCCATAAGTAGCCTATTGATGGCTTTAGCTTGACTTAGAAAATTCGGCTAAGGGGAAATATTAGCTAGTATGTTGAATTCGATTCGTGATTTCGTACATATGTGACTCTAATGTCTAATGTCTAATGTATATATGGGCTAAGTACCTTGAGCTTTTCTTTTGATGTTCGAATGAATTGTATTAAATTCCTTGATGTGATTAAAAATGCGTATGATCATTGTGTATTTGAGCTAAAAGGTGGCCATATGACCTATCAAACTCCTTGTCATATTCGGCCATGAGCTAGCAAAATGAGACTTTAATAAGTTAAATTTGTTTGAATTAGCTCAAGAGCTTAGGGGACCACAGTTGGATAAGGGAAAGGAAAAAGTGATCGAATAGCCGTTGAAGCCGTTCGACAACATCCGAGGTAAGTTTTCGAGTAATGGAACTTAGATTATGATTTGATTAGATCATGTTTGAAGCAAATCAAAATCATGCTCTTTGTGTGTGGCTATTGAGCCGAAATTGCAAGTGTGAAAAGTGTCTTGTGTTTGAGTTTTGCTAATGAAAATGAAATACAAATGTGTCATGATTTACTGTTAAATGTGCATGGTTATTCGAATGATGTCCGGGCTAAGTCCCGAAGGCTTTGTGCTAAGTGACCATATCCGGACTAAGATCCGAAGGCATTTGTGTGAGTTACTAATTCCGGGCTAAGCCCGAAGGCATTGGTGCGAGTTACTAAATCTGGGTTAAGTCCCGAAGGCATTTGTGCGAGTTACTATAACCGGGCTATGTCCTGAAGGCATTTGAACGAGTAGCTATATCCGGTTAAATTCCGAAGGTACGTGATTCGGGAATGAACGATCTTGCTGTAAAAATTTCAGTTAATACGCTTGTAACATCCCAACATTGAGGTATGTTTCGTATGTGCTTTGAATTAGTTGAGCCCTTACAAATAAGTATTCGCCGGTTGATAAATGAGCTACCGCCTTTGGCTAAGTTGATCTTTGTGTATGAATATAAGGGTTGGTAATGTGAAGTAAGTATGATATTGAAAATTTGTGCATATGAAATTATCTGTTTAGCTACATGAATGCTATACGTTGGTTGTGTCTAAATTCATGACTCAAACTTACTAAGCATTAAATGCTTACTCCGTTTCTTTGATTCTTTGTTTTATAGATTTTGGTTCTTCACTATCGACTGGATTTTGAAGTCAAGTCGCCCACACTATCTAAGCTCCTTCTTGGTATACTATTTTGGTTGAACTTTGAAATGGCATGTATAGGACTACCCTTTTGTTGTAGGTCATGTACCTTTCGGTTTTGTGTAAATTTGGATAGCCATGCGAAAATGGCTTAAGTATACTTTGGGCATGGTATTATAATCATTGTATGTTGTTCATTAAGAGGTATGGAAATGTTTGGAAACGATTAGCCATTGGGATGGTTAATCATGATCATATTTTGTGCTATTTATGTTTAAGGGCTAGTTGAATCATGGAAACTATGAAATAGGTAAAGCCTACCTTAAAGACAGATGCTGACAGCTGCAGTGACGTGGATGTGAAAAATCACTAAAAATAGTAGGAATGGAATTAAATAGTGAATAAATTATGTAATCAAACCTTGATGAATCTATTTTCATAGGAAAGAAACGAAACGTTAATATGAACAGTATATTATGAGATGTTAAAGTTTTCGTGAGATAGGGCCAGAACGGTTTCTGGATCCCTTGATCTGACTGTGGAAATTCATTATAAATTAACCAGAGATAGTTAGAAGTCATGCCATATATGTATAGATTCCTTTTTGAGTCTAGTTTCTATAGAAACAAACGGTATCAGTATTGAAGCCCTGTACAGGGAGATATCCAGGTCGTAATGCATGAAGGTCAGTGTAGTCGTACCCTGTAACAGGGGAGACTTTAACTAATAAACTGTACTAATTGGCTGACCAAAAATTCTAGAAACAAATATGTAGATGGACATATGAGTCTAGTTTCAGGGAAAAATTACGAAACTGATTTTCGAGTTTTGGAACTCAAGATATGATTTTTAAAGTGACAGTGACGCAGTTAGCCAACTGCCTGGAAATTTTTAAAATGGACTGTGAAAATGAATGGTTTAAGCCGTTAACCCCTCGTGTCCGACTCTGGCAGCGGTCTTGGGTACGGGGTGTTACAATTAAATTGGTATCAGAGCTACGGTTTAGTCAATTCTAGGACTACCATAATGCGTTTGGGATTAGCTATACATGCCATTTTATGTGATTATTTGATAGTGATTTCTGACATCTGCAAATGTGTTTATTTATAGTAATGGATCCCGATCCCGACCGAGCGGTAGCTGATGATCTTGAGAGTGTAGTGCCTGCTCCCGCACAAGGGACAGCACCGACAAACTCTCAACCTAATGCTAGTAATCCAAATGATGAAGCTAGACAAGCTTTCTATAGCGTGATGAATGATTGGTTCAACCAATACATTCAAACTAATACGGCTGTTCCACAACCTCCATTCCCGACAAATACCACCCCCGCACCTACAATGCCTCCGAGAATCGACCAAATAAGGTCAAATAAGCCCCCAGTTGATAGAATCCGAAAACACGGGGCTACTGAATTTAAGGCTACGGATAGCGATGATGCCGAGCAAGCTGAATTTTGGTTGGACAACACTATTCGGGTACTCGATGAGCTATCTTGTACACCCGATGAGTGCCTAAAGTGTACTATCTCCTTGCTACGTGATTCTGCCTACTATTGGTGGAATACGTTGACTTCTGTTGTGCCTACGAGTCACTTCGATCGCTAGTGTTGGAAATGACCATCGAGACAGAGCGGAATGCCAGTATTGTGGTAAATGGCATTCGGGGAGTTGTAGGTTCCATGACCGCTCTGTTATAAGTGCGGGTCGATTGACCACTTCATTAAAGATTGCCCGAGGTTGTCTCGAGCAGAATGCAAATCAGAGTGGGAAACCGGGTGCTACCATCGCCGAGGTGGACCATCTAGAAATACGGCAATGCTAGTGGTGGTCGAGAGGATCTAGGGATGCTACGACCGATCCGAGGCTCGTGCTCTAGCTAGGGCTTATGCTATACGCCAAGACGCCGAGGATGCTTCCCCGCCAGATGTTATTACCGGTACTTTTACTCTCTTTGATACTAATGTGATTGCTTTGATTGACCCTGGTTCTACTCATTCTTATATATGTGAAACCTTAGCATCCAGTAAGACTTTACCTATTGAGTCTACTGAGTTTGTAATCCGAGTGTCAAATCCCTTGGGTCGTTACGTGCTTGTCGACAAAGTGTGTAAGAAATGCCCCCTAGTAATTCGAGGTTCCTGTTTTTCGGCGGACTTGATGCTTTTGCCGTTTGATGAATTTGATGTTATTCTTGGTTTGGATTGGTTGACCGTGCATGATGCGGTTGTGAATTGCAAAAACAAGACTATTGATTTGAGGTGCGCAAATGATGAGATAATCCGAGTTGAGTCTACGGACTTAAAGGGGTTGCCAGCTGTAATATCAGCAATGTTGGCCCAGAAATATGTAAGAAAGGGGTGCGAAGCATACCTTGCGTATGTACTTGATGACAAGGAATTGAAAAAGAAACCCGAATCTGTGCCGGTGGTTTGTGAATACCCGAATGTTTTTCCCGAAGAATTACCGGGTTTACCACCTGTTCGGGAAGTAGAATTTGGTATTGAGCTTGTACCTTGGACTATGCCAATTTCGATAGCTCGATCGTATGGCACCAACCGAGTTAAAAGAATTGAAAGCTCGGTTGCAAGAGTTGACGGATAGAGGTTTCAGACGACCAAGTTTCTCACCTTGGGGTGCACCAAGATTGTTTGTGAGAAAGAAGGACGGAACCATGAGGTTGTGCATTGACTATCGTCACCGAATAAAGTGACGATAAAGAATAAATATCCGTTACAGCGTATTGATGATTTGTTTGATCAACTAAAAGGAGCCTCGGTGTTTTCAAAGATAGATTTGAGATCGGGTATTACCGCCATGAATTCGAGATTGGATATACCCAAAACGCTTCGAGCGAGATACGGCCACTACGAGTTCTTAGTGATGCCGCTTGGACTCACTAATGCCCTGCGGTATTTATGGATTTGATGAATCGGATCTTGACGATGATTTGGACCGGTTCGTAGTTGTGTTCATTGACGACATCTTGGTCTATTCAAGAGACAAGACCGAACATGCTGAGCACCTGAGATTAGTGTTGTAAATTTTACGGGATAAGCAGTTATATGCTAAGTTCAGTAAGTGTGTGTTCTGGTTAAGAGAGGTTAGCTTCTTAGGTCACGTGGTATCCGCATCAGGTATTCGAGTTGACCCGAGCAAAATTTCAGCCATACTTAACTGGAAGCCTCCAAGAAATATTACTGAGGTTCGGAGCTTTTTGGGACTTGCCGGTTACTACCGACGGTTTGTAAAAGGTTTCTCGATGATAGCCACACCCATGACGGCTACTTCAAAAAGATGTTAAGTTCGAATGGACGGAAAAATGTCGAAAAGTTTTGATCAATGAAAACTTATTTGACTGAAGCTCCAATTTTAAGTGCCCGAATCGTGCAAAGAGTTTGTCATCTATAGTGACGCCTCCCTACTTGGGTTAGGTTGCGTATTGATGCAAGAAGGTCGAGTTGTGGCCTATGCGTCGAGACAATTAAAGCCACATGAGAAAAATTATCCGACCCATGATCTCGAATTAGTCGCCATCGTATTCACCTTGAAAATATGGCGACATTACTTATTTGGTGAGAAGTGCCATGTATTTTCGGATCACAAAAGTCTCAAATATTTGATGACTCAAAGAGACTTGAATCGTGACAAAGGCGTTGGCTTGAGTTGTTGAAAGATTATGAGCTGGTCATTGATTATCACCCGGGAAAGGCTAATGTGGTTATGACGCCTTAAGCCGAAATCACTATTTTCTTTATGAGCAATGAATGTACACTTGTCCGTTTCTACAAGCAATGTGTTAGTAGCCAATTAAAGGCCAAACCATTATTGATTCATCAAATTCGTGAAGCTCGTAAAGTCGACGATGAGTTGGTTGCAAGACGGGTGAATGTGTTAGAATGTGGAATCGGAGTTTCAAATTGATGATGATGATTGTTTGAGGTACGAAATCGGTTGTGTGTTCCAAGAAATTGAGAACTCATTTCGATGATTCGAACGAAGCTCATTGTAGCCGGATGTCAATTCACCCGGGGAGTACAAAAATGTACCACGACCTAAGATGTCAGGTTTGGTGGCATGGTATGAAACGAGACATTTTCGATTTTGTTTCGAAGTGTTTAATATGTCAGCAAGTGAAGGCGGAACATCAAGTGCCTACGGGTTTGCTCCAACCGATCATGATACCTGAATGGAAATGGGATCGAGTAACAATGGATTTTGTATCTGGGCTGCCAGTGTCGGCAAGTAAGAAAGATGCGATTTGGGTCATTGTTGATAGACTGACTAAGTCGGCTCACTTTATCCCCGTACGTACGGATTTTTCATTGGATAAACTAGCTGAATTGTATATTTCTCAGATTGTGAGATTACACGGGGTACCTATTTCTATCGTGTCGGATAGAGATCCGAGATTCACCTCGCGATTTTGGAAGAAATTGCAAGAAGCTTTGGGTACCAAGCTGCATTTTAGCACCGCTTTTCATCCACAAACCGATGGTCAATCCGAGTGGATAATTCAGATACTTGAGGATATGTTGAGATGTTGCATCCTCGAGTTTAGTGGTTCATGGGAAAGGTATTTACCTTTGATTGAATTCGCTTACAACAATAGTTTTCAATCAAGTATTAAGATGGCACCTTACGAGGCCTTGTACGGGCGTAAATGCCGTACACCATTGTTTTGGACCGAGCTCGGTGAAAGTAAAATTTTCGAGTGGATTTGATTAAAGATGTTGAATGAAAGTAAGAATAATTTGTGAAAGTCCAAGGCAAGATCGATCGTCGAAGTCGATGCGGATTTAAAACGAAGAGATATTGAGTATGAAGTGGGAGATAAAGTGTTTCTTAAGGTCTCGCCTTGGAAAAAGATACTCAGATTTGGCCGTACGGGCAAATTGAGTCTGAGATTCATTGGGCCGTATGAGATCTCCGAACGAGTTGGCCCAGTTGCATATAGGTTGCTTTTACCCCCTGAACTCGAAAGAATCCACAACGTTTTTCATGTTTTGATGCTTCGACGTTACAGATCCGATCCTTCGCACGTAATAAACCCCTCCGAGGTCGAAATTGAAGCCGATATAAGTTATGAGGAAGAACCGATTCGTATCCTAGCTCGTGAAGTGAAAGAGTTGCGAAACAAAAGGGTTTCGATAGTGAAAGTGTTATGGCTCAAACACGGGATCGAAGAAGCTACTTGGGAACCCGAGAACTCTATGAAAGAGCGATACCCAAACCTATTCTGGGTAAGATTTTCGGGACGAAAATTTCTTAAGTGAGGAGAGTTGTGATGTTCTAAAGTGACCCTAGTCAGAAAGCGGTTTTGGACCGCTAAACCGAAGTCACCAAATTATTTGAATGTGATATTTATTGTCTAAAATATGTGATTATGAATGTGTGAAAGTTTTAGGCTTCGATTTAGTAAATTGCATGTGAATTTAGTCGAAAGGACTTATGGGTGACATTTTTGAAATGTGATAGGCTATCTACAAGGACCTAATAGTGCATGTAATCAAAAGGGAGGACTTGCATGTCATTTTCCCCCCTAATATGTAGTGGCCGGCCATGAGCATGGGTGGACAAGATGTTATGGCTAAAAACATGTCATAAACATGTTGGGGTAATGCATTATGTAAGGATCAATAAAATAAAGAGCATGGGCAATAAAATATTAGTGTTAGTAGGATGAGAAACAAAAAAAAAAAACAAAGGATGTGTGTGATTGTCCCCCCATTGCCGTTAGTGGAAGGAAAGAAAAACAAAAAAAAAAGTGTTCATCCTTTGGTTCATCCTTGGCCGAAAATTTTAAGGAGGAAGGAAGAAGAAAGGTTGAAGAGGTTCGGCCATGCATGTAACTAGGCTAAGGTATGTTTGATGATGTTCCATGAGATGCATGCATGTTTTAGTTATTAGCTTGAGTTCTACCTAGCCCATGGTCTAAATCTTGCTATGTGATGGAAATGACACTCGGCCATGGATGCATCATTCTTGCTTGGTGTTGATGTTGTGTTGGTGAGATATCAAGTTATTTTTGTGACCAAGTTGAGATTTGAATTTTGGAATGATTAAGGTTTTCGCTATGGTAAATATACGGGTGATGGATGTTGTGTCATGCTAAATCTAGATGAACAATGTTAGTGCTTATATCTCGATATTCATGAGTTTCTTTCTTGGTTTTACCTCAAACCCATGAAGTATTTTAATTGGTGTTGTTAGAGATTTCGGTCATGGGATTATAAGCTTGTTAGTTTTGATGGTGAAATTTATGCCTTGCAAGGGTAAATGGTGTCTTGATGCATTCGGCCATGGTAGAAAGTAGATGTGAAATGGTAGTAAGATGAAATGCAAAATGTTAGTATTTGATTACTAGTGTATAAATGCGTATTAGACGAGTTTTGAATTTGAAACGAATCGAGATATAATCAATACAAGTAACCATACTTGTAGGAAGCATTAAGCATATAATTGGCCTCAACATATACATGCATATTCGGCCACATGAAAGAGTCCATGAGTTGATGTGTATGTTCGGCCATAAGTAGCCTATTGATGGCTTTAGCTTGACTTAGAAAATTCGGCTAAGGGGAAATATTAGCTAGTATGTTGAATTCGATTCGTGGTTTCGTACATATGTGACTCTAATGTCTAATGTCTAATGTATATATAGCCTAAGTACCTTGAGCTTCTCTTTTGATGTTCGAATGAATTGTATTAAATTCCTTGATGTGATTAAAAATGCGTATGATCATTGTGTATTTGAGCTAAAAGGTGGCCATATGACCTATCAAACTCCTTGTCATATTCGGCCATGAGCTAGCAAAATGAGACTTTAATAAGTTAAATTTGTTTGAATTAGCTCAAGAGCTTAGGGGACCACAGTTGGATAAGGGAAAGGAAAAAGTGATCGAATAGCCGTTGAAGCCGTTCGACAACATCCGAGGTAAGTTTTCGAGTAATGGAACTTAGATTATGATTTGATTAGATCATGTTTTAAGCAAATCAAAATCATCCTCTTTGTGTGTGGCTATTGAGCCGAAATTGCAAGTGCGAAAAGTGTCTTGTGTTTGAGTTTTGCTAATGAAAATGAAATACAAATGTGTCATGATTTACTGTTAAATGTGCATGGTTATTCGAATGATGTCCGGGCTAAGTCCGAAGGCTTTGTGCTAAGTGACCATATCCGGACTAAGATCCAAGGCATTTGTGTGAGTTACTAATTCGGGCTAAGCCCAAGGCATTGGTGCGAGTTACTAAATCGGGTTAAGTCCAGAAGGCATTTGTGCGAAGTTACTATAACCGGCTATGTCCGAAGGCATTTGAACGAGTAGCTATATCCGGTTAAATTCAAGGTACGTGATTCGGGAATGAACGATCTTGCTGTAAAAATTTCAATTAATACGCTTGTAACATCCCAACATTGAGGTATGTTTCAGATATGCTTTGAATTAGTTGAGCCCTTACAAATAAGTATTATTTCGGTTGATAAATGAGCTACTGGCCTTTGGCTAAGTTGATCTTTGTGTATGAATATAAGGGTTGGTAATGTGAAGTAAGTATGATATTGAAAATTTGTGCATATGAAATTATCTGTTTAGCTACATGAATGCTATCGTTGGTTGTGTCTAAATTCATGACTCAAACTTACTAAGCATTAAATGCTTACTCCATTTCTTTGATTCTCTGTTTTATAGATTTTGGTTCTTCACTATCGACTCGGGATTTTGAAGTCAAGTCGCCCACACTATCAAAGCTCCTTCTTGGTATACTATTTTGGTTGAACTTTGAAATGGCATGTATAGGACTACCCTTTTGTTGTAGGTCATGTACCTTTCGGTTTTGTGTAAATTTGGATAGCCATGCTAAAATGGCTTAAGTATACTTTGGGCATGGTATTATAATCATTGTATGTTGTTCATTAAGAGGTATGGAAATGTTTGGAAATGATTAGCCATTGGGATGGTTAATCATGATCATATTTTGTGCTATTTATGTTTAAGGGCTAGTTGAATCATGGAAACTATGAAATAGGTAAAGCCTACCTTAAAGACAGATGCTGACAGCTGCAGTGATGTGGATGTGAAAAATCACTAAAAATAGTAGGAATGGAATTAAATAGTGAATAAATTATGTAATCGAACCTTGATGAATCTATTTTCATAGGAAAGTAACGGAATGTTAATATGAACAGTATATTATGAGATGTTAAAGTTTTCGTGAGACAGGGGCAGAACAGTTTCTGGATCCCTTGATCTGAATTTGGAAATTCATTATAAATTAACCAGAGATAGTTAGAAGTCATGCCAATATGTATAGATTCCTTTTTGAGTCTAGTTTCGATAGAAACAAACGGTATCAGTATTGAAGCCCTGTACGGGGAGATATCCAGGTCGTAATGCATGAAGGTCAGTGTAGTCGTACCCTGTAACAGGGGAGACTTTAACTAATAAACTGTACTAATTGGCTGACCAAAAATTCTAGAAACAAATCTGTAGATGGACATATGAGTCTAGTTTCAGGAAAAATTACGAAACTGATTTTCGAGTTTTGGAACTCAAGATATGATTTTTAAAGTGACAAAGTGACGCAGATTAGCCAACCGCCTGGAAATTTTAAAATTTATCGTGAAAATGAATGGTTTAAGCCGTTAACCCCTCGTGTCCGACTCCGGCAGCGGTCTTGGGTACGGGGTGTTACAATTAAATTGGTATCAGAGCTACGGTTTAGTCAATTCTAGGACTACCGTAATGCGTTTGGGATTAGCTATACATGCCATTTTATGTGATTATTTGATAGTGTGGTGATTTCTGACATCTGCAAATGTGTTTATTTATAGTAATGGATCCCGATCCCGACCGGCGGTAGCTGATGATCTTGAGAGTGTAGTGCTTGCTCCCGCACAAGGGACAGCACCGACAGACTCTCAACCTAATGCTAGTAATCCAAATGATGAAGCTAGACAAGCTTTCTATAGCGTGATGAATGATTGGTTCAACCAATATATTCAAACTAATACTACTGCTCCACAACCTCCATTCCCGACAAATACTACCCAAGACCTACAATGCCTCCCAGAATCCGACCAAATAAGGTCAAATAAGCCCCAGTTGATAGAATCAAAACACGGGGCTATGAATTTAAGGCTACGGATAGCGATGATGCCGAGCAAGTGAATTTTGGTTGGACAACACTATTCGGCACTCGATGAGCTATCTTATACACCGATGAGTGCCTAAAGTGTACTATCTCCTTGCTACGTGATTACGCCTACTATTGGTGGAATACGTTGACTTCTGTTGTGCCTAGAGAGCAAGTAACTTGGGAGTTTTTCCAAACCGAAGTTTGAAAGAAGTATATCGATCGAGATTCATTGACCAAAACGGAAGGAATTTCTTGAACTCAAACAAGGTTCCATGTCTCACATCGACTATGAACGAAAATTTGTAAGGCTTAGCAGATGCAGCGAGAATGCATTTCTTCAGAAGCCATGATGTGTAAACGTTTCGAGGATGGGCTGAATGACGATATAAAGCTGTATGTTGGCATTTTGGAAATCCAAGAATTTGTGGCACTTGTCGAGCGAGCTTGCAAGGCCGAGGAGCTCAGTATGGAGAAAAGAAAAGCTGATATGGGAGCAAGGGAGTTTCGTAAGAGGTCTTCGGGGAAGCCCTTCCCACAGTCATCGAAGAAATTTAGAGATGGCTTAGGCCGATCTAGAGACACTACGGGCCTTTCTAGACAAGATCGCGATCGACCCCCTGTGAGCACACGAGTCACTTCGATCGCCAGTGTTGGAAATGACCATCAAGATAGAGCGGAATGCCAGTATTGTGGTAAATGGCATTCGGGAGTTGTAGGTTCCATGACGCGCCTGTTACAAGTCTTGGTCAGTTGACCACTTCATTAAAGATTGCCCGAGGTTGTGCGAGCAGAATGCAAATCAGTGGGAAACCGGTGCTACCATCGCCGAGGTAGACCATCTAGAAATACGGGCAATGCTAGTGGTGGTCGAGAGGATCTAGGGATGCTACGACCAGATCCGAGGCTCGTGCTCTAGCTAGGGCTTATGCTATACGCAGACGCGAGGATGCTTCCCGCGAGATGTTATTACCGGTACTTTTACTCTCTTTGATACTAATGTGATTGCTTTGATTGACCCCGGTTCTACTCATTCTTATATATGTGAAACCTTAGCATCCAAAGAAGACTTTACCTATTGAGTCTCTCGAGTTTGTAATCCGAGTGTCAAATCCCTTGGGTCGTTCACGTGCTTGTCGACAAAGTGTGTAAGAAATGCCCCTAGTAATTCGAGGTTCTGCTTTTCTACGGACTTGATGCTTTTGCCGCTTGATGAATTTGATGTTATTCTTGGTTTGGATTGGTTGACCGTGCATGATGCGGTTGTGAATTGCAAAAACAAGACTATTGATTTGAGGTGTGCAAATGATGAGATAATCCGAGTTGAGTCTACGGACTTAAAGGGGTTGCCAGCTGTAATATCAGCAATGTTGGCCCAGAAATATGTAAGAAAGGGGTGCGAAGTATACCTTGCGTATGTACTTGATGACAAGGAATTGGAAAAGAAACCCGAATCTGTGCCGGTGGTTTGTGAATACCCGAATGTTTTTCCCGAAGAATTACCGGGTTTACCACCTATTCGGGAAGTAGAATTTGGTATTGAGCTTGTACCTGGGACTATGCCAATTTCGATAGCTCCGTATCGTATGGCACCAACCGAGTTAAAAGAATTGAAAGCTCAGTTGCAAGAGTTGACGGATAGAGGTTTCGCACGACAAAGTTTCTCACCTTGGGGTGCACCAGTATTGTTTGTGAGAAAGAAGGACGGAACCATGAGGTTGTGCATTGACTATCGTCAGCTGAATAAAGTGACGATAAAGAATAAATATCCGTTACCGCGTATTGATGATTTGTTTGATCAACTAAAAGGAGCCTCAGTGTTTTCAAAGATAGATTTGAGATCTGGTATTACCAGCCATGAATTCGAGATTCGGATATACCCAAAACTGCTTTTAGAACGAGATACGGCCACTACGAGTTCTTAGTGATGTCGTTTGGACTCACTAATGCCCCTGCGGTATTTATGGATTTGATGAATCGGATCTTCAGACAGTATTTGGACCGGTTCGTAGTTGTGTTCATTGACGACATCTTGGTCTATTCAAGAGACGAGACCGAACATCTTTGAGCACCGAGATTAATGTTGCAAATTTTACGGGATAAGCGTTATATGCTACGCTCAAGAAGTGTGAGTTCGTTAAGAGAGGTTAGCTTCTTAGGTCACGTGGTATCCGTGACGGTATTCGAGTTGACCGAGCAAAATTTCAGCCATACTTAACTGGAAGCCTCCGGAAATATTACCGAGGTTCGAGCTTTTTGGGACTTGCGGTTACTACCGACGGTTTGTAAAGGTTTCTCGATGATAGCCACACCCATGACGAAGCTACTTCAAAAAGATGTTAAGTTCGAATGGACGGAAAAATGTCGAAAAGTTTTGATCAATGAAAACTTATTTGTGGAAGCTCAATTTTAGTGCAATTTTAATCGTGCAAAGAGTTTGTCATCTATAGTGACGCCTCCCTACTTGGGTTAGGTTGCGTATTGATGCAAGAAGGTCGAGTTGTGGCCTATGCGCCGAGACAATTAAAGCCACATGAGAAAAATTATCCGACCCATGATCTCGAATTAGCTGCCATCGTATTCACCTTGAAAATATGGCGACATTACTTATTTGGTGAGAAGTGCCATGTATTTTCGGATCACAAATGTGACAGCCCAAAATTGACCCTAGTCGGAAGGTGGTCTCGGGACCACAAAACCGAGGCATAAAAATAATTAAAAATTTATTTTGATGCCTATAATATGTGTGTGCTCATGTATGACATTTTATGATGATTGATTTAGTGTTATAAGGGTGAATTCCACAAGAAAGGACTTAGTAATGAACTTTGAAAGTATGATAGGAAATGTGTGATGACTAATTAAAGCATGCATGCAAAATAATGGACTTGCATGTCAAATTCCCCCTTTTATAGGTGGTGGCCGGCCATGACAAGGAGGATGGGCTAAACATGTCATGAAACATGTTTTGTTGGTGCATTAGGGTGAAATAATAAACAAAGGTGTATGGGTGATAAAAAATGAAAAAAATGTGTGTGAGTGTGGTAATCCCCCCATTGCCGTGAGTTGTAGAGAAGGAAAGAAAAAATTTTGTTCATCCTTTCTTTGAGCCAAAACTAAGGAAGAAGGAGGATTTTTGCTTCATGCTTGGTTTGGAAGAGATCTAGAAGGAGATTTGGCTAAGTTTGCATCAAGATTAAGGTATGTATGAGGTTGTGTTAGGAGTTTCATGCATGTTTTGGTTGCTAACTTGATGTGCATGTTAGCCATGGCTCAAATCTTTGTTAAGCCATGGAAATGGTATTTGGCCAAAGTTGTTATGGTGATAAAGCCATTGCATGCTAAGTGTGAAGCTTGATGATGATGCATGCAATGATGGATTGTCTACTCTTGAGTAAGATTTTGAGCTTTCTTTTGTTTTATCATGATTGAAGTTGAAAAGGAGCATGATTGTCATATTCGCCATGATGCATTCATGAGCATGGTTCATGCTTCTTGCATGTTAGTTAAAATTTGTGTTTTGGATGGCTATGGACACCTTGAAATTCGCCATGCTCATATATGTATATATATGTTTGCACATGATGTTTTGGTTATGAAGGAAGTGATGAATAAGTTTGTTTAAAGAAGAAGATGTTGAAGAATAATTGTGAAATTGTAAGCACATTCGCCTAGCACACATATGAGTGCTTGATGCTATATTGTAAGTTTTGAGCTACAATATGCAAAGCATTAACTAGTAAAATGCATGCTATTTTGTGTGGTATTATGCATAATTGGCCTCAACATGGACAAGTATATTCGGCCTTGGGTAGCCTATTGAAGGCCTTAGCTTTTCCTTGATGCTCGAATAAATTGTATTGAATTGCTTGATGTAGTATAAAATGTGCATGACCATTGTGTATTCAAGCTAAAGGGTGGCCATATGACCATTTAAATTCCTTGTCATATTCGCCATAAGCTAGCACAATGAGGTTTTGATAAATTGAATTTGTTTGAATTAGCTCAAGAGCTAAGAGGGCCACAATTGGACAAGGGAAGGAAAAAGTAATCGAATAGCCGTAAAAGCCGCTCGACAACATCCGAGGTAAGTCCTCAAGAAGTGACCTTACTTGAATTATGTGGAATGAAATATGGATGTATTGATTATTGATTTATGTGTATGAGTATTGAATGATACCCGGCTAAGTCCCGAAGGCGATTATGTTAGTGATTATAATTGTGTTTGAGCCTTAGTAACGAAAATAAATATGTATGTCCAATGATTATTGATGTGTGTGCATGAGAAATTGAATGATATCCGGGCTAAGCCCAAGACAATTATGCTGGAAATTATAACCGGTTAAGACCAAGGCAATTGTGCTAGTGGCTACATCCGGCTAAGACCAAGGCATTCGTATGCGAAGTCATTCTATCCGGCTAAGACCAAGGCATTTGTGCAAATCGTGATATCCGGGTTAAGTCCCGTGAGGCCTTGGTGCGGGTTACCATAACCGGGCTATGTCCCGAAGGCGATTGATCGAGTAGCGACATCCGGTTAAACTCGAAGGTATGTGATTTGAAAATTATAAGCTTGCTGGAAAATTTCAGCTAATGCACTTGTGAAATTTCCCAATGACAAGGTAAGTGCGTGTGTGCTGCGCGCTAGGAGTAAGAGCGTGTGAATATTCGCTCCTATGATGGAACGAGTTATCGGCCTTAATGAAGCCGTTATTTGTGTATGAACATAAGAGTTGGGATGGTGAAGTAAGTATGATTATGTGAATGTGCATTAATGAAATGATGCATTTAACTATGTGAATGTATTGCTGTAATTAGAGTTGATTATATTCCTTGAGACTTACTAAGCATAAAAATGCTTACTCCACCGCTTTGGCTCTCGTTTTCTAGATTTCGCCGATAGCAATCGGATTCGGGATCGTTGAAGTCGAAGTCATCCACACTATCAAGCCCCCATTTTGGTATAAATTCTTGGTTGAACTTGAAATGGCATGTATAGGACTACCCTTGTTGGTTTAAATATGTTATGATGTATATGTGTACGGCCATGCGAAAATGGCTCGTAATAGTGAAGTATCAACTTAAACTATTTGCGGTTTGTATATATATATATGGTGTCATGATGTGACTATGAATTGAAATGGGAATGTTGGTCACATGATCAGCCATTGGCATGGTTAAAATGATCATATGTGGACCTATGTAAGGCAAGACTAGTTGGTTCGTGGAGACTACAAAATAGGTAAGACCTACCTTAAAAACAGATGCTGCCAGCTGCAGTAACGTGAATGTGAAAAATCACCAAAATTTGTAGGAATGGTATTAAATAGTGAATCAGCTATGTAAATGAACATTGATGAGTCTATTTTCATATGGAAGAAACGAAATGGTCATAGGAGTTACATGTTAAGAGATATTAAAGCTATTGTGAGACAGGGCCAGAACGGTTTCTGGGTTCCCTGTCGCAACTTTAAAAATTTACTATAAATTATCCAGAAATAATTAGGAGACATACCTTATATGTACAGATTCCATTTTGAGTCTATTTTCATTAGAAACAAACGGCACCAGAATTAAAGCCCTGTACAGAGAGATATTCAAGTTATACCGCGCGAAGGTCAGAGCAGTCGATCCCTGTAACATGGGTGACTTTAACTAATAAACTGTACCAATTGGCCCGACCAAAAATTCTAGAAATAAATCCATGGATGGATATATGAGTCTAAATTCAGGGAAAATTTACGAAACCAGTTTCTGAGTTTTGAAACTCGAGATATGATTTTTAAGGCGACAGTGACGCAGTTTTTCCAGCCTGACTGGAAATGTCCAATGGATGGGCAAAACAAGTGAACTTGGCTTGCTAACCCCTCGTGTCCGATAATCGGCGATGGTCTCGGGTTCGGGTGTTACAATTTTATTGGTATCGAGCCACGGTTTAGTCGATTCTAGGACTACCGTGAGGTGTTTGGGGTCTAGCTATACATGCCATTAAATGATGAATCGATAGTGTGGTGATTTCGACAATTTGACTTTGAGTTTGTTTATAGCAATGGATCCCGATCCCAACCGAGCAATAGCTGATGATGTGGAGAGTGTGGCGCTGCTCCCGCACAAGGGACAGCGCCGGCGGACTCTCAACCTATGGCCAGCAATCCGAATGATGAGGCTAGGCAAGCCTTTTATAGTGTGATGAACGAATGGTTTAATCAATACATTCGAACTAACACTACCGTCCCACAACCTCCATTCCCGACAAATGCAACCCCAAGACCTACAATACCTCCCAGAATCGACCAAATAAGGTCAAGTAAGCCCTCATCGATAGGATTCGAAAACATGGGGCCACTGAATTTAAAGCTACGGATGATGATGATGCCGAACGAGCTGAATTTTGGTTGGACAACACTATCCGGTGCTCGATGAGCTATCTTGTACACCGATGAGTGCTTAAAGTGTACCATCTCCTTGCTACATGATTCCACCTACTATTGGTGGAGTACTCGACTGTGGTAACTAGAGAGCAAGTGACTTGGGAATTCTTTCAAACCAAGTTAGAAAAAAAAAAAAGTATATCACCGAGATTCATCGACCAAAAGCGAAGGAATTTCTTGATCTTAAGAAAGGTTCTATGTCGGTTACCGACTATGAACGAAAATTTGTGAGGCTTAGCCGATACACGCGAGAATGCATTTCGTCCAAGCTATTATGTGTAAACGCTCGAGGATGGGCTGAATGATGATATAAGGATGTTCGTTGGCATTCTCGAAATACGAGAGATCGAGTACTTGTTGAGCGAGCTTGTAAAGTCGAAGAGCTTAGAAAGGAGAAACAAAAAGCTGATGTGGGAACCGGAGAATTCGAAGAGGTCCTCGGAAAGTCTCTTCAACAGCAATCAAGAGATTTCGAGATGATGTGAACCGGTCTAGAGGCGCTTTGGGCTTTTCTAGACGAGGACGCGATCGACCCCGTGACCACACGAGTCACTTCGATCGCCTGGTGGAAATGATCGCCGAGAGAGGGCGAGTGTCAACATTGTGGCAAATGGCATTCGGGAGCTGTTGGTTTCGTGATCGCTCCCGCTATAAGTGTGGATCGGCCGACCACTTTAGGAAGGATTGCCCGAGGATGCTTGAGCAGAATGTGAGTCGAGTGGAAACTCGGGTGCTACCATCGCCGAGGTAGGCCACCTAGAAATATGGGCAATGTCGGTGGCGGTCGAGAGGATCTAGAGATGCTACCATCGATCCGAGGCTCGTGCTCTCGCGAGGACTTATGCCATACGCCGACGCGAGGATGCTGCCTCTCCGGATGTCATTACCGGTGCTTTCACTCTTTTCAATACTAATGTGATTGCTTTGATTGACCCCGGTTCTACTCAATCTTATATATGTGAAACCTTAGCATTCAAGAAGACTTTGCCTATTGAGTCTCATCGAGTTTGTAATTCGGTGTCAAACCCTTGGGTCATTACGTGCTTGTCAACAAAGTGTGCAAGAAAAGTCCCCTAGTGTTCCGAGGTTCTTGTTTCCGGCGGACTTGATGCTTTTGCCGCTCGATGAATTCGACGTTATTCTTGGTTTGGATGGGTTGACCATGCACGATGCGGTCGTAAATTGCAAAAGCAAGACTATCTATTTGAGGTGCGCAAATAACGAGATAATTCGGGTTAAGTCTACGGACTTAAAGGGGTTGCCACCGTAATATCGCAATGTTGGCCCGAAAATATGTAAGAAAAGAGTGCGGCGTACCTTTGCGACGTGCTCGATGACAAGGAATCGAAAAGAAACCCGAATCTATGCCCGTGGTTTGTGAATACCGGATGTTTTCCACGAAGAATTGTCGGGTTTACCACTGTTCGGAAATAGAATTTGGCATCGAATTGGTACCGGTACCACTCAATTTCGATAGCTCCGTATCGTATGGCACCAACGGAATTAAAGGAGTTGGAAGCTCGGTTGCAAGAATTGGTGGATAGAGGTTTTGCTCGCCCGAGTTTTTCGCCTTGGGTGCGCCGGTGTTGTTCGTGAAAAGAAGGATGGAACCATGCGGTTGTGCATCGATTATCGCCGACTTAATAAAGCGACAATAAAGAACAAATATCCGTTGCCACGTGGCGATGACTTGTTCGATCAACTAAAGGGAGCCTCGGTGTTCTCGAAAATAGATTTGAGATCGGGCTATTATCAATTGCGAATCCGAGATTTGGACATACCCAAGACCGCCTTGAGCGAGATATGGTCACTATGAGTTCCTAGTGATGTCGTTTGGGCTCACTAATGCCCTGCGGTATTTATGGATTTAATGAATCGGATCTTTAGACCATATTTGGATCGATTAAGTAGTCGTGTTCATTGATGACATCTTGGTCTATTCAAGAAATGAGACCGAAATATTGAACACTGCGGTTAGTGCTACAAATTTTACGGGATAAGCAATTATATGCTAAGTTCAGCAAGTGTGAGTTACGTTAAGAGAGGTTAGCTTCTTGGGTCATGTGGTATCTCAGACGGTATTCGATTCAACCGAATAAAATTTCAGCCATACTTAATTGGAAGCCTCAGAAATATTCTTGAGGTTCGAGCTTTTTGGGGCTTAGGTTATTACCGACGATTTGTAAAGGCTTCTCAACGATAGCCACGCCGATGACGGTTACTCCAAAAGGATGTTAAGTTCGAATGGACGGAGAAATGCCAAAAAGTTTCGATCAATCGAAAACTTATTTGATTGAAGCCCCAATTCTAGTGCAACCCGAATCCGCAAAGAGTTTGTCATCTATAGCGACGCCTCTCTACTTGGGTTAGGTTGCGTATTAATGCAAGAAGGTCGAATTGTGGCCTATCGTCGAGGCAATTAAAGCCACATGAGAAAAATTATCCGACTCATGATCTCGAATTGGCGCCATCGTATTCGCCTTTAAAGATTTGGCGACATTACTTATTTGGTGAAAGGTGCCATGTATACTCGGATCACAAAAGTCTCAAATATTTGATGATCCAAAGAGACTTAAATCTGCGACAAAGACGTTGGCTCGAGCTGTTAAAGGATTACGAGCTGGTCATTGACTATCACCCGAGAAAGGCGAATGTGGTTGCGGATGCCTTGAGTCGTAAATCATTATTCGCTTACGGCGATGAACGTGCACTTGTGCATTCGATCCGATAGTGTGTTAGTAGCTGAATTGAAAGCCAAACCACTATTGATACATCAAATTCGAGAAGCTCGAGAAAGTCGACGACGAGTTGGTCGCAAAACGGGCCGAGTGTGTTTGAACAAGGATTCGAGTTTCAAATCGATGATGGCGATTGTTTGAGGTTCAAAAGTCGTCTGTGTGTTCCAAAGAATTGAACTCATTTCGATAATTCTGAATGAAGCCCATTGTAGCCGAATGGCAATCCACCCGGAGTACGAAGATGTACAATGATTTGAAATGTCGGTTTTGGTGGCATGGTATGAAGCGAGACATCTCCGACTTTGTTTTGAGATGTTTAATATGTCAACAAGTGAAAGCGGAACATCGGTGCCTTCGTGATTACTTCACCAATCACGATACTCGAGTGGAAATGGGATCGAGTCACAATGGACTTTGTATCCGGACCGCCATTGTCGCAAGTAAGAAGGATGCGGTTTGGGTCGTGGTAGATCGATTGACTAAGTCGGCCCACTTTGTCCCCAGACGTCTGATTTTTCAATTGACAAATTAGCTGAATTGTACGCGTTTCTCGGACATGAGATTACACGGGTGCCTATTTCCATCGTGTCGGATAGAGATCCGAGATTTACCTCGCGATTTTGGAAAAAGTTGCAAGAAGCTTTGGGTACCAAGTTGCATTTCAAGACCGCTTTCACCCCAAACCGATGGTCAATCCGAGCGGATAATTCAGATACTTGAGGATATGTTAAGATGTTGCGTCCTCGAGTTTAGTGGTTTATGGAACGGTATTTGCCATTGATTGAATTCGCTTACAACAACAAACTTTCAATCAAGTATTAAGATGGCACCCTACGAGGCCTTGTACGGCCGTAAATGCCGTACACCATTGTTTTGGTGAGCTCGGTGAAAGCAAGATTTTCGGTGGATTTGATTAGGGATCTTTGAATGTAAAGTGAAAGTAATCCGTGAAAGTCGAAGATAGCCTTCGATCGCCGAAGTCGTGACGCGGACTGAAGCGTAAGGATATCGAGTATCGTGGGTGATAAAGTGTTTCTCAAGGTATCGCCTTGGAAAAAGATACTCGATTCTACCGTAAGGGCAAGTTGAGCCCGAGGTTCGTTGGGCCATATGAGATATCCGAGCGAGTCGATCCAGTGGCATATCGCTTGATTTTGCCCCGAACTCGAAAAGGTTCACGATGTCTTTCACGCTTCGATGCTTGACGCTATAGATCCGATCCATCGCACGTGATTAGTCCATCGAAATTGAAATTCAAGCTAATATGAGTTATGAGGAAGAACCGATTCGTATCCTATCACGAAGTGAAAGAGTTGTGAAACAAGCGGGTTCCGCTAGTAAAAGTGTTATGGCTCAACCATGGGATAGAAGAAGCTACTTGGGAGACCGAGAACTCTATGAAAGAGCGATATCCAAACCTATTTACGGTAAGATTTTCGGGACGAAAATTTCTTAAGTGGGGAGAGTTGTGACAGCCCAAAATTGACCCTAGTCGGAAGGTGGTCTCGGGACCACAAAACCGAGGCATAAAAATAATTAAAATTTATTTTGATGCCTATAATATGTGTGTGCTCATGTATGACATTTTATGATGATTGATTTAGTGTTATAAGGGTGAATTCCACAAGAAAGGACTTAGTAATGAACTTTGAAAGTATGATAGGAAATGTGTGATGACTAATTAAAGCATGCATGCAAAATAATGGACTTGCATGTCAAATTCCCCCTTTTATAGGTGGTGGCCGGCCATGACAAGGAGGATGGGCTAAACATGTCATGAAACATGTTTTGTTGGTGCATTAGGGTGAAATAATAAACAAAGGTGTATGGGTGATAAAAATGAAAAAAAATGTGTGTGAGTGTGGTAATCCCCCCATTGCCGTGAGTTGTAGAGAAGGAAAGAAAAAATTTTGTTCATCCTTTCTTTGAGCCAAAACTAAGGAAGAAGGAGGATTTTGCTTCATGCTTGGTTTGGAAGAGATCTAGAAGGAGATTTGGCTAAGTTTGCATCAAGATTAAGGTATGTATGAGGTTGTGTTAGGAGTTTCATGCATGTTTTGGTTGCTAACTTGATGTGCATGTTAGCCATGGCTCAAATCTTTGTTAAGCCATGGAAATGGTATTTGGCCAAAGTTGTTATGGTGATAAAGCCATTGCATGCTAAGTGTGAAGCTTGATGATGATGCATGCAATGATGGATTGTCTACTCTTGAGTAAGATTTTGAGCTTTCTTTTGTTTTATCATGATTGAAGTTGAAAAGGAGCATGATTGTCATATTCGCCATGATGCATTCATGAGCATGGTTCATGCTTCTTGCATGTTAGTTAAAATTTGTGTTTTGGATGGCTATGGACACCTTGAAATTCGCCATGCTCATATATGTATATATATGTTTGCACATGATGTTTTGGTTATGAAGGAAGTGATGAATAAGTTTGTTTAAAGAAGAAGATGTTGAAGAATAATTGTGAAATTGTAAGCACATTCTGCCTAGCACACATATGAGTGCTTGATGCTATATTGTAAGTTTTGAGCTACAATATGCAAAGCATTAACTAGTAAAATGCATGCTATTTTGTGTGGTATTAATGCATAATTGGCCTCAACATGGACAAGTATATTCGGCCTTGGGTAGCCTATTGAAGGCCTTAGCTTTTCCTTGATGCTCGAATAAATTGTATTGAATTGCTTGATGTAGTATAAAATGTGCATGACCATTGTGTATTCAAGCTAAAGGGTGGCCATATGACCATTTAAATTCCTTGTCATATTCGCCATAAGCTAGCACAATGAGGTTTTGATAAATTGAATTTGTTTGAATTAGCTCAAGAGCTAAGAGGGCCACAATTGGACAAGGGAAGGAAAAAGTAATCGAATAGCCGTAAAAGCCGCTCGACAACATCCGAGGTAAGTCCTCAAGAAGTGACCTTACTTGAATTATGTGGAATGAAATATGGATGTATTGATTATTGATTTATGTGTGTATGAGTATTGAATGATACCGGGCTAAGTCCCGAAGGCGATTATGTTAGTGATTATAATTGTGTTTGAGCCTTAGTAACGAAAATAAATATGTATGTCCAATGATTATTGATGTGTGTGTGCATGAGAAATTGAATGATATCCGGGCTAAGCTCAAGACAATTATGCTGGAAATTATAACCGGTTAAGACCAAGGCAATTGTGCTAGTGGCTACATCCGGGCTAAGACCGAAGGCATTCGTGCGAGTCATTCTATCCGGCTAAGACCAAGGCATTTGTGCAAATCGTGATATCCGGGTTAAGTCCCGTGAGGCCTTGGTGCGGGTTACCATAACCGGCTATGTCCCAAGGCGATTGATCGAGTAGCGACATCCGGTTAAACTCCAAGGTATGTGATTTGAAAATTATAAGCTTGCTGGAAAATTTCAGCTAATGCACTTGTGAAATTTCCCAATGACAAGGTAAGTGCAGTGTGTGCTTTATGCGCTAGGAGTAAGCGTGTGAATATTCGCTCCTATGATGGAACGAGTTATCGGCCTTAATGAAGCCGTTATTTGTGTATGAACATAAGAGTTGGGATGGTGAAGTAAGTATGATTATGTGAATGTGCATTAATGAAATGATGCATTTAACTATGTGAATGTATTGCTGTAATTAGAGTTGATTATATTCCTTGAGACTTACTAAGCATAAAAATGCTTACTCCATTGCTTTGGCTCTCGGTTTTCTAGATTTCGCCGATAGCAATCGGATTCGGGATCGTTGAAGTCGAAGTCATCCACACTATCAAGCCCCATTTTGGTATAAATTCTTGGTTGAACTTGAAATGGCATGTATAGGACTACCCTTGTTGGTTTAAATATGTTATGATGTATATGTGTACGGCCATGCGAAAATGGCTCGTAATAGTGAAGTATCAACTTAAACTATTTGCGGTTTGTATATATATATATGGTGTCATGATGTGACTATGAATTGGAAATGGGAATGTTGGTCACATGATCAGCCATTGGCATGGTTAAAATGATCATATGTGGACCTATGTAAGGCAAGACTAGTTGGTTCGTGGAGACTACAAAATAGGTAAGACCTACCTTAAAAACAGATGCTGCCAGCTGCAGTAACGTGAATGTGAAAAATCACCAAAATTTGTAGGAATGGTATTAAATAGTGAATCAGCTATGTAAATGAACATTGATGAGTCTATTTTCATATGGAAGAAACGAAATGGTCATAGGAGTTACATGTTAAGAGATATTAAAGCTATTGTGAGACAGGGCCAGAACGGTTTCTGGGTTCCCTGTCGCAACTTTAAAATTTACTATAAATTATCCAGAAATAATTAGGAGACATACCTTATATGTACAGATTCCATTTTGAGTCTATTTTCATTAGAAACAAACGGCACCAGAATTAAAGCCCTGTACAGAGAGATATTCAAGTTATACCGCGCGAAGGTCAGAGCAGTCGATCCCTGTAACATGGGTGACTTTAACTAATAAACTGTACCAATTGGCCCGACCAAAAATTCTAGAAATAAATCCATGGATGGATATATGAGTCTAAATTCAGGGAAAATTTACGAAACCAGTTTCTGAGTTTTGAAACTCGAGATATGATTTTTAAGGCGACAGTGACGCAGTTTTTCCAGCCTGACTGGAAATGTCCAATGGATGGGCAAAACAAGTGAACTTGGCTTGCTAACCCCTCGTGTCCGACACCGGCGATGGTCTCGGGTTCGGGGTGTTACAACAAAAGTCTCAAATATTTGATGACTCAAAGAGACTTGAATCTGTGACAAAGGCGTTGGCTTGAGTTGTTGAAAGATTATGAGCTGGTCATTGATTATCACCCGGGAAAGGCTAATGTGGTTGCGGACGCCTTAAGCCGGAAATCACTATTTTCTTTATGAGCAATGAATGTACACTTGTCTGTTCTACCCGGCAATGTGTTAGTAGCCGAATTAAAGGCCAAACCATTATTGATTCATCAAATTCGTGAAGCTCAGAAAGTCGACGATGAGTTGGTTGCAAGACGGGCTGAATGTGTTCCGAATGTGGAATCGGAGTTTCAAATTGATGATGATGATTGTTTGAGGTACAGAAATCGGTTGTGTGTTCCAAGAAATTCAGAACTCATTTCGATGATTCTGAACGAAGCTCATTGTAGCCGGATGTCAATTCACCCGGGGAGTACAAAAATGTACCACGACCTAAGATGTCAGTTTTGTTGGCATGGTATGAAACGAGACATTTTCGATTTTGTTTCGAAGTGTTTAATATGTCAGCAAGTGAAGGCGGAACATCAAGTGTCTACGGGTTTGCTCCAACCGATCATGATACCTGAATGGAAATGGGATCGAGTAACAATGGATTTTGTATCTGGGCTGCCAGTGTCGGCAAGTAAGAAAGATGCGATTTGGGTCATTGTTGATAGACTGACTAAGTCGGCTCACTTTATCCCCGTACGTACGGATTTTTCATTGGATAAACTAGCTGAATTGTATATTTCTCAGATTGTGAGATTACACGGGGTACCTATTTCTATCGTGTCGGATAGAGATCCGAGATTCACCTCGCGATTTTGGAAGAAATTGCAAGAAGCTTTGGGTACCAAGCTGCATTTTAGCATCGCTTTTCATCCACAAACCGATGCTCAATCTGAGCGGATAATTCAGATACTTGAGGATATGTTGAGATGTTGCATCCTCGAGTTTAGTGGTTCATGGGAAAGGTATTTACCTTTGATTGAATTCGCTTACAACAATAGTTTTCAATCAAGTATTAAGATGGCACCTTACGAGGCCTTGTACGGGCGTAAATGCCGTACACCATTGTTTTGGACCGAGCTCGGTGAAAGTAAAATTTTGAGTGGATTTGATTAAAGATGCTGAACTGAAAGTAAGAATAATTTGTGAAAGTCTCAAGGCAAGATCGATCGTCAAGTCGTATGTGGATTTAAAACGAAGAGATATTGAGTATCAAGTGGGAGATAAAGTGTTTCTTAAGGTCTCGCTTGGAAAAAGATACTCGATTTGGCCGACGGGCAAATTGAGTCCGAGATTCATTGGGCCGTATGAGATCTCCGAACGAGTTGGCCCGATTGCATATAGGTTGCTTTTACCCCGAACTCGAAAGAATCCACAACGTTTTCATGTTTCGATGCTTCGACGTTCTGATCCGATCCTGCAGACGTAATAAACCCTCCGAGGTCGAAATTGAAGCCGATATGAGTTATGAGGAAGAACCGATTCGTATCCTAGATCGTGAAGTGAAAGAGTTGCGAAACAAAAGGGTTTCGATAGTGAAAGTGTTATGGCTCAAACACGGGATCGAAGAAGCTACTTGGGAACCCGAGAACTCTATGAAAGAGCGATACCCAAACCTATTTACCGGTAAGATTTTTGGGGACGAAAATTTCTTAAGTGGGGGAGAGTTGTGACACCCTAAAGTGACCCTAGTCAGAAAGCGGTTTGGGACCGCTAAACCGAAATCACCAAATTATTTGAATGTGATATTTATTGTCTAAAATATGTGATTATGAATGTGTGAAAGTTTTAGGCTTCGATTTAGTAAATTGCATGTGAATTTAGTCGAAAGGACTTATGGGTGACATTTTTGAAATGTGATAGGCTATCTACAAGGACCTAATAGTGCATGTAATCAAAAGGAGGACTTCCATGTCATTTTCCCCTAATATGTAGTGGTAGGCCATGAGCATGGGTGGACAAGATGTTATGGCTAAAACATGTCATAAACATGTTGGGGTAATGCATTATGTAAGGATCAATAAAATAAAGAGCATGGGCAATAAAATATTAGTGTTAGTAGGATGAGAAACAAAAAAAAAAAAAAAGAAAGGATGTGTGTGATTGTCCCCCCATTGCCGTTAGTGGAAGGAAAGAAAAACAAAAAAAAAAAAAGTGTTCATCCTTTGGTTCATCCTTGGCCGAAAATTTTAAGGAGGAAGGAAGAAGAAAGGTTGAAGAGGTTCGGCCATGCATGTAACTAGGCTAAGGTATGTTTGATGATGTTCCATGAGATGCATGCATGTTTTAGTTATTAGCTTGAGTTCTACCTAGCCCATGGTCTAAATCTTGCTATGTGATGGAAATGACACTCGGCCATGGATGCATCATTCTTGCTTGGTGTTGATGTTGTGTTGGTGAGATATCAAGTTATTTTTGTGACCAAGTTGAGATTTGAATTTTTGGAATAATTAAGGTTTTTGACTATGGTAAATATAAGGGTGATGGATGTTGTGTCATGCTAAATCTAGATGAACAATGTTAGTGCTTATATCTCGATATTCATGAGTTTCTTCTTGGTTTTACCTCAAACCCATGAAGTATTTTAATTGGTGTTGTTAGAGATTTCGGTCATGGGATTATAAGCTTGTTAGTTTTGATGGTGAAATTTATGCCTTGCAAGGGTAAATGGTGTCTTGATGCATTCGGCCATGGTAGAAAGTAGATGTGAAATGGTAGTAAGATGAAATGCAAAATGTTAGTATTTGATTACTAGTGTATAAATGCGTATTAGCCGAGTTTTGAATTTGAAACGAAACGAGATATAATCAATACAAGTAACAATACTTGTAGGAAGTATTAAGCATATAATTGGCCTCAACATATACATGCATATTCGGCCACATGAAAGAGTCCATGAGTTGATGTGTATGTTCGGCCATAGGTAGCCTATTGATGGCTTTAGCTTGACTTGGAAAATTCGGCTAAGGGGAAATATTAGCTAGTATGTTGAATTCGATTCGTGATTTCGTACATATGTGACTCTAATGTCTAATGTCTAATGTATATATGGGCTAAGTACCTTGAGCTTCTCTTTTGATGTTCGAATGAATTGTATTAAATTGCTTGATGTGATTAAAAATGCGTATGATCATTGTGTATTTGAGCTAAAAGGTGGCCATATGACCTATCAAACTCCTTGTCATATTCGGCCATGAGCTAGCAAAATGAGACTTTAATAAGTTAAATTTGTTTGAATTAGCTCAAGAGCTTAGGGGACCACAGTTGGATAAGGGAAAGGAAAAAGTGATCGAATAGCCGTTGAAGCCGTTCGACAACATCCGAGGTAAGTTTTCGAGTAATGGAACTTAGATTATGATTTGATTAGATCATGTTTTAAGCAAATCAAAATCATGCTCTTTGTGTGTGGCTATTGAGCCGAAATTGCAAGTGTGAAAAGTGTCTTGTGTTTGAGTTTTGCTAATGAAAATGAAATACGAATGTGTCATGATTTATTGTTAAATGTGCATGGTTATTCGAATGATGTCCGGGCTAAGTCCCGAAGGCTTTGTGCTAAGTGACCATATCCGGACTAAGATCCGAAGGCATTTGTGCGAGTTACTAATTCCGGGCTAAGCCCGAAGGCATTGGTGCGAGTTACTAAATCCGGGTTAAGTCCCGAAGGCATTTGTGCGAGTTACTATAACCAGGCTATGTCCCGAAGGCATTTGAACGAGTAACTATATCCGGTTAAATTCCGAAGGTACGTGATTCGGGAATGAACGATCTTGCTGTAAAAAAATTCAGTTAATACGCTTGTAACATCCCAACATTGAGGTATGTTTCGTATGTGCTTTGAATTAGTTGAGCCCTTACAAATAAGTATTCGCCGGTTGATAAATGAGCTACGGCCTTTAGCTAAGTTGATCTTTGTGTATGAATATAAGGGTTGGTAATGTGAAGTAAGTATGATATTGAAAATTTGTGCATATGAAATTATCATTTAGCTACATGAATGCTATCGTTGGTTGTGTCTAAATTCATGACTCAAACTTACTAAGCATTAAATGCTTACTCCGTTTCTTTGATTCTCTGTTTTATAGATTTTGGTTCTTCAGCTATCGGACTCGGGATTTTGAAGTCGAAGTCGCCCACACTATCAAAGCTCCTTCTTGGTATACTATTTTGGTTGAACTTTGAAATGGCATGTATAGGACTACCCTTTTGTTGTAGGTCATGTACCTTTCGGTTTTGTGTAAATTTGGATAGCCATGCGAAAATGGCTTAAGTATACTTTGGGCATGGTATTATAATCATTGTATGTTGTTCATTAAGTGGTATGGAAATGTTTGGAAACGATTAGCCATTGGGATGGTTAATCATGATCATATTTTGTGCTATTTATGTTTAAGGGCTAGTTGAATCATGGAAACTATGAAATAGGTAAAGCCTACCTTAAAGACAGATGCTGACAGCTGCAGTGATGTGGATGTGAAAAATCACTTAAAATAGTAGGAATGGAATTAAATAGTGAATAAATTATGTAATCGAACCTTGATGAATCTATTTTCATAGGAAAGTAACGAAACGTTAATATGAACAGTATATTATGAGATGTTAAAGTTTTCGTGAGACAGGGCCAGAACAGTTTCTGGATCCCTTGATCTGAATTTGGAAATTAATTATAAATTAACCAGAGATATTTAGAAGTCATGCCATATATGTATAGATTCATTTTTGAGTCTAGTTTCTAAAGAAACAAACGGCATCAGTATTGAAGCCCTGTACCGGGAGATATCCAGGTCGTAATGCATGAAGGTCAGTGTAGTTGCACCCTGTAACAGGGGAGACTTTAACTAATAAACTGTACTAATTGGCCCAACCAAAAATTCTAGAAAAAAATCTGTAGATGGACATATGAGTCTAGTTTCAGGGAAAAATTACGAAACTTATTTTCGAGTTTTGGAACTCAAGATATGATTTTTAAAGTGACAGTGACGCAGTTAGCCAACTGCCTGGAAATTTTTAAAGTGGACTGTGAAAATGAATGGTTTAAGCCGTTAACCCCTCGTGTCCGACTCCGGCAGCGGTCTCGGGTACGGGGTGTTACAGGTTGTATGTCTATTTGGTATGTATTGGATTGTGCCAAGCCTTGGTGTGCCTTAATGCTTTTGTTGGTGGTTTGTATATGAAGTGTATTTATAAGATGTTAATGGTTGTGCATGACCTTTAGAAATTAGGAAGAAAATGGCTGATTGAAATGTTTTGGATGTGGGTATTTAGTATATTTGACGTATTTTAAATGATTGAACTTTTGTTGTTATATTAATTTAGGATAAGTGTTCTGAAATATGGTGCCTTCGAATGGCATATTGGTTAGGACATATAGGTTAGTTGAATTGGTATGTTTTGTATGTGTTTAAGGTGTGTTTTGGTCATATGAATGTGTATGTGCAAGGTGCATTTTGGTATGCAAGTATAGGATTTGAAATGGCTTGTTTTAAGGGATAAATTTGAAGCACACGGGCTGTCGCACGGCCGTGTACCACACAAGGTCACCTGACACGGCCGCGTGTCATTTATATTATAAGTGCAGGTTTCACATGGTCCGAGACATGGCCTTGTGTCTCAAAATAGTTTGTCACACGACCTGCAACACAGCTGTGTGGTCCTATTTCGAATACACGCACAGGTGGACACACAGGCTAGGACACGGTCGTGTGTCCCTACTTCGAATGTTCAAGCGGTCTGAGCCATGTCACACAGCCATATGACCCTTGCTTTCTCAATAATTTTAGGTTTTTCGTAAAATTTTATAATTTAATCAAAATGATCCCCCGATCATTTTTAAATTGTTTTTATGGCCTCGAAAGCTCGAATTAAGGCCCAAATGTGTATGCTTGCTATAATTGGAATGAGTTATTGGAAATTTATACTTAAGTTGAATTGTTGTTCCAATTTGCAGTTTAAGGTTTTTCTTTGTACAGTAACGCTCAATAACCTTAATTCGATGACAGAGACGGGTTAGGGGTCTTACAGGGTTAGTTATGTTAATCTCGTCAAACAACGCGTTATCTCCTGGTGGATTGCCTATAGCAGACGGTTGATTTTGCATCTATTGTTGTTGTTGTTGCTATCGACGATTCTTACGAATTATTCTCTCTCGATCAGTAGTTGGCTCTATTGGTATGCCTCTGCCTCTACAACAAGTCATACACTGTAACCAAAAAGAAAGTAAAAGATGCTAGTAAAAATAAAATAACAACTTAGATATTTCCTAATTATTATATTAAAACGTAAAAATTAAAATCAACTTAGTAGCATTGTGTAACACCCCGTACCCGAGACCGTTGTCGGGGTCGGACACGAGGGGTTAACAGACTTAATTCACTTATTTTCACAGTCCATTTTAAAAATTTCCAGACTAGCTGGCTAACTGCGTCACTGTCACCTTAAAAATCATATCTTGAGTTCCAAAACTCGAAAATCAGTTTCGTAAATTTTTCCTGAAACTAGACTCATATATTCATCTTCAAATTTTTTTCTAGAATTTTTGGTTGGGCCAATTAGTACAGTTTATTAGTTAAAATGTCCCCTGTTACAGGGTTCGACTACTCTGACCTTCATGCATTGCGACTTAGATAACTCCTTGTACAGGGCTTCAATACTTATGCCGTTTGTTTCTAAAGAAACTAGACTCGAAAATAAATCTGTACATATAGGGCATGACTTCTAATTATCTCTGGTTAATTTATAGTGAATTTCCAAAATCAGATCAGGGGATCCAGAAATCATTCTGGCCCTGTTCCATGAAAACTTAAATATCTCTTAAAATACGACTCATATGACCGTTTCGTTTCTTCCATATGAAAGTAAATTCATTAAGGTTCGATTTAATAATTTATTCACTATTTAATTCCATTCCTAATATTTTTAGTGGTTTTCCAAATTCACACCACTGCTGCTGTCAGCATCTGCCTTTAAGCTAGACTTTACCTATTACATAGTTTCCATGATTCACCCAACCCCTTAGCATATATAGCACAAAGTATGATCGTGATTAACCATTCCAATGGCCAATCATTGCCAAGCATATCCACACCTCTCAATAACCATATACATACAAAATGATTATAACATTATGCTCAAAATATATATAAGCCATTTTCGCATGGCTATCCAAATTCGTACAATACCGAAAGGTACATGACCAACATCAAAAAGGGTAGTCCTATACATGCCATTTTCAGAGTTCAACCAAAAGTGTACCAAAAGGGCTTTGATAGTGTGGACGACTTCGACTTCAACAATCCCGAGTCCGATGGTGATTTAACCAAAATCTATAAACAGAGAATCAAAGAAACGGAGTAAGCATTTAATGCTTTGTAAGTTTTGAGCCATGTAATTAGACACAACTAAAGTATAGCATTCATATGGCTAAACGGATAATTTCTTATGCACAAATTCTCAATATCATACTTACTTCACATTATCAACCCTTATATTCATACACAAAAGATCAACTTAGCCAAAGGTCGGAAGCTCATTAATTGACTGAGCGATTAATATTTCAAGGGAATTTACTACTCCAATGCATATACGAAACGTACCTCATCGTTGGGATTTACGAGCGTATCAATTTAAATTATTACAGCAAGATCGCTCATTCCCAAACCAAGTACCTTCGGAGTTTAGCCGGATATAGCTACTAGCTCAAATGCCTTCGGGACTTAGCCCGGTTATAGTAACTCGCACAAATGCCTTCGGGACTTAGCCCGGTTATAGTAACTCACACAAATGCCTTCGGGACTTAGCCCGAATATAGTAACTCGCACAAATGCCTTCGGGACTTAGCCCGGATATAGTAACTCGCACAAATGCCTTCGGGCTTAGCCCGGAATTAGTCACTAGCACAAATGCCTTCGGGACTTAGCCCGGGTATCAATCCGAATATCCATGCACATATCAATAAATCATGACACATCAATATTTCATTTTCATAACTAGAATTCAAACACAATTCAATTATTAAGCATTACATTTTCGGCTCAATAGCCACATACGAACAGCATGATTCGGCTTGCTTCATGACATGATTTCTATGCACATACGGCTACCCATCATACGTATAGACTAATTAACTCACATATGATTCAAGTAGAATCATTATATCACCGTATATTGTTATAATTATACGTCATGACTTAATCAAATCGTAAACTAAGTTTCACTACTCGAAACTTACCTCGGATGTTGTCGAACGATTTCGATGGCTATTCGATCACTTTTTCCTTCCCTTTATCGGATTTAGTTCCCCTTTGCTCTCGAGCTTAATATTAACAAATAAATTGATTTAATCATTTTGAACATCAAAGAGGAATTTAAGGTACTTAGCCCTTATATATTAGGCATTAGAGTCATATATGTATGAAATCACGAATCAAATTCAACATATTAGCCAATATTCTCCTTAGCCGAATTTTCTAAGTCAAGATAAAGCCATCAATATGCTTACCTATGGCTGAACATACACATCAACCTATGTACTCATTCATGTGGCCGAATATGCATGTCTATGTTGAGGCCGATTGTATACTTAATACATTCTACAAATATGGTCACTTGTATTGACTAAAAACCATTTTATTTCAAGTTCAAAACTCGGCTAATACACAAATATACACTAGAAATCAAATACTAACATTTGCACTTCACCTTAATAGCTAGCTTAGCAAACCTTGATTTAACACATAATTGTTCATAACACAATTTAAGCATACTCTCCATTCCATCAATTCCAAAACACATACATTACTCAATAATGTTCAAACTTATATTCGGCCTTAGCACACAACTTGCTAGCCGATTCTTCTCCATCTAGCAACTAATGCACATATGTGCTCATTTGTTAGACTCTACTTCATCTAACAACAACCATATTTCTCTTCTACCTCCTACCATGGCCGAATGCTCAAGATACCTCAATACCAAACTTTTAACTTGGGTTGCTTAAAGAACTTGGTGATGAGTTAAAATTTATCTAACACCTCAAGCATCATAACACATCCATATAGCCAACATGCTAATAGTATCAAGGCTTCAACTAAAACTTTTGAAGCCTCTTAGTGAATACTAACTCTCTAATAACCCCAAATCCCTCCATGAGATAGTTAGAATTTAGACTAATCATCCAAGGGATGTATGAACTTTCAAAGCAACATTAAACATACCTTAATCTAGTGAACCACCATAGCCGATTTTCTCCAAGCTCTTTCCCTTCCTTTCTTTCTTCTATTCGGCCAACTTGAACAACATGAGAGCTCTTTCTCTTCTTTTTTTTCTTCAAGTCACGGCAATGGGGGGGTAAGGGGGAGACAACTTTGGTTTCATCACCCCTCCCTTTTCATTACATAATTACTAACCCCTTTATTTTATTCTTTCTAACATAACACACTAACACAACATGTTCACAACATGTTTCACCCCATAGCATGGCCAGCCACTAGCTCAAATTTTGAGTAATTTGACATGCAAACACATCATTTTCATAACATGCATTAATAGGCCACTTTACATTTGCCTGGCACATTTCTAAATTTTCTCACATAAGTCCTATTTAATAAAATTCACTTACAATTAACAAAATTCAAACATGAAATTTTCACACATGCATATATGCATATAATAAGCATCAACTATGATGGTTAATTATTTTTTTATGACTCAGTTTAGTGGTCCCGAAACCACTTTCCGACTAGGGTCAATTTAGGGCTGTCACACATTGCCTCCCCGACAACAATGCCAACAACTTGACCTTCTCTAGACGTATCAGTGTCCAGAGTATGAATATTGCAACTAAAGATATAAATTTGAGGTGGTGTCTGCAAGTATACGGTCAGATTGTAATTTAGTTTTTACAACGGAATAGATGAGTATTCCGAGGAACGTACCTAAAAGAGACGAGTACTAAATTAAAGTTAACCTAAATGCAAAAAGAATTAATTAGTAGTTTAAATAAATTATATACGATGAAACATAAAGAAAAGATTTTCAATTTTTATAATAATGAAATAAAAATAGCAAAAAAAAAGTGAACTTCGGTTGAATGAATTCTAACTTAATCAAATCTAGGCATGGGTGATTAGCTTGCTTTGGTAATCTTAACTAATTCCTATTTCGGGCTTTGACTCAATCAACTAGTCATTACCCTAGTAGGATCTCTCGATCTTCGCTAAACTAATGAGTCGGTAAGAACTACTTATCCCTCAACCTCATAATCCAGACTAGTTCAGGGCTAAGGTGTTCACAACTAGGTCATACCAATTTTGGGTTAATTCTCACTTTTATGACTTTATAGGGTCGTAAAGTCTTAGGTTTAATTTCTTCCTCTCCCAAACAACTAATCCACTATGAAAATCCTACATAACAATTAATTTAATCACACTTCCAATCATGTAAAATCCCGTTTTCAATGAATTAGAAACAGTGATTTTGGGACCACAAATCCAACGAGTAAATTATTATTTTCATATTATTTTAATTTTTATGGAGTTTTAATAAGGTCGTATAAAAATTTTGTTAAGAAATTTTGACGTTTGTATGCTTAATTAAGTTAAAAGGACTAAATAGTAAAAGGTGCAAAAGTAGTGTTCTATAAGTAAAGGTATTAATTAGCTATGAAATTCTAAAGTAAGGGGATTTATTTGGTAAATAAACCATTATTATTATTAGTGGAATTTTATGGACACATTATTAGTGATTTGAATGTTAAAAGCCAAGGTTAATTTAGTAATTAACAAAATTAATATAAAACAAAATAAAGAAAAAAACCCAAAGTTATCATCTTTTAGTAATTCCCCACCGAAAATAAGAAAGAAAAACACCATTGAAGGGTGCTTGAAGGTTCGACTAATTCATCCTTTGCATGTGAGTAATTTTTTATCTTGTTTTAAATGATTTCTATGTTTTTGAAGTCAGTGTAGCTTAATCTAGATAGCCCAGGGACTAATTTGTAAAATTGTTAAAGAGTTAGGGTTTTTCTATGAATTTTCTTGCTTGATTTTTTATGTTTAATGGAACAAAATGAATCCTTGTTGAATAAACAAGTTTTGCAAAGTGATTTTTGATGGAAATTGCATTTAGGGACTTATTTATAAACGTAGTAAAATTCCATGGTAAAATTGTGAAATGCTGATTTGTATGGGTTGATATAGGTCCTTACTGAATTTGGCTAGCATGAAATGTGGATGAAATTACTTAAATTTAAATTTACGAGCTTAAGGACTAAATTGTAAAGAGTTAAAATATTAGGGACAAAATTGTATTTTTGTAAAAGTATAAATTTTGGACTGAATTGAGTTATAATTTTGCAAAAGTATGATTTTTTTATTGAATTGAATAGTATAAGTTTTAAATGGATTGAATTTGCTTATTTAGATCAAGATAAACCTTGTACAAATCTAGATCGAGAAAAAGCTAAAGCCTCGGATTAGTTGATCTCGTTTCTACGTCTTTGTCGTCAAGGTAAGTTCGTATGATTAAATGATGTTTTAATGTTATATTGATCTATATATTCATGTGTTATTTATCATGTAATTAAATTATGGAAATCCAACGATGTTACGACGATTATCGAGACCCATTTGATCCGTAGGATACAAATGACATGTCATTAAGGTTACCATGTTTCGAGTGCTAGTCTTGAATGTCCTACTGATAGCTGAGGTCTTGCATTTGGTGCAGATACACTACAGCTTGTGTAAGCAGCATCATGCAGTTTACATTCCAACCTACAACTTGTGTGAGCAAACCCATTTCATAGCTTGTGTGAGTAACGATGTAAAGGAAAAGGAAAGGAAAAGTTATATGTTTAGCACACTTTGTGTAAGATTTCCCGTATATCCAATGCTATTCTAAATGGTCCAACGAGCATGAAAACGAAATCAACGGTAAGTGTTCAAATGAATTATGTCATGAATCTATAAAAAGGGTTAAAAAAGGGATATTCAATGAAAGTATACTTATGTTCATGAAATTGATGATTTCAAATAATGTTGTTCATGTCCCTATAAGTTTTAAGGTTTACAAGTCAGGCAGTACACAGCCCAGCACACGCCTGACACACGAGCATGTAAACCATTTTGAGAGTTACACGGCCTAGCACATAGTGTGTGGCTTAGCCGTGTGACCTAACTTTAAAAGTTAAGCAGGCATGAACACGGGCTGGGACACGGTTGTGTGTCTCTATTTCAGTTGTTACACAGCCTAAGACTCGGGCATGTTTCTTAGCTGTTTGAGTCACACATCCTGGCCACACAGCCGTGTGACCCCTACAGTTCAAATTTTCTAACTTTTTTCATGAACTTTCCTATTGATTTCAATTTAGTTCCTTATTGTTTCTAAAGTGTTTTTAAGGCCTCGAAGGCTTGATTAAGGTATGATATGCATGTAGTTGAATGAATTATGTCATGCTTATGTTGAAGTACTAATGTATGCTTTTAAGTTATGATTTTATAGTAATGCTCCGTAACCTTATTCCGGCAACGGATACAGGTTAAGGGTGTTACAACTCACTAATCTCCTAGAAGAAGATTAGTTCCTCGTGGAATCCATAAACATCATAAGCTTGATAACAAAGATATGCATAAAGAGTAAATCAAGAATAGAGTTTAGATAATCCCATTTGTAATTTACGGATGAAGTGTAGAAAATCCACTAGCATTTGATCCCGTTTAGAAATCACGTTCCCCGAAGAACACAAAATAAAAAATAACTGAAAATAAACCTAAGGCCTAAAAGAAAGGAAAAATTGAAACTAAATAGAGAAAAACTTCAAGTTTGAAAATTGTCCTCAACAAGTACTAAATGAGCCTATTTATAGAATTAGGATAGCCGTCGCCTCCTCTGACTCATAATTTTTCCCGTACAAGGTCAGTGTCGCTACACCCTAGTCTCTGTACCGTGACATTGAAGGCAGTATGCTCAGGTTTAAATGTAGCTTCAGGGGTGTGCTGTGACATCCCATGTATAACACCTCAAACCCGACCGAATATGGCGATGTCACAGTGGAGTGTTTTTCGCAAGTATAATATCATTGAAAAACCTGTTCTATATCTAACCTCCTTTTCATCTTAGCGACGGTTTAAGGATATCTCATTTATTTTCAAAGCTTAAGTTGTTTGACAAAAAGATAACCATATTAGATTTATTTTTAATTTTAAAACCATATTTCTTGCGAAAGCTTCTAACAACATGTTGCGTCAACATGGTGATTTGAGAAAAACATTTATCTTTTTGATAAGCCGCATCCTACTACTAGCAGATATAAATCAAAATAAATAAAACCCCAAACTTAAAGATTAAAAATTATAGAGGCCTTATTACATTAAAAACACCCAAAATAAAACTATTTAAAATTTAAAACCCAATAATAAAGTATGTGTAATTGTGTAGCCACCTTCGAGTCCCTTGCAGCATCGACCCGCTTAAGCCTGGGGATTACCTGTATAGATAAAAAGATGGGTGAGTTATGAAAACTCAGTGTGTAATCCCATATTAGATAATCAACTAGAAAGCATATCTGATGCAGGGCTAAGCCCAATTCAAGATGTGATTCGAGTTTGATTAAGGCCTTAGCCCATTACTGATGTCGATGTCGGTGTGGGCCTCAGTCCATCCCAATAACAATACAGTACAGATATGCAATCAATAAATCCTACCCAACCAGACTCTACACTCAATCTTCGTCCAACCCTAGACTCCATGTGGGGATAAAATCAACCCACCCATCCCTACACTCTAGGTAGTACCGGTTGCAGCACTAAACAATAGTTGCAGCAGAGCTGCCAGTACAGTACACTTCCTCCAATCATAATAAACCCATCCCCATGCAACATGTCATGCATCATGTCATAAAATCATACGTGTGATCAATATATATATAAAATGGCATGCTCAAACATAGTGATACATCTCATAGGGGCATATCAGTCATTTTACCATGTACGAGCATTTCAATCATTTTATCAATTAGGGGAACTAGGTACACTTACCGACCCAAAGTAGGTCCACAGTCGTCTCGGGTGACCCGTGCAAACTTAACAGTCAAACAGTAAAAATGGGCCCACTCACCCATGTAGCCCACATAGCCAGAAATGGCCATGGCCATATAGATTACACAGCCTGGCCCAATATTCTCCATGCATTTGTGTGGTTTACCCATGGAGGCCCACATGCCCGTGGGGCCCACACGGCTTAGTTCAGCCCCAAAATGGCCCTCAACGACCTCGGCCCATGAAATCGCTCATGGCCGACCTCAACGATTATACGCCCATGTTTAGGCATACGGACCACCATACGAGCGAGCGCACGCCCGTGTAGCATAGTCAGTCACTTATTTCGGCTTTTGCCAATTTACTTTCAGGGCAGTGTTTTTACACACCTTGTTTATGAAAATGTGTGAATATCCCACGCGCACTTGAACCTATCAAACAGAAACTTCGGTTAATCACCTAACAATCGAGTTGAAAAGAACCCAACCCAAAACACCTATTCAAGAGATTACCTATCACTTGCCTTGATCGATCGCTTGAGGCTTGCAGAAGAGATTGATTTCAACCCCCAAAGATTACCTGTATTCCAGTAGAGACTTCTTAACTCTTACTATACATACAAGTAGTTTAAACCCAGTGTATAACAACTTACCGAAAACGTAGAACTAAGGATGGGAAACAGAAGTAATTGGCCTACACCCAAAAGCACACCTTTAAACCAATGCACGAGATGGTACAATCACACCCCTGACAGTATTCGGTAGAGAAAAGAATACGTTAGAGGGAAAACTATTAGTACGACAGAAAGAGAAAAAGAGAGAAAGTAACCGAATAGCTGTAGTTACCACCAAACTCAACAGAGAGCAATGAAGAATCGGCATAGTAAGGTGAAAGGAATAGTAGTATATGGTCAAGAAGAAACCGATGGAGGTGAGGGAGAGAAGGAGGAATCGGTCCAGAAGAACCAATTGAGAGAGAGGGAAGAAGAGGAGGATTGGCCCACAAAAGTCAAAAGAATCTGAGAGAGGGGAAGGGGAGTATTAAGCCAAAACAAAAGGAGGCAAGGGGAAAAATGATTGCTAAAGAAGTAAGGGAGAAGAGGAAGGTTAGTCAGTAGGGCATTGATAATGAAGAGAAAAATGAAATAAGCAGATTGAAAGATACTCGAAAGACCTCTAGCAATAGTCGGCCTTCAATACAGAAAATGAAAAGAACCAAAACGAATTGTCAGTAACCAAAAAGAAAAGAGAACTCACCAAAGTCGAATTCTCATTGATTAGAGTACCAATTCGGCAAAAACTCTTCCACTCTTTCCAAACTCGTTAATTTCCTCCTCAATTCCCTCCCCAAATCACTCAAACCAATCACTCCTCTATCCAAATCCCTTATTTCCCCTTAAAATTCAGCTACACAACCCTACTCCCCTCAATCACTCAAACCGCCCACTAGCATCAGAGTTCCACTTGCATTCAACCACTTACAAGGCACAACAGCAAAATAAAACACTCTATTGCCCCCACAAGGATTCGAACCAGAATCCTCTAGCATGGGTAACACGCCACTTACCCCCTAGATCAGCAGGCCCTTTCTATCATAACTTATCCACATTTATTTAAAAGTCTACTGACTAGAGACAAGGGTTATCCATTAAAAACAAAATTTTGCACAAGCCAATGATTGAACCAAAGACTTCTCAGACACTCCTAAAACACTTAACCGCTGAAACAAATACATAGTTGTGTCACAAGCATACAATGATAAATATTTAGGATTTTAGGGCGTTACAACTCTACCCCTCTAAAAGAAAATTTCGGCCTCAAAATTTACCTGACCAGAACAGATGAGGGTATTCTTGTCACATCGCCTTCCCACGTGGCCTCCTCAGAACTGTGATTACGCCAAAGTACCATAACCAGTGGAATAGACTTCCTCCTTAAAACCTTCACATCACACTCCAATATTTGAACTGGTTCCCCTTTAAAACAAAGGTCTGGCCTAATCTCAATCTCCTCAACCGAGATAACATGCACAGGATCAGAGCGGTAATGCCTCAACATAGAGACGTGGAACACATCATGAATTCAGTCCAACTCTGGAGGTAACTCTAACTGATAGGAAACTGGTCCCACATGTTTCAGTATGACGTAAGGCCCAATGAACCTAGGGCTCAGCTTGCCCTTCCGTCCAAATCTCAATACCTTCTTGTATGGTGAGACCTTGAGAAAAACGAAGTCCCCCACAGAATACTCAATCTCCTTACGCTTCAGATCTGCATATGACTTTTGTTTGTCTGATGCCGCCATCAGTCAATCCCGAATTAGTTTAACTTTATCCTCGGTATCAAAAAGTAACTCCGGGCTCAGAATACGCCACTCGCCCAACTTAGTCCAACACGAAGGAGTATGACACCTATGACCATATAATGCCTCATAAGGTGCCATCTGTATGCTAGACTGATAGCTATTGTTATATGCAAACTCTGCTAAGAGCAAGTAGTCCTCCCAACTACCTCAGAAATCTATCACAAAACTCCTTAACATGTCCTCCAGTATCTGAATCACCCTCTCTACTGACCATCTGTATAAGGATGGAACACAGTACTGAAGTCTAATCTTGTACCCAGAGCTTCATGCAACTTCTTCCAAAATCGAGACGTGAAGCAAGGATCCCTATCAGATATTATGGAAACTGGTACCCCATGAAATCTCACTATCTCAGCCACATACAATTTAGCCAATTTCTGTAAAGAGTAATCAGTATGAAATGGTATGAAATGCGCTGACTTGGTCAACCGATCCATGATGACCCATACTGAATCCTTCTTAGTAGGTGTTAGGGGTAGCCCACTAACGAAGTCCATAGTCACTCTCTCCCACTTCCAAAGAAGAATTTTAACTGGCGGAAGCAACCCTGACGGCAATTGATGTTTAGCCTTAACCTGTTGGCAAGTTAGACATTTACCCACGAAGTCGGTAACTTCAAGCTTAAGACCCGACCACCAATATAATTCACGAAGGTCTCAGTACATCTTATTTCCACCAGGATGCATAGCATAAGGACTACTATGTGCCTCTCGCAGTATAGACTGCCTCAATTCAGTATCCTTCGATACGCAGACCCTCCTATGGAAACATAGCAGCCCTTTACTATTCAATCCAAAATCTGATGTGTTACCACTCTCAATCTGTCGAAATCGAGGACCCATTGACTTATCCTCCAACTGCTTACCCTTAATCTACTCAATCCACGTCGATTTAATTTAGAGCTCAACCAACAATCTATCATCATCAAATAAACTGAGGTGAGCAAACATCACCTTCTGATCAGTCATAGCCCTACGGCTCAGTGCGTCGACCACCACATTGGCTTTCCCAGAATGGTATTCAATCGTACGGTCATAATCTTTAAGTAGCTCAATCTATCTATGCTACCTAAGATTCATCTCCTTCTGAATGATGAGGTACTTGAGGCTTTTGTAATCCATGTAAATAATACACTTCTCACCGTATAGGTAATGCCTCTAAATCTTTAGTGTGAATACCACTACAGCCAACTCCAAGTCATGCATTGGATAATTGGCAGGTTTGGGATGTGTGAATACCACGGCCCTAATCCCCTCAGCAGATACCACATGACCAATAAACATTACCTCACGCAACCAGAATTCACACTTGTTGAACTTGGCGTATAATTGTTTCTCCTTCAAAATTTGTAGAACTACTCGGAGATGTTCATCATGATCATCTTCAGTCCTTGAATACACCAGTATGTCATCGATAAATACTACAACAAACCGATCCAGATAGGGTTGGAACACTCTGTTTATTAGATCCATAAAAGTTACTGGGGCATTTTTTAGTCCAAAAGGCATTATTAGGAACTCATAATGACCATAACGAGTCCTAAACGCCATTTTTTGTATATCGGCCTCTTTAACCCTTAGCTGATAATACCCTGACTAGAGATCTATTTTAGAGAAAACCAATGCTCCTTGCAGTTGATCGAACAGATCATCAATCCTTGGAAGAGGGTACTTGTTCTTAATGGTCAGCTTTTTTAGTTGTCTGTAATCGATGCACATTCGCATGGATCCATCCTTCTTTTTCACAAACAAGACTAGTGCTCCCCACAGAGACACACTCGGTCAGATGAACCCACAGTCTAGTAACTCTTGAATTTCGGCCTTAAGCTCCACAAGCTCCTTCAGTGCCATTCTATAAGGGCCGATGGACACCAGAGCTGTACCAGGAAGGAGCTCAATCCCAAACTCCACTTCACGTTCTGAAGGTAGCCTTGGTAGCTTTTCAAGAAAGACGTTTGGAAAATCCTTAACTGTTCTGATATCCTTTACCGAAGAGTCCTCAAGCTGACGTAGGCCAAGAATGCCTCATAACCCTTGCGAACCAATTTCTCGGCCCTTAGTACAGAAATTACATTACTTAAATGGTTTCGTCATTCCCCAATTACTACTACCTCCTCATTTGCCTCAGTTCTCAGTACTACACATTTAGTGGCACAATCCAAGCTTACTCAATTTTTAACTAACCAATCTATGCCCAGTATTAGGTCAAATTCTCCGAAAGGCAGCTCCATAAGATCAGCCAGAAAAATAACCCCTTGTATCTCTAAAGGAGCATCTCTAAACATCTTATTTACCCGGATAGACTGCCCCAACGGACTTAGTACAGTAATCTCACTCGTAGTTTTTTCAACCCTAGTACCCAATATCTCAGACACAGAGTATGCTATGTATGAATGTGTAGAGCCAACATCAATCAATGCAGTATAAGGTACATTGTGGATAAAGAATGTACCCGTAATAACATCTGGGGCATCTTCGTCCTCTCAGCGGAGTGCAGTATAAACCAATACCGACTGCCTCACCTCAGTATGACCAACACCTCTGCCCGGTGCTCCACAACCACGACCCATACCATTTCCACCCCTGGCCTGACCACGTCCTCTTAGTGGCTGCTGACCCCCCCCACTGTACATTACCCAAACAAGTAGCTTGCATCTATTCTGGCCTCCATAGACAATCTCTGACACAGTGCTCTAATGATCAATATCTCAGACATGCACTAATCTTTTTCCAAGATTCGCATACGATGGCATCTCCCAGTCGGCTAAAACTGCAGATCCAAGAGCGTGAGTAAGGGCCCCAACTCGACCGCCCATCAGCTCGGCCTTTTCTTAGGCCTCGAAATGAATTTGAGGCTCGTAATCCTCTTACCTCGCCTTTCTCTACGTTACGGTGCTCGGTAGCGCTTCACTTCATCGGCGATTTTCGCCTTGTCAACTAGTGCTGAAAAATCCCACTCCCTTTGAGGAGCTATCAGAACCTTTAGACCATCTCTGAAGCCATCTTCAAATTGAACACACCACTCGTATTCAGTTGCCATCATTGATAAACTGTTATTTATACATATTTTTACCCCATGCTTAACACATTTTATGGATGATTTTTCCTTAGAATTGGTGAATTTGATGCTCCTAATGCCTTAATTTCATGTTTTATACTTAGGCGAGCATAGAAGAGCCAAAAGGAATGAGAAACGGGCGAAAAATGGAGAAAATAGGCCAACATACGAAATCAACACGGCCTGGACTTCCTCACACGGGGAGACTACATGGCAGGGTCAATTTGGTAGAATCGAAACATGACTTACACGAGTAGAACACACGCCCATGCCATTCTAACAGGTTCAAGCACGGCCTGAAGTAATCGTACACGGGCGTGTCCCTGCCGAGCCCAAATTTGGTCCAATTCGGAAAAGGACAATTTTGAAGGTTCTTAGGCATTCCAAAGCCTATAAATACACCCTAGAGGAGGAGGAAAGGAAACACAGGGAAGGAGACAGGGAACTACTAAAGGAAAGCCGATTGATCCATCTCAGAAGCCGGATTCATCATCAAGACTGAAGATCTCCCCTCAATTTCCCTTCAGGAGTTTTGGGTTTTCGTTATGTTTTGTATTCATTATTCTTCTGAGATGTTTTCCTTTTTATTTATGAACTAAATCCCCTAAATACCTAAGGGGAATGAAACCTAAGACAAATCTTGTTATTATTTTCTGAATTGTATGATAAATATTTGGCTTGTTCTTAATTATGTGTTCTTAATTCTTGTCTTGATATTCTAGGATATTGATTCAAGATAAGCTCTTATTCAAAGGAGGAATAGACCCTGTCTAAGAGTACATTTGTCATAATTAAGCGGAGTTGGTTGCGCGGCTAGAGATAGAGTGACAAGATTTTGCCGGATTAGGGTGAAACCTAATAAGGGGATCCATAAATCTAGTTAATGAAACCCTAGGGAGTTAATTAGAAAGATATTTCAATTATTCAACTTAGGGTTAGATGTTGTTAGTCTCGAAAGGGATAGTAATATAACTTAGGGATTCCTACGGAACAAGTCAAATGAATAAATCGTCCAATTCAGAGTCAAATAACAAGTGAAGTTTGGGTGGATTTTTCCTTAGGTATTGTCTTAATTCAATCATTTTTCCAAAAGTAATTCCCCAATTCTATTTTCTGTGAATTCTTAGTTTAGTTAATTAGTTAGTTAAAACAAACCCCATTATTTTTAGGCTAGATAATAAAAAGACAATCATTACTAGTTTTTAGTTCCTTTGGGTTCGACAATCCGGTCTGGCTAAAAGTATACTACTGTTCGATAGGTACACTTCCCTACTTTGTGATAATAGTTAGTTTTAAGAACGATTCATTATAAATATTTAAAACTTATTACACGAATATCACGATCAAGTTTTTGGCATCGTTGCCGGGGAACTAAGATATTAGGAACACTAAATTTTTATTACTTTAGCCATTTATTTTTCTTGCAAGTTAATATTTTATTTTTATTATTTATTAATTTACTTTTTCTTTCTCTTGGCAGGTTTTTATAGTTTATGACTAGAAGAAACCCGTCAGAACCACTACTTTTTGACGAAGAAATTGATTGCATAGTTCGTAAAACCAAAGAGAAATAAGGCGAAGCTTAAGATAAACAGAGAACAAGCAAGAGGACGATATTCAAACCCCAACTAAGGAGATGGCTGAAAACCAAGAAAATCTGCTACCTCCTGCGATTGTTGTTAATCAGAGTCCAGTATAGTTAGGCCTGTTATTGCTGCGAATAATTTTGAACTAAAACCTAACACTATTCAAATGATACAGCAATCTGTTCAGTTTGATGGTTTTAAGGATGAGGATCCAAACACTCACTTGGCAAATTTCCTGGAATTCTGCGATACATTTAAAATTAATGGCGTTTCTGACGATGCCATTCGTCTTCGGTTATTCCCTTTTTCATTGAGGAACAAAGCTAAACAGTGGTTGAACTCGTTGCCACGAGGGTCAATTACTACTTGGGAACAAATGACCGAAAATTTTTATTAAAATATTTTTCGCCGGCTAAAACGGCCAAATTACGTAATGATATCTCTTCATTTGTGTAGATGGACTTAGAAACTCTTTACAATAAATGGGAGAGATACAAGGACCTACTGCGATGTTGTCCTCACCATGGATTACCTCTATGGTTGCAAGTTTAAACCTTTCATAATGGCCTGAATCCTTCGACTAGACAAATGGTTGACGCAGCTGCTGGCGGAACCATCAATAATAAAACACCTGAAGATGCTTATGAGTTTATAGAGGAGATGTCACTGAATAACAATCAGTGGCAAGTCATGAGGACAAAGCTAACGAAAACAGCCGATGTTTATAACGTCAATTCGGTCACCATGCATTCTAATCAGGTAGAACTCTTGAATAAGGAAATTGATGGTTTTCTTAGTTCTTCATAGGTTCACCCAATAATGCAGTGCGAAGAAAGTGGAGGTGGATTAAGCAATTCAGAATATCAACCTTATGGCCACAACATGGAAAACAAGCAGTTAAATTACATGGGTAATAATCATCAATCTCAAAACAATCCATATGGTAACACTTACAATGTAGGTTGGAGGAACCACCCAATTTTTTCATGGGGAGGCCAAGAAAATCAGAGACCACCTCCAGGCTACCAATAATCACCCTACCAACAGGAAAAGAAGTCAAACCTTGAAGAGATGCTCTCAAATTTTATATCAGTGTCAGAAACTCGTTTCCAAAATACTAAGACAGCACTTAAGAATCAACAAGCATCAATCCAAGGGCTCGAAACTCAAATTGGACAGCTTGCCAAGTTGATTTCTGAACGACCACAAGGTAGCTTGCTAAGCAACACAGAATCTAACCCAAGGGAGCAACTCAATGCAATTACTAGTCAAGATGAGGAAGGGTTAGGCACACTTGAACCAAAACCAAGGCAAGAAACTGAGATAAGCAAAGGCAAAGGTGAGGTAGACCATAATAAGCAGAAATCGGTAAGTACAAAATACAAACCTCGTGTGCCATAACCTAATGCGACAAGGAAAGACCGCTCAGATGAACAATTTGGTAAATTCCTTAAACTCTTAAAAAAATTACATATTAACTTACCGTTTATTGAAGCTCTATCGCAGATGCCAAACGCAATGAAATTTTTAAAAGACCATTTAGCAAATAAGCGAAAGTTGGACTAGGCGTCGCATGTGGAGCTAAACCCAGTTTGCTCAGCTTTTCTGCAGAATAAGCTACCCAACAAATTAAAAGATCCAGAGAGTTTTACAATTCCTTGCTTAATTGGTAGTTTAGATGTTAATCATGCTTTAGCTAATTTAGGGGCTAGTATTAACGCCATGCCCTACAAAATATTCAAACAATTAGGTCTTAGGAAACCCAAACAGACTAGGATGAGCATTCAATTAGCAGATAAAACTATAAGATTTCCTAGGGGTATTATTGAAGATGTGCTAGTTAAAATCGATAAATTTATATTTTCCATTGACTTCATTATTCTAGACATAGAGGAGGAAAGCAACACTCCTTTGATTTTAGGAAGACCCTTTTTAGCAACTACTAAAATGATTATTGATGTTGGCAAAGGTGAGCTCACACTTCGTGTGAGAGACGAAACAATCACCCTTCAAGATCGCAATTCTGGCAACACATAGGAAATTGAAGGTGATCATCTAAACCATTCTCCTAAAACTGACAATATGGTGCAACCTACTTTGTAGGAAATGAGTCTAAAGGAAGTACATGAGCCATTCTCAAGCAATAGTAGAGGACCTATTCATGAAAAACAAAGGCTACAAATCGAGAAGCTAGTTGAATGGCAGACGCATAAATCGAGAACACACGATAAACCAAAACTACGCCAGGATGAGCTCAATACCTTTCCAAATCAACTTAAGGTTGGAGATAAAGTTTTATTAGATGCCGCAGATGCTCACATTGTCACTGCCAAACCGAATGAAGAAATTCCTCTTACGGTACTTAGCATTTTTCCATTCGGTACAGTCGAGGTAAGTCATCCCAAGTTCGGTACTTTTAAGGTAAACAATACTAGCCTAAAACCTTATTTTGATGAGATTCACAACAGGAATGAGGAGTATAAACTCCTCGAACCACTATGACCATTCAATAGAAAGGTAATTTGAGCTTAGACTATAAATAAGCACTTCTCGGGAGGCAACCCGAGCACTAACTGTATTAACTTCTTTAAATTTTAGTGTTTAAACACCTAACTTACTAATGGAGCTCTTGAATACAGGTTTCCCACACAGACAAGGCCTAGACGGGCGTGCCTTAGGCCGTGTGGAAACAGGGCAAAAAATTTCCCCAACAAGGGCTACGATAAATCGCCACGGTCATGCGACATGGCCGTGGGCGAACCTGCCAAAACAACATGGGAGTGTGCCACGCCCGTGCTTGGAAACTGTGGCTGAACCTGTCAAATTAACACGGGCATGTGACACACCCGTGCCAAGTACCCGTGGTCGAACCTGTTAAATTAACACGGACGTGGGCCTACATACACGGGCATGGGAGAAGCGAACGAAGACAGACACGGCCGTGCAACACGGTCGTGTGTACCCACACGCCCAAGGAACACGGGCATAGGCCAATTGTTAGAGGCGCCCAAATTTAAAATTCGTGAATTACACGGGCAAAAATTAGGGAACACGGGCGTGTTCCATGGCCGTGTGCCCCAAAATCTATAAATAGGCTGTACTATTCATTGTCTTCTTCATCCAAAAAACCCTAACACTAGCCACTGCAAGTCCACACAGCCTCCCTGCCACGCCCGTACGCCGCTTCCCACTCTATTTTTTACGCCCAATCTCTCTCTCTTAACATTTTTTTACTCTTTTCACTTCTATTTTACTTATTTCTAATGCTTATTATCAAAATAATCTTCATTTTTCTCATAATATTTTCATTTTGTGCATTATTCTATCATTTAATTTGCATTCTTAGGTTATTTATCATAACATTTCATGTTGAATCGAGTTGTTAGGAAAGCCTCATTCTATTGTCATACCCATGCCATTACTATGCTCATTCTCATGCTATTACCATACTAATGCCACGAAATTATGCTATGAAATTGATTATTTTGGTTGATTTTGTTTAGTATTTGGCTGAACCAATCGTAAAAACAACACTTACCAAGAACTCAGTGGGATTTCGGCAAAACCTCAGCAGGAATCGGTTAGGGAAGAAAAGAAGATGCTTAGGCCTTAACAGATTCAGCCAAAGCAAGAAGAACAAAATATTTAAAAGAGGGAGAGGAGGAATCGATCAAGAAGGAGTCAGTTGAAAGCAATGGGAGAAGAAGGAATGAATCAATCCACAAGCAGGGCTAAAAACTGAAAAGGGTTTATGAGAGAAAGAGCAAGTGATATTCGGCCAAAGAAAAGAATACCAATTGAGAAAAGAATACCAACTAAAATCGAAAAGTACTCGAAACAAAAACAAAGCAATATACAGCATCAGAAACTAGGGTGAAAAAACCAAAAATAGTCAAAACTCAAAAATAAAAAGCGAGAGAAGCTCCCAAACTCAATGCCGAACTCCTTTGCCAAAGTCCCTATTCAGCTACAACTCTTCCCCTTTCAAATCCCACATAATCCTCCTCAAATCACTCACCCATTATCCCCTCAACTAACAAGTTCAAACTCTACTTAACCAAGTAGAGTTTCGGTCAAACATAACCTCCTCCCACGTCCATCAGTAAAAATAATCTCCATATGCACAAGTAGAGATTCGAACCTTAGACCCCTTGCACACTTCACACGCCACTATCCACTAGACCAACAGGTCCATTTTGTCAAGTTTTTAACAAGTTTTTCATATAACCATACCAACCAAAGGTAGAGGTTTAACCTTAAAAAGTAAATTTTTTTGTGGAAGCTATAAGGCTTGAACCCATGACTTCCCAGACACTCCCAGAGCATACTACCACTAAGTCAGCCATACTTTCACATCATAAACACATAACAATAATTTTAACAAGGTTTTCGGGATTTAGGGATTTGGGGCATTACAATATCAGTCATTTTACCATGTAGGGGCATTTCAATCATTTTATCAATTATGGGGTCTAGGTACACTTACTGACCCAACAGTAGGTCTACAGTCTTTTTGGACGACCCGTGCAACCTTAATAGTTAAACAGTAAAAATGGGCCTAAGCCCTTATTGTAGTCCAGGTGAGCCCACTCACCCGTGTGGCCTACATAGCCAGAAATGGCCTTGGCCATGAATTTTACATAGCCCGGCCCAATATTCTCCACGCGTTCATGTGGTTTACCCATGTGGGGCCCACACGGCTCAGTTTGGCCCTAAAATGGCTCGCAACGACCTCGGCCCATGAAATTGCTCATGGTTGGCCTCAATAATTATACGCTTATGTTTAGGCATATGGACCACCATACAAGCGAGTGCACACCAGTGTAGCGTAGTCGGTCACTTATTTCAGCTTGTGCCAATTTACGTTTAGGGTAGTGTTTTTACACACCTTGTTTACAGAAATGTGTGAATAGCCACGTGCACTCCAACCTATCAAACAGAAGCTTCGGTTAATCACCTAACAATCGAGTTGAAAGGAACCCAAACCAAAACACCTATTCAAGAGTTTACCTATCACTCGCCTTGACCGATCGCTTGAGGCTTGTAGAAGAGATTGATTTCAACCCCCAAAGATTACCTGTATTCCAACAGAGACTTGTTAACTCTTACTATACACGCAAGTTGTTTAAACCTAGTGTATAACAACCTACCAAAAACGTAGAACTAAGAATAAGAAACAGAAGTAATCGGCCTACACCAAAAAGCACACCCTTAAACCAAGGCACGAGATGGTACAATCACATCCCTGAAAGTATTCGATAGAGAAAAGAAGATGTTAGAGGGAAAACTATTAGTACGACAGAAAGAGAAAAAGAGAGAAAGTAACCGAATAGCTGTAGTTACCACTAAACTAAACAGAGAGCAATAAAGAATTGGTAGTAAGGTGAAAGGAATAGTACTATATGGTCAAGAAGAAACCGATTAGGGGTGAGGGAGAAAAGGAGGAATCGGTCAAGAAGAACCAATTGAGAGAAAGGGAAGAAGATGAGGATCGACCTACAAAATTTGAAAGAATCTAAAAGAGGGGAAGGGGAGTATTCGACCAAAATAAAAGGAGGTAAGGGGAAAACGATTGCTAAAGAAGTAAGGGAGAAGAGGAAGGTCGGTCAGTAGGGCACTGATAATGAAGAGAAAAATAAAATCGGTAGATTGAAAGATACTCGAAAGATCTCTAGCAATAGTCAGCCTTCAAAATAGAAAGTGAAAAGAACCAAAACGAATTGTCAGGAACCGAAAAGAAAAAAGAACCCATCAAAGCTGAATTCTTATTGATCAGAGTACCAGTTAAGGAACAACTCTTCCACTCTTCCTAAATTCCTTAATTTCCTCCTCAATTCCTCCCCAAATCACTCAAATCGATCACTCCTCTATCCAAATCCCTTATTTCCCCCTAAAATTCAACTATACAATCCCTACACCCCTCAAACACTCCAACCACCCACTAGTAATAAAGTTCTACTGACATTCAACTACTTATACGGCACAGTAGCAAAATAAAACACTCCACTGCCCTTACCAGGATTCGAACTTCAATCCTCTGGCATGGGTAACACGCCACTTACCCCCTAGACCAGCAGGCCCTTTCTGTCATAACTTATCCACATTTATTTAAAAGCCTACTGACTAGATACAAGGGTTATCCATTAAATACAAAATTTTTCACAAGCCAAATATTGAACCCAAGACTTCTTAGACACTCTCAGAACTCTTAACCACTGAAACAGATACACAATTGTGTCACAAGCATATAATGATAAATACTTAGGATTTTGGGAAATTACACATAGATGTGTCACGACACCTAAGGCAGACATGGAATTCTTGTATTTTGCTCCCTATGTTACGACATCAAGCTCCCTATGTTGCATCATAACGACCAACTTTGAGTTCCTACGTCTTTGAATGGTCTACTGCACACTTTCTAAATACGTTAGCTTGCCTTTAAGGCTCATTCTGCCTCTAAGGTCAATAAAAGACACAAAATACACTTTTTTATTGAATTTAAACTAAACTAAGAAAACATAATTAAAACATACTAAAATTGCTCGTATTTTAAGCTCCTTAAGTATGAAAACTAATTTATACTGCTACACTAAATTACAGCAGATCAGGAGACCGTGCAAAAAAGTTATTTATTTGGGTGAGAAGCCTTATTTAGTAAAGGAAAATTCTTCCTAGTTCCATTTTTAATTTCTCATATGCATCATATTCTCCTTCAGTTGCTCCGAAGAAGAGGAAATTAAGGAAGTTCTGCATGGGGAAGTGAATGTTAGACTCGAGTTTGGAAAGTAGAGGACTCAGCAAGCTGGTAATCTTCTGAGTCTTTTATGTACTTGTGAATTAGAGGAAAAAAGAAGTAGGCTTCCTAAAAAACTTTTGTATAATCATGGATTTGAGTTTTAGGGCTTGAATACCTTTGGTTTATCCAAAATATATTATTGTCATGCTTAGCTTCTAGGACGAATGACGCTCTGACGTTTGGACAAGCTAAGTTGGTTAGGACAAAAGATGTAAGCTAAGTTTATGTACTTTACCTTTGCATGGTTGTTGGTGTTGTACTGGTTGTATGATTAGCGCCTATGTCTATTATAAGTTTTTTAGATTCATGACCATGTATAGATATGGTGAATGAGTATGTTGTGAATGCATAATCCTGTATAAGTATGATTATTGGATGTCAAATGGTTCAAATTTTACGTATTGATAAATGACGTGTTATGTGTTATGGTAATAAGTACTTTGTATTATGTAATATGCATGTGTATATTATATGTGGACTGTGGAAGAAGTTACCTTGTCAAGGTAGATGAAGATAGGAAAAGTCGATGTAATAGGGAAATGGGCAAATTGTTATAGGATTCAAAAAATTTGGGTGGCATCGTGGAATGGTTATCCACTGGTTCTATGGAGTGACACCATGACAACGGTCTATCGAATCTATAGAGCAACACCATGACAATGGTTATCGACTGGACCTTTAGGGTGACACCATGTAACCAGTATATAGGTCCTTTGGGGCGACACCATATAAACTGGAAGGACCAAGAAAGATTCCGCCAGGCTCACATGGATGGCATCATAGTAGTATCATATGTATAAAGAGGCACCTTAGAGGCTACGCCTCAGGGGGAAAATTGCTGAAGCATACCTTTTTTAGAGTCTTGAGTCTAAAACTAATGTAATTAATTGTTTGTACGGAATAAGGTAAAATGTTTGTGGGGACTGATTACTTCTATGGTATAAAGTATAATTTAAATTTAAATTTCAAATCTATTGTTATCTATGGAATGGAGAAAGAGTTGATTGGTGTTAATAGATGAACAATTTAGTATTCTAAATCTGTAAGAAACAGGTTAGAAATTTTGTTAAGTAACTCGGGTTAATTGTGGCACTAGGCACCCAAACCTAGTGATCGGGTCGGGTTATGGGCGTTACATGAGCTACCTCTATAAATTTGAGTCCCAGTTATGTCCCCATCCCTTCTAGCTATCTTTACAAGATTGCAGAGTCATTTGCTACAAATGAAAAAGAGAAAGGGGCTGTAACAGCTCGTTTTTAGGCCAAATCGAAATAGTGGTTTTGAAACCACTTAACCAATTCAAAATATTTATTTTATTATTTTATTAAGGTTTACAGCATGATGGAATGATAGTATAAAAATTTCGTTAAGAAATTTTACCGTTTAAATGCTTTATTCAGTAAAAAAGACTAAATCGCGTAACGCGTAAAAGTTGAGTACTATTGTTTAAAGGTATTAAATTGCTATGGTTTATTAATATGAGAGTCCTTGCATATCAATTAGACTATTATAAGGGTTAGTGGAATTCATGGCTTGGCAATTTGGTAAATTGAATTATTTTTAAAGGTTGTTTAGGTAAATTGAATAATAATAGATTAACTAAATAAATAAAAATACAAAAGCATGGTTAATATGCTTCATTCTTGTCAAAAATACAAAGAAAAGAAAAGGAGAATAGAGTTCTAGGGTTCGGCACTCTTGAAGCTTAATTCGGGTATGTTCTTTGTTCGGTTTTTGATAATTTTTACATTTTTTAGATCGTTGTTTAGTAGTCTATAAAATCCATGCCTTAATTTATGAAATTGTTAATGTCTTCATGAGATGATGTTGATGAATATGTGAGCTTTATGATGTTTATTTAAGAATTATGAAAGCTTGGTGATGGATAAATATGTTTTGTATTAGGATTTTTAATGATTTTTCTAATTGTGGATTAAATTGTGAAAATGAGAAATTGAGGGGTTAAAATGTGAAATAAATGAAAGATATGGGTTTATATGGAATAAATGAATATTCGGCTAGACATTGGTTTCATGAAATTTTATCGAATTTGCATTTTTACTAGCTAAAGACTAAATTGTAAACAATGTGAAAGTATAGGGTTAAGTTTTGCCAAAAATATGTATTATTGACTAATTTGAATAGATTGAATACTGAGTATGTTGAATTTGATAATATATAGACCAAGATAAGCTGAGTTCGAGTTTAGATCGGGGAAAGGAAAATATTAATGAGTAGTCGTTAGTTGATATTCAAGCAACTCGAGGTAAGTTTGTATAATTAGAATCGAACTTTAAATAAATTGTGTTTATTTGAAATGGATGAATATGGATTGAATATATGTGATTAATGAAATTTGAATGCCTATATTAATGTTTACAGTGAAATACCGAGTCCCGTTTGAACCATAGAAAGTTGTAGGATACAAGTGCCATGTCACTAGGGTTACCGTTTGGTCGAGCTGTAGCATTTGTTGCGGACTCACCTTAGCTCATATGAGCTTACCGTATCAGCTCATTGGAGCTTACCAATTTAGCTCGTAAGAGCTTACCATTTCAACTCTTCGGGGCCTACCATTTCAACTCTACGGAGCTTACCGTTCAGTTCTTCGGAGCTTACCGATCATGGCTCGAAAGAGTGGAAATGATGATGAATTGACGGATTACCGATTTATACACTTAATGTGTATCACCCAAGTATCCCTTGATATTTCAGTAGGTTTAACAAGCATTATACCGACATGATTTATAAAGATTATATGATATAAGAGCTATATGATTTACATGAATTACATGGATTTTATGATATATGAATACATAAATTATGTAGATAATATGATACATGAGATCTTGTATTTGATGTTATATAAATGATATTGTTTTGGTTTCATCCTTATGAAGGAATGAATACATGAATGTTAGATGACTAATTTGTGAATGGTGATGTGAATAGGCATTATGAGCAAATGGGTTGGATTTTTAATTTGTTATAATGCTTATTGTCATTTGGTAAGTTAAATTCTATATTATACGAGCTTACTAAGCTTAATGCTTACTCCGTTTATTTTTTCGTGTTTTATAGATTCAAAAGCCTGCTCAATTCGATTAACGTCGGAGATTACTATCACACTATCCAGGTGACTTTTTGGTACTTTTGGAACTCATAGAAGATATGTAAATATGGCATGTATAAGCTAGTTTATAGGTTGTGAAGTATGACCATCTTATGTTAATGATTTTGATGTGAACTTGGTATATGAACAAGCTATGTGATATGGCTTGAAGTAGTAATGGTTGTTTTGATTGTATATATGTGATTCCACATGATGTGGTTTATACATGCTTGGTTTATGAATGCAAAATTGGTATATTTGAATGATACCAAATGAGGTATGTATGCATGAATATGTTTGGTAATGATTGATATAATAAGTTGATATGAATTGTTTGGAATGCTTATTATGATATTGAATTGGTTGAGATTTGGAGCATGCTTAGAATTGGTATTATAGGTTTATGAAATATATATATGAAATGGTTGCCTATTGATGCGCAAATGTGGTACAAATTACTTGTGTAAGGATGCTTAAATTGGGTGGCAAAATTGGCGTGGTAAATAGTCTATTTCTGTCCACAGGGCCTTGCGCACGGGCGTGTGACTTGGCCATGTAACACCCAGTTTTCACATGGGCTGGTCACACGGGCGTGTGGTTAGCCCTCTGTGCAAGTCAGCATGTATGCCCTGTTTTCACACGGCCTAAGACACGGGCATATCTGTGAGTCCTGTGTACCACACGGGTTAGACACACGGGCGTGTGGTCTGGCCGTATGAGCAAGTCAGAGAGTTACACGGGGTCAGACACGGGTTGGGACACGGCCATGTGATCCCATTTCGAATGTCCACACGGCCAGAGACACGGGAGTGTCACTTGGCCATGTGAGGGACACGGTTGGGACACACGGGCGTGTGACCCCTCCAGCTTTGAAAATTTTTCTAAGTTTCTAAAATTTCCATATGTTATCAATTTAGTCCTGAATGCATGTTTTAAGTATTGTATACTCGATTTAAGTATATATTGAATATGAATGAATGATATTTACTGAAATGATACTATACTTGATTAATGATTGTTCTAAACTGAGTTACAAGTCTGGTAATGCCTCTTAACCTATTCCAGTGATGATTACGGGTTAGGGGTGTTACAGGAGCTCAACGAACACCCTTTTAAATATATTGTTCATGTAACACCCCAATCCTGTGGCCGTTACCGGAAATCGAATACGAGGTGTTACCGAGCTTACTTCATTTATTTCCCCCTATTTATTATTTAATTTTTCTTTGTTCTAGGCAAGCTGGCTAACTGTATCGTAGTCGCCTTAAAAATCATATCTTGAGTTCTGGAACTCGAAATCCAATTCTGTAAATTTTCTACAAAACTAGACTCATATAACTATATAGGAAAATTTTTGTAGAATTTTTGGTTGGGCCAATTAGTACAGTTTATTCATTAAAGTCTCCCCTGTTTCAAGGTTCGACTACACTGACCTCTGTACCTTACGATTTATATATCTCCCTGTAAAGGGCTTCAATGCCTATGCCGTTTATCTCTAATGAAACTATACTTGATAATGAATCTGTACATATAAGGAACGACCTCTACTTATCTCGATAAAATTTACGGTGAATTTTCTAAGTTGAAACAGGGGATCCAGAAATCGCTCTGGCCCTGTTTCACAAGAATTAAATTATCTCCTAACATACAGCTCATATGGTAGTTTCGTTTCTTCCATATGGAAATAGACTCATCAAGCTTCGATTACATAATTGATTCATTATTTAATTCCATTTCTACTATTTTTAGTGATTTTTCAATCTCACATCACTGCTGCTGTCAGCATCTGTTACTAAAGCAACTATGCCTATTTCATGATTTTTCCTTGATCTAACTAATAATTCATCATACATATTACAAATTATGATCATGACTAGCCATGCCAAGGGTTAATCATCACCGAGCATCTCCCTACTACACTATTACCAAATCATGAATTTACCACCGAAAATAATCAGCCATGACATATGGCATAATAATCGAGTAGGCCTCGACCAATACTCAACCAAAACCGAATTACCAAGACTTGTGTCCAAACATCATAGAACCAAAATCCAACCGAACATTATGCCATTTTCGCATGGCTAAAGTTTACATACCCAATTTCAACAAAACATAATAGCCTATACATGCCGAAATGTTCTCCTAGACCAACTAAAAAGAAGATACCAAAAGTTGCTAGCCGGTGTGATGACTTTGACGACGGTCCCGAGCACACAAAATGGATCAAGAACCTAAATAAGCAACAAATAAGCACACCAAATGAGTACATAACTCAGTAAGTCATAAGCACTACCCTACTGTCCAACAATAACAATCCTAAGTGAAAAACAAATAATACAAAATCAATTTTTCCAACCATAACAAACTATGCTACAATTTCTTAAATTTTTGGTTCGATCTCATGCCAAGTCCTTCAATCAAATCAAATGCCAAGTCAGCCCAATCGATTTAGATCCATTTCCTCAAGTTTGGAACAATGATGCACTAGATAAATTTATGCATACACCGCACAATCTCAATTTCGATATTTAGTTAGTAGCTCAATCACTTACCTCGTTCATGCACAGTTTATATCAACAACCGAATGTTGCACACATAGTGCTTATTATGTTCGCACACATAGTGCCATAGTAAATCGCACACATAGTGCCATAGTAAATCGCACACATAGTGCCATAGTAAATGGCACACATAGTGCATTTGAGATTCCCTCATGCTTCAACCTCCCAATCGGCACACATAGTGCCACATAATTTTGCACACATAGTGCCCTATGTTGTTTCATCATGGTAAAGCAATTTACTTAACTCAAATTGTACATATGGTCATATTATTAAGTAGGGAATCATTCTGAAAATATCTATCCAAGGAGTTCTAGCAAAAGTGCTTAGGACTTACCTTGTGTTGGGTATAACGGTTCCGACCCGGCTACTCGATGTCCTTGGCTTTGCCCTTGCTTGATTCCCTTCTTTAACTTCGGGCTTAATAAATAAATTAACTAGTTTAGTCATCTTGCTAAACATTTATAACTCAACTACACATGCATATGTATGTTTGTATATTCGGCAACCACTCTTACTAATTACCCATTTAGTCGATTATACACATAGTTAAAGGTAACATCACGAATGGGCATACTTATGTATATATATATATATATATATATATACATAACCGAATGTGCACCAAAAATTTGATTCAACATCACCTACATACTCACTTTGATGGCCGAATATATATATACATGTACAATGTCATCTAAACATCATCTGAACACCTAAATTCTTCTCATGCACACTTGATCGATTTTTTTTCCCAATCTAGCATAGCTTCACCTCTATTTGTAATATCATATAAATCCCCATGTGACTACATTTCTTAAGTTTAACACCTTAATGCCCATTATAGCCACTCCCATAATCTAAATCTAAAAATCGGCAACATCCCCTTTCAACTATGTTAGCCAAATCCTCATCCTCTTCTTAGTCCTACATTCGGCACCTCCAACACCATGACTTAACAACTTCAACTTTCATGCTAACATAACAACCAACTTAACACATCCATATAACTAACACGTTAATAGCATCAAGGTATCAACTAAAATTTTTAAGCTTCTTTGTCAAATCCCAACTCTCCAACAACCCCAAATCCAACCATGGGATAGATGGAATTCAAACTAACAACCAAAAATATACATGAATTTAAAGGAATAACTTCAATATACCTCAACCTAGATGCAATTATGGCCGAATTTCTCCAAAGCTTTTCTCTCCTTCTTTTACTTGGTTTTTCGGCTAAAGGATAGCAAGGATGAACACACACTTCTTTTTTTTTTGTTCATTTTCTTATTATTAATCTTTATTTCTTCTCTATTTTAATTACTCACCAATATTAAATAATAAACAACATAACCTTGGAAGAATGAAGCCATGCTTGGCCGGCCACTCAACATAATTTGGGGCATTTTGACATGCAAACCCAAATTTTCATATTTCAATACTATTTGGTCCTTACTTATTTACCTATCAAATTTTCTAAGTCTCTCAACTAAATCCTTTCAAGCAAGATTCACATTCCTAAGATAAAAATTAAAACATCAAATTTTTATACAAGTACTACCACACATATAAGGTATGCAAATAAAATTTTAACTAAATTTTATGACTCGGTTTTGTGGTCCCGAAACCACATTCCGACTAGGGTCAAATTAGGGCTGTTACAACTCTCCCCCACATAAGGAATTTTCGTCCCCGAAAATCTTACCGGTGAATAAGTTCGGATAACGATCCTTCATAAAGTCCTCAAGTTCCCAAGTGGCTTCTTCGATTCCGTGTTTATGCCACAACACCTTCACTAATGGGATTTTCTTATTTCGTAACTCTTTTACTTCACGCATCAAAATGCGAATCGGTTCTTCTTCATAACTCAAGTTAGGCTGAATCTCGATCTCAGATGGAGTGATTACGCATGACGGTCGGACCTATATCGTCAAGCATCGAGACATGGAAAACGTTGTGAATCTTTTCAAGCTCAGGGGGTAAAACTAACCGGTATGCGACTGGCCCAACTCGTTCGGATACTTCATACGGACCGATGAACCTCGGACTTAGTTTTCCTTTACGACCAAATCTAAGCACCTTCTTCGAGGGTGAAACTTTGAGAAATACTTTGTCTCCAACCTAATATTCAACGTCTTTTCTTTTCGAATCTGCATACGACTTTTGACGATCCAAAGCGGCTTTCAAACTTTCACGAATTACTCGAAAATTTTACTTTCACTAAGTTCAGTCCAAAATAATGGGGTACGGCATTTACGACGTATAAGGCCTCGTAAGGTGCCATCTTAAGGCTTGATTGAAAACTATTATTGTAAGCGAATTCAATCAAAGGCAAATATCTTTCCCATGAACCACAAAACTCTAAGACGCAACATCTCAACATATCCTCGAGTATCTGAATTATTCGTTTAGATTAGCCATCAGTCTGGGGATGAAATGCGGTGCTAAAATGCATCTTAGTACCCAACGCTTCTTGTAACTTCCTCCAAAATCGCGATGTAAATCTTGGGTCTCTATCCGACACGATAGACATAGGTACCCCATGCAATCGAACAATTTGGGAGATGTATAATTCGCCAATTTATCGAGCGAAAAATCAGACAGACGGGGATAAAATGAGCGACTTGGTCAATCTATCAACAATAACCTGCATCGAGTCTTTCTTACTCGAGTCAAAGGTAACCCAGATACAAAGTCCATTGTCACTCGATCCCATTTCCATTCGGGTATCATGATTGGTCGGAGTAATCCCGATGGCACTTGATGCTTCGCTTTTACTTGTTGACATATCAAACACCTTGAAACAAATTCAGAAATGTCTCGTTTCATACCCGGCCACCAAAATTGACGTTTCAGATCGTTGTACATTTTAGTACTACCCGGGTGGATAGACATTCGGCCACTATGAGCCTCATTCAAAATCATCGAAATAAGTTCCGAATTTCTTGGAACACATAATCGACCCTTGAACGTCAAGCAATCATTGTTGTCAATCTGAAACTCCGATTCCTCATTCGAGGCACATTCAGCTCGTTTAGCGACCAATTCAGCGTCGACTTTCTGGGATTCAAGTATTTGATGAATCAATAATGGTTTGGCCTTTAATTCAACTACTAGCACCTCATCGGGCGAAACGGATAGGTGAGCATCCATCGCTCTCAAAGCAAACAGTGCTTTACGACTCAAAGCATCGGCCACCACGTTAGCCTTCCCCGGGTGATAATCAATGACAAGTTCATAGTCTTTCAACAACTCAAGCCAACATCTTTGTCGCAGATTTAGATCTCTTTGTGTCATCAAATATTTAAGACTTTTGTGGTCCGAATAAATATGACACCTTTCCCCAAACAAGTAATGCCGTCATATTTTCAGGGCGAACACTATGGCTGCCAATTCAAGATCTTGGGTCGGATAGTTTCTCTCATGCGGCTTTAATTGTCTCGACGCGTAAGCCACAACTCGACCTTCTTGCATCAACACACAACCTAGCCCAAGTAAGGATGCATCACTATAAATGACAAACTCTTTCTTTGGACTCCTTTGTACTAACACTGGAGCTTCGGTTAAATGTGTCTTTAGTCGATCGAAACTCTTACGATAGTTTTCATTCATTTAAACTCAACATCTTTTGGAGTAGTTTCGTCAATGGTGCAGCTATCATCGAGAAACCCTTACAAACCGTCGGTAGTATCCGCAAGTCCCAAAAGCTCCTAACTTCAAGAACATTCCTCGGAGGTTTCCAATCGAGTATGGCGAAATTTTGTTCGGATCCACTCTAAAACCGATCGCGGACACCACGTGCCCCAAAAAGCTAACCTCTTTCAACCAAAATTCACATTTACTGAATTTTGCGTATAACTGCTTGTCTCGCAAAATCTGTAATACTAACCTCAAATGCTCGGCGTGTTCGGCTTCACCTTGTGAATAAACTAAAATATCATCAATAAACACAACCACAAATCGATCGAAGTATGGCCTGAATACTCGATTCATTAAATCCATAAATACTGTAGGGGCATTAGTGAGCCCAAACGGCATCACTAAGAATTCATAGTGACCGTACCTTGTTCTAAAAGCGGTTTTGGGAATGTCCGAGTCTCGAACCCTCAACTGATAATAACCAGATCTCAAATCTATCTTGGAAAATACTGAGGCTCCCTTTAATTGATCAAATAAATCATCAATACGTGGTAACGGGTATTTATTCTTTATGGTCACTTTATTCAACTGACGATAGTCGATGCACAATCTCATAGTTCCATCCTTCTTTTTCACAAACAATACGGGTGCGTCCCATGGAGAAAAACTCGGTCGAGCGAAACCTCTATCCATCAATTCTTGCAATTGAACCTTCAGTTCCTTTAATTCCGTTAATGCCATACGATACGGGGCTATTGAGATTGGCGTGGTACCAGGTACAATCTCGATGCCGAATTCCACCTCTCGAACCGGTGGCAACCCCCGTAACTCCTCAGGAAAAACATCTGAATACTCACAAACCACTGGTACTGATTTAAGTTTCCTTTCTGCCTCTTTGCTATCAAACACATACGCAAGGTATGTTTCACACCCTTTTTCACATATCTCCGGCGGTCATTGAAGATATTATCGCTGGTACCCCTTTAAATCAAGAGACTCAACTCGGACTACCTCATTATTTGCACTTCTCAAATCAATGGTTTTCCTTTTACAGATTCACCACAAAGATCATGTACGGTCAACCAATCCATACCAAGAATAACATCGAATTCGTCAAACGGTAAAAGCATCAAATCGGCCAGAAAACAGGATTCTCGGATTATTAAAGGGCATCTCTTATGTAACACCCCAAACCCGAGACCATCGCCGGTGTCGGACACGAGGGGTTAACGAGACAAATCCTCTTAAAGTACCGACCAATTTGGCATTTCTGGACAGGCTGGAAAACTGCGTCACCGTCGCCTTAAAAATCATATCTCGAGTTTCAAAACTCGGAAACTGGTTTCGTAAATTTTCCCTGAATTTAGACTCACATACCCATCCATGGATTTATTTTTAGAATTTTTGGTTGGGCCAATTGGTACAGTTTATTAGTTAAAGTCACCCATGTTACAGGGATCGACTGCTCTGACCTTCGCACGTTACAACTTGAATATCTCTCTGTACAGGGCTTTAATACTGGTGCCGCTTGTTTCTAATGAAACTAGACTCAAAATGGAATTTGTACATATAAGGCATGACTCCTAATTCTTTCTGGATAATTTATGGTAAATTTTCAAAGTCGAGACAGGGGACCCAGAAACCGTTCTGGCCCTGTCTCACGAGAACTTTAATATTTCTCAGTATACTGCTCATATGGTCGTTTCGTTTCGTCCATATAAAAATAGATTCATCAAGGTTCAGTTCCATAATTTACTCACTATTTAGTTCTACTTCTACTATTTTTAGTGATTTTCAATCTCATCCCACTGCTGCTATCCGCAACAGTTACTGCAGAGACTATGCCAATATCATGAAGTTTTCCTTGGCCTTAATCATCCATCATACATGACACAAATTATGGCCACCTTATCAAAATTTGAGTTTCTAAGACTCGTGGCTATAGGTTCTAGCATCCCACTCGACGACCACATAGGCCATTTTCACATGGCTTAAAGTTTACAACCCACAATTCGACAAAATATAATAGCCTATACATGCCAAATGTTCTTCAACAACAAAAACAATACCACAAGATTTCAGCCGGTGTGATGACTTCAACGACGGTTCGAGCACGCAACAATACGAGTCCAAGAGACCTAAAATGGGTGACAAGAAAACACCGAGTGAGTTTACAACTCAGTAAGTCATAAGCATTCCACAACCATCCATTAACAAAATTATTACAACATGAAATAATGAACGAGGCTAAGTACTCCATCCATATCGAACTATATCATAGTTCCTTGGACCTTCGGTTCAATCTCATACCAAGTCATACATCCACATTTCATATTCTATACAATAAGATATTTGAGGCATTTTACACACCAACTCATTTTCACCACAATCATACAATTGCAATCATCACATAGATTTAAAGCTTACCAAGCTCAACCCCGAGCATGAACATATTACCTAGTCGTCATGAGCTCAAGGTACTTACCCGATCCGCTGTCCATACTCAACTCGGTGGAGACACACCTCCATATAATTGTTCGATCGGAGATATTTATATATATATATATAGAGTGCGCACACATAGTGCTTAATACTCGATTTCGCACACTTAGTGCCATGCGATTTAAGCCCGCACACATAGTGCCATACCCTTCGAGCTCGCACACTTAGTGCCATATATTTCCAGCATGCACACTTAGTGCCATATATTTCCAGCACGCACACTTAGTGCCAATCTCGTCACCGTACACACGTATTGCCAAGACACTTAGTGCCGAAAGCAAACTTTCTACACATTTCACTATTTCTTTTACATTCAACAATTGTCATCACTCCATACACATACAATTTCATTTATATATATATAGCATCCCATTAAACACAATTGCATAGATTTTACAATCATTTAAGCAATATCAAACATATGTGCTTATGACTTACCTTGTGTTAGGTAAAATAGTTCCAAGTCGGCTACTCGATGACCTTCGATTTCCCTTGTTAGACGCTCTCCTTTAAGATCTTGAGCTAAATCAAACAAATTTACTTCTCAATCGACACAAACACACGGCAACCATATACATTTCAAAGGTCAATTTATTCGTATCATTTGTTCATATATTAGCTTTTAACGCATTTGGTCACTAGGGCGACCATATTTAACTTTCAAGCATTCATTTCTAATTTTAGTTAAACAATGCCGAATGCCATTAGCTACTAACGACACACACACATATAAGCACATTTAGCATTTGATACATTCGGCCTTAGCATAATTTCATTAAGAGTCCCCATTAGCCACTTCACTCATCAATTATCACAACTACTTGATAATTCATACTTATCATGTTAGCGAATATTTCTTATTCAAGTTCATCATCTTCATATTCGGCACTAACATCACAATCTCATATCATGGCCGAAAGTGCTCCTCTTAAACTATTGTTCATCTAGATTCAGCATGAAACAACAATCATCACCCTTGTTAGTCACCCTAGCCGAAAACCTCACTTATTCAAAACCAAGATTTTAACATGGGTTACCTAAAGAACTTGGTAACTAGTTCAAATCTCATCCATCTAACTTACTAATCAAATGTGTACAACATTTCCACCATCTTCTTTAACATCTACCATGGCCGAACGTTCATATCACCATAATTTTCAAAGATTTCGGCATGGTTAAATAAGGGGCTTAGAATCTAGCTTAAAACCATGCTAAGATTTAAAGAGCTAACTTGAATTCTTACCTTAATTTCCAGCTCAAAGTGGCTAAATTTCTTCCTCTTTTCCCTCTTCTACACGGCTAAGAAGAACCAAAGTATGAAGCCTTTTCCTTCTCCCTTTTTTTTTTTTTTGGTCATGTATGAGAATGATGGACACATTTTTTTTCTTTGTTTTCTTCCTTTAATTTTTCATTAGTTTATTTCCCATGCTTCCTTTTTTTTTTTTATTCCTCCTTACATAATCCATTAACTAGACATGTTTGAAACATGTTTCCCCTTGCCCATAACTTGTCATGGCCGGCCACTCTTCCCTTTTTTTGGGCAAATTGACATGCAAAACCACTCTTTTGCATGCATGTACTATTAGACCATTGTAAGATTAGCCTATCACCTTTCAACAATGTTTCATACAAGTCCATTTTAAATAAATTCACATAGAAATGATCAAATTAATGCATGAAACTTTCACACATGCATTTACTAACATCATAAACATAGAATATAACTTTTAATTACTTATAAGACTCGGTTTAGTGGTCCCGAAACCACTTTCCGACTAGGGTCAAATTAGGGATGTCACAACTCTCCCCACTTACGAAATTTTCGTCCCGAAAATCTTACCAGGTAAATAGGTTTGGGTATCGCTCTTTCATAGAGTCCTCGAGTTCCCAAGTGGCTTCTTCAATTCCGTGTTTATGCCACAACACCTTCACTAATGGGATTTTCTTATTGCGCAACTCTTTTACTTCACGCATCGAATGCGAACGGTTCCTCTTCATAGCTCAAATTAGGTGAATCTCAATCTCGACGGAGCGATTACGTGCGATGGATCGACCTATATCGTCAAGCATCGAGACATGGAAAACGTTGTGGATCCTTTCAAGCTCGGGGTAAAATTAATCGACGCTCATTGGTCCAACTCGTTCGGATACTTCATACGGACCGATGAACCTCGGACTCAATTTTCCTTACGGCCAAATCTAAGCACCTTCTTCCAAGGTGAAACTTTTAGAAAGACCTTGTCTCCAACCCGATATTCAATATCTTTTCTTTTCAAATCCGATACGACTTTTGGCGATCCGGCGACTTTCAAACTTTCACGAATTACTCGAACTCTTTGCTCGGCATCCTTAACCAAATCAACCTCAAGAATTTACCTTCACTAAGTTCACCCGAATAATGGGGTACGGCATTTACGATCGTATAAAGCCTCGTAAGGCGCCATCTTAATACTTGATTGAAAGCTATTGTTGTGCGAATTCAATCAAAGGCGATACTGTTCCATGAACCACTAAACTCAAGGATACAACATCTCAACATATCCTCGAGTATTTGAATTATCCGTTCGGATTGACCATCGGTTTGGGGTGAAAGGCGGTCTTGAAATGCAACTTGGTACCCAAAGCTTCTTGCAACTTCTTCCAAAATCGCGAGGTAAATCTCGGATCTCTATCCGACACGATGGAAATAGGCACCCGTGTAATCTCACAATCGAGAAACGTATAATTCGGCTAGTTTGTCCATTGAAAAATCCGACGACGGGGATAAAGTGAGCCGACTTAGTCGGTCTATCGACAACGACCCAAATCGCATCCTTCTTACTCATCGACAATGGCGGTCCGGATACAAAGTCCATTGTGACTCGATCCCATTTCCACTCGGGTATCGTGATCGGTCAAGTAATCTCAAGGCACTTGATGTTCCGCTTTCACTTGTTGACATATTAAACATCTCAAACAAAATCGAGATGTCTCGTTTCATACCATGCCACCAAAACCGACGTTTCAAATCGTTGTACATCTTCGTACTCCCGGTGGATTGCCATTCGGCTACAATGGGCTTCGTTCAAAATTATTGGAATAAGTTCCGAATTCTTTGGAACACACAGACGACTTCTGAACCTCAAACAATCGTCATCATCGATTTGAAATTCCGAGTCCTTGTTCGGAACACACTCATCCCGTTTTGCAACCAACTCATCGTCGACTTTCTGAGCTTCACGAATTTGACGTATCAATAATGGTTTGGCTTTCAATTCAGCTACTAACACATTGTCGGGTAGGATAGACAAGTGTACATTCATCACTCATAAAGCAAATAGTGATTTCGGCTTAAGGCATCCGCAGAACCACATTAGCCCTTCCCGGTGATAATCAATGACGAGCTCATAATCTTTTAACAACTCGAGCCATCGCTTTGTCGCAGATTTAAGTCTCTTTGGGTCATCAAATATTTGAGACTTTTGTGATCCGAATACACATGGCACTTCTCACCAAATAAGTAATGTCGCCATATCTTTAAGGCGAATACGATGGCAGCCAATTCGAGATCATGGGTCGGATAATTTTTCTCATGTGGCTTTAATTGCCTCGACGACAGGCCACAACTCGCCCTTCTTGCATCAATACGCAACCCAACCCAAGTAGGGATGCGTCACTATAAATGACAAACTCTTTGCCCGATTCGGGTTGCACTAGAATTGGGGCTTCAGTCAAATAAGCTTTCAGTTGATCGAAACTTTTCTGACATTTCTCCGTCCATTCAACTTAACATCCTTTTGGAGAAGCCGTCATTGGCGTGGCTATCGTCGAGAAACCTTTACAAATCATCGGTAATAACCGCAAGCCCCAAAAGCTCCTAACTTCGGTAACATTCCTTGGTGGTTTCCAATCGACTATGGCGAATTTTGTTCGGGTCCACCCGACACCGTCACGCGACACCACGTGCCCCAAAAGCTAACCTCTTTCAACCAAAATTCACATTTCCGAACTTTGCGATAATCGCTTATCTCGTAAGATTTGCAACACTAGCCTCGGTGTTCAAGATGTTCGATTTCATCTCTCGAATAGACCAAAATGTCATCGATAAATACAACTACGAACCGATCCAAGTATGGCCTGAAAATTCTATTCATTAAATCCATAAACACCGAGGGCATTAGTGAGCCCAAACGGCATCACCAAGAATTCAGAGTGACCGTACCTCGCTCTAAAAGCGGTTTTGGGTATGTCCGATTCTCGGACCCTCAACCGATAGTACCCGACCTCAAATCTATCTTTGAAAACACCGAGGCTCCCTTTAATTGATCAAACAAATCGTCAATTCGTGGCAATGGATATTTATTCTTTATCGTCACTTTCTTGAGTTGACGATAGTCGATGCACAACCTCATGGTTCCGTCCTTCTTCTTCACAAACAATACAAAAGCGCCCCATGGAGAAAAACTCGGTCGGCGAAACCTCTATCCGTCAATTCTTGCAATTGAACCTTCAATTCCTTTAATTCCGTTAATGCCATACGACACGGGCTATTGAAATCGGCGTAGTACTCGGTACAACTTCGATGTCAATTCCACTTTCGAACCGGTGGCAATCCGGTAACTCCTCGGAAAAACATCCGAATACTCACAAATCACTCGGGTACCGATTCGAGTTTCCTTTCCGTCTCTTTACTTCCAAACACATACGCAAGGTATGTTTCACACCCTTTTTCACATATCTCCGAGCGGTCATAGAAGATATTATCACGGCACTCCTTTTAAATCAAGAGACTCGACTCGGACTACCTCATTATTTGCACTCCTCAAAACAATGGCTTTCCTTTTGCAGTCCACCAACGCATCATGTACTGGTCACCAATCCATACCAAGAATAACATCGAATTCATCAAATGGTAGAAGCATCGATCGGTAGGAAAACAGATTCTCGAATTATTAGGGGCATCTCTTGCACACTTTATCAACGAGCACGTATTGACCCAAAGGGTTTGACACTGAATTACGAACTCAGAGACTCAACAGTAGAGTCTTCTTGGATGCTAAAGTTTCACATACATATGAATGAGTAGAGCCGGGTCAATCAATGCAATCACACTAGTATCAAAGAGAGTAAAAGTACCAAAGTGATAACGTCGGGGAGGATGCCTCCTCTCGTGCGGATGGCATAGGCTCTAGCAGAGCTCGGGTCTCGGATCGAATGTACCGTGATCGGTGGCTCCCCTCCGATTACCACCCCTACCTCCCGAAACCCTCGGGGTCTACCTCTAGTCGTCGCCCCATTAGATCTCGCACCTTGCATCTTATTCTTCTCATCTAGTCTCGTGCAATCCCTAATGAAGTGGTCCTTGAACCACATCCGTAACAGAGCAGTTAATGACTTACCCCAACATTCACCTAGGTGTCGTCTTCCACATTGGGGACATTCAGTCTCTCTTGACGATTATTGCCCACACTAGCTATCGATGTAGCTCGGGAGTCCGTCAATGGTCGGGCTCTAATGGAAATTCCCGCAGTCGCCCTCGACTTACTAGTGTCCTCCCTGAACCTCTTTACAGTCGAGAACGGAGCTTTACTCGTTGATCTTTTATGGTAATCTCTTGCTCCAAGTTCAGCCTTCTTCTTCTCCTTCCCAAGTTCTTCCGCCTTGCAGGCTCGTTCGACTAGTATCACGAACTCCTTTATCTCCAAAATTCCCACTAGTAACTTTAACTCCTCATTCAACCCTTCTTCAAATCTTTTGCACATAGCAACCTCATCAGCCACACACTCCCGAGCATACCGACTAAGTCTTACGAACTCATGTTCGTATTCAGATATGGTCATACGGCCTTGCTTGAGTTCCAGGAACTCCTTACGCTTCGATCGATGAACCGTTGACTAATATATTTCTTCCAAATTCGTTTGAAAGAAATCCCAAGTAACTTGTTCCTTTGGGACTATGGAAATCAATGTCCTCCACCAATAGTAGGTGAGTCTCGAACAAAGATATAGCACACTTAAGACATTCATCGGTGTGCATGATAGTTCATCAAACACTCTAATGGTGTTATCAAGCGAACTCGGCCCTTTCGGCATTGTCGGTAACTATGGCCTTAAACTCCCGCCCCACGCTTCCTAATCAAGTCCACGGTGGTTTACTCATCCTCACAGGATCAGAATCGATGGCATCACGGGCTCTTGGGTGGATTATTTAAATTCGGAATGGTTGGACACTCGGATTGGTTCGCATATTGCGACCCACTCATTCATCATGGTGAAGAAGGCTTGTTTCGCCCTTCATTTTGATTATTCGCGGATGACCGAGGCTCAACAGCGGTGTCCCTTGCGCCGAGCAGCCGCTACACTTTCAACGTCATCCGCCAAGGGTCTCTATCCCGGGTTCCATCGCTAATCAAAACAAAAATTTCAACCGTCAAGTCATCACATTATTAAGCACTAACAATTTGGCATGTATAGCTAGACTCACACGCCTATGGTAGTCCTAGAACCGACTAAACCATAGCTCTGATACCAATAAAATTGTAACACCCCAAACCCGAGACCATCGCCGGTGTCGGACACGAGGGTTAACGAGACAAATCCTTTTAAAGTACCGACCAATTTGGCATTTCTGGACAGGCTGGAAAACTGCGTCACCGTCGCCTTAAAATCATATCTCGAGTTTCAAAACTCGGAAACTGGTTTCGTAAATTTTCCTGAATTTAGACTCATATACCCATCCATGGATTTATTTTAGAATTTTTGGTTGGGCCAATTGGTACAGTTTATTAGTTAAAGTCACCCATGTTACAGGGATCGACTGCTCTGACCTTCGCGCGTTACAACTTGAATATCTCTCTGTACAGGGCTTTAATACTGGTGCCGCTTGCTTCTAATGAAACTAGACTCAAAATGGAATCTGTACATATAAGGAATGACTCCTAATTCTTTCTGGATCATTTATGGTAAATTTTCAAAGTCGCGACAGGGGACCCAGAAACCGTTCTGGCCCTGTCTCACGAGAACTTTAATATTTCTCAGTATACTGCTCATATGGTCGTTTCGTTTCATCCATATAAAATAGATTCATCAAGGTTCAGTTCCATAATTTACTCACTATTTAGTTCTACTTCTACTATTTTTAGTGATTTTTCAATCTCATCCCACTGCTGCTATCCGCAACAGTTACTGCAGTAGACTATGCCAATATCATGAAGTTTTCCTTGGCCTTAATCATCCATCATACATGACACAAATTATGGCCACCTTATCAAAATTTGAGTTTCTAAGACTCGTGGCTATAGGTTCTAGCATCCCACTCGACGACCACATAGGCCATTTTCACATGGCTTAAAGTTTACAACCCACAATTCGACAAAATATAATAGCCTATACATGCCAAATGTTCTTCAACAACAAAAACAATACCACAAGATTTCAGCCGGTGTGATGACTTCAACGACGGTTCCGAGCACGCAACAATACGAGTCCAAGAGACCTAAAATGGGTGACAAGAAAACACCGAGTGAGTTTACAACTCAGTAAGTCATAAGCATTCCACAACCATCCATTAACAAAATTATTACAACATGAAATAATGAACGAGGCTAAGTACTCCATCCATATCGAACTATATCATAGTTCCTTGGACCTTTCGGTTCAATCTCATACCAAGTCATACATCCACATTTCATATTCTATACAATAAGATATTTGAGGCATTTTTACACACCAACTCATTTTCACCACAATCATACAATTGCAATCATCACATAGATTTAAAGCTTACCAAGCTCAACCCCGAGCATGAACATATTACCTAGTCGTCATGAGCTCAAGGTACTTACCCGATCCGCTGTCCATACTCAACTCGGTGGAGACACACCCTCCATATAATTGTTCGATCGGAGATATTTATATATATATATAGAGTGCGCACACATAGTGCTTAATACTCGATTTCGGACACTTAGTGCCATGCGATTTAAGCCCGCACACATAGTGCCATACCCTTCGAGCTTGCACACTTAGTGCCATATATTTCCAGCATGCACACTTAGTGCCATATATTTCCAGCACGCACACTTAGTGCCAATCTCGCCACCGCACACACGTATTGCCTCAGACACTTAGTGCCAAAGCAAACTTTCTACACATTTCACTATTTCTTTTACATTCAACAATTGTCATCACTCCATACACATACAATTTCATTTATATATATATAGCATCCCATTAAACACAATTGCATAGATTTTACAATCATTTAAGCAATATCAAACATATGTGCTTATGACTTACCTTGTGTTAGGTAAAATAGTTCCAAGTCGGCTACTCGATGACCTTCGATTTCCCCTTGTTAGACGCCTCCTTTAAGATCTTGAGCTAAATCAAACAAATTTACTTCTCAATCGACACAAACACACGGCAACCATATACATTTCAAAGGTCAATTTATTCAGTATCATTTGTTCATATATTAGCTTTTAACGATTTGGTCACTAGGCGACCATATTTAACTTTCAAGCATTCATTTCTAATTTTAGTTAAACAATGCCGAATGCCATTAGCTACTAACGACACACACACATATAAGCACATTTAGCATTTGATACATTCGCCTTAGCATAATTTCATTAAGAGTCCCCATTAGCCACTTCACTCATCAATTATCACAACTACTTGATAATTCATACTTATCATGTTAGCCGAATATTTCTTATTCAAGTTCATCATCTTCATATTCGCACTAACATCACAATCTCATATCATGGCCGAAAGTGCTCCTCTTAAACTATTGTTCATCTAGATTCAGCATGAAACAACAATCATCACCCTTGTTAGTCACCCTAGCCGAAAACCTCACTTATTCAAAAACCAAGATTTTAACATGGGTTACCTAAAGAACTTGGTAACTAGTTCAAATCTCATCCATCTAACTTACTAATCAAATGTGTACAACATTTCCACCATCTTCTTTAACATCTACCATGGCCGAACGCTCATATCACCATAATTTTCAAAGATTTCGCATGGTTAAATAAGGGCTTAGAATCTAGCTTAAAACCATGCTAAGATTTAAAGAGCTAACTTGAATTCTTACCTTAATTTCCAGCTCAAAGTGGCTAAATTACTTCCTCTTTTCCCTCTTCTACACGGCTAAGAAGAACCAAAGTATGAAGCCTTTTCCTTCTCCCCTTTTTTTTTTTCGGTCATGTATGAGAATGATGGACACATTTTTTTCTTTGTTTTCTTCCTTTAATTTTTCATTAGTTTATTTCCCATGCTTCCTTTTTTTTTTTATTCCTCCTTACATAATCCATTAACTAGACATGTTTGAAACATGTTTCCCTTGCCCATAACTTGTCATGGCGGCCACTCTTCCCTTTTTTGGGCAAATTGACATGCAAAACCACTCTTTTGCATGCATGTACTATTAGACCATTGTAAGATTAGCCTATCACCTTTCAACAATGTTTCATACAAGTCCATTTTAAATAAATTCACATAGAAATGATCAAATTAATGCATGAAACTTTCACACATGCATTTACTAACATCATAAACATAGAATATAACTTTTAATTACTTATAAGACTCGGTTTAGTGGTCCCGAAACCACTTTCCGACTAGGGTCAAATTAGGGATGTCACATCTTACACACTTTATCAACAAGTACGTATTAACCCAAAGGGTTTGACACTCGAATTACGAACTCAGTAGACTCAACAGGTAGAGTCTTACTGGATGCTAAGGTTTCACATACATATGAATGAGTAGAGCCAGGGTCAATCAACGCAATCACACTAGTATCAAAGAGAGTGAAAGTACCAGTGATAACATCAGGGGAGGATGCCTCCTCTCGTGCACGAATGGCATATGCTCTAGCAGGAGTACGGGTCTCAGATCGAACAGCCGTATCAGAAGCCCCTCTCTGATTACCACCCCTACCTCCTGAAATTCTCGGTGGCCTACCTCTAGCTGTCATTCCACTAGGTCTTGCACCTTGCATCTTATTCTTCTCATCAAGCTCCGTGCAATCTCTAATGAAGTGATCCTTCAAACCGCATCCGTAACAGGCCCTGTTAGTAGACTTACCCCAACATTCACCTATGTGTCTTCTTCCACATTGGGGGCATTCGGGTTTCTCTTGACGGTTATTGCCCACACTAGCTACCAAGTAGCTCGAGTCCGTCGATGGTCGTGCTCTAATGGAAATTCCCGCAGTCGTCCTCGATTTATTAGTGTCCTCCCTGAACTTCTTTACAGCCGAGAACGGAGCTTTACCCGTCGATCTCTTCCTATAGTCTTTAGCTTCAAATTCAGCCTTCTTCTTCTCCTTTCCAAGTTCTTCGCGCTTGCGAGCTCGCTCAACTAGTGTTACGAATTCTTTTATCTCCAAAATACCCACTAGTAGCTTTAAATCTTCATTCAATCCTTCTTCAAATCTTTTGCACATAGCAACTTCATCGGCCACACACTCCCCCAAGATACCGATCGAGTCTTACGAACTCATGTTCAGATTCAGATATTGTCATACGGCCTTGCTTGAGTTCCAAGAATTCCTTACATTTTGATCGATGAACCGTTGACTAATATACTTCTTTCGAAATTCCGCTTGAAAGAAATCCCAAGTAACTCGCTCGTTTGGGACTATGGAAATCAAGGTCCTCCACCAATAGTAGGTGAGTCCCGCAACAAGGATATAGCACACTTTAGACATTCATCGGTGTGCATGAGTTCATCAAACACCGAATGGTGTTATCAAGCGTAACTCGGCCCTTTCAAAGATCATCAAGAACTATGGCCTGAACTCCTCAACCCCGCTTCCTAATCAAGTCTACGGTGGCTTACTCGGCCTCACAGATCAAGAATCGACGGCATTACGGGCTCTTGGGGTGGATTATTCAAATTCGAAATTGTTGGACAGCCGGATTGGTTCGGGCATATTATGCGACCCACTCATTCATCATGGTAAAGAAGGCTTGTTTAGCCCCTCACCTTGATTATTCGCAGATGACCGAGGTTCAACAGCGGCGTCCCTTGTGCGAGAGCAGCCGCTACACTTTCAACGTCATCCGCCAAGGTTCTCTCTACACCGGATCCATTTACTAATCAAAATAAAATTTTAACCGTCAAGTCATCATACATTTAAACATTAACATTAAGGCATGTATAGCTAGACTCATACGTGCTATGGTAGTCCTAGAACCGACTAAACCATAGCTCGATACCAATCAAATGTAACACACCAATCTGTGTGGCGCATCGAAAATCGAATACGAGGTGTTACCGAGCTTACTTCATTTATTTCCCCCTATTTATTATTTAATTTTTCTTTGTTCCAGGCAAGCTGGCTAACTGTATCGTAGTCGCCTTAAAAATCATATCTTGAGTTCTGGAACTCAAAATCCAATTCTGTAAATTTCTTCTGAAACTAGACTCATATATCTATATAGGGAAATTTTTTTAGAATTTTTGGTTGGGCCAATTAGTACAGTTTATTCATTAAAGTCTCCCATGTTTCAAGGTTCGACTACACTAACCTCTATACCTTACGATTTAAATATCTCCCTGTAAAGGGCTTCAATGCCTATGTCGTTTGTCTCTAATGAAACTAGACTCGATAACGAATCTGTACATATAAGGCATGACCTCTACTTATCTCGATAACGAAATGGTTGCCTATTGATGCGCAAATGTGGTACAAATTACTTGTGTAAGGATGCTTAAATTGGGTGGCAAAATTGGCGTGGTAAATAGTCTATTTCTGTCCACAGGGCCTTGCGCACGGGCGTGTGACTTGGCCGTGTAACACCCAATTTTCACATGGGCTAGTCACACGGGCGTGTGGTTAGCCCTCTGTGCAAGTCAGCATGTATGCCCTGTTTTCACACGGCCTAAGACACGGGCATATCTGTGAGTCCTGTGTACCACACGGGTTAGACACACGGGCGTGTGGTCTGGCCGTATGAGCAAGTCAGAGAGTTACACGGGGTCAGACACGGGTTGGGACACGGCCATGTGATCCCATTTCGAATGTCCACACGGCCAGAGACACGGGAGTGTCACTTGGCCATGTGAGGGACACGGTTGGGACACACGGGCGTGTGACCCCTCCAGCTTTGAAAATTTTTCTAAGTTTCTAAAATTTCCATATGTTATCAATTTAGTCCTGAATGCATGTTTTAAGTATTGTATACTCGATTTAAGTATATATTGAATATGAATGAATGATATTTACTGAAATGATACTATACTTGATTAATGATTGTTCTAAACTGAGTTACAAGTCTGGTAATGCCTCTTAACCTATTCCATGATGATTACGGGTTAGGTGTTACAGGAGCTCAACGAACACCCTTTTAAATATATTGTTCATGTAACACCCCAATCTCGTGGCCGCTACTGAAATCGAATACGAGGTGTTACCGAGCTTACTTCATTTATTTCCCTATTTATTATTTAATTTTTCTTTGTTCCAGGCAAGCTGGCTAACTGTATCGTAGTCGCCTTAAAAATCATATCTTGAGTTTTGGAACTCGAAATCCAATTCTGTAAATTTTATACAAAACTAGACTCATATATCTATATAGGAAAATTTTTGTAGAATTTTTGGTTGGGCCAATTAGTACAGTTTATACATTAAAGTCTCCCCTGTTTCAAGGTTCGACTACACTGATCTCTGTACCTTACGATTTATATATCTCCCTGTAAAGGGCTTCAATGCCTATGCCGTTTACCTCTAACGAAACTAGACTCGATAATGAATCTGTACATATAAGGCAAGACCTCTACTTATCTCGATAAAATTTACGGTGAATTTTCTAAGTTGAAACAGGGGATCCAGAAATCGCTCTGGCCCTGTTTCACAAGAATTTAATTATCTCCTAACATACAGCTCATATGGTAGTTTCGTTTCTTCCATATGGAAATAGACTCATCAAGCTTCAATTAAATAATTGATTCATTATTTAATTCCATTTCTACTATTTTTAGTGATTTTTCAGTCTCACATCACTGCTGCTGTCAGCATCTGTTACTAAAGCAACTATGCCTATTTCATGATTTTTCCTTGATCTAACTAATAATTCATCATACATATTACAAATTATGATCATGACTAGCCATGCCAAGGGTTAATCATCACCGAGCATCTCCCTACTACACTATTACCAAATCATGAATTTACCACCGAAAATAATCAGCCATGACATATGGCATAATAATCGAGTAGGCCTCGACCAATACTCAACCAAAATCGAATTACCAAGACTTGTGTCCAAACATCATAGAACCAAAATCCAACCGAACATTATGCCATTTTCGCATGGCTAAAGTTTACATACCCAATTTCAACAAAACATAATAGCCTATACATGCCGAAATGTTCTCCTAGACCAACTAAAAAGAAGATACCAAAAGTTGCTAGCCGGTGTGATGACTTTGACGACGGTCCCGAGCACACAAAATGGATCAAGAACCTAAATAAGCAACAAATAAGCACACCAAATGAGTACATAACTCAGTAAGTCATAAGCACTACTCTACCGTCCAACAATAACAATCATAAGTGAAAAACAAATAATACAAAATCAATTTTTCCAACCATAACAAACTATGCTACAATTTCTTAAATTTTTGGTTCGATCTCATGCCAAGTTCTTCAATCAAATCAAATGCCAAGTCAGCCCAATCGATTTAAATCCATTTCCTCAAGTTTGGAACAACGATGCACTAGATAAATTTATGCATACACCGCACAATCTCAATTTCGATATTTAGTTAGTAGCTCAATCACTTACCTCGTTCATGCACAGTTTATATCAACAACCGAATGTTGCACACATAGTGCTTATTATGTTCGCACACATAGTGCCATAGTAAATCGCACACATAGTGCCATAGTAAATCGCACACATAGTGCCATAGTAAATCGCACACATAGTGCATTTGAGATTCCCTCATGCTTCAACCTCCCAATCGGCACACATAGTGCCACATAATTTTGCACACATAGTGCCCTATGTTGTTTCATCATGGTAAAGCAATTTACTTAACTCAAATTGTACATATGGTCATATTATTAAGTAGGGAATCATTCTGAAAATATCTATCCAAGGAGTTCTAGCAAAAGTGCTTAAGGACTTACCTTGTGTTGGGTATAACTGTTCCGACCGGCTACTCGATGTCCTTGGCTTTGCCCTTGCTTGATTCCCTTCTTTAACTTCTCGGCTTAATAAATAAATTAACTAGTTTAGTCATCTTGCTAAACATTTATAACTCAACTACACATGCATATGTATGTTTGTATATTCGCAACCACTCTTACTAATTACCCATTTAGTCGATTATACACATAGTTAAAGGTAACATCACGAATGGGCATACTTATGTATATATATATATATACATAACCGAATGTACACCAAAATTTGATTCAACATCACCTACGTACTCACTTTGATGGCGAATATATATATACTTGTACAATGTCATCTAAACATCATCTAAACACCTAAATTCTTCTCATGCACACTTGATCGATTTTTTTTCCCAATCTAGCATAGCTTCACCTCTATTTGTAATATCATATAAATCCCCATGTGACTACATTTCTTAAGTTTAACATCTTAATGCCCATTATAGCCACTCCCATAATCTAAATCTAAAATCGGCAACATCCCTTTCAACTATGTTAGCGAATCCTCATCCTCTTCTTAGTCCTACATTCGGCACCTCCAACACCATGACTTAACAACTTCAACTTTCATGCTAACATAACAACCAACTTAACACATCCATATAACTAACACATTAATAGCATCAAGGTATCAACTAAAATTTTTCAGCTTCTTTGTCAAATCCCAACTCTCCAACAACCCCAAATCCAACCATGGGATAGATGGAATTCAAACTAACAACCAAAAATATACATGAATTTAAAGGAATAACTTCAACATACCTCAACCTAGATGCAATTATGGCCGAATTTCTCCAAAGCTTTTCTCTCATTCTTTTACTTGGTTTTTTCGGCTAAAGGATAGCAAGGATGAACACACACTTCTTTTTTTTTTTGTTCATTTTCTTATTATTAATCTTTATTTCTTCTCTATTTTAATTACTCACCAATATTAAATAATAAACAACATAACCTTGGAAGAATGAAGCCATGCTTGGCCGGCCACTCAACATAATTTGGGGCATTTTGACATGCAAACCCAAATTTTCATATTTCAATACTATTTGGTCCTTACTTATTTACCTATCAAATTTTCTAAGTCTCTCAACTAAATCCTTTCAAGCAAGATTCACATTCCTAAGATAAAAATTAAAACATCAAATTTTTATACAAGTACTACCACACATATAAGGTATGCAAATAAAATTTTAACTAAATTTTATGACTCGGTTTTGTGGTCCCGAAACCACATTCCGACTAGGGTCAAATTAGGGCTGTTACAGTTCATATATGTTGAGGCAAGTTCAAAAGTAATGTTTTGAGTGGCACTCGGTAGTGCTCACTACAATTCATTATTGAGACAATGAAAAAAAAAATTTCATATAAAGCAAAGTCTTTAGGCTATTGAATAAGCAAATACTTTTGAAGATATATAATTCCACCTATGGAAACAATTCATTGCTTGAGAAGATTGGATTGGATTGGATTGAATCAAGACAACCCTTGAATTGTAGATATCTTTGTGAGTTGTGTTGCTTTTTTTATTAAAAGATTGTATCTCCATCAGATTGTTTTTTTATTGGACTTTATCAGTATAAGATATTTGCTATTATGTAGCTACTAAATTCAAGAAGTTGCTTCCTATTGAATCTCTAGCAATTAGCAAACCAAAACCTAATATATATATTTGAGGCTTGTATAGGTGATATATGAGAGCATACAGAGAGCACGTCATATTAGTTCATTGAAGAACTTATTGTTCAAGTACAATTGAATTGTAAACCTTAGGTGTTTATAGTCTAAATTTTTAACGAGAGGATTTAAATGTGAGTGTTCTAGTCTTTAGGTACAAATATGAGATCTCTATACTTGGGGAGCGATAGAGTGTGATTCACTTATTGTATTGTGAATTCAAAATAGTGAATTACTCATTGAGCTAGGTTCCACAAACATAAAAAAATTGAACTACGTAAACAAACTATTATATTCTTTGTTATTTGTTTACACAATTTTCGTAGTTATAAGTCATAGTAACCACTGTATTCATATATTTTCATTTTAAGTTGGTAATTTAAACGATCCGCAACTTTAGGTCCAACAATATATTATGAAATAAAAATAAAATGATGCCACGTAAACAGTGATGTTAAGATTGTGTTAAGAATATGGGGAAAAGCAAGAAAGAGCCAACCTCTGTATTTATCTTCTCTAGTTCCTTACACTATTTCCCACGTTAACCAAATTGAAAAGCAATTTTACTATCTTTCTCTATCTCTCGTAAGTCTCTCTAAAAATAATAAGTTACCCACTAATGGAAATAGACAGCGGAAACACTAAAAAAAGAATGCTAATCACTCGATTCCATTAATTAGCTTAGCTATCGCATAAATTACCAAAAACATTAATTGACTGAACTTCATTTATTTACTTCTGAAAATACTGATAGCTGTTTCGTTACCATCTTTACTAGTACTTACCATAGTATACTCGAGTTGATGAGTGTCTTAATTTATCAACCTAATTTGATTTAAAAGATTTCCTAATCGAGTCGAATAAAATAAAATTCGAGTTAAGTCGAATCAAGTGAATTTGTTCGAGTTAAATTAAAAAAATTAAATATATCAAATTAAAATATTATTACATTATAACTAATTCCATATTAGAGTACATAAATTTGAAAACATATATAATAAAAAAAGATATTTTAGTATTATAAACTTGAAACATTAATTAATTTATTTAGGTCCATGATTATTATTTTAGAAAATTTTAAATTTTGAATTTTCTTTATATGTTTTTAGAATTTTTTAAATTTTATAAATTTTAACAAAATTTAAATTTTGAAATTTTATAAATATTTTGAATTTTAAAATTATTTTGAAAATTTGAAAACTATTTTAAATTTTTTGTAACTATTGTTGTGAGAGACCAATTTGTTCATTTTAAAATTGTTTGGTACTAAAAGAGTATTTACACCAATTTTTATTCAAATTATAAAATTTAATTCCACTCGAACTTAAAACTCGAATTATTTTTTTAGTTAACTTGGATAACTCAATCAAATTAACTTGAAACTTAACTTTTTTTAAATTTTTTTAATTGAATTGAATTTTGTTCGCCTCTAAATATTTGAATATTAAAAAAGGAAAAGGAAATGAGAATGTGAAGAAAATGAAAAAGAAAAACGTTCTAGTAAAGTCCAATCCAAGATTCGCGACGAGGGCCCACCTTTTCTTTACCATCCACCAATGACCTTTCCTTTTTTTTTCTCTGTTCCTCGTATTTATTGGGATGACTAAGATATAAATTCATGAAAAAACATAATTCAAACACACACATATAAAAGTTGATGTACTCTAAAAAGGAGTTGATGTAATATAAATTAATAATTTTTTCAACTTTTACCCTTCACTAAGTTTACTTTCGTACTTAAATTTATTTTGATATTTTTATTTTTTTATCTATTTTAGTATTTAAATTTTATAATCAAGTTTATTTTGATTTGTGAATTTAGATTTTGTTAAGATTTGATGACGTGATGGAATCTAAAAATGCTACAACATTATGTTTTATTTTTAAAGTTTAAAGACCAATATGACCTAACTGTTAAATTCATGTACTAAAGGGAATAAAAAATTATAGATACCAATTGTAGCGAAATTTAAATTATGAGGTCAATTTTGAAAATCAAAACATATAAAAATCATATATACTAATGTATAATATTAATACTCAATAAATCAACGTATATGATAGTTAAATGTAAGATCTTTACAAAACTATTAAAATAATAAGATAAAAGAAAAGGACATCAAATAAATTTTGATAACTCCTTATTTTATTTTATTTTTACATGTTCTACGATATTTACTCATGTGTTAAAATCGTTTAATTATCTTCTAATTGTCAATGTTGCTAAAATATGAAATAAATAATTCTTAAAAATCAAGATTTGCTATTATTAAATAAAACAATTATATGTGATACTTATATTTTACTGATATACCTAACAATTTTATGATATAAATTTTATATTTATAGAATTGTATACTAAAATTTCAATTTTTTTTTTTGCATTTATCATATAACAACTTAATAAATAAAATTACTAAAATAAATTATGGGAAATATGAGATAAATTGAGATATAGTACAAAATTAAATCCAATATTTATAATTTTTATCAAGTCAACATAACTAGTAAATTTCTTTCATAAAAATAAAACCAAGTGTTTTTGGTGTGGTGAAAATGTTATGTCAAACCCAAGATGAACACAAACACAAGATTCACATTGCTAACAACAATTATTAAATAAAAATATTAAAATTATAATTGATATTCAAGAAATTCAAGATTATAAATATGTTATGAATTCTAATTTCTTTATGACTTGTTTGGAAACTATAATTTGGGTAAAAAATTGATTTGGATTTTCAAATCAAAATTTTTGTTTGGATAACAAATAAAAGTTGGATTTGTATTTGGGAAAATCCAAATCTAATTTCATAAAAGTTAAATTTTGGATTTTAAAATTCATTTTAAAACTTGAAAATTTCAAAATTCAAGATTAATTAAAAATATGAGAAATTTTTGTTCTCTCTTCTTTCACACAACCTTCAAAACTCAAACAATAAATAAATAATTTTACTTATCATCAACAACAAAACATCATTCATTTAATTTAATACGGTATAAATATTTAAAATTTTCATTTATATAATAATTTTCACAAATTTAATTTATAAACTCTTGAATTTTAATTTATATGTAAGTCTATCTAAAGTACAATTTAAGTTATATGATTTTATTTAGAAGTAAAAGTATAAATGACTTATATAAATAATACGATAAAGTTGAGAGTTATTTTAATATAAAAGTACTTAAAAAATTAGAAAGGTACATTCTATTGTGGAATGCTTAATTTAAAACTAAAACTCTTTGAAAGAATAAGTACATTCTATTGTCCCCTAATTTTTAAGAATATGTTAGAAAAAAAAATTATTTGAGAAAATAGGTTATTTTTGTTTTTTTTTAATTTATCAATCTATGTTGTTTTGGGGGGAGAGAAAGGAAAACACATTTTATAGGGCGCTTTTAGCCCCATAAATTGGAAATGCTTCTCACAGAAAGCATTTTCACTGAAAATTAAGAATTTGACTTTTTTTGTTTTATGGTTAAATGTTAGTGCTTCTATTGTTGAGTTCTGGATTCGATTCCTCTCCTACTCACATTTGTATTTATTATTTCATGTTTTTAAGCTTTTTAATTAATATTTTTAATATATTAGCTCTTTTGGTTAAATGGTTAGATAATTGTGAATTCATCTTGAGCCATAAGTTTGATTCCTTTTATAAATAGTTTAATATGTATTTTTATTTCATTTTGTTTCAAACTTTTTAGTATTTTTAATTAATGTGTATAATTAATAAATATATTTTTCAAGTTTTTTATATTTAAATCATCTCTATTTTATTTATAAAATCAAATAATGAATATGTAATTATATTTTAAAAACATTAACTAATACTTTAGATATATTTTTCTTTATATATAATATTTATATGTCAAATATTTATTTTCTCCACCTATATTGTGGGATATGGTGATTTCTTATATTATAAAAATCAAATAATTATTTTAAATATCATTGTTTTTCATCTATATTGTGGATATAATATTTCAAATATCTTTATATATGAAATATTTCAAATAATTATTTCAAGTACACATAAAATAATATATAATATGTCAATTTACTACACTCATGATATGAATTGAAAGATAAATATTACACATGTAAAAAATTATATTTACTAAAATAATGATATCTGTAATAATTATTTGGTTTTATAAATAAAAGAGTTATTAATTAAAAATATGAATTAAAAAACTTTTAAAAATATATTTATTAATTATAAACATTAATTAAAAATAATAAAAAGCTTGAAACATGAAATAAAAATACATATTAAAATGCTTATAAGAAGAATCAAATTTACGACTAAAGGATAAAATCACAATTATCTAACCATCTAATCAAAAGAGCTACTATGTTAAAAATATTAATTAAAAAATAAAAATGCAAATGAGAGTAAGAGAGGAATTGAACTCAGGACTCAAGGACAAAAATACTAACATTTAACCATCTAACTAAAAATTAATATTTAACCATCTAACTAAAAAAATTAAGTTGTTAATTTCCAGTGAAAATGATTCTTGTAGGAAGCTTTTTCAGTTAATGTCCTACTTTCTGAAATAATTTTTTTAGCATATTCTTAAAAATTAGCCTTCTTTATTCAATGCTTAATTAAAAAAAAAAAACTCTATGAAAGTATATATAGAAGCAATCAGTTCTATCGTAAAGTTTAAGTGGAATGCCATTTTTTATTTGAAACCAAAATGATAAGTTAAATCTGTCAAGTCACTGGTTTGTTGGTCTAATCAATCTAAAGATTTAATTGTTCTAATTAAATAAATTATTAAAAAATTTATAATTTTTTTAAAAAAAATTCAGTCCAATGGCTTTGTTCAACTGAGTTTTTGTCTGGTTCAACCAATTCATTCTGGTTCCTAGGTCAATCAATCTAATGTCTTTTTTAAATTGATACCATGATTGATTTCCGATCTAATTGGTCCAGTCTGGTTCAAACAACTATATTCAAAATCTTCCTAAATAGTTAACTTTTAGAGGCTTAAAATAATTAAAATTCAAATCTAAATTTGAATTATCCAAACAATAATTTTAAATTCATTCAAAATCTTGAATTTCAAATATATTAATTTCAGAATTTAGAAATAATAAATTTATAAACCATAAATTTTAAAACTAAATTTTAAAATTTAAATTTCAATTCCCAAATACTACCTTAATGATTTATATTAATAAACTTCTAAAAATTATTACTCAATCAATGTTAAAGATCATCGTACAAAATTAATATATCAAATTATTTAATCAATATATAACAAGAAAAACTTAGGAAAAAAGAAAGAAGGGTTGTAAGCGAATTAGAAAGACCCACTTGGAAAATAATTTATCATGTATCTTATAGAAATTTTAGATAATGCATTAGAGAAGTACTAAATGTTTGAAAGAAAAATATTATGGGATTTTGAGTTTTATTGGGTGGAGAGATAAATTAATTGATCTTACAAAGTACTTTTCTTCTAATTCTTTTATACAGTCAGTTTTAATATTTTCGCGAGTCAATTTATCAATTTTATAAATTAAATTATAAAGATTTTTTTTTTTAAAAATTAGGGTCAACGTGGCTTCGCTATTGGATACCAAAACCATCGTAGTTGTCAAGTTTAACGATTTTTTTTTTTTTACATTAAACCGTAAGTTCTATAAACAATTTATATAAATATATTATTTCTTACTTGCTCAAGTTCATATTAATATATAATTTTTAATCACGATTTTAAAAATACAATGCCGACCCCAAATTATCAAATTTAAATTAAATAATAAATATGATAATTGAGCCTTAAATAAGTTGGCATTATTGCAATTGCAACAATTAAGAGAATATGAGTTCAAGAATGTATTTTCTTCAAAATTAAGAATTAAAAATTATGGGTAAAAGTAAAATTGTAACATAAAAGATAATAAAAATTTATATTCAAGATTAATATTTTACAATTATATTGAGGTTATCTCGTCATGTTGTAGGATAAAATCATCTCCCAAGCAATAATGTAATATTATTTTGTGGGATAAATTTCAAAACTATCAAACTCTCTTAAATTATTAACATAATATCATTCTATGTTTGTATATTGCAGATAAAAATAATTATAATTGTAACATCCCATACCGACTTAGACGCTATGGCGGATCATGAAGGTTACATTAATATTTCAAAGTTTTGATTGTTTGGTTTCAAAACTTAACTTATTCTGAAATCGAATATTTTACCAAAACTTGTTCGTTACTTTTTGGTTGGAAAACTTTGACAACTATACAATGTATATGTGAATTTTGAAACGTTTACTTATAATATTCAATTTGTTATACTTAATTTATTTCCTTTGTAAAATCGCATGCACCCAATTAAAACTTTGTAGTGAAAAAATTCTTAGGCTTGTTTAATTTTGGAAATCGAACGTCTAATTTTTAATTTTCATAAACCATGCCGAAATTTAAAAAAAAAACTAATTAAATACTTAGAAAATCCTAAAACCATGAATAAATTAAAAAAACAGTCCAAAAGTTCATAAATTTTAAAATAAAAAAATTAACTCAGTTTTAGTTGAAATAACCAGTCCAAGCTCCCGAGCACTGTCAAATACTAAGTCTTAGGGTTACCTGAAAAGATTAAACAAACGAGATGAGCTATAAAGTTCAGTGCACAAGTAAAATTACATAACAAAATCATGTTTAAATGCAAATATCAGAGCAGACAAATTAGAAATTACAACTTGCTTAGCATGACAAAATTATACAGAATAATCCTACCCCCATCTGCTACATACCAACTCCGTCCATCCAATCACACCAGTTAAGGCTAGTAGAACTCATCTATCCATCACACCAAAATGTGGTCATATGCCACTCAGAAAGTATACACCCATGTTGCTAAAGGTGTATTGCGGAAATATTGCTAGAATTATATAATGTTGTTAAACTGCTAGAATCAAACTTCCTCCATCACATAACCATATCCCACCCCAAATGCATATGCAAAGTCATGTTAAGTGATCATGCATAGTTATCATAACATGCCATACCCACTCATAACAAATTAGCTTCATGTTATTCATACATACGAGATAATAGAACAAATCATAAGAGTTAGATTACTTAGAGTCATATTAATACAGAAATATGAACGCAAAGATTACGACTTCACAAGGTCCAACATCCTTACTCAATACTTGCAAATCAAATTTCAAAATACTCACACTCGAGACAGCAAAGAGAGAGAGAGAGAGTTCTAGTAGCAAATTGTGGAAAAAAATGAGAAAGTGGGGTTGAAAGAAACGACAACTAAGGAGATTATTTTGGGATAAATTTTAATTATTTTCAAAAAATAAATCTGATAAAATCTTAACCTACCATATTAAATAGTAATTGGGTTGGACCGAAACTCTAACACATTGGTCGACAACAATAGAGTCAAAGCAAAAATTAATTTTGTAACACCCCTCACTCGTATCCGTCGCCGAAATAGGGTTACGGAGCATTACCGGACTTATTATACAATCGAACATATATTTCTCATACAATTATCAAATTCAAATACAAGTCATTCATAATCATTGATCAAGTCCCTAATACGAGCCTATGAGGCCCAAAACATGCTTTAGAAGTGGTTTGGGACTAAACTGATATCTTAGGAAATTTTCAAAAAATTTAGAAATTTTTTTCAAAATATAGGGACACACGACCATGTCATCAGACCGTGTGTCACACACAGCTGAGACACAAGCCCGTGTCTCTGCCCGTGTGGACAAAAATAGGCTATTTACCAAGCTATCTTTCTCATCCAAATTAGCATACAACTATACAATCTAATTGGCACATAATATGATATAAATAAGCATTCAACCAACCTCAACCAAGTATAATTCATACCATTTCCATACCAAAAACAACAAGGCACACAAGTACCACATTAGGCTATTCAATTCTATATCAAATTCACATTCTCAATTCACTTAACTAGTTAACTTCATATATGCACTTTCATTTATACATCACTTTATCTAAATCACAAGCATACCAATTCACAAACAACCATTCACCACAAGCATTTATATATCAATTACCAAATGCATAACTAAGGCCATTTGCTCATATATATACATCACCAAATATACCAAAATAAGCCAACTCTCATGGCTATACACAAGACCAAACACTTAACATTTACAAACCAATTCAAATGGCTAAATTCATTATCAGACCATAAACCAAAATAACCATAATTCCTATACATGCCATATAACCAAATACATAAGCTCAAAAGTACCAAAATAGAAGCTCGATAGTCTAATGTAGTCTTTGACAACTCCCAATCTGAGCTAGCTTTGAAAATTCACTATAAAACATGGAAAAGCAAGCAAAGTAAGCTATAAAGTTTAGTAAGTTCATATAGTAATAAACCCAATTTGCCATAAACACAATTCAAATAATTGAATATAACAATATACAACTCATATTAATCTACAAACCTATCACATGATCATTTATAAGATTATATGTGAAATTCACAAGTTTCTTCGATTCAAAACTTATACGGTTCATGTACATACTTGTACCATCTCATACCAATCTCATACTCATCTATATCTTTGATATACCCGTTGAACCATTTGGAATACTATCAGATACTTGGGAATCTAGCACCCTAAGTGCCACATACATAGTCGAAGCTACTCAATCACATATCTCATATAATGCTCGCTCTCGAGCTATCAATGGATCTGCTCACACAAGCTGATGGTCATGATGTAGCTACACGGTGCTACTCACACAAGCTAATGATAATTCGCAACACATGTTGGATAACTCAACCACCGGTGAGATGTACGGACCAACACCCAAATCACATAACCCCTAATGATATGTCATTCGTATCCTAATCTATTCCTAAGGTTCAACCGGGATTTCTCAGTGCTGAATCTTCATCGAATGTATCCACAAGGTTGTATTCACAAATAATTCAATAATAAAGCATTTAAAACACAATTATATTAATGCTTATTAACATACAAACTTACCTTGAATGCAAAAACGATGAAATGAGTCGATTAGTCCAACACTTTGTTTTTCCCCCGATCTAAATCCGAATTTTGCTTTTCTTTATCTATATGTAATGAAAATTAACTTATTTAGTTATCATTCTATTCAATTTAGCCCAAAATGCATATTATGACAACTTTACACTTTTGCCCCTAATATTTCAACATTTTTACAATTTAGTCTTTATCTCATAAAAATACAAATTCATGCAATTAGGTCCCTATCCATGCTAGCTGAATTTCATATAGTCCTATAGCAGCCCATATTTTTCATTTGTTTCACAATTTAACCACAAAATTTACACATTTCACAATTTAATTCCTAATTAGCAATTTTACTAAAAATCACTTTACAAATATTGTTTATCTAACAACAACCATACATTTTCTATCATCAAACATCAAAATACACCTATAGTCATAAATGGAAAAACCCTAAACCTTTAACAGTTTTGTAAATTAGTCCTTGGGCTAGCTAGATTAAGCTGCAATGATCTCAAAAACATAGAAATAATTAAAAACAGGATGAAATCACACTTACATGCATAGATGATAGTTGGCCGAACCTTGAAGTTATTTTAATGGTGATTTCCTTAGTTAATTCTCGGTGGAAGATGTAAACAACAAAGATGATAATTTTTTTAATTATTTTACTTAATTTATTTCATAAATTACTAATTTAACCTTTACTTAAAATATTAAAATTCACTTAAATGATGTCCAAGAATGTCCACTAACTTTATAAATGGGATAACTACCACATAAGGGCCTCCACTTTAATATTCCATAGCTATTAGACACCTTTAGCTAATAGAACACAAGTTTTACACTTTACGTAATTTAGTCCTTTTTACCAAATTAAGCATTCAAACGATAAAATTTCTTAATGAAATTTTCACACAATCATACTACCATGCTGTAGACATTAAAATAATAATAAAATAATTATTTTGACTTCAAATTTGTGGTCTGGTAACCACTATTCTGATTTAACAAAAAATGGGCTGTTACAAATTCCTTTTTAGCATGATAGGTTTCAAACGTGGAACTTATAGGTAAGCTAAGGCCTTACCACTGAACCAACAGGCTCATTTTAGCAAAAAAACTAACAAGGATAAATAGAACCTACATATGAACAACCAAATGAAGGGAAAAAAAATAGAAATTGAAAGGAAGGGTGTAACACCCCGAACCCGAGACCATCGGCGGTTTCGGACACGAGGGGTTAGCAAGCCAAGTTCACTTGTTTTGCCCATCCATTGGACATTTCCAGTCAGGCTGGAAAAACTGCGTCACTGTCGCCTTAAAAATCATATCTCGAGTTTCAAAACTCGGAAACTGGTTTCGTAAATTTTCCCTGAATTTAGACTCATATATCATCGATTTGAAACTCTGAATCCTTGTTCGGAACACACTCAGCCCGTTTTGCAGCCAACTCGTCGTCGACTTTCTGAGCTTCTCGAATTTGATGTATCAATAGTGGTTTGGCTTTCAATTCAGCTACTAACACACTGTCGGATCGGATAGACAAGTGCACATTCATCGCTCGTAAAGTGAATAACGATTTACGACTCAAGGCATCCGCAACCACATTCGCCTTTCGGGTGATAGTCAATGATCACTCATAATCCTTTAACACTCGAGCCAACGTCTTTGTCGCAGATTTAAGTCTCGTTGGGTCATCAAATACTTGAGACTTTTGTGATCCGAGTATACATGGCACCTTTCACCAAATAAGTAATGTCGCCAAATCTTTAAGGCGAATACGATGGCGCCAATTCGAGATCATGAGTCGGATAATTTTTCTCATGTGGCTTTAATTGCCTCGACGATAGGCCACAACTCGACCTTCTTGCATTAATACGCAACCTAACCCAAGTAGAGAGGCGTCGCTATAGATAACAAACTCCTTGGGACTCGGGTTGCACTAGAATTGGGGCTTCGGTCAAATAAGTTTTCATTGATCGAAGCTTTTTGGCATTTCTCCGTCCATTCGAACTTAACATCCTTTTGGAGTAGCCGTCATCGGCGTGGCTATCGTTGAGAAGCCTTTACAAATCGTCGGTAATGCTTAAGCAAGCCCCAAAAGCTTCAAACCTCATTAATATTTCTGGAGGCTTCCAATTTAGTATGGCTGAAATTTTATTCGGTCGACTCGAATACCCGATGCAGATACCACATGACCCAAGAAGCTAACCTCTCTTAACCGAACTCACACTTCTGAACTTAGCATATAATTGCTTGTCCCGTAAAATTTGCAAGACTAACCGCAGGTGTTCAAGATGTTCGGTCTCATTTCTTGAATAGACCAAGATGTCATCAATGAAAACGACTACGAATCGATCCAAATATGGTCTAAAGATTCGATTCATTAAATCCATAAATACCGTAGGGCATTAGTGAGCCCAAAGCGGCATCACCAGAACTCATAGTGACCATATCTCGCTCAAGGCGTCTTGGGCACGTCGAATCTCGGATTCGCAATTGATAGTAGCCCGATCTCAAATCTATTTTCGAGAACACCGAGGCTCCCTTGATTGATCGAACAAGTCATCAATACGTGGCAACGGATATTTGTTCTTTATCGTCACTTTGTTGTCGACGATAGTCGATGCACATCGCATGGTTCCATCCTTCTTCTTCACGAACAACACCGGCGCACCCCAAGGCGAAAAACTCAGGCGAGCAAAACCTCTATCCACCAATTCTTGCAATCGAGCTTTCAACTCCTTCAATTCGTTGGTGCCATACGATACGGAGCTATCGAAATTGGAGTGGTACCGGTACCAATTCGATGCCAAATTCTATTTCCGAATAGGTGGTAAACCCGGCAATTCTTCGGGAAAACATCCGGTATTCACAAACCACGGCACAGATTCGGGTTTCTTCTCGATTCCTTGTCATCGAGTACGACGCAAGGTACGCTTCGCACCTTTTCTTACATATTTACGGGCCAACATCGCGATATTACGGTGGCAACCCTTTAAGTCCGTGGACTCAACCCGAATTATTTCATTATTCGCGCACCTCAAATCGATAGTCTTGCTCTTGCAATTTACAATCGCATCGTGCATGGTCAACCAATCCAAACCAAGAATAACATCGAACTCATCGAATGGCAAAAGCATTAAGTCCGCGGAAAACAAGAACCTCGGAACACTAGGGGACTTTTCTTGCACACTTTGTTAACAAGCACGTAATGACCCAAGGGTTTGACACCGAATTACAAACTCAGAGACTCAATGGGCAAAGTCTTCTTGGATGCTAAGGTTTCACATATATATGAATGAGTAGAACCGTGGTCAATCAAAGCAATTACATTTGTATTGAAAAGAGTGAAAGTACCGGTAATAACATCCGGAGAGGCAGCATCCTCGGCGTGCGCGATGGCATAAGTCCTAGCAGAGCACGAGCCTCGATCCGATGGTAGCATCTCTAGATCCTCTCGACCGCCAACGACATTGCCCATATTTCTTGGTGGCCTACCTCGGCGATGGTAGCACCCGGGTTTGCACTCGACTTGCATTCTGCTCATGCATCCTCGGGCAATCCTTCATAAAGTGGTCGGCCGATCCACACTTATAGCGAGGAGCGATCACGAAACCAACAGCTCCCGAATGCCATTTGCCACAATGTGGACACTCCGCCTCTCTCGGCGATCATTTCCACCGATGGCGATCAAGTGACTCGTGTGGTCACAGGGGTCGATCGCGTCCTCGTCTAGAAAAGCCCAAACGCCTCTAGACCGGCTCGCATCATCTCGAAATCTCTTCGATGCTTGTTGAAGAGACTTTCCGAGGACCTCTTCGAATTCTCCAATCCCACATCAGCTTTTTGTTTCTCCTTTCTAAGCTCTTGGCTTTACAAGCTCGCTCAACAAGTACTACGAACTCTCGTATCTCGAGAATGCCAACAAACATCCTTATATCATCATTCAGCCCATCCTCGAAGCGTTTACATAATAGCTTTGGACGAAATGCATTCTCGCAGTCTGGCTAAGCCTCACAAACTTTCGTTCGTAGTCGGTAACGGACATAGAACCTTGCTTAAGATCAAGAAATTCCTCCGCTTTTGGTCGATGAATCTCGATCGATATACTTTTTGAACTCGGTTTGAAAGAATTCCCAAGTCACTTGCTCTCTAGGCACCACGAAGTCGAGTACTCCACCAATAGTAGGCGGACTCGTAGCAAGGAGATGGTACACTTTAAGCACTCATCGGGTGTACAGGATAGCTCATCAAGCACCGGATAGTGTTATCTAACCATAATTCAGCTCTTCGGCATCATCATCATCCGTAGCCTTAAATTCAGTGGCCCCATGTTTTGAATCCTATCGATCGGGGCTTACGACCTTATTTGGTCATCCACGGAGGTATTGTAGGTGCGGGGTTGCATTTGTCGGGAATGGAGGTTGTGGAACAGTAGTGTTGGTTCGAATGTATTGATTAAACCATTCGTTCATCACACTATAAAAGGCTTGCCTAGGCTCGTCATTCGGATTGCTGGCCATAGGTTGAGAGTCCGCCGGCGCTGTCCCTTGTGCGGGAGCAGGCGCCACACTCTCCACATCATCAGCTATTGCTCGGTTGGGATCGGGATCCATTGCTATAAACAAACTCAAAGTCAAAAATTGTCAGAAATCACCACACTATCGATTCATCATTTAATGGCATGTATAGCTAGACCCCAAACACCTCACGGTAGTCCTAGAATCGACTAAACCGTGGCTCGATACCAATAAAATTGTAACACCCGAACCCGAGACCATCGCCGGTTTTGGACACGAGGGGTTAGCAAGCCAAGTTCACTTGTTTTGCCCATCCATTGGACATTTCCAGTCAGGCTGGAAAAACTGCGTCACTGTCGCCTTAAAATCATATCTCGAGTTTCAAAACTCGGAAACTGGTTTCGTAAATTTTCCTGAATTTAGACTCATATATCCATCCATGGATTTATTTCTAGAATTTTTGGTCGGGCCAATTGGTACAGTTTATTAGTTAAAGTCACTCATGTTACAGGGATCGACTGCTCTGACCTTCGCGCGGTATAACTTGAATATCTCTCTGTACAGGGCTTTAATGCTGGTGTCGTTTGTTTCTAATGAAACTAGACTCAAAATGGAATCTGTACATATAAGGTATATCTCCTAATTCGTTTTGGATAATTTATAGTGAATTTTTAAAGTTGCAACAGGGAACCCAGAAACCATTCTGGCCCTGTCTCACAATAGCTTTAATATCTCTTAACCTGTAACTCCTATGACCATTTCGTTTCTTCCATATGAAAATAGACTCATCAAGGTTCATTTACATAGCTTATTCACTATTTAATTCCATTCCTATGAATTTTGGTGATTTTTCACATTCATGCCACTGCAGCTGGCAGCATCTGTTTTTAAGATAGGACTTACCTATTTGGTAGTCTCCATGATTCAACTAGTCTTACCATACATAGGTTCATATATGATCATTTTAACCATGCCAATGGCTGATCATATGACCAACATTCCCATTTCCAAGCCATAGCCACATCATGACACAAAATATATACATACAACCCACAATTAGTCTAAGTTCATGCTTCCCTTTTCGAGCCATTTTCGCATGGCCGTACATACTTACATTACAACATATTTAACAAACAAGGGGTAGTCCTATACATGCCATCTCAAGTTCAACCAAAAATTTATACCAAAATGGAGGCTTGATAGTGTGGATGACTTCGACTTCAACGATCCCAAATCCGATTGCTTCGAGCGAAATCTAGAAAACTAAGAGCCAAAGCAACGGGGTAAGCATTTTTATGCTTAGTAAGTCTCAAGGAATATAATCAACTCTAATTACAGCAATACATTCACATAGCCAAATGCATCATTTCATTAATACACATTCTTACTTCATACTTCATCATTATATAAGTTCGCAAAGCATCAATCAATTCAATAACTGAAATTCATTAGTCGATTGAGCGAATGTTGCTCAAACATGTCGACTTTCCAATGCACATATAACGTACCTTATCCTTTGGGCTTTCCGAGTGTACTAATTGAATTCATTTCAGCAACCAACACTCACCTCCAGCCCAAGATTCTTCGGAATATAACCGGATATAATCACGTGCACAAATGCCTTCGGTCTTAGCCGGATAGAATAACTCGCACGAATGCCTTGGGCCTTAGCCCGGATATAGCCACTAGCACAATTGCCTTGGTCTTAACCGGATATAATTTCCAGCATAATTGTCTTCGGCTTAGCCCGATATCATTCAATTTCTCATGCACACATACATCAATAATCATTGGACATACATATTTCATTTTCAGTTACTAAGGCTCAAACACAATTATAATCATTAGCATATTCGCCTTCGGGACTTAGCCCGGGTGGAATTCAAATACTCATACACACATAATCAATAATCATACACAACCATATTTCATCTCACATAATTCAAGTAAGGTCACTTCTTGAGGACTTACCTCGGATGTTGTCGAACGGCTTTTTGGCTATTCGATCACCTTTTCCTTCCCCTTGTCCAATTGTGGCCCTCTTAGCTCTTGAGCTAATTCAAACAAATTCAATTTATTAAAACCTCATTGTGCTTGCTTATGGCCGAATATGACAAGGATTTTAAATGGTCATATGGCCACTCTTTAGCTTGAATACACAATGGTCATGCACATTTTATACTACATCAAGCAATTCAATACAATTTATTTGAGCATCAAGGAAATGCTAAGGCCTTCAATAGGCTACCCAAGGCCGAATATTCATGTACATGTTGAGGTCAATTTTGCACTTAATACCTCACAAAAACAGCATGCAATTTACTAATTAATGCTTTGCACATTGTGGCCCAAAACTTATAATATAGCATCAAGCACCTACATGTGTGCTAGGCCGAATTGTGCTTGAAATTTCACAAGCATTCTTCCACATCTTCTTCTTTAAACCAATATATTCATCACTTAGTTCATAACCAAAACATAATGTGCAATCATATATATGCATATATGAGCATGGCCGAATTTTCAAGGTGTCCATAGCCATCCAAAACACAAATTTTAACTAACATGCAAGAAGCATGAATCATGCTCAAGAATGCATCATGGCCGAATATGACAATCATGCTCCTTTTCAACTTCAATCATGATAAAACAAAGAGAAAACTCAAAATCTTACTCATGAGTAGAAAATCCATCATTGCATGCATCATCATCAAGCTTCACACTTAGCATGCAATGGCTTTATCACCATAACAACTTTGCCCAAATACCATTTCCATGGCATAACAAAGATTTGAGCCATGGCTAACATGCACATCAAGTTAGCAACCAAGTCATGCATGAAACTCCTAACACAACCTCATACATACCTTAATCTTGATGCAAACTTAGCCAAATCTCCTTCTAGATCTCTTCCAAACCAAGCATGAAGCAAAAATCCTCCCCCTTTTTCCTTAGTATTTTCGGCCAAGAAGTGAAAATGGATGAGCAAAATTTTCTTTTCTTTCCTTAGGACATTCGGGCAAGAGCTATGGTGAAAGATGAACATTTTTTTTCTTTTTTTTTCCATACTCTTATTTTATTATTTCAAACATGCACCACTAGCAAAACATGTTTAAGACATGTTTTCTTTTGCCCATATTCATCACCATGGCCGCCACTATAGTCAAATTTGGGGAATTTGACATGCAAGGACAACATTTCCTAGTGTGCATCAATAGGCCACTTCCACATTTGCCTATCTCAAATTCTAAATTTTCTCACACAAGTCCTTTCTAGTGAAATTCACCTTTATAACACTAAATCAATCATCAAAAAATGTCATACATGAATACTCACATATTATAGGCATCAAAATAAATTTTAAATTATTGTTATGCCTCGGTTTTGTGGTCCCGAAGCCACATTCCGGCTAGGGTCTATTTTGGGCTGTCACAAAGGGATTCCTCAAACACATAAACAAAACTCTTAACCACTAAACTAGATTAATCACTTGACATAATTATTAGGCCAGGAATTAAAGACTTTGGGGCTTTATAACTCTCCTTTACTTAAAGAAATTTCGTCCATGAAATTTACCTAATCCACAAATATGGGGATACTCCTATAGATTGAGTCTTCTGGTTCCCAAGTGGTTTCCTTAAATACATGATTTCGCCACAAGAATTTCACTAAATGAATATTTTTCCTCCCCAAAACTTTCACCACATGATCCAAAATTTGAATCGGATTCTCCTTAAAAGATAAATCCAACCTCAATTGGAACCACATAAGATGGGTCAGACCGATAATGTCTCAACATAGAGACATGAAAGACATCATGGATATGGTTTAACTCTGGAGGTAGCTCCAATTCATAAGCAATAGGCCCTACTTGCCTCAAAATCCAATATGGTCCAATGAACTTAGGGCTTAACTTGCCCTTACGACTGAACCTCAAAACCTTCTTCCACGAATATACCTTAAGAAAAACCTGATCCCCACCTCAAACTCAATATCCTCTCTTAAGGTCTACGTAAGATTTTTGTCTTTCAAAAGTTGCATTGAGTCAATCCCGAATCAATATAACTTTATTATCAGTTGCGATAACCATATTCGGACCCATAATCTTCCTTTCCTCCAACTCAGTTGAACATAATTGAGTACAAAACTTATGACCATACAGAGCTTCGTAAGGTTCCATTTGAATACTGGACTAAAAGCTATTATCATAAGCAAACTAAGCCAAAGGCAGAAACTCTTCCCAACTACCACAAAAGTCAATAACACAACTCAGTAGCATATCCTCCAATACCTAAATTACCTTCTTGGACTGTCCATCAATCTACCGATGAAATGATGTACTAAAGTCCAATTGAGTACCCAAATCCTCATGTAATTTCTTCCAAAACTGATATGTGAAACAAAGGTCTCGATTAGAGATAATTGGCACAAGAACCCCATGAAGTCTTACAATCTCGAAGATATATAGTTTAGCCAACTTCCACAAGGAGTAATCAATCCAAACTAGAAGAAAATAGAAGATTAGTCGACCAATCTACAATAACCCAAATTGAATCTTTCTTTATGGGTGTCAAGGGCAACTAACAAAATCCATAGTTACCTATTCCCATTTCCACTACGAATTCTTAATGGGCTTTAAAAAGCTAGAAGGAAGTTGATGCTAAGCCTTAACTTGTTGACACGTCAAACATCGAGCCACATAATTAGTTACCTCCTACTTCAAACTGGGCACCAATACCAATCCCTAAAGATCACGATACATTTTGTACCCATTGTGATGCATAACATAGAGGCTACTATGTGTTTCCCACAAAATAGATAGCCTTAGCTCTCTATCATTCAACATACGAGCTTGAGCCTAGAAACACAAAATACCCTAACTATTAAACCCAAAATTGAAGTCTTACCCTTCTCGATCTGCTGAACCCAAAGAACCAAAGACTCATCCAAAATTTGCGTACCTTGAATTTTATCGGTCCAAGTCAGTTTAACTTCCAACTCAGCTAAAAACCCAATATCTTCAAACAAACTTAGGCGAGCAAACATCGCTCTCAACTTAGTCATCATCCTCTAACTAAGAGCATCGACCACTACATTGGCCTTACCAATATGATACTCTATAGTGCAGTCGTAATCCTTAAGCAACTCAATCCATTAGTCAAATACCATATGCCTCGAAAACATAACCTCCTTTAGTCAAAACTCACACTTGCTAAGCTTAGTATACAGTTCCTTCTTACAGAGGATTTGTAAAACCACGCTAAGATGTTCATAATGCTCAGCCTCAGACTTAGAATATACTAGAATATTGTTAATGAAAACCATGATTAATCGATCCAGATATGGCTAAAAAACCATATTCATGAGGTCCATGAATGCGGCTGGAGCATTAGTTAGACCAAAATGCATAACTAGGAGCTCATAATGACCATAATGAGTTGTAAAGGTGGCCTTAGGTACATCGACTTCTTTCAACTTCAACTGATTGTACCTAGATCTCTGATTGATCTTAAAGAACATTGATGCCCTTCAAAATTGATAGAAACATTGATGCACCCAAAGGTGACACACTGGGTCTAATAAACCCTTTATCGAGAAGCTCCTAAAGTTAAACCTTTAATTTCTTAAGCTCTTTTGGTGCCCTGTTGTAGGGAGCAATGGACAACAAAATTGTCCTAGGCAAAACCTCAATCTCAAAATCCACCTCTCGATCCAGTGGTAACCCAGGTAATTCTTCTGGAAAACCATTCGAAAAATCTTTGATTGTTTGAATTCCCTTTACAGCAGAATCCACAACACTTGTGTTATGAACATAAGCCAATAAAACCTCACACTTTTTAATAACCAACTTCTCAGCTACCATGGTGAAAATTACATTAGATAGATAATCTCGACTCTCACCAACGATCACAATTTCCTCACCATCCATAGTTTTCAAAGTTACCCTCTTTGAAGCACAATCTAGGCTAACTTGATGCTCTACAAGCCAGTCCATGGCTAAAATTAGATCAAATTCCCCAAATGATAACTACATTAGATCAATAAAAAAACAACCCATTGAATTTCAAGCGAACACCTCCTGTAAACCTTATTAACTTACACTGACTGTACCAATAGACTAATCACTGAAACATCAATAATAGTATCCTCAACAGGAATCCCCAAAATACCAGAAATAGAGCTAGCAATATATGAATATGGAGAATCGATATCAACCAAAGTAAAATATGGATATGAATAAATAATAAATGCACTTGCTATCACATCGCCTACATCTCTGCCCTTGCGAAGTCTCGCTGCATTAACCAAAGTAGGTTGCTTGGCCTCAGTTTGATTCGCACCTCTGTCTGGTGCCTTTTATCCATGACCACCACCATTACGACCTTTATATTGACCACGGCCACTCGAAGGTTGGTAAACTACGCTCTGAGGCTGAACCTAATCATGTACCGGTGCTTGCATCTTCTCAACCCGACATGGACACTCACTAATCTAGTGCTCCGTAAACCCACACCTAAAACATGCCCCTATCTTAGTCCAACACTCACCCAAATGATGCCTATCACAATATGCACAAATCAGAGCTTGATCAACCCTCACCGCTGCCTCAATCTAGTGACGTCTATCTACTCTGACCCTTTTATTAGGCCATGGAGCTGAACTAGAAGGACCCGATTCCATCTTATTCAGATTCTTTTCCTACTCCCTCCTCTCGCGCTCTATGCACTTAATCTCCTCTATTACCTTAGTCTTCTGCTCTAAAGCTTCAAAGACCCGTTCTTGCTAATGAGCTACCAATTGTAACGGAGTCCATCCTCAAACTAAACACTCTTATCATACTCATTAACTACCAAAACTCTAAGCATACTTACTCAACCTTAGAAACTTGGCCTCATACTTGGCCACAGAAATCTTCCCCTTGCTTATGTCCGATAAATTCCAATCTATGGGCCTCAATGTATTTTGCCCTAACATATTTCTTTTGGAAGGCACTCTGAAAGAACTCCCATGACACACGCTTAGCTTGTGTGCCCTGTACCATAGACTGCCACCACTGATATGCCTTATCGCGAAGCAACTGCACCTTTTAATTTCTACTCTAGGGAAAAGTCTAGGTTGTTCATAATCCTTTCAGTGGCCTCTAACTAATACTCAACCATAGTAAGGGTAACCCAAATGACACCCCGAAATAGCTTAGCACCATTAAATTGGAGTCACTCAATTACATACCCTCAACCTATAGATCCAAATTAGGCCCCAACATCGTCCCCTACACTCTAATTATCAGTCTTAGCTGTATGCGTCTCTACCGTCTCATTAGTTTCCAAATTGGGCATGCTGCTTAGAGCATAAAGCTTTGCTCGAGCACTTCAAAGATGTCCTCCATGACCTCATATACCATGTGTACTCATTTTACTTATCTACAGTTCATAAATCTATTGTTTAGCTTAGATTATTTTTAAATCCTAAGTCTAAAGTTTAGCAGAAGTACTTACTTATCTTAAAGTAGATAATATTTTATTCTACAATTCTAAAGCCCCATAGTTTTACTAAAGCAACAAAGTAACTATAATTAAAGTACAAAATTTCTTACATGAATCGATGTCGGAGTCTTGGATTCTCTTTTTATGAACTCAAACATAAAAAAAATCAAAATCAAAATTTTATTTTGTTATTATTTTAAAAAAATAATACTCATGAAATTTTGACTAAAAAACCACAAGTCGAGCTTTGTATCTGGCTCTGATACCACTATATGTAACACACCATACCCGACCTAGACGTTATGGAAAGATCATGAAGGTTACATTAATATTTCAAAGCTTTGATTGTTTGGTTTCAAAACTTAACCTATTTTAAAATTGAATATTTTACCAAAACTTACTTTATCCATTTTGGTTGGAAAACTTTGACAACCATAAAATGTATATGTGAATTTTGAAAAGTTTATTTAAAATATTCAATTTTTATAAACATCATACTATCAACATAATTTATTTTCTTTGTAAAATCGCATGCACCCGATTAAAACTTTGTAGCGGAAAAATTCATAGGCTTGTCTAATTTTGGAAATCAAATGTCCAATTTTTTTTTTCATAAATCATGTCAAAAATTAAAAAAAAACTAAATAAATACTTAGCAAATCCCAAAACCATGAATAAAGTCAAAAATAGTCCAACAGTCCAAAAGTCCATAAATTTTAAAATAAAAATAAATAAATCAGCTTTAGTGAAAAAAACTAGTCCGAGCTCTTGAACGACGTCAAATCCTAAGTCTTAGGGTTACCTAAAAGGATTGAGCAAATGAGGTGAGCTATACAGTTCAGTGTATGCCTTGGCTTGCAAGTAAAATAATATACAGAATCATGCTTAGATACAAATATTAGAGTAGATAGATCAGAAATTACAACATGCTTAGCATGGAAAAATCATACAGAATAATCCTACCTCCATTCGCTACACACTAGCTCCATTCTTCAAATCACACCAGTTAGGGCTTCTAGAACCTATCCATCTATCACACCAAAATGTGGTCGTATGCTTATCAGAAAGTTTGCAGTTGTGCTGCTAGAGGTATATTGTGAAAATACCGCCAGATTAAATAGTGTAGTTAAACTACCAGAATCAAACTTCTTCCATCACATAACCATATCCCACTCCAAATGCATATGCAAAGTCATGCTAAATGGTAATGCATAGTTTTCATAACATGCCATACCTACTAATAACAAATAAGATACATGTTTTTCATACGTACAAGATAATGGAACAAATCATATGAGTTAGCCTACTCAAAGTAATATTAATACAAAAATATGAACACACAGATTACGACTTCAGAAGGTCAACATCCTTACCGAATACTTGCAAATCAGATTTGAGAATACCTACACTCTAGCCACATAAGGCCCAAAAGATCGCATGAAATAGGCCCACACACTTCTGTGACGCACACATTCTACCCGTCCAGATCGTGTGGACTACATGGCCTAACACACGGTCAAACACACGCCCGTATGGCTTGTAGAACCATGTGGTGTTGTCTTCCAGCTTTGATTTTTCATGTAATTTCTAGATTTTCATGACCTTTAATAGTGTTTTCGGGTTAGAACACACACCTTAATGCTTCTAGAATGTCGACACTAAAGCAACAATTTGAATTCTGGTACACGACATCCACGACTAAACCGATTAACAACTAATAATGAAACTAAACCTTGAATTCGGTACTTATCACATAAATAAACCAGCCTTAAGCTAGCATTTTATCACTTATCCTGAAGAACAACAAACAACTAGCACCTAATTCACTGAAGGATTAGATAAATCTCACTCTTCACCTAACAAGGATTTCATGTAACAGCCCGATTTAGGGCTTAATCAAAATAGTAGTCTCGAGACCACAAATTTGATGTCAAGAAGATTAATTTATTATTATTTTGATGTATTAGCATGTTTTTAAGAGTACGTGAAAAATTTGGTGAGTCAATTTTAGCGTTTGGAAGCCTAATTGAGAAAAAAAGGACTAAATCGCATAAAGTGAAAAGGTCTTAAATTGATAGCTAAGGGTGTTAAATTACCATGAAACCTAAATTGGGGGTCTTTAAAGGGCAAATAGACCTTAGGAAGGATGCTAGTAGGCCATAGAGTCAAAGAGGAGACAAATTTTTCAAAATTAGGTGAGTTGGTGCACAATTTTGACTAGAATAAAATAAAATAAAGGGAAAAGATATCATCTTTTTTTTTTATCTTCTTCTCCACTGAAATTTTAGCAAAATTAAGGGTTTGAAAGCTTGAAATTTTTCAACAACTTGAAGCACTCACAAGTAAGTGATTTTAATGAGTTTCTTGAAGATTTTTACATTTTTGGACCCTTTGAAGCATGAGCTTTCAAATGAGGGTACTATTTTGCAAAATAGTTGAAAGTATAGGGTTTTTCATGAGAGAATCTAGGGAGTTTCTTGAAATTTTATGGAAGAATATGAGTATTGGGTGTGATATAAATAACTTTTGTGAAAGGTATTAGCATGAAAACACCTAAATGGACCATTTTGCATAAGTTGTAAAATAGATGAAAAATGTGTGAAATAGTAGAATTTTGGAGTTTCTATAAGAGTAAAAAGGGTTTGGCTAGGCTTAAGATGCGAAGAAATTTGAAAAAAAATCAATTTTCAAGCCTAGGGGTAAAATGGTCATTTTGTCAAAGTCTAGGGGCAAAATGATTATTTTACCAAAGAAGTGAATTTTCGGTTGCCTAATTTTATTTAGTGATTAAATATGTGTATTTTTCTATTATAGATCAAGAAATACCGAATCCGAACCTAAACTGGGGGAAAGCCAAGCAAATCGACTAAATCGACTAGTTGCCACATTTTGTAATCGAGGTAAGTTGTATGTAAATAATACAACTACATTGCTTATGTATGTTTTGAATTATATTTGAATTATTATAGCATGAATCTCTTGATTTTGGGAAATGAGATAATATGATGAGAATAGCGATAATATAATTCCCGAATGAACTTCAAGAAATAAATCGGATATTCATGCCATGACATTTGGGTCACTTGTGTGAGCTAGTGTAAGCCATGTCTAGGACATGCATCGGCCTCGAGACGTAAGCTAGTGTAAGACATGTCTGGGACATGCATCGGCTACGAGATGTGTCAGTGTATGACCATGTCTGGGACATGGCATTTGTACAGATTTACTAGAACTTGTGTAAGACCATGTTTGAGACATGGCGTTGATGTCTGACCCCATATTTGAGGCTAAATGAGTATCCGATAATGTTTCATATGGTTCAATAGTGAAAGTATGATTTAAAGTTACTAATAGAGTATAACCGGGATGTGAGTGGTACAGGTACCTATATGGTATGTATGAAATGTGAGCTCCTTATATGCTATATGAGGTGTAATGAATCTTGATGAGTAAGTTTGCTTATGCCACTTGTGTATTATGTTACTTGTTGTTGAATGGTAAAGATATGTTGTATATTTATTTATGTCCAACTTACTAAGCTTTATGCTTACTCCCTCTCCATTTTTTTTTCTTATAGTGGCGCCTATCTAACTCAGTGATCAACGAAAGTCAGAGATATCGATCACACTATCAATCGAAGCATTTAGTATATTTTGATTTATATTTTTGAGTATGGCATGGGTGTTAATATTAACTTGGCCAAATGTGTTGGCTTGGGATAAATCCCTCATTTTGTATTAAGCCTCAAATGATGGCTAATGTTCATTTTGATTTGGAATGAACTTATTTTCATGGTTGAGTAAAATGCGTAAATGGAATGTTATCTATTGTGGATGATTTGGTTGCTCAAGATAGTCTTATATTGGATTTGGTGGTTATTGTATGGGTTGTGTAAGTAAGGGTGGCAAAGAGGCTTGGTAAATATCATTATATTGTTCACATGGGTAGACACACAGCGTGTATCTAGGTCGTGTGTCCATTGGGCGTGTTGTCCAGCCGTGTGTCCCCTACACATAAAAAATTCAAGTTAGTATGCATGATAGTAAACACACGAGTAGAAACACGGCCGTGTGTCTCAGCCGTGTAGGGAACATGGCCTAGCACATGGGCGTGTGCCTTGGCCGGGTGATATTTTGGGTTTGCTAACGTCAAAAATAGAATGTCCATGTTTTTGCACACGGGCCAAGACACGAGCGTGTCATGGGCATGTGAAGGACACGAGTTAAGGACACGGGCGTGTGCCAGGCCAAGTGAAAACCCCTGTAGGTGTGCATTTAGAGTTAATTCCACATGAGTGAAGGACATGGGCGTGTCCTTGTTTTGCTTAGGCCATGTGAGACATATGGGCCATCAGCACGACCAAGTCGAAATGGTCACACAGGCGTGTTGCCCTTCCACATGGACGTGTGCCCGTATGTTAAGTGTCAATTTTCTATAGTTGGCTTAAGGGCCCGGGTTGATCCTGGATAGTTTCCTATGATCAATTTGGGGATCGTAGGCCCATAACAATAAGCTTAAAGTAGAAATTGAAAAGTTTTAAATTGAGTGGAGTTTTGGTGACTCAAAAATGTTTGTTAGCGTGAGTTTAAAGTTAGTAATACCTCGTATTCTGTCTCGACGAAGGGTTCGGGGATGGGGTGTTACATTTAGTGGCATCAGAGCTATGGTTTAGTCGGTTCTAAGAGTAACCTAGCTATAGTACGGGTTTAGCTATACATGCCATAACTGAATATTGATAGTTTGACAACTTCTGACTTATTTCTATATAGTAAATGGATCCTATATGATGTGGATGACATGGAGAGTAACGCGCCGGCTCCCGCTGAGGGTACTGCGCTAGTTGAGAGCGAGCCAGTGACTATGGGCCAAGGCGGAGGGGCTAGAGAAGCATATCTCTGAATGATGGATGCTTGGTACACAGAGTTCGTTCGTGCGAATTCGAACACTCCACCTCCCCCACCTCCTTCAATTCCTTAGTATGCCCCGGTAGCTCCGCAAGGCGCAGACGTGTTTAGGAGAGAGAAGCCTCTAGTAGACAAGACCCGAAAATAAGGGGCCGAGGAATTCCTGGCTAACATAGATGACGACCCAGAGAAAGTAGAGTTTTGGTTAGAGAATACCATTAGGGTGTTTGATGAACTATCGTGCATGCCTGAGGAGTGCATGAAGTGTGCAGTATTGCTCTTGCGAGATTCAGCCTACTAGTGGTGGAGCACTCTCGTTTCTGTAGTATTGAGAGAGAGTAACTTGGGAATTCTTCCAGGAAGAATTCCAAAAGAAGTATATTAGTCAGAGTTTATAGACTAAAAGAGGAAGGAATTTCTAGAGTTAAAGCAAGGCCGTATGATTGTAGTGGAATTTGAACGTGAGTTTGTGAGGCTTAGCAAGTATGCACGGGAGTGTGTATCTACAGAAGCCACCATGTGTAAGAGTTTGAAGAGGACCTCAATGAAGATATTTGAGTGTTTTTTGGCATCTTAGAGCTACGGGAATTTGTAGCACTTGTTGAAAGAGTCTGTGAGGATGGAGAGCTGATTAAAGAAAGGAGGAAAGCAACTTTTAAGTCGCGGGATACAAAGAAAAGACAGATGGAGAAGTCACATCAATCTTTATCAAAAAGATCAAGAGAGTTCACGACTCGATCAAATGCTTTGATAGGGTTCTCGAATAGAAAGAAAAACAAACAGAGCATGGCATCTAGAGCCCAGACCACTGTAGTGAGTGTCGGTAGTGCTCGGACAAACAGGTCTAATTGTTCACAATGTGGTAGGCATCATTTCGGCAAGTGCCGAGGAAATGAAAGGGGTTGTTTCAAGTGTAGATCATTAGAACATTTCATCCGAGATTGTCCTGAAATGAAAGAGAGAGAGAAATAGCAAGAAGAGAAGGCAAGTAGTATTCCTTTGAAGGGTATATCACAAAAGAACCCTGGAAGTGGGATTAGCGGTAGAAGCACACCAAGAGATGTTGAAGTGAGGTCCGAGGGAAGAGCGCCTGCAAGGACTTACTCTATTCGTGCCCGAGAAGAGGCAGAGTCTCCCGATGTGATCACGAGTACTTTTTCTATCCATGAAATACCTATTGTTGCTTTAATTGACCCGGGGTCTACCCACTCTTATATTTGTATGGATTTGATACCTCGTATGAACATGATAGTAGAGTTCACTAAATTTGTGATAAAAGTGTCGAACCCTTTAGGCAGACATGTTCTAGTTGATCAAGTATGTAGAAATTGCCCTCTGACAATTAGAGGTCATTATTTTTTGGCTAACCAGATGTTATTGTCGTTTAATGAATTTGATGTAATTCTTGGGATGGATTGGTTAACCTCTCATAGTGTTTTAGTAGACTATGGGAGAAAAGTTATCAAACTGAAATGTGAAGACAGGAATATCTTTTAGGTTGGACCAGATGAATCAAATAATTTGCCTATAACAGTATCGTCTTTAACTGCTAAGAAATATTTGAGAAAAGGATATGAGGCTTACTTAGCTTTTGTGCTAAATACTCAAGTGACTAAATTGAAGATAGAATCAGTACCAGTGATTTGTGAGTTTACAGATGTGTTTCCGGAGGAATTACCCATAGTACCCGGATTACCTCTAGTGAGGGAAGTTGAGTTTGGAATCGAGTTGGTCCCCAGTACGGTACCCATCTCGATTGCTCTATATAGGATGACTCTTATGGAGTTAAAAGAGTTGAAAGTTCAACTACAAGAACTAACTGACAAGGGCTTTGCGAGACCGAACTTTTCTCAGTGGGGCACTCCAGTACTCTTTATGAGAAAGAAAGATGGGTTGATGAGGTTATGTATAACTATAGACAGCTCAATAAGGTAACAGTGAAGAATAAATATTATTTGCCAAGGATCGATGACCTGTTTGATCAGTTAAAGGGAGCCACTGTATTTTCCAAGATTGACCTGAGGTCAGGATACTACCAGTTAAGGGTGAAAGAGCAAGATGTACCGAAGATTGCGTTTCGGACAAGACACAGGCATTATGAGTTCCTTGTCATGCCCTTTGGTTTGAATAATGCTCCAGCGGTATTTATGGATTTAATGAACCGCATTTTTCGGCCATACTTGGATAAATTTGTGGTGGTCTTTATAGACGACATACTGATTTACTCACGTGATGAGAATGATCACTCCAAGCATTTGAGAACTGTGTTACAAATCTTGAGAGACAAGAAATTGAACGCCAAGTTCAGTAAGAGTGATTTTTGGCTTAAAGAGGTTAGATTTCTAGGGCACATTGTGTCGAGTGACGGGATTAGAGTTGACCTGAGCAAAATCTCAGCTATTGTTGAATGGAAACCCTTGAGGAATGGAACTGAAGTACGAAGCTTTTTGGGTTTGGCTAGATATTATAGACGATACAGATTTTCTATGATAGCTACGCTGATGACAAGGTTGCTGCAAAAGGATGTCAAGTTTGAATGGATAGAAAAGTGCGAACAGAGTTTTGAGAAATTAAAGGCTTTATTGACTAGAGCCCCAGTGTTAGTGCAACTGGAGTTGAACAAGGAGTCTGTGATATATAGTGACGCCTCTTTGAATGGTTTGGGGTGCGTGCTTATGCAAGAAGGTAAGGTCATAGCTTACGCTTCGATACAGTTAAAGCCACATGAGAAAAATTATCCGACGCACAATTTAGAGTTGGCTGCCATCTTATTCGCGTTGAAAATTTAGAGACACCATCTGTATGGCGAGAAGTGTCGAGTGTTCACCGATCACAAGAACCTTATGTACATGACGACTCAAAAGGAATTGAATCTAAGGAAACGAAGGTGGCTAGAGCTAATAAAGGATTGCAAGTTGGTGATTGACTATCACCCGGGCAAGGTGAACGTGGTCGCCGATGCCTTGAGTAGAAAATCATTATTTACGTTGAAAACAATGAATGCCTGATTGGCTTTATTAGATGATGGTTCGGTTCTAGTAGAGTTGAGAGCTAGACTAATGTTTTTACAAGAGATTCGGGAAGCTCAAAATAACGACAGTGATTTGCAAGCCAAGAGAACTCAATGTGAGTCAGGAGTCAAGTTAGATTTTCATATTGGTACCGATGGAGGTATAATGTTTAAAGATAGAGTTTGTGTACCCAAGGACAGCGAGATTATTCAGAAGATTCTACAAGAGGTGCATAGTGGTTGTTTGTCCGTCCACCCAGGTAGTGTGAAAATGTACAACGACCTTAAGAAAATGTTCAGGTGGTCAGGAATGAAAAGAGACATTTTAGAGTTCGTTTCTAAGTGTCTTGTGTACCAGCAAGTGAAGGGTGAATGCCAAGTTCCTTCGGGTCTACTTTAACCTATCATGATCTCTGAGTGGAAGTGGGATCAGATTACCATGGATTTCGTGACGGGTTTGCTATTAACCCCGAAGAAAAATGATGCTATTGGGGTTATTATGGGTAGGCTAATAAAGTCGGCACATTTGATACCAGTGCGTACCGACTACTCACTTGAAAGATTGGTCGACTTATGCGTATCCGAGATCGTGAGACTTCATGGAGTACCATTATCGATTATTTCAGATCGGGACCCAAGATTTACCTCGAGGTTTTGGAAAAAGTTACAAGAGGCATTGAGAACAAAGTTAAGTTTTAGCACAGCGTTTCACCCGCAAACTGACGACCAGTCAAAAAGAGTGATTCAGATATTAGAAGACATGTTATGGTGTTGTATTCTCGAGTTTCAAGGAAGTTGGGAAAGGTACTTACCATTGGTTGAATTTGCCTAAAACAATAGCTATCAGTCAAGTTTGAAGATGGCACCTTATGAGGCATTATATGGGCGAAAGTGTCGAATGCCCTTATATTAGACCAAGCTCAGAGAAGGTCAAATTCACGGGGTTGATGTAGTCAAAGAGACTGAAGAGAAAGTTAAAGTGATTTGTGACTGCTTGAAGGCTACCTCGAATAACTAGAAGTCCTATACGGATTTGAAACAAAAGGAAATTGAGTTTCAAATTGGCGATAAGGCATTTTTGAAAGTGTCTCCGTGGAGGAAAGTCTTTAAATTTGGTAGAAGAGGCAAGTTGAGTCCTCATTTCATAGGACCTTATGAGGTTATCGACAGAGTAGGACCAGTTGCCTATCGTTTGGCTTTGCCACCAAAATTGAAAAAGATTCACGATGTGTTTCATGTATCCATGCTACATCAGTATAGATCAGACCCTTCGCATGTGATTGCGCCAACTGAGGTTGAAATTTATCCGGACATGACTTATAATGAAGAGCCGGTTAAGATTTTGGCTCGGGAAGTCAAATAGTTAAAAAATAAGAGTATAGCACTTGTGAAAGTTTTATGGCATAGACATGGAGTCGAGGAAGCAACATGGGAACCCGGGGAGATTATGTGAGATCAGTAGCAGAACTTATTCACCAGTAAGATTTTCGAGGATGAAAATCCATAAGGAGGAGAAATGTAACAACCCGGTTTAGAGCCAAGTCAGAATAGTGGTCTCGAGACCACAAATTCAATGTTAGGAAAATTACTTTATTATTATTTTGATGTATTAGCATGTTTTTAAGAGTACGTGAAAAATTTGGTGAGTCAATTTTAGCGTTTGGAAGCCTAATTGAGAAAAAAAGACTAAATCGCATAAAGTGCAAAAGTCTTAAATTGATAGCTAAGGGTGTTAAATTGCCATGAAACCGAAATTAGGGGTCTTTAAAGGGAAAATATACCTTAGGAAGGATGCTAGCCGGCCATAGAGTCAAAGAGGAGACAAATTTGTCAAAATTAGGTGAGTTGGTGCACAATTTTGACTAGAATAAAATAAAATAAAGGGAAAAGATATCATCTTTTTCTTCCATCTTCTTCTCCATCGAATTTTAAAAAAATTAAGGGTTTGAAAGCTTGAAAATTTTCAGCAACTTGAAGCACTCACAAGTAAGTGATTTTAATGAGTTTCTTAAAGATTTTTACATTTTTAGACCCCTTGAAGCATGAGCTTTCAAATGAGGGTACTATTTTGCAAAATAGTTGAAAGTCTAGGGTTTTTCATGAGAGAATCTAGGGAGTTTCTTGAAATTTTATGGAAGAATATGAGTATTGGGTGTGATATAAATAACTTTTGTGAAAGGTATTAGCATGAAAACACCTAAAGGGACCATTTTGCATAAGTTGTAAAATAGAAGAAAAATGTGTGAAATAGTAGAATTTTGGAGTTTCTATAAGAGTAAAAAGGGTTTGGCTAGGCTTAAGATGCAAAGAAATTTGAAAAAAAATCAATTTTCAAGCCTAGGGGTAAAATGGTCATTTTGTCAAAGTCTAGGGGCAAAATGGTTATTTTACCAAAGAAGTGAATTTTCGATTGCCTAATTTTATTTAGTCATTAAATATGTGTATTTTTCTATTATAGATCAAGAAATACAGAATCCGAACCTAGACTAGGGGAAAGCCAAGCAAATCGACTAAATCGACTAGTCGCCACATTTTGTAATCCGAGGTAAGTTGTATGTAAATAATACAACTACATTGCCTATGTATGTTATGAATTATATTTGAATTATTATAGCATGAATCTATTGATTTTGGGAAATTAGATAATATGATGAGAATAGGGATAATATAATTCCCAAATGAACCACAGGAAAGAATTCTGATATTCATGCCATGACATTTGGGTCACTTGGGTGAGCTAGTGTAAGACATGTCTGGATATGGATCGGCCACATTATGAGAGCCAATGTAAGAATATGTCTGGGACATGGTATCGGCATTGAGACGAGTGCTAGTGTAAAACATGTCTGGGACATGCATCGGCCTCGAGACGTAAGCTAGTGTAAGTGTAACATCTCGAATTAGGGCCTAGTCGGAACAGAGGTTTCGAGACCACAAATCTGACGTAAGAAAATTTATTTTTATTATATTTTTATGATCCACAATCTCACGAAATGATTTCGTAAAAATTTCGTTCAAAAATTTCGACGTTTGGGCACTCAATTTGGTCAAAAGGATTAAATTGTAAAAGTGCAAAAGTTGAGTTCTACATGTTAGAGGTGTCTAATTGTTATGAAATTTTAAATGGGAGGTCCTCAAATGGTAATTAGACCATTTTATAACTTGTTGGACAAAAATGGCCTTGGTTGGGTAAAATTTGAAAGAATAGTAAAAAGGGCATTTTGGTCATTTAGGGGTAAAATGAATTAAAAGACAAATTTTAAAACCCAAATGCGTCCCTTTCTTTTGCTTCAGCTTAATATACCAAGAGTAGCCATGGTTAGGGTTTGGCGAAGCATCCAAGCTCAATAGTAAATGATTACGAGCTCCATTTTTAACGTTTTATGCATTTTTGAAGTCCCAGTAACATGTTCTAGCTATTTCTACCATTTATTTGAGCTAGGATTTGTGTTTAAAAATTTACCCATGAATATATACATGTATTTTGATGTTTAATGGTAGAATATGAAGGCTCGGTGTGTAATAAACGACTTTTACTAAGCAGTTTTTGATGAAAACATCCGGAAGGACCGTTTTGTAAAAATTATAAAATTTGGTCATAAAAGGGTGATTTAGTGGAAATTAAGGGCTACCATAGTTATGAAAATGATTCAGATAGCCTTGAAATGCAAGGAAATTGAATAAAAATCATTTTACGAGTATTGGGGAAAAAGTGAAAATATGTAAAAGTTTAGGGGTCAAAATGCAAACTTGTAAAAATATGATTTTTGGACCCATATGAATAATGTGACTAATTAGTAGGCTAAATGTGATATTATGGATCAAGGAAAACAAGATTCGGGCTTAGAACGAGGTTGAACAAGGTTAAGCACAAACTCGAAATAAATAGTCGTACTCGAAACCAAGGTAAGTTCATATGTCAATGATAATGCAATTATATTATTGTTCATACTTGAACTTAAATTGATGTGTTAGCATTGTGTGATGGATATTTATTTAGTTGATATAAAGATTATATATCGTAATAAATGCCTAAATAAAATTGTATGCAATACCATGTCTATTTCATGGACTAATGTCTAAATAAACATGGAAATATGTTGAATTGGATGTACATTACATAATCAGCTATGCATAACGAGATACTTGATGAAAAGAGAAAAATCCTGGTTGAATAAAAAGGGAAATCCGATGGATAAACCATGGCTTACATGACTTGAGATCCTACATGTGTTGCAGAAAAGGATTTAGTCCGGACGAATAATCCGTTGATCTCAAATATAGAAAAGGATCTAGCTCGGACGGGTGTTCCTTGAGTGATTGAGCCTCCCGAAGAATATGTGTGCATTAAAGATTTAGCCTAGATCGGTAATCTGATTAGGATCTGAATTTAGCCTTTACTGGTAATTCAGATCCAATCTCATTTGAGTATATGTCGTCGTAGGGGATTTAGCCTGGACTAGTAATCCCGACAATACTCTATGAGTTTATATTACGGGGGATTTAGCCTGGACTGGTAATCCCGTCGTAAGATGTGAGGTTCGCGGAAGTGTGTACTTGAGATGATCACTTGTATGACTTGATGGTAAATGGATTATCAATTGAGATTTTCGAGAAATTCAATAGGTATTATAATGAATAACGAGATGAAAGTCCCGAGACATGGTGATAAAGGTAAAGTTAATCAATATGCTATGGATATGTACAGGTACGTACACTATACTCATAAGTGATGCCTTATTGAAATGTGATAAATGATGAGTAAGCGAATTCATGGATACGTATGTGTATACATGATGAACAAGTGAAAAGATTTGAAAGACGAACCATCCTTATGCTTATGATTATGAATTGTGTTGCAATATCATGTTAACTTACATTGTGTAATTGAATATAATTTTATGGATGATTTCTTATTAGAATTGGTGAATTCGATGCTCCTAATACTTTAATTTCATGTTTTATACTTAAGAGAGCATAGGAGAGAGAAAGGAACAAGAAACGGGCCAAAAACAGAGAAAATGGGCCAAAGTACGAACTTAACATGGCCTGGACTTCCTCACACAGACAGACCACACGGCCGTGTCAATCTGGCAGAATTGATGCACAACTCACACGGGTATAGCAAACACCCGTGCCATTCTAACAGGCTCGAACACAGCCTGAAGTAATCGCACACAGGCGTCTCATACGGGTGTGTCCCTGCCGAGCCCAAGTTAAGTCCAATTCGGAAAAGGCCACTTTTGAGGGCTCATAGGCATTCCAAAGCCTATAAATACACCCTAGAAGAGGAGAAAAGAGGGCACACAGAGGAGGGAGTAAGGAATTACTCCAAGGAAGTCGATTGATTCATCTTAGAAGCCAGATTCATCATCAAGACTGAAGATCTCTCCTCAATTCCCCTTCAGGAGTTTTGGGTTTTCTTTATGTTTTGTATTCTTTATTATTCTGAGATGTTTTCTTATTTAGTTATGAACTAAATCCCCTAAATACCTAAGGGGAGTGAAACCTAAGACGAATCTTGTTATTATTTTCTGAATTGTATGATAAATATTTAACTTGTAACACCCCAAACCCGGCCTAGCCGTTATGACCGGATCTGATGCGCCACATCGAAGCGTTCAAAACATTCCGTATTACTTAGTTGGAAAACTTAGTTGGTGTTGTAAAAGACACTTTTAAAAGTAGGTTAAAGTGAATGGAAGCTGTGCACCAGGTAGGAAACCAGGAAGAAAAGGAGGTGAGTCCGTCGGACTGCTTAAGTACCAAGCTCCCTTCGGATCCAATCCTAGACATGCACACCGTCATTGCCACACTCTAACATCTCGTATAATTTTGAGAAAACTGTTTGGTTAGGTCCATCTTAAGAAAATGATTAAGGTTGAAAACGTTTGCTTAGCGGAAGTCTTACTCGTATTCGTGTTATTTTGAAATCACTTAATGTTTTTGAAAACGCGTCCTAAAGCTAATCTATTTCGTTAGTTATCATAGATCAGTTTTATCATAATAGAATTAAATAATAAAGAAACAACCCAAACCATAAAAATAATTAGCGGCCTTATTACAAAAATAAACCCAAAACCATAAACGAAAATATGGAAAATCTAGTTCACCAGAAGAAAACGAATTTGCAGAAAACGTGTGGCCACTCCGAATCCCGCCCAGCTCCAAGTCCACCAACTAGGGCTCACCTGCAAGGATGGAAGAAAAAGGGGTGAGTTTGGGAAAACTCAGTGTATACAGAAACCCATCCGAAGCCCAAATCAGCTCGAGCCCATTGGGCCTAAGCCCTATTCAGATAAAAGTACACAGTGGACCGAAGCCCTTTTCAGAATACAGTAGCAAGGCCTTAGCCCCTTTTTACATAACATGTGGCCCATAGGCCCGGTTCGAGAACATAGGTAACAATAATAGTAATGCATGCAAACCCATCTGGGAGACTACTCAACCCACCAACCGCTACACCGCCTGCACCAGCCCTACACTCCATGTGGGGAATATCTCAACCCACCCACCCTACACTCTACAGTTTAAAAGAACGCACTCAAATATCAATAAGTTGAGGCAAAGCCTCCAGTACGTGGATGAACCACTTTCAATACTTCCTCCATCAATACCCCAATCCCATGCAACAGATATTAATAAAGCATACCATGTACAATATAGTATTAATCAATCATGCAGTTTAGCTAATTTAAACCCTAGGGGTATTTCGGTAATTATGCTCTTTAGGGGTAATTTTGTACTTACGCAACTACACAAGTTATTTCAGTAATTTTTAGCCATTTTATGCAATTTGGTTCCACCATCTAACTAACATGCTACTTTGCCCATCTCTTACCCATATTGGTCCGTAAGCCCATTGGGCCCAATTTTGGCCCATCGAGGCCCTCTTTTTCCGAAGTACGTTAAGACGTCACACAAACTTACTTATCACCTTGTGGTGCTAGATTTAACAATTACTCTACATCTTTGAGAGCATTCGCATACTCACAAGCCCATGAAATGCCGAAATTTCGGCATTTCGGCTTTTGTTGAATTGAACTAAGAAAGGGTGTTCAAGACACACCGATTCATGATTTAATCTCATTGAGATCTCTTCTGATGTCCTACAATTGATTAGCACAGTTCTTATTTACAAACCATAATCACTAAACCCCAAAACTTACTTATCCATGATCGAACCATGTCCCTAAAAGCCTTTGAAACCTTACCTTTTTGCCAAAATCGATAGCTAGCTCCGAATCCGATTGCTCCAACAACCCACGCCTTCAATCCAACACTTAAGAAGACACTAATCATTGAAAGAAAACGTCAGTTAAAAACCCTTAAAGCCACATGCCCAAATCGAAAGCCTCCCTAGATTTTAGGGACTTCGGCTTTTCCTAACTTTGTAAAATATGACCAGATCTAAGATGATGAACACTTACCCCTTACTCCTCTTTGATCTCCATGCAATCTGATGCAGATTTATTTTTCAAACGACAGTAGAACTCGACTCCCAAAGTTTTGAAGTTTCAGCTATAAGCCCCCAAATCTATGGTTTTTCGGCTTTTGGGTGATGAAGGAGATGAGAATGTGGAACTATAACCTGGATGTAGAATTGCCGACAGGTCTCTAGAGTTCAGAAAGAATAATCGTTGATTAATGGAAACACAATGTTAAAGGGTTTGGCTCAAGAAATCGGGCACTGTAATGTGTGTTCAAGATTTCGCTTTTATGGATTCGACAAAAGTATTGATGAACAATGAGAATTGATGAATAGTTTTGAAGAAGAAAATAGAAAAAGAAGAATAGGGAAGTGGTAGTTTCGGCTAGAGAGGAAAAAGAGAGAAAAGAAAAACCTTGTGATGTCTGAGCAGAAAGGAACGGCACCACTCAATACCCTAGGTGCCGAAATACTAACCTCATAACCCTCTGCCGATTTTTCCCCCTTCAATTCCCAAAATTCGGCCAACTCCTAACCTCTCTCCTAATCCCTTAAATCTCTCCCCTTATCACTCCTTAATCCAAGCGTTTGGATTGATCCAAACTCTCCTTTAGCAGAATCCACCTGGACTCCAACACTACCCCTCCTGCACTTAAAAATAAATGCATCTATTTGTCAACACAGGGAATCGTTCCCATTCCTCCCTCAAAGCTCCCCACGCCACCTTTTTAGGAGCCTAGTGGCGTCACCCTGGCCACTTTACCAAGGCTCTTTTTGTGATGCAATTTACCCATCACTCCACTTAAGGGCCACTTAGCCAGAACCCCTAACTCCTAAGTCCAAAAATTCAAAAATTCAACCGGGTTTTGGCCAACACTTGGGCCTTCCATAAGCCTATTTACCTACTCAAAATATTAATTCCACATCCAAATACAAAATTTTAAAATCTTTACAAAATATTGAAAACCGCGAATCAATCCGAAAATCAGGATGTTACATAACTTGTTCTTAATTATGTGTTCTTAATTCTTGTTTTGATATCCCAGGATACTAATTCAAGATAAGCTCTTATTTAGAGGATGAATAGACCCAGGCTAAGAGTACATTAATCATAATTAAGTGGAGTTGATTGCGCGCCTAAACATAGGGTGAGAAGAATTTGCCGGATTAGGGTGAAACCTAATAAGGGGATCTATAGATCGAGTTAATGCAACCCTAGGGAGTTAATTAGAGAAAAGTCTCGGTTATTCAATCTAGGGATTAGACGTTATTAGTCTTGAATAGGGATAATAACATAACTTAGGGATCTCTATGGAACAAGGTGAATGAATAAATCGTCCGATTCGGAGCCAGAATAACAAGTAAAGTCTAGGTGGATTTTTCTTTAGGTATTCTCTTAAGTCAATCGATTTTTCCCAAAAACAATTCCCCAATTCTTTTCCCTGTGAGTTCTTAGTTTAGATAACTAGTTTCAAGAATGATTATTATAAATATTTAAAACCTATCACGAAATAACGCGATCAAGTTTTTGGCGCCGTTGATGGGGAACTGAAATATTAGGAACGCTCAATTTTTATTACTTTAGCCATTTATTTTTCTTGCAATTTAATTTAATTTTATTATTTATTAACTTACTTTTTCTTTCTCTTTGCAGGTTTTTATAGTTTATGACTAGAAGAAACCCGTCGGGACCATTACTTTTTGACGAAGAAATCGATCGTACAGTTCGTAGAAACCAAAGAGAAATAAGGCATAGCTTAAGATACACGGAGAATGAGCAAGAAGACGATACTCAACCCCCAACCAAAGAGATGGCTGAAAACCAAGGCAATCAGCTAGCTCCTGCAATTGCGGTTAATCAAAATCCTGCTCCACATACTATGTATGATTATGCTAAACCTTCTTTAACAGGAACTGAATCTAGTATAGTTAGACTTGTTATAGCTGCAAATACTTTTGAATTAAAACCTAACACTATTCAAATGATATAGCAATTTGTTCAGTTTGATGGTTTGTAGGATGAGGGTCCCAACGCTTATTTAGCCAACTTTTTAAAACTATGCGATACATTTAAAATCAATGGCGTTTTTGATGATGCCATTCGTCTTCGGTTGTTCCACTTTTCATTAATAAAAAAGCTAAACAATGTTTGAACTCCTTACCACGAGGGTCAATTACTACTTGGGAACAAATGACCGAAAAATTTTTACTAAAATATTTTCCGCGGCTAAAACAGCTAAATTACGCAATGATATCTCTTCTTTTGTGCAGATGGATTTAGAAACACTCTACGATGCATGGGAGAGACACAAGGACCTTCTGAGAAGGTGCCCTCACCATGGGTTACCGCTTTGGCTCCAACTACAAACATTTCACAATGGTCTGAATCCTTTGACTCGGTAAATGGTTGACGCAGCTGCCGGCGGAACCATCAACAATAAAACACTAGAAGATGCCTATGAGTTTGTAAAGGAGATGTCACTGAATAACTATCAGTGGCAAGTCATGAGTACAAAGCCAACGAAAACAATCAGCATTTATAACATCGATTGGGTCACCATGCTCTCTAATCAGATAGAACTCTTAAATAAACAGATTGATAGTTTTCTTAATTCTTCATAGGTTCACCCAGTAATGCAGTGCGAAGCAAGTAGCGGTGGAACAAACCATTCAGAATACCAACCTTACGGCCACAACATGGATAACGAGCAATTAAATTACATGGGTAATAATCCTTGACCTCAAAACAATCCATATAGTAACAGTTATAATGCAGGTTGGAGGAACCACCCCAATTTCTCGTGGGGCGGTCAAGGAAATCAAAGACCACTACATCCTCCGGGCTACCAACAACCACCCTACCAACAAGAAAAGAAGCCAAATCTTGAAGAGATGCTATCAAAGTTCGTATCAGTGTCAGAAACCCGTTTTTAGAACACTGAGATAGCACTTAAGAATCAACAAGCGTTGATCCAAGGGCTCGAGACTTAGATAGGCCAGCTTTCCTAACTAATCTCTGAACGACCACAAGGTAGTTTGCCAAGTAATACCGAACCTAACCCAAGGGAATAACTCAACGCAATTAATATTCAAGATGACGAAGGAGTCATTGAGCCTAAACCAGAACCGAGGCAAGAAACTGTGGTAAGTAAGGGTCAAGGTGAGGTAGATCAAAATACAAACAAACCAGTGACTGCCGAATATAAACCTCGTGTGCCATACCCTAATGCGACAAGGAAAGACCGTTCAGATAAACAATTTGGTAAATTCCTTAAACTCTTAAAAAATTACATATTAACTTACCGTTTATTGAAGCTCTATCGCAGATGCCAAACACAATGAAATTTTTGAAGGAACTTTTAGCAAATAAGCGGAAGTTGGACGAGGCGTCGAATGTGGAGTTGAACGCAGTTTGCTCGACCATTCTCCAAAATAAACTACCTAACAAACTAAAAGACCCAGGGAGCTTTACTATTCCTTGCTTAATTGGTAGTTTAGATGTTAATCATGCATTAGCTGATCTAGGGGCTAGTATCAACGTTATGCCTTACAAAATGTTTAAGCAACTAGGTCTCAGGAAACCCAAGCAGACTAGGATGAGCATTCAATTAGCAGATAAAACTATAAGATTCTCTAGAGGTATTATTGAAGATGTGCTAGTTAAAATCGATAAATTTATATTTCCCGTTGATTTTATTGTTCTAGACATAGAAGAGGATAGCAACACTCCCTTAATTCTAGGAAGGCCTTTTCTAGCAACTGCTAAAACCATCATTGATGTTGACCCATGTGAACTTACACTCCGAGTGGGAGACGAAACAATCACCCCTCAAGCTCGCTATTCTAGCAACACATTAGGAATTGAAGGTGATCATTTAAATCATTCTACTAAAACTAACCACATGATACAAACCACTTTGCAGGAGATAAGTCTGAAGGAAGTACACGAGTCATTCTCAAGTAAAGGACATGTTTATGAAGATCGAAGACTACAAATTGAGGAATTCAATGAATGGCAGACGCACAAACCAAGAACACCCGACAAATAAAAAATACGCCAAAACAAGCTCGATACCTCTCAAAATCAACTTAAGGTTGGTGATAAGGTCTTATTAGATGCCGCAGATCCCCACATTGTCACTACAACACCGAATGAGGAAATCCCTCTTACGGTACTCAATATTTTCCATTCGGTACGGTGGAGGTGAGTCATCCCAAGTTCGGCACTTTTAAGGTAAACAACACCCGAGTAAAACCTTATTTTGATGAGATTGACAGCAGGAATGAGGAGTATAAACTCCTCGAACCACCATGATCATACAACAGAGAGGTAAGTTGATCTTAGACTATAAATATGTAACACCCCTTACCCGTACCCGAGGCCAAGATAAGGTACGAGGCGTTATCGAACAAACATACAAACATTAAACTAAAATACGGGCCATAAAATTTCATTCGTATTTCAAAATGTTCATTCACTTACACATAGTCCCTTATTTGAGTCTACGAAGCCCAAAACATACTTTAGAAAGGGTTCGGGACTAAACCGAGAACTTACAAAAATCTTGAAAATTTCATGCTTTAAGGGTCCACACGCCCGAGTCCCAAAATCGTGTTCCATACACGGCTGAGACACATGGTCGTGTCTCTGCCTGCGTGGAATATACCTAGGCTATTTTCCAAGCTCTGGTCAACCTTAATCTCTTACACACTTATACAAAATCAAAAGCATATAACATGGTATTCATTTAATGATTAAATATTCTCAATTAAACCACAAACATAGCATTTGTATGTCATCATACATGTGTCTCTCATACTCATTTTACCTTGTTTATTATAGTACCATTTATACATTTATACCAAGATTATCATCTTACCAAATATCTTCACTTAATCATCAAGCATTCATATTTAAAACTAGATCATATCTTTATAAAATACCACAATTCAGATCATAAAATAACATGTTTGCTCAAACATTTCAATTCAACTCCATACCCAACAAGCATTACATTTAGACTAGTCATATATATTTACATGTCATGATACATATCATTCTCTTCTGCTTTTCTTATAAACACATATCATTTATTTCATTATATCAATATTTCATATACCATAGTTTCCATGTATTCCACATATATTTATTTTCCTCTTCCTCCTCTCCATTCCACATCCTTAATGTATATAGCATTCTTGTAAGTACGATTTCAAAATTTACTAATAAATGCTCACATCAAACTGTCCACACGAGTCATAGTCACTTACTTATTTATAATTCGGGCTAAAGAGCTCCAAATTAAGATCCGTAAATTTCCCATAAAACTAGACTCACATATCTTTCCACCATAAAATTTTCATAATTTTTGGTTCAGACAATTAGTACAGTTTATTCATTAAATTTTCCCCTGTTTCACTTTCTGATAGTTCTGACATCTCTTCACTAAAAATTAATTATCTCACAGTACAGAACTCGGATAATGTTCTTGTTGATTTATCTTGAAAATAGACTCATTAGGGATTTGAAAAATATAAGTTAAGCCTCTAATTATTTTTATCAAAAATTTTTTGATTTTCCAAAGTCAGGATAGGGGATTACGTAATCATTCTGAACCAATCTCACAAAAACATAAATATCACAAAATATAGAACTCCGTTTCTTTCTCTGTTTCTTTTATATGAAAATAGACTTATTAAGATTTAATTTGATATTCATTCAGTCTCTGATTCAATTTCTACTATTTTTGGTGATTTTTCAAAATCACATCACTGCTACTATCCAAAACAATTTTATTGTTAATTCACTCTTTCACACTTTCTTTGTATTAACCTCATTTTAACATACATATCACGAATCATTTTCACCATATTTCATACATCACAAGTATAGGCCCATGATCACAAGGTCACCATAAAATCATCCTCATGTATAGCTTACTTGTTTATAACCTCACCACATCCTTGTCACTTAATGAACACATCATTCACATAATCAAGTTCCTGCACTTATTCATTACAAAACTCACAAAGCAATGCATAGAGAGTCTCCCGTTGAACACTTCAGATCAATCCTCGATACTTGGTGGTTTCAGCACATAGCTCCACCCATCATATAGTTCGGCTCTCTTGTACACATGGTGAACACTCAGTACCACCCATGTGACCTAGCCAATTTATCTCGTAGCTCTCTTGTCTACATGGTGTCCTTCACCTGGAACCATGCATGCGACCTAGCTACATATATCCCGTAGCTCTCTTGTCTACATGGTGTACACATAGTATCACCCATGTGACCTAGCTACATCATAATGTCTTGTAGCTCTCTTGTACACATGATGTGCACTCAGCACCATACATGTGACCTAGCTACATATTATCTGTATCATCCAATCTTTTCGAAGGTTCAACCGGGATTTCTCTCTCATTTCCAACAATTTCACCAATCAAGTAATTATCCACAAACATATTTCCAATATTATTATAAAATATCATAATACAAGTAATATTGATGTATAACTCACATATAAACTTACATCTCATTTAATATTAAGGCAATAACATTAAATTACACATTGCCTTATTAAAAATCATATGAACTTACAATTTCCCATAATATCCATAATCATAAAAATCACATTTATGTATGATAATTCAATGCACTTCATGTACCATAGACATATTTTTAAATCAATTCATAAACTTGGCACCATAATCATTTAATTTAATATAATTCAATTAATTCACTAAATTTAACTTTCAAATATAAATTACAAACATTATTGCTCTATTATTATCATACCAACTTACATACTTTCAACACCTCGAAATCATAATGAATATATCAATTTTACATTGAAACATGCATAAATTAATGCTTATTATACATATGAACTTACCTCGATACTAAAACGGCCATTTTACCAACTTTCCCAATTTTTGATTTTTCTCTCATTCTAGGTTCAAATCTCGTTTTTCGGGATCTAAAACATCATATTTTACATATTTAATTAATTTACTATTCAAAACAGTCCTTAACTCAAACTTTGGCAAAATTACAATTTTGCCCCTAAACTTTTGCATATTTACACTTTTGCCCCTAGGCTCGGGAATTAAACTTCATCCTTTATTCTTATGTTTTATGACATGCTGATCACTTTTCCCTTCTACGGCAACATCAAATTCTCACTCTAACATATACTTATGACTATTAGGTATTTTTACCGATTAAGCCCTTTTACTCGTTTTCACTCAAAACCGAGTAGCACAAGTTGTCTAACATAATTTAAAACCTCATGTTCTATTATAAAACAACAAAATAAACACATTTCACCTATGGGTATTGTGACAGCCCTAATTTGACCCTAGTCGGGAATGATTTTGGGACCGCAAAAATAATTAAGTGTTATATTCTTTGCCTATTATAAGTGAAAGTGCATGTGTGAAAATTTCATCCTTTGATTTTTGTCATTTAAGTGTGAAATTGATTAAAAAAGACTTATGTGAAAAATATTGAAATTGTGGTAGGTTGAAGTGTAGTGGTCAAATATTGCATGGCTTAAAATATGGGGATTTGCATGTCAAATTCCCCATTTTTATGTAAGTGGCCGGCCATGATGATGGTTGAATAGCCATATATGCATTATATATTATATTATAATAGTTAATGGTTTAAATTATAAAAAAAAAAGGGGGAAGCCATACATCCTTGCCTTGTGCTTGCCAAATGTTGAGAAAGAAAGAAGAAATATAATTATTAAATGATATTTGGCCACTATATAGGTAAGTGGACGGTAATGGACCACCATTAAAAGGTTTTGATATTAAATTAGAAAGATTAATTTAGTAATTGGCTTATTAAAATGAAATATAATAGAAAATGGTGATAAAAACAAAGTTACACCCATCCTTTCTTGCATTTTTGCCGAAAACCATAAAGAAAAGAAAAAGAAAATGAAGCTAAGGCATTCGGCTATGGTGAATGTATAGATTAAGGTATGTTTAATGCTCTTTCATTGAAAATCCTTGTATATTTGGAGTGGTCATCAAGTATAGAAGTCAGCTCATGGCAAAATTTTTGTAAATGGATGAAGATGACATTCGGTCATGGATGTTTATATTTCTTTGATGTTGTTTTTGATGTTTTGTGTATTAAGGGTTGATAATAGATGGAAGTTGAATGGTTGTTGTATGTAGATAGCATGCATGCTAATAATGTTTTTATTTTCTACTTAATACCTTATTGATTATGAGTTAACATGAAAATTTAGTTGAACATATACCTTGAATTATGTTACAAGAATTTTAATTGATTAGTTGTACTCTTCTTTTTGCTTTTGAATATTCGAAATATTGAAGGTGAAAGGCTGGAAAATTTCAAGTTGAAATGTTATCCAAATGCTGGAAATTCAGCATGCATATTCTTTTATTTAAATGCTTTGACCGAATGTTGGAAGTTAACTTGTATGCTGTCTGGTTACTGCATGAGGGAGTTAAAATTGAACTTAAGATAGTTTATTACTAATTAATTTGCTACTGTAATGCTGTAAATTATTGGCTGTCCAAATCAGGACAAAATCATGGTGTTATGTGCTAGCATGATATGTATGTGTGATTTAAGTGAAAAATGTTTAGATGATTTATAGTAATTGGCTAATGTGTTTTTGTGGATATAGATGCCGAATGTGGACTCAAGAAATTAATTGGAAAATTTGTTGTTTGTTTAGGTGATAGAAAGTATGAAATGGTCTTATGTGATACGTGTATATAAGTAGATGGAAGTGAAGTGTCGTATATTTTTGTGTATGGGATTAATTGCACTTTGGGCTTAATGTGCATGATTATTACTATGTTTAAAATGTGTGAAGCCGAATATGCTCATGATACAATGCTTGATTAGTTGATTAACAATAAGTTAAATTTGTGTAATTCAAGCTCAAGAGCATAAGGAGCCAATTTTGGATAAAGGGAAAGCGAAACAAGTCGATTAGTCAATCCGTAGTTATTCGATAAAATCCAAGGTAAGTTTTGAGTAGTCACCTTTAGTATATAATTGATGATGCCTTGATATATGTATATTAGATGAATTGTGACCTTTTGGTTCTATTTGAATTAAGTTGTGTGATAAATAATTTATGTATATGACTTATAGTCGAATGGTCACTATGGGTTAAGCTTGAATTGTGAAATGGATATGTGATATTTATGTATGACTTTTGAACCGAAATGTAAATGACGGTATTCATATGAAGCTTATATCCGAATGTAGCAAATGACTACTAATGTGATATGTTGAATGAGATGTGTTAATATATGATTAAATATGCATGATATTTGATGTATATCCGGACTTAAGGTCCGTAGGCTTTGTGCTGGAATTGTATCCGGACTTAAGGTCTGCAGGCTTCGTGCTGGAATTGTATCCGGACTTAAGGTCCGCAGGCTTCATGCTGGAATTGTATCCGGGCTTAAAGACCCGCAGGCTTCGTACTGGTACTATATCCGGACTTAAGGTCCACGAGCTTCGTCTTTGGAATTGTATCCGGACTTAAGGTCCGCAGCTTCGTCTTTGGAATTGTATCCGGCTTAAAGACCCGCAGCTTCGTCTTTGGAATTGTATCTCGGACTTAAGATCCATGAGCTTCAGATCGGTACTATATCCGGACTTAAGGTCCGCAGCTTCAGATTGGTACTATATCCGGGCTTAAAGTCCCGTGAGGCTTTGTGTTGGTGATTGAATTCGTGGTTTAAACCTAGCGGTGCTTAACGCCGATGATTGAATAAGATTATGAATTTGAATGTTCGAGGTAAACTACTACCGATTATGTATGTTACATTATGAGGGCTGTACGTATTATGTACTCGTATGCGATTTTGATTTGGATTGAATTATAAGTGTATAAAGTGATGCATATGTGAATAAGTGTTACAACTATAAATGTGATCGTGATACATTCGGTAAATCTGTGAAGTTATGTGGAAGTATATGATTGTTATATGTGATTATGATCATGGAAAATTAAATGTGGATATGATATTGTATTTTGTTCGTTTTGATTGAATTAAAGTTGATAGTGAAGCATTTTAAATGCCCATGTTATATAAGTTCAATCTTGAATTACATGATATACATGTTTAAATAATATGAAAGCAAAGAATGTGTGAAAGAGTAGATTGTAGTAAATCTGCTTGGGACAGCAGCAGTAACATGATTTTTGGAAAATTACCATAAATAGTGGGAGTTGAGTTAGAGGCTAAATAAATTATGTAATGAAAGCTTAATGAGTCTAGTTTCTTATAAAAGAAAATATGTAAGCAAAATAATTGCCGATAATGAGATATTTGGAGTGGCGTGGGACAGAGTCAAAATGACTTCGAGGTCCCCTGTTTTGTATTTAGAAAATCATTGTAAATTGTACAATGATGGTTATAAAATAAAATTTATATGATTAGACTCCTTAATGAGTTTAGTTTCAAATGAAATAAGCGAGAACATGTTTTGAATTCTGTACAATGAGAAATCTGATTCGAAGTGAAGAATGGTCAGAATAGTAAAATAGTGAAACAGGAGAAAGTTTAAGAAAAATCTGGTATTGATTTGTCAATCCAAAAATTCTGAAAATTTTATGTATAGAGGATATATGAGTCTATTTTTAGGGAAAACTAACGACAATTGATTTTGAGTTTCGTAGCTCTAGTTATAAATAATTTAGTGACTATTGCTCAGGAAGACAGCTTGTCATAAAATTGAGTATATATTGTAAACATTGATTAAACATGTAAATGAGCTGCTAATTGTTTTCTTAAGAACTTACTAAGCGTAAAGCTTATCCCCCTTCTTTCCCTTGTTCTCTAGGATTGCCAGGTTTGCTCGGGTTGGAGTTCGCCGGAGATATTATCACACTGTCGAGCTAATGCTATTAGTGTAGTGATTTCAAGTACTTTGGGTCTATGGAATGTATAGGTGTGTAAATATTAGAGTATGTGATATGGCTTTAACTGTATGTGCTGGCCTATTTTGATTATGGGGTTGTAAATCCATTTTAATTATGCATGTATGTGCTTTGGTGTTACGTGATGAGTTTATAATAATTAAAGCATGAATTTTCCAAGTTTTTCGTAAGTTCTCGGTTTAGTTCCGAACCACCCTGGATGTATGTTTTGGGCCTCGTAAGCCCCATAAGGGACATATTGCATGAAAAAAAGGAAAAGTTTTTAATTGTTTGAGATTTCTTGGCCCTGTTTAGTATAGAAGCGTTAGTAAAAGTCAGGTAGCACCTCGAACCCCGTCCCGGCTTCGGATGCTGGCAAGGGGTGTTACATTTAGTGGTATCAGAGCTATGGTTTAGTCGGTTCTCGGACTAACATAGCAAGTATAAGAGTCTAGCTATACATGCCGTAAGTAAAGCGTGATAGTGTGATATCTCCCGGCTCTTATAAATTGTTTTGCTTAGGTAATGATGTGTTCCAACCGAGCTATTATTAATTGATCTAAAAATGCTGTTGAACTGATTGTAATATATTTCTAATATGACAGAATTGAAAGGTATGAAAAGAAGTTTAAGATATGTTTGCATCAGTGTAAAGATATGTATGAGATTGTATAAAGTAAATGGTAATAAAAGATCAAATTAGGTGGAACGCAGGGAATGAGTAAGATCGTTCACTAATGAATTGATGGAAAAGACAATGGTTGGACCATGGCAATACATGAGACAATGAGCTAGTGTAAGACCCGTTTGGGATGTGGCATCGGCTCGACTTGTGCTAAGCGTAAGACCTATCTGGGATAGGCATTGGCACGACAATAGCAAAGCTAGTATAAGACCATAGTTGGACTATGACATCAAGTAGGCGATGTACTCAAAACCATAAGATGTTCTCCAATTTGATAAATAGTGACAAGTGATCAAGATTAGACGTGGAAACTTGATAAGAAGTTTTTGGTAATTTGGGTAGAAGAAATGAGAGTTTGAATTGTGATAAATTCACTTATGTTTTACTGACATTCACAGGAAATAAAGTTGCATGTATTACTGAGATGTATGAAAATGTGCTCATAATAAGTTGGAAATTTGAAATGTTTGAATCAATGTGCGTAATGCTATGTTGTTGTTGAATGTGCACTTGCTTGAAAGTCAAAAGTTTAAAGGCTTTACAATTTTTGCCCCTTACCAGAATAGAGTTATACGATGACATTCTCGAGAGATACATTGAATGAGTTTGCAAAAGTGAAAATGATAGAAGATCAAGATTAAATCAGTATAGTGATATTTCAGAGGTTATCTTTTTAATAAGAAGAAAGATGTGATTTGAGGGATAGTCTAAAAGAAGAATCTGAATTCGTGAAGATTTGGTACAAAAAATTGTATCTATCGGAGAAATTCTATGAGAAAAGTTAAAGTTAGTTCGTTTGTTGAAGCTTCTTTTTGCACGAAGGTATTATCAACCGAAATGTCAGTTCTGGTTTAGTTTGAGTTGAATAATGAGTTTATGATCTTCAGCCATATGTTAATGAACAGTTTGAATTGTGAAAGAACGATACCCTAATTTATTCGTTGGTAAGATTTTTGGGAACAAAAATTCCTAAAGGGGGGAGAGTTGTGACAGTCCTAATTTGACCCTAGTCGGGAATGATTTTGGGACCACAAAAATAATTAACTGTTATATTCTATGCCAATTATAAGTGAAAGTGCATGTGTGAAAATTTCATCCTTTGATTTTTGTCATTTAAGTGTGAAATTGATTAAAAAAGACTTATGTGAAAAATATTGAAATTGTGGTAGGTTGAAGTGTAGTGGTCAAATATTGCATGGCTTAAAATATGGGGATTTGCATGTCAAATTCCCCATTTTTATGTAAGTGGCCGGCCATGATGATGGTTGAATAGCCATATATGCATTATATATTATATTATAATAGTTAATGGTTTAAATTATAAAAAAAAAGGGAAGCCATACATCCTTGCCTTGTGCTTGCCAAATGTTGAGAAAGAAAGAAGAAATATAATTATTAAAGGATATTTGGCCACTATATAGGTAAGTGGACGGTAATGGACCACCATTAAAAGGTTTTGATATTAAATTAGAAAGATTAATTTAGTAATTGGCTTATTAAAATGAAATATAATAGAAAATGGTGATAAAAACAAAGTTACACCCATCCTTTCTTGCATTTTGCGAAAACCATAAAGAAAAGAAAAGGAAATGAAGCTAAGGCATTCGGCTATGGTGAATGTATAGATTAAGGTATGTTTAATGCTCTTTCATTGAAAATCCTTGTATATTTGGAGTGGTCATCAAGTATAGAAGTCAGCTCATGGCAAAATTTTTGTAAATGGATGAAGATGACATTCAGTCATGGATGTTTATATTTCTTTGATGTTGTTTTTGATGTTTTGTGTATTAAGGGTTGATAATAGATGGAAGTTGAATGGTTGTTGTATGTAGATAGCATGCATGCTAATAATGTTTTTATTTTCTACTTAATACCTTATTGATTATGAGTTAACATGAAGATTTAGTTGAACATATGTAACACCCCGAACCCGAGACCATCGCCGGTGTCGGACACGAGGGGTTAGCAAGCCAAGTTCACTTGTTTTGCCCATCCATTGGACATTTCCAGTCAGGCTGGAAAAACTGCATCACTGTCGCCTTAAAAATCATATATCGAGTTTCAAAACTCGGAAACTGGTTTCGTAAATTTTCCCTGAATTTAGACTCATATATCCATCCATGGATTTATTTCTAGAATTTTTGGTCAGGCCAATTGGTACAGTTTATTAGTTAAAGTCACCCATGTTACAGGGATCGACTGCTCTGACCTTCGCGCGGTATAACTTGAATATCTCTCTGTACAGGGCTTTAATGCTGGTGCCGTTTGTTTCTAATGAAACTAGACTCAAAATGGAATCTGTACATATAAGGTATGTCTCCTAATTATTTCTGGATAACTTATAGTAAATTTTAAAGTTGCAACAGGGAACCCAGAAACCGTTCTGGCCCTGTCTTACAATAGCTTTAATATCTCTTAACATGTAACTCCTATGACCATTTCGTTTCTTCCATATGAAAATAGACTCATCAATGTTCATTTACATAGCTGATTCACTATTTAATACCATTCCTACAAATTTTGGTGATTTTTCACATTCACGTTACTGCAGCTGGCAGCATCTGTTTTTAAGGTAGGTCTTACCTATTTTGTAGTCTCCATGAACCAACTAGTCTTGCCTTACATAGGTCCACATATGATCATTTTAACCATGCCAATGGCTGATCATGTGACCAACATTCCCATTTCAATTCATAGTCACATCATGACACCATATATATATATACAAACCGCAAATAGTTTAAGTTGATACTTCACTATTACGAGCCATTTTCGCATGGCCGTATACATATACATCATAACATATTTAAACCAACAAGGGTAGTCCTATACATGCCATTTCAAGTTCAACCAAGAATTTATACCAAAATGGGGCTTGATAGTGTGGATGACTTCGACTTCAACGATCCCGAATCCGATTGCTATCGAGCGAAATCTAGAAAAGCGAGAGCCAAAGTAGCGGAGTAAGCATTTTATGCTTAGTAAGTCTCAAGGAATATAATCAACTCTAATTACAGCAATACATTCACATAGTTAAATGCATCATTTCATTAATGCACATTCACATAATCATACTTACTTCACCATCCCAACTCTTATGTTCATACACAAATAACGGCTTCATTAAGGCCGATAACTCGTTCCATCATAGGAGCGGATATTCACACGCTCTTACTCCTAGCGCAAAGCACACACCGCACTTACCTTGTCATTGGGAAATTTCACAAGTGCATTAGCTGAAATTTTCCAGCAAGCTTATAATTTTCAAATCACATACCTTGAGTTTAACCGGATGTCGCTACTCGATCAATCGCCTTGGGACATAGCCCGGTTATGGTAACCCGCACCAAGGCCTACGGACTTAACCCGGATATCACGATTTGCACAAATGCCTTGGTCTTAACCGGTTATAATTTCCAGCATAATTGTCTTCGGGCTTAGCCGGATATCATTCAATTTCTCATGCACACATACATCAATAATCATTGGACATACATATTTATTTTCGTTACTAAGGCTCAAACACAATTATAATCACTAACATAATCGCCTTCGGGACTTAGCCCGGGTATCATTCGAATACTCATACACACATAAATCAATAATCAATACATCCATATTTCATTCCACATAATTCAAGTAAGGTCACTTCTTGAGGACTTACCTCGGATGTTGTCGAACGGCTTTTACGGCTATTCGATTACTTTTTCCTTCCCCTTGTCCAATTGTGGCCCTCTTAGCTCTTGAGCTAATTCAAACAAATTCAATTTATCAAAACCTCATTGTGCTAGCTTATGGCGAATATGACAAGGAATTTAAATGGTCATATGGCCACCCTTTAGCTTGAATACACAATGGTCATGCACATTTTATACTACATCAAGCAATTCAATACAATTTATTCGAGCATCAAGGAAAAGCTAAGGCCTTCAATAGGCTACCCAAGGCCGAATATACTTGTCCATGTTGAGGCCAATTATGCACTTAATACCACACAAAAACAGCATGCATTTTACTAGTTAATGCTTTGCATATTGTAGCTCAAAACTTACAATATAGCATCAAGCACTCATATGTGTGCTAGGCGAATGTGCTTACAATTTCACAATTATTCTTCAACATCTTCTTCTTTAAACAAACTTATTCATCACTTCCTTCATAACCAAAACATCATGTGCAAACATATATATACATATATGAGCATGGCAATTTCAAGGTGTCCATAGCCATCCAAAACACAAATTTTAACTAACATGCAAGAAGCATGAACCATGCTCATGAATGCATCATGGCGAATATGACAATCATGCTCCTTTTCAACTTCAATCATGATAAAACAAAAGAAAGCTCAAAATCTTACTCAAGAGTAGACAATCCATCATTGCATGCATCATCATCAAGCTTCACACTTAGCATGCAATGGCTTTATCACCATAACAACTTTGGCCAAATACCATTTCCATGGCTTAACAAAGATTTGAGCCATGGCTAACATGCACATCAAGTTAGCAACCAAAACATGCATGAAACTCCTAACACAACCTCATACATACCTTAATCTTGATGCAAACTTAGCCAAATCTCCTTCTAGATCTCTTCCAAACCAAGCATGAAGCAAAAATCCTCCTTCTTCCTTAGTTTTGGCTCAAAGAAAGGATGAACAAATTTTTTCTTTCCTTCTCTACAACTCACGGCAATGGGGGATTACCACACTCACGCACATTTTTTTTTCATTTTTTATCACCCATACACCTTTGTTTATTATTTCACCCTAATGCACCAACAAAACATGTTTCATGACATGTTTAGCCCATCCTCCTTGTCATGGCCGCCACCACCTATAAAGGGGAATTTGACATGCAAGTCCATTATTTTGCATGCATGCTTTAATTAGTCATCACACATTTCCTATCATACTTTCAAAGTTCATTACTAAGTCCTTTCTTGTGGAATTCACCCTTATAACACTAAATCAATCATCATAAAATGTCATACATGAGCACACAAATATTATAGGCATCAAAATAAATTTTTAAATATTTTTATGCCTCGGTTTTGTGGTCCCGAGACCACCTTCCGACTAGGGTCAATTTTGGGCTGTCACAACATATACCTTGAATTATGCTACAAAAATTTTAATTGATTAGTTGTACTCTTCTTTTTGCTTTTGAATATTCAAAATATTGAAGGTGAAAGGCTGGAAAATTTCAAGTTGAAATGTTATCCAAATCTGGAAATTCAGCATGCATATTCTTTTATTTAAATGCTTTGACCGAATGTTGGAAGTTAACTTGTATGCTGTCTCGTTCTGCATGAGGGAGTTAAATTGAACTTAAGATAGTTTATTACTAATTAATTTGCTCTGCTGTAATGTTGTAAATTATTGGCTGTCAAATTAGGACAAAATCATGGTGTTATGTGCTAGCATGATATGTATGTGTGATTTAAGTGAAAAATGTTTAGATGATTTATAGTAATTGGCTAATGTGTTTTGTGGATATAGATGCGAATGTGGACTCAAGAAATTAATTGGAAAAGTTGTTGTTTGTTTAGGTGATAGAAAGTATGAAATGGTCTTATGTGATACGTGTATATAAGTAGATGGAAGTGAAGTGTCGTATATTTTTGTGTATGAGATTAATTGCACTTTGGGCTTAATGTGCATGATTATTACTATGTTTAAAATGTGTGAAAGCCGAATATGCTCATGATACAATGCTTGATTAGTTGATTAACAATAAGTTAAATTTGTGTAATTCAAGCTCAAGAGCATAAGGAGCCAATTTTGGATAAAGGGAAAGCGAAACTAGTCGATTAGTCAATCCGTAGTTATTCGATAAAATCCAAGGTAAGTTTTGAGTAGTCACCTTTTGTTTATAATTGATGATGCCTTGATATGTGTATATTAGATGAATTGTGACCTTTTGGTTCTATTTGAATTAAGTTGTGTGATAAATAATTTATGTATATGACTTATAGTCGAATGGTCACTATGGGTTAAGCTTGAATGGTGAAATGGATATGTGATATTTATGTATGACTTTTGAACCGAAATGTAAATGACGGTATTCATATGAAGCTTATATCCGAATGTAGCAAATGACTACTAATGTGATATGTTGAATGAGATGTGTTAATATATGATTAAATATGCATGATATTTGATGTATATCCGGACTTAAGGTCCGTAGGATTTGTCTTTGGAATTGTATCCGGACTTAAGGTCCTGCAGCTTCGTCTTTGGAATTGTATCCGGACTTAAGGTCCGCAGGCTTCATGCTGGAATTGTATCCGGGCTTAAAGACCCGCAGGCTTCGTACTAGTACTATATCCGGACTTAAGGTCCGCAGGCTTCGTGCTGGAATTGTATCTGGACTTAAGGTCCGCAGGCTTCGTGCTAGAATTGTATCCGGGCTTAAAGACCCGCAGGCTTCGTGCTGGAATTGTATCTGGACTTAAGATCTGCAGGCTTCGTACTGGTACTATATCCGGACTTAAGGTCCACAGGCTTCGTACTGGTACTATATCCGGGCTTAAAGTCCCGTAGGCTTTGTGTTGGTGATTGAATTTGGGGTTTAAACCTAGCAGGCTTAACGCCGATGATTCGAATAAGATTATGAATTTGAATGTTCGAGGTAAACTACTACTGATTATGTATGTTACATTATGAGGGCCAGGTACGTATTATGTACTCGTATGCAATTTTGATTTGGATTGAATTATAAGTGTATAAAGTGATGCATATGTGAATAAGTGTTACAACTATAAATGTGATCGTGATACATTCGGTAAATCTGTGAAGTTATGTGGAAGTATATGATTGTTATATGTGATTATGATCATGGAAAATTAAATGTGGATATGATATTGTATTTTGTTCGTTTTGATTGAATTAAAATTGATAGTGAAGCATTTTAAATGGCTATGCTATATAAGTTCAATCTTGAATTACATGATATACATGTTTAAATAATATGAAAGCAAAGAATGTGTGAAAGAGTAGATTGTAATAAATCTGCTTGGGACAAAGAAGATAACATGATTTTTGGAAAATTACCATAAATAGTGGGAGTTGAGTTAGAGGCTAAATAAATTATGTAATGAAAGCTTAATGAGTCTAGTTTCTTATAAAAGAAAATATGTAAGCAAAATAGTTGCCGATAATGAGATATTTGAAGTGGCGTCGGACAGAGTCAAAATGACTTCGAGGTCCCCTGTTCTGTATTTAGAAAATCACTGTAAATTGTACAATGATGGTTATAAAATAAAATTTATATGATTAGATTCCTTAATGAGTTTAGTTTCAAATGAAATAAGCGAGAACATGTTTTGAATTCTGTACAATGAGAAATCTGATTCAAAGTGAAGAATAGTCAGAATAGTAAAATAGTGAAATAGGAGAAAGTTTAAGAAAAATACGGTATTGATTGGTCAATCCAAAAATTCTGAAAATTTTATGGATAGAAGATATATGAGTCTATTTTCAGGGAAAATTAACAGAAATTGATTTTGAGTTTCGTAGCTCTAGTTATAAATAATTTAGTGACTATTGCTCAGGAAGACAGCTTGTCATAAAATTGAGTATATATTGTAAACAATGATTAAACATGTAAATAAGCTGCTAATTGTTTTCTTAAGAACTTACTAAGCATAAAGCTTACCCCCCTTCTTTCCCTTGTTCTCTAGGATTGCCAGGTTTTCTCAGGTTGGAGTTCGCCGGAGATATTATCACACTGTCGAGCTAACGCTATTGGTGTAGTGATTTTAAGTACTTTGGGTCTATGGCATGTATAGGTGTGTAAATATTAGAGTATGTGATATGGCTTTAACCGTATGTGCTGGCCTATTTTGATTATGGGGTTGTAAATCCATTTTAATTATGCATGTATGTGTTATGGTATTACGTGATGAGTTTATAATAATTAAAGCATGAATTTTCCAAGTTTTTCTTAAGTTTTCGGTTTAGTCCCGAACCACCCCGGATGTATGTTTTGGGCCTCGTAAGCCCCATAAGGGACATATTGCATGAAAAAAGGAAAAGTTTTTAATTGTTTGAGATTTCTTGGCCCTGTTTAGTATAGAAGCGTTAGTAAAAGTCAGGTAGCACCTCGAACCCCATCCCGGCTTCGGATGCGGGCAAGGGGTGTTACAGGTATTTTTCCAAATATGAACCCTAGCTTAAATTATTGCAAGAATAAGCTTAATCAAATTACCGGGATTCCAAAAACGTAAAGAACTTGAAAAACGGGGTTAGAACGGACTTACTATTGAGCGTGGAAAGCTTGAAAACCCTAGCCATGGCTTTCCCCATGCTAATTTCAGCCTCCATGAGAAAGATGAGTCAATTTTGGTTTTATTTTCCCTTTTTATTTCTTTTAATTACCAAATGACCAAAATGCCCTTCCTTACTAAACTTTCAAAAATTCCATCCATGTCCAATTTTTTTCCATCACTTAGAAATTGATCAAATTTCTATTTAAGTCCTCCTAATTAATATTTCAAAGCCATTTCATACTAGAAACTTCTAGAATGCAAGTTTTGCAACTTATTCAATTTAGTCCCTAACTTCAAATTGAGCACTTTATGCATAGAATTTCTTCACGAAATTTTCACACAATCATGCAATCATATCATAGACCTCAAAATAATCATAAAATAATTATTTATATCTCGAATTTTATGGTCTCAAAACCTCTGTTCCAACTAGACCTAATTTTGGGCTATTACAAAATAAGCGCTTCTCGGGAGGCAACCCGAACACTAACTGTATTAACTTCTTTCAAAATTTAGTCTTCAACATCTAACTTACTAACGGAGCTCTTTAATACAAGTTTTCCACAGAGACATGGTCAAGCACACGGGCGTGCTTATGGCCGTGTGAAAATAGGGCAAGGATTTTCCCAACACGGGCTACAATAAAATGCCACGGCTGTGCTACATGGCCGTGGTTGAGCCTACCAAAACAAAATGAGCGTGCGACATGCCCGTGTGGAAGACCCATGGTTGAAACTAAGAAACTAGCACGGATGTGCGACACGCCCGTGTCTAGCACCCGTGGACCACACTATCAGAATGACATGGGCCTGCGAAAACCTACACGATCGTGGGAGAAGCGAACCACATCACACACGACCATGTAACATGATCATGAAGACACACACCCTATACACATGGGTGTGCAGGAAGGCTGTGTGATGACACCACAATTCGCAATGACACGGACGGGACGCGAACCACACGGGCGTGTGCACCGACTGTGCTACTTGAAAAATTAGAATAATTATCTTATTTTATTTTCTTTTATTAAGTTTCTAAGATTCACTTGTTTTCCTTTTAAAAACGGCTTACCTTCAGAGTCAAGCTTGCCATCCAGAGTTATCTCCAATACTCGATTTCGTCAATCCAAGAATATCATCCATTCTTAATACAGGAAGTTTCACTTCTCCCCCTCTCTTATTCTTATACTTTAATATATATCTTTGTACATTGAAGGCAATGTACATCTTAAGTGTGGGGGGCATTCATTTCATTATCAGAAAAATCCCTGAATGATTACCTTGTTCTCTTGAAAAGCTCTCATATCATATTTAGGATAAATTTTAATTGATTTATGATTTTGATTGATATATCTTGAATTAAAACATAGGCATTTATGCATTGATTGTTTAAACTTTAAGACATTAGAGAATCAAGCATGCTAAGTTGATTTTTAAGAATTTAAAATTGTAGGTGGTTTCCCCAAGTCTAGGTATTACTTTGAATTGGAATTCGCGAGTCTAAACATCAAAAAGCCATAATTTTTTGTGAGATTTTTGAGCCGTTTGAGCATTTATTAATTCTTTCATGCTCACTTTTATTATTTATTTGAGTGCGTCAGTATTGAACTGCTATTCTAGAACTTGCTTGATTGTGCATGTCGAGACCACACCATTTGATTTGATATGTCAAAATGATTAAGGCACTTAGGATTAACCCACTCATGCCATGAAAAGCCTACCTCCACGATTAAACCCTAGTAAACCCCCTTGAGCCTAACAAGCCATTTCTTTTATTACCCTTAATATTAACTTTTAACCCATTATTGTTGAAATCCCCTAATTTAATCCCTATTTTTGTCGAGATTTGAGTTGAGGAAATTGCTTAGCTATGTCTTGTTTGTAATAAGTTAGTCTATGAATATGTAACTTGTTCTTAAAAAAAAAAACTTTGTATACATATCTGTAATTTCACATTCTGAGAGAAGCTCTGTTGTACGCAAATGAAGACTAACTCTTTTTCTAGTTAGGCAATTTTTCAATTCAATCTCAATTCTAACCCTTTCTTTCAACTTGTGACCACAGCCCCCTAACCAAGCCGCACGACAACCCTTTAAAGACCTTTTGATTGATGTATCATCTTAAATTATAGTGGTGGAGATTTGATTTTCATGCAAGCCTATGGTAATGACTTTTCATTATTGGCTATTGAGTGCTTCATTTATTGTCCTTAAACACCTCGAGTGATTTGTGTGAATCTTTAGTGAGGATGTGAAACTCTATGATATTCTGAATCAAAGGTAATTACTTAGATGCGGAGAGACACCTATGTTTGTATGATTAAATACTCAACTTGCAATGTTTGAAACTTTTATGTTCTTTTAGTTGAATTCTCAATGTATGATTACCTATGGATTATTTTGAGATATTATCGATAAGAATTATAAGTTGAGGAGAATTTATTTTGATTATGAGTTGAGGATTTTGCTTGAGGACAAGCAAATGCTTAAGTGTGGGGGTATTTGATAAACCGTAAATTATACTTATTTTTAACCTATGTTAAATGCATTTTACGGATGATTTCTCATTAGAATTGGTGAATTCAATGCTCCTAATGCTTTAATTTCATGTTTTATACTTAGGAGAGCATAAGAGAGCGAAAAGAACGAGAAACGGGCCAAAAATAGAGAAAATGGGCCAAAGTACGAACGTAACACGGCCTGGACTTCCTCACACGGGCAGACCACATGACCGTGTCAATCTGGCAAAATTAAAGCACAACTCACACGGGTATAGCACACGCCTGTGCCATTCTAACAGGCTCAAACACGGCCTGAAGTAATCGCACATGGGTGTGTCACATGGGCGTGTCGCTGCCGAGCCCAAGTTAAGTCCAATTTGGAAAAGGCCACTTTTGAGGGCTCATAGGCATTCCAAAGCCTATAAATACACCCTAGAAGAGGAGAAAAAAGGGCACACAGAGAAGGGATTAAGGAATTACTCCAAGGAAGCCGATTGATTCATCTCAGAAGACAGATTCATCATCAAGACTGAAGATCTCTCCTCAATTCCCCTTCAGGAGTTTTGGGTTTTCTTTACGTTTTGGATTCTTTATTATTCTGAGATGTTTCCTTATTTATTTATGAACTAAATGCCCTAAATACCTAAGGGGAATGAAACCTAAGACGAATCTTGTTATTATTTTCTGAATTGTATGATAAATATTTAACTTGTTCTTAATTATGTGTTCTTAATTCTTGTTTTGATATCCCAGGATACTGATTCAAGATAAGCTCTTATTCAGAGGAGGAATAGACTCTGGCTAAGAGTACATTTATCATAATTAAGCGGAGTTGATTGTGCGCCTAGACATAGGGTGAGAAGAATTTGCCGGATTAGGGTGAAACCTAATAAAGGGATCTATAGATCGAGTTAATGCAACCCTAGGGAGCTAATTAGAGAAAAGTCTCGGTTATTCAATCTAGGGATTAGACGTTATTAGTTTTGAATAGGGATAATAACATAACTTAGGGATCTCTACGGAACAAGTTGAATGAATAAATCGTCCGATTCGGAGCTAGAATAACAAGTAAAGTCTAGGTGGATTTTTCCTTAGGTATTGTCTTAAGTCAATCGATTTTTCCCAAAAACAATTCCCCAATTCTTTTCTCTATGAGTTCTTAGTTTAGATAATTAGTTAATTAAAACAAAACCCCATTATTCTTAGGCTAGATAATAAAAAGGCAGTCATTACTAGTACTTTTAGTTCATTTGGGTTTGACAATCAGGTCTTACTAAAACTATACTACTGTTCGATAGGTACACTTGCCTACATCGCGATAATAGTTAGTTTCAAGAACGATTAATTATAAATATTTAAAACCTATCACGAAATAACGCGATCAATAATATATAAAACTAAAGCTTAATGAGTCTAGTTTCACATAAAGGAAACGGTGTAAGCAAAATTTTTTTTTATTATGAGATATTTGGATTCAGATATTTGAATTCTTATAATACAGAGTCAGAGTGATTCTAGACTCCCCTGACTTAACTTTGAAAAATCACTAGAAATTGTAAACAAATAATTAGGAGTTAAAATTTGGATGAATGAAATACTTAATAAGTCTATTTTCAATAGAAAGAGACAAAACATTAACTAAGTCTTGTACTATGAGATATCTGATTTTGGGTAGATAGAGGTCGAAGCTATTGGACAGTGAAATAGGGGAGAGTTTAAAGAATAAACTGTACTTATTGGCTAGACAAAGAATTCTGAAAATTTTATGGTAAGAAGATATATGAATCTAGATTTAGGGAAAATTAATAGATCTTAATTTAGAGTCCTGTAGCTCGAGATATAAATAATTTATCAACTATGACTCAAGTAGATAGCTTGACCAGAATATGAATAAAAGTGTAATTATAGTTGTTTTACCTAAGGAAACATGTTTTTATAATGCTTATTATTTTCATATGGACTTACTAAGTGTCAAGCTTACTCCCCCTTCCATTTCTTCTAGTGTCCTCAGGTCAGCTCGGGGTTAAAGATCATCGGAGGCAACCTTACACTATCAAGCTACCATCTTTACAGTATTGTTGAAACTTAATTTCTTCAAGTGAGTGGCATGTATAGGGACATAATTATTGATATGTGTTTTTATGTTTTGGCCAAGATGTTGGCTTATATTAATTTATTGTATATAGCCATGAGATGTGGCTTATAATGATTTTGGCTTGTAAGCCTATTTTTCCATGTTATGTGTTAACGTCTTGTGATGTGATTATGTGATTATGCTAGTTCACAATGTATGATAAGTATATGGTAAATGTACATGATGAATGCCCTAAGACCATTCGAGATGGTCGTGGACATAGAGTGAATGTGTGGCATGGCAGTAAGATGATAATGATTGAACATGGACAACTGTTGAATGTGTAGAGATTAAGTGTTGGGTAATAAACACATGAATGACAACATACAAATTATTTAATTGAATTTCACCAAAGGTTGATTAAACATTAAATTGATGTTATAATTTGTACCTATGATGTGTAAAATTATGGGGGAAAAATAAGGTCAACATAAGGCTTGAAAAATAGCCTAAGTGTTAGCTACACGGGCAGAGACATAGCCATGTGTCTCAACCCTGTGGAGAACACGACCTAGTACATGGGCGTGTGGCCTGGCCGTGTAGTATAAATTATTTTGATGACGTCATAAACAGAGAGTTACACAGGCTGAAGACACGGGCGTGTCCCAAGCCATACGGGCGTGAGCGACCACACGGGCCCACTTACATGGGCGTGTGACTCTCCAAAGCAAGAAAATTTATTAAGTTGCCCAAAGTTTATCGAATGTTTTCGATTTTGTCCCGAATCGCCCTGATGTATGTTTTAGGCCTCAAAGGCCTGTATAAGGGACGATATGGATGTGCTTGAAAAGTTTTAATTTTGGGCGAATTTGGTGATCTGGTTTTGTACGTTTATGAATGTTTAAGTCCGGTAACGCCTCGAACCCTGTCCTAAAGTTGGATATGGGTGAGGGGGTTATATTTAGTGGTATCAGAGCTATGGTTTAGTCGGTTCTCAGACTAACCTAGCATATGTATGAGAGTCCAACTATACATGCCACCGATCTATGATAGTGTGATGTCTCCAGACGTGCATGAGAGCCATTTTGTTTAGACAAAGGTACTCTCCAACTGAGCTACACCGACCATGTTGAACTTGATGCTAAAATATTTGAGTAAAGTATAGTCATGACAAACTAGTACGAAGGAGGATTCGTGGAATGTGTATATGGTGGAACGAGCTTATCTATGATTAATAGATAATTTTGTGATGTAAATGGTCGATTTGCTTGAGTAAATGCATGTGTTTAGATAATTTACTAAAGATGTAGATGGAATGAATATTCACGTACGCTTATATGAAAGATTATGGTTGATAAGCTCGTATAGCTTAAGTAAATGTGTTAAATTGCTTGGACTGATTTATATAATTGTAACAATATGTCCAAACGATGGTGTACGAGGTAAAAGTATAGATTGTGATAAATTTATCTGTGATTGTTGGCCCATGTATGATATCATGTGCATGACTTGTATGATTAAATGAATAGATAAGTAAAGTTATCCAGAAAACATGGAATGCATGTATAAGTATACTTGTTAAAATGAGATAACTAGAAAGTAGACGTAAAATCAATATGATATTTAGTTTACCTGAAATGAATGACATGATTATGATGATGAAATTTGTGTTACATGTATATGTAAATGAGAGTCGAGTCAGAGGCCCTATGATCCCCTCCCTGTAACAGCCCTAATTTGACCCTAGTCGGAATGTGGTTTCGGGACCACAAAACCGAGTCATAAAATTTAGTTAAAATTTTATTTGCATACCTTATATGTGTGGTAGTACTTGTATAAAAATTTGATGTTTTAATTTTTATCTTAGGAATGTGAATCTTGCTTGAAAGGATTTAGTTGAGAGACTTAGAAAATTTGATAGGTAAATAAGTAAAGACCAAATAGTATTGAAATATGAAAATTTGGGTTTGCATGTCAAAATGCCCCAAATTATGTTGAGTGGCCGGCCAAGCATGGCTTCATTCTTCCAAGGTTATGTTGTTTATTATTTAATATTGGTGAGTAATTAAAATAGAGAAGAAATAGAGATTAATAATAAGAAAATGAACAAAAAAAAGAAGAAGTGTGTGTTCATCCTTGCTATCCTTTAGTAGAAAAACCAAGTAAAAGAAGGAGAGAAAAGCTTTGGAGAAATTCGCCATAATTGCATCTAGGTTGAGGTATGTTGAAGTTATTCCTTTAAATTCATGTATATTTTTGGTTGTTAGTTTGAATTCCATCTATCCCATGGTTGGATTTGGGGTTGTTGGAGAGTTGGGATTTGACAAAGAAGCTTAAAATTTTAGTTGATACCTTGATGCTATTAACGTGTTACTTATATGGATGTGTTAAGTTGCTTGTTATGTTAGCATGAAAGTTGAAGTTGTTAAGTCATGGTGTTGGAGGTGCCAAATGTAGGACTAAGAAGAGGATGAGGATTCGCTAACATAGTTGAAAGGGATGTTGCCGATTTTAGATTTAGATTATGGGAGTGGCTATAATGGGCATTAAGATGTTAAACTTAAGAAATGTAGTCACATGGGGATTTATATGATATTACAAATAGAGGTGAAGCTATGCTAGATTGGGAAAAAAATCGATCAAGTGTGCATGAGAAGAATTTAGGTGTTTAGATGATGTTATAGATGACATTGTACATGTATATATATATTCGGCCATCAAAGTGAGTATGTAGGTGATGTTGAATCAAATTTTTGGTGCACATTCGGTTATGTATATATATATATATACATAAGTATGCCCATTCGTGATGTTACCTTTAACTATGTGTATAATCGACTAAATGGGTAATTAGTAAGAGTGGTTGCCGAATATACAAACATACATATGCATGTGTAGTTGAGTTATAAATGTTTAGCAAGATGACTAAACTAGTTAATTTATTTATTAAGCCCGAGAAGTTAAAGAAGGGGAATCAAGCAAGGGCAAAGCCAAGGACATCGAGTAGCCGGGTTGAACCGTTATACCCAACACAAGGTAAGTCCTTAAGCACTTTTGCTAGAACTCCTCGGATAGATATTTTCAGAATGATTCCCTACTTAATAATATGACCATATGTACAATTTGAGTTAAGTAAATTGCTTTACCATGATGAAACAACATAGGGCACTATGTGTGCAAAATTATGTGGCACTATGTGTGCCGATTGGGAGGTTGAAGCATGAGGAATCTCAAATGCACTATGTGTGTGATTTACTATGGCACTATGTGTGCGATTTACTATGGCACTATGTGTGCGAACATAATAAGCACTATGTGTGCAACATTCGGTTGTTGATATAAATTGTGCATGAACGAGGTAAGTGATTGAGCTACTAACTAAATATCGAAATTGAGATTGTGCGGTGTATGCATAAATTTATCTAGTGCATCATTGTTCCAAACTTGAGGAAATGAATCTAAATCGATTGGGCTGACTTGGCATTTTATTTGATTGAAGGACTTGGCATGAGATCGAACCAAAAATTTAAGAAATTGTAGCATAGTTTGTTATGGTTGGAAAAATTGATTTTGTATTATTTGTTTTTCACTTATGATTGTTATTGTTGGACGGTAGAGTAGTGCTTATGACTTACTGAGTTATGTACTCATTTGGTGTGCTTATTTGTTGCTTATTTAGGTTCTTGATCCATTTTGTGTGCTCGGGACCGTCGTCGAAGTCATCACACCGGCTAGCAACTTTTGGTATCTTCTTTTTAGTTGGTCTAGGAGAACATTTCGGCATGTATAGGCTATTATGTTTTGTTGAAATTGGGTATGTAAACTTTAGCCATGCGAAAATGGCATAATGTTCGGTTGGATTTGGTTCTATGATGTTTGGACACAAGTCTTGGTAATTCGGTTTTGGTTGAGTATTGGTCGAGGCCTACTCCATTATTATGCCATATGTCATGGCTGATTATTTTCGGTGGTAAATTCATGATTTGGTAATAGTGTAGTAGGGAGATTCTCGGTGATGATTAACCCTTGGCATGGCTAGTCATGATCATAATTTGTAATATGTATGATGAATTATTAGTTAGATCAAGGAAAAATCATGAAATAGGCATAGTTGCTTTAGTAACAGATGCTGACAGCAGCAGTGATGTGAGATTGAAAAATCACTAAAAATAGTAGAAATGGAATTAAATAATGAATCAATTATGTAATCGAAGCTTGATGAGTCTATTTCAATATGGAAGAAACGAAACTACCATATGAGCTGTATGTTAGGAGATAATTAAATTCTTGTGAAACAGGGCCAGAGCGATTTCTGGATCCCCTATTTCGACTTAGAAAATTCACCGTAAATTTTTTCAAGATAATTAGAGGTTGTGCCTTATATGTACAGATTCGTTATCGAGTCTAGTTTCATTAGAGACAAACGGAGTAGGCATTGAAGCCCTTTACAGGGAGATATTTAAATCGTAAGGTACAGAGGTCAGTGTAGTCGAACCTTGAAACAGGGGAGAATTTAATGAATAAACTGTACTAATTGGCCCAACTAAAAATTCTACAAAAATTTTCCTATATAGATATATGAGTCTAGTTTCGGAGAAAATTTACAGAATTAGATTTTGAGTTCCAGAACTCAAGATATGATTTTTAAGGCAACTACGATACAGTTAGCCAGCTTGCCTGGAACAAATAAAAATTAAATAATAAATAGGGGGAAATAAATGAAGTAAGCTCGGTAACACCTCGTATTCGATTTCCGGTAACGGCCACAGAATTGGGGTGTTACATTTGATTGGTATCAGAGCTATGGTTTAGTCGGTTCTAGGACTACCATAACACGTATGAGTCTAGCTATACATGCCTTAATGTTAATGTTTAATTGTGTGATGACTTCTGACGGTTAAAATTTTTGTTTTGATTAGTAAATGGATTCCGGTGTAGAGAGAACCTTGGCGGATGACGTTGAAAGTGTAGCGGCTACTCCTGCACAAGGGACGCCGCCTGTTGAACCTCAATCATCTGCGAATAATCAAGGTGAGGGGGCTAAACAAGCCTTCTTTACCATGATGAATGAGTGGGTCACGCAATATGCCCGAGCCAATCCGGCTGTCCAACAATTTCGAATTTGAATAATCCACCCCAAGAGCCCGTAATGCCGCTGGTTTAATCCTGTGAGGTGAGTAAGCCACCAGACTTGATTAGAAGCGCGGGCTGAGGAGTTCAGGCCATAGTTACCGATGATGCCGAAAGGGCCGAAGTTCGCTTGATAACACCATTCGGTGTTTGATGAATCATGCACACCGATGAATGTCTAAAGTGTGCTATATCCTTGTTGCGGGACTCACCTACTATTGGTGGAGGACCTTGATTTCCATAGTCCCAAACGAACGAGTTACTTGGGATTTCTTTCAAACGAATTTCGAAGAAGTATATTAGTCAACGGTTCATCGATCAAAACGTAAGGAATTCTTGGAACTCAAGCAAGGCCGTATGACAGTATCTGAATACGAACATGAGTTCATAAGACTCAGTCGGTATGCCCGGGAGTGTGTGGCCGATGAAGTTGCTATGTGCAAAAGATTTGAAGAAGGATTGAATGAAGATTTAAAGCTACTAGTGGGTATTTTGGAGATAAAAGAATTCGTAACACTAGTTGAACGAGCCTACAAGGCGGAAGAACTTGGAAAGGAGAAGAAGAAGGTTGAATTTGAAGCTAAAGACTATCGTAAGAGATCGACGGGTAAAGCTCCATTCTCGGCTGTAAAGAAGTTCAGGGAGGACACTAATAAATCGAGGACGACTGCGGGAATTTCCATTAGAGCACGACCATCGACGGACTCCCGAGCTACTTCGGTAGCTAGTGTGGGCAATAACCGTCAAGAGATGCCCTTTAATAATCCGAGAATCCTGTTTTCCGGCTGATTTGATGCTTTTACCGTTTGACGAATTCGATGTTATTCTTGGTATGGATTGGTTGACCGTCACAGATTTGTGGTGAATCAGAAAAGGAAAACCATTGATTTGAGAAGTGCAAATAATGAGGTAGTCCGAGTTGAGTCATCGATTTAAAGGGGTACCAATGATAATATCTTCAATGACCGCCGGAGATATGTGAAAAGGGGTGTGAAACATACCTTGCGTATGTGTTTGATAGCAAAGAGGCGGAAAGGAAACTTGAATCAGTACCAGTGGTTTGTGAGTATTCAGATGTTTTTCCTGAGGAGTTACCGGGGTTGCCACCGGTTCGAGAGGTGGAATTCGGCATCGAGATTGTACCTGGTACCACGCCAATCTCAATAGCCCCGTATCGTATGGCATTAACAAAATTAAAGGAACTGAAAGTTCAATTGCAAGAATTGATGGATAGAGGTTTCGCTCGACCGAGTTTTTCTCCATGGGGCGCACCCGTATTGTTTGTGAAAAAGAAGGATGGAACCATGAGATTATGCATCGACTATCGTCAGTTGAATAAAGTGACCATAAAGAATAAATACCGTTACCACGTATTGATGATTTATTTGATCAATTAAAGGAGCCTCAGTATTTTCCAAGATAGATTTGAGATTTGGTTATTATCGGTTGAGGGTTCGAGACTCGGACATACCCAAAACCGCTTTTAGAACAAGGTACGGTCACTACGAATTCTTAGTGATGCCGCGTTTGGGCTCACTAATGCCCTCGCAGATTTATGGATTTAATGAATTGAGTATTCAGCCATACTTGGATCGATTTGTGGTTGTGTTTATTGATGATATTTTAGTTTATTCACAAGGTGAAGCCGAACACGCCGAGCATTTGAGGTTAGTATTACGATTTTTGAGACAAGAAGTTATACACAAAATTCAAGTAAATGTGAATTTTGGTTGAAAGAGGTTAGCTTTTGGGGCACGTGGTGTCCGTGATCGGTTTTAGAGTGGATCCGAACAAAATTTCGGCCATACTCGATTGGAAACCTCCAAGGAATGTTACTGAAGTTAGGAGCTTTTTGGGACTTGCCGGATACTACCGACGGTTTGTAAGGGGTTTCTTGATGATAGTTGCACCGTTGACAAAACTACTCCAAAAAGATGTTGAGTTTAAATGGACAGAAAACTGTCAGAAGAGTTTCGATCGACTAAAGACCTGTTTAACCGAAGCTCCAGTGTTAGTACAACCGGAGTCCGGCAATGAGTTTGTCATTTATAGTGATGCATCCTTACTTGGGCTAGGTTGTGTGTTGATGCAAGAAGGTCGAGTTGTGGCTTACGCGTCGAGACAATTAAAGCCGCATGAGAGAAACTATCCGACCCATGATCTTGAATTGGCGGCCATAGTGTTCGCCCTGAAAATATGGCGGCATTACTTGTTTGGGGAAAGGTGTCATATTTATTCGGACCACAAAAGTCTTAAATATTTGATGACACAAAGAGATCTAAATCTGCGACAAAGACGTTGGCTTGAGTTGTTGAAAGACTATGAACTTGTCATTGATTATCACCCGGGGAAGGCTAACGTGGTGGCTGATGCTTTGAGTCATAAAGCACTGTTTGCTTTGAGAGCGATGGATGCTCACCTATCCGTTTCGCCCGATGAGGTGCTAGTAGTTGAATTAAAGGCCAAACCATTATTGATACATCAAATACTTGAATCCCAGAAAGTCAACGCTGAATTGGTCGCTAAACGAGCTGAATGTGCCTCGAATGAGGAATCGGAGTTTCGGATTGACAACAATGATTGCTTGATGTTCAAGGGTCGATTATGTGTTCCAAGAAATTCGGAACTTATTTCGATGATTTTGAATGAGGCTCATAGTGGCGAATGTCTATCCACCCGTAGTACTAAAATGTACAACGATCCAAACGTCAATTTTGGTGGCGGGTATGAAACGAGACATTTTGAATTTGTTTCAAGGTGTTTGATATGTCAACAAGTAAAAGCGGAGCATCAAGTGCCATCGGGATTACTCCAGCCAATCATGATACCCGAATGGAAATGGGATCGAGTGACAATGGACTTTGTATCTGGGTTACCTTTGACTTAGAGTAAGAAAGACTCGGTCTGGGTTATTGTTGATAGATTGACCAAGTCTGCTCATTTTATCCCTGTCCGTATAGATTTTTCGCTCGATAAATTGGCAGAATTATACATTTCCCAAATTGTTTGATTGCATGGGGTACCTATTTCTATCGTGTCGGATAGAGACCCAAGATTTACATCGCGATTTTGGAGGAAGTTACAAGAAGCGTTGGGTACTAAGATGCATTTTAGCACTGCATTTCATCCCCAGACTGATGACCAATCTGAACGAATAATTCAGATACTCGAGGATATGTTGAGATGTTGCGTCTTAGAGTTTTGTGGTTCATGGGAAAGATATTTGCCTTTGATTGAATTCGCTACAACAATAGTTTTCAATCAAGCCTTAAGATGGCACCTTACGAGGCCTTATACGGTCGTAAATGCCGTACCCATTATTTTGGACCGAACTTAGTGAAAGTAAAATTTTTGGGGTTGATTTGATTAAGGATCTGAGCGAGAAAGTTCGAGTAATTCGTGAAAGTTTGAAAGCCGCCGGATCGTCAAAAGTCGTATCGGATTCAAAAGAAAAGACGTTGAATATCGGGTTGGAGACAAAGTATTTCTCAAAGTTTCACCGGAAGAAGGTGCTTAGATTTGGTCGTAAGGGCAAACTAAGTCCGAGGTTCATCGGTCCGTATGAAGTATCCGAACGAGTTGGGCCGATTGCATACCGGTTAATTTTACCCCGAGCTTGAAAAGATTCAACGTTTTCCATGTCTCGATGCTTGACGATATAGGTCCGACCCGTCATGACGTAATCACTCCATCCGAGATCGAGATTCAGCCTAACTTGAGTTATGAAAAGAACCGATTCGCATTTTGATGCGTGAAGTAAAAGAGTTGCGAAATAAGAAAATCCCATTAGTGAAGGTGTTGTGGCATAAACACGGAATCGAAGAAGCCACTTGGGAACTTGAGGACTTTATGAAGGATCGTTATCCGAACTTATTCACCGTAAGATTTTCGGGATGAAAATTCCTTATGTGGGGAGAGTTGTAAACCCTAATTTGACCCTAGTCGGAATGTGGTTTCGAGACCACAAAACCGAGTCATAAAATTTAGTTAAAATTTTATTTGCATACCTTATATGTGTGGTAGTACTTGTATAAAAATTTGATGTTTTAATTTTTATCTTAGGAATGTGAATCTTGCTTGAAAGGATTTAGTTAAGAGACTTAGAAAATTTGATAGGTAAATAAGTAAGGACCAAATAGTATTGAAATATGAAAATTTGGGTTTGCATGTCAAAATACCCCAAATTATGTTGAGTGGCGGCCAAGCATGGCTTCATTCTTCCAAGGTTATGTTGTTTATTATTTAATATTGGTGAGTAATTAAAATAGAGAAGAAATAAAGATTAATAATAAGAAAATGAACAAAAAAAAAAGAAGTGTGTGTTCATCCTTGCTATCCTTTAGCCGAAAAACCAAGTAAAAGAAGGAGAGAAAAGCTTTGGAGAAATTCGGCCATAATTGCATCTAGGTTGAGGTATGTTGAAGTTATTCCTTTAAATTCATGTATATTTTTGGTTGTTAGTTTGAATTCCATCTATCCCATGGTTGGATTTGGGGTTGTTGGAGAGTTGGGATTTGACAAAGAAGCTTAAAAATTTTAGTTGATAACTTGATGCTATTAACGTGTTAGTTATATGGATGTGTTAAGTTGCTTGTTATGTTAGCATGAAAGTTGAAGTTGTTAAGTCATGGTGTTGGAGGTGCCGAATGTAGGACTAAGAAGAGGATGAGGATTCGGCTAACATAGTTGAAAGGGGATGTTGCCGATTTTTAGATTTAGATTATGGGAGTGGCTATAATGGGCATTAAGATGTTAAACTTAAGAAATGTAGTCACATGGGGATTTATATGATATTACAAATAGAGGTGAAGCTATGCTAGATTGGGAAAAAAAAAATCGATCAAGTGTGCATGAGAAGAATTTAGGTGTTTAGATGATGTTTAGATGACATTGTACAAGTATATATATATTCGGCCATCAAAGTGAGTACGTAGGTGATGTTGAATCAAATTTTTGGTGTACATTCGGTTATGTATATATATATATATACATAAGTATGCCCATTCGTGATGTTACCTTTAACTATGTGTATAATCGACTAAATGGGTAATTAGTAAGAGTGGTTGCCGAATATACAAACATACATATGCATGTGTAGTTGAGTTATAAATGTTTAGCAAGATGACTAAACTAGTTAATTTATTTATTAAGCCCGAGAAGTTAAAGAAGGGGAATCAAGCAAGGGCAAAGCCAAGGACATCGAGTAGCCGGGTTGAACCGTTATACCCAACACAAGGTAAGTCCTAAGCACTTTTGCTAGAACTCCTTGGATAGATATTTTTCAGAATGATTCCCCTACTTAATAATATGACCATATGTACAATTTGAGTTAAGTAAATTACTTTACCATGATGAAACAACATAGGGCACTATGTGTGCAAAATTATGTGGCACTATGTGTGCCGATTGGGAGGTTGAAGCATGAGGGAATATCAAATGCACTATGTGTGCGATTTACTATGGCACTATGTGTGCGAACATAATAAGCACTATGTGTGCAACATTCGGTTGTTGATATAAATTGTGCATGAACGAGGTAAGTGATTGAGCTACTAACTAAATATCGAAATTGAGATTGTGCGGTGTATGCATAAATTTATCTAGTGCATCGTTGTTCCAAACTTGAGGAAATGAATCTAAATCGATTGGGCTGACTTGGCATTTTATTTGATTGAAGGACTTGGCATGAGATCGAACCAAAAATTTAAGAAATTGTAGCATAGTTTGTTATGGTTGGAAAAATTGATTTTGTATTATTTGTTTTTCACTTATGATTGTTATTGTTGGACGGTAGAGTAGTGCTTATGACTTACTGAGTTATGTACTCATTTGGTGAGCTTATTTGTTGCTTATTTAGGTTCTTGATCCATTTTGTGTGCTCGGGACCGTCGTCGAAGTCATCACACCGGCTAGCAACTTTTGGTATCTTCTTTTAGTTGGTCTAGGAGAACATTTCGGCATGTATAGGCTATTATGTTTTGTTGAAATTGGGTATGTAAACTTTAGCCATGCGAAAATGGCATAATGTTCGGTTGGATTTGGTTCTATGATGTTTGGACACAAGTCTTGGTAATTCGGTTTTGGTTGAGTATTGGTCGAGGCCTACTCCATTATTATGCCATATGTCATGGCTGATTATTTTCGGTGGTAAATTCATGATTTGGTAATAGTGTAGTAGGGAGATTCTCGGTGATGATTAACCCTTGGCATGGCTAGTCATGATCATAATTTGTAATATGTATGATGAATTATTAGTTAGATCAAGGAAAAATCATGAAATAGGCATAGTTGCTTTAGTAACAGATGCTGACAGCAGCAGTGATGTGAGATTGAAAAATCACTAAAAATAGTAGAAATGGAATTAAATAATGAATCAATTATGTAATCGAAGCTTGATGAGTCTATTTCCATATGGAAGAAACGAAACTACCATATGAGCTGTATGTTAGGAGATAATTAAATTCTTGTGAAACAGGGCCAGAGCGATTTCTGGATCCCCTGTTTCGACTTAGAAAATTCACCGTAAATTTTATTGAGATAATTAGAGGTCATGCCTTATATGTAAAGATTCTTTATCGAGTCTAGTTTCATTAGAGACAAACGGAATAGGCATTGAAGCCCTTTACAGGGAGATATTTAAATCGTAATGTACAGAGGTCAGTGTAGTCGAACCTTGAAACAGGGGAGACTTTAATGAATAAACTTTACTAATTGACCCAACCAAAAATTCTACAAAAATTCCCCTATATAGATATATGAGTCTAGTTTCGGAGAAAATTTACGGAATTGGATTTCGAGTTCCAGAACTCAAGATATGATTTTTAAGGCGACTACGATACAGTTAGCCAGCTTGCCTGGAACAAACAAAAATTAAATAATAAATAGGGGGAAATAAATGAAGTAAGCTCGGTAACACCTCGTATTCGATTTCCGGTAACGGCCACAGGATTGGGGTGTTACACTCCCCCTTACCAAAGTGGTGTTTTATAATGGAAATTCCTGAGATTTGTGTTGAATGAGTTTCCAGGTGAGAAACCAAAGAGTTCAATGATAGAATGGTTATAAGCATGGTTAGAGATTGAGAATGGGTTGACAAGTACAGACATGAGCTAGAAAGATATCGGATTGACCGAAAGATTATTTAATTTTTGCATCATCGCAGTTAATGAAAAAGGTTAATTTTGGTAAAACAATCTATCCTGGTATGATGTCGAGAGATGTATTGATTGAAATTCCGTCATGAAATGGTTCTCTTAGTGAAAGGAATATTATGGAATTTGGGACGACAGAAATAGTTAAAGGAATAATGAACGAAATATGAAATATCCAAGTAGGGTAATTACAGTGAATAGTTTTTGACTGTCTCTATTGAGATATTATATGAGATTATTTGACCTCATAAATGTTATTGGGACTATCTAATCTCTAATGAATTCTTATATTATGAAAATGTTCCCTAATCCTAACGTTAGATGAATAAGTTGTCAGTCTGATTGGCTTATGATCTGAATGGTTTTGTTTTTCTTTGGTATTTTGTTGTATTCCGCCTGTTGGAAATCGATGATAAAGTGTGCATGGTGCCATGATTCTATCTCTACTGATCATTGCTCTGACTGATTATATGTAACACCCCTAACCCGTATCCGTCACCGGACTAGGGTTATTAAGCATTACCGAACATGCTAATACTTATACAAATATTCATTATAAATTTCAACTCAAGATTCAGACCATATATATATAAATATGTTAATATCTCAATCATATATTGTATATAAGTGTGATGTTTTATCAATACACAGGACATAATTATATTATTAATTTCTTTACTAAAATTTTAGGTTTGTTTATCAAAAGTCATGCAAGTGCAAAAATTCTACATCAGTTAAATAATGTCCTTATCAACTTTATAATTCATTTATGCGGCATTTATACATAAGCTTATATAAACTTCCCATATTATGCATAATTACAGAAATTTAGAACAAACATTCAGATACATACAAAGAACCCAAAACCTTCTTTAGCTATTCGGCTATCACATCTCAATTGCACATTTTCATAACCTTACCATAATAAATGAATCAATATAATCATGCACGTATACAATCCAACCATAATATAAACAAATATATAAGAAAAGACACATGAGAGCTCATCCACATACGATGACCGAGTACTCAAACACATATATTCATTGATATTATCCGAATATCTTAAAATTTTAATCATCTATTGTCAATCTTGATTTAGCTCATATAGTAATATCATAAATACAATATGCATGCAAACATATTAATTAATCTAATAAGCAATTTTATATGTTCCTATACAATATACCAAGGCTGAACTTGTAAGTGAAGTACATATATAATACGTATATCTTCCCTAAAACAAAGATGACATTTAATATAAAATACCTACCATTTAATCATGATATATATATGTACAAACTTGCCATCACATATCAAATCTAAAAAGCCAACTCACAAGTGATTGGCTTAGAAGCATATAAGTATATTTTCTTTTTACTAAGTTTAGTCGAATATAGTCATGCATTGTACAACCTAATTCTTATATCACGAAATGTTCAAATCAATTACACACACATATGACATAAACGACACTTGATCAAATTGTGATATACCATAACTGAAACATGCATTGATCATTTACTTCATTGTTTAAACCGAATGAAACCCTACTTACCATTTCCCAATTGCTGAATCATAAATCCAAACATCACAAATTAATAATCCGAATGTCAAGCTTACTAAAGTGAGCTAATTCATAAATCATCCATGACATATCCATTCAAAACATATAACCAAAAATATCCTAATCAAATGTACATGGACTTAAGTTTCATGAACACATAAGCATTATAGCAAAATCACATCCAACAACCAAAATAGTTCTCAATTAAGACATGTAATCAAAACACCATACACACACATACTATGAGACATACTTCTCAAAATATGCTTATACCGTGCCTAAATATACACAAACATCAACTTTATTACAAGCCATTTTTGCATGGCTTAAATTATACAAAATCGAAATTCAACTTTTCAAATTACAATCTAGCCTATACATGCCACGGGTTTGAAAATTTAGCTTGTAAAATACCGAAGACATTTGATAGTGTGATAAGCTTCTCTGACAATTCTCGAGCTCGAATCTTGCAATCCAAAATCTATAAAACAAAGGTAAACATGAACACACACAGAGTAAGCTTTTATAGCTTAGTAAGTCATAAGCAAATGAACGATGTAAATACATAATCAAATCACTTAAACTAAACCAAATTATACTATCATAGTTACTTTAAATCTTAAACTTACAAATTCATGTATTTTATATATACTTCCACATGAATGTTATTCATGGCGAATGAACATATATATATTTCATCAAACTATCATTCAATTTCCAAACCAAAATATCTTTATCATAACCGGGACATATACTATTATATGCATAAATTCATAGGTCAAAGATAATAATCACATACATATTTATATTATATGGCGAATACTCATACATATTTATAAGCAAAACATCCTCCAATTTCAAAGTTATACATCAATATGTGAGCACATATATGTATACTTACAAATCAAAATACAGCACCTTATGCGTAAACATGGTAATGACCGAATGAACACTTTTATATATAAAGATACATTACTAACTATCTTTCAATGGCCAAGCCAAAACACATTTTTCATACCAAATACATATACATTCATATGCATACACTCATAAGTCAAAGTATAACAATCATACATATTTTTATATTATTGGCTAGATATACTACCAATTGTATATATTGAAAAATAATTTCAATAATGTTCATATTAAATATTTACAAGGCGAATACTTTTTCCACATTCACATATAATTTTTACTTTACTTTAAATATGTTTTGTATCAAAGATTAAGTAACTTACTCACTTTATTTCAATTAAGTAATAAACCAACTCATACCTGATCATTTTATCTCACTTTTTCACATTTGATCACAGCTTATCGATGCCCGATGAACCATTCAGAATTGGAAAGAACACTCGGATAATCACACATATATCATACAATGCCAACGTCCCAGACGTGGTCTTACATGTAGCCACATATCAATGCCATTGTCCCAGCCAGGGTCTTACTCGTAAACACATATCGGAATCACATATCGATGCCATGGTCTTACTCACACACATATACCGGAATCCTATGTCATGACATATGTATCCTAACTATTCTTAAGGTTCGTACGGTACTTTCGGACATCGTAACCCGGTCAAGACGAATTCAGAAATATAGTAGCCAAGCTTGTATACATTCAGCTATTGAAGATATAAATTCACATATTTCATTTCAGCATATATAAGTCACGTTTAATTAATATTAAGTACGTCTATATGCTTATAAAATTACCTCAGACGATGTAAAACAAAACTAGACGACTAGTCGACAACTTTCGTTTTTCCCCGATCCAAATCTGATTTCTTTGGTTCTTGATCTAAACATATTCAAATTAAGCTCATTCAAACATATTTTCATTCAATTTAGTCCAAAAAGACATAAATGGGCAAATTACCATTTTACCCCTGACATTTATAATTTTTACAATTTAGTCCCTATTATACAAAACACAAAATACACAAAATTTGCCTATACTTATGTGGGGCCGAATTTTACCCACTCTCAAAAAAGTCCATATTTTCAATTTATTTCACACTTTAGTCCCTCAAATTATTATTTTTACAATTAAGTCCTAATTACTCAAAATCATCAAAAATTCCAATACAAAACATGTTAATCTAAAACATATCTTCCATTTTTCATCATCAAACAAAAAAAATCACAAGTTATCAACAATGAAACAACTCAAAATATTCATCAAAATCAAAAATTAAAGCTTGGGTTTTGTAGTACTTGAAACAACGATCTCAAAAACGTAGAAATTATAAAAAATCGGGCTAGTTACATACCTTAATCAAGATCAACCATGCCGAACCATCCAAGCTTTTTATTTTCTTTCTTATTTTGATATTTGGTGGTGAGTTTATGAAAGAAAAATGCATGACGACTTATTTTATGTTTTATTATATATAACATGTTTATTATTTTACTTATTTAACCTTGTAATTAAAATTTTAAACCATTATAAGAAATCGTTATTACCGTCCATCATATTAAAAATGGTTATATTGCATAATAAATGCTCCAAATTATAAAGACAAGTTCAATTAAATACTTTTACATTTAACCACCAAATTTTCATTTTACGCGATTAAGCCCTTTTATTTAATTAGGCATCCAAACGACAAAATTAAATCACGAAAATTTCACACATACTAATTCACACAAAATAAACACAGAAAATATTTTTTAATTATTTTTCTAACTTGGATTCATGGTCCTGAAACCACCGTTTCGACTAGGGCGTAATTCGGGCTGTTACATTATATATGTATGTATGGGAAGCGTATAGTTCCGGTCGTATTTGTTGTCTGTGGTTTGGAATGATGTTATTTTGGATTTCTTTTCTTTGAAAAACCATTAGGGTCTTTCATATTTTTATGAGTCTGGTTCTCAGTCTTCTGATGCAATTTTGTAAATTGGATTTCCTTATCTTGGATTTCTTTATTCTGGGCTTCTCCGTCTCAAATTTCTCTATCTTGGGTTTTCTGGATATTTTTATCTTCTAACTTGTTGATCATGGCTTGCATTTAGAGCATGACCTCCAGCTTGTAATTGAAATACATAAAGAACAAGTATGACTATACCTCTAAATTGATCCTGATAATGTGGTGAAACTTCAAGTCCCAATTTGTATGGTGGATTTCTTTTCTCAAGTGAGTTAATCAAAGCCAATATATTCAATTAAGATATCAGCACTACTTATGCTAATGCATTTTTTATAGTCTTCGATTGTCATGATGAGTGAATTTGGAATGATGCATGTTGAATTGTTCTGTTAACTAGAAGAGAGAATTTCTTGAAATATTAATTACGGATGAATAAGGTCAACTTGACTGCTCAATTTTTATGGAATATATGTTTAGAATTTAATGAGATATTCATGCTTGAGAATAAGATTTTATTTCTTCACAGGTAAAAGAGACGAATAGTCTGATTAAGAAGTGTATGTTTCTTAGAAGACTTGGATACAATAGAATGATCTGAGTATAAAAGATGATGAAATGATCATTGTTGATCTTTGAGTATAAATTCTTGGAATGTTAAAAGTTTGAGGATGTATAGCAAGAATCATCAAAATTATTTTTTCCGTTTGAGCATTAGGATGGAGATAGAGAAAGTTCATATGGATTTTCTTGTTTGGATTATTCTTGTCCTTGAAAGAGGAAAGTAATATGTAGTGTTGTTAAACGTCATGAGATTTGTAAAATTATGCGGGTATGCTTGAATGTCTGCTCACTAGATTCATAGAATTCTATGTCTTTATGATTGTTAGATATCTTGAAATTTTAATATCCACTAATCAAATTGAGATCTAGAATTCATAGCATGATTTCTTGGGAAAGCCAGAGGAGGCTTTGAAATGAAAAGTAACTGAGAGTTCATTTGGCAAATAATCGAACTGTATGGAATTATAAAGAGTATGAGGCCGAGACGAACTGGCTAGTTTCATTATTTGAATTCGAAAGGATTGCAAATGTATATGTATATTTGAATCGGACTTTTGAGTACATGAGTTTTCTAATAGAGATTAAGTTTCAGTGAAAATGTTGTTAAGTGAATACCACTCATGATTTTTGTATGTGGAATTTAAAGAGATAGGTAGTAAGAGCTCAGCTTGAGAGAAAGTTCTTTGACATCGATTATAGGATTGAGGGATCCAAGTGAAAAACCAAAACCACTTTTCTGGTATGATTTTCGAGGATGAAAATCCCTAAAGGGGAGAGAAATGTAACATCCCAAATTAGGGCCTATCGAAATAGTGGTTTTGGGACCACAAATCTGACACAAGAAAATTTATTTTTATTATATTTTTATGGTATACAATTTCACGGAATGATTTCGTGAAAATTTCGTTCGAAAATTTCGACATTTGGGCACTCAATTTGGTTAAAAGGACTAAATTGTAAAAAGTGCAAAAGTGAGTTCTACATGTTAGAGGTGTCTAATTGTTATGAAATTTTAAATGGGAGGTACTTAAATGGTAATTAGACCATTTTATAACTTTTTGGACAAAAATGGCCTTGGTAGGGTAAAATTTGAAAGAATAGTAAAAAGGGCATTTTGGTCATTTAGGGGTAAAATGAATTAAAAGACAATTTTAAAACCCAAATGTGTCCCTTTCTTCTTGCTTCAGCCAAATGTACCAAGAGCAGCCATGGTTAGGGTTTGGCCAAGCTTTCAAGCTCAATAGTAAGTCATTCTATGCTCCGCTTTTAACATTCTATGCATTTTTGAAGTCCCGGTAACATGTTCTAGCTATTTCTACCATTTATTTGAGCTAGGGTTTGTGTTTAAAAATTTACCCATGAATGAGATGCATGTATTTTGATGTTTAATGGTAGAATATGAAGGCTCGGTGTGTAATAAATGACTTTAACTAAGCAGTTTTTGATGAAAACGTCCGAAAGGATTATTTTGTAAAAATTGTAAAATTTGGTCGTAAAAGGGTGATTTAGTGGAAATTAGGGGCTGCCATAGTTATTAAAATGATTCAGCTAGGCTTGAAATGCAAGGAAATTGAATAAAAATCATTTTATGAGTATTGGGGAAAAAGTGAAAATATGTGAAAGTTTAGGGGTCAAAATGCAAATTTGTAAAAATATGATATTTAGACCCACATGAATAATGTGACTAATTAGTAGGATAAATGTGATATTATAGATCAAGGAAAACAAGATTCAGGTTTAGAACGAGGTTGAACAAGGTTAAGCACAAACTCGAAATAAATAGTCATACTTGAAACCAAGGTAAGTTCATATGTCAATGATAATGCAATGATATTATTGTTCGTACTTGAACTTAAATTGATGTGTTAACATTGTGTGATGGATATTTATTTAGTTGATATAAAGATTATATATTGTAACAAATGCCTAAATAAAATTGTATGTAATACCATGTTTATTTCATGGACTAATGTCTAAATAAACATGGAAATGTATTGAATTGGATGTACATTGCATGATCAGCTATGCATAATGAGATACTTGATGAAAAGAGAAAAATCCTAGTTGAATAAAAAGGGAAATCCGATGGATAAACCATGGCTTACATGACTTGAGATCCTGCATGTGTTGCAGAAAAGGATTTAGCCCGTACGAGTAATCCGTTGATCTCAAATATAGAAAAGGATCTAGCCCATACGGGTGTTCTTTGAGTGATCGAGCCTCCCGAAGATTATGTGTACATTAAGGATTTAGCCCGGACGGGTAATCCGATTAGGATCTGAATTTAGCCTGGACTGGTAATTCAGATCCGATCTCATTTGAGTATATGTTATTGTAGGGGATTTAGCCTGGACTGGTAATCCCGAAAATACTCTATAAGTTTATATTATAGGGGATTTAGCCTGGACTGGTAATCCCACCTAAGATGTGAGGTTCGCAGGAGTACGTACTTGAGATGATCACTTGTATGACTTGATAGTAAATGGATTATTCATTGAAATTTCTGAGAAATTAAACGGGTATTATAATGAATAACGTGATGAAAGTCCCGAGATAGGCGTGATGATAAAGGTAAAGTTAATCGATATGCTATGGATATGTACAGGTACATACATTATACTCATAAGTGATGCCTTATTCAAATGTGATAAATGATGAGTAAGCGAATTCATGCATACGTATGTGTATACATGATGAACAAGTGAAAAGATTTGAAAGACGATGAATTGCGTTGCAATATCATGTTAACTTACATTGTGTAATTGAATATGAGATTTATGCAATAATAAGTCCATGATCAATGTGACAAAGAAATTATGATAGCTATTGTGATTTTGCACCGAAACAGTGTTGAACAGTAGCAGTAGGCCGAGTTTGAAAAATCACCATAAATGGTGGAAGTTGAATTAGAAGCTGAATAATATATAAAATTAAAGCTTAATGAGCCTAGTTTCACATAAAGGAAACAATGTAAGCAAAAGAATTTTGTATTATGAGATATTTTAATTCTTGTAAGACAGAGTCGGAGTGATTCCAGACTCCCCTATCTTAAATTTGGAAAATCACTAGAAATTTTACAAAAATAATTACGAGTTAAAATTCATATGAATGAAATAATTAATGAGTCTATTTTCAATAGGAACATTAACTGAGTCTCATACTACGAGTTATCTATTTTTGAGTAGATAGAGGTTGAATCTGTTGGACAGCAAAATAGGGGAGAGTTTAAAGAATAAATTGTACTTATTGGATAGACCAAAAATTCTGAAATTTTATGGTAATAACATATATGAGTCTAGTTTCAGGGAAAATTAATGCATCTTAATTTAGAGTCCTGTAGCTCAAGATATAATGCTTATTATTTTCATATGGACTTAATAAGCGTAAAGCTTACTCCCCTTTTATTTCTTCTAATGTCTTCAGGTCGGCTCGGGGTTGGAGATCATCAGAGGCAACCTCACACTATCAAGCTACCTTCTTTGGAGTATTGTTGAAACTTAATTTCTTCAAGTGAGTGGAATGTAGAGGGACTTAATTATTGATATGTGTTTTTATGTTTTGGCTAAGATGTTGGCTTATATAAATTCATTGTATATAGCCATGAGATGTGGCTTATAATGATTTTGGCTTGTAAGCCTATTTGTCCATGTTATGTGTTAATGTCTTGTGTTGTGGTTATGTGATTATGCTTGTTTACTATATATGAGAAGTATATGGTACATGTACATGATGAATGCCCCAGGACCATTCGAGATGGTCGTGGCCATAAAGTGAATGTGTGGCATGGTAGTAAGATGATAATGATTGAACATGGATAATTGTTGAATGTGTAGAGATTAAGTGTTGGGGTAATAAATACATGTATGAAAACATGCAAATTATTTAATTGAATTTCACCAAAGGTTGATTAAGCATTAAATTGATGTTATAATTTGTGCCTATGATGTGTAAAAGTGTGGGGGAAAAATAAGGTCAACATAAGGCTTGGAAAATAGCCTAAGTGTTAGCTACATGGGCAGAGACACGATCGTGTGTCTCAACCGTGTGGAGGACACAGCCTAGTACATGGGCGTGTGGCCTAGCCTTGTGGTATACATTATTTTGTTGATGTCATAAACCAAGAGTTACACGGGCTGAGGACACAGGCGTGTCCCAAGCCACACGGGCATGTGCGACCACACGGCCTCACCCACACGAGCGTGTGACTCTCCAAAGCAAGAAAATTTATTAAGTTGCCCAAATTTTATCGAATGTTTTCAGTTTTGTCCTGAACTGCCCCGATGTATGTTTTAGGCCTCGAAGGCATGTATAAGGGACGATATGCATGTGTTTGAAAAGTTTTAATTTTGGGTGAATTTGGTGACCCGATTTTGTATGTTCGTGAATGTTTAAGTCTGATAACGCCTCGAACCCTATCTCGGAGTTGGATACGAGTGAGGGGTGTTATAGTAAGACATGTCTGGGACATGCATCAGCTACGAGATTTGTCAATGTAAGATCATGTCTGGGACATGGCATCGGCACTAATATACTAGAACTTGTGTAAGACCATGTCTGGGGCATGGCATCGATGTCTGACCCCATATTTGAGGCTAAATGAGTATCTGATAATGTTTCATATGGTTCAATAGTGAAAGTATGATTTAAAGTTAATAATAGAGTATAACTGTGATTTGAGTGGTACAGGTACCTATATGGTATGTATGAAATGTGAGCTCATTATATGCTATATGAGGTGTAATGAATATTGATGAGTAAGTTTGCTTTTGCCACTTGTGTATTATGTTACTTGTTGTTGAATGGTAAAGATATGTTGTATATTTATTTATGTGCAACTTACTAAACTTTATGCTTACTCCCTCTCCTTTCCTTTTTCTTATAATGTCGCCATTCTAGCTCAGGGATCAACGGAATTCAGAGATATCGATAACACTATCAATCGAAGCATTCAGTATAGTTTGATTTATATTTTTGAATATGGCATGTATAGGGAACTGGACTTATATTTTGTGTTAATATTAACTTGGCCAAATGTGTTGGCTTGGGATAAATCCCTCATTTTGTATTAAGCCTCAAATGATGGCTAATGTTCATTTTGATTTGTATGGAATGAAGTTATTTTCATGGTTGAGTAAAATGCGTAAATGGAATGTTGTCTATTGTGGATGATTTGGTTACTCGAGATAGTCTTATATTGGATTTGGTGGTTATTATGTAGGTTGTGTAAGTAAGGGTGGCAAAGAGGCTTGGTAAATAGCCTTATATTGTCCGCACAGGTAGACACACGGGCATGTGTCTAGGCCGTGTGTGACATACGGCCAATCCCATGGGCGTGTTGTCCAGCCGTATGTCCCCTGCACGTAAAAATTTCAAGTCAGTATGCATGATAGGAAACAAACGGGCAAAGACACAACTGTGTGGGGAACACGGCCTAGCAAACGGGCGTGTACCTTGACCGTGTGATATTTTGGGTTTGATGATGTTAGAAACAGAATGTCCATGTTTTTGACCATGGGCTAGGACACAGGCGTGCCATGGCCATGTGAAGGATAAGGACGTGTGCCAGGCCGTGTGAAAACCCCTGTAGGTGTGCATTTAGAATTAATTCCACACGGGTGAAGGACACGAGCATGTCCTTGTTTTGCTTAGGCCGTGTGAGACACTTGGGCCATCAGCACATCCAGGTCGAAATGGTCACATGGGCGTGTTACCCTTCCATGCCCCTGTGTCAAGTGTCAATTTTTTATAGTTGGCTTAAGGGCCCGGGTTGATCCCGAATAGTTTCCTGTGATCGATTTAGGGATCGTAGGCCTATGAAAATAAGCTTAAAGTAGAAATTGAAAAAGTTTTAAATTGAGCGGAGTTTTGGTGACTCGAAAATGTTTGTTAGTATGAGTTTAAGGTTAGGTAATACCTCGTATTCTGTCTCGACGAAGGGTTCGGGCATGGGGTGTTACATTTCAAAACATTCAAAACCACACCAAATGAAATAAAAAATCAAAACCCAATGAAATGTGTGAAAATATCCTATAGAAAAGTACGAATCTTAAACCAAAATCCTTACCACACACGGTCAAAGAAGATCAAAAATAAACAAAAGACAAAAATTATTAAGGATTATACGGGGAACTACTACTGCATTAGAGTGCAAAGCATGGACCAAAATAAACTTAGTAGGAAAGAGTATTCAAACTTATTGTACTCTACAAAAATGATTACTATATTCATATATACATTTTGATAGAACTATATATTTAATCTTCTTTAACTTGTTTACTATGTAATTTATTGGACTAATCTGCTTACGTGTAAATAACTTTGAATTGTTTAAATTTCTAGCTAGAGTTATTTATTTAGGCAAATCTTCCTAATGTCGATGCTCCAATCCAATCTTATGTACTAAGCTAGCTCAAGTACATTTTCTTTTCTTTGCGTGTTTATTTCTTCTTTTCAGTTCTGTTTTTATTTTGCTTTTGTTTAGTTTGCTTAAGGATAAGCAAATACTTAAGTGTGAGGGTATTTGACCTGTTGTCAAATGTAGTAGTTAATTCAAGTCAATTCCTCACTTAAGGAGCTTATTTTTAATATTTGGGCTTTAAGATTAAATATTAATAAAACAAGTGTTTATTAACACATTTTATAAGTGTTGTGACCCAATAGGCTGACACGAGCCTTAAGTAGTACTAATATATTCAATTGAGTGTATAGTACGAAGATATAAAAGACCCAACTAACATGGAAGCAATAGATGAATGAGGCACAAGCTTCCCGAGATGTCAAAGCACAGAACGAACGGTTAAGGCAAATTTTGCATATTTTTTCGCTCCATAGACATGGTTTGGTGTGACACAGGTCAACGTGCTACCCACGTATAAGGAGACTATTTTCGTTAGTGCAATCAAAATTATACGAAGACCTAAGACATGCTGAAGACCTAATTTGGGATACCAACACTTCTATAAATAAGACATTAGGGGTTTGATGTAACTAAATCATCTTAGAAGCCTTCAAAAACCCTAGTAGTTTAGAATTAGGGTTAGATTATTTTTCTTTCGGCTTTTCAATAACTAATTTTTTTCCTCTTAGAATCAATTTTGATCCAATAGCTTATTTATATTACCGAAGTATTTTAATTTACTTGTTCTTTAAATTTGATTTATTTTTTATTCCATTCAATCAATTTGCTACTCTATTTCCTAATTGATATTCAATCTACAATTATTCAGATCTTTTTTCCCTCTCAAATCAATCGTGTTCTTTACATGATTTATTCTATTGAGATTAAGATTATGAATAACATGAGTGGCTAAATCCCTTAGGGGAGATTAAAGAGTGGATGAGGATGTGGTTAACGAAAGATTTAGGGTTTTCTCGGGAGGGATTAGTTGGTATGAGTTACGTGGTTTTAAACCCCTAGGTCTGACAACCTTAGGAAGTTATCATAGGCTAGACGAAGTCGGGGGATAAGTCAAACCGAGTAAATCATAATTTATCCTGGTTGAGAAAGTGAGTTTGAAAGATAAACAAGTATCAACCAATCGGTAAGTTAACTAGAGGTTGAGAGGTAATAATTGGTTAATCGGTAGTTAATCCACCCCTAATACCCTAATTCGAAGTTAGTTACAAACCCTAAAGTGAGTTAATCTCCTTTATTAGTTTATTGATTTTTATTGTTTGTTTTTTTTCCTATTTATTTTCATTACTTACTTATTTCTATCTCATCAATCTATTTTATGGTTCATCGTAATATAGAGATTAATACTACTACTTATACTTATTATTATAAAAGAGTTTTCATAATTTATTCCATCCTCCCTTGGGTAAGATCCTCAAAATACTTCCAAGTATTTCGTTGTACTAAACTATATTACAATTTGACTCGTGCACTTACAGACACCGCCGTTCTATTTTATTATATATCTTTGGTGTTATATTTTACTATAAACGAGTTATTGTTTATGACCAATTACGCCAAGGAATTTCACATTAATATTCACATAATTACACTCAATTCTAATATTAATTTCATGAACCCTAAGCTTACTTACTCAGATGAAAGATGAGTATCCATGATACTTACCTTAATGGATGCTTTCCAACACTTAATCAAGCTTCCATGGACACTAATCCATCATCAATTAAGCTTGGGCATCCTCAAATGACCATTTCCTCATTTCCATACAACCAAAAATATAATAATAAAATTAATATAAATTCTTCTAGGCTTTTTTATATAATATCTCAACAAATATCAAGCTAATGGAAGTGTGGGAAGTCGTTTATTAACTTATTGTAGCTTTCTCACTCTAGCTTCAAAATTTCTCACTAAAGCTCTAGAAAACCTAGGTTGAAATTTATGAAATAGATGGAGGAATTGAGCTTAAGAGGTTATCTTCAAGAAGATTTAATCAAAATCTCAAGTTCGATAGTGGAAATTTGGAGAGAAATTGAAGAAATAAGCAAGAAAATGGAAGAGAAAAGAATGGCGACCATGGGGACTGCTGACCAGCTAAAGAAGAAGAGAAACTCAGCTGATCTTTCCCCAATTAAAAAGACCCCCAAATGAGCCCAAGGCCTAAACCCAACCTTTCTAAAACTAATTTTGTCAAAATGTGGCCCAATTCTTTAATACGAGGTTTCAATTATTTGAAATAATTTTGGATATTCAATATTATATTTAAATTTTATTTCCATCATAATATTCTTTGAAATTGACCAAATTACCCATTTATGAAAAAATTACCATTTTGCCCCTTTTAGCGATTCTTCTCAAATTTCTATACTTAAACCAATTTAAGTTTATAATTTAGCATAAACTTTTATTATAACTACATGAGCAATGAATATCACACTTTGGCTATTTTCTTGATAAAAATGAGAAAATTACAATATAGTCTCTATACTATTTAATTTTTCCAATTTAATCCCCAAAGTGATTTCCATCCCACCACATCACATTCCAATTAATTTAATGTAAAAAATTCCATCCTAATATATATTTTCTATATTTGGACATTTTGTAGATTAGTCCTTAAACTTTCCAAAATTTACGATTTATTCCCTTTTGTCACATTTTTACTTTTCAGTTTATTTCATATGTTCTCATCACCAATATCAAATTCCTTTCATAAAATATCTTATCCAAGTCATTCCATGAATTCTCATAATTTTTTCGAAATTCAAGCACATAATTATGACACGTGTCATTTCAAAATTTTCGGGGCCTTAAAACTCTCTTTCATTAAGAAAATTTTATCTTTAAAATTTTCTCTTAAATATCGATGTGTACCAGTCGCATAACTATGGTCATTTTTAGAATTCCATGTACCTTACAAAAAAATTCAACTCTTATTCTCTTTATTCCACTTATCCATACATAAATTCTCATATCAATTTGCATTAACAAAAGTCCATCATATTGAACAAAATAGGAAGTAGTTCACCATGGTCCTGTTCTACTATGGCTTATATAAAATTTCAAAGTTCCCTACCAGATGTGTAGTGTTTGGCCTCTCATTCATTAACAATATTTCATGGTTAGATGAATAGTAAGTGATTCACTACACTTCATCATCAATTTCTCCATTTCAGTATTGAGTAATCAGTTTTGGGTTTTCGATTGCCAAGCTAAAAGCATACAACTTTATTCCATTTTAGTCACGATACTATAGTAGAATGATTTTGTAACTAAATGAGTTTATAATTAATAGGAAAAAAATTGGAACTTAATTATAAATCATTTGGGCCCTAATTACATATGTCCAATCGATCCCTTTGGTAGCTCGTTGAAACCAGAAACTAATTGCATATAGAATCAAAGGGACAGGAATGGATAGAAATGATAAAGTTAGAGAAATAGGTTACATTCAGAAATGAATGGGTTTCTCACTAAGTATGGATGTAACACCATTGATTCGACTCGATCTTTCAGATCTAAATCTCTAGTGTTACACCTTATACAGATGTAACTTGAAACTTTTCTTCCTTATTCATTGATGTAAACATCTATCTTTGTATGAAAAAATTTCTTATAGAGTACATTGTATGGCTACATTTACATTTCACCTATGTACAACTACGATATATGGCTACTACAGAGTTGTAAAAATACAATGTGTGGTTATTGTTTTGACTTAATAACATTTTAGACTTTCCTACTTATCTTTCTAAGTCTACTGTGTACATCATGAAGTTTTACTTATTTATTTAGTCGAAGATTTTAGCTATAAACAAAATGAATGTCAACTTAAATTATTTATGCATAGACTTTGACATGCCACATGTTTTCCTTTGAATACGTAAACTGCCTAATGCATCGTTTCCTTGGCATAGCCCTGGCATTGTCTCTCGGTGCATATTCTTTTATAGAATTAAAAACAAAAACAACTTTAGTAAGTTCGTAAGAACTTAGTAAGATAAACCTTGGAATACCTTTTTCATTCATTCTACATTTCATATGTTGTTTAGCACATCCTTGGAGTTTCTTGACCCTTTTACCTTCTTTGGCGAGTACAATACTGAGGCTACCATCTTTCTTTCTACAAAACCATTTTCCTTCTCTTGTGCATACTATACTTAAAATCTATTTACCTTTTCTATCATTTCTTAAATCTTATCTTTACATAATCCTTAGCCTCTTCACTTACCTTATTATCAGTCTTAATAACGTATTCCATACTCACTAGTATTAACATTATTTTTGCGCAGGGTAGACTACGTCCAATACTTATCTTAGAATTTTGTCATATCTTTCTTACTTTAGTGCACTCTCTATTCTTAGTTTTAACTCATATCTTTGCTTGCCACATGCTTGGCACACACCAGCCTTTCTATTCATCTCCTGTAACTATAAAGGGTTTGCCATTCATTTTATGTGTCATCGAAGTTTTTGGGCGAATCCTTCCTAACCAGTCACACTTCTTGATCACTATGTGCCAATTAATTAATTTAACAAATAATATTTATTTTGAGAAATAGAATTAGATGTATTTGGTTGGATTAAATTGTAAAGTGTTAGGTTAAAAATCCAGGAAGCATGTATAGTTGAACCCAATATAAAACAGGGCCAAAACCCTTCATAATGTGTATGAGGGGTGACAACCCTAGTATAATTAACTTGGGTTAGCCGCTCCTCCCTCCTAGTAGAACTAGGAGACTTGTTTTTTTCTATAAAATAAGTATTATTTGTATTGTATTAATTCAGCCATGATTTTTCAATCTCTCCATCTAAATAGATGGCATTGGTAGAGGTAAAAACAACACACAACTTTGACATATTTTTATTCTGCCCGAAAATATTTATAATTTTTTTCTATGTAAAAATTCAATTTTCTCGAAATAACAATTCTATTGGTTTCTATAGAGAGAGAGTTAATGTAACACCTCTCACCCCTATTCAATGCCGGAATAGGATTATGGAGTGTTACCAGTCTTACAACACATTTATACATACTTTTATCATTCATTTATCCATTTCATATAATCACCATTCAATCTCAAACAATTTGTCCCTAATACATGCCTATGAGGCCCTAAACATGCTTCGGGAGTGGTTCGAGACTAAACCAATAACTTAAGAAACTTTCACGAACTTTGAAATTTTTCTCAAAACAGGGGACACAAGCCAGTGTGGCCAGGTCGTATGTCTCACACGACCACCAGACATGCCCATGTCACAGGCCGTGTGGACATTCGAAATGGGAGCACATGGCCATGTCTCAGCTCGTGTCCAACCCCATGTAACTCTCTGACTTGGGTCACATGGCCAACACACAAGCCCGTGTGCCCTAAAAATGGCCACACACACCCATATACCAGGCCGTGTGCTAAACCGTGCCAAACTTGTAGGGTATACTGACTTATGCCACACGACCAAGTCATATGCCCGTGTGTGAGGCCTGTGGAGCATATGACTTAATTTCAAATCAACACCAGGGGACACACAGCTAACTACTTGACTGTGTGTCACACACGGCTGAGATACACATGTCTCTGCCCGTGTGGACAAAAATAGGCTATTTACCAAGCCATTTTTCCACCCAATCTTATGTTCACCTACACCAAACTCAATAACAACAAAAGATTACATTTATGAGTATCTAAATCAACTCCAAATAAGCATATTTATCAATTAACACATAAACAAAGCAATATAAACAAACAACCAAACCAACCAAATTAAACCAATTTCTATGGCTATATGTACAACCAAATCACAAACCACACATCAAATTCCATTTGCACATATATATATACATCCAAAACAACCAAAATGAGCCAACTCTCATGGCTATGCACAAAACCAAATATTTAACATTTACAAGACATTTCACATGACCAAATCCATTACTAATACATAACCAAAATGACCAAAGTCCCTATACATTTCATATACTCGAAACTTAAGTTCAAAAGTACCAATTTGATAATTGGATAGTGTGATGTGATCTTTGATGATCCTAGAGTCTGAGCTAGCTTTGAAAACTATAAAAACACAAAGAAATACACAAAGTAAGCTTTATAACTTAGTAAGCTCGTATGACATAAATTTGATATAATCATAAACACATAATTCAACCATTGATCATAAATATAAGAATTTACATCAACTAACAAACCTTTCAATAACTCATTCACAAAAATATACTTTCTTCACCATTTCTTCGATTCAAAGTTAATATGGTTTATGCACATACCTGTACCATCTCGTACTAATCTCATACACATTCTCGTCTTTCATTTACCCGTTGAACCATTCAGAATAGAAGTCAGATACTCAAAGGTCTCACATGATAAGTACCTATACCATGGCTCGTAGCCAAATCAAGATAACTTATCTTCGAAGTACTAATATCATGGCCCGAAGCCAAATCAACTGATATGCATGGCCCAAAGTGAAATCGGTATAGCTCGCACCTGAAGTGCTATATCATGGCCTGAAGCCAACTCAATGAATCCCCTAATGACATGTCACTAGCCTCGTAAACTATTCTAAAGGTTCAACTGGGATTTTGAATGTCGAATCGTCATCGAATCACTATCATTTTTGAAACCAAGCTTGAAAAGTTGAAAACCCTAGCTATGGAGAGCATGAAATTTTCAGCTAGCACTTGGAGAAGATGGATAAGATTTTCACTTCATTTTCCCTTTTTTATTCTTTTATTTACCAAATGACAAAAATGCCTTTAAGGTCTTTATTTCAAATTTTTCCTATTCATGCCCATTTTTGTCCAAAATTTTAGAACTTGGTCAAATTACTATTTAAGGACCTCTAATTAATAATCTAATGCAATTTCATGCTTGAAGCTTCTTGAACACAAGTTTTCCAACTTATTCAATTTAGTCCCTAAGGTCAAATTGGGTACTTTAGGCATAGAATTTCTTCATGAAAATTTCACACAAACATGCAATCATATCATGAACCATCACACAATAGTAAAATAATTATTTCTATTTCTAATTTGTGGTCTTGAAACCACTGTTCTGACTAGACCTAATTCGAGAAGTTACAACTCTCCCTCCTTTAGGGATTTTTGTCCTCGAAAATCTTATCGGTAAAAAGGTTTGGGTATTGTTTCCTTATGGCCTCCTCGGGCTCCTATGTAGCCTCTTCAACCCCATGTCTTTTCCATAACACTTTCACCAAGGCAATGTTTTTGTTTCTCAACTGTTTGACTTCTCGAGCCAAAATCTTAACTGGTTCCTCACCATAAGTCATATCCGGTCGAATCTCAACTTATGTTGGTGAAATCACATGTCAAGCATCTGATCTATAATGGTGCAACATAGATACATGGAACACATCATGAATTTTTTCCAACTCAGATGGTAAAGCCAACCGATAGGCAGCTAGCCCTATTCTCTTAGTGATCTCATACGACCCTATAAAACGAGGACTTAATTTGCCCTTCTTACCAAATCTCAAAACCTTTTCCCACAGAGACACTTTCAAAAATACCTTATCACCGACTTGATACTCAATTTCTTTCCATTTTAAATCCGCGTAGGAGTTCTGTCTATCCGAAGCAGCTTTCAGACAATCACGAATTACCTTTACCTTTTATTCGATTTCTTTGACCAGATCAACTCTGGGAATATGATTTTCTCTAAGCTCGATCCAATACAACGACGTTCGACACTTACTCTTAGGGATTTCAATTACGGTCACGGTCGCGTTTTCAGTCGCATTGCATTTATCGCAGTTGTGGACATAACGGATGCTATTGCAGTCACTGCGGGTATCGCGGTCGTGAATTTTTTTAAAATTCCCACAACTTATTGTAAATCATAATAATTATAATTATAATTATAAAAAGTCACTTTTAATGATTTTTAGAGTGTTTTCTAACACTTATGAACTTTTATTAATATGATATGAGAACACAACTTTTATAATCATTAATTATTATTATATTTATTTACAAATTTTCTAAGAATGTTATATTAACTAATAAAAGGTAAAAAGAGAGGAAATATTAAACATTTATCATATTTAATAAGTTTGAAAGTTTTTATAGATAAAATAATTGAAAATTCATGCACGAGAGATGTCTTCAATATTTCTTGACAGTTTTGAAGATGGTGAAGATATAAACATTCTATGCTGCAAAAGGAAAAAAGGAATAGATAAATGCATAGATTCTCATTAATTATTCCTATTTCCTACCACTTATTCTCACTCTCATTCTACTTTCATATATAGGTTAACATGCTTCGATTCTTAATTATCTTTTCATAAAATATACTCCATTCATTTATCTAAAGATATATTTTAAATGTTTTAATATCATCAAAATTAAGAACATTAACAAAAGTTTTCTTTAAAAAAAACATACCTTATAAATAATGGTAGTGGTGCAATTTAGTTTTCACCAATTAGTGGAATGACGAGGAAGATCAAATCCTTCACCTTCACTTTGAGAGTGTTCTTGACTTGATTCTCTTGGCCTTTGTCCAAAAATATATCCAAAAAAAATAACGTTTTCACCTTGGTTTTCATATAATTGATATGGAGCATATATTTGAGGAGAAGGATACATGAGAGGTGGAGGTGGGTGATACATTGGTGGTGGAGGATGCATTTGAGGCTGGTATGGCACACCATAATTAGGAAATGGTGGATAATAACCATATAGTTCTAGATAACCATGTGAAGGTTGAAAATATGAAGGTTGTTCTAGTGGATAAAAACCTTGAGTGCTAGTAGATGAATCACTGTACCCAAGGTTACTAGAACTCGATCTCCTACTAGATGAAGAGCCTATAAAAGTATGATTCTTGCCTTTTCCTTTTGATGGAGCTCTAGGTTCACTTCTATCTCTCCTAGGTTCAGGAAACATATTTCCATCAAACTCTGATCTATCACAGAAATGTCCACTAGTGGTACCAACCCCATATTCTCCTCCATACTGACTAGAAGACCTAATTTCACCTCTATCACCACTATATCCATCATCCTTATCAATTGGACTTAAACCACCACTATCGGGTCCATCGCCACTCTGACTTGGCATTGAACTAGAACTTGAATGAGGCAATTTTTTTTGTTGAGATTGATCAACATCCATTTCATCATCAGAGGTATCCACAAGCAACACATCGGCATTTTCACCATCTAATAATGGATTCTCTTTCTCACAAAGCCATCCTGATAGTGGATCAACATCTTCAAAGATATGATCAAAGCTGATAGGATTAAAACTAGTGTTTATATCATCAGTGCTCATTCTTTTTTGATGCCTTATCTGAAGCCTCATATTATAATAGGTAAACCCTAGTTTCTCAAGTTTTTTATACTTTAACCTATTTCTTGCCTTGGTGTGAATATAACTAAATATGCTCCAATTTCGTTCGTAATTTGATGCTGAAGTTGTTTGACTAATTTTTGTAATTCAGGAACACATGTGCCGTATATTATCCACCACTCAGCTACATAATATTATTTAAATTTCAAAATAACTTCAAAATGTACTATATAATTAAATAATATAATATAAGTTAAATAATTTAATTAATTGTTTACCCAAATTCATTTGTTTCCAAGCTCTTTGCGGTTGTGGAGGATCGAATCTCTCATGTTTATCTCTAAATAGTAACAACTGCATAAATAAAAGATAGAGTAAAATTTTTTTTTAAAAAATTCTATTTCAAATTATGTAACTAAGTTACAAATAATAGTACTTGAATCTAACCTGATTAACCATTCTGACTTGAGTATCAAGAGAAGGTTCTAATCTTTCAATTACTGATCGTGTACCTTCTAATGTTTCTATTAGTACATTCACAGAATGCTCCACCCCAAATTGAAATTGAGGATTAAGAAAATAACCTAAGTATAATTTATAAGAATATCATCAAATAATAATAATCTAAAGCTTAAAATAATAAATATAAAAATATTTCTTAATTATATGAAACATTTTATCTTACCGGTGGATGCAAGTTGGAATGCATAAAATTCCATCTATTGTCAATAATCTTTTTGTACTCAGTAAAATATCGAAAAGCTTGTTGAATTGCTCTTTAGCTTTATCAACAGCCTCATAAATAAAGCCCATTGTTGGTTTTTCTTCGCTATTCACAAGTCTCAATACTTTTACTAGGGGCTTATAAACTTTTATGAGATCATTGGCTTTTTTCCAAAAATCTTTTCCCAAAATAATTTTTTTAGCTTCATGAGCAGGCCCTGACTTTTGTTGTCCCCATTTTGATTCTTTATATTCCTATATATTCATAAGAAAAATTTTAAAATAATATAATTTAAATTATTTGGAACTAATAAAATCATTAAAGGTTGCTATATTTAAGTAATTATATTAACTAATTATAAAATACTAACCTTTGAATTAAACATTTCTCTCAGACCTTGCTTTTGTCTTGTTATCTTTTCAAGTTGAATGAAATGAGTTGCAAATCGAGTAAGAGCGGGTCGAAGTATTTGTTTCCCTTGTGTATACTTCTTCATCAAATCAACAGTCCAAGTGTGATTGTATATAAAGCAAGTCACTTTCTTTGCCTCATCTAACACTTTTGCTACACTGGGCCTTTTCCCAATATCTTTAAGGCATAAACTTAAACAGTGAGCTACACATGAGGTCCAATATAGATGTTTTCTTTTCAACATTAATTTTTTTTTCCAGTAGCTTTCATTGCTGCCTCATTATCAATCACTATCTGCACAATGTAATTTTCTCTAATTTCTTCTACAACTGAATTTAACAAACTGTAGTAGAATTCAGCATTTCTACTACGAACATTTGAGACATCTACCAATTTCCAAAAAATGGTTCCTTTACTGCAACAAACAAGGAAATTAATGATGTACATTTGATTCAAACTGTTGGTCCAACCATCACACATTAGAGTTGCACCCAATTCTTTCAAATGAGTCTTTAGTCCATTTACCCAATCATGACCTCGTTGATACTCTGACTCCAAATACACATCTGAAACCTCATTAGGTGTTAGGAGCTTTACACCTTGTCCAAATTCTGTTGACACTTGAATTAAGTTATACAACCATGGAGAGCTTGCTAATTGAAAAGGAAGTCTTTCATATATTAAAAATTTAGAAACCGCTTCACCTATCTTCTTTCGAAAACTCTTTAAAAAAGAGTCACTGACCTTTGGTTGCTTTGAACTTTTGCTTCTAACCAATTCAGGTATAGCTCCCCTTAAGGTAAACTCAGACTTAGTTGGGATAGATGATCCATAAGACGACTGCCCTTCTTCATAAATGTTATCCCAACCATTCGTCTGAATCCTTCCCTTCTATGCCACTCGTGTTGTGATTGGATACTTTCTCGAGTTGCTTGCCTTGTAGCAGAAATCTCATCAATGAATTCCTCGTGTTCATCCTCCTCTTCTCTTAATTGAGATAAGAAATCATCTTTTCTCCTCTTTTTGTCTATTTTCTTTGTGTTGCTTTCTTTCAATATATTCATCATACTTTCTCTAATGATACCTGTTAAAGAAATAAAAATAATTCACACTTTATATTATTATCAATTATATATAACTTTATAGATAAATTTACAATAACTTTTAAAAATAATAATAAAGTATCACATACCAGTAACATTAGGGCATGGTGCAACATTGTCGGTTTTATGAGCAATGTGCTCTTTAAATCGTGTTATTCCTTCTTTCACAACTTTACCACAAAGTTTACATACGATATTTCCTTTTGCATTTGGCACTGGAGTTCTAAAGTGCCAACCTATATCATTACTTGGTGCACCCTCCAATCCTTTAGTCGGAAACTCTTCACGTGGTGGCATGCTTTATTTTTATATTATCAACAATATAATACAAAAAAAAGTAAACATCATTAACATGGAAAATTTAAATTTATTGCACAATCCATACATAATTTATTTATTTTTTAAAAAACAACAGTACACCATAACCCATTATTACTTGGTTCCAAAGTTTTTGGTTCTAGAATAATATTTGGAATTATCGTTGAATGGAAGTTCTGCTTGGAGACAATGCCACCATCATTCTAGACTGACCTATCGGATATGGCATCCATACCACCAACCTTTTACTTTCACTGCTTCATGTTTCCTTTCTTTTCTCAATTGCATTTGTTCTTCCTTTCTTTTTTTCTTATGTCGTTTTAAAAGAAAGGAAGCAACCATTTTTTTTTATCCTCAACCCAAGTTATAGTTGATAAAAATTGCAATGTAAAATATGTCATGATTTTATATAATATTGATTCACAAAAAAAAATTGGTTATCATCTATACTCTTTCTATATTTGAAGTTTAATTTTCTTTCTTACTTAAAAAGTTTATCTCTTTATTTTTAGATTTAGATTTATTACAATATTATTTTTATTACATGATTATTAAGGGAGTTGTTTTTACATTACAACAAAATAGATATATAGCAGATAGTAGCGCCACCATTTTTTAGCTTTTGCGACCCATATATTTGATTCAATTTGAATCTACCTTTTTAATAATTTTTTTATTTGTAATAAATTTAAAAATATATTTAAAGTATAAAATCTGAAGAAATTATTATTTTTGGGGTTAAAGAAGAAATTAGTTTTAATATTAAAACAAGTAAACAAATTGAAATTAATGTTTTTACTTTAAATTTAAAAATTAATAGTTAACTAATACTTTTTAATACAATAAGATCAAAATTAATTTTTCTATAATTATATAAATTAAATCAAATTTTAATCTCGTTTTTCAAAATAAATTTTTTATTTTTGAAGTTAACTTTTTTACTTTCTTTTTTTTTTAAATTTTATAGCTTTTTTACTTTCTTTTTTAAAATTTTATTTAAACTCGAATAAGTGAGAATAGTTTTGCCTAAGATATTTCAATAATATGCTTATAATGATCCGTTATTATTATTATCATGTCCATGTTTTATTTCAAAATATTTATTTCAAGTCTTTTGGAAATTAAATACCATGTGATCCAATCAGTATGCAATTTATAACCTACAAAATGAATATGCATTCTTGAATAAGTAAATGGAGCATTATTAAATATTTTTCAATTTTAATTAAAAAATAAAAGAACGGCAAACACACAAAATGTTTAACTCACAAAATATTTTTCAAGCCTTCTGAAATGCCTCTGTTCTACTTCTTCACTTCTTATTTCTTCAAAGTTAAATCCCTAAACAGTAAACACTAAACACACAAAATTTAGAAGAAAAACTGAAGAGTTTTAGAAACTCTATCATCCTCTCCTCTGAAATTCTTGGAATATGTTGCTGGTTGTGCCTTCTCCCTTCATTGGTTCATCCCTAAAGTCTCTAAAAAACATATGCACTGCAGATTCAAGACATGCAAGCAAGAACCAAGACAAAATTTCGGGTAACTTACTTGAAAGTTATCAATCTCTGAATGTGCAAGTGATCAGGGCAGGGTTTACTTTTCGGATTCAATTCCTCGGCGCTTTCATCTGTTGCTGTGTTGTTCACTTGTTTGCTGAAATATGAGATTGAGAAATTTAAATCCCTATGTTATTTTCTATCACTCTGAATGCTACTGTGTTGTTTGCTTTTCAGATTCAACTTCTTTTTACTTTTTTTTTATTGAAAACTCTGATTTTGCAGGTAGGGGAATATATTCCCTTTTGGCTTTTGTTTTATTTTCTTTGTGTTTCTGTTGATAGATGAAATTTTTTTTATTTACTATAACGGAAAATAACGGGAATAGCGACCCGTTATTACTGTAATTGATCGTTACCCGTTAAATTGAGGCCGCGATCCGCCGCTATCGGTGCGACTCCGCTTCACACCACTATTTTCAGCAATAGCGGTTTCGGACGGCGCCTCTATGTAACACCCCAAACCCGGCCCAAACGTTACAGCTAGATCTGACGTGTCACATGGACTTACGACTTAGTATGCATTCGCTGGTTTAAATGATTGGGGTGGTCTTTGTAAAAACAACGGTTGAATGAAAAGCCGATTTATCAATCTTTAGGCTATCCATTTGTTGTGCTTGTTGAGTCTTGAAAACGTTCATTAAATTTGAAAACCCGCGCAGCCTAACACTAGCAATTTAATGATAGTATAAATATAATCAAAAAATAAAACCATAGCGGAAAAAAGAAATTTAAATAGCGGCCTTATTACAACTTAAAACCCAAAATTAAATCGAATATAAAAATAATAAAATAAACTAACTTAGAAAAACCAACTTTGCGAGATGATGTGGCCACTCGAATCCCTCACGGCTCCAAGCCCACTATGGTTGGGGATTTCCTCTGAGATGAAAATAAAGGGTGAGTTCGGTAAACTCAGTATGTAACATAACCCAACCATAGCCCAAAACAGATCAAACCTCAGAGTCTGACTTATTTGGGCCTTGGCCCAGTACAGAAATAAAAATGAAAGCCATAGGCCCATAGCAGATACAGAACAAATATATCATGAATGCAGAAATCCCAACCTAGAGCCATCCATATCACCCCCGTACCAGCCTTACACCATGTGGGGAGACTACTCGACCCGCCTAACCGCTACACACCACAGAAATTGCAGCGACGCTGCCAGATATTGTGACGAAGTCACCAGAACAGATATATGTGGCGAGGCCACCAGATTGCAACGAGGCTGCCAGAACGCTACCTCCATCAATATAAACCCATGTCCCATGCAACAGAAATAACATGTCATGGCATACGTATACAGAAACAGAACATCATGCTTTTCAGAAAAAAATATCCCTAGGGGTACAATTGTAATTTTGCATGCATAAGGGTATTTCAGTAATTATTACCTATTACTAAGGTTTCATGCTCATTCTAACGTTTACCAAGTAATCGGAAGTACTTACCTCGTCTTTTTACCAAAGTGGGCCCGTTGGCCCATTGGCCCGTTTTTGGCCCATTAAGCCCAAAAATATCGTTATGCACGAAAATACACACTCTGCACTCTAATCATCCAAATGCACCATATTCATTAACAACTGTCTCACGAGCGCTCGCACGCTTGCGAGTTCACAAAATACCAATGTGTCCGTATTTTGGCTTTTACCGATTCAGTCTAAGGGAGGGTGTCGTTTACACACCTGGTTGATGACGATTGATGACAATATCTCCCACGCAATAATCCTACAATCGATCACTAACACATTAGACATACGAATTAACGATAACTAACATAAATCCACGTCAACTAACCCAATCATCACACAAGTTAGTCATTTACGCACGAGGGGCAAAATAGTCATTTTACCCTCCAGGGGTAAATCGGTAGTCATACCCTACAGGGGTATTTTAGTAATTCTACAACTTATCCACTTGGGCCTACGGACCCATTAGGACCACATGGCCCATTTCACCCATCATGCCCAAAATAGCAAATCCCTCTTGCTAGAGTAATGAGAAATACACACTGTTAGGAGGCTGCAGTTAATCCGCGCTCCAAACACTCTTAGCTGACGCCCAACCCAAACGAGCACGTCACAAAGCGAAAAGGATCAGCCAAGAAGGGTATGCCTACTCTCCTCATGGTTTGCTCTATTTAAAGCTAGCTCTCCATCTACTGTTATGTTAGCTTCCCGATGTGGGATCCCTCCATCACCAGAGTTTAAAACCAGCACCAACTCTTGCCGTCCCAACATAGCAAAATAATCAACCTTTGCGTGCTAAGGGATTCGAACCAAAGTCCTCTCACATGCCAACTCACGCCACCACTACTAGGCCATCAACTCATTTGTGTTATAAATCCAACACATTAAACTTTAAAGCGCACCTACTTGCTTCCAGATTTATTGAAAAGAAATCAAAATATATTGAAAAACCAAAATATATTGCAAGAGCCAAGACTGGAACCTTGGACCCCTTGCTTCCTCTATGGCGTCACTTCCTTGTCCCCTAATTGGCGCCACCTTGCCACTACACCACACTCCTTTTTGTGTCATCTTTTACCCCTTGAGTCTTAAAAGCCCAAACGCCAATTGCATCACCTGTTCATAAAATTAAAATTCCAAAGACTCCCACGGATTTAACTTAAGTTTGGGCCTTCCAAAGGCTCACTAACTACTAAAATAAATATTTTAACCAACCAGAACACACACAAATTTTAAAAATCACAGGAACACAGAAAACCCAAAAATTGGGGCGTTACAACTCTACCCTCCTTAAAGAAATCTCATCCTTGAAATTTTACCTGAATCAAACAGATGAGGATATTGTTGACGTATTGCCACTTTTGGCTCCCAAGTAGCTTCCTCTCTGCCATGATTACGCCATAGCACCTTTACTAGCGGAACTGATTTCCTCCTCAAAATCTTAACATCTCAATCCAAAATCTGTAATAGCTCTTCCTCAAAAGTCAAGTCTGTTTGGACCTCGATCTCTGCATCCGGCACAACATGAGTAGGGTCAGAACGATACCGCCTTAACATGGAGACGTGAAAGACATCATGAATCCTATCCAATTCTGGAGGTAGCTCCAACTGATAAGCCGCTGGACCGACTCGCTTAAGAATCCGATAATGCCCAATGTACCGCAGACTTAACTTGCCTTTCCTCCCAAACCTTAATATTTTCTTCCAAGGTGAAACCTTCAAGAAGACCATATCACCCACGGAGTACTCAATTTCCTTGCGCTTCAAATCTGCATATGGCTTCTGTCTATCAGATGCTTCCTTCAACCGGTCTCTAATCAACTTGACCTTATCCTCGATTCGCCACCAACTCGGGTCCAAGAACACCGCGTTCACCAAACTTGGTCCAACAACTAGGTGTACGACATATTCGCCCATACAGTGCCTCATAAGGAGCCATTCGAATACTTGCCTGATAACTTTTGTTGTATGCAAACACTGCCAACGGTAAGTAATCTTCCCAACTACCTCGAAAGTCGATAACGCATCCCCTTAACATGTCTTCCAGAATCTGAATAACCCTTTCCGACTGACCATCAGTCTGAGGATGAAAGGCTATACTAAAGTTCAACCGCGTACCCAACGCCTCATGCAACTTTTGCCAAAACCGAGATGTGAATCTAGGATCTCGATCAGAAATAATCGACACTGGCACTCCGTGAAGTCGCACTATTTCGCCACATACAATTGGCTAACCAAGTGAATAATCGATGCGGACGGTATGAAATGAGCAGATTTGGTCAACCTATCCATAATTACCCAAATTGAGTCCTTCTTCGACGGTGTCAAGGGTAACCCACTCACAAAATCCATGGTTACCCTCTCCCACTTCCAAAGTGGTACTTTCACTGGCTGCAGAAGTCTAGAAGGTAATTGATGTTCAGCTTTCACCTGCTGACAAGTCAGACATTTCCCACAACTTCCATTACCTCTCACTTCAATCTAGGCCACCAATACAACTCCTTTAAGTCGCGATACATTTTACTCCCTCCAAGATGCATAGCACACAGACCTCCATGAGCTTCTTTCAGAATTGCTTACCTCAAGTGAGAGTCCTTCAGAATACAAACTCTACCTTAGTAACACAGAACTCCCTCACTGTTCAGTCTGAACTCAGAAGTATCCCCATTCTTAACCTGCCAGAATCGAGAAACCAGAGACTCATCCCTCGACTGTTTTTCCTTAATCTCATCCACCCAGGTCGGCCTAACTTGCAGTTCTGCTAATAGACTACCGTTGTCATACAAACTCAAATGAGCAAACATGGCTCTTAGATCAGATACAGTTCTACGACTTAAGGCATCAGCCACATATTAGCTTTGCCTGGGTGATACTCAATCACGCAGTCATAATCCTTAAGCAACACTATCCATCTCCGCTGCCTAAGGTTCAGCTCCTTCTGAGTCAACAAGTACTTAAGACTCTTATGATCTGTGTATATAATACACCTTTCTCCGTATAGGTAATGTCTCCAAATCTTAAGCGCAAAGATTACCGCTGCCAACTCCAGATCATGAGTAGGATAGTTACCTTCATGTGGTTTAAGCTGTCGCGATGCATAAGCAACCACTTTACCTTCTTGCATCAGCACACAGCCCAACCCTACATGTGATGCATCACTGCATACGGTAAAATCTTTTTCAGACTCATTTGAATCAAGACAGTGCCTCGGTCGAGAACTTTCTTGACTTCTCAAAAGATTCTGTTGTTTCTCGGTCAAACAAAGCGGTACTCCCTTCCTTATAAGCTTTGTCAAAGCGCGCCATCACGAAAATCCTTCCACAAACCTTTTATAGTACCCAGCTAAACCCAAAAACTTCAAATTTCCGACAATCGACCTCGGTGGCTTCCATTCCAGAATCACTTCAATCTTTCGAGGGTCCACCTTGATCCCTTCAGCAGAGACAACATGCCCCAAGAAAGTTACCTCTCTCAACCAGAACTCACACTTCTGAATTTTGCATAAATCTTCTTCTCCTCAAAGACTTGCAAAGACTGTCTGAAGATGCTCATCATGCTTCTCCTCAGTTTCAGAATAAACCAGAATATCATTGATAAAGACGACCACGAATCGATCCAAGTATGGCTGGAACACTCGATTCATCAGATCCATAAATGCCCCAAGTGCGTTCGTCAACCCAAATGGCATAACCAAGAACTCATAGTGACCATATCGAGTTCTAAATGTCGTATTGTGAATATCCACCTTCTTAACCCTCAACTGATGATACCCAGATCGAAGGTCAATCTTGGAAAATACTGAAGCTCCTCGAAGTTGGTCGAATAAATCATCGATTCTCGGCAGTGGGTACTTGTTCTTAATCGTCAGTTTGTTCAACTGCCGATAATCGATGCACATCCGCATTGACCCATCTTTCTTCTTTACGAACAACACTGGTACTCCCCACGGAGACACACTTGGTCTAATGAAGCCTCTATCTAATAACTCTTGAATTTGGGCTTTCAGATCCACCAACTCCTTCGGTGCCATCCTATAAAGTGCAATGGACACTGGTGCCATTCCAGGCAACAAGTCGATTCCAAACTCAACCTCTCGGTTCGAGGGAAAACCCGAAAGCTCCTCTGGAAAAACATCTTGAAAATCCTTGACGGTTCTAACTTTATCTACTATCAGATCCTCAGTTTTCGATTGGCTTACAAATGCCAAATAAGCCTCACATCCCTTTTGAATCCACTTTTCGGCTCTCAATGCCGACACCATATTAGACAAATAATCCCTACGCTCGCCTATCACCAAAACCTCCTCATCCTTTGTGGTTTTTAACATCATTCACTTAGCAGTACAATCCAGAGTAGCTGTATGCTTAACAAGCCAATCCATTCCCAAAATGAGTTCGAATTCTCCGAAAGGTAGCTTCATCAGATCTCCAGAGAAAACTTTTCCTTGAGTTTCTATAGGCACATCTCTATATAGTTTATCTACCCTAACCGAGTGACCCAAAGGACTTAGTACAGATACTCCACTCACGGTCTCCTCAGAGCGCACACCCAGCGACCCAGATATAGCACATGCAACATATGAATGGGTAGATCCAACATCTATCAATGCAGTGTATGGAATACTGGAAATCAGAAATGTACCAATTATGATGTCAGGTGCATCACCCTCCTCTCGGCAACGAGCTGCATACACCAACACCGGCTAACGAGCCTTAGCAAATCCAGCACCCCTGCCAGGCACTCTTCTTATTTGACTGTTTCCATTACCACCTCTGCCTTGCCCATGTCCTCTCGAAAACTGTAGTCCACCCCTCACTGGTTGAGCGACCCTCTGCTCTAAAACTTGAACCTGATCTGGTTCTTGAGGACAATCCTTAACCCTATGCTCTATAGATCCGCATCGGAAACAAGCACCAGAACGTTTCCGACACTCGCCCATATGCATCTTCCCACAATTTCTACAACCCTGCGATCTAACAGCATTCATCGGTACTGCTCGAACTGGCTCCATTACACTTGCTCTCTTAACATTCCTATTCATACCACCTGAAAGTCCTGAATCTCTCCTAAAACGGTTCCGATCTTTCTCACAATTCTGTCTTTCTGTATGCTTCACTTCTTCAGCTATCTTAGCTTTCTCCACTAAAGCAGCAAAGTTACACTCCCTCTACGGAGCAATCAGCACCCTAAGTTCATCTCTCAGACCATCCTCGAAGCGTACGCTGCGCTCATACTCTGTAGCGACAATCCCAGAAGCATACCGGCTCAGTCTCAGAAACTCAGACTCATACTCAGCCATTGACTTACTCCCTTGGACCAGGTTAAGAAATTCTTTCCGGCGAGCGTCCACATAACTAGCCCCAACATACTTTCCTTTGAAGGCATGTCTTAAATGACTCCCAAGTCACTTGTCGTGAGGAGTTCCATCTCTCACTTGTGAGCCACCACCGATAAGCCTCATCCCCGAGTAACGATATGGCTCCCTTCACGCGCCCCCAGAGCGGTCCGGATCATCCATAATCCACTCGTGGCTTCTAACCAATACTCAGCCACATTCGGAGCTACACTAGATACGCCCCTAAATATCTCTGCTCCATTGGCCCGGAGCCGCTCAGAAATAGACCCTCGAATTTCGTTTCCCGTACTTGCCCCAGCAACCCTTTCCAAAACTCAGAGCATTGCTTGGCATAGAGCATCGTCCCCGGCACCTCAATCATGAGACTCTACCTCCGTTGCCGATGGTACCGGTGCATCTGCTACCGGCACATGTCTTGAAGACGAAGATTCAGCCTGAGCATTACCTCGGCCACGTCCATGGCCTCTTCCACGAGCTGCTCGTGTACTCATTTCGTATTATCTGATTAAGAATTTTATTAATCAATTTAATATTTTAGTGTTTATTACAGATGTCTTATGAATAACAGTAATTCAGAGTTTGAGTTTGTTTCCTTTTGCGGTAGCCTAGCTACAGTCTCAGTCTACTTATCAGAGTTTCTATAATTCCAGTGTTACCCTAACTAAAGTACCATGACAAGGTTTTGTACAAGCAGATAACAGATATTTCAGAAACAATCAGAAAGGCTCAGAAAACTTATAGACTTGGGCCGGAGATTCAGTGTGCCACCTTCTAAAAAAACCTAAATTTTGAAAACCGATTTTAATCTTTAAAATCATCTATTTGTAAAGAGAAAATATTGGAAACATTTTTGAAAACAATTTATAATCAAGTTCCAAAAAAATGATTTTCGAAAACCTTTATTCAGTGTTTCTTTACAAACTCCTGTTTTTAGACCCGTTCCACAGTCGAGTTGTTGCAACTTGGCTCTGATACCACTAAATGTAACATCCTAAACCCGGCCTAGACGTTATGTCCAGATCTGATGTGTCACATGGACTTACGACTTAGTATGCATTCGCTGGTTTAAGTGATTGGGGTAGTCTTTGTAAAAACAGCAGTTGAATGAAAAGCCGATTTATCAATCTTTAGGCTATCCATTTGTTGTGCTTGTTGAGTCTTGAAAACATTCATTAATTTTGAAAACCTGCGCAACCTAACACTAGCAGTTTCGTCATAGTATAAATATAATCAGAAAATAAAACCATAGCAGAAAAAAGAAATTTAAATAGCGGCCTTATGTAACGCCCCATACCCGAGACCGTTGCCGAAGTCGAACACGAGGTGTTAACGGACTTAATTCATTTACTTACGCAGTTCATTTTAAAATTTCTAGACAAGCTAGCTAACTGCATCGCAGTCACTTTAAAAATCATATCTCGAGTTCCAAAACTCAAAAACTGATTCCGTAAATTTTTCCTGAAACTAGACTCATATATCCATCTAAAAATATTTTTCTAGAATTTTTGGTCAAGCGAATTAGTACAGTTTATTAGTTAAAGTCTCCCCTGTTTCAGGGTTTGACTACTCTGACCTTCATGCATTACGACTTAGATATCTCCCTGTACAGAGATTAAATACTTATGCCGTTTGTTTCTAGTGAAACTAGACTCAAAAAGGAATCTATAAATATAAATCATGACTTCTAATTATCTCTGGTTAATTTATGGTAAATTTTCAAAGTCAGAATAGGGGATCCAGAAAATGCTCTGGCCCTGTTTCACGAAAACTTAAACATCTCATAAAATACGGCTCATATGGTCGTTTCGTTTCTTTTATATGAAAATAGACTCATCAAGATTCGATTACATAATTTATTCACTATTTAATTCCATTCCTACTATTTTTAGTGATTTTTCCAACTTACGTCACTGCTGCTGTCAGCATCTATTTTAGGGTAAATTTTACCTATTTCATAATTTTCCATGAATCAAATAGTAAATTGACATACATTATTATCAAGGGTAATCCCGATTAGCCATGACGTACGTAGCACCAATAGGACCATGATTGACCATTCCAATGGCTAGTCATTACCAAACATTTCCACGCCACTTAATAACCATATCACAAGACTATAATGTTATACTTCGAAATATACGAGCCATTTTCGCATGGCTATACAAATACACATTACCAAAGGGTACTTAATTAACAACAAGGGTCAGCCCTATACATGCCATTTTCAAAATTGAACTAAAAGAGTACCAAAAGTGGCTTAGATAGTGTGGATGACTTGACTTTGACACTCCGAGTCCGATGGTGACGAACAAAATCTATAAAACAGAGAATCAAAGTAATGAGTAAGCATTTTAATGCTTAGTAAGTTCAAGTAATGAAATTATTCACGACTAAGGTATAACGTTCATATGACTACATGAATAATTGCATATATGCATGTTCTCAAATCATACTTACTTCATGCTTCAACCATTATATTCATACAAAGGAATCAAACCTAACTAGAGGTGGAAGTTCGTTAATCAATTGAGCGAATACTATTTAAAAGGAATCAACCTTTCCGATGCATATCTGAAACATACCTTATCGTTTGGATTTTATGTGCGTATTAATTGAAATTATTACAGCAAGATCGCTCACTTCCAAACCCAAGTACCTTGGGATATAGCGGATATAGCAACTTCGCACAAATGCCTTGGGACTTAGCGGATATAGTCAATAGTACAAATGCCTTGGGACTTAGCCCGGATATAGTCAATAGCACAAATGCCTTCGGGACTTAGCCCGGATATAGTCACTAGCACAATGCCTTCGGGACTTAGCCCGGATATAGTCACTAGCACAATGCCTTCGGGACTTAGCCTGGATGTCATCCGAATAATCATGCACATATATCAATAAATCATGACACATCCATATTTCATTTTCATTACTAAAGCTCAAACACAAGACACTTATCAAACCTTAACAATTTTGGCTCGATAGCCACATACAAGGAACATGATTTTGATTGGCTTTATAACATGATCTCTATACACATTCGGCTACCCGTCATAGGTATAAACTAATTACCTCAATATATCATTCAAGTAAAGTCATTATATCTCCGTTTATTCGTTATGCTTATATGTCATGACTTAATCAAATCATAAACTAAGTTTCATTACTCAAAGACTTACCTCGGATGTTGTCGAACGACTTCAACGGCTATTCAATTACTTTTTCCTTCCCTTTATCGGATTTAGTCCCCCTTTGCTCTTGAGCTTAAGTTCAACAAATTTTAAACTAGTCATTAATCGACTATTAAAGTATTACTTTCAGAATATAATACATATAGATTCGACTTTCACACATATAGATTATAGTAAGCTTTATAAAAATCAATAAATAATTCATTAGCAAATTTTCATTAATGTTTACAATATAATTACAATTTCCCTATAAGCTGACTTCCTGAGCAATAGTCACTAAAGTTTTTATAACTGGAGCTACGAAACTCCAAATCAATTGCCGTAAATTTTTCTTGACAGAAAACTCATTTATCTATTATCCATAAAATTTTCAAAATTTTTAGTTTAGCCTAACAATACCAGATTTTTCTTAAAGTTCACCTTGTTTCACTGTTTGACTAAACTGACTACTCTTCACTACGAATCAATTTCTCATTGTACAAAATTCATAATATGTTCTCGTTTATTTCATTTGAAACTAGACTCATTAAGGAGTCTAAGCATATAAATTTTATCTTAGGGCCATTTTTGTACAATTTATACTGATTTTATAAAAACAGAACAGGGAATCTAGTAGTCATTTTGACTCAGCCCCACAATACTTCAAATATCTCAAGATCGGTAACTCTTTTGTTTTTATAGTTTATTCTGTTAGAAACTAGACTCCTCAAGCTTTAATGACATAATTTATTCAGCTTCTAACTCAACTCCTACAAATTATGGCTATTTTCCAAAATCACCTTACTGCTGCTGTCCCCAAGGAGATTATTACCAAATCAAATACTAACATTTGCATTTCACCTCAATAGCTAGACTCTACTTCACCTAACTACCATTTTTTTTTTCATCCAAATAACATGAACAACACCATTTCTTGAGCATTTTCTCTTAACCGATTACTCATGTTACCAACAAGATTCAAAATTTGGACATGGGCTAACTAAGGGACTTAGTAACTAGCTTAATACACTCAACAATTTCAAAAGCTACCATGAATTACATACCTCATTTATACATAAATTTTCAAGGATTTCAAAGTACTTACCTCTTCCTAAACATCAACCAAGCTGAACATGAAACAAGGGAATTCTTTTCTTCTCCCACCCTCAAGTCACGGCAAAGGAGGAACAAGGAGGAGACAACTTTTTTTTTTCCTCCCACTCACCTCATGTTTTATTATTCTTAATTCGTTATTTTATTTTTGTAAACTAATAATGCTAATAGAAAATACATATTATCATCAATGACCCATACCATGGCCGGCCACTACTTATTATAAATGGAAATTTGACATGCAAACCCATCATTTATATAACATGCATTAATAGATCCTTATAGATTAACCTATCACATTTTAAAAGTGTCACACATAAATCCTATTAACTAAATTCACATGCAATCGACTAAATTGAAGCTTAAAACTTTCACACATTCATATTCAAATATTTTAGACAATAAATATCATATTCAAATACTTCGGTGACTCGGTTTAGCGGTCCCGAAACCGCTTTCCGACTAGGGTCAATTTAGGGCTGTCACACCTTATTACAACTTAAAACCCAAAATTAAATCAGAATATAAAAATAATAAAAATAAACTAACTTAGAAAAACCAACTTTGCAGATGATGTGGCCACTCCTAATCCCTCACAGCTCTAAGCCCACTATGGTTGCGGATTTCCTGCAGAGATGAAAATAAAGGATGAGTTCGGTAAACTCAGTGTGTAACATAACCCAACCATAGCCCAAAACAGATCAAACCTCAGAGTCAGACTTATCTAGGCCTTGGCCCAGTATAGAAATCAGAATGAAACCCATAGACCCATAGCAGACACAGAACAAATATATCATGAATGCAGAAATCCCAACCCAGAGCCATCCATATCACCCCCGTACCAGCCTTACACCATGTGGGGAGACTACTCGACCCACCCAACTGCTACACACCATAGAAATTGCAGCGAGGCTGCCAGATATTGTGACGAAGTCACCAGAACAGATATATGTGGCGAGGCCACCAGATTGCAGCAAGGCTACTAGAACGCTTCCTCCATCAATATAAACCCATGTCCCATGCAACAGAAATAATATGTCAAGGCATACGTATACAGAAACAAAACATCATGCTTTTCAGAAAAAAAATAACCCTAGGGGTAAAATCGTAATTTTGCATGTATAAGTGTAATAGCCCAAAATTGGGTCTAGTTGGAACAGAGGTTTCGGGACCACAAAATTCGAGATATAAATAATTATTTTATGATTATTTTGAGGTCTATGATATGATTGCATTATTGTGTGAAAATTTCGTGAAGAAATTCTATGCATAAAGTGCTCAATTTGAAGTTAAGGACTAAATTGAATAAGTTGCAAAACTTGCATTCTAGAAGTTTCTAGTATGAAATTTCTTTGAAATATTAATTAGGAGGTCTTAAATAGAAATTTTACCAATTTCTAAGTGATGGAAAAAATTGGACATGGATGGAATTTTTGAAAGTTTAGTAAGGAAGGGCATTTTGGTCATTTGGTAATTAAAAGAAATAAAAAGGGAAAATAAAGCCAAAATTGACTCAAATTTTTCATGGAGGCCGAAATTAGCATGGGGGAAGCCATGGCTAGGGTTTTCAAGCTTTCCAAGCTCAATAGTAAGTCCGTTCTAACCCCGTTTTTCAAGTTCTTTACGTTTTTTAGAATCCCGATAATTTGATTAAGCTTATTCTAGCAATAATTTAAGCTAGGGTTCATATTTGGAAAAATACCCATAGGTGAAATGTGTTTATTTTTCTGTTTTATGATAGAATATGAGGTTTTAAATTATGTTAGACAACTTGTGCTACTCGGTTTTGAGTGAAAATTAGTAAAAAGGCTTAATCGGTAAAAATACCTAATAGTCATAAGTATATGTTAGAGTGAGAATTTGATATTGCCATAGAAGGTAAAAGTGATCAGAATGTCATAAAACATAAGAATAAGGGATGAATTTTAATTCCCGAGCCTAGGGGAAAAACTGGAAATATGCAAAAGTTTAGGGGCAAAATTGTAATTTTTCCAAAGTTTGAGTTAAGGACTGTTTTGAATAGTACATTAATTAAATAAGTAAAATATGATGTTTTAGATCCCGAAAAATGAGATTTGAACCTAGAATGAGAGAAAAATCAAAAGTTAGGAAAGTTGGTAAAATGGCCGTTTTGGTATCAAGGTAAATTCATATGTATAATAAGCATTAATTTACGAATGTTTCAATGTAAAATTGATATATTTACTATGATTGCCAAGGTGTTGAAAGTATGTAAGTTGGTGTGATAATAATACAACAATAATCTGTAATTTATATTTGAAAGTTAAATTTAGTGAATTAATTGAATCATGTTAAATTAAATGTTTATGGTGCCCGTTTATGAATTGATTTAAAATATGTCTAAGGTACATGAAGTGCATTGAATTATCATACATAAATGTGATTTCTATGATTATGGACATTATGGGAAATTGTAAGTTCATATGATTTTTAATAAGGCATGTGTAAATTAATGTTATTGCCTTGATATTAAATGAGATGTAAGTTTATATGTAAGTAATACATCAATATTACTTGTATTATGATATTTTATAATAATATTGGTGAAATTGTGGATAATTACTTGATTGGTGAAATTGTTGGAAAAGAGAGAAATCCGGTTGAACCTTGGAAAGATTGGATGATCTGAGATAGTATGTAGCTAGGTCACATGTATGGTGCTGAGTGCACATCATGTGTACAAGAGAGCTACAAGACATTATGATGTAGCTAGGTCCCATGGGTGATACTATGTGTACACCATGTAGACAACAGACCTACGGGATATATGTAGCTAGGTCGCATGCGTGGTTCTAGGTGAAGGACACCATGTAGACAAGAGAGTTACGAGATAAACTGGCTAGGTCACATGGGTGGTACTAAGTGTTCACCATGTGTACAAGACAGCCGAACTATATGATGGGTGGAGCTATGTACTGAAACCACCGAGTATCGAGCATTGATCCGAAGTGTTCAATGGGAGACTCTCTATGTATTGCTTTGTGAGTTTTGTGATGAATAAGTGCAGGAACTTGGTTATGTGAATGATGTGTACATTAAGTGACCGGGATGTTGTAAGGTTATAAACAAGTAAATTACACGTGAGGATGATTTTATGGTGACCTTGTAATCATGGGCCTATACTTGTGATGTATGAAATGTGGTGAAAATGATTTGTGATATGTATGTTAAAATGAGGTTAATACAAAGAAAGTGTGAAAGAGTGAATTAGCAATAAAACTGTTTTGGACAGTAGCAGTGATATGATTTTGAAAAATCACCAAAAATAATAGAAATTGAATCAGAGACTGAATGAGAAATTGAATTAAAGCTTTATGAGTCCGTTTTCATATAAAAGAAACAGAGAAAGAAAATAAGTTCAATAGTTTCAGATATTTATGTTTTTGTGAGACTGGTTCAGAATGATTATGTGATCCCCTGTTCTGACTTTGGAAAATCTCAAAAATTTAGATAAAAATAATTAGAGGCTTAAACTTATATTTTTAAAATCTCTAATGAGTCTTTTTTCAAGATAAATCAACAAGAACATTATCCGAGTTCATCTTGTGAGATAATTAATTTTAGTGAAGAGAGGTCGAATCGTCGAGAATGTGAAATAGGAGAAATTTTAATGAATAAACTATACTAATTGGACAAACCAAAAATTATAAAAATTTTTTGGTGGAAAGATATGTGAGTCTAGTTTCTGGGGAAATTTACGGATCTTAATTTAGAGCTCTGTAGCTTGAATTATAAATAAGTAAGTGACTATGACTCGCGTGAACAGTTTGTTGTGAGCATTTATTAGTAAATTGTGAAATCGTACTTACAAGAATGCTATATACATTAAGGATGTGGAATGGAGAGCAGGAGGAGGAAAATAAATATATATGGAATACATGGAAACTATGGTATATGAAATATTGATATAATGAAATAAATGATATGTGTTTATAAGAAAAGCAAAGAGAATGATATGTATCATGACATGTATATATATATATATATATGACTAGTCTCAATGTAATGCTTGTTGGGTATGGAGTTGAATTGAAATGTTTCAGGCAAACATGTTATTTTATGATCTGAATTGTGGTATTTTATAAAGATATGATCTAGTTTTAAATATGAATACTTGATGATTGTTGAATATATTTGGTAAGATGATAATCTTGGTATAAATGTATAAGTGGTACTATAATAAACAAGGTAAAATGAGTATGAGATACACATGTATGATGACATACAAATGCTATGTTTGTGGTTTAATTGAGAATATTTAATCATAAATGAATACCATGTTATATGCTTTTGATTTTGTATAAGTGTGTAAGAGATTAAGGCTGACCAAAGCTTGGAAAATAGCCTAGGTATATTCCACACAGGCAGAGACACGACCATGTGTCCCAGCAGTGTATGGAACATGACTTTAGGACACAGGCGTGTGGAACCTTAAAGCATGAAATTTCCAAAATTTTCGTAAGTTCTCGGTTTAGTCCCGAACCCTTTCTAAAGTATGTTTTGGGCTCCGTAGACTCAAATAAGGGACTATGTGTAAGTGAATGAACGTTTTGAAATATGAATGAAATTTTATGGCTTGTATTTTAGTTTAATGTTTGTATGTTTGTCCGGTAATGCCTTGTACCTTATCCCGGCCTCGGGTACAGGTAAGGGGTGTTTCATTTAGTGGTATCAAAGCAGGTTTAGTCGATTCTCAGACTAACATAGCAAGTGTGAGAGTTTAGTTATACATGCCACAAATATGTGATAGTGTGATGTCTCCCGACACTAATGAGGGCCATTTTGTTTAAAATGAAGTATTCTCCAACTGAGCTACATCTGACCATTTAATAGTAATATTGAAGTATTTGAATAAAGTGTAGCTATGATGTGCTAAACTCTAGAAGGTATGAATAAGAATTCGTGATATATGTATATGTGATAATATGTGAGATGAAAGTTTATATAGTGATATATTTATTCATATTTGTTTGGCCTACATATGCTATTGCATGCTTGACTAAATTAATTATTAAATGTGATGACTAAAGTTATTCAAAATTCATAGAATGTATGAGTGAGTGCACTTGTTTGAAATGAGATAATTGGAAATTTTATGTAAGACAAATATGAATAATAAATTGTTTGAAGTCGATAGTATGATTATAATGACATATGTGGATAATGAAAAAAAAATGTGCCATATAGATATATGTCAAAATCGAGTTAGAGATTGTACAACCTCACCCCCTTACCGATGAGGTATATATAACGGAAATTCATGAGAATCATATTGACTAAGTTCCTAAGTGTGGAATCAAAGAGTTCAGTGATAAAATAATTATAGATATAACCAGAGACTGAGAATGGTTGACAAGTGAAGGACAGAGTTAGAGAAATATCGAGTTGGTGAGTTATCTTGGGATTCAAATTGATGATGAGTGTTTCGAAAGTATCGTCTTGAAAACAATTAGTTAGTAATGCTGGAAATTATGAGAAAAATACAAAACTTCACTCCGGTAAGATTTTCGAGGACGAAAATCTCTAAAGGGGGGGAGAGTTGTAATAGCCCAAAATTGGGTCTAGTTGGAACAGAGGTTTCGGGACCACAAAATCTGAGATAGAAATAATTATTTTATAATTATTTTGAGGTCTATGATATGATTGCATTATTGTGTGAAAATTTCGTGAAGAAATTCTATGAATAAAGTGCTCAATTTGAAGTTAAGGACTAAATTGAATAAGTTGCAAAACTTACATCCTAGAAGTTTCTAGTATGAAATTGCTTTGAACTATTAATTAGGAGGTCTTAAATAGCAATTTTACCAATTTCTAAGTGATGGAAAAAAATTGGACATGGATGGAATTTTTGAAAGTTTAGTAAGGAAGGGCATTTTGGTCATTTGGTAATTAAAAGAAATAAAAAGGGAAAATAAAGCCAAAATTGACTCATATTTTTCATGGAGGCCAAAATTAGCATGATGGAAGCCATGGCTAGGGTTTTTAAACTTTCCAAGCTCAATAGTAAGTCCGTTCTAACCCCGTTTTTCAAGTTCTTTACGTTTTTGGAATCCTAGTAATTTGATTAAGCTTATTCTAGCAATAATTTAAGCTAGGGTTCATATTTGGAAAACTACCCATAGGTGAAATATGTTTATTTTGATGTTTTATGATAGAATATGAGGTTTTAAATTATGTTAGACAACTTGTGCTACTCAGTTTTGAGTGAAAACGAGTAAAAGGGCTTAATCGGTAAAAATACCTAATAGTCATAAGTATATGTTAGAGTGAGAATTTGATGTTGCCATACAAGGGAAAAGTGATCAGAATGTCATAAAACATAAGAATAAGTGATGAATTTTAATTCCCGAGCCTAGGGGCAAAACTATAAATATGCAAAAGTTTAGGGGCAAAATTGTAATTTTTTCAAAGTTTGAGTTAAGGACTGTTTTAAATAGTACATTAATTAAATAAGTAAAATATGATGTTTTAGATCCCAGAAATTGAGATATGAACCTAGAATGAGAGAAAAATCGAAAGTTAGGAAAGTTGGTAAAATGGCTGTTTTAGTATCGAGGTAAGTTCATATGTATAATAAGCATTAATTTATGCATGTTTCAATGTAAAATTGATATATTTACTATGATTTCCAAGGTGTTGAAAGTATGTAAGTTGGTGTGATAATAATACAACAATAATGCTGTAATTTATATTTGAAAGTTAAATTTAGCGAATTAATTGAATTATGTTAAATTAAATGTTTATGGTGCCGGTTTATGAATTGATTTAAAATATGTCTATGGTACATGAAGTGCATTGAATTATCATACATAAATGTGATTTCTATGATTATGGACATTATGGGAAATTGTAAGTTCATATGATTTTAATAAGGCAATGTGTAATTTAATGTTATTGCCTTGATATTAAATGAGATGTAAGTTTATCGTAAGTAATACATCAATATTACTTGTATTATGATATTTTATAATAATATTGGAAATATATTTGTGGATAATTACTTGATTGGTAAAATTGTTGGAAAAAGAGAGAAATCTCGGTTGAACATTCGGAAAGATTGGATGATCTGATAGTATGTAGCTAGGTCACATGTATGGTCTTGAGTGCACATCATGTGTACAAGAGAGCTACAAGACATTATGATGTAGCTAGGTCGCATTGGTGATACTATGTGTACACCATGTAGACAACAGAGCTACGGGATATATGTAGCTAGGTCGCATGCGTGGTTCCAGGTGAAGGACACCATGTAGACAAGAGAGCTACGAGATAAACTGGCTAGGTCACATGGGTGGTACTAAGTGTTCACCATGTGCACAAGAGAGCCGAACTATATGATGAGTGGAGCTATGTCTTTGAAACCACCAAGTATCGAGAATTGATCCAAGTGTTCAATGGGAGACTCTCTATGTATTGCTTTGTGAGTTTTGTGATGAATAAGTGCAGGAACTTGGTTATGTGAATGATGTGTACATTAAGTGACCGGGATGTGGTAAGGTTATAAACAAGTAAATTACATGTGAGGATGATTTTATGGTGACCTTGTAATCATGGGCCTATACTTGTGATGTATGAAATGTGGTGAAAATGATTTGTGATATGTATGTTAAAATGAGGTTAATACAAAGAAAGTGTGAAAGAGTGAATTAGCAATAAAACTGTTTTGGACGAAGAGCAGTGATGTGAATTTGAAAAATCACCAAAATAGTAGAAATGCGTGGTTCGGTGAAGGACACCATGTAGACAAGAGAGCTACGAGATAAACGGCTAGGTCACATGGGTGGTACTAAGTGTTCACCATGTGCACAAGAGAGCCGAACTATATGATGAGTGGAGCTATGTCTTGAAACCACCAAGTATCGAGGATTGATCCGAAGTGTTCAATGGGAGACTCTCTATGTATTGCTTTGTGAGTTTTGCGATGAATAAGTGCAGGAACTTGGTTATGTGAATGATGTGTACATTAAGTGACCGGGATGTGGTAAGGTTATAAACAAGTAAATTACATGTGAGGATGATTTTATGGTGACCTTGTAATCATGGGCCTATACTTGTGATGTATGAAATGTGGTGAAAATGATTTGTGATATGTATGTTAAAATGAGGTTAATACAAAGAAAGTGTGAAAGAGTGAATTAGCAATAAAACTTTTTGGACAGTAGCAGTGATGTGAATTTGAAAAATCACCAAAAATAGTAGAAATGCGTGGTTCCAGGTGAAGGACACCATGTAGACAAGAGAGCTACGAGATAAACTGGCTAGGTCACATGGGTGGTACTAAGTGTTCACCATGTGCACAAGAGAGCCGAACTATATGATGAGTGGAGCTATGTACTGAAACCACCAAGTATCGAGGATTGATCCGAAGTGTTCAATGGGAGACTCTCTATGTATTGCTTTGTGAGTTTTGCGATGAATAAGTGCAGGAACTTGGTTATGTGAATGATGTGTACATTAAGTGACCGGGATGTGGTAAGGTTATAAACAAGTAAATTACATGTGAGGATGATTTTATGGTGACCTTGTAATCATGGGCCTATACTTGTGATGTATGAAATGTGGTGAAAATGATTTGTGATATGTATGTTAAAATGAGGTTAATACAAAGAAAGTGTGAAAGAGTGAATTAGCAATAAAACTTTTTTGGACAGTAGCAGTGATGTGAATTTGAAAAATCACCAAAAATAGTAGAAATTGAATCAGAGACTGAATGAGATATTTAATTAAAGCTTAATGAGTCTATTTTCATATAAAAGAAACAGAGCAAGAAAATAAGTTTAATATTTTGAGATATTTATGTTTTTGTGAGACTGATTCAGAATGATTACGTGATCCCCTGTTCTGACTTTGGAAAATCACAAAAATTTGCATAAAAACAATTAAGGCTTAAACTTATATTTTTAATATATATAATGAGTCTTTTTCAATATAAATTAACATGAACATTGTCCGAGTTCTGTACTGTGAGATAATTAATTTTTAGTGAAGAGAGGTCAGAACTGTCAGAATGTGAAATAGGAGATATTTTAATGAATAAACTGTACTAATTGGATAAACCAAAAATTATGAAAATTTTATGGTGGAAAGATATGTGAGTCTAGTTTCAGGGGAAATTTACGGATCTTGATTTAGAGCTCTGTAGCTCGAATTATAAATAAGTAAGTGACTATGACTCGCGTGGACAGTTTGTTGTGAGCATTTATTAGTAAATTGTGAAATCGTACTTACAAGAATGCTATATACATTAAGGATGTGGAATGGAGAGGAGGAGGAGGAAAATAAATATATGTGGAATACATGGAAACTATGGTATATGAAATATTGATATAATGAAATAAATGATATGTGTTTATAAGAAAACAGAAAGAGAATGATATGTATCATGACATGTATATATATATATATATGACTAGTCTCAATGTAATGCTTGTTGGGTATGGAGTTGAATTGAAATGTTTCAGGCAAACATGCTATTTTGCGCATCTGAATTTTGGTATTTTATAAAGATATGATCTAGTTTTAAATATGAATACTTGATGATTTAGCTGAAGATATTTGGTAAGATGATAATCTTGGTATAAATGTATAAGTGGTACTATAATAAACAAGGTAAAATGAGTATGAGATACACATGTATGATGACATACAAATGCTATGTTTGTGGTTTAATTGAGAATATTTAATCATAAATGAATACCATGTTATATGCTTTTGATTTTGTATAAGTGTGTAAGAGATTAAGGCTGACCAAAGCTTGGAAAATAGCCTAGGTATATTCCACACAGGCAGAGACACGACCATGTGTCCCAGCAGTGTATGGAACACGACTTTGGGACACGGGCGTGTGGAACCTTAAAGCATGAAATTTCCAAGATTTTTGTAAGTTCTCGGTTTAGTCCCGAACCCTTTCTAAAGTATGTTTTGGGTTCCGTAGACTAAAATAAGGGACTATGTGTAAGTGAATGAACGTTTTGAAATATGAATGAAATTTTATGGCCTGTATTTTAGTTTAATGTTTGTATGTTTGTCTGGTAACGCCTCGTGCCTTATCCCGGCCTCGAGTATGGGTAAGGGGTGTTACAATAAGGGTATTTCCGTAATTATTTGCTATTGCTAAGGTTTCATGCTCATTCTAACGTTTACCAAGTAATCAGAAGTACTTACCTCGTCTTTTTACCAAAGTGGGCCCGTTGGCCCATTGGCCTGTTTTCGGCCCATTAAGCCCAAAAATACCGTTGTGCACGAAAATGCACACTTTGCACTCTAATCATCCAAATGCACCATATTCATTAACAACTGTCTCACGAGCGCTCGCACGCTCGCGAGTTCACAAAATACCAACGTTTCGGTATTTTGGCTTTTACCGATTCAGTCTAAGGGAGGGTGTCGTTTACACACCTAGTTGATGACGATTGATGACGATATCTCCCACACGATAATCCTACAATCGATCACTACCACATTAGACTTACGAATTAACAATAACTAACATAAATCCACATCAACTAACCCAATCATCACACAAGTTAGTCATTTACGCACGAGGGGCAAAATAGTCATTTTACCCTCCAGGGGTAAATCGGTAGTCCTACCCTACAGGGGTATTTTAGTAATTTTACAACTTATCCACTTGGGCCTATGGACCTATTGGGACCACATGGCCCATTTCAGCCCATCGCGACCCGAATAGCTGTCTTACTGCAAGAGTAATGAGAAATACACACCTGTTAGGAGACTGCAGTTAATCCGCGCTCCAAACACTCTTAGCTGACGCCCAACCCAAGCGAGCACGTCACAAAGCGAAAGGGATCAGCCAAGAAGGGTATGCCTACTCTCCTCATGGTTTGCTCTATTTAAAGCCAACTCTCCATCTGCTCTTATGTTAGCTTCCCGATGTGGGATCCCTCCATCACCAGAGTTTAAAACCAACACCAACTCTTACCGTCCCATCATAGCAAAATAATCAGCCTTTCCGTGCCAAGGTATTCAAACCAAAGTCCTCTCACATGCCGACTCACGCCACCACCACTAGGCCATCAACTCATTTGTGTCATAAATCCAACACATTAAACTTTAAAGCGCACTTACTTGTTTCCAGATTTATTGAAAAGAAAAACCAAAATATATTGCAAGAGCCAAGACTTGAACCTTGGACCCCTTGCTTCCTCTATGGCGTCACTTCCTTGTCCCCTAAGTGGCGCCACCTTGCCACTAAACCACACTCCTTTTTGTGTCATCTTTTACCCCTTTACTCTTAAAAGCCCAAACGCCAATTGCATCACGTGTTCATAAAATTAAAATTCCGAATACTACCACGGATTTAGCTTAAGTTTAAGCCTTCCAAAGGCCCATTAACCTACTAAAATATATATTTTAACCAACCAGAGCACACACAAATTTTCAAAATCACAGAAACACAGAAAACCCGAAAATTGGGGCGTTACACTCTACCGCTATATAATGGTTGCTATTTCGATATCAGGTTTCTATTTAAATCCCTGCTTACGCCCATATAATGCCTCATAAGGCGTCATTTTCAAACTCGACTGATAACTGTTGTTGTAGGCAAACTGCACCAACGGTAAGTACTTTTCCTAATTACCTTGAAATTCAAGAACACAACATCATAGCATATCTTTAAGGGTCTGAATTACTTGCTCAGACTGACCATCAGTCTGTGGATGGAAAGCAGTGCTAAAATTTAGTTTTGTACCCAAAGCTTCTTTTAACTTTTTCCAAAATCGTAAAGTGAACCTCAGATCTCTATCCGATACAATCAATATATTTTAGAAATATACAGCTCGACTAACTTATCAAGTGAATAGTCAGTGTGTATCAGAATAAAATGATCTGACTTTGTCAATTGATCTACAACAACCCATATGGCATCTTTCCTTCTCCGTGTCAAAGGCAAACCTGTCACACAATCCATAGTAATTCGATCCCATTTCCATTCAGGAACCATGATGGGCTGAAGTAAACCTGAAGGTACTTGGTGTTCAGCCTTTACTTGCTGACAAGCTAAGCATTTCGATACAAACTCTGAGACATCTCTTTTCATACTATTCCACCAATACATTTTCTTCAAGTCATTATACATTTTTGTACTTCCCGAGTGAACTGACAAACAACCATTGTCCTCCTCATGTGAAATATTCCAAATCAACTTAGTGTCCTTCGAAATACAAATCCTACCACAAAATCTCAAACAACTATTGGAGTCACTCAGAAAATCCGGTTCACTACTGGACTCACACTAAATTCTCTTAACTTGCAACTCTTTATCAACTTTTTGAGCATCACAAATCTGTTGAAGAAAAGTTGGTCTAGCTTTCAACTCGGCTAGAATCGAACCATCATCGGACCAAGTCAGTCGTGTATTCATAGCCCTCAAAGCAAACAATGACTTTCTACTCAACGTGTTAGCGACTGTATGCGCCTTACCCAGATGGTAATCAATCACAAGCTCATAGTCTTTTAACAGTTCCAACCATCTTCGTTGCTGCAAGTTCAAATCCTTTTTAGTCATCAAATACTTAAGAATTTTGTGATTAGTATAGACATGGCATTTCTCATCAAATAAATATTGTTGCAAAATCTTCAAAGCAAACACTATGGCAGCCAACTCTAAATCATGTGTTGGATAGTTCTTCTTGTGAGGCTTCAGCTGTCTCGAAGCGTAAGCTATGACTTTACCCTCTTGCATAAGTACACACCCCAAACCATTTAAGGAAGCATCTTTATAAATCAAAATTCTTTACGCAACTCAGGTTGTACCAAAACCGGAGCCTCAATCAACAATGTCTTTAATTTCTCAAAACTCTGTTGGCACTTTTCTGTCCATTCGAACTTGACATTTTTCTATAACAACCTCATCATTGGAGTAGCAATCATTGAGAATTCTTTAACAAACCGTCTGTAATAGCCAGCCAAGCCTAGAAAGCTTCTAACCTCAGTTGCATTCTTTGGCTGTTTCCATTCAACAATAGCCGAGATCTTACTTGGGTCAACTTTAACACCATCACCCGAAACAATGTGGCACAAGAATCTAACTTCTCGAAGCCAAAACTCACTTTTACTAAACTTAGCATACAACTGCTTGTCTCTCAAAGCTTGCAAAATAGTTCTCAAATGTTCAGCATGCTCAGATTCATCACAAGAGTAAATTAATATGTCATTAATAAACACAACAACAAATTTATCCAAGTATGGTCAAAAAATACGGTTCATCAAGTCCATAAATGCGGCAGGAGCATTCGTTAAACCAAAAGGCAAGACAAGAAATTCATAGTGACCATACCTCGTCCGAAAAGCAATTTTTGACACATCTGAGTTTTCACTCTCAACTAGTAGTAACCGAACCTCAAGTCTATTTTAGAAAATCATGTCGCTCCTTTCAACTGGTCAAACAGGTCATCAATCCTTGGTAAAGGATACTTATTCTTAATCATTACCTTATTGAGCTATCTGTAATCTGTACATAACCTCAAAGATCCGTCTTTCTTTTTCACGAAAAATACCCGAGCACCCCACGGTGAAAAGCTCGATCTCACAAAACCATTATTGGTCAATTCCTACAACTGTGACTTTAGCTCTGTCAATTCAGTCGGGACCATTCTATATGGAGAAATTGAAATAGGTGTTGTACCAAGGGCTAACTCAATACCAAACTCAACTTCCCTAATAGGAGGTAATCTAGGCAACTCTTCCAGGAACACATCCTCATGCTCACATATAATAGGCACTGATTCAATCTTCAATTCAGACTCTTTCGTATTCAACACATAAGCTAAATAAGCTTCGCATCCTCTTCCAATACATTTTTGAGCTGACATCAAAGAAATCACTACTGGCAACTTAGCTGACTCATCTATTCAACCCGGAGAATTTCACCATTTTCACATTTCAATTCAATAACTTTTTGTCTACAATTTACTATAACATCATGAAGTGTCAACAATCCATGCCCAATATAACATAAAATTTTTTGAACGGCAATAACATAAAGTCAGCAGGAAAATAATGATCTCTAATCATTAAAAGACATTTCTTACATACTTTATCAACTAAAACATGTTTGCCTAGCGGGTTTGACACTTTAATCATAAATTTCGTAGACTCAATAGGCATATTCATACTAGATACCAATTTTATGTACACATATGAATGAGTAGAACCAGGGTCAATCAAGGCAATAACAAAAGTGTCATCAAGAGAAATCTACCTCTGATCACGTCGAGAGAAGATGCGTTCTTTCGAGCACGTATGGCATAGGCTCTAGCCGGAGCTCTAGCTTTGGATCTCACCGCTGTCTCCCTTATTACAATTTTACTACTAGCCCTATTACCAACGTTTCTCAAAGGTCTCCCTTTTGTAGCCGTACTACCCAGCCTTGTACTTCAAAATTTTTCTTTCTCGACCATCTCAGGATAGTCTTTGATATAGTGGTCTTGAGAACCACATCAGAAACAAGATCCATCACTTACCCTACACTTACCAAATTAACCTCTACCACATTGTTGGCACTCAGGTCTGGAAGCTCTATCATTGCCCATACTAGCCACAGATGTAGCCTAAGATTTAAAACCCAAATTCTACTTCTTACAATTTTTGTACGAATGCCCAGCTGAAACATAAAAAGGGGAATACACATCTCTAGATTCCTTAGACTGGGATGGAAGTGACTTTCTTGTCAGCCTCTTCCTTATATCTCTAGCCTCATCCACAGCTTTCCTCTTATCGTTTGTCAGTTCTTCAGCTTTACAAGCCCACTCAATGAGCACAACAAGTTCCTTCAGTTCAAGAACACCCACCAGCAATTGGATGTCTTCATTTAATCCATCTTCAAATCTTTTGCACATGATAGCCTTAGTCGATACACATTCTCGAGCGTATTTTTTAGTCTCATGAATTCACGTTCATATTCCGTTATCGTTATTCGATCCTGTTTTAACTCGAGAAATTCCTTCTTTTTCTGATTAATAAATCTTTGGCTAATATACTTCTTATGGAATTCTTCCAAGAAGAATTCCCAATTAACTCTCTCCCTTGGTACCACCGACACAAGGGTATTCGACCACTGATAAGCTGAGTCTCTTAGGAGGGACACAACACACTTCATGCATTCCTCAAGTGTGCACGATAACTCATTAAACACCTTAATGGTATTCTCGAGCCAGAACTCTGCCCTATCAATGACATCATCTTTACTAGCTCGAAACCCTTTAGCTCCTTGTTTTTGAATCTTATCAACTAAAGGTTTATTCAGCCTCATGAAGTCCATACCTTGGGGTGCTACAGGGATAGGTTGAGGAATAGGTGGGGGTGGAGGAGGTTAAGCGTTCGGGTTCGTTCGAACAAACTCCGTGTACTAGGCATCCATCATATGGGTCTACTATTAGACGACGTTGCCCCTTCAGCAAGTGCAGGTGCATTATTTTGAACATCATCCGCCACTGCTTTGTCAAGATCCATTTACTATATAAAAACATAATTTTAAAATCGTTAGGATTCGTCACACTATCACAATTTATGTATGGCATGTATAGCTAGACACGTACACATGCTATGTAGCCCGAGAACTGACTAAATCATAGCTCTGATACCACTAAATGTAAAAAATCTTACTCGTATCTGACGTCAGGACAGGTTCGAGGCATTACCTGACTTAAACATGAACATTCATACAAAATCGAGCCATAAAATTTCATTCAAAATAAAAGCTTTTCAATCACATGCAAATTGTCCTTTATAAGGGCCTACGAGGCCTAAAGCATACACTGAAGGTGGTTCGAGACTAAACCAAAAACTTTCAGAACTTTGGGAAAACATAGAAAATTTTCTTGTTTTGGAGAGTCACACGCCTGTGTGGGTAGGCCGTGTGGTCACACACGCCCATTTCCTCAGCCTGTGTAACTCTCTCACTATGATGTCATCAACATAATTAGGGTCATACGGCCAAGGCACACTCCCATGTACTTCGGCCGTGTGGTGAATTAAATTTCAAAAATTAAGTGTAGACTTCACACGGCCTGTGTAACACCCCAAACCTGGCCCAGACGTTATGGTCAAATCTGACATCTTACATTGAAGTGTTTCAGCGAAAACCATTTTTTCATTGAAAACCCTTCTTAAACAAGAAAAACCTTAATTAACTTTAAAATAAACACACTTTTCAATTGCGAAAGCCTTGTTTAAAACATTTGATTTAAGAAAACTTTATCATTTAAAAATTAAGTTGTGGAAACGTAGAAAGCATGCTATAATTTAGGAATCCCATGTTCAACTTCTCGTAATTAAAATTAAAAAATAATAATAATTTAAGTAATAATAGCATAATGGAAGCCTTATTACAATCTGGTCTGAAACATACTTAATAAAATAAAACTTATAAGCTTAGAAAAAAAAATCCAAATTTGTCTTGCTAGCTAACCACCCAGAGTCCCTCCAAACATCAAACTGTCTACTGAGCATCACCTGAAAATAAAATAAAAGAGGGGGTGAGTTTTCGCAAACTCAGTGTGTACAACCCTCGACGGTAAACAAGCATTCAAAGATTATCATACATCAAACATGCAATGCAATCCCATTCAAATTATCCATCCACTACACACCAGCTCCGTCCCCCATCACACCATGTGGGGATATAAATATCGACCCAACCAACTCACACACCAAGGGTAGCCCTGTGACAGCCCAAAATTGACCCTAGTCGGGAGGTGGTTTCGGAACCACAAAACCGAGGCATAAAAATAATTTATAATTTATTTTGATGCCTATAATATGTGTTAATTCATGTGTGACATTTTGATGTTTCGATTTAGAGTTATAAATGTGAATTTCATTAGAAAGGACCTAGTAGTAAACTTTGAAAGTATGATGGGGAAAGGTGTGATGACTAGTTGAACATGCATGCAAAAATAAGGGATTTGCATGTCAATTTCCCCCAACATGAAGTGGCCGGCCATGGCAAGAGTGGATGGGCAAAACATGTCATGAAACATGTTTTGTTGGTGCATTAGGGTGAAATAATAAAATAAAGAGCATGGGCAAAGAAAGAAAAAAAATGGTCTCATCCATGCTTCCCCCCCTTGGCCGTGAGTTGAGAGAAAGGAAAAGAAAAATTTGGTTCATCCATTCTCATTTTCTTTGGGCTGAAAATTCTAAGAAGGAAGGAAATTTTGCTCCATTTTTAGTTTAGAAGAGATCTAGAAGGAGATTTGGCTATACTTGCATCAAGATTAAGGTATGTTGAGGTTGTGTCATGAGATTCATGCTTGTTTTGGTTGCTAACTTGATGTGCATGTTAGCCATGGTTCAAATCCTTGCTATGCCATGAAAAATGGTATTTGGCCAAGGTTGATATTGTGTTAAAGCCATTGCATGCTAAATGTGAAGCTTGTTGATGATGCATGTAATGATGGATTGACTACTCTTGAAATTTCTTTTTAGTATTCTTGAGTAGGACATTGAATTCTTTGTTTAACCATGACCGAAGTTGAAAGAGTATGGTTGTGATGTATTCGGCCATGGTGCATTCATGAGCATGATTTATGCTTGTTACTTGATTGGTAAAATTTGTGTTTGGATGGGTATGAACCCCTTGAGATTGACCTTGCACCTATATGTGTATACATGTTTGCACATGATGTATTGGCATGACATATATACTATTTCAAGGTATATATTTGCTTGTGATGATGTTTGGTTATGAAGTACATGAGAGATGTGTATTGAGCTACAATATGTAATCGTTAGTTAGTAAAATGCATGCTGTTTTTGTGTGGTATTAAGTGCATAATTGGCCTCAACATGGACATGCATATTCGGCCACATGAGGGAAATTGGTGTGCATGCATTCGGTTAGAGGCAAGCATATTGATGCCTATTCTTGGCTTAGAAAATTCGACTAAGAGGAATATTAACTAATGTGTTGAGTTAGATTCGTGATTTCGTACATATGCGACTTTGATGCCTAATGATCATATATATTGGCTAGGTATCTTGAATTCCTCTTCGATGCTCAAATGATAAAACCAATTTATTTGTTAAATTAAGCTCAAGAGCAAAGGGAGCTAAATCCGATAAGGGAAGGAAAAAGTCGTGAATAGCCGTCGAAATCGTTCGACCACGTCCGAGGTAAGTTTTCGAGTATCGAAACTTAGATTTTGATTCGATTGAATGAAGTAATAAGCAATCGAAATTGTGCCTTTGTATGTGGCCATTGAGCGAAATGATATTTTGCTAAGTGAATTGTGCATAAAAGTTGTGTTATGAAATTGAAACAAAGATGTGTATGAATGTTGAGTGATATCGGGCTAAGCGAAGGAAATTGTGCGAGTTATGATATCGGGCTAAGCCCGAAGGCAATTAGGCGAGTTATGATATCCGGGCTAAGCCCAAGGCAATTGTGCAAATTGTGATATCCGGGTTAAGTCCGAAGGCCTTTGTGCGGGTTACCATAACCGGGCTATGTCGAAGGCGTTTGAGCAGTAGCTATATCCGGATAAACTCGAAGGTATGTGATTCGAGAACTTTGAACTTGCTGGAAAATTTTCAGTTAATGCACTTGTGAAATTCCCAACAACAAGGTATGTTTTGTGTGTGCTTCGCACACTATGAGTAAGTGCGTATGAATATTCGCTCTAATGATAAATGAGCTATCGGCATTAACTAGGCCGTTATTTGTGTATGAATATAAGAGTTGGGATTGTGAAGTAAGCATGTCTTTGAGAAATTGTGCATATGAATTATTGTTTAGCTACTTGAATGCTATGCTTTGGTTGTGTGTATATCATGGCTCGAAACTTACTAAGCATAAATTGCTTACTCCGTTTCTTTGTTTCTCTGTTTATAGATTTTGCTCGTTAGCGATCGGATTCGGGATCATAGAAGTTGAAGTCAACCACACTATCAAAGCCCTTTTTGGTACTCCTTTAGTTGAGTTTTGGATATGGCATGTATAGGACCACCCTCGGTTGTTTTAAGTACTTTGTGATGTATATGTGTGCGGCCATGCGAAAATGGTTCGTAAAAGTGGAGTATGGAATTTGACCATATGTGGTTTGTAATTATATTTGGTTTCATGATGTGATTATGGTTTGGAATGAGAGTGTTGGTCACATGATTAGCCATTGGAATGGCTAAATATGATCATATGTGGACCTAAGTATGACTAGACTATAGTTGGTCCATGGGAACTACAATATAGGTAAAGCCTACCTTAAAAACAGAGGCTGCCAGCTGCAGTGACGTGGATGTGAAAAATCACCAAAATTTGTAGGAATGGTGTTAAATAGTGAATAAATTATGTGATCAAACCTTGACGAGTCTATTTTCATATGAAAGTAACGAAACGATCATATGAACAGTATACTGAGAGATATTAAAGTTCTCGTGAGACAGGGCCAGAACGGTTTCTGGGTCCCCTATCGGGACTTTGAAAATTTACCATAAATTATCCAGAATGAATTAGAAGTCATGCCTTATATTTCCAGATTCCTTTTTCAGTCTAGTTTCATTAGAAACAAACATCATCAGTATTGAAACCCTGTACAGAGAGATATTCAAGTTCTAACGTGCGAAGGTCAGTGTAGTCGACCCTGTAACATGGGTGACTTTAACTAATAAACTGTACCAATTGGCCCAACCAAAATTATAGAAAAAATCCAGGGATGGATATATGAGTCTAAATTCAGGAAAATTTACGGAATCAGTTTCCGAGTTTTGTAACTCGAGATATGCTTTTAAGGCAACAGTGACGCAGTTTTCCAGCTTGCCTGGGAATGTCAAGTTAATTCGGTGCTATAAGTGGTTTTGGCTTGTTAACCCTCGTGTCCGACACCGCAAGCGGTCTCGGGTTCGGGTGTTACAAGCCGTTCTGAAACTACCTTCATTTGCATATTGGGCTTGAAAAGTCATCGGTGGATCCACGATTGTCGAGCAACCATGTGATCCTCATATACTTCCTCCGTACCATAATTCCCACCCCATATGTAACCTAAGCAGAACATCATATGTATGCATGTCACATCCACAAAACTTACATTCAACACCTAGGGGTATTTTGGTCATTTTTGCCCATAGGGGAATTTCGGTAATTTTCCTTTAATTACGGTTTTCACTTACCTTGGCCTATGAACAAGCCCCGTGAGCTAATTTGAACGAATACTATGCACCAGGTAGGATTCCAGAGAAGAGGAGGTGGGTCATTAGGACCGCTTAAGTACCAAGCTCTCCCTAGATCTAATCCTAGACATGCATATACCCGTTGCCAAACCTTAACCCTATGACTTGTCCACGGCCTCAATTAATTAATTTAGTTTTATTTAGTCATCATATAATAGGCCCAATAACACTATATACATGCATATAGCCCACTAGGCCCAATTTTATTCAAATGGCCTATTTGGCCCAGTTCATATTCTTATGGTCCATTAGGCCCAATTCACCTTCATATGGCCCATTAGGCCTAAATCATATTATACTCATGCTCACATACAAATTTTCAAACACATAGCATCACTTATCAAACTTTGCCTATTATGGGCCCAATAGCCCATCAGGCCCATTAGCCCATTTTGGCCCATTTGGCCAATTCTCAACCCAAGTCCACAGAATCGCCTGTGGGCCTTAGGTAACCATCAGTTTCCTCTCCACGAGTGTTCGCGCTTTTCGTGTGACTATCGTAGCCTAACTTTCACTTTTCGACATTTTGGCTTTTTGGCTTTTCGGTATTTCAGCTTTTGTCGATTCATTGTGTGTGTGCGGTGTATGTACACACACAGTAAGCAAGCGTCTTTGCGATTCCCTTAGTCACCAACCTACAAGCGATATCATCCTACAATTAATCACATGCTTAATACATATTTTACTAAAACCAAAACCTCACCTTTCACCTTACCTCACGCGACAAGTATAACAACCCCTTCTTTAATCACTAACCATGAATAACTCCTAGATCTGCATCAATCTTAACTATTAAAATTAGAATAATAGGTGACTCATATCCAACACCAGTCCCCTTACCTTAACTATGACAATTCAGCCAACCAAGATCAAGAGCACTTACCAAAGTCTCTCACCTGAGGAGCAAATCGGTAGAGATCCAAGGACTGAGATTCGTTACCTATTCCTACCCAAAACCGATTAGAAGAAGTGAGGGACTGTATACTCGATACTTAGCAAAAACTGATTATGAGAACAAAACATTTACACTAGGCTTGACCGATTAGAAGTCATGCCTGATTATGAGAACGGTTTCTGGGTCCCCTGTCGCGACTTTGAAAATTTACCATAAATTATCCAGAATGAATTAGAAGTCATGCCTTATATTTCCAGATTCCTTTTTCAGTCTAGTTTCATTAGAAATAAACGACATCAGTATTTAAACCCTGTACAGAGAGATATTCAAGTTGTAATGCGCGAAGGTCGGTGTAGTCGACCCTGTAACATGGGTGACTTTAACTAATAAACTGTACCAATTGTCCTGACCAAAATTCTAGGAAAAATCCAGGGATGGATATATGAGTCTAAATTCAGGAAAATTTACGGAATCAGTTTCGAGTTCGTAACTTCGAGATATGCTTTTAAGGAAAGCAAGGGCGCAGTTTTCCAGCTTGCACAGGAATGTCAAGTTGGTCGGTGCTATAAGTGGTTTTGGCTTGTTAACCCTCGTGTCCGACATCGGCAGCGGTCTCGGGTTTGGGGTGTTACAATTTTATTGGTATCGAGCTACGGTTTAGTCGATCCTAGGACTACCGTGATATGTTTGGGGTCTAGCTATACATGCCATTAAGTGATAATTTATAGTGTGGTGATTTCGACATTTTGAAATTTGTGTTTGTTTATAGCCATGGATCCCGATCCCAACCGAGCAATAGTGATGATGTGGAGAGTGTGGCGCTGCTCCGCGCAAGGGACAGTGGCCGGACTCTCAACCTATTGCTAGCAATCTGAATGATGAGGCTAAGCAAGCCTTCTATAGCGTGATGAATGATTGGTTCAACCAATACATTCGAACTAACACTACTGTTCCACAACCTCCATTCCCGACTAATGCAACCCCGCACCTACAATACCTCCGTGGCCGACCAAATAAGGTCAAGTAAGCCCCATCGACGTAATTGAAAACATGGGGCTCTGAATTTAAAGCTACGGATAGCGGCGATGCCGAGCAAGCTGAATTTTGGTTGGACAACACTATCCGGTGCTCGATGAGCTATCATGTACACCGATGAATGCTTAAAGTGTACTATCTCCTTGCTACGCGATTCCGCCTACTATTGGTGGAGTACTCGACTTCTGTTGTGCCTAGGGAGCACGTAACTTGGGAGTTCTTTCTAACCGAGTTCGAAAGAAGTATATCGATCGAGATTTATGGATCAAAAGCGGAAGGAATTTCTTGAACTTAAACAAGGTTCCATGTCGGTTACCGACTACGAATGAAAATTTGTGAGGCTTAGCGATGCAGCTGAATGCATTTCTTGAAGGTGTGATGTGTAAGCGCTTGAAGATGGATGAATGATGATATAAAGCTGTATGTTGGCATTTTGGAAATCAGAGTTTGTGGCTCTTGTCGAGCTAGCGTGCAAAGCCGAGGAGCTCGATATGGAGAAAAGAAAAGTGAAGTGGGAGCAAGGGAGTTTCAGTAAGAGGTCTTGGGAAGCCCTTCCCACGATCATCAAAGAAATTTAGAGATGGCTTAGGCGGTCTAGAGACACTTTGGGCTTTTCTAGACGAGACCGCGATCGACCCCTATGGGCACGCGAGTCACTTGATCGCCGGTGTTGGCAATGATCGTCGAGGCGAAGCAGTGCCAATATTGTGGCAAATGGCATTCGGGAGTTGTAGACTCGTGACCGCTCTGTTACAAGTGCGAATCGATCGATCATTTCATTAAGGATTGCCCGAGTTTATCTCGAACAAAGCGTAAATCAAAGTGGGAACCCGGTGCTACCACAACTCGAGGTAGGCCACCTAGAAATATGGGCAATGCTAGTGGCGGTCGAGAGGATCTAGAGATGCTACCATCGGATCCGAGGCTCGTGCTCTGCTAGGACTTATGCCATACTGCGCGTGAGGATGCTTCCTCGTCGGATGTTATTACCGGTACTTTTACTCTCCTTTACACTAATGTGATTGCTTTGATTGACCCTGGTCCTACTCATTCATATATATGCGAAACCTTAGCATCCAGTAAGACTTTGCCCATTGAGTCTACTGAGTTTGTAATTCAGGTGTCAAACCCCTTGGGTCATTACGTGCTTGTCAACAAAGTGTGTAAGGAAAGTCCTCTAGTATTCCGAGGTTCTTATTTTCCGGCGGACTTGATGCTTTTGCCGTTCGACAAATTCGATGTTATTCTTGGTTTGGATTGGTTGACCATGCACGATGCGGTTGTAAATTGCAAAAGCAAGACTATTGATCTAAGGTGCGCAAATAACGAGATAATTCGGGATGAGTCTACGGACTTAAAGGGGTTGCCAGCTGTAATATCAGCAATGTTGGCCCAGAAATAAGTAAGAAAGGGGTGCGAAGCATACCTTGCGTATGTTCTAGATGACAAGGAGTTAGAAAAGAAACCCGAATCTGTGCTAGTGGTTTGTGAATACCCGGATGTTTTCCCTGAAGAATCGTGGGTTTACCACTGTTCGGAAATAGAGTTTGGCATCGAATTGGTACCTAGTACCACCCCAATTTCGATAGCTCCGTATCGTATGGCACCAACGGAATTAAAGGAGTTGAAAGCTTCGGTTGCAAGAATTGGTGGATAAAGGTTTTGCTCACCGAATTTTTCACCTTGGGGTGCACCGGTGTTGTTTGTGAAAAGAAGGGCGGAACCATGAGGTCGTGCATCGACTATCGTCGACAATAAAGCAGCGATAAAGAACAAATATCCGTTATCAGCGTATCGACGATTTGTTCGATCAAGCGAAGAACTTCGGTGTTCTCGAAAATAGATTTGAGATCGGGCTATTATCGATTCTTGAATTCGAGATTGAGACGTACCCAAGATTGCCTTGAGCGAGATATGGTCACTACGAGTTCCTAGTGATGCCGTTTGGGCTTACTAATGCCCTGCGGTATTTATCGATTTAATGAATCGGATCTTGAGACCATATTTGGATCGGTTCGTAGTCGTGTTCATTGATGACATCTTGGTCTATTCAAGAAATGAGACCGAACATCTTTGAACACCGAGGTTAGTCTTGCAAATTTTACGGAATAAGCAATTATATGCTAAGTTCAGCAAGTGTGAGTTACGGTTAGAGAGGTTAGCTTCTTGGGGCATGTGATATCTGCATCGGGTATTCGAGTCGACCGAACAAAATTTCAGCCATACTTAGCTGGAAGCCTCAGAAATATTACAGAGGTTCGGAGCTTTTGGGGCTTGCGGTTATTATCGACGATTTGTAAGAGGTTTCTCGACGATAGCCACGCCAATGACGAAGCTACTCCAAAAGGATGTTAAGTTCGAATGAACGGAGAAATGTCAAACAAAAATAAAGTTTCGATCAACTGAAAACTTATTTGACTGAAGCCCCAATCCTAATGCAACCCGAATTGGGCAAAGAGTTTGTTATTTATAATGACGCATCCCTACTTGGGTTAGGTTGCGTATTGATGCAAGAAGGTCGAGTTGTGGCCTATGCGTCGAGGCAATTAAAGCCACACGAGAAAAATTATCCGACCCATGATCTCGAATTGGCTGCCATCGTATTCGCCTTAAAGATATGGCGACATTACTTATTTGGTGAGAAGTGCCATGTGTATTCGGATCACAAAAGTCTCAAATATTTGATGACTCAAAGAGACTTAAATCTGCGACAAAGACGTTGGCTCGAGCTGTTAAAGGATTATGAGATGGTCATTGACTATCACCGGGAAAGGCGAATGTGGTTGCGGATGCCTTAAGTCGTAAATCATTATTCGCTTTACAAGTGATGAATGTACACTTATGCATTCTACCCGACAATGTGTTAGTAGCTGAATTGAAAGCCAAACCATTATTGATACATCAAATTCGTGAAGCTCGAGAAAGTCGACGATGAGTTGGTTGCAAAAGCGGGATGAGTGTGTTCGAACAAGGACTCGAATTTCAAATCGATGATGACGATTGTTTGAGGTTCAAAAGTCGTCTCATGTGTTCCAAAGAATTGAACTTATTTCGATAATTGAGCGAAGCCCATTGTAGCCGAATGGCAATCACCGGGAGTACGAAGATGTACAACGATTTGAAAGCGTTGGTTTTGGTGACATGGTATGAAACGAGACATCTCCGACTTTGTTTTGAGATGTTTAATATGTCAACAAGTGAAAGCGGAACATCAAGTGCCTTGAGGATTACTTCACCGATCACGATACCGAGTGGAAATGGGATCGAGTCACAATAGACTTTGTATCCGGACCGCCATTGTCGACCAAGTAAGAAGGATGCGATTTGGGTCGTGGTAGATAGATTGACTAAGTTGGCTCACTTTATCCCCATACGCACGGATTTTTCAATGGACAAACTAGCTGAATTATGCGTTTCTCAGTTGTGAGATTACGGGGTGCCTATTTCCATCGTGTCGAGATAGAGATCCGAGATTTACCTCGCGATTTTGGAAGAAGTTGCAAGAAGCTTTGGGTACCAAGCTACATTTCAAGACCGCCTTTCACCCCAAACCGATGGTCAATCCGGCGGATAATTTAGATACTTGAGGATATGTTAAGATGTTGCATCCTCGAGTTCGATGGTTCATGGGAACGATATTTGCCTTTGATTGAATTAAGCACAACAATAGTTTTCAATCAAGTATTAAGATGGCACCCTACGAGGCTTTGTGCGGTCGTAAATGCCGTACACCATTGTTTTGAATGAGCTCGGTGAAAGCAAAATTTTGGGTGGATTTAATTAGAGATCTTTGAGCAGAAAGTGAAAGTAATCCGTGAAAGTCGAAGATAGCCTCCGATCTTGAAGTCGACGCTGTAGTGCGAAGCGAAAAGACATCGAGTATCAAGTGGGAGATAAAGTGTTTCTCAAGGTTTCGCCTTGGAAAAAGATACTCAGATTCAGCCGTAAGGGCAAGTTGAGCCCGAGGTTCATTGGGCCATATGAGATATCCGAGCGAGTCGGTCCAGTTGCATATCATTTGATTTTGCCCCCTGAACTCGAAAAGATTCACGATGTCTTTCATGTTTCGATGCTTCGACGCTATAGATCTGATCCATCGCACGTGATTAGTCCATCAGAGGTTGAAATTCAAACCAATATGAGTTATGAGGAAGAACCGATTCGTATCCTATCACGTGAAGTGAAAGAGTTGCGAAACAATCGGGTTTCGCTAGTGAAAGTGTTATGGCTCAAACACGGGATAGAAGAAGCTACTTGGGAAACCGAGAACTCTATGAAAAGCGATACCCAACCCTATTTTACGGTAAGATTTTCGGGACGAAAATTTCTTAAGTGGGGAGAGTTGTGACAGCCCAAAATTGACCCTAGTCGGGAGGTGGTTTGAACCACAAAACCGAGGCATAAAAATAATTTATAATTTATTTTGATGCCTATAATATGTGTTAATTCATGTGTGACATTTTGATGTTTCGATTTAGAGTTATAAATGTGAATTTCATTAGAAAGGACCTAGTAGTAAACTTTGAAAGTATGATGGGGAAAGGTGTGATGACTAGTTGAACATGCATGCAAAAATAAGGGATTTGCATGTCAATTTCCCCCAACATGAAGTGGCCGGCCATGGCAAGAGTGGATGGGCAAAACATGTCATGAAACATGTTTTGTTGGTGCATTAGGGTGAAATAATAAAATAAAGAGCATGGGCAAAGAAAGAAAAAAAATGGTCTCATCCATGCTTCCCCCTTGGCCGTGAGTTGAGAGAAAGGAAAAGAAAAAATTTGGTTCATCCATTCTCATTTTCTTTGGGCTGAAAATTCTAAGAAGGAAGGAAATTTTGCTCCATTTTTAGTTTAGAAGAGATCTAGAAGGAGATTTGGCTATACTTGCATCAAGATTAAGGTATGTTGAGGTTGTGTCATGAGATTCATGCTTGTTTTGGTTGCTAACTTGATGTGCATGTTAGCCATGGTTCAAATCCTTGCTATGCCATGAAAAATGGTATTTGGCCAAGGTTGATATTGTGTTAAAGCCATTGCATGCTAAATGTGAAGCTTGTTGATGATGCATGTAATGATGGATTGACTACTCTTGAAATTTCTTTTAGTATTCTTGAGTAGGACATTGAATTCTTTGTTTAACCATGACCGAAGTTGAAAGAGTATGGTTGTGATGTATTCGGCCATGGTGCATTCATGAGCATGATTTATGCTTGTTACTTGATTGGTAAAATTTGTGTTTGGATGGGTATGAACCCCTTGAGATTGACCTTGCACCTATATGTGTATACATGTTTGCACATGATGTATTGGCATGACATATATACTATTTCAAGGTATATATTTGCTTGTGATGATGTTTGGTTATGAAGTACATGAGAGATGTGTATTGAGCTACAATATGTAATCGTTAGTTAGTAAAATGCATGCTGTTTTTGTGTGGTATTAAGTGCATAATTGGCCTCAACATGGACATGCATATTCGGCCACATGAGGGAAATTGGTGTGCATGCATTCGGTTAGAGGCAAGCATATTGATGCCTATTCTTGGCTTAGAAAATTCGACTAAGAGGAATATTAACTAATGTGTTGAGTTAGATTAGTGATTTCGTACATATCGACTTTGATGCCTAATGAGCATATATATTGGCTAGGTATCTTGAATTCCTCTTCGATGCTCAAATGATAAAACCAATTTATTTGTTAAATTAAGCTCAAGAGCAAAGGGAGCTAAATCCGATAAGGGAAGGAAAAAGTCGTCGAATAGCCGTCGAAATCGTTCGACCACGCTCGAGGTAAGTTTTGAGTATCGAAACTTAGATTTTGATTCGATTGAATGAAGTAATAAGCAATCAAAATTGTGCCTTTGTATGTGGCCATTGAGCGAAATGATATTTTGCTAAGTGAATTGTGCATAAAAGTTGTGTTATGAAATTGAAACAAAGATGTGTATGAATGTTCGAGTGATATCGGGCTAAGCCGAAGGCAATTGTGCGAGTTATGATATCGGGCTAAGCCCGAAGGCAATTAGGCGAGTTATGATATCCGGGCTAAGCCCGAAGGCAATTGTGCAAATTGTGATATCCGGGTTAAGTCCGAAGGCCTTTGTGCGGGTTACCATAACGGGCTATGTCGAAGGCGTTTGAGCGAGTAGCTATATCCGGATAAACTCCGAAGGTATGTGATTCGAGAACTTTGAACTTGCTGGAAAATTTTCAGTTAATGCACTTGTGAAATTCCCAACAACAAGGTATGTTTTGTGTGTGCCGCACACTATGAGTAAATCTTGTATGAATATTCGCTCTAATGATAAATGAGCTATCGGCATTAACTAGGCCGTTATTTGTGTATGAATATAAGAGTTGGGATTGTGAAGTAAGCATGTCTTTGAGAAATTGTGCATATGAATTATTGTTTAGCTACTTGAATGCTATGCTTTGGTTGTGTGTATATTATGGCTCGAAACTTACTAAGCATAAATTGCTTACTCCGTTTCTTTGTTTCTCTGTTTATAGATTTTGCTCGTTAGCGATCGGATTCGGGATCATAGAAGTTGAAGTCAACCACACTATCAAAGCCCTTTTGGTACTCCTTTAGTTGAGTTTTGGATATGGCATGTATAGGACCACCCTCGGTTGTTTTAAGTACTTTGTGATGTATATGTGTGTGCCATGCGAAAATGGTTCGTAAAAGTGGAGTATGGAATTTGACCATATGTGGTTTGTAATTATATTTGGTTTCATGATGTGATTATGGTTTGGAATGAGAGTGTTGGTCACATGATTAGCCATTGGAATGGCTAAATATGATCATATGTGGACCTAAGTATGACTAGACTATAGTTGGTCCATGGGAACTACAATATAGGTAAAGCCTACCTTAAAACAGAGGCTGCCAGCTGCAGTGACGTGGATGTGAAAATCACCAAAATTTGTAGGAATGGTGTTAAATAGTGAATAAATTATTTTATCGAACCTTGACGAGTCTATTTTCATATGAAAGTAACGAAACGATCATATGAACAGTATACTGAGAGATATTAAAGTTCTCGTGAGACAGGGCCAGAACGGTTTCTGGGTCCCCTATCGGGACTTTGAAAATTTACCATAAATTATCCAGAATGAATTAGAAGTCATGCCTTATATTTCCAGATTCCTTTTTCAGTCTAGTTTCATTAGAAACAAACATCATCAGTATTGAAACCCTGTACAGAGAGATATTCAAGTTCTAACGTGCGAAGGTCAGTGTAGTCGACCCCTGTAACATGGGTGACTTTAACTAATAAACTGTACCAATTGGCCCAACCAAAAATTATAGAAAAAAATCCAGGGATGGATATATGAGTCTAAATTCAGGGAAAATTTACGGAATCAGTTTCCGAGTTTTGTAACTCGAGATATGCTTTTTAAGGCAACAGTGACGCAGTTTTCCAGCTTGCCTGGGAATGTCAAGTTGGTCGGTGCTATAAGTGGTTTTGGCTTGTTAACCCCTCGTGTCCGACACCGGCAACGGTCTCGGGTTCGGGGTGTTACAAGCCCGGTTGCGAAACTACCTTCATTTGCATATTGGGCTTGAAAAGTCATCGGTGGATCCACGATTGTCAGGCAACCATGTGATCCTCATATACTTCCTCCGTACCATAATTCCCACCCCATATGTAACCTAAGCAGAACATCATATGTATGCATGTCACATCCACAAAACTTACATTCAACACCTAGGGGTATTTTGGTCATTTTTGCCCATAGGGGAATTTCGGTAATTTTCCTTTAATTACGGTTTTCACTTACCTTGGCCTATGAACAAGCCCCGTGAGCTAATTTGAACGAATACTATGCACCAGGTAGGATTCCAGAGAAGAGGAGGTGGGTCATTAGGACCGCTTAAGTACCAAGCTCTCCTAGATCTAATCCTAGACATGCATATACCGTTGCCAAACCTTAACCCTATGACTTGTCCACGGCCTCAATTAATTAATTTAGTTTTATTTAGTCATCATATAATAGGCCCAATAACACTATATACATGCATATAGCCCACTAGGCCCAATTTTATTCAAATGGCCTATTTGGCCCAGTTCATATTCTTATGGTCCATTAGGCCCAATTCACCTTCATATGGCCCATTAGGCCTAAATCATATTATACTCATGCTCACATACAAATTTTCAAACACATAGCATCACTTATCAAACTTTGCCTATTATGGGCCCAATAGCCCATCAGGCCCATTTAGCCCATTTTGGCCCATTTGGCCAATTCTCAACCCAAGTCCACAGAATCGCCCGTGGGCCTTAGGCAACCCATCAGTTTCCTCTCCACGAGTGTTCGCGCACTCGTGTGACTATCGTAGCCTAACTTTCAGCTTTTCGACATTTTGGCTTTTTGGCTTTTCGGTATTTCAGCTTTTGTCGATTCATTGTGTGTGTGCAGTGTATGTACACACCTGGTAAGCAAGCGTGCTGCGATTCCCTTAGTCACCAACCTACAAACGATATCATCCTACAATTAATCACATGCTTAATACATATTTTACTAAAACCAAAACCTCACCTTTCACCTTACCTCACGCGACAAGTATAACAACCCCTTCTTTAATCACTAACCATGAATAACTCCTAGATCTGCATCAATCTTAACTATTAAAATCAGAATAATAGGTGACTCATATCCAACACCAGTCCCCTTACCTTAACTATGACAATTCAGCCAACCAAGATCAAGAGCACTTACCAAAGTCTCTCACCTGAGGAGCAAATCGGTAGAGATCCAAGGACTGAGATTCGTTACCTATTCCTACCCAAAACCGATTAGAAGAAGTGAGGGACTGTATACTCGATACTTAGCAAAAACTGATTATGAGAACAAAACATTTACACTAGGCTTGACCGATTAGAAAGGGTATTGGCGGCACCAAGAGTATTCGGCCAAGAAAGTTTCTGCCCTTGCGATTTGTATGGCAAAAGAGAGTTATTCGACTTTAAGAAAGAAGAAGTTGGCTAGACTAAAAAAATGAATCAAAAACCTGAGTAGAAGAAGAATAGAAAATCAGCACAAGAAGAGAAAGAAAGAATCAAAGGTTTTCGGCTTTTTGGATCTTGAAGAGAAAAGGGTTTCTGGTAATAGGGTGTGTAACATCCCGAAATAGGGCCTATTCAGAATAGTGGTTTTTGGATCACAAATCTGACATCAAAATATTTATTTTATGATTATTATGAGGCCTAGAATATGAGTATATGCATGTGTTAAAGTTTCATGCAGAAATTCTTAGTATAAGGTGTCCAATTGGAAATTAGGGACTAAATTGAATAAATTGAAAAACTTGGATTCTAGAAGAAATTTGTATGAAATTTCCTTATATTATGAATTAGAAGGTCTTTGAGAGCAATTTTCCCAAATTCTAAATTTTTTGACAAAAATGGGCTTGCATGGATGAAATTTTAAAGAAAAGGCATAAGGGCATTTTGGTCATTTGCCATTTTAATGAATTAAAATGGGAAAAATCAAGCCAAAATTAGCCATTTTATCCTTCATCCAGCTAGAAATTTGGGGTTCTCCATAAGTAGGGTTTCAAGCTTTCCAAGCTCAATAGTAAGTGCTCCTAAGCCCCGTTTTTCATGCTCTTCGTATTTTTGAAATCTCGGTAGCTTGCTCTCTCCATTTCTACCCATATTTCATGCTAGAGTTCATGTTTAAAATTTTACCCATGCATGAGTTGCTTGTATTTTGATGGATTATGGAGGAATATGAAAGATGAATGTGTATTAAACATCTTTTCCTAGTTGATTTTCATGAAAAACCCTTATAGGGACTATTTTGCAAAAGATGTAAATGTATGGTAGAAAAGAGAAAATAATGGATAATTTGGGCTACCATAAGAAGGAAAAGTGTTCGGCTGGGCTTGGGTAAGATAGAAAGTACATGTGTTTCATTATCCGAGCCTAGGGACTAAATCGTAAAAATGTGAAAGGTTAGGGAAAAACGGTCATTTGGACCGAAGGTAGATATTAAACTTGAAATGCATAATATAGTGAATTAATGAGTTAATTTTGTTGATATAGACCCCGAGGAACATATTCCGGAGGTCAATCGAGGTAAACGCAAGGTTTCGGAATAACCGAAATATAACTCTGAAACGAATACCAGGTAAGTTCGGATAACTTAAAGTAAACCCCTAATATGTATAATTGTATAATTTATGAATGCATGATGATTTTATTTATTGTTGGCATGAAATATCATAGAAATGCATATTTGATGATAACATGTAAAAATATCTCGGTTGAGGTTGAAAAAGGGAATTCGATGGACAAACCCTCTTTGACATGTGGACTGAGATCCTGCGTGTGTTGCAGTAGGATTTAGCCCAGACGGGTAATCCGTGATCTCAAGTATGAAAAGGATCTAGCCCGGACGGGTGTTCCTTGAATGATCAAGCCTCCCGAAGAATATGTGTGCATTATGGATTTAGCCCGGACGAGTAATTCGATTTGGGTCTGAATTTAGCCTGGACTGGTAATTCAGATCTGAACTCAGAAAGGGTGTTTGTCGCAATAAGGGATTTAGCCTGGACTGGTAATCCCGGCATCACCTTACGAGTTCATGATATGGGAGATTTAGCCTGGACTGGTAATCCTGCCATGAGGTCCGAGGTTCGCGAGAGTGCATATGTGTGAAATGATCATTCGTAAGAATTGATGGATAATGGGTATTCCATCGAGATTTCCTAGAAACTCAATGAGATTAATATGATGTATGTCAATAAGATGATGAATGATGAGCTCATCTACATAAATTACGTGATGCTTTGTTATGTAAGTAACTCATTGATTGAGTGCATGTGATAGGGAATCGTTTCATAATTGATGATTTCATGATTTAGATATGGATGTATGCTAATTACTCGGTAAGTTTACTCTCCGGTTGTTTGAGCTTACTAAGCATGAAAATGCTTACCCCTCTCTTTTTCCTTGTCTCACAGAGCTTAAGAACTCATAAGGATTAGAGGAAAATTGGGGAGTCAACACACTATCAACTAAACAAGCTTTGGTATTAAGACTCTGTTTATTTTATTCAATGGCATGTATAGTATTTTTGAGTATTTTGTTATATGTGTCATTTGATTTGCCAAGTAAAGGAATGTAAAAATATGTTTATCTCTTTGTATATGGCCATGAAAATTGGATTGATTTAAGTAGGCTATGACCTACAATTTTACGCATGGTTTTAATTACAAATGATGGGTTGCTATCAATTGGCAATGAGTCACATGAATGAGACAATTTCGGATGGATTAATGTAACATGGGAACCCATGACACTAAAGATGAAATAAACATTTATGTATGAAACCAATGATATGAGGTTTCCACACAACTATTTTCATTAAGATTATTTACAAGTGTAAAATTATGTTTTCTCTCATACTTGGTAACCACTAGGCACAAGTAGTAAAAATGGGTGAGTAAAGGCTTTGAAAAATAGCCTTATAAAGTCCACATGGTTGGACTCACGAGCGTATGTCTAGGCCGTGTGTGACACACGGTTCCTTCTCATGGGTGTGTGCTATGGCCATGTGTCCCCTACACTTAAAATTTTAGCTCAAAGTTGTACACGGGTAGGCCACACGAGCGTGTGCCATGGCCGTGTTAAAATGACAGTTTTGTCCATGGGCAGTCAATACGGGCGTGTTCCATGGCCGTGTTGATAAGTCAGTGTTGCCCACGATTGAGTGGCATGGGCGTGCCCCAAGATACACAGGCGTGTGAGTCCACACGGCCCACCTACACTGGCGTGTGTCCCTTTATGTTAAGGAAAATTTTTTGAGGAGCCTAGGGTAAATCGAATGTGCCCGTATTTGTCCCACATTGCCTTCTGATATGTTATAGGTCTCGAAGGCCTATACAAGGGACGAGATGTTCATGATTGAAAAGTTTTAAATGCAAATGAAATTTTGTGACCCGAGTTAGTATAATGAAAGTGTAAAGTTTCGGTAATGCCTCGAACCCTATCCTGGGGTTGGATACGGGCTAGGGGTGTTACATTTATTGGTATCAGAGCTACGATTTAGTCAGTTCTAGGAGTACCGTAGAGGATGTTAAAGTTCGCTATACATGCCATTATTCGAGTGTTGATAGTGTGACGTCTCCTAATTGTTTAAATTGTTTTGTGTAAATATCTTCAAATCAAGCACAATATGAGTCCGAGAGAGGCGACATCCATGCTCCAGCTTTCGTACAACGAGCTGTATCTAGTAGTAGTAGAAGGCTGATGTCAGAAGGCCAATAAGAGGCCCAAGCTTCCTTCTTTGATATGATGGATGAATGGTTTATGGATTATCTAAGAAATCGCCCCAATATACTGAGACCTCCCCCGCCCCCTAACCAAACTGATGAGGATGTGCCATGAGGTATGGCACCGGTGAGAATCGGTAAAACTCCGGTAGATAAACTGAGAAAGTATGGGGCTGAGAAATTTAGAGCGAAAGTTGATGATGATGCTGAAAGAGTTGAGTTCTGGCTCGAGAACACTACGTGGGTGCTAGATGATTTGTCATGCACACCCGAGGAATGTTTGAAGTGGGCTGTGTCCCTTTTGAAAGACATTGTATACAGTTGGTGGAAGACCGTATCCTCGGTAGTGCCAAAAGAAAATATTATTTTGGATTTCTTCCAAGCAGAGTTTAGGAACAAATACATTAGCCAACGGTTTTTGGACTCGAAGCGAAAGAAGTTCCTGGAACTCAAACAAAGTAACAAGACTGTAGCGGAATACGAGAGAGAGTTCGTACGACTAAGTCAGTACACAATTGAATGGGTCCAAACAGAATTGGAAATGTGTAAACACTTCGAGGAAGGTCTGAATGAGGACATCAAGTTGTTGATTGGAATCTTGGAAATACGGGAGTTTGCTGCATTGGCCGATCGAGCCAAGAAGGCCTAGGAACTTAATAATGAAAGAAAACAAGCTAAGAGAGAGACTCGAGTTGCGAGCAAGAGGTCTAGTGGTAAAACACTCTCGTTCTCCACGAAAAAAGCCATGAGCCTGCATGAACACTCCACTTCGTCAGTGGGATATTCAGGTAGATCAATAAGCTCTAAGCGACGAGGTCAAAAGTCTTCCTCCCCGATGGTGACTAGTGTGGGGAGTGTAGATGATCAAAAACAGAAGTGTCAGAGCTGCAACAAATTTCACTTTGGAGAGTGCCGAATGAAAAGCGGCGCATGTTTCGGATGTGGTTCTCTTGATCACTTTCTCAGAGACTGCCCGGAACGAGCTGAAAAAGGTGAAGAATTAGCTCTGAAGTCGAATGCTTCCATTCCACGAGGTAGACCTCTGAAATACCCTGGGAGTGCTAGTGGCAGTCGAGTTATGACGAAAGACGCTGCAAAATCAGAGGTTCGAGCCCCGGCAAGAACTTATGCGCCTGATGTTATTGTGGGTACTTTCTCTCTTTTTAACACAAGTGTTGTTGCTTTAATTGACCCGGGGTCAACGCATTCATATATCTGTATGAGATTGGCATCTAGTATGAACATATCCATTGAACCTATAGAATTCATCATTAGAATGTCGAACCCACTAGGCAGATCAGTCCTAGTTGATAGAGTCTGTAAGAATTGTCCTTTAACAATTCAAGGTTATTGTTTTCTGGCTAACCTTATGTTGTTACCATTTGATGAATTTGATGTAATACTTGGTATGGATTGGTTAGCCCTTCATGATGTAATTGTGAATTGTGGTAGTAAGTATATTAAGTTGAAATGTCCGGATGGTAAGATTCTACGAGTCGAATCAGGAGAATTGGGTTTTCTGCCAGTTGTAATCATGGCAATGGTTGCCCAGAGATATATGAGGAAAGGATATGAAGCCTACCTTGCATTTGTACTGAACACTAAGGAAACAGAGCTGAAGATTGAGTCAGTGCCAATAGTATGTGAGTACCCAGATGTGTTTCCGGAGGAGTTACCCGGATTACCTCCTGAAAGGGAGATAAAGTTTGGTATTGAATTGGTGCCAGGGACGACTCCCATTTCCATTGCCCCGTACAAAATGCCACCTACTGACCTGAAAGAGTTAAAAGCACAGTTGCAAGAGCTGATGGATAAAGGATTCGCTAGGCCAAGTTTTTCACCTTGGGGTACCTCCGTGTTATTTGTAAAGAAGAAAGATGTTTCGATGAGGTTATGTATCTATTATCGGCAACTGAACAAGGTGACTATCAAGAATAAGTATCCTTTGCCAAGGATCGATGATTTGTTTGACCAGTTAAGAGGAGCCACCTTATTCTCCAAGATAGACTTAAGGTTTGGCTATTATCAGCTACAAATTAAAGACTCAAATGTACCCAAGACAACTTTCAGAATGAGGTATGGCGATTATGAATTTCTTGTCATGCCGTTTGGGCTGATGAATGCACCGGCTGTGTTTATGGATCTAATGAATAGGATCTTTCGGCCATATTTGGATAAGTTTGTCATTGTGTTTATTGAAGACATTTTGATCTACTCTAAAGATGAGACAGAGCATGCGAAGCACCTGAGAATTGTGTTGCAGACCTTGCAGGAAAAGCAACTGTAATATCCCGAATTAAGGCCTAATCAGAATAGTGGTTTTGTGACCACAAATCTGAGATAGAAATAACTATTTTATGAGTATTTTGAGGTCTATGATATGATTACATGATTGTGTGAAAATTTCGTGAAGAAATTCTATGCATAAAGTGCTTAATTTGAAGTTAGGGACTAAATTGAATAAGTTGTAAAACTTGCATTCTAGAAGTTTCTAGTATGAAATTGCTTTGAAATATTAATTAGGAGGTCTTAAATATCAATTTTACCAATTTCAAAGTTTATGGACAAATATTGGATATGAATGGAATTTTTTGAAAGTTTAGTAGTAAGGGCATTTTGGTCATTTAGGGGTAAAATGAATTAAAATACAAAATTAAAAGCTAATTTTGCTCATCTTCTTCACCATGGACGTGTATACCAAGGGAGATTCCATGGCTAGGGTTTCCAAGCTTCCAAGCTCGATTGTAAGTCCGTTCTAGCCTCATTTTTAATAATTTTTATGTTTTTGGAGTCCCGGTAACTTGATTTAGCTTATACTAGCAATAATTCAACCTAGGGTTCATATTTGGAAAAATACCCATAGGTGAAATTTGTGTATTTTGGTGTTTTATGATAGAATATGAGGTTTTAAATTATGTTAGACAACTTGTGCTACTCGGTTTTAAGTGAAAACGAGCAAAAGGGCTTAATCGGTAAAAATACCTAATAGTCATAAGTACATGTTAAAGTGAGAATTTGATGTTTCCATAGAAGGGAAAAATGATCATCATGTCATAAAACATAAGAGAATAGGATGAAGTTTAATTTCCGAACCTTGGGGCAAAAGTGCAAATATGCAAAAGTTTAGGGGTCAAAATGAAAATTTTTAAAAATATGATTTTTGGACCCGTATGAATAGTGTGACTAATTATTAGGCTAAATGTGATATTATAGATGAAGGAAATCGAGATTCGGGCTTAAATCGGGAAAATACAAGGTTATGGGCTAAAATGGTAAATTGCTGTTTCTGGATTGAGGTAAGTTCGTATGATAATAATAATGCAATGTTATGTTTGAATTATATTTCTTACTATTATTGTATATATTGTATGATTTAATATATTGGAAAAGTTGATGGAATGGTGTTTATGATGTGGAAATATGACATGAAAGAATGTTACATGAAATGCAAGAAAATGAAGATACATGACAAGTGATATATGAAATATGTGATATATGTTATGTAAATTCTTAAAAGATGATTTGATATTTGAGTTGTGTCTTATTATACTATGAATGGACAATTGGTACTATGGATAGTGAGATCGACACTTCGAGTAAATTCGTACATAAATAGTCTATCGATTCTTTTTATGTTATTATATTTTGATATCATATGAAATGTGGCTGCCAATCAAATGGTTATTTGATGTAAATTATGAATTTAAATTGATTATGGACAATTTAGTAAAATGTTGAAAAGTGAGAAATTTCCCGATGGAACCTTCGGAATAAAAACGATACGAATGATCTATTGTGAGGTCGCATGTGTAGTACTAAGTGCAGGCTACTATGCGTACCCTAAAACTGTGATCACGTGTGTAGTACTAAGTGCAGGCTACTACGTGTATTAGATGGTGAGGTCACGTGTGTAGTACTAAGTGCAGGCTACTACGTGTACCAGACTGTTGGTCGCATGTGTAGTACTAAGTGCAGCCTACTATGCGTACTAGATAGCTTCGGCTACAAGTGTGGAAATGGGAAAATGTGCAGGCAATTGTGTATCTGTTATTATTCCGATGAGTTCAACGGGAATTCGATTAAATGAAAATATATGTGAAAGTGATTATGTGATAAACAAGTGCAAGTATATGTTTATTTGAATTTATGAGCAATATGCTCAATATTTGAGCGAACCTCAGTAAAATGGAATGGATTAAGTGAAATTGTGTAAATGTGAACTTTAGTAGTAAAACAGTATTAGATAGTAGCAGTGCCTAACTTTGAAAATTCACCAAAAATTGTGTAAGTTGAATTAAATTTAAAAAAAAATTATTAAAATAATCTTAATGAGTCTATTTTCACATGAAAGAAACAGGGGAAGCAAAAGAATTCTATATTGTGTGATATTTGAATTCTTGTGAAATAGGGTCTGAATGTATTCGAGATCCCCTATTCTGACTTTAGAAATTCACCATAAATTTTACAAAAATTAGTGAGAGTCATAACTTACATGCATGGATTCCTTATTGAATTTAATTTTAAGGGAAGCAAACGGCATGGTCGTTGGAATTCTGTACAGGGAGAAATTCGGTTCGTAGTGCACAGGGGTTAGAGTAGTCATACCCTAAAACAGGGGAGAATTTAACTAATAAACTGTACTAAATGGCCTAACCAAAAATTCTAGAAAAAAATTAGTAAGTAGACATATGAGTCTAGTTTCATAGAAAATTTACAGAATTGGATTTCAAGTTTTTTAACTTGAGATATGATTTTGTTTAACACTAGGACTCCAGAAAACAGCCTGTCCTGAATATATGTGTGATTGTACAATTATAGTGTTTTATCTTGAAAAGCATGGTAGTAATTGCTTATTATTTTCATATGAACTTACTAAGCGTAAAGCTTACCCATCCTCTCCATTTCTTTAGTACTGCCAGGTCGACTCGGGGTTGGAGATCGTCAAAGGCAAAATCACACTATCAAACTATCATTTTTGGGAATATTAATTCAAATATTAGAAATATCAAGTAAGCGGCATGTATAGGAAGCTGGTCTGTGATATGTATTTTTATTATGATTTTGACCATACGTATCAGTCTGCATTGAGTTATCGTATAAAATCATGAGATGTGGTCCTTATCCATTATGGTTTATAAGTTTAATTTATCGTGCCATGTCCTATGTTTTGATGTAATGATATAGTTAGCTTTGTTTGTTATACATGTGTTCGAAAAGTTTTGAATTAAATGAAATTTTATGGCCCGGTTTTCGTCTATATGTATTGTTAAGTCTGGTAATGCCTCGTACTCTGTTCCGGCCTTAGATACGGGTAAGGGGTGTTACAGCAACTATATGCTAAGTTTAGGAAGAGTGAGTTTTGGCTCTAGGAAGTTGGATTTTTGGGTCATATAGTTTCGGGTGAAGGCATCCGAGTTAATCCAAGTAAGATTTCTGCAATTGTTGAATGGAAATCGCCTAAGAATGTAACTGAGGTTAGAAGCTTTTTGGGCTTAGCTGGTTACTATCTAAGGTTTGTAAAAGGATTTTCCATAATAGTGACTCCGATGACGAAGTTGCTACAGAAAGACGTTAAGTTTGAATGGACAGAGAAGTGTCAGCAAAGTTTTGAGAAGTTAAAGACATTGCTGACCGAAGCTCCTGTTTTAGTGCTACTTGAACCGGGAAAAGAATTTGTGGTCTACAGTGATCATCCTTAAATAGATTGGGTTGTGTGCTTATGCAAGATGGCAAGGTGATAGCCTATGCTTCACGACAATTGAAGCCCCGCAAGAAGAATTATCCAACCCACGATCTAGAACTAGTTGCTATTGTTCTCACCTTAAAAATTTGGAGGCATTATTTGTATGGCGAGACTTGTCGTTTATTCACGGACCACAAGAGTTTGAAATATTTGATGACTTAGAAAGAATTAAATTTGAGATAGCGGAGATGGTTAGAATTAATTAAGGATTATGATCTGATTATCGACTATCACCCAGGAAAGGCGAATGTGGTCGCCGATGCATTGAGTAGAAAATCTCTGTATGCTTTGAGAACCATGGATACTCATTTGACATTGCTTGATGATGGTTCAGTTCTGGCTGAGCTGGAGGCTAGGCCAACATTTCTGCAGGAAATTCATGATGCTCAGCTTAATGATGACGACTTGCAAGCAAAAAGGGCTCAATGTGAGTCTGGTGTTGAGTCAGATTTTCGAATTAGTCCTAATGGATGATTAATGTTTAGAGATAGGGTTTGTGTACCCAAAGACAATGAACTTATTCGGAAGATCTTGCAAGAAGCACATAAAAGTCATTTGTCTGTTCACCCGGGAAGTACCAAGATGTACAACGATTTAAAGAAGATGTACTAGTGGAACGGCATGAAAAGAGATGTTTCTAAATTTGTATCAAAATGCCTAGTATGTCAGCAAGTTAAAGCTGAACATCAAGTGCCTTCAGGTTTGTTACAGCCTGTAATGGTCCCCGAATGGAAGTGAGACAGAGTTACCATGGACTTCGTGACAGAACTACCTATGACTCCGAAAAAGAAAGATGCCACATGGGTTATAGTGGATAAATTGACAAAGTGGGCTCATTTCATTCCGGTAAGGATGAATTATTCTCTCAATAGATTGGCTGATTTGTACATTTCTGAGATAGTAAGATTACACTGAGTACCATTGTCGATTATTTCAGACAGTGACCCGAGGTTCACTTTGAGATTCTGGAAGAAGTTAAAAGAAGCTTTAGGTATGAAGTTAAGTTTTAGCACAGCTTTTCATCCTCAAACCGATGGTCAGTTTGAGCGGATGATTCAGATTCTCGAGGACATGTTGCGTTGTTGCATCCTTGAATTTCAGGGTACTTGGGAAAAATACTTACTATTGATAGAATTTGCCTACAACAATAGTTTCCAAACAAGTTTGAAGATGGCACCTTTTGAGGCCTTATATGGTAGGAAGTGCCAAACTTCATTGTACTAGACAGAACTCAAGGAAAATCAGATCCATGGAGTTGATCTGATTAAAGAAACTGAAGAAAAAGTTAAAGTGATACGGGATTGTTTAAAAGTGGCATCAGATAGGCAAAAGTCTTATGCTGATCTGAAAAGAAAGGAAATTGAGTTTCAAGTTGGAGATAGAGTATTCTTGAAAGTATCTCCATGGAAAAAGGTATTGAGATTTGGTCGGAAAGGTAAACTGAGTCCACAATTTATTGGACCGTATGAGATTACCGAAAGAATTGGATTGTTAGCCTATCGTTTGGCGTTGCCACCCGAACTGGAAAATATTCATGACGTGTCCCATGTAACCATGTTAAGGAGATACCGATCAGACCCCTCTCATGTAATTTTTCCGACTGAGATTGAAATTCGACCGCACATGACATATGGAGAGGAATCGGTTAAGATATTGGCTCGCGAAGTTAAACAGTTGAGAAATAAAGATGTGACTCTTGTAAAAGTACTATGGCATCAACATGGTGTAGAAGAGGCTACATGGGAGCCGAAAGAAACTATGAGAAGTCAATATCCAAATCTGTTTTCTGGTAAGACTTTCGAGGACGAAAGTCCCTAAGAGGGGAGAAATGTAACATCCCGAAATAGGGCCTAGTCGGAATAGTGGTTTCGGGACCAAAAATCTGACATAAAAATATTTATTTTATGATTATTATGAGGCCTAGAATATGAGTATATGCATGGGTTAAAGTTTCATGAAGAAATTCTAAGTATAAGGTGTCCAATTGGAAATTAGGGACTAAATTGAATAAATTGCAAAACTTGGATTCTAGAAGCAATTTGTATGAAATTGCCTTAGATTATGAATTAAAAAGTCTTGGAGAGCAATTTGCCCAAATTCTAAATTTTTGGACAAAAATGGGCTTGCATGGATGAAATTTTAAAGAAAGGGCACAAGGGTATTTTAGTCATTTGTCATTTTAATGAATTAAAATGGGAAAAATCAAGCCAAAATCAGCCATTTTCTCCTTCATCCAGCCGAAAATTTGGGGTTCTCCATAGGTAGCGTTTCAAGCTTTCCAAGCTCAATAGTAAGTGCTCCTAAGCCCCGTTTTTCATGCTCATCATATTTTTGAAATCCCGGTAGCTTGCTCTCTCCATTTCTACCCATATTTCATGCTATGGTTCATGTTTAAAAATTTCCCCATGCATGAGTTGCTTGTATTTTGATAGACTATGGAGGAATATGAAAGATGAATGTGTATTAAACATCTTTTCCTAGTTGATTTTCATGAAAAACCCTTATAGGGACTATTTTGCAAAAGATGTAAATGTATGGTAGAAATGAGAAAATAATGGATAATGTGGGCTACCATAAGAAGGAAAAGTGTTTGGCTGGGCTTGGGTAAGATAGAAAGTGCATGTGTTTCATTATCTGAGCCTAGGGACTAAATCGTAAAAATGTAAAAGGTTAGGGGCAAAACGATCATTTGGACCGAGGGTAGATATTAAACTTGAAATGCATAATATAGTGTATTAATGAGTTAATTTTGTTGATATAGACCCTGAGGAATAAATTCCGGAGGTCAATCGAGGTAAACGCAAGGTTTCGGAATAACCGAAACATAACTCTGAAACGAATACTAGGTAAGTTCGGATAACTTAAAGTAAACCCCTAATATGTATAATTGTATAATTTATGAATGCATGATGATTCTATTTATTGTTGGCATGAAATATCATAGAAATGCATATTTGATGATAACATGTAAAAATGTCTCGGTTGAGGTTGAAAAAGAGAATTCGATGGACAAACCCTCTTTGACATGTAAACTGAGATCCTGTGTATGTTGCAGTAGGATTTAGCACGTACGGGTAATCCGTGATCTCAAGTATGAAAAGGATCTAGCCCGGACGGGTGTTCCTTGAATGATAAAGCCTCCCGAAGAATATGTGTGCATTATGGATTTAGCCCGGACGGGTAATCCGATTTGGGTCAATTAGCTTTGGGTAGTAATTGGATCCGAACTCGAAAGGGTGCTTGTCGCAATAAGGGATTTAGCCTGGACTGGTAATCCCGACATCACCTTACGAGTTCATGATATGTGGGATTTAGCCTGGACTGGTAATCCTGGCATGAGGTCCGAGGTTTGCGGGATTGCATATATGTGAAATGATCATTCGTAAGAATTGACGGATAATGGGTATTCCATCGAAATTTCCTAGAAACTCAACGGGATTAATATGATGTATGTCAATAACATGATGAATGATGAGCTCATCTACATAAATTACGTGATGCTTTGTTATGTAACTAACTCATTGATTGAGTGCATGTGATAGGGAATCGTTTCATAATTGATGATTTCATGATTTAGATATGGATGTATGCTAACTACTCAGTAAGTTTACTCTTTGGTTATTCGAGCTTACTAAGCATGAAAATGCTTACCCCTCTCTTTTTTCCTGTCTCACAGAGCTCAAGGACTCATAAGGATTAGAGGATAATTGAGCAGTCATCTCACTATCAACTTAATAAGCTTTGGTATAAAGACTCTGTTTATTTTGTTCAATGGCATGTATAGTATTTTTGAGTATTTTGTTATATGTGTCATTTGATTTTCCAAGTAAAGGCATGTAAAAATATGTTTATCTCTTTGTATATGGCCATGAAAATTGGCTTGATTTAAGTAGGCTATGACCTACGATTTTACGCATGGTTTTAATTCCAAATGATGGGTTGCTATCAATTGCCAATGAGTCACATGAATGAGCCAATTTCGGATGGATTAATATAACATGGGAACCCATGACACTAACCATTTATGTATGAAACCAATGATATGAGGTTTTCATACAACTATTTTCATTAAGATTATTTACAAGCATAAAATTATGTTTTCTCTCAAGCTTGGTAACAACTAGGCGTAGGTAGTAGAAATGGGTGACTAAAGGCTTGGAAAATAGCCTAATAAAGTCCACATGGTTGGACACACGGGCGTGTATCTAGGTCGTGTGTGACACATGGTTCCCTCCTATTGGTGTGTGCTATGGTCGTGTGTCCCTTGCACTTAAAATTTTAGCTTAAAGTTGTACACGGGTAGGCCACACGGGTGTGCGCCATGGCCGTGTTAAAATGACAATTTTGTCCACGGGCAGTCAGCACGGCCGTGTTCCATGGCCGTGTTGATAATTCAGTGTTCCCCACAGTTGAAGGGCATGGGCATGCCCCAATATACACGGGCGTGTGAGTCCACACGGCCCACCTACACTGGTGTGTGTCCTTTTTTGTTAAGGAAAATTTTCTGAGGAGCCCAAGGTAAATCGAACGTGCCCGTATTTGTCTCATATTGCCTTCTGATATGTTATAGGTCTTGAAGGCCTATACAAGGGACGAGATGTTCATGATTGAAAAGTTTTAAATTCAAATGAAATTTTGTGACCCGAGTTAGTATACTGAAAGTGTAAAGTTCCGGTAATGCCTCGAGCCCTATCCCGGTGTTGGATATAGGTTAGGGGTGTTACCAGGTGACAAATATTTCGGCATTAGCCTGGCAACCTCGCATTCGGCACCTATTTATAGCCCCTATAACCGAATTCCACATGGCTAAATTCCCATTTCAGCTCCATCACTTCCCCCTTCTCATCTCCTCATTTTTCTCCCTGATAACTCCCCAATCTATTTCCTAAATTTTCTCTTCTGAACGCTCCCCTTAGAGTCCATCTTCACCCCACTTCCAACCTTTTAGAAGGCCCAAAATTAAACTCCTAAAAATACTAAGCTAGGATTCGAACTTTGGATCTTCTTGCTAGCCACTAACGCCACCTCCCTACACCCTAAGTGGCGTCACTTAGCCACTCCTCCACAAGGATTTTTGATGTCATTTTTCCCTATCTTTATTTAAAAGCCCAACTACTCCAAACCCTGGTTCTTTTAATAATTAAATTAAAATTCCTCCACCACAAAACTCGAACCCAGAACTTCTCTAACATACATAGACACTCCAAGTTCCTTAAACCCCTAAAGCCAACATGTCATTTGTCATTTACTTGCTCAGTTAAAAATTTTATGAAACCCAAAGCCCATTTCATCTAGGCCCAAAATTCGGGGCGTTACAACTTTACCCCCTAAAAGAAATTTTGTCCTCGAAATTTCCAACTACCCAATAGTCGCACCACCTAGGTTACACCACTACGCTTCTGCTGTGCACTCTATTTCTAATTCTGAAATAGATAGATCGCATACTATGGATAAAGTACGTACCAATATTCACTTCTGGAGCATCTTTGTCTTCTCGGCGACAAGCAGCATAAACCAAAGTTGGCTGTCTCGCCTCAGCATGGCCTGCATTTTCGCCTGGTGCTCCACATCCACGTCCATTGCCGTCACCACCCCTGGCCTGGCCACGACCCCTTGGCGGCAGTTGACCACCCTTTGGTCGCTGAGCACTACCTTGGCCCAGTACTGGCTCTCGACCTAGCATTCAGGGGCAATCCTTGATCTTATGCTCCATAGACCCACAAGCTAAATAGGCTCCCATCCTCTTCCAACACTCGCCTCTATGGCTTCTCCCACAGTCAGCACAAGGTGGCACCCCTGGATTAGCAGCAGGGGGACCTGCTCTAACTGGCCCATTAACTCTGGCCCTAGCCCTAGGCCTCTGTCCAACACCAGAAGTCTCAGCTTCCCTTTTATTCCTACCCCTTTCTTTTTCCCTATTTAAGCGCTCAGTTCGCTTAACCTCCTCCGCTATCTTTACCTTTTCCACCAATTCCGAGAAAACTTGCTCCCTTTGTGGAGCTATCAATACCCTAAGGCTATCTCTAAGTCCATCCTCAAACCTTACGCAACGCTTATACTCCGTGGCAACCATTACTCTTGCATACCTACTAAGGCGGAGAAACTCCGCCTCATACTTCGCCACCGATTTGTTTCCTTGGGTTAGGTTCAGAAACTCCTTCCTTCTAGAATCCACATAGCTTGCACCCACATACTTCCCTTGGAAGGCAGCTTTGAAAAACTCCTAAGTGACTCGCTCCGGTTGGGTGCCCTCTTTTATTGTCAACCATCACTGATAGGCTTCTCCCCTAAGTAGTGACACTTCTCCTTTCAGTTTTTGTTCTGGTGAACAGTCCAGGTCCTTGATTATCCTTTCAGTGGCCTCCAACCAATATTCTACCATGTTAGGAGCCATGCCAGCCACGCCCTTAAAGATCTCAGCCCCGTTCGATCGAAGTCACTTCGGAATGGACCCCTGATTTCCAGTGACATTATTGGGCCCAGCGACCCTCTCCAAAATTCTTAGCATTGCCTAGGACAATACATCATCCCCCGCAGCCCGATCATACTGTCATTCTCAGCCACAAGTGAGGCCGGAGCCTCTTCTACTCTAACATTGGGCATATGGCCCGATGCCGATGATTCAGCTCTCATATTTCCGCGGCCACGGCCTCTCGCACCTCTTATAGCACTCATCATCGATTCGCATATTATCTGGATTAGAAATTTTATGAAGTTTTAGTTAGTTTAATAATTAACCCGATGTTTTATGGAAGTAATTAAAGAGAAGACTGTTTTCAGAATTCCTCTATAGTTCCAAGTTCCTGCGGGCTTTGGTTCTCTTCTAACAAAATCATCTAAAGTACCCTCTAACTATCTACTGTATAATAATTTAAATAAACTTTAGAATAAGAATACTTAATTGGTTCAACGTTGGAGACTCGGTGTGCCACTCAAAAAGACTTCCTCTTTTCCAAAACATTGTAAATTTTTTTTTAAAACACAAAAAGAAACCAAGTAATAAGACCCAAGTCACAGCCCGAGTTTTGCAACCTGGGCTCTAATACCACTAAATGTAACACCCCAAACTCAGCCCGGATGTTCTGGCCCAATTTGACGTGTTACATTGAAGTGTTTTAGCAAAAAATGTGTTTTCATTGAAAACCCTTCTTAAACAAGAGAAACCTTAATTAACTTTAAAATAAACACACCTTTCAGTTGCGAAAGCCTTGTTTAAAACATTTTATTTAAGAAAACTTTATCATTTAAAAATTAAGTTGCGGAAACGTAGAAAACATACTATAATTTAGGAATCCCATGTTCAACTTCTCGTAATTAAAATTAAAAAATAATAATAATTCAAGTAATAATAGCATAATGGAAACCTTATTACAATCTGGTCTGAAACTTACTTAATAAAATAAAACTAATAAGCTTAGAAAAAAAATCCAAATTTGTCTTGCTAGCTGGCCACCCAGAGTCCCTCCAAACATCGAACCGTCTATTGAGAATCACTTGAAAATAAAATAAAAGAGGGGGTGAGTTTTCGCAAACTCGATGTGTACAACCCTCAACGGAAAACAAGCATTCAAAAATCATCATACATCAAACATGCAATGCAATCCCATTCAAATTATCCATCCACTACACACCAGCTTCGTCCCTCATCACACCATGTAGGGATATAAATATCGACCCAACCAGCCCACACACCAAGGGTAGCCCGGTTACGGAACTACCTTCATTTACATATTGGGCTTGAAAAGCCGTCAGTGGATCCACGATTGAACCATGCGATCATCATATACTTCCTCCGTACCATAATTCCCACCCCATATGCAACCTAAGCAGAACATCATATGTATGCATGTCACATCCACAAAACTTACATTCAACACCTAGGGGTATTTTGGACATTTTCGCCCTTAAGGGCATTTCGATAATTTTCCCTTAATTACGGTTTTCACTTACCTTGGCCCATGAACAAGCCCCGCGAGCTAAAGTGAACAAATACTATGCACCAAGTAGGATTCCAGAGAAGAGGAGGTGGGTCATTAGGACCGCTTAAGTACCAAGCTCTCCCTAAAACCAATCCTAGACATGCATATACCCGTTACCAAACCTTAATCCTATGACTTGTCCATGGTCTCAATTAATTAATTTAGTTTTATGTAGTCATCATATACTAGGCCCAATACCCCTACATACATGCATATAGTCCACTAGGCCCAATCTTATTCAAATGGCCCATCTGGCCCAGTTATATTCTTATGGCCCACTAGGCCCAATTCACTTTCATATGGCCCATTAGGCCCAAATCATATTATATTCATGCTCACATACAAATTTTCAAACACATAGCATCACTTATCAATCTTTGCCTATTATGGGCCCAACAGCCCATTGGGCCCATTTAGCCCATTTCGGCCCATTTGGCCAATTCTCAACCCAAGTCCACGAAATCGCCCATGGGCCTCAAGCAACCCATCAATTTCCTCTCCACGAGTGTTCGCGCACTCGTGTGACTACCGTAGCCCAACTTTCAACTTTTCAGCATTTCAACTTTTCGGCTTTTCGGCATTTCGGCTTTTGCCAATTCATTGTGTGTGTACAGTGTATGTACACACCTGGTAAGCAAGCATGCTGCGATTCCCTTAGTCACCAACCTACAAACTATATCATTCTACAATTAATCGCATGCTTAATACATATTTTTACTAAAACTGAAACCTCACCTTTCACCTTACCTTGCGCGACAAGTATAACAACCCCTTCTTTAATCACTAACCATGATCAACTCCTAGATCTGCATCAATCTTAACTATTAAAGCCAGAATAATAGGTGGCTTGTATCCAACACCAGTCCCCTTACCTTAACTATGACCATTCGGCCAACCAAGATCAAAAGCACTTACCAAAGTCTCTCACCTGAGGAGCAAATCGGTAGAAATCCAAAGACTGAGATTCGTTACCTATTCCTACCCAAAACCGATTAGAAGAAGTGAGGGACTGTATACTTGATACTTAGCAAAAACCAATTATAAGAACAAAGCACTTACACTAGGCTTGACCGATTAGAAAGGGTACTTGCGGCACCAAGAGTATTCGACCAAGAAAGTTTCTGCCCTTACGATTTGTATAGAAAAAGAGAGTTATTCGGCTTCAAGAAAGAAGAAGTCGACTAGACTAAAAAAATGAATCAAAAACCTGAGTAGAAGAAGAATAGAAAATCGACACAAGAAGAGAAAGAAAGAAGCAACGGTTTTCGACTTTTTGGATCTTGAAGAGAAAAGGGTTTCCGATAATAGGCTGACAAAGATTTCGGCATTATCCTGGCAACCTTGCATTCTGCACCTATTTATAGCCCCTATAGCCGAATTCCTCATGGCTAAATTCCTATTTCGGCTCCATCTCTTCCCCCTTCTCATCTCCTCATTTTTCTCCCTAATAACTCCTCAATCTATTTCCTAAATTTTCTCTTCTGAACACTCCCCTTAGAGTCCATCTTCACCCCACTTCCAACTTTCTAGAAGGCCCAAAATTAAACTCCTAAAAATACTAAGCTAGGATTCGAACCTTGGATCTTCTTGCTAGCCACTAACGCCACCTCCCTCACCCTAAGTGGCGTCACTTAGCCACTCCTCCACAAGGCTTTTTGATACCATTTTCCCTTATCTTTGTTTAAAATCCCAACTACTCCCAACCCTGGTTCTTTTAATAATTAAATTAAAATTCCCCCACCACAAAACTCGAACCCAGAACTTCTCCAACATACATAGACACTCCAAGTTCTTTAAACCCTTAAAGCCAACATGTCATTTGTCATTTTCTTACTCATTTAAAAATTTTATGAAACCCAAAGCCCATTTCATCTAGGCCTAAAATTTGGGGCGTTACAGCCTAGGCACATGCCAATGTCCTAAGGCCGTGTCTCTACCCATGTGTTTACTACTGGGCATTCTGTTTTGCATAATTAGGGTACAGGGGACACATGGCTGGATCATATGCCCATGGGGTAGACCGTGTGTCACACACGGACAAGACACATGCCCATGTGTCTAGTTGGGTGGACAATTTTTAGTCTATTTTCCAAGCCATTTGCCACCCTTAAACACTCACGTACTCAATCCTACTTCATAGCATGCAACAAGGCACATTTGGCTACACAAGCATTCACCATCATGATTAATCCATTCTTTATAATATGGACATATCACATACTCCCACCATCATACTTCCGTATGACACTCCACACCAATTTCATATTATATCATCTTTATAATTCTTCTTTCAAGTTACTCAATTACACCATAAATAGGGTCGTACCTATTAGTCCTCATTCATTCACTTAATACATATGATTCATCTCACATATCATTCATAAGCAACCAAAACCACATCAAAACATAAACACATTTGCATGCATGCACCAATAATTAGGGTTACAACCCAAATAATCAATATGAGCCACCTCTCATGGCCATATACAAAATAATCATAATACCATCATGAGCCAACACATTTGGCTAACCAATATGACACATAGTAAAAAGGCCAAGTCCTTATACATGCGATACTCAAAATGATAAGACTAGCTATACCCAAATGTTCAATTGATAGTGTGATCGAGTCTCTGACATCTCCAATCCTCAAGCTAGCTTGGTGACACTATAAAAAAAAAAGGAAAGGAAAGGGGGTAAATATTAAAGCTTAGTAAGTTCACATGCAAATAAAATGCAACTTAAACAAGCATTAATCATACAATTAACATAATGAACATAACCTTGCTTATTATCAAAACTCTTAAACTTATTCTTCATATACATATACACATGTTCTTACCACAAGTTCATCATATCTCATGTCATTCTCAAACGTTCAATGTACATACCTGTGCCACTTGCACATGATAACATACTTTCTCGTCTTTGACGTATTCATCAAGATTACTCATTGAACTTCCTTTAGAACTACCCATTGAACACTTGGAATACTATCAGATACATCAGAATCTCGCACCTAAGTGCCTCATATGTAGCCAACGCTACCTCATATCATATATCACATATTGCTTGCTTTCGAGCTACTCATGGGTCTACTAATATAGGCTGTCAAGTATCAGCAACACACGCTGGACTGCCTCGCCATTAATAGCATATACGAGACCAGTACCCGAACGCTAAAACATGTGTCTCATATATCATGAACTCAAACCACAACTCAATAAGTTCATATCACAAAGTTCCTAGTGACATATCACTTGTATCCTAAACTATTCCTAAGGTTAAATGGGATTCTTCAATGATACATCTTCGTCAAACTCGTTCACAAAGTCATTCTCATTTACCATAATATTATTCATACACTCTTTACAATAATTAAACATGGAAATTCATACATTAATAAAGCATTAAAACATGATACAACATTGCATTATTTACACATGAACTTACCTTGGTACTAAATGATAGAAACGAGCCTAATCCTCTTAAACTTTATTTTTCCCCTGATCAAGGCTTGAATCACGTTTTTCTTGATCTATTATGCAAAATTTAACTTTTTCAATACATACATTGGTCAAATCGACCCATAACACATACTTTGGTAAAATTACCATTCTACCCTTAACTTTTTACTTATTTACAAATTGGTCCCTAAGCTCATAAAATGAGATGCATGCATTTCTTAGTTACCCAAGCCTAGCCGAACCTATACCATGTTCATATCAGCCCACTTTTTCCTTTATTTCACATTTCTACTACTCATTTTTTCACCTTTTACAAATAAGTCCTTTTTAGGTGTTTTCACTAAAAATCACTTGGTAAAAGATGTTTACTACACATCAAACATTCATATTCCTCCATTAAACATCAAAATACAACCATGTCACACATGGTTCAAATTTCATACATGAACCTTAGCTTAAAATAATGGTAGAAATAGCTAGACCGGTTGATGACAACTTCAAAAATGTAAAGAACATTAAAAACGGGGCTTGGGAGTACTTACAATCAAGCTTGAAAAGTTGAAAACCCTAACTATAGAGAGCATGAAAGTTTTGGGTAGCACTTGGAGAAGATGGACAAGATTTTCACTTCATTTTCCCTTTTTATTCTTTTATTTGCCAAATGACAAAAATGCCCTTAAGGTCTTTCTTTCAAATTTTTCCTATTCATGCCCATTTTTATCCAAAATTTTAGAACTTGGTCAAATTACTATTTAAGGACCTCTAATTAATAATCTAATGCAATTTCATGTTTGAAGCTTCTAGAACACAAGTTTTCCAAATTATTCAATTTAGTCCCTAAGGTCAAATTAGATACTTTAGGCATAGAATTTCGTCATGAAAATTCCACACAAACATGCAATCATATCATGAACCATCACGTAATCATAAAATAATTATTTCTATTTTGAATTTGTGGTCTCGAAACCACTATTTTGACTAGACCCTAATTTGGGATGTTATAGTGTCTCTGCCCGTGTGGACAAAAATAGGCTATTTACCAAGCCATTTTGCCTTCCTATCTTATGCTTACCTACATCAAACTCAATAAAGATAGCATTTATGAGCATCTAAATTAACTCCAAAAAAGCATATTCATCAATTAACACATAAACAAAGCAATATAAACACACAACCAAACCAACAAAATTGAGCCAATTTCCATGGCTATATATACAACCAAATCACAAACCACACATCAAATGTCATTTGCACATATATATATATACATCCAAAACAACCAAAATGAGCCAACTCTCATGGCTATGCACAAAACCAAATATTTAACATTTACAAGGCATTTCAAATGACCAAGTCCATTACTAACACATAACCAAAATGACCAAAGTCCCTATACATGCCATATACTCGAAACTTAAGTTCAAAAGTACCAATTTGATAATTGGATAGTGTGATGCGATCTTCGACGATCCCCAAGTCTAAGCTAGCTTTGAAAACTATAAAACACAGAGAAATACACAAAGTAAGCTTTATAGCTTAGTAAGCTCGTATGCCATAAATTCAATATAATCATAAACACATAATTAAACCATTGATCATAAATATAAGAATTCATATCAACTAACAAACATTTCAATAACTCATTCACAAAACTATATACTTTCTTCCCCATTTCTTTGATTCAAAGCAAATATGGTTTATGCACATACCTATACCATCTCGTACTAATCTCATACACATTCTCGTCTTTCATTTACCCATTGAACCATTCGAAATAGAAGTCGGATACTCAAAGGTCTCACATGATAAGTACCTATACCATGGCCTGTAGCCAAATCAAGGTAACTTATCTCCGAAGTACTGATATCATGGCCCAAAGCTAAATCAGCCAATATGCATGGCCCGAAGCCAAATCGGTATAACTCGTACCTGAAGTTATATATCATGGCCCGAAGCCAACTCAACGAATCCCCTAATGACATGTCTCTAGCATCCTAAACTATTCCTAAGGTTCAACCAGGACTTTGAATGTTGAATCGTCGTCGAATCACTATCGTTCATATCCAAAGTCTCATATTCGCAATTTATGCAATATCAAAGCATGTGAAATACATTTATATTGAAATTTATCATATACGAACTTACCTCAGATGTGAAAACGATGAAACAAGTCGATTAGTCGATAACTTTCATTTTTCCCCGATCCAGATTCGAATTTCATTTTTCTTGATCTAAATATATTCAAAATTAACTTATTTAATCATCTATTTATTCAATTCAATCCAAAATATACATTAGGGCTATTTTACACATTTTCCCTAAACTTTCTCATTTTTACAATTTAGTCCTTATTACACAAAATCACAAATTCATGCAAATTTCAAGACACCCATGCTTAGACGAATTATAATTATGCCCCAAACAACACATATGTTTCATTTATTTCACATTTTAACGGCAAAGTTTCAACATTTCTCAATTTAATCCCTATTTCGCATTTTCACTAAAAATCACTTAGCAAAACTTGTGTATTTATCAATAAGCATTCATAATCTGTCAAGAAAATTCAAAATACACATGTATTCATCAATGGTATCATTCAAAATCTTTAACAGTTTTGCAAAAAAACCCCTGGGCTAGCTAGTACTAGTTGTAACGATCACAAAAACATAGTAATCATTAAAAACCGAGCAAAAATATACTTATAATTAGATCATGTAGTGGCAGAATATTTCAAGCCCTAAAATGGCTTTCTTCTTTGCTATACACGGTTAAGAATGATGAATGAAACTCATCTTTATGTTTTTGTCTTATTAATATTATGATTAATAAACAAATTACAACATTAACCTTTAATAAAACCATTTAATAACATCCATTTTGAGTCCATATATGTCCATTCACAATTAAAATGATATATTTACCACTTAAGGACCTTAAATTTAAGGTTCTATAGCTATTAATACCTTTAGCTATTAGAACCCAAGTTTTACGCTTTACGCGATTTAGTCCTTTTTACCGAATTAAGCATTCAAACGATAAAATTACTTCACGAAAATTTCACACATACATGATATCATGATGTAAACACTTAAAATAATATTAAAATAATTCTTCAATCTCAGATTTGTGGTTCCAAAACCACTGTTCCAATTTGACTAAAAATGGGTTGTTACATTTAATTTGCTACTGAAAGTAAGAAAACAAATTTTGGTTCTATGTTTGATTAATGATTGTTCGAGCCCACACTTGAAAGTGGTCCATGGAATGAGAATAGCAGAGAAGGTCATTATATTAAAAGACGAGAACGTCTAGGATTCATCACGCAGAAAACACATGTACTTTTGGGAAAAAGTTTATTGCCATAAATATCACAAACCAGCTTAGTTTTCAAATTTTAAATTTTCCACAGTGATCAAAAATCGCTTTAAACTAGATTTTTTCCAACACCATTGACCTAACCTAAGAAAGTGCTTCTCTCAACCACCTACCGTGAAACGGAAGGCATGGACCTTCCATTCTTTCAATCATCCGTCGCAATAAGAAGGCCTCTCACCCTCCGTTGCCTTCAAAATGCCAAGGCATTCACATTTTAGGTGTGAACACTCCTCCAGTGCGAGCACACCTTTGAATATTTGTAAAGTGCAGCTAACAGAATGGGCCCTACAATGTACGCATTTTACTCATTAGGTGAGGATAATCTCCTTCATAACAATCTGCCATGTGACGTTAATGGTCAAGGGGACTTATACTATAAATACGCTGACCAACAATGAAGTAAGGATAAATTGAATATACCCTAATGATACTCTGAGCAACTATCTCCTTAGTTAGTGTGTCTTTTTATCCTTATTTTGACTCTCGACCTCTTTAGGTGAATCGACATCCACAACACTTCATACTTTTCTCCTTATACTTAAAATTTAAGTATTCACGTGAAAAAAAATTAAATTGCCCACATCAATTGAAAACCTAAAATGTTGTAATATATATATGCTTTTAGATTTATAAATTAATTATTTTTATTTTTTTCGTCAACTAAATTAATATCATTGAGTTAACACCAAACTCGATTGAAAGTATTATGTGTTAAATTTAGAAATCATGCCTAACAAAAAATACGTGCTTGAAAAAATATATACTCTTAATAATTTTGAAATTGGATTTCCGTACTATTAAATAATAAATATACATCAAATACAAAATTTCAGAAAAAATGATAAATCAAATCAACTTAAAGTTTTGGATAGTAGCTTAGAATGATAATTTCTTTTAATTAAAAACTTGAGAGGTATATACATTATGCACATACAAGACTAATATCTCAAAAACTATATGTTGATGAGTCAATAAATTAAAGATATTAAAGAGTTTTATAACTATCTAGGTGATAATGCTCTAGAACAACATATTTTTATGTATTAATCATGTGTTTATTCTGAGCTTGATCCTACTAATTTGAGCTTTTTATGTCTTTTTATCTTTTAGGGACTGATTTGGAGGCAAAAGCAAAATTAAGGGACAATAGTGCGAATTTGGAGACATAATGGGCTGATATGCGACACAAGAAAATGATTGTGCCAAAAGTGCAAGCATGGAAGACACATGGACTAAAAACGCAAAAAGAAGAGATTTTATTTTATAAGACTCTATTTTATTTATATTAGGATAATTAATATTAAGATAATTATTAGGATTATTTAAATTTAGGATTTTATTTTAATTATCTTTAATTATCTTTTATTAAATGTATTTATCTTTTTAGAATTTAAGTTCAATTAGACTATCTCCCTAGCACTATAAATAGGGGGTAAAGTGACTCTATTTGGGAATCATCTTTTTCTGTAAACACTCTCCCCCTGAAAGTCTAGGCTTTTGTTTCTTTATATTCTCTTTCACTAAAATTTTCTTTTCTATTTTAATATTTATTTTCTTCTCCACCATTTCATGAGCCACTAAAACCTGTCTAGCCGAAAGTTTTCAATATTCCCCAAAAGGGGTTCTTGAGGCCTAGAATCCGTATTTAGCCTTCTCTCCAAGTATTCATCGTTTCTCCGCACTACGGGCTGACGCTTCCGTCCATGGCCTTTAAGAAGTAAACATTTCAGCATATGCAAAGGCGGCCGCTTTGTATGTTTTGGAAGGATTGCACAGTCGGTTCGTTAACTTATTGCGTCAGAGGTCGGCAAGCCAAAGAGACAAAATGGCGTGGGATTCGCCATTGAGAAGCGTTGATCTAGCATAGATTACTGGCTAGAGTCGATTCCTAAAAATTGTAAGTCTAATCTTTGGAGTGGTGGTCGTAGGCGTCCTCTTCCACTATAACTGGCTTACTTGAGTTGAGAAGGGTTATTTAAAAGCCGAGGATTGAACCCAAGGTGGAATGAGACAACTGGAGGCTGGAATCTATCAATAAGAATTTCTTTTCCTTTAAGTCTATTATTTTCATTATTTTCGTAATCACAGTTTCAGTCAACTTTAGATTCTGTTCTTTTTATTTTTCTTTTTTTCTTCCAAATTAAATCTTTAATTCTGTTATTTTTATTTTCTTCTGTCACGCAGGTTTTCTTGGGCACGATTCTGCCCAGGATTTCAAGAAACGAGCATTCGTACAATCCGGTTCCTGAGGATTCGACCCTACTTCCCCTTTATTGTTATTTTTACTATTTTACTGGAAATAGGATATTTTTGGTGCTCTCAACGACGCATCACTAGGTCATGCTATTTTTTTTTTGCTCATGTCTATCAATCTAGGTTACATTAGGTTCGAATTATGGTTAAATTTTATGTTTAGGCTCGATTAGGTAGCAATTGGACAAATATTGGTTTAATATGAATAAATTCTCTTAAATTGTTTATATACAGAATGATTGATTTCTCTTTTAAAAGAAATTCAATTTTTAATATATATATATATATATAAACAGGTTGATATGAAAGAACAAATGTGATGTTGATGGTTTGATTCAAAATTTTAAATCAACCATTAAAAAGCACAATAAAGTTTTAAATTGGAAAAATATTTAGTATATTATTAATAAAATTGTTAAATTTGATGAATAATGGTAGAGCTTAACAAGTGCTTTATAAATGTATAGTAAAATATTAAAATAAATATTTAAAAAAGATATATATACGTGTCAATTTTTTAAAGCTATTTGTATAATAAAAAGTACATTACAAGTAAATTGAATACTCTCAAAAGAGAAAATATTTGATACATAACTTGTGGAGACTCCACAAGCATTGTTGAAAATGGTATAAGTGTTTTATTTGTTTAAATATTTATTTTTTAAAAAATTACTATACTTTGTGGGACACATGTCACACATTTAACTTGCTTGTAGAATCTAAAAATCTGAATGATGTATACAAAATAGTTTTCCTTAAACAAGTGTCTCGCTTATGAATAAAAAAATAAAAATAAAGATAGTATACCTTAGGCATAATGACTTATTTAGCCCTCTAACTTCACAAAAAAAGTCATTTTAGCATTTCATTTAATTTTTCCCATTTTTTTAGCCCTTAAACTTACATTTGTTTTGGTTAAATCACCCCAAAATGAATGGAAAAGTTAACGTTTTTTAATTTTGCTGACGCTGCATAAATATGGATTGCCATATGGGTGACATGTCAATATTTAATTATTTTTTAAAAATTTAAAAGTTTAAAAATATAAAAACTATTTTTAAAAATTTAAAATCCAAAATTATTAAAAATTTAAAATAAAATATAAAATTATTTTAAAATTTAAAAAATTAAATAATGTATCATCTATGTGATAATTCACATGTATACTACGTTATCAATAAAATTAATAAATATTGATTTTTCTGTCTATTTTACTGTAATTTAATTTTAAAAAAAGTAAGGCTAAAATATAAAATTAGAAGATGAAAAGTCATTATACCATTACCTTATTGGGTTAACCAATTTTGTTGAAATGCGAAATCATAATAAGATAGATTGGTGGATGATGATGAAATTATTGGAGTTGATTTAGAAAGTTTCGTAAAATGGGAATTGGTGATTGGCATTTCGATAAAAGGAAAAGTAATTAAGGTAGGCAAAATGTGTGGACACGATAAGGAAAAAGAAAAAGAAAAGAGGGTATAATTTAACCATACACTCTCCGACTCACTGCATCGGAACATCACAAACACCTTTCAATGCAACCCATGTATTGTGGATCTAATTTATTCCTCTAGGTTAAGACACATAGACCCCTATCCTACCAAACCAACATTTTTTTTTATTTGAAATTTATTCTACTTCACTTACAATTTAATATTAATTAAAATATGATTTTTTAGGTTGTAGTTGTTGCGTTAAAAATAGTTTCTGAAAAATAAAATAATTTTTAAAAAAATTATATTTTTCGGTGTTTGGATAATTTTGTATAAAAAATTTCATTGTTTGAAAAATTTTATTGATATCATTTTTAAAAGTTATTTTAGTGAAACAAACACAATATAAATATATTTTCTACAAAATATAATAGTAACATTTTCTTTTTAACAATCAAAATTTATTTATAAATTTATTATAATTTATAATATTATTTATAATTTATTATATTACCAAATATAAATAATTGAATATGTATGTTTAACAATATTGAATATTATAATATTTTTAATATTTTTAAAAATAAAAACTAAAAATTTTATTGATAATCATATTAGGCTTGATTAAAGTTAAATTTTATATAAAAACAAAATTATACATAAATGAGCTCATTTCGGAAAATGATTAATACTTTTCCAAAGGGTAGGTCAATTACAAGAAAAAAAGTTTTTTTTCAGAGACACGTAAATTATTTTTCATTGACCAAGTTATTTTCCTAAAATAAACATGGGAAAATGAAAAAAAATCATATGTCATTTTCGTGAAATAAAAACACCCTTAATATAAAAATATAAAAAATAGGAACTTTTTAAGTAAAACTAATTATAATAAAAGCATCAAAATATAATTTTATTATTATTAAAATTATAAAATGGATTATCCAATTGACCGGTTCGGTCTTAGGCTAAGAGTGTGTTTGATAAATTGAAATTTTAAGTGCTAAAAATTAAGTACTGAATTTTTACTACTAAATTTGATAAGTGTTAAATTTATACAAGACAATTGTTTGGTAAATTAGTATATATAAGTACTGAATATAATTATATTGTTTGATAAAAATAAATGTAAATTTTAAAAGATAATTTATTTTTAATTTAATCTTATTAATATAATATTTTATATTAATTTAGATAATTTTGGATGAATAATAAATATGATAATTTGTATATCTCTTTTTCAAAAATAATTTATTTTAATTTTTCAATAAAATAAAATAAGTAGAGCTACCTACCTACTTTTCTTATTCAACAATTTTTGTTGAAAAATTTATATCCAATAAAAATTAAAATGATTATCAAACACATTTAAAATATCAAATATTAAATATTAAAATTTTTATTTTTACTTTTAATAAAATAAAAAATTTAATAATTTATCAAACACACCCTACAAATTTTATAAAAAATTATTCTACCTATAATTTAAAACCTATTGAATGTGTTTGCCTATGGGCGCTTTGTTGAATACTAGCCTTCATTTTGAAAACAAAATGAAAATACGGTATATATGTGATTCTTTATTTTATTTTATATTTCAAGAAAAGATACCCCTAATATACAAAGAGTAAAGCTAATTTATTTGCAAGTTTCCTTTTTAACACTCTGTTAGATGAAATATAAAAATTAATAAATAATGTTATAAAACTAAAAAAAGGGGTTGTAGTAAAAACAAGAGAGAAAAAGATGACACAATTTAAGAGAATAATTTTTTTTTTTTCACTTGAATGCCATAAGCTTAAGGCTTTAGTTACAAATACATAAATAAGAAAATTAAGGCATCTTATAAATTTTTAAAAATTACAAGAGAATAAATTTTAGATTTATGAGAGTTGAAAGGACATTTATTTGTGAAAATATTTACAACACTCCTCTTTGGATATCCATCAATGAAAATGTGTCTTATTAAAACTTTATAGGGAAAATCTATGTGAATGAAAATCTAATGAAGGAAAAATATTATACAATTTCTCATTACAAGCTACCTTGTTAAAAACCTTTAATAGGAAAACCCAGTGTCATTACAAGCTACCTTGTTAAAAACCTTTAATAGGAAAATCCAGTGAGACAAAACTTTAGTTAAAGGAGAAGAGTAAATCGTGCTTTATACTCCACTAATGGCAAAATCACATTATATTTTTGAGACGACACATTCATATTTTGTGTACTAATAATGTTGCAATTACACTGCTTTTTGATGTCACCAACCTTCAATTAAACTCTATGTGTTGAATTATCATTGCATAAGATAGTTGGCCTCTTTTCTTGTAGAGGCAAATCACTTATCTTTTGGATATGTTTGGTCAATAGCTTGAAAAATATATTTTTTCTTCTGTGAATATTTGATGTCAAATTTCCATAGCCCGTTATTTCGGTGCTCCTTGTGGGTTACTAGTAAGTTTGGTAGGTGCATTTTTATTTTGGTTCATGGATCATTGGTTAATGTGGCTCGTTTGGTGATTAGGAGAAGATCACGGGCTGGAGGTTTCCAATCGGTACTTTAATTGTGCTAAATCTCCGTTAACCATTTGAAGGTAAAGGTTTTAGTGGAATAAAAGGGTTGTTTATTTCAATATAGTTCGGTTTGGTGTCGATTTAAGCGGCTAATTCAGTTGTTTGTTGGATAATTTTAGGTGTTGTGTGGCTCGGGAGTGTTTTTGCATTGAAAACATACCAGGCGTGTACTTGAAGCGCAGAAAGTCAAACTTTGACAAAAGCTAAAAAACTGGTCTGTCGATGCCACACAGGCGTGTGGTAGCCCGTGTGGAAGGCCGTGTTCAAGACACGACTGTGTGGTTGACGTAGGCATTATTGTACGTAAGATACAGTCATGTGGTGGCTTGAGTATGGCCATGTAGGCCACACGTGCTAGGCCAAGTTGAGCGTGTTGGCCCACATGGGCATGTCACACAGGTGTGTAGATTTTGGGCTAGGCCGTGTGGGCCACACGGGTAAGACCAATCTGGGCGTGTGGGCCTACACGGGTATGTGGGCCCATATTTTTAAAATTTTCCCTAGGGTTGTATGGGTCGTTCCAATCGACTGTGGGCCTACCGTAGGGCCGGTAAGGGCTAACCAAACCTTAAAACTATGGATCTGATAGTTTGATATTCTGTTCTGAGTATGAAAATGCTATGCATGTCTGATATTTTCGTTATTTGTATATAAGCATGTTGAGCATGTATAATCTGTATATTTGTATCTGTTTTCTATATCTGATTAGGGGTGAAATTTGTCTATGAGGAGGAAGTATTTTGTTCGACATTAATCACCTATATTCTGGCAGCTTGGCTGCATATATTCTGATATGTGTCGTAATGGCACAATATGGTGTGCAGTGAGGCGTGGGTGTTTTTAACCCCACATGGTGTGATGGGATGGTCGGAGTTGGTGTGTAGAGGATGGGGGTAGGATTTTGCATATCTATTATCTGATACTGTTATTTGAATCTGGATCTGTATCTAACTGTCTATATAACTCTGTATGTTTGCATGCTTAGTTCTGTTGGGTTACACACGGAATTTACGAAAACTCACCTCTATTTGTCTGTTCCGTTCAAGTAATCCACAGACTCAGGCGAATAGGAGCGGTGGAGACTCAGCGGTGACCACTTGACTGTAAACAGTTTAAATTTGGCAATTTATGGTTTTATTTATGATTTTGGTTTTCATTTGAGAGTTTGTAATTTTTGGGACTCTTTGGACTTTATGATTATTAACTATTAATTTTTGGTTTGTTGATAATCTGCATGCCTTGATAACTTATTTTATTAAACCGAAGGTTTTTTTTTTTGCAAAAAGAGGTCTTTCTAAAAATAGGAATCGAATTTCTAAAATGCAACGGTTTTGATAGACTTCCGTTGTAAAATAGGTCTTGAAAAATAACTAATTAATTAATGTTTTTGAAAATGGATATAAAGTATATGAGTTGAAAAACTGAAATGATTTTACGTAACTAAACCAATTCTCTATAACTTCTCTGGATTTTGCTATAACATTTAAGCCGGGTTTGGAGTGTTACATTTAGTGGTATCAGAGCCAGGTTACAAAACTCGGGCTGTGAATTTTGAGTTTCAATATTATATCTCAAATAAAATTGGTTTTGAAATATTCTTTTTGGCTAAATTGGGAAAGTATGTGGTACACCGAGTCTCCGGTGCCGATCCTGTAAGTATTTCTGAATTTCTAATAGAAAATTCTAAAAATACTATAGTTAGAACTTTTTGAAACTCTACTGAGTAGTTAGAGACTGAAGCATTTGAAAACAATTCTAAACTTCTAATAATTTATGCATAAAATATCTACTAATAAATACTAAAACTGATATATAAAATTTTTAATGTAGATAAAACTCGAAATATACAATGAGCGCTCTTGGAACTCGCGGTCGTGGTATTTGAGGCCGTGGTAAAGACTGTAGGGGTGTTCGAGTTGAGTCTTCCTTTCTGGGAAGTATGTCGAACATAGATTCGAGTGAGACACTAGTTTCGCCTACTACTGAGACTGGGTCTCAAAGTTGTTCGGTTGGGGATGACGCACTGTCCCAAGCCATGTTGAGGATTTTAGAAAGGGTCGTTGGACCCTATTTTGAAGTTGAGGGCCGAAGGTCGATAATTGAACGACTTTGGTCTAGTGGTGCTAAATTGTTTAGGGGTGTCACTAGGGTCGCCCCTAATCTGGCCGAGTATTGGTTGGAGGCTACTGAGAGGATTATGAACAATTTAGACTGTACTCCCGAGTAGAAACGTAAGGATGCAGTCTCTTGCTTTGCGATGAGGCATATCAGTGGTGGTTGACGGTTGAGGGGGTACTCAGCCTGATCGTATGAATTGGGATTTCTTTACGACTACCTTTCAGAACAAGTTTCTGAGGTTAAGCCGCTAGGCTCGAGGCATGGTGGCGACTGAGTATGAGTGGTGCATCCGATTTGAGGATGGCTTAAGGGATCTGAATGTGCTGATTGCTCCACAAAGGGAGCGAGAATTTGTGGTTCTGGTTGAGAAGGCAAATATCGTCAAGGATGTTAAGCTTGTGGAGTGCAAGAATAGGGATTATGAGAGGGATAAGTACAAGAGGGATTCAGAGCCTTCTAGTGCTGTTCAGAGGCCTAAAAGAAAGGCCAGATCTGATGCGCCATTTAGAGTAGGGACTCTTGTTGCTACTACTAGGATTCAGTTGTGCGATGATTATGGTAGGCGTCATCCGGGCTAGTGTTGGAGGAGGATAGGGGCTTGTCTGAGATGTGGGTCATTAGAGTACCGTATTAGAGAGTGTCCACAGAGGGCTGATCAGATGCAAGCTTCAGGATCAGGTTCCGTGCAGCCTCAGAGGGTAGTTCAGCAGCCACCTAGGGGCCGTGGACAGGCTAGGAGTGGTAATGGTATGGGTCGTTGGCAGAGGTGCTGGTCAGACTGAGGCAAGGTAGCCTGCACTAGTTTATGTTGCACATCACTGATAGGAGAAAGATGCTTTGATGCCATCACCAGTACGCTCCTTATATTTGATGTGCCTTATACTGCTTTGATAGATATAGGTTCTACTCACTCCTATGTATCTAGCACTGTATTTGAAAACCTGGGGATTCTTGTTGAGAGTACTTCTAGTGAGATTATTCTACTAATTCCGTTGGGGCAGTCTGTTTAGGTTAGTAAAATCTATAGGGATGTTCCATTAGTGGTATAAGGGGCTTTCTTTCTGGCAAATCTAATGGAGCTTCTGTTTGGAGAGTTCAATTTAATTCTGGGTATGTCTGATTGGTTGAGCACTGAGTCAGTTTGGATTGCGTACCTAAAAGGGTCGTTCTAGGAACGAAGGATAATGTAGAGGTGGTTGTGATTGGTGAGAGTTGAGATTATTTGTCCAATGTGATCTCTGCTCTTGTGGTTGAAAAATTAGTTCGAAAAGGGTGTGAGGCATACTTGGCTTACGTTAGTGTTTCTGATTCTGAGGACTCTTTTATTAGGGATATCAGAATAGTGAGAGATTTTTTGGATGTCTTTCTTGAGGAGTTATCGGGTTTACCTATGAATTGGGAAGTTGAGTTTAGAATTGAGCTTCTACCGGGTATAGCTCTGGTGTCTATCGTTCTATACCGTATGGCATCGAAGGAGCTTACTAAACTTAAAACTTAACTTTAAAAACTTCTAGATCATGGTTTCATCCATTCCAGTGTGTTTCCGTGGGGGGCACCAATTCTGTTTATTAAGAAGAAGGATGAGACCATGAGAATGTGCATCGATTATCAACAGTTGAATAAGTTGATTGTGAAGAATAAGTATCCACTTCCGAGGATCGATGACTTGTTTGATCAATTCCAAGAGGCTTCAGTGTTCTCTAAGATAGATCTTTATTCCAGGTATCATCAATTTAGGATTGATGAAGCAGATGTTCATAAGACTGTATTTAGGACTCGTTGTGGACATTACGAGTTCCTAGTTATGCCTTTTGGTCTGACGAATGCTCTAGCTGCATTCATAGATTAATGAATTGAGTGTTTTAGCCATATCTAGATCAGTTTGTCGTAGTCTTTATTGATGATATTTTGGTATACTCTAAGATCGTGGATAAGCATGATGAGTATCTTAGAGTAGTGCTTCATATTCTACGTGAGAAATAGCTTTACACTAAATTGAGCAAGTGTGAGTTCTAGTTGCGTGAAGTGACTTTCTTAGGGCATGTGGTGTTTACTGAGGGGACTCGTGTAGATCCAAGGAAGATTGAGGCTATCCTTGATTGGAATCAGCCTAAGAATTTATCTGAGATCTACAATTTTCTGGGTTTGACGGGTTATTATTGGCGGTTTGTCAAAGGGTTCTCTCTGATTGCGGTTCCCTTGACTAAGCTCCTACGTAAGGGTGTTCCGTTTGTCTGGACTAATGCGCAACAATCGAGCTTTGAGAAACTCAAGTCTGTTCTGACTCAGGCTCCTATTTTGATACAGCCTGAATCTAGTAAGGAGTTCATGGACTACAGTGATGCATCGCATGTCAGTTTGGGATGTGCTCTAATACAGGATGGTAAGGTTGTGGCTTATGCTTCTCGGCAGCTTAAGACACATGAGGGAAGCTATCCGATGTATGATCTCGAGTTGGCTACTATGGTTTTTGCATTAAAAATCTAGAGGCACTATCTGTATGGTGAGAGGTGTATCATCTATGCTGATCACTAGAGTCTTAAGTACCTCATTAGTTAGAAAGAGTTGAATCTTAGGCAGCACTGATGGATTGAATTGCTCAAGGATTATGACTGCACGATAGAATATCATATTGGTAAGGCCAATGTGGTGGCCGATGCTCTAAGTCGTAGAGCAATGACTGATTTAAGGGCGATGTTCTCTCGCCTTAGTCTGTTTGACTATGGGAGTTTGTTAGCCAAGTTACAGGTTAAGCCGACTTGGCTTGTTCAAATTAGAGATAAGCAGTTAAAGGATGAGTCTCTTTGATTGCGGTTTCGTCAGCTTGAGAGTGGTAGGACTTCTAACTTTAGGCTGAATAACGATTTAGTTTTGTTTTTTCGATGATGAATCTGTGTATCGAATAATTTTGGTTTGAGGTAGTCAATTCTGAAGGAGGCGCATAGTAGCCCTTATGCTATACATCCCAATGGTAATAAAATGTATCGCGATCTTTGTGAGTTGTACTGGTGGTCGGGTTTGAAGCGTGAGGTTACAAATTTTGTTACTCAATGTCTGACGTGCCAGTAGGTTAAGGCTGAGTACCAGTTGCCTTTGGGCTTGCTCTAACCCATTAAAATACCCTTATAGAAGTGGGAACGAGTGATGATAGACTTCGTTAGTGGGTTGCCCTTGACACCCGTTAAGAAGGATTCTGTTTGGGTCATCGTGGATCGATTGACCAAGTCTGCACACTTTATTTCGGTTCGGATAGATTATTCTCTGTAGAATTTATTGAAGATCTATATCTCTGAGATAGTTAGACTGTATGGGGTTTCGATGTCGATTATTTCTAATAGAGATCCTCGCTTCACATTTTGGTTTTGAAAGAAATTGCATGAGCCTCTGGGTTTGAGATTGGACTTCAATACTACGTTCCATCCTTAGACCGATGGTCAATTTGAAAGGTTGATTTAGATACTGAAAGATATGCTTCAAGGTTGTGTTATTGATTTTCATGGTAGTTGGGAGGACTATTTTTCGCTAACTGAGTTCGTCTACAATAACAGTTTCTAGTCTAGTGTCCAAATGACACCTTACGAGGCTTTGTATGGTCGTAAGTGTCGTTCCCTACTATGTTGGATTGAGTTGGGTGAACGTTAGGTTTTGGGTCCTGAGTTGGTTTTTGAGACCAAAGATAAGGTTAGACTGATTGGGACCGTCTGAAGGTTGCTTCTGATAGATATAAATCTTATGTAGATCTGAAGAGGAGAGATATTGTGTACTCTGTGGAAGACTTCATCTTTTTTAAGGTCTCTCCATAGAAGAAAGTTTCGAGGTTCGGTCATAAGAGCAAGTTGAGCCCTAAGTTTATTGCCGTATCGAATTCTGAAGCGTGTGGGACTGGTCGCTTGCCAGTTGGAGTTACCTTTGGAGTTTGACCGTATTCTTGATGTCTTCCATGTCTCTATGTTGAGGTTGTATCGCTCTGACCCATATCACGTTGTCTCAGTTCAGGAGATGGAGGTTAGGCCGGACTTGACTTTTGAGGTGGAGCCGGTTCAGATTCTGGATCTAGATGTTAAGGTTCAGAGGAGGAAATCTATTTCTTTAATGAAGGTTTTGTGGTGAAATCATGGCACTGGGGAAGCCACATAGGAACCTGAGGACTTGATGCGTGAGCAGTATCCTTATCTATTCTAATCAGGTAAATTTTGAGGTCGAAATTTCTTTTAGGGGGTAGAGTTAATGTCCTGAAAAATATATTTTTGCTTCTGTGAATATCTAACATATATATGTATCTACTTCAGTGGTTAAGTGTTCTAGGTGTGTGTGTGTGGTCCCAAGTTCAAGCTTTACCTTTAGCAAATTTTGTTATTTTTGGATCTAAGCTTTATCTTCGATCAGTAGACTTATACTAAATTGTCTGCAAATTCATATTAGAATAAGCCTGCTGGTTCAAGTGGTAAGGGAGTTGGTATGTTGGAGGTCTTATGTTGGAATCCCTGTGCGAGCGTGTGGGTGTTATTTTTGCTCTGTTGACTGTTAGTGTTTCAGTGTAGTTGGGTTTCTGAGGAAGTAGTTGTCAATAGGATAGTGGAGAGGAATTTGGGGGATTCCTTATAACTTATCTAATTTTATTTTATTTTATCCTTTTGTTATTTTCAAAAAATTTCTCTCTTTCAGAATTTCCCAAAAATCTGACGTTATTCCTCTTTTTTCTGCTCTCTGCCATTTTTCCCCCTTTTTCTTCTTGCCGCTGTTTTTATTTCTATTTTCTATTTACTGTCAAATTTTTGTATCTCGTTATCTCAGTGCTCCTTGTGCATTATTGGTAAGTTTGGTAAGTGAATTTTTATTTTGGTTAATGAATCATTGGTTAATGTGGCTTTTTTGTTGATTAGGAGAAGATCAAAGGGTTGGGGGTTTCCAATCGGCAATTTAATTGTGCAAAATCTCCATTAATTGTTTGAAGGTAAGGGTTTTAGTGGAATAAAAGGGTTGTTTATTTCAATATAGTTCAGTTTGGTGTTGATTACACGGCTAACATAGTGGTTTGTTAGATAATTTTAGGTGTTGTATGGCTCGGGAGTGGTTTTGCATCGAAAACGTACCAGGTGTTGTATCCCGTGTGAAAGGCCGTGTGTAAGACACAGTTGTGTGGTCGACATAGGCATGACAGTGCGCAAGACACGACCGTGTGGTGGCTTTAGTGTGGTCGTGTGGGCCACATGGGCTAGGCCAAGTTAGGCGTGTGGGCCCAAATGGGCATGTCACACGAGCGTGTAGATTTTGGGCCAGGCCGTGTGGGTCATATGGGTAAGGCCCATCTGGGCTTGTGAGCCACACGGGCATGTGGCCCACACAGGCATGTAGGCCCATATTCTTGAAATTTTTCCTAGGGTTGTATGGGTCATTTCAATCAATTGTGGGCTTACCGTAGGGCCGATAATGGCTAACCAAACCCTAAAATTATGGATCTGATAGTTTGATACTCTGTTCTGAGTATGAAAATGCTATGTATGTCTGATATTTCCATTATTTGTATATAAGCTTGTTGAACATGTATAATCTGTATATCTGTATCTACTTTCTATATCTGATTGGGGGTGGGATTTGTAAATGAGGAGGAAGTATTCTGTTCAGCATTAATCGCCTATATTTTGGCAGCTTGGCTGCATATATTCTGATATGTGTCGTAATAGCACAATGTGGTGTATAAGGAGGGGTGGGTGTTTTTAACCCTACATGGTGTGATGGTATGGTTGGAGTTGGTGTGTAGAGGATGGGGGTAGGATTTTGCATATCTGTTATTTGAGACTATTATCTGAATATGGATCTGTATCTGACTGTCTACATAACTCTGTATGTTTGCATGCTTAATTCTATTGGGTTACACACTGAGTTTACGAAAGCCCACCTCTATTTGTATGTTCTGTTCAGGTAGTCCACAGACTTAGGCAGATCGGAGCGACGGAGACTTAGCTGTGACCACTCTACCGTAAACAGTTTAAATTTGACAATTTATGATTTTGGTTTTCATTTGAGAGTTTGTAAGGACTCTCTAGACTTTATGATTATTAACTGTTAATTTTTGGTTTGTTGATAATTTGCATGCCTTGATAACTTATTTTATTAAATAGGAGGTTTTTCCGCAAAAAGAGGTTTTTCTAAAAATATGAATCAAATTTCTAAGATGCAACGGTTTTGATAGACTTAATTGTAAAATAGGTCTTGGCAAATAACTAATTAATTAATGTTTTCAAAAATGGATATAAAGTATATGAGTTGAATAACCGAAATGATTTTACGTAACTAAACCCATTCTTTATAACTTCTCAAGAATCGATTATAACGTCTAGGCCGAGTTTGGGGTGTTACACCCTCAGCTTGCCTCTTGAATTGCATTTATTTCTACATGATCTGAAGATGCAACTAACGATTATTTTGTTGAACATCAAAACATGGTTGTACCCCTCCTGTTTGAGGTCGACCTTTTTGTGGATCCGATAATTATCTAACATCAACATGCCAATTAATAGAGATCTTGAATCACTAGAATAAAATAACTCCATACCAATGGTTCCTCTAATATGCAATGCCCCAAATTTTTGGATTTTCAAATGTGGTTGTTTGTCAAATAATTTAATTTGGTGTGTTGTTTAAGTGCCTTGGAAGTATGCTTTAGGTCCTAAGTTCGATTCCCTTATTTTGAAGTTTTTGTTAATTTTAGCTTAAATTTAAGCTTGAGCCTTTAAGCTTAAATCAATTTCTATATTAGGTTGTGATAATGATGAGCCTAGTGGTTCAATGGTTAAGTATTTTATTACTTTGATATCCTGAGTTCAAGTCTCGTTATACTCAAGTGTGGAATATTTTTGTTTGGGTATTTGTTTGGTTTTTGAGTTTTAACAAAATTCTGTTAAATCTTTTATAAAGCAATTTTAACTCAATGTTTATCCTTTTCCTGATTTTCTCCTTTATTACCATCAAACTTCCATCCCTTTTTTGGCACGTTTCTCTCATATTCTTTTTCACATTTTTCTTTGCTCTTTAGTTTTTCTTTTCTTCTTTCTTTGCGTTGCTCTATTTAAGCCGATTGCTTCACCTACTGTTATTTTTGTTCCTTTAATTACTACGTTTATTTTTGCTTTTCCAATTTGTCAGTGTTGCTTATGAAGCGGGGTCGTATTTCCTCCTTAAGAGTAAGATATTCAAGTTAATTTTCTAACGTTAAAGTTTCAATGGTTCTACGTTGAAGTTGAGATCGTGCAACATTTGTTTTGTTTGAATTTGTGACAATTTTTTTTGTGCTTTGGGTTAGGTGAAGGGTGTGCGAATCAAATTTTCCTAGCGGAGTAATATTCATTTTAAGTGTTGATTCATCGAAGTAAGTTCTTGAATTAAGTTATATGGATCTGAAATTTCAATTTACTAATGTGATTTTTGGTGTGTTCTTGTTGGCTAATTAGTGAGATTTAACGGACGATTGTAGGTTTCATGAGTTTTCGAGAGCGTGGTCGATAAATTATATCTTCAATTGTGTAAAAACGACCCAAAAATCCATTAAAGTTTGACTAAAATTACGAAACATAGGCTATTTCGAAACTGCCCAGTTTGCACACAGTCGTGTGTCAGGCTGTGTGGTGGGCCGTGTGTGGCACACGGCCGTGTGAAGTTTTGCAAACCGTGTGACTTGGCCATGTATGGCACACGACTATGTGAGTTTAAATAGCCCATGTGGCTGGGCCTTGTGAGGTACACGATTGTGTGAAAATGTACAGATCGTGTCACACGGGCTAGGATTTTGGGTCGTGTGGGCCTTTTTGGCCAATTTATGGCCCGTTAAGGGCTATTTAGGGAATTCAATATTTGGGCCCGAAGACATCGTAAGGCCTTGGAAACTGTAAGTTTAATTCTTAAGTTTGTACAAGCAGCTTTAAAAGCATGATAAATATGTTAAGCTAGAACAAAACTATAACTTACGCTATGTGTAAAAGGAACCATGCATGTAAGCATGTCATGTAACATATGCTATATGTACGTATGCTATCTCTTTATGATTATGATATGTATATCATATGTATATGTTTGGGGTGGGATATATTATGATGGAGGAAGTGTATATGGTAGTTTATAATGCAAATATGGCGGTTAGACTGCAAATTAAATGCATGGCAGCTCAACTACAAATATATGTGAGTGGCACACTGCCACGTATTGGCGTGATTGGATGGATGGACTCTTGTAGTTGTATATGATGTAAATGGTTGGACAGAGATGATGTGTAATGGATGGGGGTAGGATATGATTTGTTATGCTATGATTCAATTTGATATGATATGTTACGATATGATCCAACATGATATGTTATGATATGATAAGTTATGATCCATATGAATTCTGATACGATATGAATTATTTGAAAGAAATATGTTATGCGACATTCTGGTATATAAATTTCTATATATGTTCTTTTAAAATATGAGACAAAACACACATTGGGATTTAAGTTCACATCTTTGTTTGTTGGTTTCAGGTAATCCTCTGAATTAGGAGTGGATGGCGATTCTGGAGCTCAGGTCTCACATGCTTGTTTTATACACCATAAACTCTGAATTTGTTTAATGTGGGCATTCTAAACTGTTCCTTTGGTTTGTTTATTCTTTCAACATTTTATATTTTCGTTAGGTTGTTAGGATTGTTTTTAGCATTTATTATGCGACAGTTTTAATCTTTTAATGATGCTTACCTTAAAATAACTAAAAATGAAATCGCAGTTTTGTAAACTAAAAGTTTAAAGGTTTTCCACTACAAACTTAACTAGGAGTTTCTCTAAAATGTTTTGGTAGGTAAATGTTTTTAGTAAATTAATTTTGATGTTAGTAACACAAATAAGAGAAGATTTTGGAGATTTGTTATGTTTTCAAAAAGAGTACTTCGAGTGTTTTTTCTTTTTGCTGAAGTTGGTTGCCATCAAGTCAAAGATTTGTCTCTTTTTCGCATAAGGGTTGTAGCCTTCATAATTCGATCGTAATGTCTAAGCCGGGCGTGGGGTGTTACATTTAGTGGTATTAGAGTCAGGTTGCAAAACTCTACTGTGCATTTTTTGTGACAGCCCAAAATTGACCTTAGTCGGAATGTGGTTTCGGGACCACAAAACCGAGGCATAAAAATAATTAAAAATTTATTTTGATGCCTATGATATGTGTTAAATTGTGTATGACATTTTGATGTTTCAATTTAGAATTATAAATGTGAATTTCACTAGAAAGGACCTAGTAGTAAACTGTGAAAGTATGATGGGGAAATGTGTGATGACTAGTTGAGCATGCATGCAAAAATAAGGGATTTGCATGTCAAATTTCCCCAAAGATGGTATAGTGGCCGGCCATGACAAGGGAATATGGGCAAGGAAAACATGTTATGACATGTTTTGTTAATGCATGATGTGATAAATGATAAAAAAATTAAGCATGTAGGAAGAGAAACAAAAAAATCAAAAATTTGCTCATCCTTTCCCCCTTTTGCCGTGAGTGAAAGAGAAGCAAAGAAAAAAATTTTGTTCACCTATTTTTCTCTTCTTTGGCCGAAAGTACTAAGGAAAAAGGAAGGATTTTTGCTTCATTTTCTTTGTTTAGAAGAGATCTAGAAGGAAATTTGGCTAAACTTGCAACAAGAGTAAGGTATGTATGAAGTTGTGTTGGGAGTTTCATGCATGTTTTGGTTGCTAATTTGATGTGCATGTTAGCCATGGCTCAAATCTTTGTTATGCCATGGAAATGGCATTTGGCCAAAGTTGTTATGGTGATAAAGCCATTGCATGCTATGTGTGAAGCTTGATGATGATGCATGCAGTGATGGGTTGTCTACTCTTGAGTAAGAATTTGAGTTTTCTTTTTGTTTAACCATGATTGAAGTTGAAAAGGGGCATGATTGTCATATTCGGCCATGATGCATTCATGAGCATGGTTCATGCTTCTTGCATGTTAGTTAAAATTTGTGTTTTGGATGGCTATGGACACCTTGAAATTCGGCCATGCTCATATATGTATATATATGTTTGCACATGATGTTTTGGTTATGAACTAAGTGATGAATATATTGGTTTAAAGAAGAAGATGTGGAAGAATGCTTGTGAAATTGCAAGCACAATTCGCCTAGCACACATATAAGTGCTTGATGCTATATTATAAGTTTTAATACAATGTGCAAAGCATTAACTAGTAAAATGCATGCTGTTTTTGTGAGGTATTAAGTGCAAAATTGACCTCAACATGTACATGAATATTCGCCTTGGGTAGCCTATTGAAGGCCTTAGCATTTCCTTGATGCTCGAATAAATTGTATTGAATTGCTTGATGTAGTATAAAATGTGCATGACCATTGTGTATTCAAGCTAAAGGGTGGCCATATGACCATTTAAACTCCTTGTCATATTCGCCATAAGCTAGCACAATGAGGTTTTAATAAATTGAATTTGTTTGAATTAGCTCAAGAGCTTAGAGGGCCACAATTGGACAAGGGAAGGAGAAAGTGATTGAATAGCCGAAAAAGCCGTTCGACAACATCCGAGGTAAGTCCTCAAGAAGTGACCCTACTTGAATTATGTGAAATAAAGTATGGATGTGTATTGATTATTGATTATGTGTGCATGAGTATTTGAATTCTACCCGGCTAAGTCCCAAGGCGAATATGCTTGTGACTATAATTGCGTTTGAGCCTTAGTAACGAAAATGAAATATGTATGTCCAATGATAATTGATGTATGTGTTCATGGGAAATTGAATGATATCCGGCTAAACTCAAGACAATTATGCTGGAAATTATATCCGGTTAAGACCAAGGCAATTGTGCTAGTGGCTACATCCGGCTAAGACCAAGGCATTCGTGCGAGACATTCTATCCGGCTAAGACCAAGGCATTTGTGCACATGGTTATATCCGGTTATATTCAAGAATCTTGGGCTGGAGGTGAGTGTTGGTTGCTGTAATAAATTCAATGAGTACACTCGAAAAGCCCAAAGAATGAGGTACGTTTATATGTGCATTGAAAGTCGACATGTTTGAGCAACATTCGCTCAATCGACTAATGAATTTCAGTTATTGAATTGATTGATACTTTGTGAAATTATATAATGATGAAGTGTGAAGTAAGAATGTGTATTAATGAAATGATGCATTTGGCTATGTGAATGTATTGCTGTAATTAGAGTTGATTATATTCCTTGAGACTTACTAAGCATAAAATGCTTACCCGTTGCTTTGGCTCTCGTTTTCTAGATTTCGCTCAAGCAATCGGATTTGGGATCGTTGAAGTCAAGTCATCCACACTATCAAGCCTCCATTTTGGTATAAATTTTGGTTGAACTTGAGAATGGCATGTATAGGACTACCCTTGTTGGTTAAATATGTTGTGATGTATATATGTACGGCCATGCGAAAATGGCTCAAAAAGGAAGCATGAACTTAGACTATTTGTGGTTTGTATGTATATATTTGGTGTCATGATGTGGCTATGGATTGGAAATGGGAATGTTGGTCACATGATCAGCCATTGGCATGGTTAAAATGATCATATATGAACCTATGTATGGCAAGACTAGTTGGTTCATGGGGACTACCAAATAGGTAAGACCTACCTTAAAACAGATGCTGCCAGCTGCAGTGACGTGAATGTGAAAAATCACCAAAATTCGTAGGAATGGAATTAAATAGTGAATAAGCTATGTAAATGAACCTTGATGAGTCTATTTTCATATGGAAGAAACGAAATGGTCATAGGAGTTACATGTTAAGAGATATTAAAGCTATGGTGAGACAGGGCCAGAACGGTTTCTGGGTTCCCTGTCGCAACTTTAAAAATTTACTATAAATTATCAAAAAATAATTAGGAGACATACCTTATATGTACAGATTCCATTTTGAGTCTAGTTTCATTAGAAACAAACGGAACCAGCATTAAAGCCCTGTACAGAGATATATTCAAGTTATACCGCGCGAAGGTCAGAGCAGTCGATCCCTGTAACATGGGTGACTTTAACTAATAAACTGTACCAATTGGCCCGACCAAAAAATTCTAGAAATAAATCCATGGATGGATATATGAGTCTAAATTCAGGGAAAATTTACGAAACCAGTTTCTGAGTTTTGAAACTCGAGATATGATTTTTAAGGCGACAGTGACGCAGTTTTCCAGCCTGACTGGAAATGTCAAATGGATGGGCAAAACAAGTGAACTTGGCTTGTTAACCCCTCGTGTCCGACACCGGCGATGGTCTCGGGTTCGGGGTGTTACAATTTTATTGGTATCAGAGCCACGGTTTAGTCGATTCTAGGACTACCGTGATGTGTTTGGGGTCTAGCTATACATGCCATTAAATGATGAATCGATAGTGTGGTGATTTCTGACAATTTGACTTTGTGTTTGTTTATAGCAATGGATCCCGATCCCAACCGAGCGATAGCTGATGATGTGGAGAGTGTGGCGCCTGCTCCCGCGCAAGGGACAGCACCGGCGGACTCTCAACCTATGGCCAGCAATCCGAATGACGAGGCTAGGCAAGCCTTTTATAGTGTGATGAACGAATGGTTTAATCAATACATTCGAACTAACACGACTGTTCCACAACCTCCATTCCCGACAAATGCAACCCCGACCTACAATACCTCCGTGACTGACCAAATAAGGTCAAGTAAGCCCCAATCGATAGGATTCAAAACATGGGGCCACTGAATTTAAGGCTACGGATGATGATGATGCCGAGCGAGCTGAATTTTGGTTGGATAACACTATCCGGTGCTCGATGAGCTATCCTGTACACCGATGAGTGCTTAAAGTGTACCATCTCCTTGTTACGTGAGTCCGCCTACTATTGGTGGAGTACTCGACTTGTGGTGCCTAGAGAGCAAGTGACTTGGGAATTCTTTCAAACCGAAGTTCAAAAAGTATATCATCGAGATTCATCGACCAAAAGCGAGGAATTTCTTGATCTTACGCAAGGTTCTATGTCCGTTACCGACTACGAACGAAAGTTTGTGAGGCTTAGCCAGACGCTGCGAGAATGCATTTCGTCCAAGCTATTATGTAAACGCCGAGGATGGGCTGAATGATGATATAAGGATGTTTGTTGGCATTCTCGAGATACGAGAGTTCGTAGTACTTGTTGAGCGAGCTTGTAAAGTCAAGAGCTTAGAAAGGAGAAACAAAAAGCTGATGTGGGAACCGGAGAATTCGAAGAGGTCCTCGGAAAGTCTCTTCAACAAGCATCAAGAGATTTCGAGATGATGCGAGCCGGTCTAGAGGCGTTCGGGCTTTTCTAGACGAGGACGCGATCGACCCCTGTGACCACACGAGTCACTTCGATCGCCAGTGGTGGAAATGATCGCCGAGAGAGGGCGGAGTGTCCACATTGTGGCAAATGGCATTCGGAGAGCTGTTGGTTTCGTGATCGCTCCTGCTATAAGTGTGGATCGGCCGACCACTTTATGAAGGATTGCCCGAGGATGCTTGAACAGAATGTGAGTCAGAGTGGAAACCCGAGTGCTACCATCGCCGAGGTAGGCCACCTAGAAATATGGGCAATGTCAGTGGCGGTCAGAGAGGATCTAGAGATGCTACCATCAGATCTGAGGCTCGTGCTCCTGCAAGGACTTATGCCATACGCGCACGTGAGGATGCTGCCTCTCCAGATGTCATTACCGGTACTTTCACTCTTTTCAATACAAATGTGATTGCTTTGATTGACCCCGGTTCTACTCATTCATATATGTGAAACCTTAGCATCCAAGAAGACTTTGCCTATTGAGTCTATCGAGTTTGTAATTCGGTGTCAAACCCTTGGGTCATTACGTGCTTGTCAACAAAGTGTGCAAGAAAAGTCCCCTAGTGTTCCGAGGTTCTTGTTTTCGGCGGACTTGATGCTTTTGCCGCTCGATGAGTTCGACGTTATTCTTGGTTTGGATTGGTTGACCATGCACGATGCGGTTGTAAATTGCAAGAGCAAGACTATCGATTTGAGGTGCGCGAATAATGAAATAATTCGGGTTGAGTCTACGGACTTAAAGGGGTTGCCACCGTAATATCGCCGATGTTGGCCCGTAAATATGTAAGAAAAGGTGCGAAGCGTACCTTGCGTCGTGCTTTCGATGACAAGGAATCGAAAAGAAACCCAAATCTGTGCCCGTGGTTTGTGAATACCGGATGTTTTCCCAAGAATTGCGGGTTTACCACTGTTCGGAAATAGAATTTGGCATCGAATTGGTACCGGTACCACTCCAATTTCGATAGCTCCGTATCGTATGGCACCAATGGAATTAAAGGAGTTGAAAGCTCGGTTGCAAGAATTGGTGGATAGAGGTTTTGCTCGCCTTGAGTTTTTGCCTTGGGTGCGCCAAGATTGTTCGTGAAAAGAAGGATGGAACCATGCGTTGTGCATCGACTATCATCGACTTAATAAAGCGACGATAAAGAACAAATATCCGCTGCCACGTATTGATGACTTGTTCGATCAACTCAAGGGAGCCTCGGTGTTCTCGAAAATAGATTTGAGATCGGGCTATTATCAATTGCGAATCCGAGATTCGGACGTACCCAAGACCGCCTTCGAAGCGAGATATGGTCACTATGAGTTCCTAGTGATGCCGTTTGGGCTCACTAATGCCCTCGCGGTATTTATGGATTTAATGAATCGGATCTTTAGACCATATTTGGATCGATTCGTAGTCGTGTTCATTGATGACATCTTGGTCTATTCAAGAAATGAGACCGAACATCTTTGAGCACTGCGGTTAGTGCTGCAAATTTTACGGGATAAGCAATTATATGCTAAGTTCAGCAAGTGTGAGTTCGGTTAAGAGAGGTTAGCTTCTTGGGTCATGTGGTATTCAGACGGGTATTCGAGTTAACCAATAAAATTTCAGCCATACTTAATTAGAAGCCTCCAGAAATATTACCGAGGTTCGAGCTTTTTGGGGCTTGCTAGGTTATTACCGACGATTTGTAAAGGCTTCTCAACGATAGCCACGCCGATGACGGTTACTCCAAAAGGATGTTAAGTTCGAATGGACGGAGAAATGCCAAAAAGTTTCGATCAATGAAAACTTATTTGATGAAGCCCCAATTCTAGTGCAACCCGAGTCCGGCAAGGAGTTTGTCATCTATAGCGACGCCTCTCTACTTGGGTTAGGTTGCGATTAATGCAAGAAGGTCGAGTTGTGGCCTATGCGTCGAGGCAATTAAAGCCACATGAGAAAAATTATCCGACTCATGATCTCGAATTGGCGCCATCGTATTCGCCTTAAAGATTTGGCGACATTACTTATTTGGTGAAAGGTGCCATGTATACTCGGATCACAAAAGTCTCAAATATCCGATGACCCAAAGAGACTTAAATCTGTGACAAAGACGTTGGCTCGAGTGTTAAAGGATTATGAGTGATCATTGACTATCACCCGGAAAGGCGAATGTGGTTGCGGATGCCTTGAGTCGTAAATCATTATTCGCTTACTGAGCGATGAACGTGCACTTGTCCGTCCAATTCGATAGTGTGTTAGTAGCTGAATTGAAAGCCAAACCACTATTGATACATCAAATTCGAGAAGCTCGTAAAGTCGACGACGAGTTGGCGCAAAACGAAATTTGAGTGTGTTCGAACAAGAACTCGAATTTCAAATCGACGATGACGATTGTTTGAGGTTCAAAAGTCGTCTGTGTGTTCCAAAGAATTCGAACTCATTTCGATAATTCAATGAAGCCCATTGTAGCCGAATGGCAATCCACCCGGGAGTACGAAGATGTACAATGATTTGAAACGCCGATTTTGGTGGCATGGTATGAAGCGAGACATCTCCGACTTTGTTTTGAGATGTTTAATATGTCAACAAGTGAAAGCGGAACATCGGTGCCTTGAGATTACTTCACCAATCACGATACCCGAGTGGAAATGGGATCGAGTCACAATGGACTTGGTATCCGGACCGCCATTGTCGCAAGTAAGAAGGATGCGGTTTGGGTCGTGGTTGATAGATTGACTAAGTCGGCTCACTTTGTCCCCGTACGTACGGATTTTTCAATGGACAAATTAGCCGAATTGTATGTTTCTCAGATTGTGAGATTACACGGGGTGCCTATTTCCATCGTGTCGGATAGAGATCCGAGATTTACCTCACGATTTTGGAAAAAGTTGCAAGAAGCTTTGGGTACCAAGTTGCATTTCAGCACCGCCTTTCACCCCCAAACCGATGGTCAATCCGAGCGGATAATTCAGATACTTGAGGATATGTTAAGATGTTGCGTCCTCGAGTTTAGTGGTTCATGGGAACGGTATTTGCCGTTGATTGAATTCGCTTATAACAACAGCTTTCAATCAAGTATTAAGATGGCACCCTACGAGGCTTTGTACGGTCGTAAATGCCGTACACCATTGTTTTGGACTGAGCTTGGTGAAAACAAGATTTTCGGGGTGGATTTGATTAGAGATCTTGAATGAAAGTGAAAGTAATCCGTGAAAGTCTCAAGATAGCCTTCGATCGTCAAGTCGACGCGGATCCAAGCGTAAGGATATCGAGTATCGTGGGTGATAAAGTGTTTCTCAAGGTATCGCTTGGAAAAAGATACTCGTGTTCGCCGTAAGGGCAAGTTGAGCCCGAGGTTCATTGGGCCATATGAGATATCAGAGCGAGTCGGTCCAGTGGCATATCGCTTGATTTTGCCCCCTGAACTCAAAAAGGTTCACGATGTCTTTCACGTTTCAATGCTTCGACGCTATGGATCCGATCCATCGCACGTGATTAGTCCATCAGAAATTGAAATTCAAGCTAATATGAGTTATGAGGAAGAACCGATTCGTATCCTATCACGAGAAGTAAAAGAGTTGCGAAACAAGCGGGTTCCGCTAGTGAAAGTGTTATGGCTCAAGCGCGGGATAGAAGAAGCTAATTGGGAGACCGAGAATTCTATGAAAGAGCGATATCCAAACCTATTTACTGGTAAGATTTTCGGGGACGAAAATTTCTTAAGTGGGGGAGAGTTGTGACAGCCCAAAATTGACCCTAGTCGGAATGTGGTTTCGGGACCACAAAACCGAGGCATAAAAATAATTAAAAATTTATTTTGATGCCTATGATATGTGTTAAATTGTGTATGACATTTTGATGTTTCAATTTAGAATTATAAATGTGAATTTCACTAGAAAGGACCTAGTAGTAAACTGTGAAAGTATGATGGGGAAATGTGTGATGACTAGTTGAGCATGCATGCAAAAATAAGGGATTTGCATGTCAAATTTCCCCAAAGATGGTATAGTGGCGGCCATGACAAGGGAATATGGGCAAGGAAAACATGTTATGACATGTTTTGTTAATGCATGATGTGATAAATGATAAAAAATTAAGCATGTAGGAAGAGAAAAAAAAAATCAAAATTTGCTCATCCTTTCCCCTTTTGCCGTGAGTGAAAGAGAAGCAAAGAAAAAAATTTTGTTCACCTATTTTTCTCTTGTTTGGCCGAAAGTACTAAGGAAAAAGGAAGGATTTTTGCTTCATTTTCTTTGTTTAGAAGAGATCTAGAAGGAAATTTGGCTAAACTTGCAACAAGAGTAAGGTATGTATGAAGTTGTGTTGGGAGTTTCATGCATGTTTTGGTTGCTAATTTGATGTGCATGTTAGCCATGGCTCAAATCTTTGTTATGCCATGGAAATGGCATTTGGCCAAAGTTGTTATGGTGATAAAGCCATTGCATGCTAAGTGTGAAGCTTGATGATGATGCATGCAATGATGCATTGTCTACTCTTGAGTAAGATTTTGAGTTTTCTTTTGTTTAACCATGATTGAAGTTGAAAAGGGCATGATTGTCATATTCGCCATGATGCATTCATGAGCATGGTTCATGCTTCTTGCATGTTAGTTAAAATTTGTGTTTTGGATGGCTATGGACACCTTGAAATTCGCCATGCTCATATATGTATATATATGTTTGCACATGATGTTTTGGTTATGAACTAAGTGATGAATATATTGGTTTAAAGAAGAAGATGTGGAAGAATGCTTGTGAAATTGCAAGCACAATTCGCCTAGCACACATATAAGTGCTTGATGCTATATTATAAGTTTTGGGCCACAATGTGCAAAGCATTAACTAGTAAAATGCATGCTGTTTTTGTGAGGTATTAAGTGCAAAATTGACCTCAACATGTACATGAATATTCGCCTTGGGTAGCCTATTGAAGGCCTTAGCATTTCCTTGATGCTCGAATAAATTGTATTGAATTGCTTGATGTAGTATAAAATGTGCATGACCATTGTGTATTCAAGCTAAAGGGTGGCCATATGACCATTTAAACTCCTTGTCATATTCGCCATAAGCTAGCACAATGAGGTTTTAATAAATTGAATTTGTTTGAATTAGCTCAAGAGCTTAGAGGGCCACAATTGGACAAGGGAAGGAGAAAGTGATCGAATAGCCGAAAAAGCCGTTCGACAACATCCGAGGTAAGTCCTCAAGAAGTGACCCTACTTGAATTATGTGAAATAAAGTATGGATGTGTATTGATTATTGATTATGTGTGCATGAGTATTTGAATTCTACCGGGCTAAGTCCCGAAGGCGAATATGCTTGTGACTATAATTGCGTTTGAGCCTTAGTAACGAAAATGAAATATGTATGTCCAATGATAATTGATGTATGTGTTCATGGGAAATTGAATGATATCCGGGCTAAACTCAAGACAATTATGCTGAAATTATATCCGGTTAAGACCAAGGCAATTGTACTAGTGGCTACATCCGGCTAAGACCAAGGCATTCGTGCGAGACATTCTATCCGGCTAAGACCAAGGCATTTGTGCACATGGTTATATCCGGTTATATTCAAGAATCTTGGGCTGGAGGTGAGTGTTGGTTGCTGTAATAAATTCAATGAGTACACTCGAAAAGCCCAAAGAATGAGGTACGTTTATATGTGCATTGAAAGTCGACATGTTTGAGCAACATTCGCTCAATCGACTAATGAATTTCAGTTATTGAATTGATTGATACTTTGTGAAATTATATAATGATGAAGTGTGAAGTAAGAATGTGTATTAATGAAATGATGCATTTGGCTATGTGAATGTATTGCTGTAATTAGAGTTGATTATATTCCTTGAGACTTACTAAGCATAAAAATGCTTACCCGTTGCTTTGGCTCTCGTTTTCTAGATTTCGCTCAAGCAATCGGATTTGGGATCGTTGAAGTCAAGTCATCCACACTATGAAGCCTCCATTTTGGTATAAATTTTGGTTGAACTTGAGAATGGCATGTATAGGACTACCCCTTGTTGGTTAAATATGTTGTGATGTATATATGTACGGCCATGCGAAAATGGCTCGAAAAAGGAAGCATGAACTTAGACTATTTGTGGTTTGTATGTATATATTTGGTGTCATGATGTGGCTATGGATTGGAAATGGGAATGTTGGTCACATGATCAGCCATTGGCATGGTTAAAATGATCATATATGAACCTATGTATGGCAAGACTAGTTGGTTCATGGGGACTACCAAATAGGTAAGACCTACCTTAAAAACAGATGCTGCCAGCTGCAGTGACGTGAATGTGAAAAATCACCAAAATTCGTAGGAATGGAATTAAATAGTGAATAAGCTATGTAAATGAACCTTGATTAGTATATTTTCATATGGAAGAAACGAAATGGTCATAGGAGTTACATGTTAAGAGATATTAAAGCTATGGTGAGACAGGGCCAGAACGGTTTCTGGGTTCCCTGTTGCAACTTTAAAAATTTACTATAAATTATCAAAAAATAATTAGGAGACATACCTTATATGTACAGATTCCATTTTGAGTCTAGTTTCATTAGAAACAAACGGCACCAGCATTAAAGCCCTGTACAGAGATATATTCAAGTTATACCGCGCGAAGGTCAGAGCAGTCGATCCCTGTAACATGGGTGACTTTAACTAATAAACTGTACCAATTGGCCCGACCAAAAATTATAGAAATAAATCCATGGATGGATATATGAGTCTAAATTCAGGGAAAATTTACGAAACCAGTTTCTGAGTTTTGAAACTCGAGATATGATTTTTAAGGCGACAGTGACGCAGTTTTCCAGCCTGACTGGAAATGTCAAATGGATGGGCAAAACAAGTGAACTTGGCTTGTTAACCCCTCGTGTCCGATACCGGCGATGGTCTCGGGTTCGGGGTGTTACATTTTTGGTCCAAATTGTTTTCAAAAGTAAACTTTGTTTTTTTTTTTAAACTGAAATTTTTATGATCTTTAAATTTTTGATAAGTGAAATTGAGACTTTGACGTCGATCCAAGTAAGAAGTCTAAACTTTAGTTATGCTTTAAAGATATTTTGCATGCAATACTTTTATATAAGAAATAGCCATTAGAGACTGTAGTGTAGAAAAAAACAGTCTCTATACATTGATAAGAATTCTGATAAAATTTTAAGATTAAGGTTTAAAGGTTAAACTAATTTCATAAAATTTCTTCAAAAATATAAATAAGATAACGAGCACTCGCAGTTCTCATGGACATGGTAGCCGTGGGCGCGTGGTCGTCGTTGGGGGGCTTAAGCTGAGCCTTTTTCGCCGGGCAGTTTGTTTCAATTAGATATGAGTGAGACTATTGGAACTCTAACTATAGAGACTGAGTTTGTAGCTTAGATTGCTGGGGATGATGCATTGTCCTAAGAAATGTTGAGGGTTTTAGAGAGGGTTGCTGGGACCCATACTAGATCTGGATATAGGAGTCAAGGGTCTATTACTGAACGACTTCGATTCAATGGAGTTGAATTGTTTAGGAGTGTCACTAGAGTTGCATTAACTGTGGCTGAGTAATAGTTAGAAGCCACAAAAAGGATAATGAACGATTTAGATTGCACCCCTGAGCAGAAATTAATGGGTGCGGTATCCTTGCTTCGTGTTAAAGCATACTAGTGATGGTTGACTATGCAGGAAGGCAGTCAGCCTGAACAGTTGACGTAGGATTATTTTTGGAATGCCTTCCAGAGTAAATATATGATGGCAAGCTATGTTGAGGCCCGTAAATTCTAGTTTATGGGGCTAACTAAGGGGGATAGATCGGTGGTTGAGTATAAGGCCGAATTTCTATGATTGAGTAGGTATGCTAGAGGGTTGGTTGCTAATGACTATGAATTAAACATACATTTTTTAGGAGGAATTGAGGTATGATCTCAAAGTCTTGATAGCTCCTTAGAGGGAGCGTGTTGTTGTGGCATTGGTGGACAAGGCCAAGAGTACTGAGGAGGTTAAGTGCACCGAGCGCGAGAAGAGGGAGCAACAGAAAAATAAGACTAAAAATAAGAAGGATTTGGGTCCTTCTAGTTCATCTAGTGACCCATGAAAGGGGCAAGATTTGATAGACCTCTTAGACAGAGTCAACTGCCAGGGTTGAATTAGTTGCGAGAGCCGAGCAAGTTCAAATATGTGGGTATTGTAACAAAAGCAATCTGGACGAGTGCTAGAGGAAGACTAAGGATTGCTTCAGGTGTGGGACAGTGGGGCATAAGATTAGTGAGTGTCCAGTTATTGTTGAGCCTAGGGGGCTCCAGTTTAGGGTCAGATTCCACCTTAGAGGGATGGTCAGCAACCTATTGCTGGTCGTTGTTAGATGCAAAGTGTAACACCCTTTATCAGTATTAAACGCCAAAATAGGGTACGAGGCATTACCGAACTTATACATAAAGCAATCATGCAGAACCGAGACATAAATTTCCAATCAACTTTAAAACTTTTCAAAAACATTTGTATCATCCCTTAAATGAGCCTACAAGGCCCAAAACATACACTGGGAGTGGTTTGGGACTAAATTGAGAACTTTCAAAACTTTTACAACACTAGAAAATTTTCATGCTTTGGAGGATCACACGACCGTGTGGTTTGGGACACGCCCGTGTGCTAGGCCGTGTGGGCGATGTAATTTTTATAATTTTTCATAAAATAGGTGTAGACTTCACACCCCCTAGGCACACACCTATGTCCCTGGGCCGTGTCCTTTACATGACTGAGACACACGGCCGCATCTCTGCTCGTGTGGCCAATTCGAAGCTAAAATTCAAAAATGCAGGGGACACACGGTTGGATCATACACCCAATGGGCAAGCCGAGTGTCACACACGGCCTAGACACACACGTGTGGGAAAAAAATAAGGCTATTTACCAAGCCTTTTTGCCACCCTTGCTTGCACCAACCTACACAACATTAAACAACCCCAATTCAAGTATATACACACAACCAAGACATCCACACATCAATTACATGCTATTTTCTATCACATACAACGTTTCATAATTATCATCACAAACCATGTAATAACTTTATCCATGAAAGGCATCTCTATATGCATATATACTTAACCAATATTAGCCAATACCAAATGGCCATTTAGAAAATGAATCAAATACCATTACAAGCCAACACATTTGGCCAAATCAATAATGACACATATCACAAAAAGACCAAGTCCCCTATACATGCCATACTCAAATTGTGAAATCATGAATACCCAAAAGATTAATTTGATAGTGTGAATCGAGCTCCGAAATCTTTCGATTCTCGAGCTAGCTTGGCTATACTATAAGAAAATGGAAAGGAAGGGGAGTAAGCATAAAGCTTTGTAAGTTCACATGCAATAAGAAACAATATTAAGCAACATTTAGCATGAATACCATACAATTTAACTTAACATAAATCATATATTTATCATCATAATTTCATAAGAATAACTTTATCATTCTTAACCTTACCAAAAGCTCATCACTTAACAAGCTCATTCTTATGAGTTTTTTGTACATACCTATATCAACTCGTGACTTAACATACTCTTTCTCGTTTCTGACATACTCGTTGAACACTTGGAATATAAAACAGATACACAAAAGGTCTTTACACACAAATCCCACATATGTAGCCAAAGCTACCTCATATTTCATATCACATAAAGGCTCACTCTCGAGCTAATCACGGGTTTGCTCACAGAAGCTGACAGTCAAGATGTAGCTACACGGGCTGCTCACACAAGCTGACAGGTACCCGCAACACATACCAGACTACCTAGCCACCGGTAGGACGTACATGACCAGCATCTGGATCACATAATCATATATATCACATGGGGTCCTAGTGACATGTCACTCTATCCTATTCTATTCTTAAGGCTCAAACGAGATTTTCTCTCACTTATTGGAACTTGTCGAATGTGTTCATCGAATCAATTATACAATCCATACAATATTAATGCATTAAAAATATGATCATAATATTTCATTATTTACATATAAACTTACCTCGGTACAAAATATAGCTAACTAATTCGATTTAGTCCACAACCTTGTTCTTTCCCTGATTTAGGTTTGAACTCCGTTTTTCTAGATTTACAATAGCAAATTTAACTCATTTAATTACCACATTGTTCAAATCAGTCCAAAGACCATACTTTGGCAAAGTTACAGTTTTGCCCTTAAACATTCACATATTTACAAATTAGTCAGGCTTGTAAAATGAAATGCATTCAATTTCTTTGTTACTCAAGCCTAGCTGACCCACACACATGCTCATAATGGCCCACATTTTCATCAAATTAGATCTTTACTACATATTTTACAACTTTTACAATAGGTCCTTTTAGGTGTTTTCATAAAAAATCACTTAGTAAAAGTTGTTTATTAGACATCAAAATTTCATAATCTACCATGAAACATCAAAATACATGCATGTCACACATGGGTCAAACTCTAGACATCAACCCTAGCTCAAATAAATGGTAGAAATGGCTAGATAGGTTGATAACAACTTCAAAAATGTAAAGAACATTAAAAATGGGGCTAGAATGCACTTACTATCAAGCTTGAAAGTGACAAAACCCTAGCTATGGAGTCCGTTATAAAATTTAGCCAAGGGTTGAAGAAGATGGACAAGTTTTGGCTTTGTTTTCCCTTTTAATTCTTTTATTTACCAAATGACCAAAATGCCATTTTTACTAAACTTTGAAATTTTACCTATTCGTGTCCATTTTTTTCTATAAAAATTAATTTGGTCAAATTGCTATTTGAGGACCTCTAATTAATAATCCATAGCTATTTCATGCTTAAAGCTTCTAGAATCACATATTTTGTAACTTTTGCAATTTAGTCCTACAAATCAAATTGGACACTCTATCAACAAAATTTCATAACAAAACTTTCATACAATCATGAAAACATATCACAGACCTCAACACATCCATAAAATAATAATTTCTACTTCATATTTGTAGTCTCGAAACATTATTCCGACTAGGCCCAAAAACTGAGATGTTACAACTCTCCCCCTTAAGGATTTTCGTCCCTGAAAATTTTATCGGTAAAAAGGTTTAGGTATTGTTTTCTCATTGTTTCCTCGGGTTCCCATGTAGCCTCTTCAACCCCATGTGTTTTCCATAAACTTTCACAAGGGCAATACATTTATTTCTCAATTGTTTTACTTTCCGACCCAAAATCTTAACCGGCTCTTCGCCATAAGTCATATTCGATCGAATCTCAACCTCTTTTGGTGAAATCACATGTGAAGAGTCAGATTGTTATTGATGCAACATAGACACATGTAACACATCATGAATCTTTTCCAACTCAGATGGTAAAGCTAACTAATATGCCACCTGTAACATCCCAATTTTGGGCCTAGTTAGAATGGTGGTTTCAAGACCACAAATCTAAAGTATAAATTTTTTTATGATTATTTTGAGGTCTATGGCATGATTTCATGATTGTGTGAAAGTTTCATGAAGAAATTTTGTGAATAAGTGTCCAATTTGAAGTTTAGGACTAAATTGCAAAAGTTCAAAAATTTGAGATTCTAGAAGCTTTAAGTATGAAATGGCTTTATATTATTAATTAGAGGTCCTTAAATAGAAATTTTCCCAATTTCTATTTTTATGGACAAAAAGGGGAATGCATAGGTAAAATTTTAAAGAAAGGCCTTAAGGGCATTTTGGTCATTTTGTAAATAAATGAATTAAAAGGGAAAATAAAGCCAAAACCTATTCATATTTTCCATGCTTGTGTCAAATTTGAAGAGTCACCATAGCTAGGGTTTCTTCAACTTTTCAAGCTTGAAAGTAAGTCAATCCTAGCCTCGTTTTTAATATTCTTTGCATTTTTGAAACCCTTGAAGCATGGTTTAGCCATTTCTACCCTTTATTTGAACTGGGGCTTATGTTCAAAAATTTATCCATGTGTTCCATGCATGTATTTTGATGATTAATGGATGAATATGGAAGTTTGGTGTTAAATGAACATCTTTTTCTAAGTGATTTTTCATGAAAACACCTAAAAGGACTTGTTTGTAAAACATGTAAAAATGGGTTTTAAAAATGTGATTTAATGAAAAATGTGAGCTACTATAAGAGGGAATATGAATCGACTAGGCTTGGGTAACAAAGAAATTGGACACATTTCATTTTACGAGCTTACGGACGAAAGTGTAAACATGTAAAAATTTAGGGGCGAAATTATAATTTCTGCAAAGTATGATTTATGGACTGGCTTGAATAATGTGATAATTAAATAAGTGAATTTTTTTATTATAGATCGAGAAAAACGGAGTCCGGGCCTAGACTGGGGAAAGAGCAAGATCTTGGACTAAATCGAATTAATTGTCCATATTTTGTACCGAGGTAAGTTTGTGTGTAATTAATACAACATTTTATTATGTATTTAACATTTAATGTTGCATGAATTGTATATTTGTATTTGTGAATGTTATTGATGTTGTCCGACAAGGATTTGAGGTGATGAAAGCTGGTTGAACTTTAGGAATACTTAGGGTACAAATATTATGACATTTGGGTCTGTGAGATCTCGTATAAGACCATATTTGGGATATGGCATTGGCATCGGTATGTGTTTTCATGTAAGACCATATCTGTGCTATCACGTTGATATGAGATTTCGTGTAAGACCACGTCTGGGACATGGCATCGAAATGAGATTTCGTATAAGACCAAATCTAGGATATGGCATCGATGTGAGATCCCATGTAAGACCATGTCTGGGACATGGCATTGGCATCTTATTGTGTGTATGAAAATCCCGAGTGCCCATAATATTCCAAGTGGTTTAATGGGAAATCTAAGGATTGGTCAAAGAAATGAAGAGGTATGATCATGTTAAAAGGGTACAAGTATGTACGCCAAGCTCGTAGTTATTGGGATTGCGAAATGGTAAAACTTGGGTAAGATAAGAATGAAGGAATTATGATCTTGAGTTCTATTGGACATTATGTAGTTGAATGAAATTGGATATGACTACAATGATTATTGAGAATGAGATGGATTAAGTTATGTTTTGTATGTGTATAGGAATGCATATTTTATTGCTTATTATTTACATGCAAGCTTACTAAGCTTTATGCTTACTCCTATTTCTTTTCCATTTCCTTATAGTGTCGCCAAGCTAGCTCAGGGATCGAAGGACATCGAAGCTTGATTCACACTATCAACTTAATCTTTTCGGTATAATGAATTTAAGTGTTTTGAGTATGGCATGTATAGGGACTTGGTCTTTTTGTTATATGTCATATTGATTTTGCTAAATGTGTTGGCTTATGATGGTATTGTGTTTCATTTTGTATACGGCCATAAGATATAGCTCATATTGATTATTTGGGTTGTAACCCCAATTAAATTATGCATGTATGCAAATGTGTTTATGCTTGTTGTGGTTGTTCATGATAATGAGTGTGATGGATTGCAAGTATGTTTAATGTATGAAATATGATTAATCTGTATGGAAAAAAATGTGGTACAAATGTGTAACTTGGAAGTAGGATAGAAAAGATGATTGGTCATGAAACTGGTGTGGAGGACATGACATTGGGACATGGGCGTGTGCCCTGGCCGTGTAAAGTCTGCACATAATATCGAGAATTTAATTCGCCACCCGACCTAAGCACACGGGTGTGTGTTGTGGCCGTGTGACCTCATTTTGCTGATGACGTCATAAACAGAGAGTTACACGGGTTGAGGACACGGCCGTGTGTGATCATACGGCCTACCCATACGGGCGTATGACTCTCCAAAATATCAAAATTTTCTAAGTGTGGTAAAAGTTTCAAAAGTTCTCGTTTAGTTTCGAACCATCGCCAGTGACTGTTTTGGGCCTCGTAGGCCCATAATAGGGACAATACGAGTATAAATGAAAAGTTTTTAATTTAGATAGAAATTCAGGTCTCGGTCTTGTATGAATGCTTGGGTTTAAGTCCGGTAATGCCTCGTACCTATTCTGGCATCGGACATGGGTAAAGGGTGTTACCCCACCGGCCCTATCCTTTCGGTAATCTCATACGGTCCCATAAATCGTGGACTCAACTTACCCTTCCGGCCAAATTTGAGGACTTTCTTCCATAGAGACACTTTCAAGAATACCTTATCACCGACTTGAAATTCAATCTCTTTCTGTTTCAAATCCGCATAGGATTTCTGTCTATCCGAAGCTGTTTTCAAACAATCACGAATTTTCTTCACTTTTTCTTTAGTTTCTCTGATAAATCGCCCTCGTGAATCTGATTCTCTTTGAGTTTAGTCCAATACAATGGTGTCTAACACTTATAACCGTACAATGCCTCATAAGGTGTCATTTTCAACTTCGACTGAAAACTATTGTTGTAGGTAAATTCTACCAAAGGTAGATATTTTTTCCAACTACCCTCGAATTTAAGAACACAACACCGGAGCATATCCTCAAGAATTTGAATTATTCGCTCAGATTGACCATCGGTTTGCGGATTAAAAGCAGTACTAAATGTAACACCCCTAACCCGTATCCGTCACCGGATTAGGGTTACAAGATGTTATCAATCAAAAACACAATTTCAAACATTCACTTACACACATTAGCATTAACTTTTTTTTTATATAAGATAATATCAATAGCCAATATAATTACTAATACAGAGGGCGGAATATATTTTTAATTCAAACTCACAAATACATGCGGATATACAGACTTTATTACACCTTAGTCTTATACTGTGTTAAACACTATTTCATCACATAAACACATGTAATTGTTAATATTTATTGCTGCACATGTCTTTATTCACCTAGTCATCCTTTAATTCCATATACATGTTATATAATAAAATATTCCAACATTTAACATGCAACAATTAGGTATAACATATTATAACCATCTATGTTAAGCTCATTTACTGAAATACATTATAAAGAAATTAATGTTTCCATATAACATACCCAACTTGTCACTATTGGATCAAATGTTAATTAGATACTATAATCGAATTTAATAAACTTAAATTCATCCAAAGACATGCATGCATAACTTAACTAATTAACCAAAAATAATTATTAACTAGAGAAGATTATCTCTATAATTTCAAACATTACCTACATATTGACTTATACGAGCGTAACATTTCTTACTATGTATCAAATATATTAAGTCAATTCCTCATATTCAATAACATTTAGACAAGAAAATATCAAATTACAAACTGATTATAACTATCTTCTATAATTTCATTTTATAACCGAAGTCTCATATACATTATAGTAATAGTTTTCAGACCAACTTATAATACAAATCGTATTCACTAAGGTAAGGCATTATACGCAAGTAGACATATAATCAAAACATGCACCTTATATGTCATGTAATAACCTTATCAAAATAAAGTCATATCATATTCGAATTTAGCCAACAACCTGTTACACCAAGTCATATATATAACGTAATTTCCTAATACAATCACACACTCACATATATTTTTCTTTATGCTTATCATAGCCGAAACAACCTTATACATACCCAAAATTATTTACCATTTTCAAAACCTAAAATACCTGTGTTTATACTACGATCAATTTATTCATACCATAACCAAGTCATTAATCCACTTTAATGCACAACAAGGTATATTTCATAAATAATATTCACCCATTTAACTAATCCATAATTCACATGAATTTTTCGCTCAAACATGACCATATCCAAAGCATGTTCATGAATACTCAAATTCCTTACCTATCAAGTATATAATGCCTACCACAATATCATGCATTCTAGGCACACAACATTTTAACTAAAATGTACATAAACCACAAGCAATATAATCAAATTAAAACATAAAGATTTAAGCCATTTTTGCATGGCTTTATACACAACCAAAATTTATTTTTCAAAACACACTTCAGCCTATACATGCCATAATTTGAATTTAACTTATAGAGGTACCAAAATAGTAGGCAGTGTGATGAGCTTGGCTGACAGTCCCTGAGCTTGTAGCTTGACTCTAAAATCTATCAAAACAGAATAACATAACATACAGAGTAAGCTTTCACAGCTTAGTAAGTCATAAACAAATAAATAACCCAATGATGTTAACAAAATTAACTAAACTAAACCAGAATATTTTATCATTCCACATTTAAATCCAATATTATATATATCGTTCATTTGAAGTATTTTTAAACAAATATAATTATTTTCTTTTATATTATCACTTTGATGAATGTATGTAAAGCCAAGACTAACATCTTATCATTTAATCATCAAGGCGAATATTCATTATGTACTTAGTTCACATACACATTTGCAAAACTCATATGTCTTAATATAATTTTATATACATATGTTAATCATATAATCGAATAGATATAACTCATCATTTATACACATATACACAAGAATTGTCCATAACATGCTTACTATTCATTCACAAACCAAATACACATATCATATAGACATATTTTATTAATTTGCATTTTTCAAGATTCATAACAAAAGCCAAAGTTTTTACTTACCCTTTTCTCAAGTAGGCAACAAGTAAATTCATACCTATCATATAGCTCGTTTTACACTTTCGAACTCATTATTCCTTTTCCCGATGAACCATTCGGAATTGGATAGGACACTCAGATAATCAAATAAATCGTATAATGCCAACGTCCGAGATGTGGTCTTACATGTAGCTACATATCGATGCGACTGTCCCAGACAGGGTCTTACTCATAAACACATAATGGAAGTCACAAATCGATGCCATGGAATTACTTTTACATATAAATCGGAATTGTATGTCATGACATATGTATCCTAACTATTCCCAAGGTTCATATGGGGCTTTCGGATGTCGTATCTCGGTCGAATTTAACTCGGAAGTGTAGTAACCACATTTAATCATGTTCGGTCATAGCATATTTAAATTCTAACATTTCATAACAGCATATAAATATAACAAAAAATTTCTAATAAACACGTCTATTTGCTTATAAACTTACCTCAGACGATACAAAATGGAATCGGGCAGCTAGTCAACAACTTTCGTTTTTCCCCGATCCAAATCCAATTTCTTTGGTTCTTGATCTTAATTGAGCTCCAAATTGGCCAAACCTAGCTTGGTTTTCTTTTCTTTTCTTTTCTTTTTTTATATATTTGAAAATGAAGAAGAAATGAAATAGGATAATTTAATTATGTTATAATATGATATATATTATAACATGTTTTTTTTCAATTTACTATTTTAACCTTTATTATAAAATTATACTTTCATGTTTAATATGTCCTTAGCCGTCCACCCAATTCAATAATGGTCCAATTACAACATAAAAACTTCATATTAAAAAGACATTAACAATTCGGTCCTCACATATTAAACTATCAAATTTTCTTTTTACGCGATTAAGTCCTTTTATTTAATTAGGCACCTAAACGACAAAATTAAATCACGAAAATTTCACAGATATCAATTCACACAAAATAAACACAGAAAATGATTTTTAAATATTTTTTTGACTCGAATTTGTGGTCCCAAAACCACCATTCCGATTAGGGTCTAAATCGGGCTGTTAGAATTCTCCCCCCTTAGGGATTTTCATCCCCAAAAATCTTACCTGTGAATAGGTTCGGATAACGTTCTCTCATTGTATCCTTTGGCTCCCATGTTACTTCCTCAACTCCATGCTTATGCCACAATACTTTAACTAATAGAATCTTCTTATTCCACAACTCATTAATCTCATGAGTCAAAATGCGAATCGCTTCTTCTTTATAGGTCATATTAGGCTGAATTTCAATCTCAGACGGACTAATCACATGTGAAGGATCAGATCGATACCTCCAAAGCATTGAAACATGGAATACATTATGGATCTTTTCTAACTTAAGTGGCAAGGATAATCTATAAGCAACTGGCCCAATACGCTCTATTACTTCATACGACCCAATGAATCTTGGACTCAATTTGCCTTTACGACCAAATCTGAGTATTTTCTTCCATGGTGAGACTTTTAAGAAGACTTTGTCTCTGATATGAAACTCTATACCTTTATGTTTCAAGTCCGCATAAGATTTCGATGATTTGACGCTGCTTTCAAACATTCACAGATCACTTTTACTTTTTGTTCAGTTTCTCTGATCAAGTCAACACCATGTATCTTATTTTCACTGAGCTTAGTCCAGTACAATGGGGTACGACATTTACGACCGTATAAAGCCTCATAAGGTGCCATTTTTATACTCGATTAGTAGTGTTATTATACGCAAATTCAATCAGAGGTAGGTACCGTTCCCACATACTTTCAAACTCGAGAATGCAACATCACAACATATCCTCAAGTATCTGAATGATTTACTCAGGCTGGCCATCTATTTGCAGATGGAAAGCAGTACTAAAATGTAATTTCATACCTAGTGCATCTTGCAGTCTTTTCCAAAACCGTGATGTAGACCTCGGATCTCTATCCGAAACAATAGATTTAGGCACACCATGTAATCTCACAATTTGAGAAACATACAATTCAGCCAGCTTATCTAGTGAGTAGTTTGTACGTATCAGAACAAAATGAGCCTATTTAGTCAATCTATCAACAACAAACCAGATTGTATCTTTCTTGCTCGGTGTCAATGGTAAAGCAGATACAAAATCCATCGCAATTCTATCCCATTTCCACTCAGGAATCATGATAGGCTGAAGTAATCCTGAAGGCACCTGATGTTCAGCTTTTACTTGTTGACAGACTAAACATCTTGCAACAAAGTCAGAAATGTCTCGTTTCATACCATGCCACCAGTAAAGCTATTTCAGATCATTATACATCTTTGTACTACCTGGGTGAATAGATAACCGACTATTATGAGCTTCATTCAAAATCATCTAAATCAACTCTAAATTCCTCGGGACGCATATTCGGTCTCTGAATCTCAAACAGTCATCAGCATCAACTCTAAACTCTGAATCAGCATCAGTCTCACACTAAGCTTGTTTTGCAATCAATTCATTATCAACCTTCCGAGCATCATATATTAGTTGAATAAATAACGGTCTAGCTTTCAACTGAGCTACTATTGAACCATCATCAGAAATGGCCATATACGTATTCAATGCACGCAAAGCAAACAGTTATTTTCGGTTAAAGTATCAGCAACAATGTTAGCCTTTCTCGGTTGGTAATCAATTACAAGCTCGTAGTCTTTTAGCAATTCTAACCATTGGCGTTGTCTCAAGTTCAGATCTTTCTGACTCATCAAGTATTTTAGGCTTTTATGATCAGAATAAACATGACATTTCTTACCAAACAAATAGTGGCGCCAGATTTTCAAGGGAAACACAATGGCTGCCAGTTCCAAGTCATGTGTCGGATAATTCTTTTCATGTGGCTTCAATTGTCTCGAGGCATAAGCTATAACTTTACTTTCCTGCATCAAAACACAGCCCGAACGATTTAATGATACATCTCTATAAATAACAAATTCTTTACCCGATTTTGGCTAAACTAGCAATGGAGCTTCAGTCAAAAGGGCTTTCAACTGATCAAAGCTTTTCTGGCACTTCTCTAACCACTCAAACTTAACATCTTTCTGCAATAGCTTTGTCATCAGGGCTGCAATCATAGAGAAACCTTTCACAAACCGTCTATAATAACCGGCAAGTCCCATAAAGCTTTGGACTTCAGAAACATTCTTCGGAGGTTTCCGCTGAAATTTTGCTTGGATCAACCTGAATACCTGATGCTGATACCACATAACCTAGAAAACTGACTTTACTCAACCAGAACTCACATTTACTAAATTTCGCATACAACTACTTATCTCGCAAAGTCTGCAACACAAGTCTCAAATGTTCAGCATGTTCAGCTTCATCTATAAACACAACCACAAACTGATCCACATACGGTCTGAAGATCCGGTTATGAAATCAATGAAAACAGCAGGTGCATTAGTGAGTCTGAAAGGCATAACAAAAAATTCATAGTGTCCGTACCTCATTCTGAAAGCAGTCTTTGGCACATCGGAGTCTTTAACTCGCAATTGATAGTAGCCCGATCTCAAATCTATCTTCAAAAATATTGTAGCTCCTTTCAACTAGTCAAACAGATCGTCAATCCATGGTAACGGATATTTATTCTTTATAGTCACCTTATTAAGCTGTCTGTAATCGATGCACATTCTCATAATTCCATCTTTCTTTTTTACAAACAACACAAGTGTACCCCACGGAGAGAAACTCGGTTGTGCAAAACCTCTATTTGTCAATTCTTGCAACTGAGCTTTCAATTCTTTTAATTTTGTAGGTGTCATTCTGTACAGAGCTATGGATACCAGAGTTGTCCCAGGCATTAACTCAATACCAAACTCTACTTCCCGAATAGGTGGCAAACCTGGTAATTCTTCTGGAAACACATTCGGATACTCACATACAATAGGTATTGATTCAATGTTTCTCTCAGCCGTTTTACTGTCGAGCACGTAGGCAAAATAAGCTTCACACCCTTTTCTCATGTATTTCTGAGCTAGCATCAAAGAAATCACTGCTGGTAAACCATACAAATCACTAGATTCAATCTAAACAATCTTATTATTCTGACTTCGTAAATCAATGGTCTTTCTTTTGCAGTTCACAAGAGCATCATGTAATGTCAACCAATCCATACCCAGAATTATGTCGAACTCATCAAATGGCAACAACATCAAATCAGCCCGAAAGATTAGATCTCGAACCATCAAGGGACAATTCTTACACACTTTATCAACCATAACACACCGGCCTAAGGGGTTTGACACTCTAATCACAAACTCAGTAGACTCAACAGGTAGAGTCTTGTTGAATACTAATATCTCACACACATAAAAATAAATAGAACTAGGATCAGTCAATGTAATTATGTTAGTATCATAAAGAGTGAATATACTAGTAATAACATCTGAGGATGAAGCCTCTTCTCACACGCAAATGGCATAGGCTCCGGCAGGTGCATGAGTCTCAAATCTGATTGTCGTATCTTTAGTCCCTCTCTGACTACCTCTCGTATTACCAGCATTTCTGGGTGGTTTACATCGAGTTGCAGTATTACTCAATCTTGTATTCTGTACTAGATTTTCCTCAGTTAACATTGGGCAATCTCAAATATAATGATTTATTGATTCGTATTTAAAACAAGCCTGATTATGCAACCTGCAACTGTCTGGATGTCATTTACCACAGTGCTTACACTCGGGTTGATTTGATCTGACATTACCCATATTTGCTACTGAGGTAGCTCTCGAGCTCACTGGTGGTCTATTTTGATCCCATCTAGAGTAACCTAAAGTTGCTTTAGAATGACTTAAATCATCTCAAAACTTCTTTGATGCTGACTAGAATGACTTATCGGATGTTCTTTTGCGTGCATCTTTAGCTTCAAAGTCAGCTTTTCTTTTCTCTTTCCCGAGCTCTTCAGCTTTGCAAGCTCGCTCAACAAGTACCACAAACTCTTTTATCTCAAGTATGCCAAATAACAGTTTGATATCTTCATTCAGCCCATCTTCAAATCTTTTACACATTATAGCTTCAGTGGAAACACACTCTCGGGCATACTGACTGAGTCTCACGAATTTTCACTCATACTCTGTCACTGTCATCTGACCCTGTTTCAGCTCTAGAAATTCTTTAAGCTTCTAATCGATAAACCTCTGACTGATATATTTCTTACGGAACTCAATCTGAAAGAATTCCCAGGTCACCTACTCTCTCGGAACTACTGATACTAGGGTATTCCACCAGTGGTATGCTGTGTCTCGAAGCAAGGATATAGCACATTTTAAACATTCATCAAGAGTACAGACAACTCATCAAACACACGAATGTTATTATCAAGCCAGAACTCAGCCCGCTTAGCGTCATCATCATCAATGGCTTTAAACTCTTCAGCTCCATGTTTTCTGATTTTATCAACAGGAGGTCTATTCAATCGCAACAGATCACTTACTTGAGGTACAGCAGGCATGGAAGATGGATTAATTGGGGGTGGAGGTTGTTGTACAGCTGGGTTAGTCAGGATATATTGAGTGAACCAGTCATTCATCATTTGATAGAAGGCTTGTTTAGCCTCACTTCCTTGATTACTCAAAGTCGGTCGAGAATCAGCCTGCGCTATCCCTTGTGCGGGAGTAGGCGCTACACTCTCGACATCATCAGCTACAGCTATGTCGGGATCCATTTACTATATAAAAACATATTTCAAATGTCAGAAGTCATCACACTATCATAGTATATAATTATGGCATGTATAGCTAAACTCATACACGCCACGTTAGTCCTAGATACGACTAAACCGTAGCTCTGATACCAATAAAATGCAACACCCCTAACCCGTATCCGTCACTGAATTAGGGTTACGAGATGTTATCAATCAAAAACACAATTTTAAACATTCACTTACACACATTAACATTAAATTTTTTTTTATATAAGATAGTATCAATAGCCAATATAACTACTAATACAAAGGGCAAAATATATTTTTAATTCAAGCTCATAAATACATGCAGATATATAGACTTTATTACACCTTAGTCTTATACTGCGTTAAACACTATTTCATCACACAAACATATTTAATTATTAACATTTATTGCTGCACATGTCTTTATTCACCTAGTCATCCTTTGATTCCATATACATGTTATATAAAAAAATATTCCAACATTTAACATGCTACAATTAGGTATAACATATTATAGCCATCTATGTTAAACTTATTTACCGAAATACATTATAAATAAATTAATGTTTCCATATAACATACCCAATGTAACACCCTAAACCCGGCCCAGAAGTTTGGCTCGAATCTGGCGTGTCACATTGAAGTGTTTTTCGAAAATCATGTTTCCATTAACAACCCTTCATAATAATTAAAAACTTATACCCTTTTTAAACCTTATTAGAAAACCTCAGCTGAATAACATTCTTAACAACCTTGTAAAAATCTTGGCAGTTACGGAAGCTTAATTTTAAAAACAATTGCAGATACGTGATGTTTTGAACAACAGTAGTTGCTTTGGAAAACCATGTTCTAATACTAGCAATTATAAGAACAATAAATAAAATTCTAAATTTGAAATCCAGAAAATTAGAATGGCTTTACTACAACCCACATAAAAACATTTAAAAGTAATAGCCAAAACTGTAACATAAACAGTGTGTGTGACTTCCTCCGAGCCCCTCGCAGGTCCGATCCGTCTAAGGCTGGAAATTACCTGAAAGGTTAATAAACGGGGTGAGTTTACGAAAACTCAGTGTGAAATCCCATACTATATAAAAGGAACAGTCAGTCATATAAAGGAATTAAAAGTTTGGCCTCAGCCCTACTTACAGTTTCAGTATCAATTGGGCCTTAGCCCATTTTAACAGACATACCATATGGGCCTTAGCCCATTACAAAATAAGAAACATTATCAGAACTAGAATCAAAATGAGAATCAGAATCAGAATCAGGTGATAGAATTAGAATCAAAATCAGATCGTGTAATGTAATCAAAATCAGAATGTGAATGCAATCCCAACCCAATCCAGTCGTATACACCCCGTACCAACCTTACACCATGTGGGAGACTACTCGACCCACCCAACCGCTACACACCATAGAAATTGCAATGAGGTCGCGGATATTGTGACAAAGTCACCAGATCTGAATATTGTGGCTAGGCCACCGAGCAGATATATATATATGTGGCGAAGCCACCAGATTGCGATGATGAGGTTGCCGGATATTGCGGCGAAGTCACAGAATAGATATATGTGGCGAGGCCACCAGATTGCAGTGAGGCTGCCAGAATGCTTCCTCCATCAATATAAACCCGTGTCCCATGCAATGATATACATGTCATGGCATACAACATCTGTAATCGAATATTATGCCCATACTTGAATCAAGCAATCACAGATCAAGTCATTCATATCACCAACATATATTCACAATCAAATCCGTCAACCACACAGTCCAAGTCAGTCACTTGCCCATAAGGGCGAAACAACCATTTCACACCATAGGGGTAAAATGGTAATTTTATAAATCGATGGTAAAACAGTAATTCTATAAATCGAGGGTAAAACAGTAATTTTTTAAATCGAGGTAAAATAGTAATTCTGTAAATCGATGGTAAAATAGTAATTCTGTAATTCGAGGGTACTTTGATAATTTTACAAGTCGAGGGTATTTCAGTAATTTTGCAAACTGAGGGTATTTCGGTAATTTTACAAATCAAGGATATTTGGGTAATTTTATAAACTGGGGGTACTTTGGTAATTTTACAACTGGGGGTATTTCAGTAATTTGGTAAACTAAAGTATTCTAAACAGGGATAACAATACGAATGGGCCTAAAGCCTTTCTCGGCCCAAATGGGCCCAAAGCCCTTTTTGGCCCAAATGGGCCCACACGCTCGTGTGGCCCTTTTAGCCCAAATCTAGCCACAGATATGAGATTCACCTAGCCTAGTCCAATATTTACTACACAATCAAACAACTTATCCAATTGGGCCCGTAGGCCCATTGGGCCCGTAGGCCCATTGGGCCCACATGGCCCCTTTCGGCCCATCGCGGCCCGAAGTAGCCATCCTACAGCTAGAGTAGTGAGAAATACACACCTGATAGGAGACTGGAGTTAATCCACGCTCCGAGCACTCTTAGCCGACGCCCAACCCAAACGAGCACGCCATAAAGCGAAAGGGATCAGCCAAGAAAGGTACTTTTACTCTCCTCATGGTTCTCTATATTTAAAGCCAGCTTCGCATCCACTCTTATGTTAGCTTCCCGATGTGGGATCCCTCCATCATCAGAGTTTAAATTCAACACCAACTCTTGCCGCCCCCTGTTAGCAAAATAAATGCTCTTTGATTGCCATGAGTTTCGAACCCTGGATCTCCTTGCCAACTCTATGACGCCATCTTCTTGCCTCTTATGTGGCACTACTTTGCCACTAGACCACAAGGCTTTTTGTGGCACAAATTCTCCAACAATATTCTTAAGGCCTACCTACTACACCCAGGGTGTAACACCCCGTACCCGAGACCGTTACCGGAGTCGGACACGAGGGGTTCACAGACTAAATTCACTTATTTTCACAGTCCATTTTGAAAATTTCTAGACAGCTGACTAACTGCGTCACTATCACCTTAAAAATCATATCTTGAGTTCCAAAACTCGAAAATCAGTTTCGTAATTTTTCCCTGAAACTAGACTCATATATCCATCCACAAATATTTTTCTAGAATTTTTGGTCAAGCCAATTAGTACAGTTTATTAGTTAAAGTCTCCCCTGTTACAGAGTTCGACTACACTGACCTTCCTGCATTACAACTTAGATAACTCCTTATACAGGGCTTCAATACTTATGCCATTTGTTTCTAATGAAATAGACTCAAAAAGGAATCTATACATATATGGAATGACTTGTAATTATCTCTGGTTAATGTATAATGAATTTCCAAAGTCAGATCAGGGGATCCAGAAATCGCTCTGGCCCTGTCCCACGAAAACTTGAATATCTCTTAAAATACGACTCATATGACCATTTCATTTCTTCCATATGGAAGTAGAATCATCAAGGTTCGATTAAATAATTTATTCACTATTTAATTCCATTCCTACTATTTTTAGTGATTTTTTAAATTCACACCACTGCTGCTGTCAGCATCTGCCTTTAAGGTAGACTTTACCTATTACACAGTTTCCATGATTCAACTAACCCTTTAGCATATATAGCACAAAGCATGATCGTGATTAACCATTCCAATGGCCAATCATTTCCAAGCATATCCACACCTCTCAATAACCATATACATACAAAATGATTATAACATTATGCTCAAAAATATATATAAGCCATTTTCGCATGGCTATCCAAATTTATACAAAACCGAAGGGTACATGACCCACAACAAAAAGGGTAGTCCTATACATGCCATTTCAAAGTTCAACCAAAAGTGTACCAAAAGGGGTTTTGATAGTGTGGACGACTTCAACTTCGACAATCCCGAGTCCGATAGCTGACGAACCAAAATCTATAAAACAGAGATTCAAAGAAACGGAGTAAGCATTTAATGCTTAGTAAGTTTTGAGCCATAAAATTTGACACAACTAAAGTGTAACATTCATATGAGTAAAAAGGATAATTTCATATGCACAAATTCTCAATATCATACTTACTTCACATTACCAACCCTTATATTCATACACAAAAGATCAACTTAGCCAAAGGCCGGTAGCTCATTTATCGATCGGCGAATACTATTTGTAAGGATCAACTAATTCAAAGCATATCTGAAACATACCTCATCGCTGGGATTTACGAGCGTATTAATTGAAACTATTACAGCAAGGTTGCTCATTCCCAAGCCAAGTACCTTCGGATTGAACCGGATATAGCTACTCGCTCGAATAACCCGGGACATAGCCGGATATAGTAACTTCGCACAAATGCCTTGGGACTTAGCAGGATATAGTAACTCGTACAAATGCCTTCGGGACTTAGCCCGGATATAGTAACTCGCACAAATGCCTTCGGGGCTTAGGCCGGAACTAGTCACTAGAGCAAATGCCTTCGGGACTTAGCCCGGTTATCATCCAAATATTCATGCACATATCAATAAATCAATAAATCATGACACATCTATATTTCATTTTCATAATTAGAGTTCAAACATAAGTCACGTATTAAGCAATCCCATTTTCGGCTCACTAGCCACATACAAACAGCATGGTTTAGTTTGCTTTATGACACGATCTCTATGCACATACGGCTACCCGTCATACGTATAGACTAATTAACTCAACATATAATTCAAGTAGAATCATCATATAACCGTATATTTGTTATGCTCATACGTCATGACTTAATCAAATCGTAAACTAAGTCTCGTTACTCGAAAACTTACTTCGGATGTTGTCGAACGATTTCGATGGCTATTCGACCACTTTTTCCTTCCCTTTATCGGATTTAGTTCCCCTTTGCTCTTGAGCTTAATTTAACAAATAAATTGATTTAATCACTTGAACATCAAGAAGAGAAACTCAAGGTACTTAACCCATAAATATACATTAGACATTAGAGTCGCATGTGTATGAAATCATGAATCAAACTCAACATATTAGCCCACGCTCTCTTTTAGCCAATTATCTAAGCCAAGATAAAAGCATCAATATGCTTGCCTCTAACCGAATACATGCAACACCAATCCATCTCATGTGGCCGAATATGCAAGTCTATGTTGAGGCCAATTATATACATAATACCACATATAAATGGCATACATTTTACTAACTAATGCATTACATATTATAACTCAATACGCATCCATCGTTTACTCCATAACTGAAACACCATCATATATAAATATATACCTTGAGATAATATATATGTCATACCAATACATCATGTGCAAATATATATATGTGCAAGAGCCGAATCACAAAGTTGATTATAACCACCTCATTTATTTTCATCATATACCCGAATGCACAAGTACATTATAATAACTTCCAACTCAATTCATGTTACAAATTTATTGTGACAACCCGAATTAGGGCCTAATCGGAATAGTGGTTTTGTGACCACAAATCTGAGATAGAAATAATTGTTTTATAATTATTTTGGGGTTTATGATATGATTGCATGATTGTGTGAAAATTTCGTGATGAAATTCTATGCCTAAAGTGCTTAAATTGAAAGTAGGGACTAAATTGAATAAGTTGCAAAATTTGCATCCCAGAAGTTTTTAGTATGAAATTGTTTTGGAATATTAATTAGGAGGTCTTAAATAGCAATTTGACCAATTTTAAGTTCATGGACAAAATTAGGACATGGAAGGAATTTTTGAAAGTTTAGTAAGGAGGGGCATTTTGGTCATTTGGATATTAAATGAAATAAAATGGGAAAAATAACACAAAATTGATCATCATCCTCCTTAGTTGCTGCGAATTCTCCTCTCTCCATAGCTAGGGTTTCTTCAATTTTCAAGCTCCATAATCAAGAAAGACGCGGAATTGATCTCGAACGGGGGAAGGAAAAAGTTTTGGACTAAATTGCAAAATTTCCACATTTTGCACCAAGGTAAGTTTGTATGTAAATATTACAATAATTTCATGTACATTCTTATATTTCAGCCTATTATATAAATATACTAGCTGATGTTAAAATATAAATCGATTATTGGAAGAATGGAAATAAATATAGAGAGAGATCCGGTTGAACATTGGAGAGATTGAATGAAATAGAGGAGCGTAGCTAGGTCACATGTATGATCTTGAGTGCACATCATGTGTACAAGAAAGCTACTGAGACACCACAGTAGTAGCTAGGTCACATGTGTGATACGAGATGTATCTCATGTAGACAAGAGAGCTACGTGAAAGATAAATGTAGCTAGGTGCATGCGTGATTCCAAGTGAAGGACACCATGTAGACAAGAGAGCTACGTGAAAGATAAATGTAGCTAGGTGCATGCGTGATTCCAAGTGAAGGACACCATGTAGACAAGAGAGCTACGAGACAAATCGGTTAGGTCGCATGAGTGGTACTAAGTGTTCACCATGTGTACAAGAGAGCCGAACTAAGCGAAGTATGATGGTGGGGTGTGTCTTGAAACCATTAAATATCGAGGATTGATCCGAATTGTTCAACAGGATGGTTTTGTGGTGATATTGTGGTTTGGACCTACATTTATGGTGAATGAAATGTGGTGAAAATGATTTGTGGTATATACATATCTAAGATAAAATGAGGTTAGCATAAAGAATGTGTGAAAGAGTGAAATTAGCATTAAAACTGTTTTTAGATGGTAGCAAAGTGACGTGATTTTGAAAAATCACCAAAATAGGAGGAATATAATTAGAGGTTGAATGAGATGTGAAATTAAAGTTTAATGAGTCTACTTTCATATAAAAGAAACAGAGCAAGCAAAGGAATTCTATATTTTGAGATATTTACAATTGTATGTGACTTGCTTAGGATGAATACGTGATCTCCTGTTCCAACTTTGAAAAATCATTAAAAATTGTACAAAGCAAATTAAGAAATATAGTTTACATGCATAAATTTCTTATTGAGACTAGTTTTAAATGAAATAGACTTCAGGGTTGTTTGAATTGTGTACTGAGAGAAATTCAATTCAGTAGTGAGCAGAGGTCGATCAATGAAATGTAACAGGGAAACTTTAACTAATAAACTGTACTAATCGGCTGAACCAAAATTATAGAAAAAATTAGAAAAATCTTTATGAGTCTAGATTCAGGGAAATTTTACGGATTTGAATTTCGAGTTTTGTAACTCGAGTTATGATTTATTTAGTGAATATGACGCAGCAGAGAAAGCTTAATCAAAGTGGAATGAATAGTGAAGTTAAAGTAGATATACTTGAATTGTTGTGTAAACATGTTAGATTCTTTAATTAGCATTTACATACTTACTTACTAAGCTATAAGCTTACTTTGTTTCTCTCTTTTGTCTTATAGTGTCCTTGGCTTGCTCGGGAGTTAAGGATCGTGAAGATCTACCCGCACTATCATACTTTAGGGTATTTGAACTAAACGTTTTGAATTATGGCATGTATAGTAGGCTTAATTATTTTGTTACGTGTCATATTTGTCTAGGTTTAAAATATTAGTTACTGAAGACTCGACCACTACTTTGTACAAGCCATTAAAGTTGGCTAATATTGTTCAAGACATATATTATACGATGCACTAACAAATTGGATGACATATTTATATCTCGGTTATGTTTAATGGTATGTGTTATGTTCGGTAATACCTTGTATCCTGTCCGGTGTGTATGCAGGTAAGGGTGTTACATTTAGTGGTACTAGAGCCATGGTTTAGTCGGTTCTCGGACTAATAAAGTGTGTGTAAAAGTCTAGCTATACATGCCATAAAAATATTGTGATAGTGTGGTGACTCCTGATTATTCTAAACTGTGTTTTGTTTTAATATAGTAATGGATCCCAGAAAGAACTGCGGTGATGATGTTGCTAGTAATGCGCCGGCTCCGTACAAGGGACGCGCTTTGTGGAAAGTAGACTGAGACATTGAGACAAGGAGATGAGGCTCGGGATGCCTTTCTCCAAATGATGAACAATTGGTATCTTGAATTTATTCGAGCAAATCCAAATGCTCAACCTCCTCCACCCCTCCTATACCTCAGACGATTCCTATAGTTGCTCAAGGTATAGATTTGGTAAGAATGAACAAGCCTCCGGTTGACAAGATTCAAAACAAGGGTACAAGAGTTTAGAGCAAAGGTCGATGATGATCCCGAGAAAGCGGAATTCGGCTTGAAAATTCTACCGTGTATTTGATGAGCTCTCATGTACACCGAGGAATGCTTAAAGTGTCTTTGTATCACTTTTGAGAGATTGACTTACCAACGGTGGAAGACTTTGGTTGCGATGGTGCCAAAAGAAAAAGTTACTTGGGATTTCTTCCGGAAGAATTTAGAAAGAAATACATAAGTCGGCGATTTATTGATCAAAAGCGGAAGGAGTTCCTTGAATTGAAGCGGGGAAAATGTGCAGTAGCGAGTATGAACGCGAATTTGTAAGACTCGGCAAGTATGCCGGAAGTGTGTCCACCGAGGCCATTATGTGTAAAAGATTTGAAGATGGGCTGAATGAGGACATTAAAGTACTTGTAGGAATTTTGGAGTTGAAAGAATTTGTAGTATTGGTTGATCGAGCTCTTAAAGCCAAGAATTGAACAAAGAAAGAAGAAAAGTCGCTATTGAGGCCGAGATGTCGAAAAAGACAGATAAGCAAGCCATTTCAATCTCAACCAAAGAGGTCCAAAGAGACAAACCCTCGAATGAGCGGTTTCAATTGGGGATTCACAGAGATCGTGGTAGAGCATATTCGGGTCTAAAGCTCAAGCTACTTGGTGTCAAGTGTGGGTAATGTGCGACCTAGAAAGCCGAGTGTCAAGAATGTGGCGAGCAACATTATGGTGAGTGTTGGGGGACCGAGCGAGCTTGTTTCAAAGCGGTTCTCGCGAGCATTTTATTAGAGATTGTCCGGAGAAAGTTAAAGAAGAAAGATTTCAGAGTGCTAGATGAATACCACCGCTAGTAGAGGTAGACCACCGAGAAATCTTTGGAGGTGGGACTAGTAGTAAAAGCGTGATGAAAGATTTAACGGCAAGATCGAAGCTAGAGCACTGCTAGAGCTTATGCTATCGTGCGAGAAGATGCATCATCTCCGATGTCATTCTTGGTACATTTCTCTCTATGATACTATTGTTATTGCATTGATTGATCCGGGTCCACTCATTCCTATATTTGCATGAATTTAGTATCCAATAAAAAGTTGCTGTTGAATTCTTGAGTTTACGATTAAAGTGTCGAACCCCTTAGGCCAATATGTGCTAGTTGACAAGGTTTGCAAGAATTGCCCATTAATGATTCAAGGTCACTTTTTTTCCGGCCAACTTGATCTTTGTTACCATTTGGTGAGTTTGGCGTTATCTTGGGAATGGATGGTTAACATTGTATGATGCTAAGGTAGATTGTAAACAAAAGACACTAGAGTTGAAATGTGAAAATGGAGAAATTCGTGGGTTGAAACAGATGAATCAAAAGGATCTGAATCTGCGACAACGAAGATGGCTTGAATTATTAAAGGATTATGATCTAGTGATTGATTATCATCCGGAAAAGCAAATGTAGTTCTTGGACGCCTTGAGCGAAAATTTCTTTTTACTTTGAGAGCCATGAACACGGGGTTAGCATTGTCGATGATGGGTCAATCTTAGCGAGATGAGAGCTAAACCGTTATTTCTCCGATTGATTTGTGATGCTCAAAAGAATGATAGTGAGTTGCGGATCAAGAGAACTCAATGCGAATCGAGTTACGACTCGATTTTCGAGTTGGACCGGATGTGTTTGATGTTTGAGACAGGATATGTGTGAAAAACGATAAATTGATTTAGAAAATATTACATGAGGCACACAATGGTGTTTATCGTTCATCTGGTAGCACAAAATGTATAATGATTTAAAGAAGTCAGATTGGTGGCGGTATGAAAAGGGACATTTTGAATTTGTAACCAAGTGTTTGATCGTCAACAAGTAAAAGTGAACATCAAGTGCCTTGAGGATTACTTCAACCGGTAATGGTGCACGAGTGGAAATGGGACAAGATTACCATGGATTTTGTAACCGGTTTGCCTTTAACTCCTAAAAAGAAGGATCTTTGTTTGGGTAGTGGTTGATAGATTAACAAAGTCAGCCCACTTTATACCAAGATGCACTGATTACTCACTTGATAAATTAGCGAATTATATATTGCTGAAATTGTGAAGTTGCACGGAGTACCTATGTTTATAATATCGAGATAGAGATCCAAGATTTACCTCGAGATTTTGGAAAAAGTTACAAGAAGCTTTGGGTACAAAATTGAACTTTAGTACCGCATTTCATCCACAAGCAGATGGTCAAGCGGAAAGAGTAATCCAGGCACTCGAAGATATGCTTAGATGCTGTGTTTTAGAATTTGGAGGTAGTTGGGTGAAATATCTATCTTTGATTGAGTTTGCCTACAATAACAGTTATCAATCAAGTATACAAATGGCACCGTACGAAGCCTTGTATGGTCGTAAGTGTCGAACTCCTTTATATTGGACCGAGCTTAGTGAGAAGCAGATTCATGGAGTTGATCTAGTTAAAGAAACCGAAGAGAAAATAAAAGTAATTCGGGATTGCTTGAAAGTCGCTTCGGATCGACAAAAGTCATATCTGATTTAAAAAGAAAAGAGATTGAATTTCGGTGGGTGATAAAGTGTTCTTGAAGGTGTCACCATGGAAAAAGATTCGAGATTTAGTCGAAAAGGCAAGTTGAGTCCGCGTTTTATTGGGCGTCTGAGATTCTTGAGAGAATTGGACCATGGCATATCGGTTGGCCTTTACCGGCAGAGTTAGAAAGAATTCATAATGTGTTTCATGTATCAATGTTGCGACGCTTATCGTTCGATCCTTCACATGTGATTTCCCCAACAATTGAGATTCGATCGGATATGACCTATGAGGAGAAACCAATAAAGATTTTGGCTCGAGAGGTTAAGCAGTTAAGAAATAAAAGTATAGCTTTAGTGAAAGTATTGTGGCACAGACATGGGATAGAAGAGGCTACGTGGGAACACGAGGAAGCTATGAGGAAAGCAAGACCCAAACCTCTTTACGAAGAAGATTTTCGGGACGAAAATCTCAAAAGGGGAGAATTGTGACAACCGAATTAGGGCCTAATCGGAATAGTGGTTTTGTGACCACAAATCCGAGATAGAAATAATTGTTTTATAATTATTTTGGGGTTTATGATATGATTGCATGATTGTGTGAAAATTTCGTGATGAAATTCTATGCCTAAAGTGCTTAAATTGAAAGTAGGGACTAAATCGAATAAGTTGCAAAATTTGCATCCCAGAAGTTTTTAGTATGAAATTGTTTTGGAATATTAATTAGGAGGTCTTAAATAGCAATTTGACCAATTTTAAGTTCATGGACAAAATTAGGACATGGAAGGAATTTTGAAAGTTTAGTAAGGAGGGCATTTTGGTCATTTGGATATTAAATGAAATAAAATGGGAAAAATAACACAAAATTGATCATCATCCTCCTTAGTTGCTGCCGAATTCTCCCTCTCTCCATAGCTAGGGTTTCTTCAATTTTCAAGCTCCATAATCAAGAAAGACGCGGAATTGATCTCGAACGGGGGAAGGAAAAAGTTTTGGACTAAATTGCAAAATTTCCACATTTTGCACCAAGGTAAGTTTGTATGTAAATATTACAATAATTTCATGTACATTCTTATATTTCACCTATTATATAAATATACTAGTGATGTTAAAATATAAATCGATTATTGGAAGAATGGAAATAAATATAGAGAGAGATCCCGATTGAACATTCTGAGAGATTGAATGAAATAGAGGGCGTAGCTAGGTCACATGTATGATCTTTGAGTGCACATCATGTGTACAAGAAAGCTTCTGAGACACCTGTAGTAGCTAGGTCACATGTGTGATACGAGATGTATCCCATGTAGACAAGAGAGCTACGTGAAAGATAAATGTAGCTAGGTGCATGCGTGATTCCAAGTGAAGGACACCATGTAGACAAGAGAGCTACGAGACAAATCGGTTAGGTCGCATGAGTGGTACTAAGTGTTCACCATGTGTACAAGAGAGCCGAACTAAACAGTATGATGATGGTGGGGGTGTGTCTTGAAACCATTAAATATCGAGGATTGATCCGAATTGTTCAACGGGATGGTTTTGTGGTGATATTGTGGTTTGGACCTACACTTATGGTGAATGAAATGTGATGAAAATGTTTTTTGGTATATACATATCTAAGATAAAATGAGGTTAGCATAAAGAATGTGTGAAAGAGTGAAATTAGCATTAAAACTGTTTTTAGATGGTAGCAGTGACGTGATTTTGAAAAATCACCAAAAATAGGAGGAATATAATTAGAGGTTGAATGAGATGTGAAATTAAATTTTAATGAGTCTACTTTCATATAAAAGAAACAGAGCAAGCAAAGGAATTCTATATTTTGAGATATTTACAATTGTATGTGACTTGCTTAGGATGAATACGTGATCCCCTGTTCCAACTTTGAAAAATCATTAAAAATTGTACAAAGCAAATTAAGAAATATAGTTTACATGCATAAACTCCTTATTGAGACTAGTTTTAAATGAAATAGACTTCAGGGTTGTTTGAATTGTGTACTGAGAGAAATTCAATTCGTAGTGAACAGAGGTCAGATCAGTCGAGCTGTGTAACACGGGAAACTTTAACTAATAAACTGTACTAATCGGCTGAACCAAAATTATAGAAAAAATTAGCAAAAATATTTATGAGTCTAGATTCAGGAAATTTTATGGATTTGAATTTTGAGTTTTGTAACTCGAGTTATGATTTATTTAGTGAATATGACGCGCAGAGAGACAGCTTAATCAAAGTGGAATGAATAGTGAAGTTAAAGTAGATATACTTGAATTGTTGTGTAAACATGTTAGATTCTTTAATTAGCATTTACATACTTACTTACTAAGCTATAAGCTTACTTTGTTTCTCTCTTTTGTCTTATAGTGTCCTTGGCTTGCTCGGGAGTTAAGGATCGTGAAGATCTACCCGCACTATCATACTTTAGGGTATTTGAACTAAACGTTTTGAATTATGGCATGTATAGTAGGCTTAATTATTTTGTTACGTGTCATATTTGTCTAGGTTTAAAATATTAGTTCTGATACTCGACCAGCTACTTTGTACAAGCCATTAAAGTTGGCTAATATTGTTCAAGACATATATTATACGATGCACTAACAAATTGGATGACATATTTATATCTCGGTTATGTTTAATGGTATGTGTTATGTTCTGGTAATACCTTGTATCCTGTTCCGGCGACGTTAACGGGTAAGGGGTGTTACATTTATACTTCACAAGAACAAATCATTAACCAAATATAAACATATATCCAAAACACAAATCTTACCTACCATGTAATAAGCATACCAAAATAAACTCTTTCTATGTTCGAATATAACCTAATATCATTTAATACCAAATCATGTATATTTTATTTTTACATGAACCATAGCCGAATCATTTTAACCATGAGTAACATAACAAACATAAATCATACTTATGGACCTAAGGTAGAACCAAGAAAGGAACTCATAAATATCAAGATGTAAGCAACTACCATTGTTCATCTAGATTTAGCATGAAACACAACCATCACCGTTATTAATCTCCATAGCCGAAAACCTTACTTATTCTAAAATCACAATTTCAACATGGGTTACCAACAATAACTTGATATCTCACTCAATATCAACTAGGATTTCAAGAACTAGTATCAACTTCCTTACCTTAATATTGACCTAAGATGACCGATTGCTTCACTCCTTTCTTCCTCCTTTCAAATCGGCCAAGAATAATCAAAGAACACAACTTGTTTTCATCACCGAATGCTCTTGTTCTCTCTTTTTTCTTCTTTAGAATCGGCTAGGAAGAAACATGGATGATGACCTTTTTTTTTTTCTTTCATTATCCTACTAACCATTATTATTTAATCTTTTCTAACATAAACCATTAACACAACATGTTTTATGACATGTTTTGCCCATCACCTTTTGTCATGGTCGGCCACTAGTAATTAAATGGGGGAAATTGACATGCAGGTCCACCCCTTTGATTACATGCACTAATAGATCCTTATAGAAATTTTCGTCCCCGAAAATCTTACCGGTAAATAGGTTTGGGTATCGCTCTTTCATAGAGTTCTCAAGTTCCCAAGTAGCTTCTTCTATCCCATGTTTGAGCCATAACACTTTTACTAAAGGAACCTTTTTGTTTCGTAACTCTTTCACTTCACGAGCTAGGATACGAATCGGCTCTTCTTCATAACTCATGTCGGATTGAATTTCAACCTCTGATGGATTAATTACGTGTGACGGATCAGATCTATAACGTCGAAGCATCGAAACATGAAAGACATCGTGAATCTTTTCAAGTTCAGGGGGCAAAATCAATCTATCATAAGCGAATGGACCAACTCGTTCGGAGATTTCGTACGGCCCAATGAATCTCGGACTCAACTTGCCCTTACGGCCAAATCTGAGTATCTTTTTCCAAGGCGAAACTTTAAGAAACACTTTATCTCCCACTTGATATTCAATATCTTTTCGTTTCAAATCCGCATACGATTTCTGACGGTCTATAGCTGCCTTCAGACTTTCACGGATTACTTTTACTTTCTGTTCAGCATCTTTAATCAAATCAACTCCGAAAATTTTACTTTCACTGAGCTCGGTCCAAAACAATGGTGTACGGCATTTACGACCGTACAAAGCCTCGTAAGGTGCCATCTTAATACTTGATTGAAAACTATTGTTGCAAGCGAATTCAATCAAAGGTAAATACCGCTCCCATGAGCCACTAAACTCGAGGATGCAACATCTCAACATATCCTCAAGTATCTGAATTATCCGCTCGGATTGACCATCGGTTTGTGGATGAAAACGGTGCTAAAATAAAACTTGGTACCCAAAGCTTATTGCAATTCCTTCCAAAATCGCGAGGTGAATCTCGGATCTCTATCCGACACAATAGAAATCAGTACCCCGTGTAATCTCACAATCTGAGAAACATACAATTCAGCTGGTTTATCCAATGAAATATCCGTACGTACGGGGATAAAATGAGCCGACTTAGTCAGTCTATCGACAACAACCCAAATCGCATCTTTCTTACTTGTCGACAATGGCAACCCAGACACAAAATCCATCGTGATTCTATCCCATTTGCATTCAGGTATCATGATCGGCTGAAGCAAACCCGTAGGCACTTGATGTTCCGCCTTCACTTGCTGACATATTAAACACTTCGAAACAAAATTGGAAATGTCTCGTTTCATACCATGCCACCAAAACTGACGTCTCAGATCGTTGTACATTTTTGTACTCCCCGGGTGAATTGACATTCAGCTACAATGAGCTTCGTTCAGAATCATCGAAATGAGTTCTGAATTTCTTGGAACACACAAACGGTTTTTGAACCTCAAACAATTGTCATCATCAACTTGAAACTCTGATTCCATATTCGGAACACATTCAGCCCGTTTTGCAACCAATTCATCATCGACTTTCTGAGCTTCACGAATTTGATGAATCAACAATGGTCTGGCCTTTAATTCTGCCACTAACACATTGTCGGATAGAATAGACAAGTGTACATTCATCGCTCGTAAAGCAAACAGTGATTTACGACTTAAGGCATCCGCAACCACATTAGCCTTTCCCGGGTGATAGTCAATGACAAGTTCATAATCCTTCAACAACTCGAGCCAACGTCTTTGTCGCAGATTTAAGTCTCTTTGAGTCATCAAATATTTGAGACTTTTGTGATCCGAAAATACATGGCACTTCTCACCAAATAAGTAATGTCGCCATATTTTCAAAGCGAATACGATGGCAGTAAATTCGAGATCATGGGTCTGATAATTTTTCTCATGTGGCTTTAATTGTCTCGACGCATAGGCCACAACTCTACCTTCTTGCATCAATATGCAACCCAACCCAAGAAGGGAAGCATCACTATAAATGACAAACTCTTTGCCTGATTCGGGTTGCACTAGAATTGGGGCTTTAGTCAAATAAGTTTTCAGTTGATCAAAACTTTTCTGACATTTTTCCGTCCATTCGAACTTAACATCTTTTTGAAGTAGCTTCATCATTAGTGTGGCTATCATCGAGAAACCTTTTACAAACCGTCGGTAGTAACCGGCAAGTCCCAAAAAGCTCCGAACCTCAGTAATATTTCTCGGAGGCTTCCAGTTAAGTATGGTTGAAATTTTGCTCGGATCAACTCGAATAACCGATGCAGATACCACATGGCCCAAGAAGCTCACCTCTCTTAACCAGAACTCACACTTACTGAACTTAGCATATAACTGCTTATCTCGTAAAATTTGCAACACTAATCTCAGGTGTTCAGCATGATCGGTTTCATTTCTAAAATAGACCAAAATATCATCGATAAACACAACTACAAACCGATCCAAATACGGTCTGAAAATCCGATTCATCAAATCCATAAATACCGCAGGGGCATTAGTGAGCCCAAACGGCATCACTAAGAATTCGTAGTGACCGTATCTCGATTAAAGCGGTTTGGGTATATCCAAATCTCAAATTCGCAACTGATAATAACCCGATCTCAAGTCTACCTTTGAAAACACTGAGGCTCCCTTTAGTTGATCAAACAAATCATCAATGCGCGGCATCGGATATTTATTCTTTATTGTCACCTTATTCAGCTGACGATAGTCAATGCACAACCTCATGGTTCCGTCCTTCTTTTTCACAAACAATACTGGTGCACCCCAAGGTGGGAAACTTGGTCGAACGAAACCTCTATCCGTCAACTCTTGCAACTGAGCTTTCAATTCCTTTAATTCTGTTGGTGCCATACGATACGGAGCTATCGAAATCGGTGTAGTCCCAGGTACAAGCTCGATGCCAAACTCTACCTCCCGAACAGGTGGTAAACCCGGTAATCCTTCGGGAAAAACATCCGGGTATTCACAAACCACTGACACAGATTCAGGCTTCTTTTCTAACTCTTTGTCATCAAGTACATACGCAAGGTATGCTTCACACCCTTTTCTTACATATTTACGAGCCAACATTGATGATATTACGGTGGCAACCTATTCAAGTCGATGAGACTCAACTCGGATTATCTAGTTATTTACACACCTCAAATCGATGGTTTTTCTTTTGCAATTTACAATTGCATCATGTACGGTCAACCAATCCATACCGAGGATAACATCAAGCTCGTCAAATGGTAAAAGCATCAAATCGGTAGGAAAAGCAGGAACCTCGGATTACTAGGGGACATTTCTTGCACACTTTGTCGACAAGCATGTAACGACCCAAAGGGTTTGACACCCGAATTACAAACTCGATGAGACTCAACGGTAGAGTCTTACTGGATGCTAAGGTTTCACATATATAAGAATGAGTAGAACCAGGGTCAATCAAAGCAATCACATTAGTATCAAAGAGAGTAAAAGTACCGGTAATAACATCTAGCGAGGAAGCATCCTCGCGTGCGCGTATAGCATAAGCTCTAGCAGGAGCACGAGCCTCAGATCTGGTTATAGCATCTCTAGATCCTCTCTGACCGCCACTAGCATTGCCCGTATTCCTAGATGGTCTACCCCGAGCAGTAGTAGCACCAGGCTTCCCACTCTGATTTACGTTGTGTTCAGACAATCTCGGGAAATCTCTAATAAAGTGGTCGGTGACCGCACTTGTAACAGAGCGGTCATGGAATCTACAACTCCCTGAGTGCCATTTACCACAATATTGACACTCCGTTCTGTCTCGATGGTCATTTCCAACACTGGCGACCGAAGTGACTCGTGCACTCACAGGGGTCGATCACGGTCTCGTCTAGAAAAACTGAAGTGTCTCTAGATCGCCCAAATCATCTCTAAACTTTTTGATGATTGTTGAAAGGGCCTCCCAAGACCTCTTCTGAAACTCCTTTGCTCCCATATCGACTTTTCTTTTCTCCATACTGAGCTCCTCGGCTTTGCAAGCTCGCTCGACAAGTACCAAAAATTCTCGGATTTCCAAGATGCCAACATACAGCTTTATATCATCATTCAGTCCATCCTCAAAACGTTTACACATTACGGCTTCTGAGGAAATACATTCTCGTGCGTATCGGCTAAGCCTCACAAATTTTCGTTCATAGTCGGTAACCGACATGGAACCTTGTTTAAGTTCAAGAAATTCCTTCCGTTTTTGATCCATAAATCTCGATCGATATACTTTTTCAAACTTCGGTTTGGAAAAACTCCCAAGTTACTTGCTCTCTGGCACTGTGAAGTCAACGTATTCCACCAATAGTAGGCGTAATCACGTAGCAAGGAGATAGTACACTTTAGGCACTCATCGGTGTGCAAGATAGCTCATCGAGTACCGAATAGTGTTGTCCAACCAAAATTCAGCTTGCTCGGCATCATCACTATCCGTAGCCTTAAATTGATAGAGTCTGTGTTTTGGATTACATCAGCTGGGGCTTATTTGACCTTATTTGGTCATTGCCGAGGTATTGTAGGTGCGGGGTGGCATTAGTCGGGAATGGAGGTTGTGGAACAGTAGTATTAGTTCGAATGTATTGGTTGAACCAATCATTCATCACGCTATAAAGCTTGTCTAGCTTCATTATTCGGATTACTAGCAATAGGTTGAGAGTCCGCCGGAGTGTCCCTTGTCGGAGCAAGCGTTACACTCTCAAGATCATCACTACCGCTTCGGTCGGGATCGGGATCCATTATTATAAATAAACACATTTTCAATTGTCGTAAATCACCACACTATCAAATAATCACAAAATGGCATGTATAGCTAGACCCAAACGTATTACGGTAGTCTTAGAATCGACTAAACCGTAGCTCGATACCAATAAATTGTAACACCCGTGCAGAGACCGTTCAGGAGTCGGACACGAGGGGTTCATGACTAAATTCACTTATTTTCACAATCCATTTTGAAAATTTCCAGACGGTGACTAACTGCGTCCTTTGTCACCTTAAAAATCATATCTTGAGTTCCAAAACTCGAAAATCAGTTTCGTAATTTTTCCCTGAAACTAGACTCATATATCCATCCACAAATTTTTTCTAGAATTTTGGTCAAGCAAATTAGTACAGTTTATTAGTTAAATTCTCCCCTCATTATGTGGTTCGACTACTTGACCTTCCTGCATTGCGACTTAGATAACTCCTTATCTGAGGCTTCAATACTTATGCCATTTGTTTCTAATGAAACTAGACTCAAAAGGAATCTATTGGCATGACTTGTAATTATCTCGGTTAATTTATAATGAATTTCCAAAGTCGGATCGGGGATCCGAAATCGCTCCGCCCTATCCCACGAAAACTTGAATATATCTTAAAATACGACTCATATGACCATTTCGTTTCTTCCATACGAAAGTAGATTCATCAAGGTTCGATTAAATAATTTATTCACTATTTAATTCCATTCCTACTATTTTTAGTGATTTTTCAAATTCACGCCACTTCTTCTTGTCAAGATCGCCTTTAAGGTAGACTTTACCTATTACAGTTTCCATGATTCAACTAACCCTTTAGCATATATAGCACAAAGTATGATCGTGATTAACCATTCCAATAGCCAATCATTGCCAAGCATATCCACACCTCTCAATAACCATATACATACAAAATGATTATAACATTATGCTCAAAAATATATATAAGCCATTTTCGCATGGCTATCCAAATTTATACAAAACCGAAGGGTACATGACCCACAACAAAAAGGGTAGTCCTATACATGCCATTTCAAAGTTCAACCAAAAGTGTACCAAAAGGGGGTTTGATAGTGTGGACGACTTCAACTTCGACAATCCCGAGTCCGATAGCTGACGAACCAAAATCTATAAAACAAAGATTCAAAGAAACGGGGTAAGCATTTAATGCTTAGTAAGTTTTGAGCCATAAAATTTGACACAACTAAAGTGTAACATTCATATGGCTAAACGGATAATTTCATATGCACAAATTCTCAATATCATACTTACTTTACATTACCAACCCTTATATTCATACACAAAAGATCAACTTAGCCAAAGGCCGGTAGCTCATTTATCGACTGAGCGAATACTATTTGTAAGGGATCAACTAATTAAAAGCATATCTGAAACATACCTCATCCTTTGGATTTTCTGGCGTATTAATTGAAACTATTACAAGCAAGGTCGCTCATTCCCAAGCCAAGTACCTTTGGATTGAACCGGATATAGCTACTCGCTCGAATACCTTTGGGACATAGCCGGATATAGTAACTCGCACAAATGCCTTGGGACTTAGCCGGATATAGTAACTCGCACAAATGCCTTCGGGACTTAGCCGGAACTAGTCACTAGCATAAATGCCTTGGGACTTAGCCGGTTATCATCCAAATATTCATGCACATATCAATAAATCAATAAATCATGACACATCTATATTTCATTTTCATAATTAGAGTTCAAACACAAGTCACGTATTAAGCAATCCCATTTTCGGCTCACTAGCCACATACAAACAGCATGGTTTAGTTTGCTTTATGACACGATCTCTATGCACATACGGCTACCCGTCATACGTATAGACTAATTAACTCAACATATAATTCAAGTAGAATCATCATATCACCGTATATTTGTTATGCTCATACGTCATGACTTAATCAAATCGTAAACTAAGTCTCGTTACTCGAAAACTTACTTTGGATGTTGTCGAACGATTTCGATGGCTATTCGACCACTTTTTCCTTCCCTTTATCGGATTTAGTTCCCCTTTGCTCTTGAGCTTAATTTAACAAATAAATTGATTTAAATACTTGAACATCAAGAAGAGAAACTCAAGGTACTTAACCCATATATATACATTAGACATTAGAGTCGCATGTGTATGAAATCATGAATCAAACTCAACATATTAGCCCACGCTCTCTTTTAGCCGATTAACTAAGCCATCTCATGTGGCCGAATATGCAAGTCTATGTTCAGCCCAATTATATACTTAATACCACATATAAATGGCATACATTTTACTAACTAATGCATTACATATTATAACTCAATACACATCCATCGTTTACTCCATAACTGAAACACCATCATATATAAATATATACCTTGAGATAATATATATGTCATACCAATACATCATGTGCAAATATATATATGTGCAAGAGCCGAATCACAAAGTTGATTATAACCACCTCATATATTTTCATCATATACCGAATGCACAAGTACATTATAATAACTTCCAACTCAATTCATGTTACAAATTTATACTTCACAAGAACAAATCATTAACCAAATATAAACATATATCCAAAACACAAATCTTACCTACCATGTAATAAGCATACCAAAATAAACTCTTCCTATGTTCGAATATAACCTAATATCATTTAATACCAAATCATGTATATTTTATTTTTACATGAACCATAGCGAATCATTTTAACCATGAGTAACATAACAAACATAAATCATACTTATGGACCTAAGGTAGAACCAAGAAAGGAACTCATAAATATCAAGATGTAAGCAACTACCATTGTTCATCTAGATTTAGCATGAAACACAACCATCACCGTTATTAATCTCCATAGCCGAAAACCTTACTTATTTCAAAATCACAATTTCAACATGGGTTACCAACAATAACTTGATATCTCACTCAATATCAACTAGGATTTCAAGAACTAGTATCAACTTCCTTACCTTAATATTGACCTAAGATGACCGATTGCTTCACTCCTTTCTTCCTCCTTTCAAATCGGCCAAGGATAATCAAAGAACACAACTTGTTTTCATCACCGAATGCTCTTGTTCTCTCTTTTTTCTTCTTTAGAATCGGCTAGGAAGAAACATGGATGATGACCTTTTTTTTTTCTTTCATTATCCTACTAACCATTATTATTTAATCTTTTCTAACATAAACCATTAACACAACATGTTTTATGACATGTTTTGCCCATCACCCTTTGTCATGGCCAGCCACTAGTAATTAAATGGGGGAAATTGACATGCAAGTCCACCCATTTGATTACATGCACTAATAGATCCTTATAGATTAACCTATCACATTTCAAAAGTGTCACACATAAGTCCTATTGACTAAATTCACATGCAATTTACTAAATCGAAGCTTAAAACTATCACACATTCATAATAACATATTTTAGACAATAAATATCATATTAAAATAATTTGGTGACTCGGTTTAGCGGTCCCGAAACCACTTTCTGACTAGGGTCACTTTAGGGCTGTCACAAAGGGTTTGATTCACCTTAAACCAAAATTTTTGCTAGAGTCCAGGTTTGAACCCAGGACTTCTCTAACACTTCTCAGCACACTTAACCACTAAAACAAGCCTTCATTAATGAAATTTACATGCACAAAAAAATATTATAAGCTGCCTTCAAATGCTTCCATGCTTAAGGCCCAAAACTTCTAGACCCAAATTCAGGGTGTTACACCCAACTTGTCACTATTGGATCAAATGTTAATTAGCTACTATAATCGAATTTAACAGCTTAAATTCATCCAAAGACATGCATGCATAACTTAACTAATTAATCGAAAATAATTATTAACTAGAGAAGATTATCTCTATAATTTCGAAACATTTCCTACATAATGACTTATACAGAACGTAACATTTCTTACTATGTATCAAATATATTAAGTCAATTCATCATATTCAATAACATTTTCACAAGCAAATATCAAATTACAAACTGATTATAACTATCTTCTATAATTTCATTTTATAACCGAAGTCTCATATACATTATAGTAATAATCTTCAAACCAACTTATAATACAAATCGTATTCACTAAGGTAAGGCATTATACGCAAGTAAACATATAATCAAGACATACACCTTATATGTCATGTAATAACCTCATCAAAATAAAGTCATATCATATTCGAATTTAGCCAACAACCTGTTACACCAAGTCATATATATAACGTAATTTCCTAATACAATGACACACTCACATATATTTTACTTTATGCTTACCATAGTCGAAACAACCTTACATATACCCAAAATTATTTAGCATTTTCAAAACCTAAAATACCTGTGTTTATATTACGATCAATTTCTTCATACCATAACCAAGTCATTAATCCACTTTAATGCACAACAAGGCATATTTCATAAATAATCTTCACCCATTTAACTAATCCATAATTCACATGAATTTTTCGCTCAAACATGACCATATCCAAAGAATGTTCATGAATACCCAAATTCCTTACCTGTTAAGTATATAATGCTTACCACAATATCATGTATTCTAGGCACACAACATTTTAACTAAAATGTACATAAACCACACGCAATATAATCAACTTAAAACATAAAGATTTAAGCCATTTTTGCATGGCTACACAACCAAAATTTATTTTTCAAAACACACTTCAGCCTATACATGCCATAATTCTAATTTAACTTATAGAGGTACCAAAATAGTACGTAGTGTGATGAGCTTGGCTGACAGTCTCCGAGCTTGTAGCTTGACTCCAAAATCTATCAAAACAGAATAACATAACATACAGTGTAAGCTTTCACAGCTTAGTAAGTCATAAGAAAATAAATAACCCAATGATGTTAACAAAATTAACTAAACTAAACCAGAATATTTTATCATTCTACATTTAAATCAAATATTATATATATATGTTCATATGAAGTATTTTTAAACAAATATAATTATTTTCTTTTATATTATCACTTTGACCGAATGTATGTAAAGCCAAGACTAACATATTATCATTTAATCATCAAGGCCGAATGTTCATTATGTACTTAGTTCACATACACATATGCAAGACTCATATGTCTTAATATAATTTCATATACATATGTTAATCATATAATCGAATATATATAACTCATCATTTACACACATGTAAACAAGAATTGTCCATAACATGCTTACTATTCATTCACAAACCAAATACACTTATCATATCGACATATTTTCTTAATTCGCATTTTTCAAGATTCATAACAAAAGCCAAGGTTTTTACTTACCCTTCTCTCAAGTAGGCAACAAATAAATTCATACCTGTCATATAGCTCGTTTTACACATTCGAACTCATTATACCTTTGCCCGATGAACCATTCAAAATTGGATAGGACACTCAGATAATCAAATAAATTGTACAATGCCAACGTCCCAGACGTGGTCTTACATGTAGCCACATATCGATGCGACTGTCCCAAACAGGGTCTTACTTGTAAACACATATCGGAAGTCACAAATCGATGCCATGGACTTACTTGTACACATAAATCAGAATCGTATGTCATGACATGTGACAGCCCAAAATTGACCCTAGTCGGGATGTGGTTTCGGGACCACAAAACCGAGGCATAAAAATAATTTAAAATTTATTTTGATGCCTATGATATGTGTTAATTTGTGTGTGACATTTTTGATGTTTCGATTTAGTGTTATAAATGTGAATTTCACTAGAAAGGACCTAGTAGTGAACTTTGAAAGTATGATGGGGAAATGTGTGATGACTAGTTGCTCATGCATGCAAAAATAAGGGATTTGCATGTCAAATTTCCCCCAACATGAAGTGGCCGGCCATGGCAAGAGAGGATGGGCAAAACATGTCATGAAACATGTTTTGTTGGTGCATTAGGAGAAATAATAAACAAAGGTGTATGGGTAAGAAAAGAATGAAAAAAATGTGTGTGAGTGTGGTATTCCCCCATTGCCGTGAGTTGTAGAGAAAGAAAGAAAATTTTGTTCATCCTTTCTTTGAGCCAAAACTAAGGAAGAAGGAGGATTTTTGCTCCATTTTTTGTTTGGAAGAGATCTAGAAGGAGATTTTGGCTATACTTGCATCAAGATTAAGGTATGTATGAGGTTGTGTCATGAGATTCATGCATGTTTTAGTTGCTAACTTGATGTTCATGTTAGCCATGGTTCAAATCCTTGTTATGCCATGGAAATGGTATTTGGCCAAGGTTGTTATTGTGTTGAAGCCATTGCATGCTAAATGTGAAGCTTGCTAATGATGCATGCAATGATGGATTGACTACTCTTGAAATTTCTTTGTAGCAATCTTGAGTAAGACATTGAATTCTTTGTTTAACCATGACCGAAGTTGAAAGAGTATGGTTGTGATGTATTCGACCATGGTGCATTCATGAGCATGATTTATGCTTGTTACTTGATTGGTAAAAATTTGTGTTTGGATGGGTATGAACCCTTGAGATTGACCTTGCACCTATATGTGTATACATGTTTGCACATGATGTATTGGCATGACATATATACTATTTCAAGGTATATATTTACTTGTGATGATGTTTGGTTATGAAGTACATGAGAGATGTGTATTGAGCTACAATATGTAATCGTTAGTTAGTAAAATGCATGCTGTTTTTGTGTGGTATTAAGTGCATAATTGGCCTCAACATGGACATGCATATTCGCCACATGAGGGAAATTGGTGTGCATGCATTCGGTTAGAGGCAAGCATATTGATGCCTATTCTTGGCTTAGAAAATTGGCTAAGAGGAATATTAACTAATGTGTTGAGTTCGATTCGTGATTTCGTACATATGTGACTTTGATGCCTAATGAGCATATATATTCGCTAGGTATCTTGAATTCCTCTTCGATGCTCAATTGATAAAACCAATTTATTTGTTAAATTAAGCTCAAGAGCAAAGGGAGCTAAATCCGATAAGGGAAGGAAAAAGTCGTCGAATAGCCGTCGAAATCGTTCGACCACGTCCGAGGTAAGTTTTGAGTATCGAAACTTAGATTTTGATTCGATTGAATGAAGTAATGAGCAATCAATTTGTGCCTTTGTATGTGGCCATTGAGCGAAATGATATTTTTGCTAAGGGAATTGTGCATAAAAGTTGTGTTATGAAATTGAAACAAAGATGTGTATGAATGTTCGAGTGATATCCGGGCTAAGCCCGAAGGCAATTGTGCAAATTGTGATACGGGCTAAGCCCAAGGCAATTGTGCGAAGTTATGATATCGGGCTAAGCCCAAGGCAATTGTGCAAATTGTGATATCCGGGTTAAGTCCCAAGGCCTTTGTGCGGGTTACCATAACCGGGCTATGTCCCAAGGCGTTTGAGCAGTAGCTATATCCGGATAAACTCCGAAGGTATGTGATTCGAGAACTTTGAACTTGCTGGAAAATTTTCAGTTAATGCACTTGTGAAATTCCCAACAACAAGGTATGTTTTGTGTGTGCTTCGCACACTATGAGTAAGTCGTATGAATATTCGCTCTAATGATAAATGAGCTATCGGCATTAACTAGGCCGTTATTTGTGTATGAATATAAGAGTTGGGATTGTGAAGTAAGCATGTCTTTGAGAAATTGTGCATATGAATTATTGTTTAGCTACTTGAATGCTATGCTTTGGTTGTGTGTATATTATGGCTCGAAACTTACTAAGCATAAATTGCTTACTCCGTTTCTTTGTTTCTCTGTTTATAGATTTTGCTCGTTAGCGATCGGATTCGGGATCATAGAAGTTGAAGTCAACCACACTATCAAAGCCCTTTTGGTACTCCTTTAGTTGAGTTTTGGATATGGCATGTATAGGACTACTCTCGGTTGTTTTAAGTACTTGTGATGTATATGTGTGCGGCCATGCGAAAATGGTTCGTAAAAGTGGAGTATGGAATTTGACCATATGTGGTTTGTAATTATATGTGGTTTCATGATGTGATTATGGTTTGGAATGAGAGAGTTGGTCACATGATCAGCCATTGGAATGGCTAAATATGATCATATGTTGGACCTAAGTATGACTAGACTATAGTTGGTCCATGGGAACTACAATATAGGTAAAGCCTACCTTAAAAACAGATGCTGCCAGCTGCAGTGATGTGGATGTGGAAAATCACCAAAATTTGTAGGAATGGTGTTAATTAGTGAATAAATTATGCAATCGAACCTTGACGAGTCTATTTTCGTATGAAAGTAACGAAATGATCATATGAACAGTATACCGAGAGATATTAAAGTTCTCGTGAGACAGGGCCAGAACGGTTTCTGGGTCCCCTGTCGTGACTTTGAAAATTTACCATAAATTATCCAGAATTAATTATAAGTCATGCCTTATATGTGCAGATTCCTTTTTGAGTCTAGTTTCATTAGAAAGAAACGGCATCAGTATTGAAACCCTTTACAGAGAGATATTCAAGTTGTAACGCGCGAAGGTCAGTGTAGTCGACCCCTGTAACATGGGTGACTTTAACTAATAAACTGTACCAATTGGCCCGACCAAAAATTCTAGAAATAAATCCATGGATGGATATATGAGTCTAAATTCAGGGAAAATTTATGGAATCAGTTTCCGAGTTGTGAAACTCGAGATACGCTTTTTAAGGCGACAGCGACGCAGTTTTCCAGCTTGCCTGGAAATGTCAAATTGGTTGGTGCCATAAGTGGTTTTGGCTTGTTAACCCCTCGTGTCCGACACCGGCAACGGTCTCGGGTTCGGGGTGTTACATGACATATGTGTCCTAACTATTCCCAAGGTTCATAGGGGGCTTTCAGATGTTGTATCTCGGTTGAATTGAACTCGGAAGTGTAGTAACCACATTTAATCATGTTCGGTCATAGCATATTTAAATTCTAACATTTCATAACAGCATATAAATATAACATAAAATTTCTAATAAACACGTCTATTTGCTTATAAACTTACCTCGGACGATACAAAACAGAATCGGGCAGCTAGTCGACAACTTTCGTTTTTCCCCGATCCAAATCCGATTTCTTTGGTTCTTGATCTTAATTGAGCTCCAAATTGGCCAAACCTAGCTTGGTTTTCTTTTCTTTTTCTTTTTTATTTTTTTATATTTGGAAATGAAGAACAAATGAAATAGGATAATTTAACTATGTTATAATATGATATATATTATAACATGTTTTTTTTCAATTTACTATTTTAACCTTTATTATAAAATTATACTTTCATGTTTAATATGTCCTTAGCCGTCCACCCAATTCAATAATGGCCCAATTACAACATAAAAACTTCATATTAAAAAGACATTAGCAATTCGGTCCTTACATATTAAATTATCACATTTTCTTTTTACGCGATTAAGTCCTTTTATTTAATCGGGCACCTAAACGACAAAATTAAATCATGAAAATTTCAAAGATATCAATTCACACAAAATAAACACAGAAAATGATTTTTAAATATTTTTCTGACTTGGATTTGTAGTCCCGAAATCACCATTCCGATTAGGGTCTAAATCGGGTTGTTACACTAAAGTTTAACTTTGTACTCAAAGCTTTGTACAACTTTTTCCAAGACCACGAAGTGAACCTCGGATCTCTATCTGATATAATCGAGATAGACACTCCATGCAATCTAACAATTTCACCAATGTACAAATCAGCTAACTTATCAAGTGAGTAATTGATGCGTACTGAAATAAAATGAGCCGACTTCGTTAGCCTATCAACCATAACCCAAATGGGATATTTCTTTTTTGGTGTCAAGGGCAAACCCGTCACAAAGTCCATAGTGATCCTATCCCATTTCCACTCGGGAAGCATCACAGGCTGAAGTAAACCTGAAGGTACTAGGTGTTTGACCTTTACTTGTTGACAAACCAAGCATCTCGATACAAACTCTGAGATGTCTCTTTTTATTCCCGAACACCAATACATTTTCTTCAAGTTATTATACATCTTTGTATCGCCTGGATGAACTAACAAATAACCACTGTGTGCCTCATGCAAAATCTTATGAATCAACTTGGTATATTTGGGAACACAAATCCTATCTCTGAACATCAAACACTCATCAGAACAAATTTGAAAATCTGATTCAATACTCGATTCACATTGGACTCTTTTAGCTTGTAAATCATTGTCACATTTCTGAGCTTCACAAATCTGCTAAAGAAATGTCGGTCTAGCTCTCAACTCAGTTAGAATCGAACCATCATTGGTTAGAGTCAACTGGGTGTTCATAGCCCTCAAAGTAAACAACAACTTTCCACTGAAGGCATCAACAACCACATTCGCCTTTCCAGGATGGTAGTCAATCACTAACTTGTAATCTTTTAACAATTCCAACCATCTCCTTTGCCGTAAATTCAAATACTTTTAAGTCATTAAGTACTTTAAACTTTTATGATCAGTATAAACATGACATTTTTCACCATACAAATGATGTCTCCAAATCTTTAATGCAAACACAATGGTAGCTAGTTCCAACTCATGTGTCGGATAATTTTTCTCATGCAGTTTCAATTGCCTCGAGCCATAAGCTATCACTTTGCCTTCTTGCATAAGTACACAACCCAGTCCATTCAAGGATGCATCACTATATATCACAAATTCTTTTTCCGATTTAGGTTGTACTAAAACCGGTGCCCCAGTCAACAATGCCTTCAACTTCTCAAAACTCTGTTGACACCTTTGTGACCATTCAAACTTGACATCCTTCTGTAGCAACTTTTTCATTGGAGTAGCAATCATGGAAAATCCTTTAACAAATCGTCTGTAATAACTGCCTAAGCCTAGAAAGCTTCTAACCTCAGATACATTCCTCGGCGGTTTCCAATCAACAATTGCTGAAATCTTACTCGGGTCAACTCGAATAACACCACCTGAAACAATGTGCCTTAAAAATCTGACTTCTCAAAGCCAAAAGTGACTTTTACTAAACTTAGCATAAAGCTGTTTATCTTTCAAAGCTTGTAAAATAGTTCTCAAATGCTCAATATGCTCAGACTCATTTCGAGAATAAATAAAAATATCATTGATAAACACAACCACAAACTTATATAAGTATGGTCTAAAAATCTTATTCATTAAGTCCATAAACACAGCAGGAGCATTCGTTAAACCAAAAGACATAATAAAAAATTCATAGTGACCGTACCTCATCCAAAATGCAGTTTTCGGCACATTCGAGTCTTTAACTCTCAACTGATATTAACTGGACCTCAAGTTTATTTTTGAAAACCATGTGGCACTTTTCAATTGGTCAAAAAATAATCTATTCTCGGCAAAGGATACTTATTTTTTATGGTTACCTTATTGAGTTGTCGGTAATCAATGCATAGTCTCATAGAGCTGTCTTTCTTTTTCACAAATAATACTGGTGCACCCCACAGAGAAAAACTAGGTCTCACAAAACCTTTATCCTTCAACTCTTGCTACTGAGCTTTTAACTCTTTTAATTCGGTCGATGACATTCTATATGGAGCAATCGAAATAGGTGCAGTGCTAGGGACTAACTCAATACCAAATTCAACTTCTCTAAATAGAGGTAATCTGGGCAACTCTTTCAGAAACACATCTGAATACTCACATACTACCGTAACTGACTCAATCTTTAACTCAGACACTTTGGTATTCAGCACAAAGGCAAGATAAGATTCGTACCCTTTTCTCATATACCTCTGAGCTATCATAAAAGAGATCACAATTGGTAATCTATCTGATTCATCAGATTCAACCCGAAGCATATCGCCACTTTCACATTTCAACTCAATAAATTTTCTTCCACAATCAACTATCACATTATAAGTTGTTAACCAATCCATACCAAGAATCATGTCAAATTCATCAAATGGCAAAAGCATAAGATTAGCCGAAAAATAGTGACCTCGAATCATCAAAGGACAATTCTTACAAACTTTATCTACTGATACATACTTGCCTAAGGGACTTGACGCTTTTATCACAAATACCATGATTCAATAGGCATATTCATATTATATACCAATTTCATACAAACATAGGAAGGAGTTGATCCCGGATTAATTAAAGTAATGACATGAGTATCATAAAGAGAAAAAGTACCCGTAATCACATCAAGAGATGAAGCTTCTTTGCGAACGTGAATGACATAAGTCCTCATAGGTGCTCTACCCTCGGATCTCACAGCCAAATCTCTAGGTGCACTCTTGCTACTTGCTTCATTTCCCAGGTTTCTCTGTGGCCTCCATTTAGCAGCAGTAGTACCAGATTTCACACTCTGAAATTTTTCTTTCTCAACCATATCAGGGCAATCTTTGATAAAGTGATCATGTGAACCACACTTGAAACATGCCCGGTTATTCATCCAGCACTTACCGTGTAACGCCCCGTACCCGAGTCCGCTGCCGGAATCGGACACGAGGGGCTAACGGCTTAAACCATTCACTTTTACAGTCCATTTTAAAATTTTTTCCAGGCAGTCGGCTAACTGCGTCACTGACACTTTAAAAATCATAACTTGAGTTCTACAACTCGAAAATCAGTTTCATAATTTTTCCCTGAAACTAAACTCCTATATGCATCTACAAATTTTTTTCTAGAATTTTTGGTTGCGCCAATTAGTACAGTTTATTAGTTAAAGTCTCCACTGTTACAGGGTGCGACTACACTGACCTTCATGCATTACGACCTGGATATCTCCCTGTACAGGGATTCAATACTGGTGCCGTTTGTTTCTATAGAAACTAGACCCAAATAGGAATCTATACATATATAGCATGACTCCTAATTATCTCTGGTTAATTCACAATGAATTTCCAAAGTCAGAACAGGGAATCCAGAAACCGTTCTGGCCCTGTTTCACAAAAACCTAATTATCTCGTAACATACAACTCACATGACCGTTTCGTTTCTTCCATATGAAAGTAGATTCATTAAGGTTCATTTACATAATTTATTCACTATTTAATTCCATTCCTACTATTTTTAGTGATTTTTCACATCCACCTCACTGCAGCTGTCAACCTCTGTCATTAAGGTAGATTTTACCTACTTCATAATTTCCTTGATTCAACTAGCCCTTTTAACATACATGGCACAAAAGATAATCACGATTAACCATTCCAAGGGCTAATCGATTCCAAACATTACCACATCTCTTAATGAACAATATACAAAATGATCATGATACCATGCCAAGGTGCATACAAGCCATTTTCGCATGGCTAAAAGTTTACATACCAAATTTTCAACAAAACATATTAGCCTATACATGCCAAAATGCTCTCCTAGACCCACTAAGAAGAAAGTACCAAAAGTTGCTAGCCGGTGTGATGACTTTGACGACGGTCTCGAGCACACCAAAATGGATCAAGAACCTAGGTAAGCAACAAACAAGCACACCAAATGAGTACATAACTCAGTAAGTCATAAGCACTACTCTACCATCCAACATTAATAATCATTTTTTGTTTCTTTCAAATCATAACAACTATGCTACAGTTTCTTAAATTCTTGGTTCGATCTCATGCCAAGTCCTTCAATTAATTCAATGCCAAGTCAGCCCAATCAATGTAGACCCATTTCCTCAAGTTTGGAACAACGATGCACTAGATAAATCTATGCATACACCGCACAACCTCAAATTCGTATTTAGTTAATAGCTCAATCACTTACCTCATTCATCACAATTTATACCAACAACCAAACGTTGCACACATAGTGCTTATTATGTTTGCACACATAGTGCCATAGTAAATCGCACACATAGTGCTATAGTAAATCTCACACATAGTGCCATAGTAAATCGCACACATAGTGCATTTGAGATTCCTCATGCTTCAACCTCCCAATCGGCACACATAGTGCCACTTAATTTTGCACACATTGTGCCCTATGTCAATTCATCATGGTAAAGCAATTTGCTAAAGTCAAATTGTACATATGGTCATATTAACAAGTAGGAGAATCACTCAGAAAATATCTATCCAAGGAGTTCTCACAACAAGTGCTTAAGGACTTACCTTGCGTTGAGTATAACGGTTCGACACGGCTACTCGATGTCCTTGGCTTTGCCCTTGCTTGTTTCTCCTTCTTTAACTTCTCGGGCTTAATAGATAAATAAACTAGTTTAATCATCTTGCTGTACATTTATAATTCAATTACACATGCATATGTATATTTGCATATTCGCAACCCTCTTACTAATTACCCATTTAGTCGATTATATACATGATTAAAGGTAACATCATGAATGGGCATACTTATATATATATATACATACCGATTGTGCACCAAAATTTGACTCAACATCACCTGCATACTCACTTTGATGGCGAATATATATATACATGTATAGTGTTATCTACAACATCATCTAAACACCTAAATTTTTCTCATGCACACTTGATCAACCTTTTTCCCAATCTAGCATAGCTTCACCTCCATTTGTGATATCATATAAATTTGCATGTTGCTACATTTCTTAAGTTCAACATCTCTATGCCCATTATAGCCACTCCCATAATCAAATTCTAAAATCGGCAACATCCCTTTCAACTATGTTAGCGAATACTCCTCCCTTCTTAGTCCCAACTTGGCACCTCCAACAAAAAGGACTTAACATCTTCCCTTTCATGCTAACATAACAAGCAACTTAGTTCATCCATACAACTAACATGTTAATAGCATCAAGGTATCAACTAAAATTTTAAGCTTCTTGTCAACTTCCAACTCTCCAACAACCCCAAATCCAACCTTGGGATAGATAGTATTTAGACCCATCACCCAAAGGTTGTGTAAACTTCCAAAAAAAATATCATTGAACATACCTTGATCTAAAGGACCACCTTGGCCGAATCTTGCTTCCTCTTCTTCCTCTAGATACGACAATTGCAAAAGAAAGAAAACATGAGCACTCCTTCTTCCCTCCTTATTAAGCATTCAAACTCTCTCATTTTCATGCCACAAGAAGTGAAAGAAAATGATGAACATTTTTTTCTTTCTTCCCTCCCTCAACTCACGGCAATGGGGGGTACACCCACACCATTCTCTTTTTTTTTTTTTTTCTTTATTACCCATGTTTCTTATTTTATTTTTTTCTACATACCCACTAACTAAACATGTTTGCAACATGTTTCCACCCATAGCATGGCCGGCCATCATGCTTAAATTTGGGTAAATTGACATGCAAACCCACCTTTTTTTCACAACATGCACTTATAGGCCACCCTACATTTGCCTAGCACATTTCTAAATTTTCTCACATAAGTCCTATTTCACAAAATTCACTTATAATTAACAAAATTCAAACATGAAATTTTCACACATGCATATGTACATATAATGAACATCAACTATGACTGTTAATTATTTTTATGACTCGGTTTAGTGGTCCCGAACCCACTTTCCGACTAAGGTCAATTTAGGGCTGTTACATACCGAGTGTGGACATTCAGATCTATTTGGTCAAGCATTGCCAACAGTAGCAATCGAAGTGGTTTGAGCTTTCGAACCCGAATACAATATATTTCAATTTCTGTTTGAGAGCCCAATAGAAGCATTGGAATGAGAATAGAAATTTCTCAACTTCTTTGATGAAGACTGAAACGACTTACTCATAAGTCTTTTCTTTAAGTCCCTAGCTTTGATCTCGACATTTCTTTTCTCTTTAGCCAATTCCTCGGCCTTGCAAGCTCTCTCTACAAGTGCCGCAAATTCTTTCAGTTTAAGAATACCAACCAACAATCAGATATCTTCATTCAATCTGTCTTCAAATCTCTTACACATGATGGCCTCAGTTGATACACATTCCCAAGCGTACATGCTAAGTCTTACAAACTCACGCTCGTACTCCGTTACTGTCATTTGGCCCTATTTTAACTCAAGAAATTCCTTTCTTTTCTGATTGACAAACCTCTGGCTAATTTACTTTTTACGGAACTTTTCTTGGAAGAATTCCCAATTAACTCTCTCCCTTGGTACAACCGACACAAGGGTGTTCCACCACTGATAAGCTGAGTCTCTCGAGAGTGACACAACACATTTCATACATTCCTCATGTGTGCAAGACAACTCATCAAATACCTTGATGGTGTTCTAGAGCCAAAACTCTACCCTTTCGGGATCATAATCTATATTAGCTCAAAATTCTTTGGCTCCTTGTTTACGAATTCTATCAATTGGAAGCTTGTTCATTTTTACCATTTCCACAACTTGGGGGGCTACAGGGATAGGTTGAGGATTTGGTGGGGGTGGAGGAGGTTGAGCATTCGGGTTCGTTCGAACGAACTCCGTATACCATGCATTCATCATATGGAAAAAGGCTTCCCTATCCCCTTCTCTTCCTCTCTGACTCACAGTTTCGGGTCTACTTTGACTAGCGCTGCCCCTTGAGTAGAAGCTAGTGCATTACTTTCTACATCATCCACAATGGCTCAGTCGGGATCCATTTACTATATGAAAACACACTTTCATAATTGTTAGGAGTCGTCACACTATCATAATATATATACGACATGTATAGCTAGACTCGTACACACACTACGTTAGTCCAAGAATCGACTAAACCATAGCTTTGATACCCTTAATTGTAACACCCTTACCCATATTCGATGCCAAAATAGGGTACGAGGCATTATCAGACTTATACACAAGCAATCATGCATAACTGAGACATAAATTTCCATTCAACTTTAAAACTTTTCAAAAACATTCGTATCATCCCTTAACTGAGCCTACGAGGCCCAAAACATACATTGGGAGTGGTTTGGGACTAAACCGAGAACTTTTAAAACTTTTACAACACTTAGAAAATTTTCATGCTTTGGAAGGTCGCACAACCGTGTGGGTAGGCCGTGTGGTCACACATGCCCGTGTGGCTTGGGATACGCCCGAGTACTCAACCCGTGTAACTCTTTGTTTATGACGTCATTAACAAAATAGGGTCACACGGCCAAGGCACATTCCTGTATGCTAAGCCGTGTGGGCGATTTAATTTTCATAATTTTTCATAAAATAGGTGCAGACTTCACATGCCCTGGGCACATGCCCATGTCCCTGGGCCGTGTCCTTTACACGCCTGAGACACACGGCCGTGTCTTTGCTCGTCTGGCCAATTCGAAGCTAAAATTCAAAAATGCAAGGGACACACGGTCAGATCACACACTCAATGGGTAAGGCATGTGTCACACACGGCCTAGACACACGCTCGTGTGTCTACTCGTGTGGGTAAAAATAAGGCTATTTACCAAGCCATTTTGCCACCCTTACTTGCACCAACCTACAAAACATCAAACAACCCCAATCCAAGCATATACACACAACCAAGACATCCACACATCAATTACATGCTATTTTCTATCACATAAACATTTCATAATTATCATCACAAACCATGCAATAACTCCGTCCATGAAGGGCATCTCTATATGCATATATACTTAACCAATATTACCCAATACCAAATGGCCATTAACAAAATAAATCAAATACCATTACAAGCCAACACATTTGGCCAAATCAATGAATACTCAAAAGATTAATTTGATAGTGTAAATCGAGCTCCGACGTCCTTCGATTCTCGAGCTAGCTTGGTGATACTATAAGAAAATGGAAAGGAAAGGGAGTAAGCATAAAGCTTAGTAAGTTCACATGCAATAATAAACAATATTAAAAAACATTTAGCATGAATACCATACAATTTAACTCAACATAAATCACATATTTATCATCACAGTTTCATAAGCATAACTTTATCATTCTTAACCTCACCAAAAGCTTATCACTTAACAAGCTCATTCTTATGAATTTTTTGTACATACTTGTACCAACTCGTGACTTAACATACTCTTTCTCGTTTTTGACATACCCGTTGAACACTTGGAATACTAAACGGATACACGGAAGGGCTTTGCACACAAGTTCCACATATGTAGCCAAAGCTACCTCATATTTCATAAAGGCTTGCTCTTGAGCTAATCACAGGCCTGATCACACAAGCTGACGGTCAAGACGTAGCTATAGGGGCTACTCACACAAGCTGATAGGTACACGCAACACATGTTGGACTACTTAGCCACCTGTAGGACGTACATGACTAGCACCCGGATCACATAATCATATATATCACATAGGGTCCTAGTGACATGTCACTCGTATCCTATTCTATTCCTAAGGTTCAAACGAGATTTTCTCTTACTTGTCGAAACTTGTCAAATGTGTTCATCAAATCAATTATACAATCCATAGAATATTAATGCATTAAAAATATGATCATAATATTGCATTATTTACATATGAACTTACCTCGGTACAAAATATACCTAACTAATTTGATTTAGTCCACAACCTTGTTCTTTCCCTGGTTTAGGTCCAGACTCCGTTTTTCTTGATCTATAATAGCAAATTTAACTCATTTAATTACTACCTTGTTCAAATCAACCCCAAAACCATACTTTGGCAAAGTTACAGTTTTTCTCCTAAACTTTCACATATTTACAAATTTGTCCTTACGCTTTTAAAATGTAATGCATTCAATTTCTTTGGTACTCAAGCCTAGCCGATTCACACACATGCTCATAACAGCCCACATTTTTCATCAAATCAGATTTTTACTACACATTTTACAACTTTTACAAATACGTCCGTTTTAGGTATTTTCATAAAAAATCACTTAGTAAAAGTTGTTTATTACACATCAAACTTTCATAATCTACCATGAAACATCAAAATACATGCATGCCACACATTGGTCAAACTCTAGACATCAAGCCTAGCCCAAACAAATGGTAGAAATGGCTAGATCGATTGATAACAACTTCAAAAATGTAAAGAACATTAAAAACGGGGCTAGGATGCACTTACTATCAAGCTTGAAAGTGACAAAACCCTAGCTATGGAGTCCCTTATGAAATTTGGCCAAGGGTTGAAGAAGATGGACAAATTTTGGCTTTGTTTTCCCTTTTAATTCTTTTATTTACCAAATGACCAAAATGCCTTTTTTACTAAAATTTGAAATTTTACCTATTCATGTCCATTTTTGTCTATAAAATTAAAAATTGGTCAAATTGCTATTTAAGGACCTCTAATTAATAATCCGCAGCTATTTCATGGTTAAAGCTTCTAGAATCACATATTTTGCAACTTTTTCAATTTAGTCCTACAAATCAAATTGGACACTCTATCAACAAAATTTCTTAACGAAACTTTCATACAATCATGCATACATATCATAGACCTCAACACGTCCATAAAATAATTATTTCTACTTCTGATTTGTGGTCTCGAAACCACTATTCTAACTAGGCTATAAAATCAGGATGTTACACGAAAGGGGTAATGGTGCTGCTTGTGGTTAGAGAGAACCGACAGAGGTGTAGGTCAGGCTGAGGCTAGGTAGCCAGCTTTGGTCTATGCAACGAGGCGCTGTGAGGACACAGATGTGGTAGATGTGATTGACGGTATGTTCATTATCCATAATTTGCCGTATTTTTCTTTAATTGATTGTGGTTTTACGCATTCTTATGTATCTAGTAGTGTAGTGGGGAATTTGGGAATTACGGTGGATGTAACACCCCTTACCTATATTCAACGCCGGAATAGGATATGAGGCATTACCGGACTTACATCACAAGTAAACATACAATTCCGAGTCATAAATTTTAGCCAAATTAAAAACCATTTGTATTCAATCATAAAGCCCTTAATACGAGCCTGCGAGGCCTAAAACATGCTTCGGAAGTGGTTTGGGACTAAACCGATAACTCAGGGAATTTTTACAAAACTTAGAAAATTTTTACTACAAACAAGGGTCACACACCCATGTGGTTTAGGACACACCCGTCTAGGGAGGGCGTGTGGTCACACATGCCCATGTCCCTAACCCGTGTAACCCTCTGTTTTACAAGGCATGAACAAATTGAAGTCACACAATCAAGCCACACACCCATTTGCTAAGTCATGTGGTTAATTTAATTTTCATAAAATAGGTGCAGGCTTAACACGACCAGGACACACGCCCGTGCTTGAGGCCGTGTCCTCACATGGCTGAGACACATGCTTATGTCTCTGGCCGTGTGCTTAATTTTTCAGCATTCTGTTTCTCAAAATTAACGTGCAGGGGACACATGACCAAAACACATACCCATGGCATACGCCGTGTGTGAGACACACGCCCGTGTGTCTATCCGTGTGGACAAAATAAATGCTATTTACCAAGACATTTGCCACCCTCATTTACACATACACATACATAAATTCAATGACATAAACCATGGTGTACTTAAGCAACCAAAACATTTACAATCATGGCCAACACATGTTAATGCAATGCCAACATCTATCATACTCATGTCATTCCACTATGCCAAATCAAACATACTAATTTCACATTCAAAACACCACCAAGACTATTTTCAATTTGCATTAAATTTTCTAGATAATCCATCATACCAATAAACCAAACTCATCCATTTTACAACAAGTCAATAAGCCACAATCAACATTTAGCAAATCCATATAAACCATATCATCAAAGGAGTATTGACACATACATGCATATATATATATATGAGCTTACAATCAATTTAACCAAAATGAGCCCATTTACATGGCCAATTACCGAGTCAAACCTTTGACAATTACAAACAAATACATTTCGCCAAAATCATGATAACACACATAACAAAAAGACCAAGTCCCTATACATGCCATATAATCAAAATGTTAAGATCATCGATACCGAAAATGACAATTTGATAGTGTGATGTGATCTCCGACGATCTCCAATCCGAGCTAGCTTGGTGACACTATAAAATATGGAAAGTAAAACAGAGTAAGCTATATAGCTTAGTAAGCTCGTATGAAGAAATAAGAAAATCTTACCATATATTTAACATTCAAGTAATATAATATAAGGGAATGTAATTTACCATAGTCTCATAACCATAATTTATTCCATCACAAACTTACCTCGAATTCATCATTTCGTGAATTTAATAATCATAAGTTTTATGCACATACCTGTACCAACTTGTAATGGTATCATACTTACTCTCATCTTTGACATACCTAATGAACCACTTGAAATAATAATATGGGATATTTGGGAAACCTTGCATACAAGGTGTCACATATGTAGCCATTGCTACCTCTATCTCATAACACATATATGCATGCTCTCGAGCCATCAACAAGCCTGCTCACACAAGCTGTCAGTCAAGACGTAACTACACAGTGCTACTCTCACAAGCTGTCAAGTAACCGCAACATATGCTGGTACTCAGCCACCGGTTGGACATACAAGACCAGGACATGGATCACATAACATAATACCCTATTGACATGTCACTTGTATCCTAATCTATTCCTAAGGTTCGATTGGGATTTCTCGCTTGCCAAAACATCGTCGAATGTGTCCATAGAGTCGATTACACAATTCATGCATAAAGTAAAGCATTTAAAATACAATTTTAACAAAGCTTATTAACATACGAACTTACCTTGGTTACAAAGACGATAAAAAGGATCTATTCGTCAATTACTTTGTTTTTCCCCTGATCAAGACCTGAACTTCGTTTTTCTTGATCTATAATACCACATTTAACTTATTTGATCATCAAGCTATTCAATTTAGTCCAAAATCACATTATGGAAAAAATTACATTTTTTCCCCTAACATTTCAACAATTTACGAGTCCTTAGGCTCGTAAAATGAATTTCTTTCAATTTCATCACAACCCAAGCCTAGTTGAATATTGCTTGTACACATAACAACCCACATTTTTCATTTATTCACACTTTTGTACACATTTTATAATCTATTAAAAATAATTCCCAATTTGACGTTTTTATCGAAAATCACTTTACAAATGTTGTTTAACTAACTACAAACATGCATTTTCTGTAACACCTTTAACCCATATCCGTCGCCTGATTATGGTTACGAGGCATTACCAAACATAAGCACAATTCATCACAGTCATGTCCCTTATTACAAATCATGCACAAAATTATGTCAACTTCTTTGTAAAAATTTGTACTCAATTAGTAACCAAACACTCATCCATATGAGCTAAGTCTACATAAGCAAATCACATAACAAATACAAATCATACATACATTATTAATCAAATATAATCATGAGCATTACTAATTCATGTGCAATTCATTATAATATCTTTAATCGTTTACAAATATCAAAAACATTTCATATCATACCTTATCCGACTACCCAAAAACCAAACCAAACCAAATAGGCCTAGCCGTTTTAATTCAATACAAGACTTTGCTCATAAGACCATATTAATTCTCAACTTACATTATTCACACATTTGTCTTACTTAACCAAGCAAAAATCAACATAAACTTTTTACCACTTATAACACATATACTAATCGTGCTTTATAAATTAAACATATCAATAATATTTATTTAATCATTTTACCAATCTTATTAACATAAAACGATAATAATGCATATTCTTTATGTATCTATTAGCCGAACATATTAACTAAATAACATGACAGTTGAACACACAAAAAAATCATTAATCATCATTCATTTTATGTATTCAAAATTACAACAAATATATTCATTTATAAGCCATTCCACATGCACATATTAGCTCAAATTAAACTATACCTCACTTCTAAGTAAGTAAAATTTTACAATACATACAATCAAAATAATTAACCAAATTTCACTTGCAAAATAATTAATCCATTCATTGATCATTTAACTAACATTTATAATTTTTCATGAAACTTAACCAAATCAAAACACGTCAATTACAAATGCTATAAATTATACTAAAATTTTTTATATACACAACTAAATCAATTTATGTATACATTCGGTCATTTAATATGACTTCCATTTACCAATTAAAACATATCTATTCTAGCTATCATAAACCAAACATAGATAGTCAAATATCATAGCCAAACATACATTCATCACATACATGTATATATCTTTAACCTTTTTTCCAACATAACCCATCCATAATCAAACTTACCCCAAACCTCAATATTAATAAACATATCAACTTCACCTCCTCTATATGCCATAACCAAAATTTACCTTAATACTAACTTACATATCAATACCTTAACAAAGCATATCAACCAAGTTCACATATATTTATCTATGTATAAAACATAGTCAAATCACCAAAACCACAACCAAACATAACCATAATTTGATCAAGACATAAAATCCAAACTTAAAAAAAAAAAAAAGCCATTTTTGTATGACTCATATTTACATAACCCAAAATTAAATATAAACATAAGCTAGCCTATACATGCCATAGGTTTAAGTTCTAAAAATACCGAATCAGTCGATAGTGTGATAAACTTTGCTGACGATCCCCAAGCTTGTAACTTGACTCCAAAATCTATAAAACAGAGGCCAACATATACATACAGTAAGATATTGTAGCTTATTAAGTCATAAGCAAATAAATAACTTAATGACAATATCAAGTCAATTTAACCAAACCAATTTATGCTATCATAATCACATTTAATTTCAAGCTTACAATTTCATTTACAACATATACTTTCATGTATAAATTTTACCTTGGCGAATATACATATATCTATTATCAAAGTTACATTCAATTCAAAACCATAATACCACATATAACCGAATATATATATTAACTCATAAGCATATACTTTAGAATCAAATTTCAATATCACATACTTAAACATATTTAAATATATATATTCACTCATAAGCATACACATTAGCATCATGAATAATTTGTATCACATATCAAATAACTAACTTACCTTATTTTCAAATAAGTAATCAATTATCTCATACCTGATCATTTTAGCTCGATTTACACTTTCGATCGCAACTTATCATTGCCCGTTGAACTATCCGGAATCGAATAGGATACTTAGATAGTCACACATATTGTACAATGCCAACGTCCCAAACGTGGTCTTACATGTAATCACATATTGATGCCACTGTCCCAAACAAGGTCTTACTCACACACATAAATCGAAATAACATATCGATGCCAACATATTAAACGTGGTCTTACTCGTACACATATATCGATGTCATGGTCTTACTTGCACGTCACATATCAGAATCCTATGTCATGACATATGTATCCTAGCTATTCCTAAGGTTCGTATGGGGCTTTCAGATGTCATTACTCGATCGAATCAAACTCGTACACATAGATTCCAAGCTTACACATTGTAACGCCCCAAAAATTGGGCCTAGAAGAGTTGGGCTTTGAGTCTGGGATTCGGATAGAAGAAAACCTGAATATTGAGAAGTTTTAAATATTACTAGTGTTTAAAAATATATATATATTGATAAAATATTTATGTTATTACTAATATTTTAATTTTTATGAAAATTATTATCATTATAATTATTAGATACAAATATATTTATAAAATTATTGTTGTTAATTTAGTGTTTAAATTAACATATTATCAAAAAATTTTTCTGTATCTATTTTTATTGATTTATGGAAATTATAATTATTATTATTAGGAAGAATATATATATATATTATCGTATTTGAAATTTTCATTATTATGGTTATTATTATTATTTTAGTTTTAAATAAATTTAAAAGTATTTAAAGTGTGGGAAAGATTCGGTCCAAGACTCTAGCAAAAATAATTATTTTTGTTTCTTTAGGGATCCGGCATTAAGGTTTATTAATAAGTTGGGCTAAAATTGGACAAAAGGAGGAGTCAGCTTAGTGGTTAGCGTGTTAGCAAGAGGAGGGGAGCAGGGTTCGATTCCTGCGCAAGAATCGTGGGTTTTATTTTAGAAAACCCAAGGGTGTCATGAGTAAGCCTTATTAATTGTTCGAGCTAATTCATGTCGAAGCAAGTATTTGGCCCAGTGGCTAAGCACGCTAGGAGGCGTGGGAAGTGCACTGGTTCAAGGCACGCAGCAGCAAATTGGGTTTTTTTTAGTATACAAAGTTGCGGTTGGAATAGGCCTTAAAGGAAGTTACGAATGAAGTTTGACACAAAGAGAGCTTGTGGTACGGTGACAAGCAACGTATGTTTGTGTTAAAGAGGTCGCGAGTTCGATTCCGACGTGAGCGAATCTGTTTTATTTTAAAGTGGGCGAGCTCAAGCGGTAAGGTTTATAATTTATTGTGACCATATATTAGCAAGGAAGGAAGCTCAGTGCGTGGGGCAACAAGGGCGTGGGCGCTAGGCGGACGGAGGTCCGGGGTTCGAGTCCAGCGAAGGTATGTTTTAATGTTATATTTTTAAAATGAACGGACTTCAAGAGTAACCTTTAAGATAAAAGGCGACGGTATATTATTGAAAACAAATACCGTCCATGGGCAGCAGCAGGTTGGGCAACCTGGGGTCCTAGGTTCGATCAACGCTATACGCAAAAGGGTGATTCTTTTGCTGAACGTGCGTGGGAAGGACCGTATGGAATTGAAACGGTACCATCTACGGGAGGAGTGAGTGGGGGCTGCTGCTCGGCGGTGGGAGTTTGAATTAAATTCAAACTTTGATTATGGCCATGAATTAAGGAGATAAGGAAGGAATTAAAATTGGAAAAGGATTTTATTTTATTCTAATCTTAATCTTATTTCTTTTTGCTCTTATTCTTTTCTATTTTTCCCAAAAGTGAACAATTTTCTCATTTTTTTAATTATTTTCTTCCTTCTCTCATCTATTCCCTCTTTTCTTTTCTTTCTCCTCTTGCCAATTGTTCTTAAGCTAATCCCTCTATTTTCTCTTTCGTTATTTCTTCCACAAACTCTCTACCTCTCATTCTTCCTCTCTTTCATTTATAGTAAAAGCTGAACCGATCATTCTTTTCATTGCTAACCGAATATCAACAAGCCAAATCCCGAAGGAGTCAAAGGAAGTCGATTACTTTATAAAGGTATACACTTGTTCTTTTTCTTTTTAGCCGATTCTTGTTATTTTAAAAAGCCTTTCAACTCTTTTGTCAACACCCTTTTTGGTCCATAACCACTTTTTCTTCAGTGACCCAAAAGCCAAAAGCACAGCACCCTTGGGTGACTTGGTGGCCGATTCGTAGGATCCTTGTGGTACGGGTTCTGCTAGTGTTTTAGAGCTGGGACTGCGTTGAATCGGAGTTAACACGGGATTGAAACCGTTTGGGTAAGTGAACCTTGGTAAGTGCTCGTAGCTTTAATCAATTCAATATTAGGGAGGTTAAGAAAAGCCGAAACCTCTCTAGTTTAGGGAGGTGGCCGAATGTGGGTATAGGCCTTATGGGGTCTTTTTTTAACATTTTTGTGGTTTATTTAGTGGAGGAGCAGCAAGGTGTAGTGTCGACTTGGAGTAGCTTGGATCACCGGAGTGGCTAGACTTAGTCATCAATCGCGACAAAGGTAAGGTGCCTAAGGCCATTATGGATGGTGGCCGAATGTGTAAGTGTTAATATTGGATAGCTCTTGATTTGGTTCAATTATTGCTAGCTGATCTATTTAACAAATGATTATAGGAGAAATCGTGTAGGAGATCTCGTCGAGGAATATCACAAATCAGGTGTGTAACGAACCCTTTTATAGCTTAAAGCGATAAAATGCTGAAAAGTCGAAATCCGAAATTCGGCATTTCGAGGACTTATGAGCAATAACGCTCACTAGTTAGTTAGAATCGATGAGACGGTGATCGAGAATGATGGAAACGGTAAGAATGTGATTTTTGGCGTTCTTGGTAAGTTGGGCCTCGAGGGGCCGAAGTGGGGCCCATTGGGCTTTCGGGCCCATTTGGGAAAAAAATTGGTAGAAAACGAAAATTTGTTATATGGCATGATAAGACTGTTACAACTGCATACTTAATATAGGCTAAATGGGCCTAGATGACGAAATTGGCTAAGTAGGGCCCATTAGGGGTTTTAGGCCCAATAACTCGATTTCGCTAAAAATGGGCCAGAATCACTGTTTGCACCCATGGATTGTTAGTAATCGTTAATGAACATGGAAACCCTAATTTTTGGTAAAATTATGAGATTACCCTTATACCATGAAAATGACCGTTTTGCCCTTAGGTAAAATGACCATTATACCCCTAGGGTTTATGTATGATTTTAATACATGGGATTTTGATAAATATGGTATGTATGAGATGCACATGACATGTATGATATGCACATGATATGTATGATATGCACATGATGTAATCATAACGCATTGGGTTGGGTTTTTATATGGATGGAGGAAGTGAAAAGGGCTTATGCCCCGCTTATCAAAAGGGCTTATGCCCTGTTATCAAAAGGGCTTATGCCCGCTTATAAAAGGGCTTATGCCCCGATTATTGAAAAGGCTTTTGCCCTGCTTATTAAAAGAGGCTAGGCCTCCGGTTATATGATAAAGTAGCTATCTTGCCAATGGAGAGTTTGGCGGGGTGGGTCGAGTTAATCCCACATGGTGTGTTGGTTGGTACGGTGGAGAGTAGCGGATGGTGGGTTGAGTAGTCTCCCAAATGGGTTGCATTCTTTCATTGAAATTATATGTGACATTGAAATGGGCCTAAGGGCCATACCATTTACATAAAGAAAGGCTTGCCCAAGAATATGAAATATGAAAAGGCTTGACCCAGTGTTATGGAATATGAAACATGAAAAGGGCTATGGCCCAAGATATGTTGAGATTGGATTTGGGCTTAAACCCAACAGTGTTATTGTTTTTGGGCTCGAAGGGGCTTGTTGCACATCGAGTTTCCAAACTCACCCCCTTTCCTTAACCTTGCGGTGAGCCTTGATGTGGGGACTTGGGTAGGAGAGGATTCAGAGTGGCCACAGTGATCATCTTTGGGATTTTAAATAAGTGTTGGTTTTCATTTAATTTCCTTTAATTATTATTTATTTTTGGGTTGTAATAAGGCCAATTTTAACTTTCCTTTTATTTCTTTTCGGAATTATTTTAATTTTAATAACTTTAAAAAAATTGGTTAATAATTATTCAAATGGGCTAGACTTATGACGTGTTTTCAAAATGATACTTGTTTTCAAAATATCTCAACACCACGATTAATCGATTTATCAATGACGTCCACTTAAACAAATTTAAACTCGATATAACAAAGTGCGGCTATGGTTGTGGGCATGTCTAGGATTGGATCCAATTAAAGAGCTTGGTACTTAAGCAGCCTTCATGGCTCACCTCCTCTGTCTCGGATACCTACCTGGTGCCCAGCTTCCATACACTTTGTTAACTCAATAAAATGTATGGTTTTAAAACACTAAAACGGAACGTGGGTTTTCAACTCCAATGTGGCACGTCAGATTCGGCCATAACGTCTGGGCCGGGTTTGGGGTGTTACACACATATTTGGCTTCCACATATATACTATCACATTATTCATTTCAGAATATATAGTTCATATTTAATCAAATAACTAACATCTATTTGCTTCTAAACTTACCTTGGACAACAGTAATCGGAACAGAACGACTAATCGATAACTTTGGTTTTCCCCTGATCCAAATCTGATTTTTTTTTGTTCTTGATCTAAACATATTCAAATTAAACTCATTCAAACATAATTTTACTCAATTTAGTCCAAAAACACATAAATGGGCAAATTACAATTTTACCCTTAACGTTTCACACTTTTAACTAATTTGTCCCTATTGCACAAAACACAAAATATGAAAAATTTCAATATACCATGCTTAGGTTGAATATTCATATTCCTTATACAAGTCCACACATTTCATTTATTTCACATTTTAGTCCTTGAATTTATTATTTTTACAAATTTAGCCCTAATTACTCAAAATCATCAAAAATTCAAATACTAAACATGTTAATCTATCACATATCTTTTATTTTCCAGCATCCAACAACAAAAATCACAAGCTTTCAACAATGGTAAAATACAAAATCATCATCAAATTCAAAAATTGAGACATGGGCTTGATAGGTAACATAACAACGATCTCAAAAACGTAAAAATTATCAAAATCGAGCTAAAACTCACCTTGAATCATGCTTGCTAATGGCCGAATGTGGCTTTTTTTAATTTTTCTTTTCTTTTGGTATTTTCAGCTTTTGAAGAAAAAATGAATGCAACTTTATTTATGTTTTATAATTATAACATTATTAACATATTATAAAATTACCATATTAAAATTATTATAAAACCATGCTATTTAATACCATAACCGTCCATCCATTTTAATTATGGACTATTGCATTATAAATGCATCATATTATAAAGACAAATTCAATTAAGCACTCTCACATTTAACTATCAACTTTTTACTTTACGCGATTAAGCCCTTTTTATGAAATTGGTATTCAAATAGTAAAATTAAAACACAAAAAATTAACACATATAAATTCAAACATAATAAACACAGAAAATAATTTTTAAATATTTTTCTGACTCAGGTTCGTGGTTTTGAAATCATTTTTCCGAATAGGGTCTAAATCTGGCTGTTACAACTCTCCCCCCTTAGGGATTTTTGTCCCCGAAAATCTTACCGATGAATAGGTTCGGATAATGTTCTTTCATTGCATCCTTTTGCTCCATATTACCTCTTCAACTCTGAGTTTATGCCACATTACTTTCACTAATAGAATTTTCTTATTTCAAATATGAATCGATTCTTTCTCATATGTCATATCAGACTTAATCTCAATCTAACAATAACCCAGATTGCATCTTTCTTACTCGATGTCAACAGTAAACCAGATAAAAAATCCATCGTTGCTCTATCCTATTTCCATTCTGGTATCATGATCAGCTGAAATAACCCAAACGGTACCTAGTGTTCAATTTTTACTTGTTGAAAGACTAAACATTTTGAAACAAAATCAGAAATGTCTCGTTTCATACCATGCCACTAATAAAGCTATTTCAGATCACTATACATTTTCATACTACCTAGATGAACAAATAATCAACTATTATGAGCTTTATTCAAAATCATCTGAATCAAGTCTGAATTTCTTAGAACACATTCTATTTTTGAACCTCAAACAACCCTCAGCATCAACTCGGAATTCTGAATCAGCATTCAAGTCACATTGAACCTGCTTTGCTAACAAATCATCATCAACTTTCTAAGTATCACAAATCTGTTGAATATTTAACGGTCTTGCTTTTAATTTAGCTATAATTGAACCATCATCAGGCATATCCATACGTGCATTCATTGCATGCAAAGCAAGTAGTAATTTTTGACTTAGAGTATCAGTAACAACGTTAGCCTTTACTGAATGGTAGTCAATCACAAGCTCGTAGTCTTTTAATAGCTCTAACCATCGGCGCTGTCTCAAATTCAAATCTTTCTGGGCCATCAAATATTTTAGGCTCTTGTGATTATAATAAACATGACATTTCTCACCGAACAGATAATGATGTCATATCTTCAATGCAAACACAATAGCTTCCAAATTTAGATCACGTGTTGGATAGTTCTTTTTATGCGGTTTTAACTGTCTCGAGGAATAAGCTATAACTTTGCCTTCCTGCATTAAAACACAGCCCAAACCATTTAAAGATACATCACTATAGATAACAAAATTCTTTACTCGATTCTGGCTGAACTAGCATTGAAGCTTTGGTCAAAAGGGCTATCAACTAATCAAAACTTTTTTGGCACTTTTCTGACCACTCGAATTTAACATCTTTATGTAGTAGCTTCATCATTGGGTGTAACACTCCTAACCGTATCCATAGCCGGAATAAGGTTATGAGGTATTACTTGACTGAACAAAACTTCTATAAGGTCAAAGATACTTACCAGACATAAGTTATCAACAATGTAAACATGTCTCATTTATTTTCCATAGGAGCTCTTATAAATTTCCAAAATGACTCACTATCAAAACATAACCGAATATCTAATAACAATTTAAATACTATCAAGTTATAACTAAAACATTTCACCATATTAGTTCAATTATAAGGCTTCTCTAAACAAAATGAGCAAGCCATCTTCGCATGGCTATAATGTATACAAGTCGAAATATCATTCTACCTATAGTCTATCCTATACATGCCTTAAACCATGATGATATACAATCTTCTCAACTCACATAATGACTCGATAGTGTGATGATATCTCCGGCCCTTCCAACTCGAGCTAAAGTATAAACCTATAAGAAATGGAAAAGAGAACAAGGAGTAAGCTTCAATACTTAGTATGTTTTAAGCAATGCAAACAATTAATTTACTTATAGATCGATTATTCAAATTTTCAAGAAATCATTCCTAGATAATTTCCATTTTGGCCAAGTATCCATGAACATAATGCATATGTAGCAAATTCACCTCATTTGAATCTGAACTGAATTAAAACCAAATATTGAAATAAAAAATAATATCATAAGAACTCGAAAAGCATCTCATTAACAAGTTTTAACCATGTTTGCAACAAAATCACAAATTCACTACAAGCTGTCTTCCTGAGCAACAATCACTAAATTATTTATAACTGGAGCTAAGAAACTCCAAATCAAGTGCCGTTAATTTTCCCTGAAAATAGACTCATATATATTCCATCCATCAAATTTTCAGAATTTTTGGTTTGACCAATCACTACCATATTTTTCTTGAATTTTTCCCCTGTTTCACTATTTGACTATTCTGATCACTCTTCACTACGAATCAAATTTCTCATTATACAGAATTCAAAATATGTTATTGTTTATTTCATGTGAAAGTAGACTCATTAAGGAGTCTAAGAATATAAATTTTATCTTATAACCATTTTTGTACCATTTATAATGATTTTCTGAAAACAGAACAAGGGGACCTCGAAGTCATTTTGTCTCTGTTCCATGCCACTTCAAATATCTCATTATTGGCAATTCTTTTGCTTACATGGTTTCTTTTATAAGAAACTAGACTCATTAAGATTTCATGACATAATTTATTTAGCCTCTAACTCAACTCCCACAATTTAGGGTGATTTTCCGAAATCACGTTACTGCTGCTGTCCCAAGTAGATTTATTACACATTCTTTGCATTCATATTATTTAACATGTATATCACCAAATCAATCTCATGTAACCTTTCACCATAACCGAATACACACATACACATATGAGATTTTCACATATACTTCTCTTTTCGCATTCATGATTCAATTCCGATCAATCTAACATATAAAAGTATATAATACATACCTGACCAACTTAATGCATTGAACATATTAAATGGTAGTTTACTACGAACATTCGAAATCATAATCTTACTCGAATCATCGGCATTAAGTCTGCTAGGTTTAAAACCCAAATCCAATCACCACCACAAAGTATGCGGGACTTTAAGCCCGGATATAATACCAGCACAAAGCCTGCAGGACTTTAGCCCGGATATAACACCAGCACGAATGCCTTCGGGGCTTAGCCCGGATATAACACCAGCACGAATGCCTTCGGGGCTTAGCCCGGATATAACACCAGCACGAATGCCTTTGGGACTTAGCCCGGATATAACACCAGCACGGATGCCTTCAGGACTTAGCCCGGATATAACACCAACACAAATGCCTTCGGGACTTAGACCGGATATAACACCATTATAAAGTCGTCTCATAAACAATTCATATAATATAGCATGTATACCTGTTCACTTTGCTCTATTTAATCATTCAATATTTTGCACACTAAGTGTCATTCTCAATATCTCGCACACTAAGTATCATTCTCAATATTTCGTACACTGAGTACCATATTTGATTGCCCCGCACACTAAGTGCCACATTTTGTCGATATGTCGTCAGACATTAAAATATTCACGTATATACAATTTATACGATATCAAAGCATTAGAAACATAAATTTAACAATGCTTATTGCATACGAACTTGTAACACCCCGAACCCGAGACCATCGCCGGTGTCGGACACGAGGGGTTAGCAAGCCAAGTTCACTTGTTTTGCCCATCCATTGGACATTTCCAGTCAGGCTGGAAAAACTGCGTCACTGTCGCCTTAAAAATCATATCTCGAGTTTCAAAACTCGGAAACTGGTTTCGTAAATTTTCCCTGAATTTAGACTCATATATCCATCCATGGATTTATTTCTAGAATTTTTGGTCGGGCCAATTGGTACAGTTTATTAGTTAAAGTCACCCATGTTACAGGGATCGACTGCTCTGACCTTCGCACGGTATAACTTGAATATCTCTCTGTACAGGGTTTTAATGCTGGTGCCGTTTGTTTCTAATGAAACTAGACTCAAAATGGAATCTTTACATATAAGGTATGTCTCCTAATTCTTTCTGGATAATTTATAGTAAATTTTTAAAGTTTCGACAGGGAACCCAGAAACCGTTCTGGCCCTGTCTCACAATAGCTTTAATATCTCTTAACATGTAACTCCTATGACCATTTCGTTTCTTCCATATGAAAATAGACTCATCAATGTTCATTTACATAGCTGATTCACTATTTAATACCATTCCTACAAATTTTGGTGATTTTTCACATTCACGTTACTACAGCTGGCAGCATCTGTTTTAAGGTAGGTCTTACCTATTTTGTAGTCTCCATGAACCAACTAGTCTTGCCTTACATAGGTCCACATATGATCATTTTAACCATGCCAATGGCTGATCATGTGACCAACATTCCCATTTCCAATTCATAGTCACATCATGACACCATATATATATATACAAACCGCAAATAGTTTAAGTTGATACTTCACTATTACGAGCCATTTTCGCATGGCCGCATACATATACATCATAACATATTTAAACCAACAAGGGTAGTCCTATACATGCCATTTCAAGTTCAACCAAGAATTTATACCAAAATGGGGGCTTGATAGTGTGGATGACTTCGACTTCAACGATCCCGAATCCGATTGCTATCGAGCGAAATCTAGAAAACTGAGAGCCAAAGCAGCGGAGTAAGCATTTTTATGCTTAGTAAGTCTCAAGGAATATAATCAACTCTAATTACAGCAATACATTCACATAGTTAAATGCATCATTTCATTAATGCACATTCACATAATCATACTTACTTCACCATCCCAACTCTTATGTTCATACACAAATAACGGCTTCATTAAGGCCGATAACTCGTTCCATCATAGGAGCGGATATTCACACGCCTACTCCTAGCGCCAAAGCACACACCGCACTTACCTTGTCATTGGGAAATTTCACAAGTGCATTAGCTGAAATTTTCCAGCAAGCTTATAATTTTCAAATCACATACCTTCGAGTTTAACCGGATGTCGCTACTCGATCAATCGCCTTGGGACATAGCCCGGTTATGGTAACCCGCACCAAGGCCTCACGGACTTAACCCGGATATCACGATTTGCACAAATGCCTTCGGTCTTAGCCCGGATAGAATGACTCGCACGAATGCCTTGGTCTTAGCCGGATGTAGCCACTAGCACAATTGCCTTCGGTCTTAACCCGGTTATAATTTCCAGCATAATTGTCTTCGGGCTTAGCCCGGATATCATTCAATTTCTCATGCACACATACATCAATAATCATTGGACATACATATTTATTTTCGTTACTAAGGCTCAAACACAATTATAATCACTAACATAATCGCCGGGACTTAGCCCGGGTATCATTCAATACTCATACACACATAAATCAATAATCAATACATCCATATTTCATTCCACATAATTCAAGTAAGGTCACTTCTTGAGGACTTACCTCGGATGTTGTCGAACGGCTTTTACGGCTATTCGATTACTTTTTCCTTCCCCTTGTCCAATTGTGGCCCTCTTAGCTCTTGAGCTAATTCAAACAAATTAAATTTATCAAAACCTCATTGTGCTAGCTTATGGCCGAATATGACAAGGAATTTAAATGGTCATATGGCCACCCTTTAGCTTGAATACACAATGGTCATGCACATTTTATACTACATCAAGCAATTCAATACAATTTATTCGAGCATCAAGGAAAAGCTAAGGCCTTCAATAGGCTACCCAAGGCCGAATATACTTGTCCATGTTGAGGCCAATTATGCACTTAATACCACACAAAACAGCATGCATTTTACTAGTTAATGCTTTGCATATTGTAGCTCAAAACTTACAATATAGCATCAAGCACTCATATGTGTGCTAGGCCGAATGTGCTTACAATTTCACAATTATTCTTCAACATCTTCTTCTTTAAACAAACTTATTCATCACTTCCTTCATAACCAAAACATCATGTGCAAACATATATATACATATATGAGCATGGTCAATTTCAAGGTGTCCATAGCCATCCAAAACACAAATTTTAACTAACATGCAAGAAGCATGAACCATGCTCATGAATGCATCATGGCGAATATGACAATCATGCTCCTTTTCAACTTCAATCATGATAAAACAAAAGAAAGCTCAAAATCTTACTCAAGAGTAGACAATCCATCATTGCATGCATCATCATCAAGCTTCACACTTAGCATGCAATGGCTTTATCACCATAACAACTTTGGCCAAATACCATTTCCATGGCTTAACAAAGATTTGAGCCATGGCTAACATGCACATCAAGTTAGCAACCAAAACATGCATGAAACTCCTAACACAACCTCATACATACCTTAATCTTGATGCAAACTTAGCCAAATCTCCTTCTAGATCTCTTCCAAACCAAGCATGAAGCAAAAATCCTCCTTCTTCCTTAGTTTTGGCTCAAAGAAAGGATGAACAAAATTTTTTTCTTTCCTTCTCTACAACTCACGGCAATGGGGGGGGATTACCACACTCACACACATTTGTTTTTCATTTTTTTATCACCCATACACCTTTGTTTATTATTTCACCCTAATGCACCAACAAAACATGTTTCATGACATGTTTAGCCCATCCTCCCTTGTCATGGCCGCCACCACCTATAAAGGGGAATTTGACATGCAAGTCCATTATTTTGCATGCATGCTTTAATTAGTCATCACACATTTCCTATCATACTTTCAAAGTTCATTACTAAGTCCTTTCTTGTGGAATTCACCCTTATAACACTAAATCAATCATCATAAAATGTCATACATGAGCACACACATATTATAGGCATCAAAATAAATTTTAATTATTTTTATGCCTCGGTTTTGTGGTCCCGAGACCACCTTCCGACTAGGGTCAATTTTGGGCTGTCACAACTCTCCCCACTTAAGAAATTTTCGTCCCCGAAAATCTTACCGTAAATAGGTTTGGATATCGCTCTTTCATAGAGTTCTCGGTCTCCCAAGTAGCTTCTTCTATCCCGTGCTTGAGCCATAACACTTTTACTAGCGGAACCCGCTTGTTTCACAACTCTTTCACTTTCGTGATAGGATACGAATCGGTTCTTCCTCATAACTCATATTAGCTTGAATTTCAATTTCGATGGACTAATCACGTGCGATGGATCGGATCTATAGCGTCAAGCATCGAAACGTGAAAGACATCGTGAACCTTTCGAGTTCGGGGAAAAATCAAACGATATGCCACCGGATCGACTCGCCGGATATCTCATATGGCCCAACGAACCTCGGGCTCAACTTGCCCTTACTACCGAATCGAGTATCTTTTCCAAGGCGATACCTTGAGAAACACTTTATCACCCACCGATACTCGATATCCTTACGCTTCAGTCGCGTCACGACTTCGACGATCGGAGGCTATCTTCAGACTTTCACGGATTACTTTCACTTTCGCTCAAAGATCCCTAATCAAATCCACCGAAAATCTTGCTTTCACCGAGCTCGGTCCAAAACAATGGTGTACGGCATTTACGACCGTACAAGGCCTCGTAGGGTGCCATCTTAATACTAGATTGAAAGCTGTTGTTGTGCGAATTCAATCAACGGAAAATACCGTTCCCATAAACCACTAAACTCGAGGACGCAACATCTTAACATATCCTCAAGTATCCGAATTATCCGCCAGATTGACCATCGGTTTGGGGGTGAAAGGCGGTCTTGAAATGCAACTTGGTACCCAAAGCTTCTTGCAACTTTTTCCAAAATCGCGAGGTAAATCTCGGATCTCTATCCGACACAATGGAAATAGGCACCCGTGTAATCTCACAACTGAGAAACGTACAATTCAGCTAATTTGTCAATTGAAAAATCCAGACGACGCGGGGACAAAGTGGGCCGACTTAGTCAATCGATCTACCACGACCCAAACCGCATCCTTCTTACTTGTCGACAATGGCGGTCCGGATACAAAGTCCATTGTGACTCGATCCCATTTCCACTCGGGTATCGTGATTGGTGAAGTAATCTCAAGGCACCGATGTTCCGCTTTCACTTGTTGACATATTAAACATCTCAAACAAAGTCGGAGATGTCTCGCTTCATACCATGCCACCAAAACCGACGTTTCAAATCATTGTACATCTTCGTACTCCGGGTGGATTGCCATTCGGCTACAATGGGCTTCATTCAGAATTATCGAAATGAGTTCAATTCTTTGGAACACACAGACGACTTTTGAACCTCAAACAATCGTCATCATCGATTTGAAACTCGAATCCTTGTTTGGAACACACTCGGCCCGCTTTTGCGACCAACTCGTCGTCGACTTTTCGAGCTTCTCGAATTTGATGTATCAATAGTGGTTTGGCTTTCAATTCAGCTACTAACACACTATCGGATCGAGCAGATAAGTGCATGTTCATCGCCAGAAGCGAATAATGATTTACGACTCAAGGCATCCGCAACCACATTCGCCTTTCCGGGTGATAGTCAATGACCAGCTCGTAATCCTTTAACACTCGAGCCAACATCTTTGTCGCAGATTTAAGTCTCTTTGGATCATCAAATATTTGAGACTTTTGTGATCCGAGTATACATGGCACCTTTCACCAAATAAGTAATGTCGCCAAATCTTTAAGGCGAATACGATGGCTGCCAATTCGAGATCATGAGTCGGATAATTTTTCTCATGTGGCTTTAATTTCCTTGACGATAGGCCACAACTCGACCTTCTTGCATTAATACGCAACCTAACCCAAGTAGAGAGGCGTCGCTATAGATGACAAGCTCTTTTTGGGACTCGGGTTGCACTAGAATTGGGGCTTCATCAAATAAGTTTTCAGTTGATCGAAACTTTTTGGCATTTCTCCGTCCATTCGATCTTAACATCCTTTTGGAGTAACCGTCATCGGCGTGGCTATCGTTGAGAAGCCTTTACAAATCGTCGGTAATAACCTAAGCAAGCCCCAAAAGCTCCAAACCTCAGTAATATTTCTGAGGCTTCCAATTAAGTATGGCTGAAATTTTATTGGTCGACTCGAATACCCGATGCAGATACCACATGACCCAAGAAGCTAACCTCTCTTAACCGAACTCACACTTGCTGAACTTAGCATATAATTGCTTATCCCGTAAAATTTGCAAGACTAACCGCGGTGTTCAAAGATGTTCGGTCTCATTTCTTGAATAGACCAAGATGTCATCAATGAACACGACTACGAATCGATCCAAATATGGTCTAAAGATCCGATTCATTAAATCCATAAATACCATAGGGCATTAGTGAGCCCAAACGGCATCACTAGGAACTCATAGTGACCATATCTCGCTCAAGGCGTCTTGGGTACGTCCAATCTCGGATTCGCAATTGATAATAGCCCGATCTCAAATCTATTTTCGAGAACACCGAGGCTCCCTTTAGTTGATCGAACAAGTCATCGATACGCGGCAACGGATATTTGTTCTTTATTGTCGCTTATTAAGTCGACGATAATCGATGCATGTACCGCATGGTTCCATCCTTCTTTTCACGAACAACACCTGGCGCACCCAAGGCGAAAAACTCGGCGAGCAAAACCTCTATCCACCAATTCTTGCAATCGAGCTTCCAACTCCTTTAATTCCGTTGGTGCCATACGATACGGAGCTATCGAAATTGGAGTGGTACGGTACCAATTCGATGCCAAATTCTATTTCCGAACAGTGGTAAACCCGCAATTCTTCGTGGAAAACATCCGGTATTCACAAACCACGGGCGCAGATTCGGTTTCTTTTCGATTCCTTGTCATCGAGCACGACGCAAGGTACGCCGCACTCTTTTCTTACATATTTTCGGGCCAACATTGCCGATATTACGGTGGCAACCCTTTAAGTCCGTAGACTTAACTTGAATTATCTCGTTATTCGCGACCTCAAATCGATAGTCTTGCTTTTGCAATTTACGATCAGATCGTGCATGGTCAACCCATCCAAACCAAGAATAACGTCAATTCATCGAACGGCAAAAGCATCAATTCCACGGAAACAAGAATCTCGGAACACTAGGGGACTTTTCTTGCACACTTTGTTGACAAGCACGTAATGACCCAAGGGTTTGACACCGAATTACAAACTCAGAGACTCAATAGGCAAAGTCTTCTATGGATCCTAAGGTTTCACATATATAAGATTGAGTAGAACCAGGTCAATCAAAGCAATCACATTAGTATTGAAAAGAGTGAAAGCACCGTAATGACATCCGGAGAGGCAAGATTCTCGGCGTGCGCGTATGGCATAAGTCCTCGCAGGAGCACGAGCCTCGGATCGATGGTAGCATCTCTAGATCCTCTCGACCGCCAACGACATTGCCCATATTTCTAGGTGGCCTACCTCGAGCAATGGTAGCACCCGAGTTTCCACTCGACTCACATTCTGCTCAAGCATCCTCGGGCAATCCTTCCTAAAGTGGTCGGCCGATCCACACTTATAGCAGAGCGATCACGAAACCAACAGCTCCCGAATGCCATTTGCCACAATGTTGACACTCGCCTCTCTCGCGATCATTTCCACCACTGGCGATCAAGTGACTCTTGTGGTCACAGGGGTCGATCGCGTCCTCGTCTAGAAAAGCCCAAAGCGCCTCTAGACCAGTTCACGTCATCTCGAAATCTCTTGATTGCTGTTGAAGAGACTTTCCGAGGACCTCTTCGAATTCTCCGGTTCCCACATCAGCTTTTTGTTTCTCCTTTCTAAGCTCTTCGACTTTACAAGCTCGCTCAACAAGTACTACGATCTCTCGTATTTCGAGAATGCCAACGAACATCCTTATATCATCATTCAGCCCATCCTCGGCGTTTACATAATAGCTTCGATTTAAATGCATTCTCGCGTGTATCGGCTAAGCCTCACAAATTTTCGTTCATAGTCGGTAACCGACATAGAACCTTGCTTAAGATCAAGAAATTCCTTCGCTTTTGGTCGATGAATCTCGATCGATATTTTTTTTTTTTTTGAACTTGGTTTGAAAGAATTCCCAAGTCACTTGCTCTTTAGGTACCACGAAGTCGAGTACTCCACCAATAGTAGGTGGAATCACGTAGCAAGGAGATGGTACACTTTAAGCATTCATCGGTGTACAAGATAGCTCATCGAGCACCGGATAGTGTTGTCCAACCAAAATTCAGCTCGTTCAGCATCATCATCATCCGTAGCTTTAAATTCAGTGGCCCCATGTTTTCGAATCCTATCGACTGGGGCTTACTTGACCTTATTTGGTCGATTCACGGAGGTATTGTAGGTCTTGGGGTTGCATTTGTCGGGAATGGAGGTTGTGGGACAGCCGTGTTAGTTCGAATGTATTGATTAAACCATTCGCTCATCACACTATAAAAGGCTTGCCTAGCCTCATCATTCGGATTGCTGGCCATAGGTTGAGAGTCCGCATGGCGCTGTCCCTTGTGCGGAGCAGCGCCACACTCTCCACATCATCAGCTATTGCTCGGTTGGGATCGGGATCCATTGCTATAAACAAACTCAAAGTCAAATTGTCGAAATCACCACACTATCGATTCATCATTTAATGGCATGTATAGCTAGACCCCAAACACCTCACGGTAGTCCTAGAATCGACTAAACCGTGGCTCGATACCAATAAAATTGTAACACCCGAACCCGAGACCATCGCGGTGTCGGACACGAGGGTTAGCAAGCCAAGTTCACTTGTTTTGCCCATCCATTGGACATTTCCAGTCAGGCTGGAAAAACTGCGTCACTGTCGCCTTAAAATCATATCTCGAGTTTCAAAACTCGGAAACTGGTTTCGTAAATTTTCCTGAATTTAGACTCATATATCCATCCATGGATTTATTTCTAGAATTTTGGTCGGGCCAATTGGTACAGTTTATTAGTTAAAGTCACCCATGTTACAGGGATCGACTGCTCTGACCTTTGCGCGGTATAACTTGAATATCTCTCAGTACAGGGTTTTAATGCTGGTGCCGTTTGTTTCTAATGAAACTAGACTCAAAATGGAATCTGTACATATAAGGTATGTCTCCTAATTCTTTCTGGATAATTTATAGTAAATTTTTAAAGTTGCGACAGGGAACCCAGAAACCGTTCTGGTCCTGTCTCACAATAGCTTTAATATCTCTTAACATGTAACTCCTATGACCATTTCGTTTCTTCCATATGAAAATAGACTCATCAATGTTCATTTACATAGCTGATTCACTATTTAATACCATTCCTACAAATTTTGGTGATTTTTCACATTCACGTTACTGCAGCTGGCAGCATCTGTTTTTAAGGTAGGTCTTACCTATTTTGTAGTCTCCATGAACCAACTAGTCTTGCCTTACATAGGTCCACATATGATCATTTTAACCATGCCAATGGCTGATCATGTGACCAACATTCCCATTTCCAATTCATAGTCACATCATGACACCATATATATATATACAAACCGCAAATAGTTTAAGTTGATACTTCACTATTACGAGCCATTTTCGCATGGCCGTACACATATACATCATAACATATTTAAACCAACAAGGGTAGTCCTATACATGCCATTTCAAGTTCAACCAAGAATTTATACCAAAATGGGGGCTTGATAGTGTGGATGACTTGACTTCAACGATCCCGAATCCGATTGCTATCGGCGAAATCTAGAAAACCGAGAGCCAAAGCAATGAGTAAGCATTTTTATGCTTAGTAAGTCTCAAGGAATATAATCAACTCTAATTACAGCAATACATTCACATAGTTAAATGCATCATTTCATTAATGCACATTCACATAATCATACTTACTTCACCATCCCAACTCTTATGTTCATACACAAATAACGGCTTCATTAAGGCCGATAACTCGTTCCATCATAGGAGCGGATATTCACACGCTCTTACTCCTAGCGCCATAAAGCACACACCGCACTTACCTTGTCATTGGGAAATTTCACAAGTGCATTAGCTGAAATTTTCCAGCAAGCTTATAATTTTCAAATCACATACCTTGAGTTTAACCGGATGTCGCTACTCGATCAATCGCCTTGGGACATAGCCCGGTTATGGTAACCCGCACCAAGGCCTCACGGACTTAACCCGGATATCACGATTTGCACAAATGCCTTGGTCTTAGCCCGGATAGAATGACTCGCACGAATGCCTTGGTCTTAGCCGGATGTAGCCACTAGCACAATTGCCTTCGGTCTTAACCCGGTTATAATTTCCAGCATAATTGTCTTGGGGCTTAGCCCGGATATCATTCAATTTCTCATGCACACATACATCAATAATCATTGGACATACATATTTATTTTCGTTACTAAGGCTCAAACACAATTATAATCACTAACATAATCGCCCGGGACTTAGCCGGGTATCATTCGAATACTCATACACACATAAATCAATAATCAATACATCCATATTTCATTCCACATAATTCAAGTAAGGTCACTTCTTGAGGACTTACCTCGGATGTTGTCGAACGGCTTTTACGGCTATTCGATTACTTTTTCCTTCCCCTTGTCCAATTGTGGCCCTCTTAGCTCTTGAGCTAATTCAAACAAATTAAATTTATCAAAACCTCATTGTGCTAGCTTATGGCGAATATGACAAGGAATTTAAATGGTCATATGGCCACCCTTTAGCTTGAATACACAATGGTCATGCACATTTTATACTACATCAAGCAATTCAATACAATTTATTCGAGCATCAAGGAAAAGCTAAGGCCTTCAATAGGCTACCCAAGGCCGAATATACTTGTCCATGTTGAGGCCAATTATGCACTTAATACCACACAAAAACAGCATGCATTTTACTAGTTAATGCTTTGCATATTGTAGCTCAAAACTTACAATATAGCATCAAGCACTCATATGTGTGCTAGGCCTAATGTGCTTACAATTTCACAATTATTCTTCAACATCTTCTTCTTTAAACAAACTTATTCATCACTTCCTTCATAACCAAAACATCATGTGCAAACATATATATACATATATGAGCATGGCGAATTTCAAGGTGTCCATAGCCATCCAAAACACAAATTTTAACTAACATGCAAGAAGCATGAACCATGCTCATGAATGCATCATGGCGAATATGACAATCATGCTCCTTTTCAACTTCAATCATGATAAAACAAAAAGAAAGCTCAAAATCTTACTCAAGAGTAGACAATCCATCATTGCATGCATCATCATCAAGCTTCACACTTAGCATGCAATGGCTTTATCACCATAACAACTTTGGCCAAATACCATTTCCATGGCTTAACAAAGATTTGAGCCATGGCTAACATGCACATCAAGTTAGCAACCAAAACATGCATGAAACTCCTAACACAACCTCATACATACCTTAATCTTGATGCAAACTTAGCCAAATCTCCTTCTAGATCTCTTCCAAACCAAGCATGAAGCAAAAATCCTCCTTCTTCCTTAGTTTTGGCTCAAAGAAAGGATGAACAAAATTTTTTTCTTTCCTTCTCTACAACTCACGGCAATGGGGGATTACCACACTCACACACATTTTTTTTCATTTTTTATCACCCATACACCTTTGTTTATTATTTCACCCTAATGCACCAACAAAACATGTTTCATGACATGTTTAGCCCATCCTCCTTGTCATGGCCGGCCACCACCTATAAACGGGGAATTTGACATGCAAGTCCATTATTTTGCATGCATGCTTTAATTAGTCATCACACATTTCCTATCATACTTTCAAAGTTCATTACTAAGTCCTTTCTTGTGGAATTCACCCTTATAACACTAAATCAATCATCATAAAATGTCATACATGAGCACACACATATTATAGGCATCAAAATAAATTTTTAATTATTTTTATGCCTCGGTTTTGTGGTCCCGAGACCACCTTCCGACTAGGGTCAATTTTGGGCTGTCACAGAACTTACCTGGCTAAATTGTAGAGATACCAAAGTTCAGGGGTATTTTGGTAATTTTCTCATTTTCCTCGATTTTCCACCCTATCTTGATCTAAATTAACAATTTCATTCAATATATTAATTTAGACAGTAAAACACCTCATTTCATACAATTTGGTCATTTCTGTCATTTTTACAAAATTACCCCTAAAGTTTTACTTTTATTCATTTTATTATTATTTTTAACCAATTTACAATATTAACCTTTATACACTTTATTTATTACACCAAATGCCAAGCCATCATATCCCACTATCTCTTTAATGGGCTAATTACCAAACAAGGACTTTCACTTTTAAGTTCTATATCTATTTAATACCTTTAGCTTATAGAATGAACTTTTGCACTTTACATAATTTAGTCCTTTTTGCTTAATTAACTTTCAAAGCGATAAAATTTTTCAACGAAACTTTAATACCATCTTATTGCCACTACGTAAATATTTATAAAAATATTTACGACTTGGTTTATAGAAACAAGGTCCCGATACCTCATTTTCTAAACCCACTTGACCTTAGGGTCATACCACTTGAACTTAATAAATCGCTTATAAAACAAAAATCACAATATCAAAAATATATATTTTTTTTAAATCACAATTAGCTCGTAAATATTAAATATAATATTTACAAACCTACTCGTCGGATTTGGTGGCCCCGAAACCACTGTTCCGATTAAGTCTAAAAACGGGCTGTTACAACTCTCGCCCCCTTAGGGATTTTCGTCCCCGAAAATCTTACCAGAGAATTAATTAGTGATTTTCTTTCACCAACCTCAACAATTTCTCACCTAGCCTCAGATTTCTCAACTTTTCAATCTCATGAGCTAAGATTATGATCTGCTCTTTGCTATACATCATAACAAGCTGAGTTTCTACTTCTGTAAGAGATACCCTAGATAAAGTATCTTATTTGTATCATCACATTGTATATATAAGAAACACATTACGGGTCTTCTCAAGTTTTGATAATAATCTCATTCAATCCGATGGATTGCGAACTCAACTTCTCTTTATAGCTAAATCTAGAATTTCTATTCCCACTATAATACCTTTACAAATACTCAATTTTCTAATTGAAAATTCAAAGCTTTTACGCATCAAGCCCACATATATTTTCTGCAAATCTGAAACTGTTTTTTGACGGTCATGAATTACTTTCATTTCCCCTCAGTCTTTCCAAGCACATTGACCCCGAAATTCTTTTTATAAAAATTCAATTCAATACAATGAAGTTCAGTGATTGCAACCATACCAACCTCATACAAAGCTATCTTAACATTCATCTCAGTATCAAAAATATTTTTTTTAGAAACAAGGTCCCGATACCTCATTTTCTAAACCCACTTGACCTTAGGGTCATACCACTTGAACTTAATAAATCGCTTATAAAACAAAAATCACAATATCAAAAATATTTTTTTTAAAATCACAATTAGCTCGTAAATATTAAATATAATATTTACAAACCTACTCGTCGGATTTGGTGGCCCCGAAACCACTATTCCGATTAACCCTAAAAACAGGCTGTTACATCGGGGTTGCAATCAAAGAGAAACCTTCCACGAATCGTCTATAGTAACCAGCAAGTCCTAGAAAACTTCGATCTTCAGAAACATTTTCTAGGAGGTTCCCAATCAAGTATAGCTAAAATTTTACTCGGATCAACCCGAATACCCGATGCTGATTGTAACACCCCGAACCAGAGACCGTCGCCGGAGTCGAACACGAGGTGTTAACAAACTTAAAACCACTTATTAGAAATTTCCCAAACAAGCTGCCAATCTGCGTACGAGTCGCATTAAAAATCATATCTTTGGTTCTGAAACTCGAAATCCAGTTCCGTAAATCTTCCCCGGAACTAGACTCATATATCTATATGGTAGAATTTTTGTAGAATTTTTGGCCGGGCCAATTGGTACAGTTTATTAGTTAGAATCGTCCCTGTTCCTGGGTTCGACTACTCTGACCCTTGTACATTATGACTTAGATATATCCCTTTACAAAGCTCCAATACTTATGCCGTTGGTTTCTAATGAAACTAGACTCAAAAGGGAATCTATACATATAAAGCATGACTTCTATTTGTCTCTGATTAATTTAGGGTGAATTTCTAAAGTCGGGACAGGGGATCCAGAAATCGCTCTGGCCCTGTTTCACAAGAGTTTAATTATCTCCTAACATATAGCTCATATGGTCGTTTTGTTTCTTCTATATGAAAATAGACTCATCGAGCTTCGATTATATAATTTATTCATTATTTAATTCCATTCCTACTATTTTTAGTGATTTTTCAATCTCACATCACTGCTGCTGCCAGCATCTGTTACTAAAGCAACTATGCCTATTTCGTGATTTCTCCTTGATCTAACTAGTAATTCATCATACATATCACAAATTATGATTATGACTAGCCATGCCAAAGGCTAATCATTGTCAAACATCTCCCTACTACACTATTGCCATATCATGAATTTTAACACCAAAACTAATCAACCATGACATATGGCATAAAAATCGAATTACCAAGACTTGCGACCTAACATTATAGAACCAAATCCAACCGAACATTTATGCCATTTTCGCATGGCTAAAAGTTTACATACCAAATTTCAGCAAAACATATTAGCCTATACATGCCGAAATGTTCTCCTAGACCAACTAAAAAGAAGATATCAAAAGTTGCTAGCGGTGTGATGACTTCGATGACCATCCGAGCACGCAAAAAGACGAGTCCAAGAAACCTAAAGTAGGTGACAAGCAAACACCGAGTGAGTATATAACTCAAGAAGTCATAAGCATTACATTGCCGTTCAGTAATAATATATCATAAGAGAAAATAAATAATGCGGATTAAAATCCTCCATCCATACCCAAAGCGTGCTATAATTCCTTAGGCATTTCGGTTCGATCTCATACCAAGCCCTACTTTGATATTTCATACATTACACCATATGACATTGGATGCATTTATCTTCAAGTATAATCACCACATAGGTTCAAGACTTACCAAGCTCAATCCCAAATATAAATAAAATGTCTATTCCTCATGAGCTCAAGGTGTTTACTCGCATCACTGTCCATGATTGACTCGATAAGGCCGCACACTTAGAGCATGTATATTTATTAGAGAATGTATAATAAGCCCGCACACTTAGTGCTTAATAGTCGAACACGCACACTTAGTGCTATATAATCAAACTCGCACACTTAGTGCTATACAATTTGAACCCGCACACTTAGTGCCAATCTCATGATCATAAATGTTTACACCCGCACACTTAGTGCCGAAACCAACAACTCAATACATCTCACCTCTTTTCTTTTTCATTCAATACTTTCATCACCCCATGCATACATGTGTATATATATATGTATATATTTATCATTCCATTCAGCATCATTACATAGACGTTATGACCATTTAAATTAATACAAAATATATGCTTAATGACTTACCTTGTGTTGGGTAAGACGGTTCCAACTCGGCTACTCGATGATCTTTTCTTTGCCTTTGCTTGATTCTCCTCCTTTAACTCCTTGAGCTTAATCAATAAATCAACTAGTTTAACCACCTTGCTAAATATTTATAATCCAATTACACATGCATATGTATGTTAGTATATTCGGCAACCATCCTCACTAATTACCCATTTAGTCGATTATACACATAATCAAAGGTAACCTCACGAATGGGCATACTTATGTATATATATATAACACTTCCGAATGGGCATCACAATTAGATTTAACACCACCTTCATACTCAATTAGATGGCCGAATGTATGTACAATGTCAACTATAACATCATTTAAACATCTAATTTCATCTCATGAACACTTGATCGAATTTTCATAATCTAGCATATTTTCACATCTATTTGTAACATCACGTAAATCCACATATAACTACATTTCTTAAGTTCCACATCTTAATGCCCATTATAGCCATTCTCATAGTCTAAATCTAAAAATCGGCACATCCACCTTTCAACCATGTTAGCCGAATACTCATTCTCTTCTTAGTCCTAAATTCGGCACCTCCAACAAAGTGACTTAACAACTTCAACTTTCATGCTAACATAACAAGCAATTTAACACATACATATAACTAACATGTTAATAGCATCAAGGTATCAACTAAAATTTTAAGCTTCTTAGTCAAAGCCTAACTCTCCGACAACCCCAAATCCAACCATGGGATAGATAGAATTTAGACTCATCACCCAAAGGTTGTGTAAACTTCAAAAATATCATTGAACATACCTTGATCTAAAGGACCACCTTGGCGAATCTTGCTTCCTCTTCTTCCTCTAGTTACGACAATTGCAAAAGAAAGAAAACATGAACACTCCTTCTTCCCTCCTTATTAAGCGCTCAAACTCCCTCATTTTCATGCCACAACATCAAACACTCCTCCTAGATACAAGCAATGGCCGAACTTCTTCAAAATTTTTCTCCTTTCTTTTCTTGGTTTTCGGCTAGGAGATGGCAAGTATGAACACACCCTTTTTTTTTGTTCACTTTCCTATTATTATTCCCATTATTTGTTAACAAAAAAAAAACATATTAAATTAGAATAAGTGGAGCATCATCACTCCTTGGCCGGCCACCATGTATTTTATGTGTAATTTGACATGCAAAGCCATGCTTCCTCTCCCTATTATTAATTACTCCTTATAATTCATCTATCATCTTTTCTAACTTCGTCAACTAGGTCCTTTTCAATTAATTCACATTCCTAAAGCTAATATTAAGCATTTAATTTCTCATATATTCACCTGTCACACAAAAATTTATGTAATTAAAACACAAAATAAATTTTTGGCTCGGTAATGTGGTCTCGAAACCACATTCACCGTGGTCTAATTAGGGTTGTCACAACTCTCCCCACATAAGAAATTTTCGTCCCCGAAAATCTTACCGTGAATAATTTTGGATATCGATCCTTCATAGAGTCCTCAAGTTCCCAAGTGGCTTCTTCAATTCGTGTTTATGCCACAACACCTTCACTAATGGGATTTTCTTATTTCGCAACTCTTTTACTTCACGCATCAAAAGGCAAACCGGTTCTTCTTCATAACTCAAGTTAGGTGAATCTCGATCTCGGATGGAGTGATTACGTCATGATGTGTCGGACCTATATCGTCAAGCATCGAGACATGAAAACGTGAATTTTTTCAAGCTCGGGGCAAAATTAATCGGTATGCAATCGGTCCAACTCGTTCGGATACTTCATACGAACCGATGAACCTCGGACTTAGTTTGCCCTTACGACCAAATCTAAGCACCTTCTTCCGTGGTGAAACTTTGAGAAATACTTTGTCTCCAACCCGATATTCAATGTCTTTTCTTCTCGAATCCGATATCGACTTTTGACGATCCAAGCGGTTTTCAAACTTTCACGAATTACTCGAACTTTTCGCTCAAAGATCATTAATCAAATCAACCCTAAAATTTTACTTTCACTAAGTTCACCAAAATAATGGGTACGGCATTTACGACCGTATAAGGCCTCGTAAGGTGCCATCTTAATGCTTGATTGAAAGCTATTGTTGTAAGCAAATTCAATCAAAGGCAAATATCTTTCCCATGAACCACAAAACTCTAAGACGCAACATCTCAACATATCCTCGAGTATCCGAATTATTCGTTCAGATTGGCCATCATCTGGGATGAAATGCGGTGCTAAAATGCATCTTAGTACCCAACGCTTCTTGTAACTTTTTCCAAAATCGCGATGTAAATCTTGGGTCTCTATCCCACACAATAGAAATAGGTACCCCATGCAATCGAACAATTTGGGAGATGTATAATTCGCCAATTTATCGGCGAAAAATGCATGCAGACGGGGATAAAATGAGCGGACTTGGTCAATCTATCAACAATAACCTAGATTGCATCTTTCTTGCTTGATGACAATGGCAATCCAGATACAAAATCCATCGTTACCCGATCCCACTTCCATTCGGGTATCATGATCAGCTGAAGTAATCCCGACGGCACTTGATGTTCCGCTTTTACTTGTTGGCATATCAAACACCTTGAAATAAATTCAGAAATGTCTTGTTTCATACCGGGCCACCAAAATTGACGTTTCAAGTCATTGTACATTTTAGTACTACCTGGGTGGCTGACATTCGACTACTGTGAGCCTCGTCCAAAATCATCGAAATAAGTTTCGAAGTTCTTGGAACACATAATCGACCTCTGAACGTCAAGCAATCATTGTCGTCAATCCGAAACTCCGATTCCTCATTCGAAGCACATTCAGCTCGTTTAGTGACCAATTCAGCGTCGACTTTCTGGGATTCAAGTATTTGACGAATCAATAATGGTTTGGCCGCTAATTCAGCTACTAGCACCCCATCGGGTGAGACGGACAAGTGAGCATTCACCGCTCTCAAAGCAAACAGTGCTTTTCGACTTAAAGTATTGGCAACCACGTTAGCCTTTCCCAGGTGATAATCAATAACAAGTTCATAGTCTTTCAACAACTCAAGCCAACGTCTTCGTCGCAGATTTAGATCTCTTTAAGTCATCAAATATTTAAGACTTTTGTGGTCCGAATAAATATGACACCTTTCCCCAAACAAGTAATGCCGCCATATTTTCAGGGCGAACACTATGGCCGCCAATTCAAGATCATGGGTCGGATAGTTTCTCTCATGCGGCTTTAATTGTCTCGACGCGTAAGCCACAACTCGACCTTCTTGCATCAACACACAACCTAGCCCAAGTAAGGATGCATCACTATAAATGACAAACTCTTTTTCGGACTCCGGTTGTACTAGCACTGGAGCTTCGGTTAAACATGTAACACCCCAAACTCGGCCTAGACGTTATGACCGAATCTGATGCGCCACATCGAAGTATTCAAAACATTCCGTATTACTTAGTTTGGAAAAAAACTTAGTTGGTGTTGTAAAAGACACTTTTAAAAGTAGGTTAAAGTGAACTAAGTCTGTGCACCGGTAGGAAACCAAGAAGGAGAGGAGGTGAGTCCGCTTGACCGCTAATACCAAGCTCCTTCGGATCCAATCCTAGACATGCACACCGCCATTGCCACACTCTAACATCTCGTATGTTTTGGAAAAAACCGATTGGTTATGCCTCATTTTAAGAAACTGATTAAGGTTGTAAAACGTTTTTGAAAATATTTATTTTCTTGAAAAAACATTTACTTTATGAGTCATCGTGATCTTTTAAAACAAGTAGTTTTTATAAAACGAACCCTAGTGCTAACCAATTTAATAATCCCCAAAATAAAATTAATTAAAAAGAGCGGGCTTATTACAACTTTGAGCATAATAAAAATAATCCAATTTAAATGCTAAACTTATTTAAAATCGGCAATCAATCTTCATGGCCACTCTGAATCCCTTGACTCCAAGTCCACCAACTAGGGCTCACCGCAAGGTTGAAGAGGAAGGGGTGAGTTTGGGAAAACTCAAGTATCTGAAAACCCATCCAAAGCCCAAATCAGCTCGATCCCATTGGGCCTAAGCCCTATTCAGATAACGATACACAGTGGACCAAGCCCTTTTCGAATACAAGAGCAAGGGCTTAGCCTTTTTAACATAACAAGATGGCCCATAGGCCCGATTCAAGAACATAGGTAACAATAGTAATAATACATGCAAGCCCAACTAGGGGACTACTCAACCCACCAACCGCTACACAGTCCCCGTACCAGCCCTACACTCCATGTGGGAATATCTCAACCCACCCAAATTTCTACACTCCACAATGGCAAGCAACGTCGCTCAAATATCGAAAGTTGAGGCAAAGCCTCCAAGACGTGGATGAACCACATTCAGATTTCCTCCATCAATACCCCAATCCCATGCAATGATATTATTAAAAGCATAATATGCAAAATACAAGTATCAATTATTCATGCATTTGGTCATTTTAAACCCTAAGGGTATTTCGCAATTATGCTCTTGAGGTAATTTCAGTAACTTACGTAACTACATAAGCTATTCCAGAATTTTAACAATTTTATGCAGTTTGATTCACCATCTAACTGACAGGCTACTTTGCCCATCTCTTACCCATATTGGTCCGTAAGCCCATTGGGCCCAGTTTTGGCCCATCGAGGCCTCTTTTTCCGAAATACGCTAAAATGTCACACGAACTTACTTACCACTCTGCGGTGCTAGATCTAACAATTACTCTATGTCTTAAGAGCATTCGATACTCACAAGCCTATGAAATGCCGAATTTGGCATTTCGCTTTTGCCGAATTGAACTAAGGAAGGGGTTTTGACACACCGATTCGCAACGATCGCCATCGAGATCACTTTCGATGTCCTACAATTGATTAGCACAGTTCTTAATTACAAACCATAATCACTAAACCCCCAAAACTTACTTATCTATGATCGAACCATATCCCTAAAAAGCCTTTGAACCCTTACCTTTTGCCAAAATCGATAGCTAGCTCCGAATCCGATTGTTCCAATGATTCACGCTTTCAATCCAACACTTAAGAAGGCACTAATCATTGACAGAAAACGTCAATTAAAAACCCTTAGAGCCACATGCCCAAATCGACAGCCTCCCTAATTTTAGGGACTTCGGCTTTTCTTAACTTTGCAAAATAAGAACAGATCTGAGATGATAAGTACTTACCCCTTACTCCTACTTGATTTCCTTGCAATCCGGTGTAGATTTAACCTTAGAACAATGGTAAAACCCGAATCCAAGGGTTGATGAAATTTCGGTTATAAGCCCCTAAACCAGTGGTACTTCGGCTTTTGGGTGGTGAAGGAGATGGAGATATGAGGCTATGACCTTGAAGAAGAATTGCCGTCAGGTATCTAGGATTAAGATAAGATAATCGTAGATTTAATAAAAACAAAAAACATAGAAGAACCTGGCTTTGAAGAAATCGGTACAAGCAGTGATCATAGGATTTCAGCTTTTATGGATTCGGCAAAAGTATTGATGAATAGCAGGTATGATGAATGGTTTTGAAGAAGAAAAATAGAAAAATAAGAATAGGGGAGGTGGTAGTTTCGGCTAGAGAGGAAAAAGAGAGAAAAGAAAAACCCTAAGGTGTTTCAGCAAAAGAAAACGGCACCACTTAACACCCTAAGTGCCGAAATACTAACCTTAAAACCCTCTGCCGATTTTTCCCTCTTCAATTCCCAAAATTTAGCCAACTCTTAGCCTCTCTCCTAATCCCTTAAATCTCTCCCCTTATCCCTCCTTAATTCAAGCGTTTGGACTGATCCAAACTCTCCTTTAGCGTAATCCACTTGGACTCCAACACTTACCCTCCCGCACTTAAAAATAAATGCATCTATTTGCCAACACAGGAATCGATCCCATGCCTTCCCCACCGCTCCACACGCCACTTTTCTAGGAGCCTAGTGGCTTCACCCTTGCCACTTTACCAAGGCTCTTTTGTGATGCAATTTACCCACAACTCTACTTAAGGGCCACTTAGCCGTAACCCCTAACTCCTAAGTCTAAAATTCCAAAAATTCAACTGGTTTTGGCCAACTCATGGGCCTTCCATAAGCCCATTTACTTACTCATAATATTAATTCCACATCCAAATACAAAATTTTAAAATCTTTACAAAATATTGAAAACCGCGAATAAATCCAAAATCGGGATGTTACAACTCTACCCTCCTTAAAGAAATTTGGCCTCGAAATTTTACCTTATCGTAACAGTTGAGGGTACTGTTGACGATAGCCTCCTCGCCTCCCAAGTAGTCGCTTCTTTGCCATGGTTTCTCCAAAGTACTTTCACTAGTGGAACTGATTTCCTTCTCAACATCTTGACGTCATGATCAAGTATTTGCACAGTTCCTCTTGAAAGTTAAACCGACTGTACCTCGATTTCGAATCGGTATGATATGAGTTGGGTCGATCGACACCACCAAAGATGGATACATGAAAACGTCGTGGATACGATGCGCTCGATGGTAACTCTAGCTGATATGCCATTTGGTCCAACCCGCTTAACAATTCGGTAAGGCCCAATAAACCGTGGGCTCAACTTACCCTTCTTACCAAATCTCAAATTTTTTTCCAAGGGAAACCTTCAAGAAAACCATATCCCCAACAATAACTCCATCTCTTTGCGCTTCAGATCCGCATACGACTTCGCTCTATCGGATGCCTCCTTTAACCGATCCCTTATCAGCCTAACCTTGCTCTCAATTGCTCCGCCACCAATTTCGGTCCAAGCACTCGTCGTTCACCCAACTCTGTCCAACACGTCGGCGTACGACATCTTCGCCCATAAAGCGCTTCATATGGTGCCATTTGAATACTTGCTTGATAGCTGTTATTGTACGCAAACTCCGCTAATGGCAGGTAGTCCTCCCAACTTCCACGAAAATCAATGATACAACCTCTCAACATATCCTCAGAACCTGAATAACCCTTTCCGACTGTCCATCTGTCTATGGGTGAAAAGCAGTGCTAAAATCTAATCGTGTACCCAACGCTCGCAACTTCGCCAAAATCGAGACGTAAACCTAGGGTCTCGATCAGATATTATCGACACTGGCACCCCATGCAGTTGCACTACCTCCGCCACATATAACCTAGCCAACTTTTGCAGTGAGTAGTCGGTACGAACAGGTATGAAATGAGCGATTTTGTTAACCTATCCACAACTACCCACACCGAATCTTTCTTGGTGGGTGTCAAAGGTAACCCACTCACAAAGTCCATTGTTACTCTCTCCCACTTCCATAGTGGAATTTTCACAAAGTTGCGTAATCCCGACGGCAATTGGTGCTCACTTAACTCGCCGGGCACGCCAAACATTTCCCAACAAATTCAGTCACCTCTCGCTTTAATCCGCCACCAAGACACCTCTCGCAAGTCTCGGTATAACTTATTCCCTCCAGATGCATGGCATAGAGTCCACCATGAGCCTCTTTTAGAATTAATCGCCTCAATTCGTGGTCCTTTGAATACAAACCCTTCCATTTAAAGCACGTAACTCCTTGGTGTTCAACCCAAAATCCTCGTTTTCACCACTCTTAACTTGTCGGAACCAAGAGCTAATGAATCGCCCTTCAACTGCTTTTTCCTTAATCGCCAAGACAAGTAGGCCTTACTTGCGCTTCGCCAACAAGCTTCCATAGTCGATAGACTTAATCGTGCGAACAAGACTCTCAAATCATTAACAACCCTTCGACTCAACGCATCCGCCACGCCTTTCCTGGGTGGTACTCTATCGAACAGTCGTAGTCTTTAAGCAACTCCACCCATCTTCGTTGCCTAAGGTTCAACTCCTTCTGAGTCAACAAATACTTTAGGCTCTTATGATCTGTGTATATGATGCACTTCTCCCCATATAAGTAGTGTCTCCAAATTTTTAACGCAAAAATCACTGCTGCTAGCTCCAAATCATGCGTAGGGTAATTCACCTCATGAGCCTTAAGCTGTCGCGATGCATAAGCGACCACCTTGCCCTCTTGCATCAGTACGTAACCTAACCCCACATATGACGCATCGCTATATACGGTAAAGTCCTTCCCAGACACGTGTTGAATCAACACCGGCGCTTGGTCAATACCTTTTTCAACCGATCAAAAGCTTTTGTCGCTTCTCGGTCCGCATAAATGGTACTCCTTTCCTTATGAGTTTTGTCAAAGGTGCCGCCATTACCGAGAAACCCTCCACAAACCTTCAGAGTAACTCGCCAACCCTAGGAAACTCCGAATTTTCGATACTGACCTAGGTGACTTCCATTCCAGAATCGCTTCAATTTTACGAGGATCCACCTTAATCCCTCGGCAGAGACCACATGCCCTAGGAAAGTTACCTCCTCAACCGAATTCGACTTGCGATTTTCACATAGAGCTCCTTTTCCTTAACACTTGCAAAGCACAATACGGAGATGCTCATCATGCTTCGCCTCCATTTCAGAGTATACCAGGATATCGTCGATAAAGACGACACGAACCGATCCAAGTAAGGTTGGAATATTCGATTCATCAGATCCATAAAAGCTGCAGGTGCGTTCGTTAGCCCAAATGGCATGACCACAAACTCATAATGTCCATATCGAGTTTGAAATGCTGTTTTATGAATATCCCCTTCTTTTACCCTTAGCTGATGGTATTCAGAACAAAGATCGATTTTGAAGAATACCGAAGCTCCCCTCAGTTGATCGAACAGATCGTCAATTCTTGGTAATGGATACTTATTCTTAATCGTCAGTTTGTTCAACTGGCGATAATCGATCGCATGCGCATCGTTCGCCCTTTTCTTCACAAACAGACCGGTGTCTCCCAAAGAGACACACTAGGCCTAATGAAGCCTCTATCTAACAACTCTTGAATTTGAGCCTTCACTCCACTAACTCCTTCGGTGCCATCCTATAGGTGCAATAGATCTCGGAGCTATTCCAGCAACAAATCGATTCCAAACTCAACTTCCCGATTCGAGGTAATCCAGAAGCTCTTCGGAAAAACATCCCGAATTCCCTAATAGTTCGATGGTCTCCATAGTCGATGCTCGATTTTAGCTTGGCTTACCAAAGCCGATATGCCTCGCATCCCTTATGATCGGTTTCTCAAATTTCAACGCCGATACTACATTGGATAAGTAATCCTTCGTTCTCCAATAATCATTACCTCTTCATCATTGATGATCCTTAACACCATCCTCTTAGTTGCACAATCTAAAGTTGCCTTATGCTTGGTCAACCAATCCATCCCTAGTATCAAATCGAATTCTTCAAGCGGTAACTCCATCAAATCCCCATAGAAAACCCCCTCAATCTCCAGAGGCACCTCCTTGAAGAGTTTTCTACCTTAACCGAATGACCCAAAGGACTTATCACAGACACCCCACATACGGTCTCTCTAATACACACCCAAGACTTTAAATGTTATATGCCACATATGAATGGGTGATCCCACATCAATCGAGAAAAGATAAGGTACACCATAGATAAAGAACGTACAGTTATGACATCAAAAGGTCACCCTCTCTGGCGACGAGCAAAGATACACCAAAGCTGGCTGACGAGCATCAATGTTACCAATACCCCTGCCGGGTGCCCCACGTCCACGGCCATTACCACCGCGACCTTGTCCACGACCTCTTGGCAGCGGCGGTCCATCCCTAACAGGTTGAGCCGGTCGCACAGCCCCTTGCTCGGCCCCCTGAGCCTGAGTGGCCCTCTTAGGACAATCATTAATCCTATGCTCCTTAGACCCACAACGAAGACAAGCCCCAGAACGCTTCCAGCACTCTCCTTGATGCATTCTGCCGCAATCCCTACATGCTTGCGGTCTACCTGTGTTCACTGGCACTGCTCGAACCGGTTCCTCCATCCTAGCTCTCTTAACATTTCGATTTGCAGCACCCGCCAGTCCAGCATCCCTCTTGAACCGATTCCGATCCCTATCATATTCTTCCATTCGGTTTGTTTCACCTCCTCGGCTATCTTAGCCTTCTCTACCAGGCTGTGCAAATAAATCTCTCTCTCATGAGCTATGAGCACCCTTAACTCATCTCTCGAGACCATCCTCAAAACGAACGCCGTGTTTCAGATTCGGTGGAAACGATGCCATTAGCATACCGCTCAATCGTAGAAACTCCGCCTCATATTCAAAGAATGGTCTTATTTCCCTAAGTCGATTCAAGAACTCCTTTCTGCGTGCATCCACATAGCTAGCTCCAACATATTTTGCCTTAAAGGTCCTGTTTGAACAGCTTCCATGTTACCCTCTCACCGGGTACCTCTCTCACAAGAATCCACCACCGACACGCTTCATCCCGCAAAGAACGACACCGCCTTTCAACTTCGTTTCATCGGCGGTCCAGTCATCCATGATCCGCTCTGTGGCTTCCAACCAAGATTCGCCACATTTGGGGCCACTCCAGATACGCCCTAAAATCTCAAACTCCGTTGGCCTGAAGTCGTTCAGAAATGGACCCCCTATTCATGGGCCCGACGTTAGCTCCGGCCACCCTTTCCAAAACCCTCAACATGGCCTAAAACAGAACGTCATCCCCTGTGGCCCGGTCATATAGCCCATTTTCATTAACCGGTGGTGGACGTACCTCGCCAGCTGGCATGTGTTCAGATGACGTAGATCCAGCTTGAGTGCTACCTCGGCCTCGACCACGGGCTCTTCCTCGAGGAACCCTTGTACTCATAACGATTTATCGACACGAATTTTATGACATTAGTTTATGGTTTCACTGCTTATTACGTGAATGTCTTATGAGCAGATAGAGTTTCGTAGTTATTTTCGCAGAATCACAATTTAGCTACGGTCCTAGTTTTGTAGCCCTAATACTACCTTATCAATAGCACTATCTCTAAGGCTCAAGACTATCTATAGTATTATTTCCATCATTCCATATAAATATGTAAAGTAGAAAAGAACACTTACGGACTTGGTGCAGGGATTGGTGAGCCACTTCTTTATCATCCATAAAACCCACGCTTTTGTTTCATCGAAAATAAAAGATTTCATTTGAAAACACTTTCATTTCAAAACTATTGATTTAACCTCGCTCAATAGAAAAACTTTGAACATATTTGAAAACTTAATTTTTTTAAAAGATTTTGGACCCTATCCACGGTAGAGTTGTTGCAACCAGCTCGATACCACTAAATGTAACACCCCAAACCCGGCCTAGACGTTATGACCGAATCGATCGCCACATCAAGTATTCAAAACATTCCAGTATTACTTAGTTTGGAAAAAACTTAGTTGGTGTTGTAAAAGACACTTTTAAAAGTAGGTTAAAGTGAACGGAAGTCGTGCACCGGTAGGAAACCAGAAGGAGAGGAGGTGAGTCCGTTGACCGCTAAGTACCAAGCTCCCTTCGGATCCAATCCTAGACATGCACACCGCCATTGCCACACTCTAACATCTCGTATGTTTTGGAAAAAAACCATTTGGTTATGCCTCATTTTAATAAACTGATTAAGGTTGTAAACGCGTTTCTTTGAAAATATTTATTTTCTTGAAAAAACATTTACTTTGCGGCGTCATCGTGATCTTTTAAAACAAGTAGTTTTTATAAAACGAACCCTAGTGCTAACCAGTTTAATAATCACCAAAATAAAATTAATTAAAAAGAGCGGCCTTATTACAACTTTGAGCATAAAAAAAATAATCCAAATTAAATGCTAAACTTATTTAAAATCGGCAATCAATCTTCATGGCCACTCTGAATCCCTTGACTCCAAGTCCACCAACTAGGGCTCACCGCAAGGATGGAAGAGGAAGGGGTGAGTTTGGGCAAACTCAGTGTATACAGAAAACCCATCCAAAGCCCAAATCAGCTCGAGCCCATTGGGCCTAAGCCCTATTCAGATAATAGTACACAGTGGACCGAAGCCCTTTTTAGAATACAGTAGCAAGGCCTTAGCCCTTTTTAACATAACAGTATGGCCCATAGGCCCAGTTCAGTAACATAGGTAACAATAGTAATAATGCATGCAAGCCCAACTGGGGGGGCTACTCAACCCACCAACCGCTACACAGTCCCCGTACCATCCCTACACTCCATGTGGGGAATATCTCAACCCACCCAGCCCTACACTCCACAGTGGCAGCAACGCTGCTCAAATATCAGAAAGTTGAGGCAAAGCCTCTAGTACGTGGATAAACCACATTCAGTACTTCCTCCATCAATACCCCAATCCCATGCAACAGATATTATTAAAAGCATAATATGCAAAATACAGTATCAATTATTCATGCATTTCAGTCATTTTAAACCCTAGGGGTATTTCGCAATTATGCTCTTGAGGGTAATTTCAGAACTTACGTAACTACATAAGCTATTCCAAGAATTCTTAACAATTTTATGCGTTTGATTCTACCATCTAACCGACAGCTACTTTGCCCATCTCTTACCCATATTGGTCCAGTAAGCCCATTGGGCCCGATTTTGGCCCATCGAGACCTCTTTTTCAAATACGCTAAAATGTCACACTTAACTTACTTACCACTTTGCGGTGCTAGATCTAACAATTACTCTATGTCTTAAGAGCATTCAGATACTCACAAGCCTATGAAATGCCGAATTTTGGCATTTCGCTTTTACCGAATTGAACTAAGGAAGGGGTTCAGACACACCGATTCATGACGATCGCATCGAGATCACTTTCGATCTCCTACAATTGGTTAGCACAGTTCTTAATTACAAACCATAATCACTAAACCCCCAAAACTTACTTATCTATGATCGAACCATATCCCTAAAAAGCCTTTGAACCCTTACCTTTTGCCAAAATCGATAGCTAGCTCAATTCGATTGTTCCAATGATTCACGCTTTCAATCCAACACTTAAGAAGGCACTAATCATTGATGTAAAATGTCGATTAAAAACCCTTAGAGCCACATGCCCAAATCGATGACCTCCCTAATTTTAGGGACTTGCTTTTCTTAACTTTGCAAAATAAGAACAGATCTCGAGATGATAAGTACTTACCCTTACTCCTACTTGATTTCCTCGCAATCTAGTGCGATTTAACCTTAGAACAATGGTAAAACCCGAATCCAAGGGTTGATGAAATTTCGCTATAAGCCCCTAAACCAAAGGGTACTTGACTTTTGGGTGGTGAAGGAGATGGAGATATGAGGCTATGACCTTGAAGAAGAATTGCCGTCGGTATCTAGGATTAAGATAAGATAATCGTAGATTTAATAAAAACAAAGAACATAGAAGAACACGGCTTTGAAGAAATCAGACAAGTAGTGATCACGAGATTTCGCTTTTATGGATTCGCAAAAGTATTGATGAATAGCAGGTATGATGAATGGTTTTGAAGAAGAAAAATAGAAAAATAAGAATAGGGAGGTGGTAGTTTAGGCTAGAGAGGAAGAAGAGAGAAAAGAAAACCCTAAGGTGTTTCAAAGAAAGAAAACGGCACCACTTAACACCCTAAGTGCCGAAATACTAACCTCAAAACCCTCTCACGATTTTTCCTCTTCAATTCCCAAAATTCGCCAACTCTTAGCCTCTCTCCTAATCCCTTAAATCTCTCCCTTATCCTCCTTAATCCAAGCGTTTGGACTGATCCAAACTCTCCTTTAGCAGAATCCACTTGGACTCCAACACTTACCCCTCCTACACTTAAAAATAAATGCATCTATTTGCCAACACAGGGAATAGATCCCATGCCTTCCCCACTGCTCCACATGCCACTTTTCTAGGAGCCTAGTTGCGTCACCCTTGCCATTTTACCAAGGCTCTTTTTGTGATGCAATTTACCCACAACTCTACTTAAGGGCCACTTAGCCAGAACCCCTAACTCCTAAGTCTAAAATTCCAAAAATTCAACTGGGTTTTGGCTAACTCGTGGGCCTTCCATAAGCCCATTTACTTACTCAAAATATTAATTCCACATCCAAATACAAAATTTTAAAATCTTTACAAAATATTGAAAACCGCGAATAAATCCGAAAATCAGGATGTTACAAAACAGGTCTTTAGTCGATCGAAACTCTTCTGACAGTTTTCTATCCATTCAAACTCAACATCTTTTTGGAGTAGTTTCGTCAACGGTGCAGCTATCATCGAGAAACCCCTTACAAACCGTCGGTAGTATCCGCAAGTCCCAAAAGCTCCTAACTTCAGTAACATTCCTCGGAGGTTTCCAATTGAGTATGGCCGAAATTTTGTTCGGATCCACTCTAACACCCGATGCGGACACCACGTGCCCCAAAAAGCTAACTTCTTTCAACCAAAATTAACATTTACTGAATTTTACGTATAACTGCTTGTCTCGTAAAATCTGTAATACTAACCTCAAATGCTCGGCGTGTTCGGCTTCACCTTGTGAATAAACTAAAATATCATCAATAAACACAACCACAAATCGATCCAAGTATGGCCTGAATACTCGATTCATTAAATCTAGAAATACCGCAGGGGCATTAGTGAGCCCAAACAGCATCACTAAGAATTCGTAGTGATCGTACCTCGTTCTAAAAGCGGTTTTGGGTATGTCCGAGTCTCGAACCCTCAACTGATAATAACCAGATCTCAAATCTATCTTGGAAAATACCGAGGCTCCCTTTAATTGATCAAACAAATCATCAATACGTGGCAACGGTATTTATTCTTTATGGTCACTTTATTCAACCGACGATAGTCGATGCACAATCTCATGGTTCCATCCTTCTTTTCACAAACAATACAGGTGCGCCCATGGAGAAAAACTCGGTCGAGCGAAACCTCTATCCATCAATTCTTGCAATTGAACTTTCAATTCCTTTAATTCGTTAATGCCATACGATACGGGCTATTGAGATTGGCGTGGTACCGGTACAATCTCGATGTCAATTCCACCTCTCGAACCGGTGGCAACCCCAAGAACTCCTCGGAAAAACATCCGAATACTCACAAACCATGATGTATCGATTCAAGTTTCCTTTCCATCTCTTTGCTATCAAATACATACGCAAGGTATGTTTCACACCCCTTTTTCACATATCTCTGAGCGGTCATTGAAGATATTATCGCTGGCACACCCTTCAAATCGGTAGACTCAACTCGGACTACCTCATCATGTGCACTCCTCAAATCGATGGTTTTTCTTTTACAGTTCACCACTGCATCATGTACGGTCAACCAATCCATACCAAGAATGACATCAAATTCATCAAACGATAAAAGCATCAAATCGGCCGGAAAACAGGATTCTCGAATTATTAGAGGGCATCTCTTACACACTTTATCAACAAGTACGTATTGACCCAAAGGGTTTGACACTCGAATTACGAACTCAGTAGACTCAACAGGTAGAGTCTTACTGGATGCTAAGGTTTCACATACATATGAATGAGTAGAGCCAGGGTCAATCAATGCAATCACATTAGTATCAAAGAGAGTGAAAGTACCAGTGATGACGTCAGGGGAGGATGCCTCCTCTCGTCTTGCGAATGGCATATGCTCTAGCAGGGTACGGGTCTCGGCTCGAACAGTAGATCGAGGCCCTCTCGACTACCACCCCTACCTCCTAAAATTCTTGGTGGTCTACCTCTAGCTGTCACTCCACTAGGTCTTGCACCTTGCATCTTATTCTTCTCATCAAGCTCCGTGCAATCTCTAATGAAGTGGTCCTTCGAACCGCATCCGTAACAGGCCCTGTTAGTAGACTTACCCCAACATTCACCTAGGTGTCGTCTTGCACATTGGGGGCATTCAGGCTTCTCTTGACGATTATTGCCCACACTAGCTACCGAAGTAGCTCGGGAGTCCGTCGATGGTCGTGCTCTGATGGAAATTCTCGCAGTCGTCCTCGACTTACTAGTGTCCTCCCTGAACTTCTTTACAGCCGAGAACGGAGCTTTACCCGTCGATCTTTTACGATAGTCTCTATCTTCAAATTCAGCCTTCTTCTTCTCCTTTCCAAGTTCTTCCGCCTTGCAGGCTCGTTCGACTAGTGTTACGAACTCCTTTATCTCCAAAATACCCACTAGTAGCTTTAAATCTTCATTCAATCCTTCTTCAAATCTTTTGCACATAGCAACCTCATCGGCCACACACCCCGGGCATACCGACCGAGTCTTACGAACTCATGTTCAGATTCAGAATCTTGTCATACTGCCTTGCTTGAGTTCCAAGAATTCCTTACGTTTTTGATCGATGAACCGTTGACTAATATACTTCTTTCGAAATTCCGTTTGAAAGAAATCCCAAGTAACTCGTTCGTTTGGGACTATGGAAATTAAGGTCCTCCACCAATAGTAGGCTGAGTCCCGCAACAAGGATATAGCACACTTTAGACATTCATCGTGTGCATGATAGTTCATCAAACACCGAATGGTGTTATCAAGCGTAACTCGGCCCTTTCGGCATCATCAAGAACTATGGCCTGAACTCCTCATTTCAAGGCTTCCTAATCAAGTCTACAGTGGCTTACTCAACCTCACGGGATCAAGAATCGATGGCATTACGGGCTCTTGGGGTGGATTATTCAAATTCAGAATTGTTGGACGATCGGATTGGTTCGGGCATATTGCGCGACCCACTCATTCATCATGGTAAAGAAGGCTTGTTTAGCCCCTCACCTTGATTATTCACAGATGATCGAGGTTCAACAGTGGCGTCCCTTGTGTAGGAGCAGCCACTACACTTTCAACATCATCCGCCAAGGTTCTCTCTACATCGGGATCCATTTACAAATAAAAACAAAAATTTTAACCGTCAGAAGTCATCACACATTTAAACATTAACATTAAGGCATGTATAGCTAGACTCATACGTGCTATGGTAGTCCTAGAACCGACTAAACCATAGCTCGATACCAATTAAATTGTAACACCTCGAACCCGAGACCGTCGCCAAGTCGAACACGAGGTGTTAATGACTTCAAACCACTTATTAGAAATTTCCGGACATAAGCCGCCAATCTGCATTTAGTCGTATTAAAATCATATCTTGAGTTCGAAACTCAAATCGAGTTCGTAAATTTTCCCTTAACTAGACTCATATATCTATATGGTAGAATTTTTGTAGAATTTTTCCGGGCCAATTGGTACAGTTTATTGCTTAGAGTCATCCTGTTCTCGGTTTGACTACTCGACCCTTGTGTATTACGACTTAGATATCTCCCTTTACAGAGCTCCAATACTTATGCCGTTGGTTTCTAATGAAACTAGACTCAAAAGGAATCTATACATATAAAGCATGACTTCTGATTGTCTCGATTAATTTAGGGTGAATTTCTAAAGTCGGGACAGGGATCCAAATCGCTTCGCCCTGTTTCACAAGAGTTTAATTATCTCCTAACATACAGACTCATATGGCCGTTTCGTTTCTTCTATATGAAAGTAGACTCATCGAGCTTCGATTACATATTCATTATTTAATTCCATTCCTACTATTTTTAGTGATTTTTCAATCTCACGTCATCTTCTGCCGCCAAAGATCATTACTAAAGCAACTATGCCTATTTCATGATTTCTCCTTGATCTAACTAGTAATTCATCATACATATCACAAATTATGATTATGACTAGCCATGCCAAAGGCTAATCATTGTCAAACATCTCCCTACTACACTATTGCCATATCATGAATTTTAACACCAAAATAATCAACCATGACATATGGCATAAAAATCGAATTACCAAGACTTGCGACCTAACATTATAGAACCAAATCCAACCGAACATTTATGCCATTTTCGCATGGCTAAAAGTTTACATACCAAATTTCAAAAAACATATTAGACTATACATGCCGAAATGTTCTCCTAGACCGACTATAAAGAAGATACCAAAAGTTGCTAGCCGGTGTGATGACTTGATGATGAGTCCGAGCACGCAAAAAGACGAGTCCAAGAAACCTAAAGTAGGTGACAAGCAAACACCGAGTGAGTATATAACTCAAGAAGTCATAAGCATTACATTGCCGTTCAAGAATAATATATCATAAGAGAAAATAAATAATGCGGATTAAAATCCTCCATCCATACCCAAACAAGGTTATAATTCCTTAGGCATTTCGGTTCGATCTCATACCAAGCCCTACTTTGATATTTCATACATTACACCATATGACATTGGATGCATTTATCTTCAAGTATAATCACCACATAGGTTCAAGACTTACCAAGCTCAATCCCAAATATAAATAAAATGTCTATTCCTCATGAGCTCAAGGTGTTTACTCGCATCACTGTCCATGATTGACTCGATAAGGCCGTACACTTAGAGCATGTATATTTATTAGAGAATGTATAATAAGCCCGCACACTTAGTGCTTAATAGTCGAACTCGCACACTTAGTGCTATATAATCAAACTCGCACACTTAGTGCTATACAATTTGAACCCGCACACTTAGTGCCAATCTCATGATCATAAATGTTTACACCCGCACACTTAGTGCCGAAACCAACAACTCAATACATCTCACCTCTTTTCTTTTTCATTCAATACTTTCATCACCCCATACATACATGTATATATATATATATGTATATATTTATCATTCCATTCAGCCAAAATCTAGGAGTGTTGCGGGGAGGAAAGTTAGGAGTTTTGAAGGGATATGGAATAGTGTTTAGTTGGAGAAATTTGAGGAGTCAAGTGAGGAGAGTGTTGGAGTCGTTTGGGGACTCTAGGTGCACAAGGGAATTCGGCTGGAGTGCAGTGGGTTTCTTTCCTCCATTTCATTTGTTACCAAGGATTTTTCTCTTTTTGCTTCTTTGCACTTTTGGCTTTGACTACTCTTTTGGGTTCTTTTCTCACTATTTTTTCTTTCGGGTTTTTGCAATTGAGGTTCTTTTCTTTTGTTTCAAAAGCTGAGTTGTGTTTTTTTTGGAAGTACCTTTCGGTCCTAATTGCTTGTGTTTCTACTTCTCGTGCACGGTTTTTCTTCTCCTTCACATCTTTTCTCAAACAACTTCTCTTTTGGCCGAATACCTATTGTTTTCCTATCTCTCAAACCATTTTCAGTTTTAGCCTGGGGTGATCGAGTCTTTCCTTTCCTTCTTCCTTCTTCTCTCAAGTGCAATTTCCCCTTTGTTGGTCGAATATTGCTCTTTCACTTACCCTCTATGTGCTAACTCTTTATTTTGTTTCTTCTCTATTGATCTTAGTAGTAAGTGCTGCTATTTTGATTTTGTTTTTGTTCACCGCTTTTCCTTTTCTGCCGAATCTATTGTTCTCTTTTTAACACCTTCTTTTCTGACCGGTGATTGTTAGAGGAGTGAGTGCGCTAGTTCTGCCTTGTTGTAGTGGCGTTTTGTTGGGGAGATTGTGAACCAGTTACTTCCCTTCCCTAGTTTCGATTTTACACCTTCGATAAGTGGTTGCACGATTGGTTCAATTTATGTACGTGTTCTATACTAGTTATATGTTCATTTGGAATGTAGATAATCTCTAAAAGAGTGTGTAATCGGGTTCATGTATCGATTAAAGGGTGGACTCTTCACTAGTTTAACAAAGGCAAGTATTAGTGAAATGATTGCGATAAGTATAAGAGGGGATGTTAATCCTATTGTTATTGATTAATCGTGTAATATGGTTGATTGTAGGCTTTGGGCTCGTGGGCTACTCGCGCATCTTCATTTAAGGTGTATGATCACACTGCACTAAATACTAAATGGCAAAAGCCGGAAAACATGTCCATAGACATTATACTAGTGTGCCCTCGCTCGTGTGGTGATCCGAATGCATAAAACATGGGCGTTGGAAAGTAGAGGCCACCATGAGCGATTTCATGGGCTTAGGCCGTTTTGGGCCACGTTGGGCCAAAATGGGTCATGTAGGCCCCACGGGCTCATGGGCCCACACGAGTAAACCACACAGACGTGTGGAGATTATTCGGCCAGACTATGCAGTTCACCCGGCCAAGGCCATTTCTAGGCTTATTGGGCCACACGGGCTTGTGGGCCCACATGGGCCGTGTTTTGGGCTTTGGGCCCATTTTCACTGTTTGACTATTATGGTTTCACGAGTTGCCCGAGATGACTGTGGATGTACTATTGGGTCGTTAAGTACACTTAGACCCCATACTGATAAAATGACTGATATACCCCTATGATATGTTTAACTATTTTCGAGCATGACATTTTGCATACACGTATGATATTATGACATGACATGCTGCATGAGGGTAGGTTTGATATATTTTGAGTAAGTGTACTGTACTAGCAGCTCTGCTGCAAATACTGTTTAGTGCTGCAAGCGGTGCTATATTTGGTGTGTAGGGCTGGGTGGGTTGATTTTATCCCCACATTAAGTGTAAGGTAAGACGGAGTGGAGTGGAGAGGATGGATGGGTAGGACTTCTGTTTGCATTTCTGATACTATTAATGTAATGGGCAAAGGCCTACACTGATACTGTTACTTTAATAGGCTAAGGCCTACACTGTTACTGGACTGTCACTGAAACGGGCTTAGGCCCAAACTATTTTTGCCTACTGTTTGACTGATTATTGTAAAGGGAATCCACACTGAATTTTTCATAATCTCACTCTTTTGTTTTTCTGTGCAGGTAATCAGGCAGGTCGATGGTGCGAGGGACTTGATGAAGGCCACACAATTGATTCTGCTGCTATTTTTAATTTTTAATCTTTAAGCTATTAAATTTGGGTATTTTCTTCGTAATAAGGCCTCTTTAAATTTTTACTTTAAATTGGGATTTACTTACTTGATTTATACTGCTAGTGCTAGTAGGACGCGAATTTTCAAAAATATAAATGTTTTCAAAAAACCTCTCCATTACAATATCTTTCAAAAGCTTCCGCAACAAACAATGTCTTTAAAGTGCAATAACAACATAAAATGAGTAAACTTATTTGAGTTTTTATTAACAAACAAGATACTTGAAAGTTTTTGTTAAAGATCACTACGAGGGTTTTATTATAGCACGGACTTTTCGAACATAATAATGCTTTTCAAAACACACTTCAATGTGACATCACAGATTCGGCCATAACGTTTAGACCAGCTTTGGGGTGTTACATTTAGTGGTATCAGAGCCAGGTTATAAAACTCGGATGTGGATTTAGGTTTTACTAAAAACATAAATTTCCAAAAGACCTATTTTACAGGGTTGAAAAGTATTTCCGAAGTATTATTTTTGAATGTGTGGTCTACCGAGTCTTCGGCCCAGATTCTGTAAGTCCTTTAAAACTACTGTTTGTTTAATACTGAGATTACCATAGGCAATAGACTATACTGAAATACTTTGCTTAGTGTAAATTGAAACTGTAGTGAAACTGCGATCTGCGAAAACAAAACCCTGGATTACTGATAATATTTTCCATAAAATATCCTGTAATAAACACTGAAACTGTAAAATTGATGCATAAAATAGTTAATACGGATAAAAGCATAATACAATAATGAGCACCAGAGGTACTCGTGGAAGGGGTATAAGAGGCCACGGCGGAGGCCGTGGAGGTGCTCGGGCTTGATCATCGGCATCTGGCCACATGCCTAACAATGAAGCTAGAGAAGCACCAGCTTCATCTGTAACTAAAACAGGGTCACATGATCGTGCGGCTGGGGATGACGCACTATCTCAAGCTATGTTGCGAATTTTGGAAAGGGTCACTGTGCCTAATACTGGTATTGTAGGCCGTGCGTCGATGACAAAATAGCTCAGGTCTAATGGGGCTTAGATCTTTAAGGGTATCGTTGGAGTTGCACCTAATGTGGTTGAATATTAGATTGAGGCCATAGAGAGGATCATGGATGACCTCGACTGCACCCCAGAGCAGAAATTAAAAGGTACAGTGTCGTTGCTACTAGATGAAGCCTACTAGTGGTGGCTTATAGTGAAAGAGGGTACTCAGCTCGACCGGTTGACTTGGGAATTTTTCAAAACTGCATTCCAAGTGAAATATGTGGGCACTAGTTATCTAGATGCCCAGAGGAGAGAGTTTCTGGATTTGACTTAAGGGGATAAATCGTAGTTGAATATGAAGCTGAATTTTTGCGACTTAGCCGCTATGCGCGTGGGATGGTGGTAAATGAATATGAGCGTTGTGTTCCTTTCGAGGACAACCTTAGAGATAATCTACGAGTTTTGATAGCTCCACAGAGGAAAAGGTGAAAATCGCAGAGGATGTGAACCACGCTGAGCGCCAGAATCGTAAGAAGGACATGGGAAGGAATAAGAGGGTTTGGGAGCCCTTAAGTTCAGCTGTGGGGCCTAAGAAGAAGGCCAAATTTGATAAGCCGGCTAGAGAAAAGGCCCCTTATTACTGCTATTAGACCGCAGCCTTGTGCTGATTGTGGGAGACACCATCAATGTGAGTGTTGGAAAAGGTTAGGGGCATGTTTGAGGTGCGGATCTATATAGCACTATATCAGAGATTGTCCACGAAAGCCCAATCAAATGCAAGCTACTGGTATGGGTACTATTCAGCCACCAAGAGGTGTTCAGCAGCCACCGAGAGGCCATGGTCAGGCCAGAGGTGAAATTCGTATGGGCCGTGGTCGTGGAGCACCGGGCAAAGGTGCTGGTCATACTGAGGCAAGGTAGCCGGCACTGGTTTATGCTGCACATCGACGAGAGGACGGTGTCGCTTTAGATGTTATTACGAGTACGTTCTTTATCCATAATGTACTTTATATTGCATTGATTGATGTTGGATCTACGCATTCTTATATAGCATGCACTATATCTAAGACTTTGGGTGTGATGGCTGAAAACACTACGAGTGAGGTTACAGTGTTAAGTCCATTAGGGCAGTCAGTAAGAGTGAATAAACTGTTTAAGGATATACCTTGGAGGTTCAAAGAGTGATCTTTTTGGTGGATTTAATGGAACTCCCTTTTGGAGAATTCGACTTAATACTGGGTATGGACTGGTTAGTTAAGCATCAAGTGAGTTTGGACTGTACTGCTAAGAGGGTGATATTGAAAACAACGGATGGTGATGAGGCAGTTGTGATTGGGGAGCATCGGAATTATCTGTCAAATGTAATTACTACACTTAGAGCTGAGAAGTTGGTTCATAAGGGTTGTGAGCCATATCTAGCCTACATCAATGCTTTTAATTCTGGAGCTGTACCAGGTGATCCGAACGCATAAAACATGGGCATTGGACAGTAGAGGCCACCACATTTAACTTATTTGATCATCAAACTATTCAATTTAGTCCAAAATCACATTATGGCAAAAATTACAATTTTTGCCCCTAACATTTCAACAATTTACGAGTCCCTAGGATCGTAAAATGAATTTTCAATTTCATCACAACCCAAGCCTAGACGAATATTGCTTGTACACATAACAACCCACATTTTATCGAAAATCACACTTTTGTACACATTTTATAATATTTAGCAAATAAATCCCAATTTGACGTTTTTATCGAAAATCACTTTACAAATGTTGTTTAACTAACAACAAACATGCATTTTCTATAACACCCCTAACCCGTATCTGTCACTTGATTACGGTTACGAGGCATTACCAAAGATAAGCACAATTCATCACAGTCATGTCACTTATTATAAATCATGCACAAAATTATGTCAACTTCTTTATAAAAATTTCTACTCAATTAGTAACCGAACAGTCATCCATATAAGCTAAGTCTACATAAGCCAATCATATAACAAATACAAATCGTACATACAATATTAATCAAATATAATCATGTGCATTACTAATTCATGTGAAATTCATTATAATATCTTTAATCGTTTACAAATATCAAAAACATTTCATATCATAGCTTATCCAACTACCCAAAAACGAAATCAAACCAAATATGCCTAGCCATTTTAATTCAATACAAGACTTTGCTCATTGGACCATATTAATTCTCAACTTACATTATTCAGACATTTGTCTTACTTAACCAAGAAAAAACCAACATAAACTTTTTACCACTTATAACACATACTAATCATGCTTTATAAATTAAACATATCAATAATATTTATATAATCATTTTACTAATCTTATTAACATAAAACGTATAATAATGCATATTCTTTATGTTTCTATTAGCCGAACATATTAACTAAATAACATGACATTTGAACACACACACAAAAATCATTAATCATCATTCATTTTATGTATTCAAAATTACAACAAATATATTCATTTATAAGCCATTCCACATGCACATATTAGCTCAAATTAAACTATACCTCACGGTTAAGTAAGTAAAATTTTACAATACATACAATAAAAATAATTAACCAAATTTCACTTGCAAAATAATCAATTCATTCATTGATCATTTAACTAACATTTATAATTTTTCATGAAACATATCCAAATCGAAACATGTCAATTACATGTGCTATAAATTATGCTAAAATTTCATATACACAACTAAATCAATTTATGTATACATTCAGTCATTTAATATGACTTCCATTTAACAGTTAAAACATATCTATTCTAGCTATCATAAACCAAACATAGATAGTCAAACATCATAGCCAAACATACATTCATCAAATACATTTATATATCTTTAACCTTTTTGCCAACATAACTCATCCATAATCAAACTTACCAAACCTCAATATTAATAAACATATCAACTTCACCTCCTCTATATGCCATAACCAAAATTTACCTTAATACCAACTCACATATCAATACCTTAACAAAGCATATCAAACAAGTTCACATATATTTATCTATGTATAAAACATAGCCGAATCACCAAAACCACAACCAAACATAACCAAAATTTGATCAAGACATAAAATCCAAATTTAAAAAAAAAAACAATAAGCCATTTTTGTATGGCTCATATTTGCATAACCCAAAATTAAATATAAACATAAGCTAGCCTATCCATGCCATAGGTTTAAGTTCAACTTTATAAAAATATCAAAATAGTAGATAGTGTGATAAACTTTGCTGACGATCCCCGAGCTTTTAACTTGACTCCAAAATCTATAAAAAAGAGGCAAACATATACATACAGTAAGCTATTGTAGCTTAGTAATTCATAAGCAAATAAATAACTCAATGACAATATCAAGTCAATTTAACCAAACCAATTTATACTATCATAATCACATTTAATTTCAAGCTTACAATTTCATTTACAACATATACTGTCATGTATAAATTTTACCTTGGCGAATATACATATATCTATTATCAAAGTTACATTCAATTCAAAACCATAATACCATTATATAACCGAATATATATATTCACTCATAAGCATATACTTTAGAATCAAATTTCAATATCACATACTTAAACATACTTAGATATATATATTGACTCATAAGCATATACATTAGCATCATGAATAATTTGTATCGCATATCAAATAACTAACTTACCTTATTTTCAAAGAAGTAATCAATTATATCATACCTGATCATTTTAGCTCAATTTACACTTTCGATCACAACTTATCATTTCCCATTGAACCATTCAGAATTGAATAGGATACTCGGATAGTCACACATATCGTACAATGCCAACGTCCCAGACGTGGTCTTACATGTAATCACATATCGATGCTACTGTGCCAAACAGGGTCTTACTTGCACACATAAATCGAAATCACATATCGATGCCAACGTATTAAACGTGGTCTTACTCGCACACATATATCGATGTCATGGTCTTACTCGCACATCACATATCGGAATCCTATGTGATGACATATGTATCCTAGCTATTCATAAGGTTCGTATGAGGCTTTTGGACGTCGTAAGTCGATCGAATCAAACTCGTACACATAGGTTTCAAGCTTATACATATTCGACTTCCACATATATACTATCACATTATTCATTTCAGCATATATAGTTCATATTTAATTAGATAACTAACATCTATTTGCTTCTAAACTTACCTTGGACAATAGTAATCGGAACGGAACGACTAATCGACAACTTTGGTTTTCCCCTGATCCAAATCTGATTGTTTTTGTTCTTGATCTTAACATAGTTAAATTAAACTCATTCAAACATAATTTTACTCAATTTAGTCCAAATTAGTCCCTCAATCGATTTTTCCTAAAAGCAATTCCCCAATTCTTTTCTCTATGCGTTCTTAGTTTAGATAATTGGTTAATTAAAACAAAACCTCTTTATTTTTAGGCTAGATAATAAAAAGACAGTCATTACTAGTACTTTTAGTTCCTTTGGGTTTGACAATCCGGTCTTGCTAAAACTATACTACTGTTCGATAGGTACACTTGCCTACATCACAATAATAGTTAGTTTAAGTACGAGTAATTATAAATATTTAAAACCTATCACGAAATAACGCGATCAAGTTTTTGGCGCCGTTGCTAGGGAATTGAAATATTAGGAATGCTCAATTTTTATTACTTTAGCCATTTATTTTTCTTGCAATTTAATTTAATTTTATTATTATTATTTATTGGCTTATTTTTTTCTTTCTCTTGGCAGGTTTTTATAGTTTATGACTAGAAGAAACCTGTCGGGACCAATACTTTTTGACGAAGAAATCGATCGTACAGTTCGTAGAAACCAAAGAGAAAAAAGGCGTAGCTTAAGATACACGGAGAACGAGAAAGAAGAGGATACTCAACCCCCAATTGAAGAGATGGCTGAAAACCAAGGCAATTAGCTACCTCCTACAATTGTGGTTAATCAAATTCCTGCTCTACGCACTATGTATGATTATGCTAAACCTTCTTTAACAGGAACTAAATCAAGCATAGTTAGACCTACTGTAGCTGTAAATACTTTTGAATTAAAACCTAAAACGATTCAAATAACACAACAATTTGTTCAGTTTGATGGTTTGCAGGATAAGGATCCCAACGCTCATTTAGGCAACTTCTTAGACTATGCGATACATTTAAAATTAATGGTGTTTCTGATGATGCCATAGGTCATCGGTTGTTTCTCTTTTCATTGAGGAACAAAGCTAAACAGTGGTTGAACTCATTACCACGAGGGTCAATTACTACTTGGGAACAAATGACCAAAATTTTTTTACTAGAATATTTTCTGTCGACTAAAACGGCTAAATTACGTAATGATATCTCGTCTTTTATGCTGATGGATTTAGAAACACTCTACGATGCATGAGAGAGATACAAGGACGTTCTGAGAAGGTGCCCTCACCATGGGTTACCGCTTTGGCTCCAAGTACAAACATTTCACAATGGTCTGAATCTTTCGACTCGGTGAATGGTTGACGCAGTGGCAGGCGGAACCATCAACAATAAAACACCGGAAGATGCCTATGAGTTTATAGAGGAGATGTCACTGAATAAATATCAGTGGCAAGTCATGAGGACAAAGCCAACGAAAACAGTCGGCATTTATAACGTCGATTCGGTCACCATGCTCTCTAATCAGGTAGAACTCTTGAATAAAAAGATTGATGGTTTTCTTAGTTCTTCACAGGTTCACCCAGTAATGCAGTGCGAAGCAAGTAGCGGTGGAACAAACCATTCGGAATACCAACCTTATGGCCACAGCATGTATAACGAGCACTTAAACTACATGGGTAATAATCCTCAACCTCAAAACAATCCATATAGTAACACTTATAATGCAAGTTGAAGGGACCACCCAAATTTCTTGTGGGCCGGTCAAGGAAATCAAAGACCACAACATCCTCTAGGCTACCAACAACCACTCTACCAATAGGAAAAGAAGCTAAACCTTGAAGAGATGCTCTCAAAGTTCATATCAGTTTCAGAAACCCATTTTCAGAACACCGAGACAGCACTTAAAAATCAACAAGCGTTGATCCAAAGCCTCGAAACTCAGATAGGCCAGCTTTCCAAACTAATCTCCAAATGATCACAAGGTAGTTTGCCAAGTAATACCGAACCTAACCCAAGGGAACAACTCAACGCAATTAATATTCAAGATGACGAAGGAGTCGTTGAGCTTGAACCAGAACTGAGGCAAGAAACTGTGGTAAGTAAAGGTCAAGGTGAGGTAGATCAAAATATAAACAAACCAGTGACTATCGAATATAAACCTCGTGTGCCATACCCCAATGCGACAAGGAAAGATCGCTTAGATGAACAATTTGGTAAATTCCTTAAACTCTTAAAAAAATTACATATTAACTTACCGTTTATTAAAGCTCTATTGTAGATGCCAAATGCAATGAAATTTTTAAAGGAGCTTTTATCAAATAAGCGGAAGTTGGACGAGGCGTCGCATGTGGAGCTGAACGCAGTTTGCTCGGCCATTCTCCAAAATAAACTACCCAACAAACAAAAAGATCCAGGGAGCTTTACTATTCCTTGCTTAATTGGTAGTTTAGATGTTAATCATGCATTAGCTGATTTAGGGGCTAGTATCAACATCATGCCTTACAAAATGTTTAAGCAACTAGGTCTCGGGAAACCCAAACAGACTAGGATGAGCATTCAATTAACAGATAAAACTATAAGATTCCCTAGAGGTATTATTGAAGATGTGCTAGTTAAAATCGATAAATTTATATTTCCCATTGACTTTATTGTTCTATACATAGAAGAGGATATCAACACTCCCTTAATTCTAGGAAGGCCTTTTTTAGCAACTGCTAAAACCATCATTGATGTTGGCATAGGTGAACTCACACTCCAGGAGGGAGACGAAACAATCACCCTTCAAGCTCGCAATCTTGGCAACACATTGATAAACTTAAATTATACATACTTTTACCCCATGTTTAATGCATTTTATGGATGATTTCTCATTAGAGTTGGTGAATTCGATGCTCCTAATACTTTAATTTCATGTTTTACACTTAGGAGAGCATAGGAGAGCAAAAGGAAAGAGAAATGGGCCAAAACGAAGAAAATGGGCCGAAGTACAAAATCAACACGGTCTGGACCTCCTCATACGGGCAGACCACACGGCAGTGTCAATCTGGAAAAATTGGAGCACGACTCACATAGGCATAGCACGCAGCCATGCCATTCTAACAAGCTTGAACACGGTCTGAAGTAATCGCACACGGGCGTGTCCCTGCCTAGCCCAAGTTAAGTCTAATTCGGAAAATGCCACATTTGAGGGCTTCTAGGCATTCCAAAGCCTATAAATACACCCTAGAAGAGGAGAAAAAAGGAGGACAGAGAAGGGGGTAAGGAATTACCCCAAGAAAGCCGATTGATCCATCTCAGAAGCTGGGTTCATCATCAAGACTGAAGATCTCTCTTCAATTTCCCGTCAAGAGTTTTGGGTTTTATTTATGTTTTGTAATCTTTATTCTTCTAAGATGTTTTCTTATTTAGTTATGAACTAAATCCCCTAAATACCTAAGGGAAATTAAATCTAAGACGAATCTTGTTATTATTTTCTGAATCGTATGATAAATATTTAACTTGTTTTTAATTATGTGTTCTTAATTCTTGTTTCGATATCCTAGGATACTAATTCAAGACATGCTCTTATTTAGAGGAGGAATAGACCCTGTCTAAGTGTACTTTTGTCATAATTAAGCGAAGTTGTTTGCGCGCTTAGAAATAGGGTGACAAGATTTTGCCGGATTAGGGTGAAACCTAATAAGGGGATCCATAGATCGAGTTAGTGCAACCCTAGAGTGTTAATTAGAGAAAAGTCTTAGTTATTCAATCTAGGGATTAGACGTTATTAGTCTTGAATAGGGATAATAACATAAGTTATGGATCTCTACGGAATAAGTTGAATGAATAAATCGTCCGATTCGGAGCCAAAATAACAAGTAAAGTCTAGGTGGATTTTTCCTTAGGTATTGTCTCAAGTCAATCGATTTTCCCAAAAGCAATTCCCCAATTCTTTTCTCTGTGCGTTCTTAGTTTAGATAATTAGTTAATTAAAACAAATAAAACCCCTTTTATTTTTAGGCTAGATAATAAAAAGATAGTTATTACTAGTACATTTGGTTCCCTTAGGTACAATATCCCGATCTTGCCATTACTATACTATTGTTCGATACGTGCGCTTGCCTTTTCGTCGTGATAATAGTTAGTCTAGGTTTGACCTTCATTATAAATATTTATTACTTGTTACGAATCACGCGATCACACATCAAGAATTGAAGGTGATCATTTAGACCATTCTACTAAAACGAACAATATGGTGCAACCTATTTTGCAGAAAATGAGTCTGAAGGAAGCACACGAGTCGTTCTCAAGCACCAGTAGAGGACCTGTTCATGAAGATCGAAGATTACAAATTGAAGAACTCGATGAATGGTGGACACAAAAACCAAGAACACCTAACAAACTGAAACTACGGCAAAATGAGCCTGATACCTCTCCAAATCAACTTAAGGTTGGAGATAAGGTCTTATTAGATGCCGCAGATCCCCACATTGTCACTACCAAACCGAATGAGGAAATCCCTCTTACGCTCTCAGTATTTTTCCATTCTGTACGGTAGAGGTGAGTCATCCCAAGTTTGGTACTTTTAAGGTAAACAACACCCGATTAAAACCTTATTTTGATGAGATTGATAGCATGAATGAGGAGGATAAACTCCTCAAACCACCATGACCATTCACTGGAGAGGTAAGTCAAGGTTAAACTATAAATAAGCGCTTCTCAGGAGGTAAACCGAGCACTAACAATATTAATTTCTTTAAATTTTGGTATTTAACTCCTAACTTATTAATAGAAATCTTGAATACAGGTGTTTCCACAGAGACACGGCCAAGGATACAGGCGTGCTTAAGGCCGTGTGAAAATAGGGCAAAAGATTTCCCCAACACAGGCTACGATTAAACGCCACGGCCGTGCAAAATGTCTGTTGTCGAGCCTGCCAAAACAACACAGGCATGCGACACGCCCGTGTGGAAGAACCGTGGGTGAACCTGCCAAAACAACACGTGCGCTTGACACACCTGTGTGAAACACTTGTGGTCGAACCTATTAAATTAACCTGGGTGTGGGGCTTACACACACGGGCGTGGGAGAAGCGAACAAAGCTAGACACGGCCGTATGACACGGCCGTGTGAACCCACACGCCCGAGGAACACAGTCGTGTACTAAATGTCAGACGCGCCTAAATTTGAAATTCGCGAATCATACGGGCTGAAATTGGGGAACACGGGTGTGTGACCTGGCCGTGTGGCCCAAAATCTATAAATACCCTGTACTATTCACTTTCTTCCCCATTCAAAAACCCTAACCCTAGCTGCTGCAACACCACATGACCTCCCTGCCATGCCTGTGCGTCGCTTCCCACTTCATTTTTAACGTTCAATCTCTTTCCCTTAGCCTTTGTTTACTCCTTTCACTTCTATTTTACTTAGTTCTAATGCTTATTATCAACATAAACTTCATATCTTTTGAACTATTTTTCATTTTTCTATCATTTAATTTGCATTCTTAGGTTAGCTATCATACATTTTGTGTTAAATCAAGCTAGTAAGAACACCTCATACCCATGACATTACTATGTTTATTCTCATGCTATATCATTTAATTTGCATTCCTAAGTTAGTTATCATACATCCCGTGTTAAATTGAGATTAGGAAAGCCTCATAACCATTACATTTCTATTCTCATTCTCATTGTTATTGTGGTTGAGTTTGCCTCATATTAATAGTATGGGCTGAAATAATTAGTTCCAAATTCATGCCTTTTATTTTTTTCGAATTCGTTTACCTATTATTATTATTCTTTATATTACAGGCTTTTGATGTCTTCTTCACGAGGAAAGAAAGCCGCCGTACCTGCCTCAAAGAAGAGGAATGGAGCGTCCTCTTCCGCTGGTCCAACCGCGAAAAGTCGTCACCCTCTCTTACAGTTCCCCCGAGGACCCCAGGAAGAACTGTTCCAAATACTTTGGGCCCGACCTTTAATTGTGAGTCGCTGCATCGACTGGGTGTGATATCCCAAATTAGGGCCTAATCAGAATAGTGGTTTCGAGACCACAAATTTGATATAGAAATAATTATTTTATGATTATTTTGAGGTCTATGATATGATTTCATGATTGTTTGAAAATTTCGTGAAGAAATTCTATGCATAAAGTGCTTAATTTGAAGTTAGGGACTAAATTGAATAAGTTACAAAACTTGCATTCTAGAAGTTTTTAGTATGAAATTGTTTGAAATATTAATTAGGAGGTCTTAAATAGCAATTTGACCAATTTCTAAGTTTATGGACAAAAATTGGACATGGATGGAATTTTTGAAAGTTTAGTAAGGAAGGGCATTTTGGTCATTTGAATATCAAATGAAATAAAATGGGAAAAATAACACAAAAATGATCATCTTCTCCATAAGTTGCTGCCAAATTTTTCTCTCCACCATAGCTAGGGTTTCAACGCTTTTAAGCCTTAATTGTAAGTGATTTCTATGCCCGTTTTTAATGTTCTTTACATTTTTGAAATCCTCGTAGCTCGGTTTAACTATTTCTACCAATATTTTGAGCTAGGGTTTATATGTAAAATTTTACCCATGGATGATATGTATGAATTTTTATGTTTTATGGTAGAATATGAAGTTTGAGATTGTGTTAAACAACTTTTGCTAAGTGATTTTTCGTAAAAACGAGTAAAATGACATAATCGGTAAAAATACCTAATGTTCATAAGTACATGTTAGAGTGTGAATTTGATGTTTCTATAAAAAGGAAAAATGATCAGCAAGTCATAAGACATGAGAAAATAGGATGAGGTTTAATTTACGAGCCTTGGGGAAAAATTATAAATATGTGAAAGTTTAGGGGCAAAATGGTAATTTTACCAAAGTTTGTATTAAGGGCTGTCTTGATGAATGTGTGTATTAAATAAATTAATTTGGTATTATAGATCAAGAGAAAAGAGATTCGAGTCGAGATCAGAGGAAAAATAAAGTTTACGAGGAATAGGCTCGACTATTCTCATTTTGTATCAAGGTAAGTTCATATGTAAATATTGTAATATAACCGTTATTTTAAATCATTTAATGCTATTTATATGATATTATGATTTTTATCATGCAATCCTATGCTTTGTGGTCATTGTCGGACAACATGCAAAAATTTTATGAATTATGTGGAAAATGTGAAAGATTACCGAAGTATCGTCATTGGTATTCCAAGCAGAATGGTAAAGGAGTATGAACGAGGAAAGTCCCATTGAACCTTAGGAATAGATTAGAATATTTGGCCATCCGAGATCGTTGAGTTGAGTCCGAGTTCTCTTACGGAAGCGAACGTCCGAACTTGTTGAGTTGAGTCCGAGTTCGTGAGATGTAACTAGGCATCCGAGCTCGTTGAGTTGAGTCCAAGTTCACTTATGGATGCGAACACCTGAGCTCGTTGAGTTGGGTCCGAGTTCGCTTATGGGCAGGTTACTAGTAGCTTGGCTACATATGTGGCACTTTTGTGCAAACTTTCCATGTATCCGAGTTATATTCCGATGTGTTCAACGGGTAAAATTCTAGTGAAATGGAAGAATACTTAAGATGCAAGTGACGTATTGGTAAGTGTTGTTGAATGGGCACTTTGGATAGGTATGTACTTAACCCTCGGGTTGAGACTTGATACGGAAACAATAATGTAGTAAGATGAAGAATGATGAATAGATATGTGATATATGTTTTGGTGATATTATGCTAATGTTGGTTGGTATAATTGCTTTGTTAAGTTATTTTTTATCTGCATCTGAACTTACTAAGAATTTATGCTTACTACCTCCCTTCCATTCCTTGTAGTTTTGACAAGCCGGTTTGGAGATCAGGATGGTCGGAGGCACGCTCACACTATCAACGGACCATCTCGGTATGGTGGCTTGCATATTTTGGGAATATCGCATGTATAGCATTATAATCCTTTTGTGTATATAATCTTATGATATAGCTCATGGATGGCATGGAAATGTTTGAGAATGATTATCTATTGGAGTGGCTAATCGAGATTATATTTGATAAGACGCATGCTTTATGTGCTAACTAATCTATGAAAATCCATAAAATGGTGAAATTGGCTATAAAACAGAATCACACAGCAGCAGTGATGTGAGTTTAAAAAATCACTAAAAATAGTAGAAATAGAATTAGATGATGAATAAAATATGAAATTGAAGAGTAATGAATATATTTTCATGAGGAAGAAACAAAATAGGTAAAAGAGTTGTATTTTAAGAAATATTTACGTTTTGGTGAAACAGGGTCAGAGTAATTTTTGAATCCCCTATTCTAAATTTAAAAATTCACCATAAATTGTACAAAAACAATTAGGAGTTGTACCTTACATGTATGAAATCCTTATTGAGTCTAATTTTAATAAAAATAAACGTCATAGTCATTGAGACTCTGGACACAGATATATCTGATCCATAATACACATGGGTCAGAGTAGCCGAACCCTAAAACAGTGGAGACTTTAACTAATAAAATGTACTAATTGGCCCAACCAAAAATTGTAGAAAAAATTTAGTAAGTAGATATATGAGTATATTTTCAAGAAAAATTCATAGAATTGGATTTTGAGTTTTGTAACTTGAGATATGGACTTTTTTAGTGATTGTGACGCAGTTAGCCAGCTTGTCTAGAAATTCTAAAATAAATTGTTTGAGCTGTTTAATTAATGAATTAAGTCCGTTAATACCTCGTGCTCGACTCCGGCGATGGTCTTGGGTACGGGGGCGTTACACTGGGCTACTGTAGAATAGGTTCAGTTGGCTGATTCGATTCGAGCCCTCCTAACCACCGACCCTTGGGAGCTATTCTTTGAGATTATCGAGCCGACATACCTTGAGCTCACGATAGAAATATGCTCAACGTTCCATCCTTAGACCGTAATGACGTACTATGATGATCCTGGCACAGTTCAATTTCACCTAGGTAGATTAATCCGCCAGCTAAGCATCCCAGAGTTTGGTGCTGCACTAGGCTTATATACAGAGGAGTTCAAGGAAGAGAATGAACTACATGCTCTCAGTCGCCACATACATTTCTCTCCTTCAAAGTGCTAGCACACTTTGGCCCCTAGCACGGCCTCCTACAATCCTAGCTACTCCGAGGCATCAGTTCTCCCACCATTCCTGAGGTACTTACACGCTATTTTAGCTCACACAATTATAGGGAGGTGACAGAGCACTGGCGTCGTCAACACCCATGACGTTTACTTCTTATGGTGCATGTCGTAAAGGCACGTCATCGACCTAGCCTATTTCATCGCCCTTGCGATTCATCACTAGACAGAGCGAAATCAGAAGGGGGTCATCTCCATTGTCCCCTACGTGACTCGACTGGCGCAACACTTCGGGCTTCTCAACACCGCGGCCCAAGAATCATCCGTCACCCTCATCGGCCAGATGTCTCCAGAAGGCATCTCGAGCATGCTTAGCATGAGGATGATCAAGAGGTGCCAAGGAACCTACCCTCCCCAATATCGTCTCGCCCAATCTACTGAGGAGGAGGCCTACGAGGACATTCCTGATGATGCCCCCTGCAGCACGAGGACCCACCGACTCCGCCACTACCACCCTCTCGTCCAGTTCATGCGGCAGCTTCATATGCTGGCATTTCTGAGTGCCTCACTCAATTCAAGCAATAGTGTTTTCAATGATTTGACAACATTGATGCTACTCTACAGCAGATTTGTCAGCACCTCCACATCTCATTGCCAGTCCCACCTCGCGAACCATCCAGCGATGAAGATGTTTAAAAATATTTACTTATTATTTTATGTTTTTAATTTTTATTGAAACTACTTTTTATTTTTATTGGATTTTAGAAATTTTATTTTTACTTATTAATTTCGGTTATTTATTCTTCCTAATATCCCCTAAAAAGTTCCTGATTTTATCACAGCTCTATAAAGCTCTAAGCTCATCATCACATAGGAACTAAACCTCCACTAGGAAAGGTTCTCCACGACTACCATGTCCTGCTTGCCCATGACCATAGCTACCACTAGAGATAATATCCTTTTGGCGCAGGACTTATGGCCTAATGAACCTCTACGACCGTCGGAGTATCCTCCTCCACTCTTGAACCGATTCCTCTCCAGAACTCCAGTTCGAGGAATTCATCATACAGGAAGTTTCACTTCTCTCCCTATCTTAGTTTTACACTCTAATATCTATCTTTGTACATTGAGGGCAATGTACATCTTAAGTGTAGGGGGTATTTATTTCATTATCAGAAAATCCCTAAATGATTGCCTTGTTCTCTTGAAAAGCTTTCATATCATATTTAGGATAAATTTTAATTGATTTATGATTTTGATTGATATATCTTGAATTAAAACATAGGGCCTTTATGCATTAATTGTTTAAAATTTAAGACATTAGAGAATCAAGCATGATGAGTTGATTTTTAAGAATTTAAAATTATAGGTTGTTTCCCCAAGTCTAGGTATTACTTTGAATTGGAATTCACGAGTCTAAATATCAAAAAGCCATAATTTTTGTGAGATTTTTGAGCCTCTTGAGCATCTATTAATCCTTTCATGCTCACTTTTATTATTGCTTTGAGTGCGTCAGTATTGAACTGTTATTTTAGAACTTGCTTGATTATGCATGTCGAGACCACACCATTTGAATTGATATATCAAAATGATTAAGGCACTTAGGATTAACCCACTCATGCCATGAAAAGCCTACTTCCACGATTAACCCCTAGTAAACCCCCTTGAGCCTAACAAGCCATTCCTTGTATTAACCTCAATATTAACCCTTAACCCATTATTGTTGAAATCCGCTAAATTAATCTCTATTTTTGTCGAGATTTGAGTTGAATGGATTACTTAGCTATGTTTTGTTCTTAATAGTTAGTCTATATTATTTTAACTTGTTCTTAAAAAAAATGTATACACATTAGTAGTTATCTTCTGTTTGTAAGCTTCAAAAGTTAAATTCCATAGTCTGAGAAGAAGCTCTGTTGTACGCAAGCAATGATTAACTCTTTTTCTAGTTAGGTAATTTTTCAATTCAATCTCGATTCTAACCCTTTCTTTCAGCTTGTGACCATACCCCCTAACCAAGCCTCATTACAACCCTCTAAAGACCTTTTGATTGATGTATCATCTTAAATTATAGTGGTGGAGATTTGATTTTCATGCAAGCCTATGGTAATGACTTTTCATTATCGACTATTGAGTGCTTCATTTATTGTCCTTAAACACCTCGAGTGATTTGAGTGAATCTTTAGTGAGGATGTGAAACTCTATGATATTCTGAATCAAAGGTAGTTACTTAGATGCTGAGAGACACCTCTGTTTGCATGATTAAATAGTCAACTTGGAATGTTTGAAACTTTTATGTTCTTTTAGTTCAATTCTCAATGTATGATTACCTATGGATTATTCTGAGATATTATCAATGGAAATTATAAGTTGAGAAGAATTTATTTTTATTATGAGTTGAGAATTTTGCTTGAGGACAAGCAAATGCTTAAGTGTAGGGGTATTTGATAAACTATAAATTATACATATTTTTACCCCATGTTTAATGCATTTTATGGATGATTTCCCATTATAATTGGTGAATTCGATGCTCTTAATGCTTTAATCTCATGTTTTATACTTAGGAGAGCATAGGAGAGCAAAAAGAACGAGAAACGGGCCAAAAACGGAAGAAATGGGCCAAGGTACGAAATCAACACGGGCTGACCTCCTCACACAAGCAGACCACACGGCCGTGTCAATTTGACAGGCTTGAGCATGGCCTGAAGTAATTGAACACAGGCGTGTCCCTGCCGAGCCCAGGTTGAGTCCAATTCAGAAAAGGCTAATTTTGAGGGCTTCTAGGCATTCCAAAGCCTATTGATCCATCTCAGAAGCTAGATTCATCATCAAGACTGAAGATCTCTCCTCAATTTCCCTTCAAGAGTTTTGGGTTTTCTTTATGTTTTGTATTCTTTATTCTTTTGAGATGTTTTCTTATTTAGTTATGAACTAAAACCCCTAAATACCTAAAAGGAATGAAACCTAAGACGAATCTTGTTATTATTTTCTGAATCGTATGATAAATATTTAACTTGTTGTTAATTATGTGTTCTTAATTCTTGTTTGATATCCTAGGATACTGATTCAAGACATGCTCTTATTCAGTGGAGGAATAGACCCTGTCTAAGAGTACATTTGTCATAATTAAGCGGAGTTGATTGCGCGCCTGGACATAGGGTGACAAGATTTTGCCGGATTAAGGTGAAACCTAATAAGGGGATCCGTAGATCGAGTTAATGCAACCCTAGAGCATTAATTAGAGAAAAGTCTCAGTTATTCAATCTAGGGATTAGACGTTATTAGTCTTGAATAGGGATAATAACATAACTTAGGGATCTCTACAGAACAAGTTGAATGAATAAATCGTTCGATTCGGAGCCAGGATAACAAGTAAAGTCTAGGTGGATTTTTCCTTAGGTATTATCTTAAGTCAATCGATTTTTCCCAAAAGCAATTCCCTAATTCTTTTCTTTGTGCATTCTTAGTTTAGATAATTAGTTAATTAAAACAAAACCTCTTTATTCTTAGGCTAGATAATAAAAAGACAGTCATTACTAGTACTTTTAGTTCCTTTGGGTTTGACAATCCAGTCTTGCTAAAACTATACTACTGTTCGATAGGTACACTTTCTTACATTGCAATAATAGTTAGCTTAAGAACGAGTAATTATAAATATTTAAAACCTATCACAAAATAATGAGATCACTTCCCTTGAGCAGTTCTCTGCTTCCTCCTCTATCCTCCCTCTCTTCTCCTCTTCTAGGGTGTATTCATAGGCTTTGGAATGCCTAAGAGCCCTCAAAATTGGCCTTTTTCGAATTGGACTAAACTTGGGCTCGGCAGGGACACGCTCATGTGCAATTGCTTAAGGTCGTGGTCAAGGCTGTTAAATGGGCATAGGCATGTGATCTACCCGTGTGAGTCATGCTTCGATTATGCCAAATTGACACGGCCGTGTGGTCTACCCGTGTGAGGAAGTCTAGGCCGTGTTGATTTCGTACGTTGGCCCATTTTCTCCATTTTTGGCCCGTTTCTCGTTCTTTTCACTCTCCTATGATCACCTAAGTTTAAAACATGAAATTAAGGCATTAGAAGCATCAAATTCACCAAATCTAAGGAAAAATCATCCATAAAATGTGCTAAGCATGGGATAGAAATATGTATAAACTACGGTTTATCCAATACCCCGACACTTAAGCATTTGCTTGTCCTCAAGCAAAATCCTCAACTCATTATCAAAATTAATTCTTCTCTACTTATAATTTCTATCGATAATATCTCAAAATAATCCATAGGTGATATCATACATTGAAAATTCAACCGAAAGAACATCAAAGTTTCAAACATTTAAAGTTGATTATTTTATCATGAAATCATAGGTGTCTCCCCTCATCTAAGTAATTACCTTTGATTCAAAATATCATAGAGTTTCACATGCTCACTAAAGATTCACTCAAATCACTCGAGGTGTTTAACGACAATAAATGAAGCACTTAATAGTCAATAATGAAAAGTCATTACCATAGGCTTGCATGAAAATCAAATCTCCACCACTATAAATTGAGATGAAACATCAATCAAAAGGTCTTTAGAGGGTTGTAACGTGGCTTTGGTTAAAGGGTGTGGTCACAAGCTGAAAGAAAGGGTTAGAATCAAGATTGAATTGAAAAATTCCCTAACTAGAAAAATGACTAGTCATCAATTGCATACAACAGAGCTTTTTCTCAGAATATGGAATTTAACTTCTTTAGCTCAGAAGATCACTATTACTAATATGTATACATGTATTTATTTATTTATATATATATATTTTAGAACAAGTCAAATTACAAAATAGAATAAAACATAGCTAAGCAACTATTCAAACTCAAATCTCGACAAAAATAGGGATCAAATTAATTTAGGGGATTTCAACAATAATGAGTTATGGGTTAATATTGAGGGTAAATTAGTGAATGGGTTGTTAGGCTCAAGGGGGTTCACTAAGGGTTAATTGTGAAGGTAGGCTTTTATGGAGTGAGTGGGTTAAACCTAAGTGTCTTTATCATTTTGACATATCAAATCAAATGGTGTGGTCTTGACATGCATAATCAAGCAAGTTCTAGAATAACAATTCAATACTGACGCACTCATAGTAATAATAAAAGTGAGCATGAAAGAATTAATAGATGCTCCTGAAGGATCAAGATCTCAAAAAAAATTATGGCTTTTTAATGTTTAAACTTGTGGATTTCAATTCAAGATAATACCTAAACTTGGGGGAACAACCTAAAAGTTTTAAATTCTTCAAAAATCAACATATCATGCTTGATTCCTTAATGTCTTAAAGTTTAAACAATCAATGCATAAATGCCTATGTTTTAATTCAAGATATATCAATAAACATTAGAGACTAATTGGAATTCATTCTAATAATGATATTAGAAGATTGCATGAGAATAAAACAAAATTCAGGGATTTTTTGATATAAAAGACCCCCCACACTTAAGATGTACATTGCCCTCAATGTACAAATATAGATATTTGAAAAAGAAAGATAGATATATAATCATAAGATAGGGAGAGAATTGAAACTTCCTGAATGATGAATGAATTCCTTGAATTGGTGTTTTGAATAATAATCGGCGTGAGAGTGGAGGAGGATACTCTGGTGGTGGTAGAGGTTAATTAGTCCATAAGTCCTACACCAAAAGAATATTATATCTGGTGGTAGCTATGGTCGTGGTCGAGCAGGACATGGCAGTCGTGGAGAACCTTTCCTGGTGGAGTTTTTAGTTCCTATATGTGATGATGAGCTTAGGAGCTCTTTATAACGGTGATAGAATCAGGGACTTTTTAGGAAATATAAGAAAGCATAATTACTCGATATGAAATAGCCGAAAGTAAAAATTGTTAAATAAAAATTATAAAACCTAGTAAAAACAAGCATAAAGAAAAATAAAAAGTAGTTGTAAAATAAAAGTCAAAACATAAAAATAAATAATAAATAAAAGTTTTTAAACATCTTCACCGCTACATGGTTCGCGAGGTGGGGGTGGCAATGAAATGTGGAAGTGCTGACAAATCTGCTGTAGAGTAGCATCAATGTTATCGAAGCACTGAAAACCCTGTTGCTTGAATCAAGTAAGGCGCTTAGAGATGTCAACGTATGGAGCCACCGCATGAACTGGACGAGAAGGAGGTGGTGGCTAAGATGGTGGGCCCTCGTGACATAGAGGGACATCATCAGTAATGTCCTTAAGGTCTCCCTTCTCGGTTGATTAGGTGAGGCGATACTAAGGAGGGTGGGTTCCTTGGCACTTCTCGATCATCCTTATATGTAACATGCTCGAGATGCCTTGTGGAGACATCTGGCCAATGAGAGTGAGGGAGGATGATTGGGCCGCTGTGTTGAGGAGCCCGAAGTGCCGTGCTAGTCGAGTCACGTAGGGGCCAATGGAGATGACCCCCTTTCAATGCCTCTCCATCTGGTGGAAAATGGCGAGGGCAGTAAATTAGGAGAGGTCGAAGACGTGCCCGTTCACCATGCTCCATAGAAAGTAGGCATCATGAGTGTTGACGACGCCGGTGCTCTCTCGCCGGGTTATCAATGTCTGGGCCAAGATAGCGTGTAAGTACCTCAAGGATGGAGATAGAGTCGATGCCTTGGAGTGGCTAGGATCGTAGGTGACCAAACCAGGGAACAAGGTGTAATGCCCCTTACCCGAGACCGTCGCCGGAGTCGAATACGAGGTGTTAACGGACTTAATTCATTACTTATACAACTCAAACAATTTATTTTTAAAACTTCCAGACAAGCTGGCAATCTGCGTTATAGTAGTTTAAAAATTCATATCTTGAGTTCCAAAACTCGAAATCCAATTCTGTAAATATTTCCTGAAACTAGACTCATATATCTATCTACTAAGTTTTTTCTAGAATTTTTGGTTGTGCCAATTAGTACAGTTTATTAGTTAAAGTCTCCCCTATTTCAGGGTTCAACTTCTCTGACCTCTATGTACTATAAATTAGATTTCTCTCTGTACAAAATTTCAATGACTATGCCGTTTATTTATATTAAAACTAGACGCAATAAAGAATCTGTAAATATAAAGAATTACTTATAATTATTTTGTTACAATTTATGGTGAATTCTTAAAGTCATAATAGGGGATCCAAAAATCACTCTGGCCCTGTTTCACAAAAATTCAAATATCTCATAAAATATAATTTATATACCTGTTTTGTTCAATCCATATAAAAATAGACTCATTAGGCTTCGATTCCATAACTTATTCATCATTAAGTCAATTTCTAATATTTTTAGTGATTTTTCAAAATCACATCATTGCTACAACAATATTCTGTTTTATAACAAATTTCACTTTACTATAGATTTCCATGGACTAAATAGCATTTTAAACATACATGGCATCAAATATGATTTAGATTGGCCATTCCAATGGCTAATCATTCACAAACCCTTTTCTTACGAAACCATAACCATGTCATAAAATCATTTACACAAAGTGAGTATTTTGCCATACATGCCACATTCAAAATACACAAGCCATTTTACCAATTTAGGCCTTCGGATAGTGTGAACGAGTCTTCGACCTATCCTGATTCTCAAGCCGACTTGTCAACAACTACAATGAATGAAAACAAGGGGGTAAGCATAAATGCTTAGTAAGTTCACATGCAAATAGCAAGTAACATAATCATGCAATTCCACATAAAACATCATTTGAATAAACAACATCAAGACATTCGTGTTTCGTTTGCATTTAATATCTTTCTACGATTTCATCATACCAAGTTCTCAACCCGAGGATTTAAGCACATACCTGTCAAATTTTCTCATTCACCACACTTACCAATATATCACCTTCATTTTAGGCATTCTTCTCATTCACTTAAGATTCACCTGTTGAACACATCGGAATATAATTCGAATACGCGGATTTCATGAACGTAACTGCCATACCCGCAGCTAGACAAACTCAATAGCCTGCAGAACTTATGTAGCCAAGATACCATGTAACCCGCCCATAAGTGAACTCAGACTCAACTCAACGAGGTCGGGCATTCACATCCAAAATTGAACTCGAACTCAACTCAACGAGTTCGGATGCTTAGTTACATCTCACGAACTCGGACTCAACTCAAGGAGTTCGGAACTCAAATATCCTAGTGACATGTCACTTGTATTCTAATCTATTTCCAAGGTTCAAACAGACTTTTTCCTTGATTACACATCTTTCCCGTCTTCCACGGAATATCGAAATCGATACTTCGATGATAGTTCATACTTATCAAGTAATTCACATAATTACATATTATTCAACAATAACCACAAAACATAACATTTCATGATAATAATAAACATCATATCATATAAAGAACATTAAATTGCTTAAAATGACATTTATGTTACTAAATTTACACATGAACTTACCCCGATACAAAATATTAGCAATCGAGCCTATTCTTCGTAAACTTTGTTTTTCCTTCGATCGCGAATTGAATCTCGTTTCTCTTGATCTATAATGCCAAATTAATATTATTTAATACATACATTCATCAAAACAGTCTTTAATACGAACTTTCACAAAATCACATTTTTACCCCTAAACTTTTGCATAATTACACTTTTGCCCCTAGGCTCGGGAATTAAACTTCATCCCTTATTCTTATGTTTTATGACATGCTGATCATTTTTCCCTTCTATAGCAACATCAAATTCACACTCTAACATGCACTTATGACTATTAGGTATTTTTACCGATTAAGCCCTTTTACTCGTTTTCACTTAAAAACCAAGTAGTACAAGTTGTCTAACATAATTTAAAACCTCATATTCTATCATAAAACACCAAAATACACAAATTTCACCTATGGGTATTTTTCCAAATATGAACCCTAGGTTGAATTATTGCTAGCATAAGCTTAATCGAGCTACCGGGATTCCAAAAACGTAAAGAACATTAAAAACGGGCCTTGGAATCACTTACTATGGAGCTTGGAAGGTTGAAAAAAACCCTAGCTATGGATAACCCTTGAAATTTCAGCCTAATGAAGAAGATGGACAAAAATTGGCTTTTAATTTTGTTTTTAATTCATCTTAATAATAAATGACCAAAATGCCCTTACTACTAAACTTTCCAAAAATTCCATCCATGTCCAATTTTTGTCCATAGACTTAGAAATTGGTCAAATTGCTATTTAAGACCTCCTCATTAATATTCCAAAGCAATTTCATACTAAAAACTCCTAGAATGCAAATTTTACAAATTATTCGATTTAATCCCTAATTTCAATTTAAGCACTTTAGGCATAGGATTTCATCACGAAATTTTCACACAATCATGCAATTATATCAAAAACATAAAAATAATTATAAAATAATTATTTCTATCTCGAATTTGTTGTCACGAAACCACTATTTCGTTTAGGCCCTAATTCGAGATATTACACAAGGCGTCCCAACACTTCAAGGGAGAGTAGTGGATGTGGCAGTGGAGAGTGTCGAGGTCGTTCTCATCTCTAAACTCCTCTGTATATAGACCCAAAGCAATACCGAACTCGAGAATGCTCAACTGGAGGACTAAACTGTCGAGACGGAACTGGACTGTTCCAGGATCATCGAAGTTGGTCATGACGTCTTGAACATGAAATGTCGAGCAAAGTTCAAGTGTGAGTTAAAAGGTACGTCGGTTCGATAATTGCAAATAAGAGGTCCCATGGATCGATTGTCAGGAGTGCTCGTACATCGTTAGCCAACTAGACTTGTTCAAAAGCAGTCCAGTCAATGCATTGGCCCACACCTAAAGGTCGGGCCCGTAGAATTTGAAACAATTCTTCCTGATTACCTAGTGGAAATTGGAGGAAGGGGTGTCGGATTTTCGAAGTGGGGCCTGAAGAAGATGATGCCCCTTTCTATTTTTTTCGAAGTGGGGGTGGCGGTTCTCTTCCCACGTGAACTTGACATGGTGTATCTGCAAGCAAAACCATTATTCCATTTTGATGATTGGATAAGGTAAAATATAAACAAATTCAACAAGGAAAAGGCCATAAATAATTTCAGGCACAACTACTAACACTAACAGACCTAAGGAAAACAATAAATTTTATGGCTTAATGTTGTGGTATTAGTATAAGAATCAAAATGAAAAAGAGCTTGATGGAAATGTAAAAAGCATGTATCACAATGCATGGATTATAATGGCAAAGAATAATAAGTAAGTGAATATTGACTTAGAATACGTAAATGGGGCTTGAAAAATCATGAAGTAATAAAGAAAAATGTCACATGAAATAAATGGTAGCTAATTTAACAATGGAACTTGAATGATAGCAAAATGGAAATAGTGTGGGATAAATGAAGATTAACATGATAATTAGCATTAGAACTAAGTAAAATAAAAGAGAAAAGAGTAAACAAACGCTGAAAAGATGAGAATGGGTGTCGAAAATGGAGTTAGAGCAGCGCACGGGCGTGGCAGGGAGGACGTGTGGACTTGCAGTGGCTAGGGTTAGGGATTTTGGGTGAAGAAGATGATGAATAGTGAAGGGTATTTATAGATTTTGGGACACACAGCCAGGGAACACACCCGTGCTCCCCAATTTTTGCCTGTGTGATTCGGGAATTTTGAATTTGGGCGGGTCTGACATTTGGCCTACGCCTGTGTTCCTTAGGCGTATGGGTGCACACAGCCGTGTCGCACGGCTGTGTCTATCTTCATTCACTTCTCCCACGCCCGTGTATGTAGGCCCACACCCGTGTATGTAGGCCTACACCCGTGTTAATCTGACAGGTTCGACCACAGGTTGTAGACATGGGCGTGGCGAATGCCCATGCTATTTTCTCAGGTTCAACCATGGTTTTCAGACACAGCGGTCTTGCACGCCCGTGTTGTTTTGGCAGGTTCACCCACGGTCCTAACGCACGGCCGTGGTGACTTATTGCATCCCGTGTTGGAGAAAATTTCACTCTGTTTTCACACGACCTAAGGCACGCCTGTGTGCCTGATCGTGTGTGCTTTAGAAAGCCTGCATTTCGTGAGTCGGTTAGTATGTTAGATGTTAAAACTAAAATTTAAAGAAATTAATATTGTTAGTGCTCATTTTACCTCCCGAGAAGCGCTTATTTATAGTCTAAGCTTGACTTACCTCCCCATTGAATGGTCATGGTGGTTCGAGGAGTTTATACTCCTCATCCCTGCTATGAATCTTATCAAAAATAAAGTTCTAGGCAGGTATTGTTTACCTTAAAAGTGCCGAATTTGGGATGACTTACCTCGACTGTACCAAATGGGAAAATGCTAAGTAGCGTGAGAGGAATTTCTTCATTCAGTTTGGCAGTGTCAATGTGCGGATCCGTGGCATCTAATGAAAGTTTGTCTCCAACCTTAAGTTGATTTGGTGAGGCATTGAGCTCGTTCTGGCGTAGTTTTGGTTCATCGTGTTTTCTTAGTTTGAATGTCAGCTATTCATCTAACTCCTCGATTTGTAACATTCGTTTGTCATGTGTAGATCCTTTGTTGTGGATTGAACATGGCTCATGTTTGTCCTTCGAACTTATTTCCTGCAAAATAGGTTGCACCGGATGATCAGTCTTAGTAGAACAATTTGTACAATCACCTTCAATTTTCGATGTGTTGTTCGGATTGCGAGCTTGAAGGGTGATTGTTTCATCTCTTACACAAAGTGTGAGTTCACCTGTGCCAATGTCAATAATTGTTCTAGCAGTTGCTGAAAAGGGCCTTCCCAAAATTAAAGGAACATTACTGTCCTCTTCTATGTCTAAAACAACAAAATCAACTGGGAATATAAATTTTTCAATTTTAACGAGTACATCTTCAATGATACTCCTAGGAAATCCGACAGATTTATCTGCTAATTGAATGCTTATCCTAGTTTGTTTGGGTTTCCCTAGACCTAGTTGTTTAAAGAAATTGTAAGGCATAACATTGATACTAGCCCCGAGATCAGCCAACGCATTATTAACATCTAAACTACCAATTAAACAAGAAATTGTAAAACTCCCTATATCTTTCAGTTTGTTGGGTAACTTATTCTGAAGAATGGCTGAGCAAACCGCATTCAGCTCCACATGTGACCTTTCATCTAACTTTCATTTATTTGCTAGAAGCTCCTTTAAAAATTTGACTGAGCTTGGCATCTGCGAAAGTTCTTCAATAAACGGTAAGTTAATATTTAGTTTCTTTAAAAGTTTAAGGAATTTACCAAATTGTTCATCTGAGCGGTCTTTCCTTGTCGCATTGGGGTATGGCACACGAGGTTTATATTCTGTACTTACCGATTTTTGTTCATTTTGGCCTACCTCATTCTTACATTCACTTACCACCGGTTCTGACTTTGGTTTTGCCACTAACCCTTCCTCAACTTGAATGGCAATTGCGTTGAGTTTCTCCCTTGGGTTAGATTTAGTGTTGCTTGGCAGGCTACCTTGTGGTCATTTTGAAATTAACTTGGCGAGCTGTCCAATCTAAGTTTCGAGCCCCTGGATTGATGCTTGTTGATTTTTGAGTGCCATCTCGATATTCTAAAAATGAGTCTCTGACACCGAGATGAATTTGGTTAGCATCTCCTCAAGGTTCGGCTTTTTCTCCTGCTAGTATGGTGGTTGCTGAAAGCCTAGAGGGGGTGATTGTTTCTGATTTCCTTGGCCTCCCCATGAAAAATTTGGGTGATTCCTCCAACCTGCATTTTAAGTATTACTATAAGGATTGTTTTGAGATCGAGGATTATTACTCATGTAATTTGACTGCTCGTTCTCCATGTTGTAGCCATAAGGTGGGTATTCTGAATTACTCGATCCACCTCCATTTTCTTCGCACTGCATTACTAGGTGAACCTGTGAAGAACTAAGAAAATCATCAATTTTCTTATTCAAGTGTTCTACCTAATTAGATAGCATGGTGACCGACTCGACATTATAAACACTGGCTATTTTCGTTGGCTTTGTCCTCATGATTTTCCACTGATAGTTATTCAGTGACATCTCCTCTATAAATTCATAGACATCTTCAGGTGTTTTATTATTGATGGTTTCGCCAGCAGCTGCGTCAACCATTTGTTGAGTCGAAGGATTTAGGCCATTATGAAAAGTTTGAACTTGTAGCCAGAGTGGTAACCCATGGTGAAGGCATCTTCGCAAAAGGTCCTTATATCTCTCCCATGCATCGTAGAGTGTCCACAAATCCATCTGCACAAAAGAAGAGTTATCATTACGTAATTTAGTCATTTTAGTTGTAGGAAAATATTTTAATAAGAACTTTTCGATCATTTGTTCCCAAGTAGTAATTGGCCCTCGTGGTAACGAGTTCAACCACTGTTTAGCTTTATTCCTTAATGAAAAGAGAAACAATCGAAGACGTATGGAATCATCAGAAATGCCATTAATTTTAAAGGTATCGCAAAATTCTAGGAAATTTGCCAAGTGAACGCTAGGATCCTCGTCCTGGAAACCATCAAACTGAACAAACTGTTGTATCATTTGAATTGTGTTAGGCTTTAGTTCAAAAGTATTTGCAACTACAACAAGTCTAGCTATGCTTGATTCAGTTCCTGTTAAAGAAGGTTTAGCATAATCATACATAGTACATGGGGCAGGATTTTGATTAACAGCAATCGCAGGAGGTAATGGATTTTCTTGGTTTTTAGCCATCTCATCGGTGGTGGTTGAAGTATCTTCCTCTTGCTCTTTCTCTGTGTATCTTAAGCTTCGCCTTATTTCTCTTTGGTTTTCGCGAACTGTACGATCGATCTCACTGTCAAAAAGTAATGGTCCTGACGGGTTTCTTCTAGTCATAAACTATAAAAACCTGCCAGAAAAAAAGGGAAAAAGACGAATTAGTAATAAAAATTAGAGTAAAATTTAAATTGTAGAAAAAGTAGATGGCTAAAGTAATAAAAATCGAGTGTTCCTAATATCTTAGGTCCCCGACAACGGCGCCAAAAACTTGATGCGTGATATTTGTGATAGGTTTTAAATATTTATAATGAATCATTCTTGAAACTAACTATTATCACGATGAAGGCAAGTGTACCTATCGAACAGTAGTATAGCTTTAGCAAGACAGGATTATCGAACCCAAAGGAATTAAAAGTACTAGCACCAACTTTCTTTTTATTATCTAGCCTAAAAAATAAAAGAGTTCTGTTTATCTAACTAATTAACTAAACTAAGAAATCACAGAAAGGAAATTTGGGGAAATAGTTCTTGGAAAAATCAATTGATTGAGACAATACCTAAGGAAAAATCCACCTAGACTTCACTTGTTATTTGACTCCGAATCGGACGATTTATTCATTCAACTTATTCCGTAGAGATCCCTAAGTTATATTATTATCTCTCTCGAGACTAAAAATGTCTAACCCTAGTTTGAACAATTGAAATCTCTTTCTATTAACACCCTAGGGTTGCATTAACTCGACCTATGGATCCCCTTATTAGGTTTCACCCTAATCCGGAAAAATCTTCTCACCCTATCTTTAGGCGCGCAATCAACTCCGCTTAATTCTGACAATTGTACTCTTAGACAGGGTCTAGTCCTCCTTTGAATAAGATCTTAACTTGAATCAATATCTTGGAATATCAAGACAAAAATTAAGAACACATAATTAAGAACAAGTCAAATATTTATCATACAATTCAGATAGTAAAAACAAGGTCTGTCTTAGGTTTTATTCCCCTTAGGTATTTAGGGGTTTTAGTTCATAACTAAAAAGGTAAGCATCTCAGAAGAATAATGAATGCAAAACATAAAGAAAAACCCAAAACTCCTGAAGTGTAACACCCCGTACCCGAGTCCGCTGCCGGAGTCGGACACGAGGGGTTAACGGCTTAAACCATTCACTTTCGCAGTCCATTTTAAAAATTTTCCAGGCAGTTGGCTAACTGCGTCACTTTCACTTTAAAAATCATATCTTGAGTTCCAAAACTCTAAAACCAGTTTTGTAATTTTTTCCTGAAACTAGACTCATATATACATCTACAGATTTTTTTCTAGAATTTTTGGTCGGGCCAATTAGTACAGTTTATTAGTTAAAGTCTCCACCGTTACAGGGTGCGACTACACTGACCTTCATGCATTACGACCTGGATATCTCACTGTACAGAGCTTCAATGCTGATGTCGTTTGTTTCTATAGAAAATAGACGAAAAGAGGAATCTATACATATATGGCATGACTCCTAATTATCTCTGGTTAATTTACAATGAATTTCCAAAGTCAGAACAGGGAATCCAGAAACCGTTCTGGCCCTGTTTCACGAAAACCTAAATATCTCTTAACATACAACTCATATGACCATTTCGTTTCTTCCATATAAAAGTAGATTCATCAAGGTTCATTTACATAATTTATTCACTATTTAATTCCATTTCTACTATTTTTAGTGATTTTTCACATCCACATCACTGCAGCTGTCAACCTCTGTCCTTAAGGTAGATTTTACCTACTTCATAATTTCCTTGATTCAACTAGCCCTTTTAGCATACATGGCACGAAAGATGATCACGATTAACCATTCCAAGGGCTAATCGATTCCAAACACTTCCACATCTCTTAATGAACAACATACCAAATGGTTATGATACCATGCCAAAGTGTATACAAGCCATTTTCGCATGGCTATCCAAATTTATACAAAATCAAAGGGTCTATGACCAACAAACGAAAGAGTAGCCCTATACATTAACCAAAATATCCTCTCACTACTAGTCTATTCTATACATGCCATAAGATATTCCAAAACATAGCAGTACCAAACAGTGGATAGTGATAGTGTGACTAGTTCTTGACGATCCCCGAGCACAGTAGCTTCGAATGAGACCTATAAGGCGGAGGAAACAGAGTAAACGAGTAAGCATTACAATGCTTAGTAAGTTTTAAGCAGTGTCAACAGATAACAATCAAATTATAGCATAGTTGTTCGTATTTTTATTTCACTCTTCCTTCAGGCATACCATCCCTTTACCGAATATGCACATCTCATCATATACAATAGGCAGATAAACTCTCACACTAATCCGATGTCACATAATCATAGGAATAGTCCCATAGATTGCTCTCGTATGCATCATATATAAACTTGGAGTACATACCTGTTTAACCTTTCGCATTGCATATATTTAAAAGAAATTCTTATTACGAAGTCTTACCCGGACATAATCTCCACACGTAGTCATCGGGTCGTACCCGGACATAATCTCCACACGTAGTCATCGGGTCTCACCCGGAACATATTTCTAAGTTTCATGTACACTTAATCACATGTTACAACATTCACATTAGCCATTCGGCTTTACCACATATATATATACACTTTCACATTCATCACGTCGACCATTAGGCCTTATCACATATGTATACAGTTTCACATTCATCACGTCGGCCATTAGGCCTTATCACATATGTATACAGTTTCACATTCATCACGTCGGCCATTAGGCCTTATCACATATGTATACATTTTCACATTCATCACGTCGGCCTTTAGGCCTTATCACATAGGTATACAGTTTCACATTCATCACGTCGGCCATTAGGCCTTATCACATATATTATTATGTACAGACTTGGTCTTGGCCGAATCTACATCAATCATTTTCCAACGAATAATTCAATTTCACGCCATACTATCATTTCATATTCGAATACTCATAAACTTACAAATTCACAAATTTTGATATCAAAGATCCATCTAACACTCATGTATCATTTTACAATATCACAATTTAGAATTCAAGTATGGGATCAATCAATAGCTTATGAGCAACTAAAACAAGTTTTTATCCATGTTTACAACAAAATCACATATTCGCTGCGAGCTGCTTTCCTGAGCAATGGTCACTAAATTATTTATACCCGGAGCTACAAGACTCCAAATCACTTGCCGTTAATTTTATCAGAATGTAGACTCATATATCTTCCATACATGAAATTTTCAGAATTTTTGGTTTGGCCAATCAATACCAGATTTTTCTAAAATTTTCCCCTGTTTCACTGTTTGACTAATCTGACCACTCTTCGCTACGAATCAAATTTTTCATTGTACAGAATTCATAATGTGTTCTATTTGATTCCATTTGAAACTAGACTCATTAAGGAGTCTAAGCATATAAATCTTATCTTATAACCATGTTTGTACAAATTATAATGATTTTCCAAAAACAGAACAGGGGATTTCGGAGTCATTCCGACACTGTCCCGCACAACTTTAAATATCTCTTTATAGGAAATTTCTTTGCTTCCACGGTCTCTTTTATAAGAAACTAGACCAACTAAGCTTTGATTACATATTTTATTCAGCCTATAATTCCACACCAACAATTTATAGTGATTTTCTAAAATCACATTACTGCTACTGTCCAAGCAAATTATTACAATTTGCTCTTAAATTTCCAAGTCCAAACACTTATGAACTTACCATTTGGGTTTAAGACATATCATGGCCACATCATATCTTATTAAATCAACTCATTATGTCCTATTATGAATGAATTTACTCAACGTTTAATCACTTAAAACTTACCTCGAAAGTGGTCGACGACTAGATATCCACGGCTATTCGTTTACTTCCTCTTTTCCCTTATCCGACTTTGATCCTCTAGGCTCTTGAGCTAAATCAAACAATTTACTTCCCAATCAAACACAATCACACGACATCCATATACATTTGAGAACCATTCTTAACATATTTACTACTCAAGCATGTAACTTAACAACTTAACCATTAGTTGTCGAACCACAAACAAAACATATTCATATCGTCAATATCCCAAACCTTGCCATAACAACCAATATGCAAGATATCACATATACATAACTTAGCTTATGAGAACATATGTATTACATCATAAACACATCTTTTACCAATTACCTCACTTAAGCCAAATTTTTATAATCAACCACAAAGAAAAATATACCACAAATCACACTTCCAAAATGAGCTACCTCCATGGCCGATTATACTTCATCATTAACATATCTCATTTTGAATCATATAATCAACATTTGTTCAAGACATCAAACCTCTTTAATTTCGGCTATTACTAATATAAACATTCACAAATCATATTCTTAGGAAGACCGATTTCTTTCCATAACACACTCATCATCAATACATAGATGAAACAATCAAAATCCCTTCCTTTATACCCTAGCCGAATGCTCCAATCATCCATCAAAATTACAAATTTTAGCATGGACTAAGTAAGAACCATGATTATTTACCTAAAACAAGTTAAAAATTTCACCATTTGACATAATATACTAACCTTCTTAATGACTCAAGTGACCAAAAATTCTTCCCCTCCTTTGTTTCTTCTATTCGGCCATGTTGAACAACCAAGAAAGAATTTTGTTTCTCCTCCCCTTTCTCTAGTCACGGCAGTGGGGGGGGGGGGAAACATGGATGAGACAACTTTGTTCTCATCACCCCTCCCCTCCATTTCTTTATTACAAACCCTTTGTTTTATTCTTTCTCCCATAACACACTAACACAACATGTTTCCAACATGTTTCACCCCATAACATTTTGTCCATCCTCATGCTCATGGCCGGCCACTACATATTAGGGGGGGAAAATTGACATGCAAGTCCTCCCTTTTGACTACATGCACTATTAGATCCTTGTAGATTAGCCTATCACATTTCAAAAGTGTCACACAAGTCCTTTTGACTAAATTCACATGCAATTTACTAAATCGAAGCTTAAAATTTTCGCACATTCATATTCACATATTTTAGACCATAAATATCACATCCAAATAATTTGGTGACTCGGTTTAGCGGTCCCGAAACCGCTTTCCGACTAGGGTCACTTTAGGGCTGTCACATGAAGGGAAATTGTGGGGAGATCTTCAGTCTTGATGATGAATCCAGCTTCTGAGATGGATCAATCGACTTCCTTTGAGCAATTCCCTGCTTCCTCCTCTGTCTTCCCTCTCTTCTTCTCTTCTAGGGTGTATTTATAGGCTTTGGAATGCCTAAGAGCCCTCAAAATTGGCCTTTTCCGAATTGGACTAAACTTGGGCTTGGCAAGGACACGCCCGTGTGTGATTTCTTAAGGTCTTGCTCAAGGCTATTAAACAGGCATGGGCGTGTGATCTACCTGTGTGAGTCATGATTCGATTCTGCCAAATTGACACGGCCGTGTGGTCTGCCCGTGTGAGGAAGTCCAGGCTGTGTTCATTTCGTACGTTGGCCCATTTTCTCCATTTTTGGCCCGTTTCTTGTTCCTTTCACTCTCCTATGCTCACCTAAGTTTAAAACATGAAATTAAGGCATTATGAGCATCGAATTCACCAAATCTAAGGAAAAATCATCCATAAAATGTACTAAGCATGGGATAGGAATATGTATAAATTATGATTTATCAGTTCAATTTATGTACGTGTTCTGTTTTAGTTATATGTTCGTTTCGAACGCAGGTAATCTCTAAAGGAGTTTGTAATCGGGTTCGTGTATTGGTTAAAGGGTGGAATCTTCACTAGTTCAACAAAGGAAAGTATTAGTGAATTGATTGTGAAAAGTATAAGACGGGATGTTAATCCTATTGTTATTGATTAATGGTGTATTATGGTTGAATGTAGGCTTTAGGCTCGTGGGCTACTCATGCATCTTCATTTAAGGTGTGTAATCACACTACACTAACTACTAAATGGAAAAAGCTGGAAAATATGTCCATAGACGTTATACGAGTGTGCCCTAGCTCATGAGGTGATCCGAACGCATAAAACATGGGCATTGGACAGTAGAGGCCACCACATTTAACTAATTTGATCATCAAGCTATTCAATTTAGTCCAAAATCACATTATGGCAAAAATTACAATTTTTGCCCGTAATATTTCAACAATTTACGAGTCCCTAGGATCGTAAAATGAATTTTCAATTTCATCACAACCTAAACCTAGACGAATATTGCTTGTACACATAACAACCCACATTTTATCAAAAATCACACTTTTGTACACATTTTATAATATTTAACAAATAAGTCCCAATTTGACATTTTTTATCGAAAATCACTTTACAAATGTTGTTTAACTAACAACAAACATGCATTTTCTGTAACACCCCTAACCCGTATCTGTCGCTTGATTACGGTTACGAGGCATTACCAAAGATAAGCACTATTCATCACAGTCATGTCACTTATTATAAATCATGCACAAAATTATGTCAACTTCTTTATAAAAATTTGTACTCAATTAGTAACCGAACAGTCATCCATATAAGCTAAGTCTACATAAGCCAATCACATAACAAATACAAATCGTACATACATTATTAATCAAATATAATCATGTGCATTACTAATTCATGTGTAATTCATTATAATATCTTTAATCGTTTACGAATATCAAAAACATTTCATATCATAGCTTATCCAACTACCCAAAAACGAAACCAAACCAAATATGCCTAGCCATTTTAATTCAATACAAGACTTTGCTCATTGGACCATATTAATTCTCAACTTACATTATTCAGACATTTGTCTTACTTAACCAAGCAAAAACCAACATAAACTTTTTACCACTTATAACACATACTAATCATGCTTTATAAATTAAACATATCAATAATATTTATATAATCATTTTACTAATCTTATTAACATAAAACGATAATAATGCATATTCTTTATGTTTCTATTAGCCGAACATATTAACTAAATAACATCACATTTGAACACACAAAAAAATCATTAATCATCATTCATTTTATGTATTCAAAATTACAACAAATATATTCATTTATAAGCCATTCCACATGCACATATTAGCTCAAATTAAACTATACCTCATGTTAAGTAAGTAAAATTTTACAATACATACAATCAAAAATAATTAACCAAATTTCACTTGCAAAATAATCAATTCATTCATTGATCATTTAACTAACATTTATAATTTTTCATGAAACTTAACCAAATCGAAAAATGTCAATTACATGTGCTATAAATTATACTAAAATTTCATATACACAACTAAATCAATTTATGTATACATTCAGGTCATTTAATATGACTTCCATTTAATAGTTAAAACATATCTATTCTAGCTATCATAAACCAAACATAGATAGTCAAACATCATAGCCAAACATACATTCATCAAATACATGTATATATCTTTAGCCTTTTTGCCAACATAACTCATCCATAATCAAACTTACCAAACCTCAATATTAATAAACATATCAACTTCACCTCCTCTATATACCATAACCAAAATTTACCTTAATACCAACTCACATATCAATACCTTAACAAAGCATATCAAACAAGTTCACATATATTTATCTCTGTATAAAACATAACAGAATCACCAAAACCACAACCAAACATAACCAAAATTTGATCAAGACATAAAATCCAAACTTAAAAAAAAAAACAATAAGCCATTTTTGTATGGCTCATATTTGCATAACCCAAAATTAAATATAAACATAAGCTATCCTATCCATGCCATAGGTTTAAGTTCAACTTTATAAAAATATTGAAACAGTAGATAGTGTGATAAACTTTGCTGACGATCCCCGAGCTTTTAACTTGACTCCAAAATCTATAAAACAGAGGCAAACATATACATACAGTAAGCTATTGTAGCTTAGTAATTCATAAGCAAATAAATAACTTAATGACAATATCAAGTCAATTTAACCAAACCAATTTATACTATCATAATCACATTTAATTTCAAGCTTACAATTTCATTTACAACATATACTTTCATGTATAAATTTTACCTTGGCCGAATATACATATATCTATTATCAAAGTTACATTCAATTCAAAACCATAATACCATTATATAATCGAATATATATATTCACTCATAAGCATATACTTTAGAATCAAATTTCAATATCACATATTTAAACATACTTAGATATATATATTGACTCATAAGCATATACATCAGCATCATGAATAATTTGTATCGCATATCAAATAACTAACTTACCTTATTTTCAAAGAAGTAATCAATTATATCATACCTGATCATTTTAGCTCAATATACACTTTCGATCACAACTTATCATTTCCCATTGAACCATTCAGAATTGAATAGGATACTCGGATAGTCACACATATCGTACAATGCCAACGTCCCAAACGTGGTCTTACATGTAATCACATATCGATGCTACTGTGCCAAGCAGGGTCTTACTTGCACACATAAATCAGAATCACATATCGATGCCAACGTATTAAACGTGGTCTTACTCGCACACATATATCGATGTCATGGTCTTACTCGCACATCACATATCGGAATCCTATGTCATGACATATGTATCCTAGCTATTCATAAGGTTCGTATGAGGCTTTTGGACGTCGTAAGTCAATCGAATCAAACTCGAACACATAGGTTTCAAGCTTATACATATTCGACTTCCACATATATACTATCACATTATTCATTTCAGCATATATAGTTCATATTTAATCAGATAACTAACATCTATTTGCTTCTAAACTTACCTTGGACAATAGTAATCCGAACGGAACGACTAATCGACAACTTTGGTTTTCCCCTGATCCAAATCTGATTGTTTTTGTTCTTGATCTTAACATAGTTAAATTAAACTCATTCAAACATAATTTTACTCAATTTATTCCAAAAACACTTAACTAGGCAAATTACAATTTTACCCCTAACGCTTCACACTTTTCACAAATTAGTCCCTGTTGCACAAAACACAAAATATGCAAAATTTCAATATACCATGCTTAGGTCGAATATTCATCTTCCTTATACATGTCCACACATTTTATTTATTTCACATTTTAGTCCCTGAATCTATTATTTTTACAAATTTAGCCCTAATTACTCAAAATCATCAAAAATTCATGTACAAAACATGTTAGTCTATCACATATCTTTTATTTTCCAACATCAAACAACAAAAATCACAAGCTTTCAACAATGGCAAAATACAAAATCATCACCAAATTCAAAAATTGAGACATGGGCTTGATAGGTACCATAGCAACGATCTCAAAAACGTAAAAATTATCAAAAACCGAGCTAAAATTCACTTTGAATCACGCTTGCTAATGGCCGAATGTGGCTTTCTTTTTCTTTTTCTTTTCTTTTGGTATTTTCAGCTTTTGAAGAAAATAATGAATGAATGCAACTTTATTTTATGTTTTATAATTATAACATTATTAACATATTATAAAATTACCATTTTAAAATTAATATAAAACCAAGCTATTTAATACCATAATTGTCCATCCATTTTAATTATGGACTAATTGCATTATAAATGCATCATATTATAAAGACAAATTCAATTAAGCACTCTCACATTTAACTATCAACTTTTCACTTTACGCGATTATGCCCTTTTTATTAAATCGGTACTCAAACAGTAAAATTAAAACACGAAAAATTAACACATATAAATTCACACATAATAAACAAAAAATTATTTTTAAATATTTTTCTGACACAGATTTGTGGTCCCGAAACCACTGTTCTGAATAGGGTCTAAATCAGGCTGTTACATTTTCTACGATAAAACATCAAAATACAAACATACTTATCATGGGTAAAATTTTAGACTTTAACTTTCTTTCAAATTAGTCCCTAAAATAGCTAGATCAAATTACAATGATCTCAAAAATATAGAAAACTTTAAAAACGGAACAAGAACGGACTTACAATCGAGCTTGAAAGCTTGGCCAAAAACCCTAGCTATGGCTTCTTGAGAATTTCAGCTATGGGGGACTAAATTGAAGAAGATGGACACTTTTATTTAGTTAATTTGTCTTTATTTACCAATTTACTAAATTACCCTTAATGCATAACTTTAAAATTTCACCTAATCATGTCAATTTTTGTCCATCCTAAATTATAATAGTCTAATTACCATTTAAGGACCTCCAATTTCAAATTTCATAGCAATTAGACACCTTTAACTTATAGAATTCAAATTTTGCACCTATTGCAATTTAGTCTTTCTAGTCAAATTGAACACTCAATCGATAAATTTTCTTAACAAAATTTTCATACAATTATTCTATCATACTGTAGACCTTAAAATAGTAATAAAATAAATATTTCTACTCTGAATTTGTGGTCCCGAAGCCACTATTTTGATTTGACCCAAAAATGGGTTATTATAGTAGAGGACACTAATAGTGAACTTTTTGTGATTCGTCCACTGGGTCAATCTGTTCGAGTTAGTAAGGTATATAGGAGGTGCCCGCTTGAGGTTGAAGGGTATGTATTCTGTGCTAATTTGATGGAGTTGTTGTTTGGGGAGTTTGACTAGGTTTTGGATATGGATTGGTTGGTGGAGCATTGTGTATGGTTTGACTATGAGACTAAAAGACTGGCCTTTAAGGTTGGTGACGATATGGAGATTGTGATAGTTGGTGAGCATCAAGATTATTTATCTAATGTGATATTCGCTTTAGTAGCTGAAATGCTAATTCACAAGGGTTGTGATGCGTATTTAGCTTATGTGCATGATATGAGTAGTGTGGGTTCAACTGTGGAAAGGATTTACACTGTTAAGGATTTTTCCAACATTTTTCCTAAAATGTTTTGGGGATTACCTTTAGATAGGGAGGTGGAGTTAAGGATTGAATTACTTTCAGGTACAACTCTGATATATATCACCCCTTACCAAATGACATTAAATGAGCTGAAAGAACTTAAGTTGTAGCTTCAAGAACTATTGGACAGAGGGTTTATTAGGTCTAGTGTGTCCCTGTGGGGAGCACCAATTCTTTTCACTAAGAAAAAGGATGGATCGATGAGGATGTGTGTAGATTATCGTTAGTTGAACAAATTGACAATAAAGAATAAGTACCCACTTCTGAGGATTGATGATCTCTTTGATCAGTTCCATGGGGTTCTGCATTTTCAAAAATTGATCTTCATTCTGGGTATCATCAGTTGAAGGTTAAGGAAGTTGATGTGCTTAAAACTGGCTTCAGGACTCGTTATGGATATTACGAGTTTCTTGTTATTCCCTTCCATTTAACTAACGCCCTGACATCGTTCATGAATCTCATGAACTAGGTTTTTTAGCCTTATCTTGATTCATTCGTTGAAATGTTTATTGACGAAATTCTAATGTATTTAAAGATTTAGGAAGAGCATGATAACCATCTTCAAACCGTTCTTCAAATTCTTCGTGAAAAGGAACTATATGTTAAGTAAATGTGACTTTTGGTTGGGTGAGGTTATGTTTTTAGGGTATGTGGTTTCTATTGAGGGTATCCAAGTGTATCCTATGAAGATAGAGGCTATTCTCGACTGGAAAGAGCCTCAAAATGTGACTAAATTACAGAGTTTCCTAGGTTTGGTGGGATACTGTTGAAGGTTCATTGAGGGGTTTTCTTTGGTAGCAGCATCTTTGACTGAGCTGCTAAGCAAGAATACTCCATTTGTATGGTGGGATACTGTTGAAGGTTCGTTGAAATGGCATGAATTATACTTGGTTGAGATTGGTTTGAATGTCTATTGATGCTATGTTATATGCCAATTGATGTTTTTAGGTGATTGCAATTTGGGTGAGAAAGATGGCTTGGTAAATAGCCTATTTTTGTCCACATGGGGAGAGAAACGGGCGTGTGTCTCATCGGTGTATGACACACAGTTAGGAGACACGGCCATGTGTCCCCTAGTGTTTAAATAGAAATCAAGTCAGTATGCTCCACACGACCCAGCACACGGGCGTGTGACTTGGCCGTGTGGCATAAGTCAGTATACCCTATAGGTTTGGAACGGCCTAGCACACGGGCGTGTGTGGCCATTTCGAATGGCACATGGGCTGGTCACACGAGCGCGTGGTTTGCCGTGTGACCCAATTTAGGGAGTTACAAATGGTCAGACACGGGCTGGGACACGGCTGTGTGATCCCATTTCGAATGTCCACAAGGCCTATAACACAGGTGTGTCTTTGGCTGTGTGAGACACACGGTCAGGTCGTACGGACGTGTGTCCCCTATATTTTGAAAAATTTTCTAAGTTTTCTAATAGTTTCCTAAGTTATCGTTTTAGTCCCGAACTACTTCTAAAGCATGCTTTGAGCCTCATAGGCTCGTATTAGGGACAATGTGAATGATTTTGAATGATAATTACATGAAATTTGAAAATGTATGTGAAATATATGTTTAATTGTATAATATGTCTGGTAATGATCCGTAACTCTACTCTGGTGTTGAATTCGGGTGAGGGGTGTTAGATTTATTAGTATCAGAGCTACGATTTAGTTGATTCTAGGAGTAACATAGCGTGTGTGAGAGTCTAGCTATACATGCCATATATAACCTGTGATAGTGTGATATTTCCTGACAGTTTAAAATGTGTTTTTGTATAGTAAATGGATCCCAATCGAGTTGTAGCTGATGATGTTGAAAATAATGCGCCAGCCTCCGTCCACGGAGTAGTGTAATTTAAGTCAAGACCCATATCGGGTAGTCAAGGAGGAAAGGCTAAGGAAGTCTTCTTCCAGATGATGAATGAGTGGTTTACAGAGTTTTTTCGAACAAATCCAGCTGCTCGACAACCTCCACCCCCACCTAATCCCAAACCGGTTCTCGTAGCTCCTCAAGGTTTGGAACCTCTACGATTGAATAAGCCATCTGTTGATAAAATCCAAAAATACGGGCTGAAGAATTTAGGGCTATTGTTGATGATTACCCTAAGAGAGCCCAGTTTTGGTTTGACAATACTATCAGAGTATTTGATGAACTATACTGCACACCAGCTGAATGTGTAAAGTGTGCCGTATCACTTTTGAGAGACACAGCGCATCAATGGTGGAATACTTTAGTATCTGTGGTACCGAGAGAACGGGTCACCTGGGAATTCTTTCAAGCTGAATTCAAAAAGAAATACATCAACCAACAGTTTATTGATCAGAAGCGAAAAGAGTTTCTAGAGCTGAAACAGGGTCGAATGTCTATAATTGAGTACAAGAGACAGTTTGTAAGACTTAGTGAATATGCTCGAGAAGCAATTATGTGTAAATGTGACAACCCAAAATTGACCCTAGTCGGGATGTGGTTTCGGGACCACAAAATCGAGGCATAAAAATAATTTAAAATTTATTTTGATGCCTATGATATGTGTTAATTTGTGTGTGGCATTTTTGATGATTCGATTTAGTGTTATAAAGGTGAATTTCACTAGAAAGGACCTAGTAGTAAACTTTGAAAGTATGATGGGGAAATGTGTAATGACTAGTTGATAATGCATGCAAAATTAAGGGATTTGCATGTCAAATTCCCCAAAGATGGCATAGTGGCGGCCATGACAAGGAGTTATGGGCAAGGAAAAACATGTTATGACATGTTTTGATAATGCATGATGTGATGAAATGATAAAAAATTTAGTGGTGGGAAGAGAAACAAAAAAATGTGTGTGAGTGTGGTATTCTCCCCATTGTTGCCGTGAGTGAAAGAAAAGCAAAGAAAAAATTTTGTTCATCCTTGTTCTCTCCTTTTGGCCGAAAATCTTGAGGAAGAAGATAGGATTTTTGCTCCATTTTGGTTTAGAAGAGATCTAGAAGGAGATTTGGCTATACTTGCATCAAGATTAAGGTATGTATGAAGTTGTGTCATGAGATTCATGCATGTTTTAGTTGCTAACTTGATGTTCATGTTAGCCATGGTTCAAATCCTTGTTATGCCATGGAAATGGTATTAGGCCAAGGTTGATATTGTGTTAAAGCCATTGCATGCTAAATGTGAAGCTTGATAATGATGCATGCAATAATGGATTGACTACTCTTGAAATTTCTTTGTAGCAATCTTGAGTAAGACATTGAGTTCTTTGTTTAACCATGACCGAAGTTGAAAGGGTATGAATGTGATGTATTCGGCCATGATGCATTCATGAGCATGATTTATGCTTGTTACTTGATTGGTAAAATTTGTGTTTTAGATGGTTATGAACACCTTGAGGTTCGCCATGCACCTATATGTGTATGTATGTTTGCACATGATGATTTGGTTATGAAGTAAATGATAAATATATTTGTTTAAAGAAGAAATTGTTGAAGAATGTTTGTGAAATTGCAAGTACATTCGGCCTAGTACACATATGATGTGAAAATCTTGGAATTTATTGTTGATTTGGTGCAAGTATGACTAAGTATAATCGGCCATGAATGAGTGCCTAAGAGGTTGTGTTGTTCGGCCATGAGTAAGCATGTTGAAGGCTTTGTGTGTTAAGTCGATTCATGAATTCCGTACTTATGTGACTTTAATGTCTAGTGAATATATGTGGGCTAAGTGCCTTGAGTTCTTCTTTTCGATACTCAAATGATTGAATCAAATTATTTGTTAAATTAAGCTCAAGAGCAAAGGGGGACCAAATCCGATAAAGGGAAGGAAAAAGTAGTCGAATAGCCATCAGAATCGTTCGACAACATCCGAGGTAAGTTTTCGAGTATCGAAACTTAGATTTTGATTCGATTGAACGAAGTAATAAGCAATCGAAATTGTGCCCTTGTATGTGGCCATTGAACCGAAATGATATTCTTGATTAAGTAAATTGTGCATAAAAGTTTGTTATGAAATTGAAAAGATGTGTATGATGTGCGAATTGTGATATCCGGGCTAAGCCTGAAGGCAATTGTGCGAATTGTGATATCTGGGCTAAGCCCGAAGGCAATTGTGCGAGCTATGATATCCGGGCTAAGCCCGAAGGCAATTGTGCGAGTTGTGATATCCGGGTTAAGTCCCGAAGGCATTTGTGCGGGTTACCATAACCGGGCTATGTCCCGAAGGTATGTGAAGGTATGTGATTTGAAATTTATAAGCTACTGGAAAATTTTCAGTTATTGCATTTGTGAAATTCCCAACAAGGTATGTTTTGTGTGTGCTTTGCACACTATGAGTAAATGCGTACGAATATTCGCTCTAATGATAAATGAGCTATCGGCATTAACTAGGCCGTTATTTGTGTATGAATATAAGAGTTGGGATTGTGAAGTAAGCATGTCTTTGGGAAATTGTGCATATGAATTATTGTTTAGCTACTTGAATGCTATGCTTTGGTTGTGTGTATATTATGGCTCAAACTTACTAAGCATAAATTGCTTACTCCGTTTCTTTGTTTCTCTGTTTATAGATTTTGCTCGTTAGCGATAGGATTCGGGATCATAGAAGTTGAAGTCAACCACACTATCAAAGCCCTTTTGGTACTCCTTTAGTTGAGTTTTGGATATGGCATGTATAGGACTACCCTCGGTTATTTTAAGTACTTGTGATGTATATGTGTACGGCCATGCGAAAATGGTTCGTAAAAGTGGAGTATGGAATTTGACCATATGTGGTTTGTAATTATATTTGGTTTCATGATGTGATTATGGTTTGGAATGAGAGAGTTGGTCACATGATCAGCCATTGGAATGGCTAAATATGATCATATGTGGACCTAAGTATGACTAGACTATAGTTGGTCCATGGGAACTACAATATAGGTAAAGCCTACCTTAAAAACAGAGGCTGCCAGCTGCAGTGACGTGGATGTGAAAAATCACCAAAATTTGTAGGAATTGTGTTAAATAGTGAATAAATTATGTGATCGAACCTTGACGAGTCTATTTTCATATGAAAGTAACTAAGCAATCATATGATCAGTATACTGAGAGATATTAAAGTTCTCGTGAGATAGGGCCAGAACGGTTTCTGGGTCCCCTGTCGCGACTTTGAAAATTTGCCATAAATTATCCAGAATGAATTAGAAGTCATGCCTTATATGTTCAGATTCCTTTTTGAGTCTAGTTTCATTGGAAACAAATGGTATCAGCATTTAAACCCTGTACAGAGAGATATTCAAGTTTTAACACGCAAAGGTCAGTGTAGTCGACCCCTGTAACATGGGAGACTTTAACTAATAAACTGTACCAATTGGCCCGACCAAAACTTCTAGAAATAAATCCATGGATGGATTTATGAGTCTAAATTCAGGTAAAATTTATGGAATCAGTTTCCGAGTTGTGAAACTCGAGATATGCTTTTTAAGGCGACAGCGACGCAGTTTTCCACCTTGCCTGGGAATGTCAAATTGGTCGGTGCCATAAGTGGTTTTGGCTTGTTAACCCCTCGTGTCCGACACCGGCAACGGTCTCGGGTTCGGGGTGTTACAATTTTATTGGTATCAGAGCCACGGTTTAGTCGGTCCTAGGACTACCATGATATGTTTGGGGTCTAGCTATACATGCCATTAAGTGATAAATTGATAGTGTGGTGATTTCTGACAATTTGAGTTTGTATTTGTTTATAGCAATGGATCCCGATCCCAACCGAGCAATAGCTGATGATGTGGAGAGTGTGGCGCCTGCTCTCGCGCAAGGGACAGCGCCGGCGGACTCTCAACCTATTGCCAGCAATCCGAATGATGAGGCTAAGCAAGCCTTTTATAGTGTGATGAATGATTGGTTTAACCAATACATTCGAACTAACACGCTATTCCACAACCTCCATTCCCGACTAATGCAACCCCTGCACCTACAATACCTCCGTGGCCCGAACAAGTAAGGTCAAGTAAGCCCCAATCGACGAATTGAAAACATGGGGCTCTGAATTTAAAGCTACGGATAGCGACGATGCCGAGCAAGATGAATTTTGGTTGGACAACACTATCCGGTGCTCGATGAGTTATCATGTACACCGATGAATGCTTAAAGTGTACTATCTCCTTGCTACGCGATTCGCCTACTATTGGTGGAGTACTCTGACTTCTGTGGTGTCTAGAGAGCAAGTAACTTGGGAGTTCTTCCAAACTGAATTCCGAAAGAAGTATATCAGTCAGAGATTTATGGACCAAAAACGAAAGGAATTCCTTGATCTTAAGCAAGGTTCCATGTCGGTTACCGACTACGAACGAAAATTTGCGAGGCTTAGCAGACGCTGCTGAAAGTGCATTTCTTCTTAAGTCGTGATGTAAACGCTCAAGATGGGTGAATGATGATATAAAGCTGTATGTTGGCATTTTGGAAATCCGAGAGTTTGTGGCTCTTGTCGAGCGAGCGTGCAAAGCCGAGGAGCTCAGTATGGAGAAAAGAAAAGCTGAAGTGGGAGCAAGGGAGTTTCGTAAGAGGTCTTCGGGGAAGCCCTTCCCACAGTCATCAAAGAAATTTAGAGATGGCTTAGGCCGGTCTAGAGACATTTCGGGCTTTTCTAGACGAGACCGCGATCGACCCCTATGGGCACGCGAGTCACTTCGATCGCCGATGTTGGCAATGATCGTCGAGACGAACGGAGTGCCAATATTGTGGCAAATGGCATTCGGGAGTTGTAGATTCCATGACCGCTCTGTTACAAGTGCGGATCATCGATCATTTCATTAAGGATTGCCCGAGCTTATCCGAACAAAACGTAAATCAAAGTGGGAACTCGGTGCTACCACAACTCGAGGTAGGCCGTCTAGAAACACGGGCAATGCTAGTGGCGGTCGAGAGGATCTAGAGATGCCACCATCGGATCTCGAGGCTCGTGCTCTGCTAGGACTTATGCCATACGCAAGACGCGAGGATCTTTGCCTCACCAGATGTTATTACCGGTATCCTCACTCTTTTCGATACTATTGTGATTGCTTTGATTGACCCCGGTTCTACTCATTCTTATATATGCGAAACCTTAGCATCCAAGAAGACTTTGCCCATTGAGTCTCTGAGTTTGTAATTCGGTGTCAAACCCTTGGGTCATTACGTGTTCGTCAACAAAGTGTGTAAGAAAAGTCCCTAGTATTTTGAGGTTCTTGTTTTCCGCGGACTTGATGCTTTTGCCATTCGACGAATTCGACGTTATTCTTGGTTTAGATTGGTTGACCATGCACGATGCGGTTGTAAATTGCAAAAGCAAGACTATTGATCCGAGGTGCACGAATAACGAGATAATTCGGGTTGAGTCTACGGACTTAAAGGGATTGCCGGTGTAATATCGCAATGTTGGCTCGTAAATACGTAAGAAAGGGGTGTGAAGCATACCTTGCGTATGTTCTAGATGACAAGGAGTTAGAAAAGAAACCCGAATATGTGCGATGGTTTGTGAATACCGGATGTTTTCCACGAAGAATTGCGGGTTTACCACTGTTCGGAAATAGAGTTTGGCATCGAATTGGTACCGGTACCATTCCATTTCGATAGCTCCGATCGTATGGCACCAACGGAATTAAAGGAGTTGAAAGCTCGGTTGCAAGAATTGGTGGATAGAGGTTTTGCTCGCCGAGTTTTTCGCCTTGGGTGCGCCGGTGTTGTTTGTGAAAAGAAGGATGGAACCATGAGGTTGTAGATCGACTATCGTCGCCTTAATAAAGCGACGATAAAGAACAAATATCCGTTACAGCGTATCGATGATTTGTTCGATCAACTGAAGGAGCCTCGGTGTTTTGAAAATAGATCGAGATCGGGCTATTATCGATTGAATTCGAGATTTGGGCGTACCCAAGGCGCCTTGAGCGAGATATGGTCACTACGAGTTCCTAGTGATGCCGTTTGGGCTTACTAATGCCCTGCGGTATTTATGGATTTGATGAATCGGATCTTGGACCATATCTGGATCGGTTCGTAGTTGTCTTCATTGATGACATTTTGGTCTATTCGCAAAATGAGACCGAACACGCCGAACACCTGAGGATAGTGTTGCGAATTTTACGGGATAAGCAGTTATATGCTAAGTTTAGCAAGTGTGAGTTCTAGTTGAGGGAGGTTAGCTTCTTGGGTCATGTGATATCTGCATCGGGTATTCGAGTCGACCCGAATAAAATTTTAGCCATACTTAATTGGAAGCCTCGAGAAATATTCTTGAGGTTCGAGCTTTTTGGGGCTTGGTTATTACCGACGATTTGTAAAAGGTTTCTCAACGATAGCCACGCCAATGACGGCTACTCCAAAAGGATGTTAAGTTCGAATGGATGGAGAAATGTCGAAAAGTTTCGATCAACGAAAACTTATTTGATGAAGCCCCAATTCTAGTTCAACCCGAATCTGGCAAAGAGTTTGTCATCTATAGTGACGCCTCCCTACTTGGGTTAGGTTGCGTATTGATGCAAGAAGATCGAGTTGTGGCCTATGCGTCGAGGCAATTAAAGCCACATGAGAAAAATTATCCGACCCATGGTCTCGAATTGGCTGCCATCGTATTCGCCTTAAAGATATGGCGACATTACTTATTTGGTGAGAAGTGCCATGTGTATTCGGATCATAAAAGTCTCAAATATTTGATGACTCAAAGAGACTTAAATCTGGGATAAAGACGTTGGCTCGAGCTGTTAAAGGATTATGAGCTGGTCTTTGACTATCACCCGGGAAAGGCGAATGTGGTTGCGGATGCCTTGAGTCGTAAATCATTATTAGCTTTACGAGCGATGAACGTGCACTTGTCCGTTTGATCCGACAATGTGTTAGTAGCTGAATTAAAAGCCAAACCATTATTGATACATCAAATTCGTGAAGCTTAGAAAGTCGACGATGAGTTGGCTGCAAAACGGGCTAAGTGTGTTCCGAACAACGACTCGGAATTTCAAATCGATGATGATGATTGTTTGAGGTTCAGAAGTCGTCTGTGTGTTTCAAAGAATTCGGAACTTATTTCGATAATTCTGAACGAAGCCCATTGTAGCCGAATGGCAATCCACCCGGGGAGTACGAAAATGTACAATGATTTGAAACGTCAGTTTTGGTGGCATGGTATGAAACGAGACATCTCCGATGTCGTTCGAGGTGTTTAATATGTCAACAAGTGAAAGTGGAACATCAAGTGCCTTGAGATTACTTGACCGATCACGATACCCTAGTGGAAATGGGATCGAGTCACAATGGACTTTGTATCCGAACTGCCATTGTCAGCGAATAAGAAAGATGCGATTTGGGTCGTTGTAGATAGATTGACTAAGTCGACTCACTTTGTCCCCGTACGTACGGACTTTTCAATGGACAAACTAGCCGAATCTATGACGTTTCTCGATTGTGAGATTACACGGGTGCCTATTTCCATCGTGTCAGATAGAGATCCGAGATTTACCTCGCGATTTTGGAAAAGGTTGCAAGAAGCTTTGGGTACCAAGTTGCATTTCAGCACCGCCTTTCACCCCTAAACCGATGGTCAATCCGAGCGGATAATTCAGATACTTGAGGATATGTTAAGATGTTGCATCCTCGAGTTCAGTGGTTCATGGGAACGGTATTTGCCTTTGTTTGAATTCGCTTACAACAATAGTTTTCAATCAAGTATTAAGATGGCACCTTACGAGGCCTTGTACGGGCGTAAATGTCGTACACCATTGTGTTGGACGGAGCTCGGTGAAAGCAAAATTTTCGGGGTGGACTTGATTAAAGATGCTGAACAGAAAGTGATAGTGATCCGTGAAAATCTGAAGATAGCCTCCGATCGTCAGAAGTCGTACGCGGATCTTAAGCGTAAAGACATCGAGTATCAGGTGGGAGATAAAGTGTTTCTCAAGGTTTCGCCTTGGAAAAAGATACTCAGATTCGGCCGTAAGGGCAAGTTGAGCCCGAGGTTCATTGGGCCATATGAGATATCCGAGCGAGTCGGTCCAGTTGCATATCGTTTGATTTTTGCCTCCTGAACTCGAAAAGATTCACGATGTCTTTCATGTTTCGATGCTTCGATGCTATAGATCTGATCCATCGCATGTAATTAGTCCATCAGAGGTTGAAATTCAATCCGATATGAGTTATGAAGAAGAACCGATTCGTATCCTAGCTCGTGAAGTGAAGGAGTTGCGAAACAAAAGGGTTCCGTTAGTAAAAGTGTTATGGCTCAAACACGGGATGGAAGAAGCTACTTGGGAACCCAAGAGCTCTATGAAAGAGCGTTACCCAAACCTATTTACCGGTAATATTTTTGGGACGAAAATTTCTTAAGTGGGGGAGAGTTGTGACAGCCCAAAATTGACCCTAGTCGGGATGTGGTTTCGGGACCACAAAATCGAGGCATAAAAATAATTTAAAATTTATTTTGATGCCTATGATATGTGTTAATTTGTGTGTGGCATTTTTGATGATTCGATTTAGTGTTATAAAGGTGAATTTCACTAGAAAGGACCTAGTAGTAAACTTTGAAAGTATGATGGGGAAATGTGTGATGACTAGTTGATAATGCATGCAAAATTAAGGGATTTGCATGTCAAATTCCCCAAAGATGGCATAGTGGCCGGCCATGACAAGGAGTTATGGGCAAGGAAAACATGTTATGACATGTTTTGATAATGCATGATGTGATGAAATGATAAAAAATTTAGTGGTGGGAAGAGAAACAAAAAAATATGTGTGAGTGTGGTATTCTCCCCATTGTTGCCGTGAGTGAAAGAAAAGCAAAGAAAAAAATTTGTTCATCCTTGTTCTCTCCTTTTGGCCGAAAATACTAAGGAAGAAGATAGGATTTTTGCTCCATTTTGGTTTAGAAGAGATCTAGAAGGAGATTTGGCTATACTTGCATCAAGATTAAGGTATGTATGAAGTTGTGTCATGAGATTCATGCATGTTTTAGTTGCTAACTTGATGTTCATGTTAGCCATGGTTCAAATCCTTGTTATGCCATGGAAATGGTATTAGGCCAAGGTTGATATTGTGTTAAAGCCATTGCATGCTAAATGTGAAGCTTGATAATGATGCATGCAATGATGGATTGACTACTCTTGAAATTTCTTTGTAGCAATCTTGAGTAAGACATTGAGTTCTTTGTTTAACCATGACCGAAGTTGAAAGGGGTATGAATGTGATGTATTCGCCATGATGCATTCATGAGCATGATTTATGCTTGTTATTTGATTGGTAAAATTTGTGTTTTAGATGGTTATGAACACCTTGAGGTTCGCCATGCACCTATATGTGTATGTATGTTTGCACATGATGATTTGGTTATGAAGTAAATGATAAATATGTTTGTTTAAAGAAGAAATTGTTGAAGAATGTTTGTGAAATTGCAAGTACATTCGGCCTAGTATACATATGATGTGAAAATCTTGGAATTTATTGTTGATTTGGTGCAAGTATGACTAAGTATAATCGGCCATGAATGAGTGCCTAAGAGGTTGTGTTGTTTGGCCATGAGTAAGCATGTTGAAGGCTTTGTGTGTTAAGTCGATTCATGAATTCCGTACTTATGTGACTTTAATGTCTAGTGAATATATGTGGGCTAAGTGCCTTGAGTTCTTCTTTTCGATACTCAAATGATTGAATCAAATTATTTGTTAAATTAAGCTCAAGAGCAAAGGGGGACCAAATCCGATAAAGGGAAGGAAAAAGTAGTCGAATAGCCATCGAATCGCTCGACAACATCCGAGGTAAGTTTTCGAGTATCGAAACTTAGATTTTGATTCGATTGAACGAAGTAATAAGCAATCGAAATTGTGCCCTTGTATGTGGCCATTGAGCCGAAATGATATTCTTGATTAAGTAAATTGTGCATAAAAGTTTGTTATGAAATTGAAACAAAGATGTGTATGAATGTGCGAATTGTGATATCCGGGCTAAGCCAAGGCAATTGTGCGATTGTGATATCCGGGCTAAGCCCGAAGGCAATTGTGCGAGTTGTGATATCCGGGTTAAGTCCCGAAGGCATTTGTGCGGGTTACCATAACCGGGCTATGTCCCGAAGGTGTTTTGAACGAGTAGCTATATCCGGATAAACTCCGAAGGTATGTGATTTGAAATTTATAAGCTGCTGGAAAATTTTCAGTTATTGCATTTGTGAAATTCCCAACAAGGTATGTTTTGTGTGTGCTTTGCACACTATGAGTAAATGCGTACGAATATTCGCTCTAATGATAAATGAGCTATCGGCATTAACTAGGCCGTTATTTGTGTATGAATATAAGAGTTGGGATTGTGAAGTAAGCATGTCTTTGAGAAATTGTGCATATGAATTATTGTTTAGCTACTTGAATGCTATGCTTTGGTTGTGTGTATATTATGGCTCGAAACTTACTAAGCATAAATTGCTTACTCCGTTTCTTTGTTTCTCTGTTTATAGATTTTGCTCGTTAGCGATCGGATTCGGGATCATAGAAGTTGAAGTCAACCACACTATCAAAGCTCTTTTTGGTACTCCTTTAGTTGAGTTTTGGATATGGCATGTATAGGACTACCCTCGGTTATTTTTAAGTACTTGTGATGTATATGTGTACGGCCATGCGAAAATGGTTCGTAAAAGTGGAGTATGGAATTTGACCATATGTGGTTTGTAATTATATTTGGTTTCATGATGTGATTATGGTTTGGAATGAGAGAGTTGGGCACATGATCAGCCATTGGAATGGCTAAATATGATCATATGTGGACCTAAGTATGACTAGACTATAGTTGGTCCATGGGAACTACAATATAGGTAAAGCCTACCTTAAAAACAGAGGCTGCCAGCTGCAGTGATGTGGATGTGAAAAATCACCAAAATTTGTAGGAATGGTGTTAAATAGTGAATAAATTATGTGATCGAACCTTGACGAGTCTATTTTCATATGAAAGTAACTAAACAATCATATGATCAGTATACTGAGAGATATTAAAGTTCTCGTGAGACAGGGCCAGAACGGTTTCTGGGTCCCCTGTAGCGACTTTGAAAATTTGCCATAAATTAGCCAGAATGAATTAGAAGTCATGCCTTATATGTTCAGATTCCTTTTTGAGTCTAGTTTCATTGGAAACAAACAGTATCAGCATTTAAACCCTGTACAGAGAGATATTTAAGTTTTAACACGCGAAGGTCAGTGTAGTCGACCCCTGTAACATGGGAGACTTTAACTAATAAACTGTACCAATTGGCCCGACCAAAAATTCTAGAAATAAATCCATGGATGGATTTATGAGTCTAAATTCAGGTAAAATTTACGGAATCAGTTTCTGAGTTTTGAAACTCGAGATATGCTTTTTAAGGTGACAGCGACGCAGTTTTCCAGCTTGCCTGGGAATGTCAAATTGGTCGGTGCCATAAGTGGTTTTGGCTTGTTAACCCCTCGTGTCCGACACCGGCAACGGTCTCGGGTTCGGGGTGTTACAGTAAATGATTTGAAGATGGGTTGAACGAAGATATTATATTGCTAGTTAGGATTCAAGAGTTGAAAGAATTTGTTGTATTAGTTGACCGAGCTTGCAAAGCCGAGGAACTTGGCAAAGAAAAGAGAAAAGCTGATTTCGAGGCTAGGGATTCAAGAAAGAGATCGATGAGTAAACCATATCATGTAACACCCCTTACCCGTATTCAATGCCAGAATAGGGTACGAGGCATTATCGGGCTTATCACATGAACAAACATACAATTTCAGGTGACACATTTGCGTCCAAATTAAAACTTTTGAATTTAATCATAAAGTCCCTAATATGAGCTTACGAGGCCTAAAACATGCTTTGGAAGTGGTTCGGGACTAAACTAAGAACTTTAGAAAATTTTACAAAACATAGAAAAGTTTTCACTAAACAGGGGTCACACGCCTGTGTAGATATGGGACATGCCTGTGTGGGTAGGTTGTGTTGTCACATACACCCGTGTAACTCTCTGTTTATCACCCAAGAACAAATTGAGGACAAACAGCCAAGTCACAAGCCCTTGTGCTAGGCCGTGTGGTCGATTTAGTATTTATGATTTTTCAATAAATAGGTGCAGACATCACATGCCCGGGACACACGCTTGTGTCCAAGGTCTTAGCCATCACACGGATGAGACACACGGCCATGTCTTTACCCGTGTACTCAATATTGGGCATTCTGTTTTGCAAAAATTAGGGTGCAGGGGACACACAACCTATACACATGCCCGTGGGGCAAGCCATGTGTCGTACATGGCCTAGACACACGCCCCTGTGGACAAAAATAAGGCTATTTACTAAGCCACTTTGCCACCCTTTAATGCACACACTTACATAACATAACATAGCACCAATCCAAGCATATACATACAACCAAACATCCAGAACCAAGACATCAACACATCATTCATGAAAGGCATCATTATATGATTATACTTATAACCAATATTAGCTCATTTCCAATGGCCTTATACAAAATGAATTACTAACCAAAATAAGCCAACACATTTGGCCAAATCAATTATGACACAAAACAAAATGACCAAGTCCCCTATACATGCCATAACTCAAAATGTTAAATTCATTGGTACCAAAATATTTGTTGATAGTGTGAGTGGATCTCTGACGATCTCCGAACCCCGAGCTAGTTTGGTGACACTACAAGACAAGGGAAAGAAAAGGGAGTAAGTTATATAGCTTAGTAAGTTCCTCTACAAATAATAAGCATCATAACCCCACAATTAACATACAATTAACATTATGAAGATTAGCATGAACGTTATCAAAATCTCATAGTCATAACTTACTCAATCACAATCCTACCAAGAGTTCATCACATATCGAGCTCATTACTTATGAGTTTTACGTACATACCTATACCAACTCATAACATTATCATATCCTTTCACAACTTTGACATTCCCGTTGAACACTCGGAATATTAACGAATACTCAGAAATTTTGCACACAAGTTCCATATATGTAGCTGAAGCTACCTCATTTCTCATAATACATATGGGCTCATTTTTTAGCTATTCACGAGCCTGCTTACACAAGCTGTTAGTCAGGACGTAGCTACACAGTGCTGCTCACACAAGCTATCAGGTATCTGCAACACACGCCGAACTACCAAGCCACTGGTAGGACGTACGAGACCAGCACCCGGATTACATAATCATATATACACATGGGTTCCTAATGACATGTCACTCGTATCCTATTCTATTCCTAAGGTTCAACAGAGATTTCTCACTTATCAAAACTTTGTTGAATGCATCCAATGATTCAACCACAATTCATACAATATTAAGGCATTTAAAAAATAAATATAACAATCCATTATTTACATACGAACTTACCTCGGTACAAAAATAGTAAAACTGGACATAATCGTCAAACACTTTGTTTTTCCCCCAATCTAGGTCCGAACCTCGTTTTTCTTAATCTATAATAAGAAAACCCGAAAATCATATTATGGAAAAATTACATTTTCCCCCTAATGTTTCACATTTTTATGATTTAGTCCCTAGGCTCGTAAATTGAAATGTATTCAATTTCTTCAAAACCCAAGCCTAGCCAAACCATTTTCATTCAAAACCCAAGCTTAGCTGAACCATTTTCATACTTATACTAGCCCACATTTTCCACTTAATCACACTTTTACTACTTATTTTATAACTTTTACAAATAAGTCCTTTTTGACATTTTTACCGAAAATCACTTAGCAAAAGTTGTTTATCTAACACCAAACATACATTTTCTACCATTAGACATCAAAGTACACAAATATCTAACATGGGTAAGATTTTAAACTTTGTCTTTCTTTCAAATTAGTCCTTGAAATAGCTAGATTAGGTTACAAGGATCTCAAAAACATGAAAATCATTAAAAGTGGTGCTACAACGAACTTACAATTGAGCTTGGAAGCTTTGGCCAAAACCCTAGCTATGGTGACTCTTCAAATTCGATACAAGGGGATGAAATTGAAGAAGATGACATCTTTTATTAGTTATTTTTATCTTTATTTATTAAATGACCAAAATGCCCTGTAACACCCCTAACCCATATCCATCGCCGGACTAGAGTTAAGTGGCATTACCGAACCATTTATAACATATTACAACATATCACATACATAGCTTACACATTTTAAAATAACATTCAATCACTTTCCCAATGTCCCTTAAATAGGTCTACGAGACCTTAAACATGCTTAGAAAGGGTTTGGGACTAAACATATAACATTCAAAAACTTGGGAAACATAGAAAATTTTCAAAGATATAAGGGTCACACGCCCATGTGAATAGGCCGTGTGCCTCGCACGACTACCAGACACGCCCCCGTCACAGGCCGTGTGAAAATAGGGCATACATTCTAACTTGCACCACATGACCAAGGACACGCCCGTGTGCCAAGCCGTGTGAAATCTAAGGGGGTTACTGACTTGGATTACACGGCCGACCACACGCCTATGTACCAGCCCATGTGCCACACACAGCCAATAAACACACTCGTGTGTCTAGACCGTGTCAAAACTACAAGGTATATTGACTTTAAATCGTAGGGTACCCCAGGGGGACACACGGCCGTGTACCAAAGCCATGTGTCACACACGATCGAGCCACATGCTCGTGTGCTCAGCCGTGTGAAGTGAAAATAGACTTGGTTTAAGTCATATTTCTCAACCTCCTCAAGCATACCTAAACCACATCAAATTGCATCATTTCTAAACATATATATATATATGCAACCAAAACATGCCAATTCACCACATATTATACCATCTAAAATCAACCATTTCAATTACTCAATTCCACAACCAAAACATACCATTTCACTTTATCAAAAACATCAAACATACATAACTACTAAATGTATTTATCCATACCTATTTTATAATTCAACATATACCATACGGTCATCTCAAATCAAACCACAATATGCTAGTTTTCAAGTATAAGCACATCAATTAACAACTAATCAAACTAACCAACACATCATCATACCAAATAAGCCAACATATAAGGCATTATATACATCATATATTTAACTTATCAAACACATAACTTAAGCCAAATTAAATGGCCAAATCCACATCAACATTTACAAGCCAAATCACTTGGCTAAAGCCAGAACTCAAAACATATCAAGATGACACTATCCTATACATGCCATATACCTTATATACAAAGCTTCCAAAAATACTAATGAGATGATCGATAGTGTGATGACATTTCCCAACGATCCCAGAGTCTGAGCTAGCTTCGATGATCTAGAAACATGGAATGAACACATATAGTAAGCTTTAAAAGCTTAGTAAGTCATAAGCAAATAAATTATCAAATGAACATTAGCATGATTATTTCAACATGGCCAAATATGAACAATCTCATGTACATAATGATCACACCTTTAACATGTATAGTTCATATCATCATCTTAAGTACTATACTTACCTTGTTTTTATGAACATTTAACTTCACACGTACCTGAACCATTTAGCTCTATTTCATATTCGATCTTAACTCAATATTACCCGTTGAACCATTTAGAATCAATAAGGATACTCGAATAGCTCAAAAAGCTCGTACAATGCCAACATCCCAGACGAAGTCTTACATGAAATCAAATATCGATGCCACTATCCCAGATAGGGTCTTACACGAAATCATACACGATGCCAATGTCCCAGACATGGTCTTATACGTAAATCTCAAATTGATGCCAACAGTCTAGATATGGTCTTACACGAAATCACATCTTCAAAATCCTATATCATGACATATGTATCCTAACTATTCCTATGGTTTGTATGGGACTTTCGGATGTTGTAATTCGATCGTCTCAAGCTCGTAGTTACTTCTGCCATACTTATATCAATTTGGCATACACAAATATAGTTCCTAAAATTCAATTTGGCACAATTAAATACATTTTCATATGAATTTAACAACAATTATTTACTTATGAACTTACCTCGTATTCGGAATAAATAGACTAGATCGACTATTCGTCAACTTTCGATTTCCCCGATCCAAATCCATTTTCTTTCATTATTGATCTATATACATTCAAAATTAACTCTTTTATTCATCAACACATTAAATTTAGTCCACAAACACATATTTGGGCATTTTTTCACTTTAGCCCCTAAAGTTACACATTTTTACAATTTAGTCCCTATTTCATAAATACACAAAATTACATAATTCCTTTCAATTATAAGCTAGCCGAATTTCTATAGGATCCATAACAGCCCATATTTATCATTTATTCACACATTTTACCACATATTTTCATGTTTTCTCAATATAATCCCTAATTGGCATTTTTGTCAAAAATCACTTAACAAAACTTGTCTATCTATCATTAAACATCACAAAGCTCATATATTCAACAATGGCACTTCACAAAGTCATCAAAAATTTCATAAATTAGGTACAGTCTAGCTAGAATACGAAGCAACGATCTCAAAAACATAAAAATCATAAAAAATCGGACAAAAATAAACTTACAACTGATCTTGATAGTAGCCGAACCCTAAATAGCCATGGTTGCTTTTCTTTCTTCCTCAATTTTGGTTATGGATGATCAAAATAAAGATGATAATGCTTTTGTTTTAATTATTTAAGCTTTAATTATCAATTTCTAATTTTAACCCTTGTTATAAAACATGAATATTAACTAATACATGTCCATAAAATGTCCATTACCACATTAAATGGTCTAATATCAACATAAGGACCTATTATTTAATGCCTCATAGTAAATAGACACTTTTAACAAATAGCAAGTCACTTTTGCTTTTTATACAATTAAGTCTTTTTTTTAAAATCGAGCACGCAAACGATAAACTTTTCATATGAAATTTTCACACCTATCACATATCATGCTGTAAACACAAAAAATAATATTAAAATATTTTTTTGACTCAAATTTGTGGTCCCGAAATCACTGTTCCGATTAGGGTCTAAACCAAGCTATTACATGCCCTTCACTTAAAACTTTGAAATTTTATCTAACCATGTCCATTGTTTTCCATCTAATTAAAAATGGTCTAATTGCCATCTAAGGACCTTTAATTTAAAATTTCATAGCAATTAGACACCTCTAGCTTCTATAACACATTTTACACCTATTGCAATTTAGTCTTTTTAACTAAATTGAATGCCCAATCAATAAAATTTTCGAACGAAATTTTCACGAAACAATTCCATGAAATTGTAGACCATAGAAATTAAATAAAATAAATCTTTCTTCATTGCATTCGTGGTCTCGAAACCACTGTTCTGACTAGACCCAAAATTAGACTGTTACAACTCTCCCCCCTTTAGGGATTTTCGTCCCCGAAAATCTTATCGAAAAGGTTTGGGTACTATTTTCTCATAGCTTCCTTAGGCTGCCACGTAGCTTCTTCGACCCTATGTCTTTTCCACATAACTTTCCCTACAGCTTTGCTCTTATTTCTCAACTTTTTAACTTCCCGAGCTAAAATCTTGATCGGTTCTTCACGATAAGTCATATCAGGTTGTACCTCAATCTCTGTCGGAGAAATCACATGTGAAGGATCAGAACGGTATCGTCACAACATCAACACATGAAACACATTATGATTCCTTTCTAACTCTATCGGTAAAGCTAACCGATATGCCACTAGCCCTATTCTTTTAGTTACCTCATATGGCCCAATGAAACGTTGACTTAACTTACCTTTACGGCCAAATCTCATAATCTTCTTCCACAGAGATACTTTTAGAGATACTTTATCACCGATTTGAAATTCAGTCTCCTTTCTTTTCAAATCTACATATGACTTTTGTCTATCCGAAGCGGCTTTTAAACAGTTATGAATTACCTTTACTTTTTCTTCAATTTCTCTTACCAAGTCAACCCCGTGTGTAACAGCCCGATTTAGACCCTATCCAGAACAGTGGTTTTTCGACCACAAATCCGAGTCAAAAAATATTTTAATATTATTTTTAGTGTCTACAACATGCTAATTTATATGTGTGAAATTTTCGTGATTTAATTTTATCGTTTGAGAGTTCGATTTAATAAAAGGACTTAATCGCGTAAAATGTAAAATTGGCTAGCTATTTGTTATAGTGTTAAGTTGCTATTTTTTTATATTGTGGGGTCCTTATTTTGATATTTGACCATGGAATATTAGTATGGACGGTTATGGACATGAGTTATAATGTTTTCATATTATTTTATAAAGGTTAAAATAGTAATTTATGTGTTATAATTTAATTAAATAAAATAAAACATAAAAACCATGCATATTGCTCATCTTTTTGGCCGAACATAAGAAGAAAATAAAGCTTTTGAAAGCTTTAAACATTCGACACTTTGGGAGCTTAATTTGGGTATGCATTTTGCTCAGTTTTTGATGATTTTTACGTTTTTTGGAGATCGTTGCTTTGAATACTAACTAGCCCATGCTTGAATTTTTGAATTTGATTATGTATTCATGAATTTCCATTGATGATAGTTTGTGGTTTTTGTTGTTTGATGATGGAAAATAAAAACATGTTAGATTAATATGTTTAATTAAATGATTTTTAGTATAAATGCCTATTTAGGATTAAATTGTGAATTTTGTAAATTTAGGGGTCAAAATATGAAATAAATGAAAGAAATGGGCTGCTAGGGACCTTAGTGAAATTCAGCCAAGCATGGGTGTGGTGAAATTTTGAATATTTTGTGTTTTGTGAAATAGGGATTAAATTGTAAAAAAAATGTGAAATGTCAGGGGAAAAAGTGTAATTTTCCCATTTATGTTTTTTTTGGATAAATTTGTATTAATTTAGATCAAGAAAATAGGAAATCGGAATTGGATCGGGGGAAATCTAAAGTTGTTGAACAATCGTCCCAGTTCTTTTGTCGTTATCCGAGGTAAGTTCATAAGTAAATAAATGTTGTTAAATTCGATTGTATATATTTTAATAATGCTAAATTGAATTATTACTTGTATATATGTATATGCCGAATTGAATTAAGCATGGGAGCAATATTTACGAGCTTGAATTAATCTAGTTACGACGTCTGACAGCCTTGTATGAACCTTAGGAATAGTTAGGATACATATGTAATGACATAAGATTCTGATATGTGATTTCGTGTAAGACCACGTCTGAGACTTTGGCATCGATTTGTGATTTATGTGTAAGACCATGTCTGGGACATTGCATCATATATGAGTTCGTGTAAGACCCTGTTTGGGACAGTGGCATCGATATGTGATTACATGTAAGACCACGTCTGGGACGTTGGCTTTGTATGAGTTTTTTGACTATCCGATTATCCTTATTAATTTTGAATGGCTCAACGGGCAATATCGAGTAATGATTGAATATGAAATCGAGCTAAGAGGTTAGGTATGTGCTAAGTTAAATGATTGGGAAAATAAGGTAAGTGTGTAATTGTGATATATATATGAAATATGCATTATAAAAGTGAGAATTATATATGTTTATGAGTAAATGTATATTCGGTCATTGATATTAAAATGTTAATGATTATGAGATATGTATGATTTTGTAAGTATGGTACATGTACATTTGGTTAAGATTTATTTAGTTCGATCTAGTTTAATTGAATTATGTATGTTGTTGAAATGATTTATTTGCTTATGACTTACTAAGCTATTCAAGCTTACTGTGTGTGTACATTCGTTGTTTTATAGATTTTGGAAGCTAGTTACGAGCTTGGGGATCGTCAAGGAAATTCGTCACACTATCGATCGTTGTTTCTGTATTTTAAAAGTTTGAACTTTTAACCTATGGTATGTATAGTATATGTTTTGGTTGGTCATGAAATCTGTATATATTTAGCCATGTGAAAATGGCTTAATCTTGATATTAATGCTTATATGCATTCGGTTATGGCATAGACTTGTTATGAAAGTATATTTCATGGTGTATATATGTCTGGTATTTGGCTATATGGTTCAGCTTGATTAATAAGTTAGTTGATGGTTTACTAATTTGGCATGGGATAAGTACATTTTGGTAAGTATTCCATGACATGTATGAATGGTGTTTTCGATATATGTTTTAGTTGAGTAATGATGGGAATGACTTATAAATTAGTTCATGTTGATAAGCTTAATACATGGCATATATGTTTGTGGTGTTTGATCTCATGTTTCGGCAATGAGAAATGCTAAATATGATTTTTATATAATGGCTTTATAAGTGACGTTTTGGAATAATACAAAGCATATAAAATTGGTATGATTCTTGTGGTTAATTTTGCTACTGGAATTGATAAGAATCAAATTTGGTCTTTTGTGTGTGAGACATTTTTGGTATGAGGTATATTTTATGAAATTGGCATGTTTTGATTTGGCATTAGTATTTGTGAGATGATTGGTTTTTTTTTTTATCAAATGAGAAGTGATTAAATTGGTTATCTACTTGTATTAATGAAATTTGGTCTTTTGGAAATACTTGTTTGTGTTTATAATTATGTCATTTATGCCATATGAAAGAGTACAAATTGAGCTAATTTGTGCAAGTTGATAACATGCAAATTTGTCAATGAATTTTTTTAGCCATATGTTGCTAATGGTATTCAGAAATGACTTTTTTTTTTTACTGTATCAGGAGCATGTGTAAAGTTCATAATATATTTGGTTCGGTCATGTAGTATTATTATTAAGATCGCACATAGGATTGGTTATTAATTAGTATAATATGTTTGAATGTTTTAATTATGCATTCATATAGAAGCTAGAAAATGATATGTTAGATATTCAGCTTGATATATATATTCGTTATGTGAATTGAATAATATATGCTTGATTATGTTTTCAAATATTGAAATTATATAGTGTGTGAACATAGCTTTGATGTATGCAAATTGGTTTGAAATATTTAGATGAGACAAGGATATTGATGTGATTGAATTTTAAAGCATAATTTGTTTATGAATTATACGTAATTAAGTATGAATGATTATATTTGGTCATGTGTTTCATATGTGCATGAAAAATGATAAATGACTGTGCAGAATTGTGTTATGTCTGGTAATACCTTGTAAACTTAATCTGGTGACGATATGCGTTAAGGGTGTTAATTTGATTCGTATCAGAGCTACGGTTTAGTCAATTCTAGGACTAACGTAGCACGTGTAAGTCTAGCTATACATGCCATATTGATATACTGCGATAGTGTGATGATTCCTATCAATTAAAAGGATTTTTCGTATAGTAAATGGATTCCGATCGTGTAACACCCTGAATTTGGGCCTAGAAGTTTTGGGCCTTGAGCATTGGAGCGGTTGAAGGCAGCTTCTAATATTTTGTTGTGCATGTAAATTTGTTAATGAAGACTTGTTTTAGTGGTTAAGTGTGCTGAGAAGTGTTGGAGAAGTCCTGGGTTCAAATCTGGACTCTAGCAAAAATTTTGGTTTAAGGTGAATCAAACCCTGGGTGTAGTAGGTAGGCCTTAAGAATATTGTTGGGGAAATTGTGCCACAAAAAGCCTTGTGGTCTAGTGGCAAAGTAGCGCCACATAAGAGGCAGGAAGGTTGCGTCATAGAGGTGGCTAGGAGGTTCAGGGTTCGAAACTCATGGCAATCAAAGAGCATTTATTTTGCTAACAGGGGGCGGCAAGAGTTGGTGTTCAATTTAAACTCTGATGATAGAGGGATCCCACATCGGGAATCTAACATAAGAGTGGATGCGAAGCTGGCTTTAAATAGAGAGAACTATGAGGAGAGTAAAGGTACCTTTCTTGGCTAGTCCCTTTTGCTTTATGGCATGCTCGTTTGGGTTGGGGGTCAGCTAAGAGTGCTCGGAGCGTGCATTAACTCCAGTCTCCAATCAGGTGTGTATTTTTCTGTAACACCCTGAATTTGGGCCTAGAAGTTTTGGGCCTTGAGCATGGGAGCGGTTGAAGGCGACTTATAATATTCTATTGTGCATGCAAATTTCGTTAATGAAGGCTTGTTTTAGTGGTTAAGTGTCTTTGAGAAGTGTTGGAGAAGTCACGGTTTAAACACGGACTCTAGCAAAAATTTGGTTTAAGGTGAATCAAACCACAGGTGTAGTAGGTAGGCCTTAAGAATATTGTTGGAGAAATTGTGACACAAAAACCTTATGGCTTAGTGGCAAGTGGCGTGTGGAGCATTTGAGGGAGGCATGGGTTCGAATCCCATGGCAAGCAAAGAGCATTTATTTTGCTAAACAGTGCAAGAGTTGGTGTTGAATTTAAACTCGATGTTGGAGGATCCATGTAACGCCCCAAAATTGGGCCTAGAAGAGTTGGGCTTTGAGTGCAGGATTCGGATAGAAGAAAACCGAATATTGAGAAGTTTTGAATATTACTAGTGTTTAAATATATATATTGATAAAATATTTATGTTAGTACTAATATTTTAATTTTTATGAAAATTATTATCATTATAATTATTAGATACAAATATATTTATACAATTATTGTTGTTAATTTAGTGTTTAAATTAACATATTATCAAAAATTTTCTTGTATCTATTTTCATTGATTTATGGAAATTATAATTATTATTATTAGGAAAAATTTATATATATTATCGTATTTGAAATCTTCATTATTATGGTTATTATTATTATTATTATTTTAGCTTTTAAATAAATTTAGAAGTATTTAAAGTGTGGGAAAAATTAGGACCAAGACTCTAGCAAAAAATTATTATTTTTGCTTCTTTAGGGATCTGGACATTAAGGTTTATTAATAAGTTAGGCTAAAATTAGACATAAGGAGGAGTCGGCCTAGTGGTTAGGAGTGTTGGGCGTGAAAGGAGGCGAGGTTCGATACCAGCGTGCATAAATTGGGTTTTTTTTAGTATACTGAGTTGCGGTTGGAATAGGCCTTAAAGGAAGTTCTGAATGAAGTTTGACACAAAGAGAGCACGTAGTGCGTTGACAAGCAACGTATGTGTGTGTTAAAGAGGTCGCAGTTCGATTCCGTGCGTGAGCGAATCTGTTTTATTTTTAAAGTGGGCGAGAACCAAGCAGGTAAGGTTTATAATTTATTGTGACCATATATTAGCAAGGAAGGAAGCTCAGTGCGGTGGCAATGACATGGGCGTGGGCGCTAGGCGGACGGAGGTCTGGGGTTCGAGTCCAGCGAAGGTATGTTTTAATGTTATATTTTAAAATGAACTGGACTTCAGGTAATCTTTAAGATAAAAGGTGACGGTATATTATTGAAAACAAATGCCCGTCCGGTGGGGCAGCGTGTTGGGCAACACTGGGGTCCTAGGTTCGATCAGCGCTATGCGCAAAAGGGTGATTCTTTTTGCTGAGCGTGCTCGGGAAGGACCGTATGGAATTGAAACGATACCATTGCAGGAGGAGTGAGTGGGCTGCTGCTTTCGGCGGTGGGAGTTTGAATTAAATTCAAACTTTGATTATGGCCATGAATTAAGGAGATAAGGAAGGAATTAAAATTGGAAAAGGATTTTATTTTATTCTAATCTTAATCTTATTTCTTTTTGCTCTTATTCTTTTCTATTTTTCCCAAAAGTGAACAATTTTCTCATTTTTTTAATTATTTTCTTCCTTCTCTCATCTATTCCCTCTTTTCTTTTCTTTCTCCTCTTGCCAATTGTTCTTAAGCTAATCCTCTATTTTCTCTTTCGTTATTTCTTCCACAAACTCTCTACCTCTCATTCTTCCTCTCTTTCATTTATAGTAAAATTTGAACCGATCATTCTTTTCATTGCTAACCGAATATCAACAAGCCAAATCTGAAGGAGTCAAAGGAAGTCGATTGCTTTATAAAGGTATACACTTGTTCTTTTTCTTTTTAGCCGATTCTTGTTATTTTAAAAGCCTTTCAACTCTTTTGTCAACACCCTTTTGGTCCATAACCACTTTTCTTGATGACCCAAAAGCCAAAAGCACGGCACCCTTGGGTGACTTGGTGGCCGATTCGTAGGATCCTTGTGGTGCAGGTTACGCTAGTGTATTAGAGCTGCGACTACGTTGAATCGGAGTTAACACGGGATTGAAACCGTTTGGGTAAGTGAACCTTGGTAAGTGCTCGTAGCTTTAATCAATTCAATATTAGGGAGTTTAAGAAAAGTCGAAACCTCTCTAATTTAGGGAGATGGCCGAATGTGGGTATAGGCCTTATGGGGTCTTCTTTTAACATTTTTGTGGTTTATTTAGTGAAGGAGCAGCAAGGCGTAGTGTCGACTTGGAGTAGCTTGGATCACCGGAGTAGTTAGACCTAGTCATCAATCGCGACAAAGGTAAGGTGCCTAAGGCCATTACGGATGGTGGCCGAATGTGTAAGTGTTAATATTGGATAGCTCTTGATTTGGTTCAATTATTGCGAGCTGATCTATTTAACAAATGATTATAGGAGAAATCGTGTAGGAGATCTCGTCGAGGAATATCACAAATCAGGTGTGTAACGAACCCTTTCATAGCTTAAAGTGATAAAATGTCGAAAAGCCGAAATGCCGAAATTCTGGCATTTCGAGGACTTGTGAGCAAGCGAATGCTCACTAGTTAGTTAGAATCAATGAGACGGTGATCGAGAACGATGGAAACGGTAAGAATGTGATTTTTGGCGTTCTTGGTAAGTTGGGCCTCGAGGGGCCGAAGTGGGGCCCATTGGGCTTTTGGGCCCATTTGGGAAAAAATTGGTAGAAAATGGAAATCTGTTATATGGCATGATAAGACTGTTAAAACCGTTATGGAATATAGGCTAAATGGGCCTAGATGACGAAATTGGCTAAGTAGGGCCAATTAGGGGTTTTAGGCCCAATAACTCGATTTCACTAAAAATGGCCCAGAATCACTGTTTGCACCCATGGATTGTTAGTAATCGTTAATGAACATGGAAACCCTAATTTTTGGTAAAATTATGAGATTACCCTTATACCATGAAAATGACCGTTTTGCCCCTAGGTAAAAATGACCATTATACCCCTAGGGTTTATGTATGATTTTAATACATGGGATTTTGATAAATATGGTATGTATGAGATGCACATGACATGTATGATATGCACATGATATGTATGATATGCACATGATGTAATCATAACTGCATTGGGTTGGGTTTTTATATGGATGGAGGAAGTGAAAAAGGGCTTATGCCCCAGTTATCAAAAGGGCTTATGCCCCAGTTATCAAAAGGGCTTATGCCCCAGTTATCAAAAGGGCTTATGCCCCAGTTATAAAAGGGCTTATGCCCCGATTATTGAAAGGATTTTGCCCGATTATTAAAAGAGGCTAGGCCTCGGTTATATGATAAAGCGACTATCTTTGCCGATGGAGAGTTTGGCGGGGTGGGTCGAGTTAATCCCCACATGGTGTGTTGGTTGGTACGGGTGGAGAGTAGCGGATGGTGGGTTGAGTAGTCTCCCCAAATGGGTTGCATTCTTTCATTGAAATTATATGTGACATTGAAATGGGCCTAAGGGCCATACCGTTTCTGATAAAGGCTTGCCCGATAATATGAAATATGAAAAGGCTTGACCCGGTGTTATGGAATATGAAACATGAAAAGGGCCATGGCCCAATATATGTTGAGATTGGATTTGGGCTTAGACCCAACAGTTGTTATTATTTTGGGCTCGAAAGGGCTTGTTGCACTGTGAGTTTCCAAACTCACCCCTTTCCTTAACCTTGCGGTGAGCCTTGATGTGGGGACTTGGTAGGAGAGGATTGAGTGGCCACGGTGATCATCTTTGGGCTTTTAAATAAGTGTTGGTTTTCATTTAATTTCCTTTAATTATTATTTATTTTTGGGTTGTAATAAGGCCAATTTTAACTTTCCTTTTATTTCTTTTCGGAATTATTTTAATTTTAATAACTTTAAAAAAATTGGTTAATAATTATTCAAATGGGCTAGACTTAGGACGTGTTTTCAAAATGATACTTGTTTTCAAAATATCTCAACACCACGATTAATCGATTTATCAAAGACGTCCACTTAAACAAATTTAAACTCGATATAACAAAGTGTGGCTATGGTTGTGGGCATGTCTAGGATTGGATCCAATTAAAGAGCTTGGTACTTAGCGACCTTCATGGCTCACCTCCTCTGTCTCGGATACCTACGGTGCCTAGCTTCCATACACTTTGTTAACTCAATAAAATGTATGGTTTTGAAACACTAAAGCGGGCGTGGGTTTTCAACTCCAATGTGGCACGTCAGATTCGGCCATAACGTCTGGGCTGGGTTTGGGGTGTTACATCCCACATCGGGAAGCTAACATAAGAGTGGATGGGAAGCTGGCTTTAAATAGAGAGAACCATGAGGAGAGTAAAGGTACCTTTCTTGGTGATCCTTTCGCTTTATGGCGTGCTCGTTTGAAATTTGGCGTCGGCTAAGAGTGCTCGGGCGTGGATTAACTCCGATCTCCAATCGGTGTGTATTTATCACTACTCTTGTTGTTGGATGGCTACTTGGCCACGATGGTAGAAAGGGGCCATGTGGGCCCAATGGGCCTACGGCCCAATTGGATAAGTTGTTTGATTGTGTAGTAAATATTGGACTAGGCTAGGTGAATCGCATATCTGTGGCTAGGTTTGGGCTAAAAGGGCCACACGAGTGTGGGCCCATTTGGTAGAGAATAGACTTTAGGCCCATTCGTATTGTTATCCATGTTTAGAATACTTTAGTTTACCAATTCTTGAAATGCCCTCGACTTGTAAAATTACCAAAGTACTCCCGATTCTGAATTCTTGTTCTACCCTCGATTCTGAATTATCGTTTTACCTCGATTTTTAAAATTACCGTTTTACCTCGATTTCTGAATTATCGTTTTACCCTCAGTTTACAGAATTACCATTTTACCCTCGATTTACAAAATTACCATTTTACCCTCAGTTTACAGAATTACTATTTTACCCTTGATTTACAAAATTACCGTTTTACCCTCAATTTGTAAAATTACTGTTTTACCCTCAATTTCTGAATTACCATTTTACCCTCGGTTCTGTAATTACTATTTTACCTCGATTTATAGAATTACCGTTTTACCCTCAATTTGTAAAATTCTTGTTTTACCCTTGATTTCTGAATTACTGTTTTACCTCGGTTCTGAATTACCATTTTACCCTCAATTTACAAAATTATCGTTTTACCCTCAGTTTACAGAATTACTGTGTGACACCCCTAATTTGACCCTAGTCGAAAAGTGGTTTCGGGACCACAAAATCGAGTCATAAAAATAATTAACCGTCATAGTTGATGCTTATTATATGTATATATGCATGTGTGAAAATTTCATGTTTGAATTTTGTTAATTGTAAGTGAATTTTATTAAATAGGACTTATGTGAGAAAATTTAGAAATGTGCTAGACAAATGTAAAGTGGCCTATTAATGCATGTTATGAAAATGATGGGTTTGCATGTCAAATTACCCAAAATTAGAGCTAGTGGCCGGCCATGCTATGGGGTGAAACATGTTGGAAACATGTTGTGTTAGTGTGTTATGTTAGAAAGAATAAAATAAGAGTTTAGTAATAAAGTAATGAAAAGAGAGGGGTGATGAAAACAAAGTTGTCTCATCCATGCCCCCCCTCCATTGCCGTGAATTGAAGGAAGAAAACAAAAGAAAGAAAAAAAAATGTTCATCTTCTTCTCCTACCTCTCTCATGCCGAAACTAACCAAGAAATGGAAGAAAGCATTCCTAAGGCATTCGGCCATCTTGTGTGGGGGGGAATTAAGGTATGATATCATGATATTCTTTTGAAATTTTTGTGAAGTTGAGTTTGTTTTGGTGCTCATAACATGACCCATGTGTTAATTTTTGAGTTTGTGTTGCAAGAAACATTTGGTTATGTCCTTATATGTCAAATTGATGATAAATTTTTATATTTGGTGAATGAATATGGGTTTTGGTCATGGTAGATAACAAAGAATGTGGTTGTTGTTCTGTTAATTTGGATGAATTTTTGGTGGATAGGTGCTTGAATCAAACAAATGATCATGTGTGTACACTAGGTGCTAGTTGAGAAGAATCGGTCACTATATTGGAGGCCATTCTTAGAATATGAGTTTAGTTATTGAGAGTGATGAATGTGTTTTGAGTTGATGGAATAAAAGAATGCTTAAAGATGTGTCACAACAAATTATGTGTTAAGCTAAGGTTGTTAAATTATCAATCTTTCTTCCTAGCCGAATATGTGTTTATAAAGTTGAGTTGTTAAATAGATTTTGAAGTTAGTCCATGTATTTATTTTTGAATTTAAGAAGAATGATACATTCGACTATGCTTTGATGTGCTTGGATTGTTGTTCATTGAGTAAATGATTGAGGAGTGGTTAGAAGAATTTGAATGCTAAACTAGTTGATTTGTTTATAATGTCCGATTATGATCATTTATAGAGATGTGAATGAATTGTTGTTATGTGAATAAATATTTGTTTGATGATATATATATGTATTCGGCAATGGGATAAAATGTGTATTAATGTGAGTTTCATGGTGATTATGCTTGTGATGTTGGGTTAATATTCGGCATTGAGTAATGTGGGGTAAGGTGATTAATCGGCTATGAAATTAGCTAAATTGAATAGGTATGTTTAATACTATGCTTAGTATAATGTATGATCTTATAACTCGGTTTGGTATTGAGATAAAGGTTAGATGTATGATTGGACTTTGGTATGTGTTAAATTGGTCAATCAAAGATTAAATGATATGTGATTGTCAAATGTGATTGTTAAGTGAAGAATATTAGTTAAGTACTTAAGCAAATCTATTGTTTTACTTAAGCTTAAGAGCAAAGAGGATCAAAGTCGGATAGGGAAAAGAGAAAGTAAGCGAATAGCCGTGGACATCTAATAAATCGACCACTTCGAGGTAAGTTTTAAGTGATTAAATGTTGAGTAAATTCAATTATAATAGGACATAATGAGTTGATTTAATAAGATATGATGTGGCCATGATATGTCTTAAACTCAAATGGTAAGTTCATAAGTGTTTGGACTTGGAAATTTAAGGGCAAATTGTAATAATTTGCTTTGGATAGCAGCAGTAACGTGATTTTAGAAAATCACTATAAATTGTTGGTGTGGAATTATAGGCTAAATAAAATATGTAATCAAATCTTAGTTAGTCTAGTTTCTTATAAAAGAGACCGTGGAAGCAAAGAAATTTCCTATAAAGAGATATTTAAAGTTGTGTGGGGACGAGGTCGAATGACTCTGAAATCCCTATTCTACTTTTTGGAAAATCATTATAATTTGTACAAAAATGGTTATAAGATAAGATTTATATGCTTAGACTCCTTAATGAGTCTAGTTTCAAATGAAATTAAATAGAACACGTTATGAATTCTGTACAATGAAAAATTTGATTCGTAGTGAAGAATGGTCAGATTAGTCAAACAGTGAAACAGGGGAAATTTTAAGAGAAATCTGGTATTGATTGCCCAAACCTAAAATTCTGGAAATTTTATGGATGGAAGATTAGAATTCTATATTCAGGGAAAATTAACGCCAAGTGATTTGGATTTTTGTAGCTCCAGTTATAAATAATTTAGTGACTATTGCTCAGGAAAACAGCTCGTAGTGAATATGTGATTTTGTTGTAAACATGGATAAAACTTGTTTTAGGTGCTCATAAGCTATTGATTAAACCCATACGTGAATTCTAAATCGTGATATTGTAAAACGATATATGAGTGTTAGACGGATCTTTGATATTAAAATTTGTGAAATTGTAAGTTTATGAGTATTCGAATATGAAATGATAGTATGGCGTGAAATTGAATTATTCATTGGAAAATGATTGATGTAGATTCGGCCAAGACAAAGTGTATACATGATAGTATATGTGGTATGTGAAGTATATTTGGATAATTGTGATGTGAATACATGAAAATTTATATTTTGATTTAGGATTTTATGTGATGAATGTGAACATGCATATATGTGATAAGGCCGAATGGCCAATGTGATGAATGTGAGCATGCATATATGTGATAAGGCCGAATGGCCAATGTGATGAATTTGAGCATGCATATATGTGGTAAGGCCGAATGGCCAATGTGATGAATGTGAGCATGCATATGTGTGATAAGGCTGAATGGCCAATGTGGTGAATATGAACATGCATATGTGGTAAAGCCGAATGGTCAATGTGAAATATATATATGAGATATGCATATGTGGTAAAGCCAAATGGTCAATGTGAAATATATATATGAGATATGTATATGTGGTAAAGCCGAATGGCTAATGTGAAATATGTAGGCGATGTGCGTATATTGTGGCCGAACGACCAAATGTGAAAGGTGTGTATTATTAGATATTTTATGAGGCAAATGAATTACAAATATGACAGTCAATGTGAATGTTGTGACATGTGATTAAATGTACATGAAACTTGGAAATATATTCCGGGTAAGACCCGATGACTACGTGTGGAGATTATGTCCGGGTAAGACCCGATGACTACGTATGGAGATTTTGTCCGGGTAAGACCCGATAACCGATGTGGAGATTTAAATGCGAGCTAAAGGTCTGTAGATAATCCAAGTAGAGGTTAAAGCTATAAGACTTCGTAATAAGAATTGCTTATAAATATATTCAATGCAAAAGGTTAAACAGGTATGTACTCCAAGTTTATATGTGACCTTGATTTGAACTAAATCATAAGGTAGTTATGTGATGCATACGAGAGCAATCTATGAGACTATTCCTATGATTATGTGACATCGGATCGGTGTGAGAGGTTATGTGAAATCATACAATGTATCTATGTCACATGAGCTCACTTTATATGAAAGTTTATCGCCTATTGTATATGATGAGATGTGCATATTCGGTAAAGGGATGGTATGCAGAAGGAAGAGTGAAATAAAATATCTGAACAACTATGTTATAATTTGATTGTTATCTGTTGACCTTGCTTAAAACTTACTAAGCATTGTAATGCTCACTCCGTTTACTTTGTTTCCTCTGTTTTATAGATCTCATTGCGAAGCTGAGGCTCGAGGATCGTCATCAACTAGTCACACTATCACTATCCACCGCTTATTCTTTGTTATGTTTAGAATTATTTTATGGCATGTATAGAATAGACTAGTGGCGGAAGAATATTTTTGGTTAATGTATATAAGCCATGCGAAAATGGCATCTTTTGAATGTTTACTTAGTGAAGTTTAAATTTTACCTCTGATTGTGCTTAGTACTTATTAAAATGAGCGATCTTTATTTCAACAAAAGTTCAAAATTTTCTTTGTTACGACATGAGTTACAAGTCGGTAATGCCCTTACCTATTCAGCGCGGTTACGGGATAGGGGTGTTACATACTGTTTTACCCTCGATTTACAAAATTACTATTTTACCCTCGATTTGTAAAATTACCGTTTTACCCTCGATTTATAGAATTACTGGTTTACCCTCGGTTTACAAAATTATCGTTTTACCCTCGATTTACAGAATTACTGTTTTACCCTCAATTGTGAAATTACTAAAATACCCTTGTAGGGTAAAATTACCGAAATACCCCTATAGGGTAGAATTACTAAAATACTACGATAGGGTAGAATTAGAAATACCCCGTAGGTAGAATTGTCGAAATACCCTTGTAGGGTAGAAATACTAGAAATACCCCTGTAGGGTAGAATTAGAGATACCTTTGTGGGGTAAAATTACCATTTTGCCTCTAGGGTGTTAAATGGTATTTTGCCCTTGTGGGCAAGTGGTGACTTAATTTGTGTGGTTGTGGATTTGATTGTGAATATATGTTGGTGATATGAATGACTTAAGCTGTGATTGTTTGATTCAAATATGGGCATGACATTACGCATACTTGACATGTTGCATGGGTTGGGATTTTATGCGGAGGAAGCGTTACGGTGGCTATGCCACAAATATTTGTTCGGTGGCTCGCCACAATATTCATATCTGGTGACTCTGTCACAATATCATTGACCGATCGATGGTGAGTGCCGATCACATTACCAAAGGCGTGTTCGTTGTTGTGGGCTTCGTGCGATTATAGACCCGTTATTAATGGCTCTGTGCCAACCTAAATATGGCTTTGTGCCATCTTGACTATAACCGTGCCAAATGTATTTACACGTAGCTATGTGCCTAACATATTTGTTGGCGACTACGTGTCGATCATATTTACCGAAGGTCGTGCGCCGATTATATTACCGTCACTGATGGCTATGTGCCGAAGTTATTACAGTTATCTATGGCTTTGTGCCACGTATTCTGTTAGGTCGGTTTGCCACATTATCTGATTCTGGTGGCTTTGCCACAATATCTGTATCTGGTGACTCGGTCACGATATCTGTTCTGGCAGCCATGCTAGAAATTTTATGGTGTGTGGCGGATGGGTGGGTCGAGTTGTCTCCCCACATGGTGTAAGGTTGGTGCGAGGGTGTATACTTTGGATTGGGTTGGGATTGCATTCACATTCGATTACGATTACGTCACCTAATTACGATTACGATTACGATTACATTACTAATATTGATTACGATTACGATTACATTCGATTTCGATTCGATTCTCATTTTGGTTCCAATTCGATAATGTTTCTTGATACGTAATGGGCTAAGGTCCATCTGATGCTTGTCTGTTGTAATGGGCTAAGGCCCGATTGGTGCTGAAATTGTAAGTATGGTGGGGCGAGTTTTAATTTTTAGATGGTGATTGTTCCTTTTTATAGTAGGGGATTTCTGCGAGTTTTAAGTAAACTCACCCGTTTATTAACCTTCGGTAATTTCCACCTTAGATGGATCGGGGTTGCTAGGGGCTCGGAGGAAGCCACACACTATTTATGTTCTGCTTTTGATTATTACCTTTAAATTATTTTATGTGGGTTGTAGTAAAGCCGTTGTAATTTTCTGGATTTCAAATTTGGAATTTTATTTATTGTTCTTATAATTGCTAGTATTAGAACACGATTTTCCAAAGCAACTCTCGTTATTCAAAACATCACGTAACCGCAATTGTTTTTAAAGTAAGTTTCATAACTACCAAGATTTTTACAAAGTTGTTAAGAATGTTATTCAATTTGAGGTTTTCTAACAAGGTTTAAAAGGGTTTTAATGGAAACATGGTTTTCGAAAAACACTTCAATGTGACACGGCAAGTTCGAGCCAAACTTCCAGGTCGGGTTTGGGGTGTTACATTTAGTGGTATTAGAGCCTGGGTTGCAACAACTCAGCTGTGGATTGGGTTTTCAAAGGTTGAATTTTAGAAAATTATTTTCAACCACGTGGTGCATTTGAAGTATTTCTCTTAAAAAGTGTGGCACACCGAGTCTCGTGTAGAATCCGTAAGTCTTCGAATACTTTTGTCTATTTAGAAATTGAAATACTATGGATTCCTTAGATATTGGTGCGAATTTAAATTTGGTATTTATTTTATGTGGATGTGATGTTTGGATATAGAAATTGTATATATGTGTGATAAATATGTATCTGCTTCAATGAATAAGTGTTGTATGTATGAGATGTTTCAAGTTCTAGTTGAAGTGTGATAGTGATAGTAGGATCGAGTCTTGTTGATAGCGTAGTGGGGTAAATGTTACACGACTACCCGTTAGATGAAAATTCGAGGACGAAATTTCTTTAAGGAGGTAGAGTTATAACACCACAATTTGGGCCTAGAAGTTTTGGGCCTTGAGCATGGGAGCGGTTGAAGGCGACTTATAATATACATTATGCATGCAAATTTAGTTAATAAAGGCTTGTTTTAGTGGTTAAGTGTGTTGAGAAGTGTTGGAGAAGTCACGGGTTTAAACACGGACTCTAGCAAAAATTTGGTTTAAGGTGAATCAAACCTTGGGTGTAGTAGGTAGGCCTTAAGAATATTGTTGGAGAAATTGTGACACAAAAACCTTATGGCTTAGTGGCAAGTGGCGTGTGGAGCATTTGAGGGAGGCATGGGTTGAATCCCATGGCAAGCAAAAACATTTATTTTATTAACAGGTGGCAAGAGTTGGTGTTGAATTTAAACTCTGATGTTAGAGGGATCCCACATCGGGAAGCTAACATAAGAGTGGATGGGAAGCTGACTTTAAATAGAGTGAACCATGAGGAGAGTAAAAGTACCTTTCTTGGCTGATCCCTTTCGCTTTATGGCGTGCTCGTTTGGGCTGGGCGTCGGCTAAGAGTGCTCGGAGTGTGGATTAACTCCAGTCTCCAATCAGGTGTGTATTTATCACTAGTCTTGTTGTTGGATGGCTACTTCGGGCCGTGATGGGCCGAAAGGGGCCATGTGGGCCCAATGGGCCTACGGGCCCAATTGGATAAGTTGTTTGATTGTGTAGTAAATATTGGACTAGGCTAGGTGAATCGCATATCGTGGCTAGGTTTGGGCTAAAAGGGCCACCACGGCGTGTGGGCCCATTTGTCTTAGAGAATAGGCTTTAGGCCCATTCGTATTGTTATCCATGTTTAGAATACTTTATTTTACCAATTCTTGAAATGCCCTCGACTTGTAAAATTACCAAAGTACTCTCGATTTATAGAATTACCGTTTTACCCTCGATTTACAGAATTATCGTTTTACCCTCGATTTTTAAAATTACCGTTTTACCCTCGATTCTGAAATTACTGTTTTACCCTCAGTTTACAGAATTACCATTTTACCCTTGATTTACAGAATTACCATTTTACCCTCAGTTTACAGAATTACTATTTTACCCTCGATTTACAGAATTATCGTTTTACCCTCAATTTGTAAAATTATTATTTTACCCTCCATTTACAGAATTACCATTTTACCCTCAGTTTACAGAATTACCATTTTACCCTCGATTTGAAATTATCATTTTACCCTCGGTTTCTGTAATTCTTGTTTTACCCTCGATTCTGAATTCTTGTTTTACCCTCGATTTGTAAAATTACCGTTTTACCCTCGATTTATAAATTCTTGGTTTACCCTCAGTTTACAAAATTATCGTTTTACCCTCGATTTACAGAATTACTGTTTTACCCTCAATTGTGAAATTACTAAAATACCCCTGTAGGGTAAAATTACCGAAATACCCCTATAGGGTAGAATTACTAAAATACCCTGATAGGGTAGAATTACCGAAATACCCCCGTAGGGTAGAATTGTCGAAATACCCTTGTAGGGTAGAAATACCGAAATACCCCTGTAGGGTAGAATTACCGAGGTACCTTTGTGGGGTAAAATTACCATTTTGCCTCTAGGGTGTTAAATGACTGTTTTGCCCTTGTGGGCAAGTGACTGACTTGGATTGTGTGGTTGACGGATTTGATTGTGAATATATGTTGGTGATATGAATGACTTAACTGTGATTGTTTGATTCAAATATGGGCATGACATTCTGCATACTTGACATGTTGCATGGGTTGAGATTTTGTACGGAGGAAGCGTTCTGGTGGCTATGCCACAAATATTTGTTCTGGTGGCTCTGCCACAATATCTGTATCTGGTGACTCTGTCACAATATCTGTTGACCGATCGATGGCTGAGTGCCGATCACATTACCAAAGGCTGTGTTCCGTTGTTGTGGGCTTCGTGCCGATTATAGACCCGTTATTAATGGCTCTGTGCCAACCTAAATATGGCTTTGTGCCATCTTGACTATAACCGTGCCAAATGTATTTACCGTAGCTATGTGCCTAACATATTTGTTGACGACTACGTGTCGATCATATTTACCGAAGGTGTGTCGCCGATTATATTACCGCCATCCGATGGCTATGTGCGAAGTTATTACGATTATCTATGGCTTTGTGCCACGTATTACATTAGGTCGGTTTGCCACATTATCGATTACGGTGGCTTTGCCACAATATCATATCTGGTGACTCGGTCACGATATCATTCAGCGACCATGCTAGAAATTTTATGGTGTGTAGCGGATGGGTGGGTCGAGTTGTCTCCCACATGGTGTAAGGTTGGTACGAGGGTGTATACTGGTGGATTGGGTTGGGATTGCATTCACATTACGATTACGATTACGTCACCTAATTACGATTCGATTCGATTACATTACTAATATTGATTACGATTACGATTACACATCGATTTCGATTCGATTCTCATTTTGGTTCCAATTCGATAATGTTTCTTGATACGTAATGGGCTAAGGTCCATCTGATGCTTGTCTGTTGTAATGGGCTAAGGCCGATTGGTCTTGAAATTGTAAGTATGGTGGGGCGAGTTTTAATTTTTTAAATGATGATTGTTCCTTTTTATAGTAGGGATTTCACTGAGTTTTAGTAAACTCACCCGTTTATTAACCTTCGGTAATTTCCGACCTTAGATGGATCGGGGTTGCTAGGGGCTCGGAGGAAGCCACACACACTATTTATGTTCTGCTTTGATTATTACCTTTAAATTATTTTATGTGGGTTGTAGTAAAGCCGTTGTAATTTTACGGATTTCAAATTTGGAATTTTATTTATTGTTCTTATAATTGCTAGTATTAGAACACGATTTTCCAAAGCAACTCTTGTTATTCAAAACATCAAGTAACCGCAATTGTTTTTAAAGTAAGTTTCATAACTACCAAGATTTTTACAAAGTTGTTAAGAATGTTATTCAGCTGAGGTTTTCTAACAAGGTTTAAAAAGGGTTTTTAATGGAAACATGGTTTTCGAGAAACACTTCAATGTGACACGCCAAGTTCGAGCCAAACTTCCAGGCCGGGTTTGGGGTGTTACATTTAGTGGTATTAGAGCCTGGGTTGCAACAACTCAGCTGCGGATTGGGTTTTCAAAGGTTGAATTTTAGAAAATTATTTTCAACCACGTGGTCTGTTTGAAGTATTTCTCTTAAAAGTGTGGCACACCGAGTCTCCTGTAGAATCCGTAAGTCTTGAATACTTTTGTTAGAAATTGAAATACTATGGATTCCTTAGATATTGGTGCGAATTTAAATTTGGTATTTATTTTATGTGGATGTGATGTTTGGATATAGAAATTGTATATATGTGTGATAAATATGTATGCCTTGGTGAATAAGTGTTGTATGTATGAGATGTTTCAAGTTCTAGTTGAAGTGTGATAGTGATAGTAGGATCGAGTGCTTGTTGATAGCGTAGTGGGGTAGATGTTACACGACTACCCGTTAGATGAAAATTCGAGGACGAAATTTCTTTAAGGGAGGTAGAGTTGTAACACCACGAATTTGGGCCTAGAAGTTTTGGGCCTTGAGCATGGGAGCGGTTGAAGGCGACTTATAATATTACATTGTGCATGCAAATTTAGTTAATGAAGGCTTGTTTTAGTGGTTAAGTGTGTTGAGAAGTGTTGGAGAAGTCCGGGTTTAAACACGGACTCTAGCAAAAATTTTGTTTAAGGTGAATCAAACCACAGGTGTAGTAGGTAGGCCTTAAGAATATTGTTGGAGAAATTGTGACACAAAAACCTTATGGCTTAGTGGCAAGTGGCGTGTGGAGCATTTGAGGGAGGCATGGGTTGAATCCCATGGCAAGCAAAGACATTTATTTTGCTAACGAGGTGACAAGAGTTGGTGTTGAATTTAAACTCGATGTTAGAGGATCCCATATCGGAAGCTAACATAAGAGTGGATGGGAAGTGACTTTAAATAGAGTGAACCATGAGAAAAGTAAAAGTACCTTTCTTGGTGATCCTTTCGCTTTATAGCATGCTCGTTTGAAATTGGGCGTCGGCTAAGAGTGCTCGGGCGTGGATTAACTCGGTCTCAATCGGTGTGTATTTATCACTAGTCTTGTTGTTGGATGGCTACTTCGGGCCGTGATGGGCCGAAAAGGGCCATGTGGGCCCAATGGGCCTACGGGCCCAATTGGATAAGTTGTTTGATTGTGTAGTAAATATTGGACTAGGCTAGGTGAATCGCATATCTGTGGCTAGGTATGGGCTAAAAGGGCCACACGAGCGTGTGGGCCCATTTGGGCCGAGAATAGGCTTTAGGCCCATTCGTATTGTTATCCATGTTTAGAATACTTTATTTTACCAATTACTGAAATGCCCTCGACTTGTAAAATTACCAAAGTACTCTCGATTTATAGAATTACCGTTTTACCCTCGATTTACAGAATTATCGTTTTACCCTCGATTTTTAAAATTACCGTTTTACCCTCGATTTACAGAATTACCGTTTTACCCTCAGTTTACAGAATTACCATTTTACCCTTGATTTACAGAATTACCATTTTACCCTCAGTTTACAGAATTACTATTTTACCCTCGATTTACAGAATTATCGTTTTACCCTCAATTTGTAAAATTATTGTTTTACCCTCGATTTATAGAATTACCATTTTACCCTCAGTTTATAGAATTACTATTTTACCCTCAATTTACAGAATTATCGTTTTACCCTCAATTTGTAAAATTACTGTTTTACCCTCGATTCTGTAATTACCATTTTACCCTCGGTTACTGAATTACCATTTTACCCTCGATTCTGAATTATCATTTTACCCTCGGTTTACGTAATTCTTTGTTTTACCCTCGATTCTGAAATTCTTGTTTTACCTCGATTTGTAAAATTACCGTTTTACCCTCGATTTATAGAATTACTAGTTTACCTCGGTTTACAAAATTATCGTTTTACCCTCGATTTACGAATTCTTGTTTTACCTCAATTGTGAAATTACTAAAATACCCCGTAGGGTAGAATTACCGAAATACCCCTAAAGGGTAGAATTACTAAAATACACTTATAGGATAGAATTACCGAAATACCCCCGTAGGGTAGAATTATCGAAATACCCTTGTAGGGTAGAAATACCAAAATACCCCTGTAGGGTAGAATTACCGAGATACCTTTGTGGGGTAAAATTACCATTTTGCCCCTAGGGTGTTAAATGACTGTTTTGCCCATGTGGGCAAGTGAATGACTTGGACTGTGTGGTTGACGGATTTGATTGTGAATATATGTTGGTGATATGAATGACTTGACTGTGATTGTTTGATTCAAATGTGGGCATGACATTCTGCATACATGACATGTTGCATGTGTTGGGATTTTGTACGGAGGAAGCGTTCTGGTGGCTATGCCACAAATATCTGTTCTGGTGGCTCCACCACAATATCTGTATCTGGTGACTCTGTAACAATATCTGTTGACCGATCGATGGCTGAGTGCCGATCACATTACCGAAGGCTGTGTGCCGTTGTTGTGGGCTTCGTGCCGAATATAGACCCGTTATTAATGGCTCTGTGCCAACCTAAATATGGCATTGTGCCATCTTGACTATGGCTTCGTGCCAAACGTATTTACCTATAGCTATGTGCCTAACATATTTGTTGACGACTCTGTGTCGATCATATTTACCGAGAAGGTCGTGAGCGGTATATTAAATCCACCGATGGCTATGTGCGAAGTTATTACGATTATCTATGGCTTTGTGCCACGTATTACGTTAGGTGGGTTTGCCACATTATCGATTCGGTGGCTCGCCACAATATCAGATCTGGTGACTCTGTCACGATATATCATTCTCAGCGACCATCTTTGGAAATTTTATGGTGTGTAGCGAGATGGGTGGGTCGAATTGTCTCCCACATGGTGTAAGGTTGGTACGAGGGTGTATACTGGTGGATTAGGTTGGGATTGCATTCACATTTCGATTTCGATTACGTCACCTAATTCGATTACATTACTAATATTGATTACGATTACGATTACATTCTTGATTTCGATTACGATTCTCATTTTGGTTCCAATTCGATAATGTTTCTTATTCATCTTGGGCTAAGGTCCATCTGAGTGCATTGTCTGTTGTAATGGGCTAAGGCCGATTGGTACTGAAATTGTAAGTAAGGTGGGGCCAAAGATTTAATTCTTTTAGATGGTGATTGTTCCTTTTTATAGTAGGGATTTCTGCTGAGTTTTAGTAAACTCACCTGTTTATTAACCTTCGGGTAATTTCCACCTTAGATGGATCGGGGTTGCTAGGGGCTCGGAGGAAGCCGGACACACTATTTATGTTACGATTTTGATTATTACCTTTAAATTATTTTATGTGGGTTGTAGTAAAGCCGTTGTAATTTTCGGATTTCAAATTTGGAATTTTATTTATTGTTCTTATAATTGCTAGTATTAGAACACGATTTTCCAAAGCAACTACTGTTATTCAAAACATCACGTAACCGCAATTGTTTTTAAAGTAAGTTTCCGCAACTACCAAGATTTTCACAAAGTTGTTAAGAATGTTATTCAATTGAGGTTTTCTAACAAGGTTTAAAAATGGTATAAGTTTTTAATTATTAAGAAGGGTTTTTAATGGAAACATGGTTTTCGAAAAACACTTCAATGTGACACGCCAAGTTCGAGCCAAACTTCCAGGCCGGGTTTGGGGTGTTACATTTTCACTACTCTAGCTGTAGGATGGCTACTTCGGGCCGCGATGGGCCAAAAGGGGTCATGTGGGCTAAATGGGCCTACGGGCCCAATTGGATAAGTTGTTTGATTGTGTAGTAAGTATTGGACTAGGCGAGGTGAATCTTATATCTGTGGCTAGATTTGGGCTAAAAGGCCCACGGCGTGTGGGCCCATTTGGTGAGAAGAGGCTTTAGGCCCATTCGTATTGTTATCCCTGTTTAGAATACTTTAGTTTACCAAATTACTAAAATACCCCCAGTTGTAAAATTACCAAAGTACCCCCGATTTATAAAATTACTGAAATACCGTCGATTGTAAAATTACTAAAATACCCTCGATTTGTAAAATTATCGAAATACCCTCAGTTTGCAAAATTACTGAAAGACCCTCGATTTGTAAAATTACTAAAATACCCTTGACTTGTAAAACTACCAAAGTACCCCCGGTTTATAAAATTACCCAAATATCCTCGATTTGTAAAATTACTGAAATAGTGTTGATTGTAAAATTACTGAAATACCTTCGATTTATAAAATTACCGAAATACCCTTGTAGGGTAGAATTATTGAAATACCCTTGTAGGGTAGAATTACCGAAATACCCTTGTAGGGTAGAATTACCGAAATACCCTTGTAATGTAGAATTACTGAAATACCCCTGTAAGGTAGAATTACCGAAATACCCCTGTAGGGTAGAATTACCGAAATACCCTTGTAGGGTAGAAATACCGAAATAGCCTTGTAGGGTAGAAATACCGAAATACCCCTGTAGGGTGGAAATACCGAAATACCCCTGTAGGGTAGAATTATTGAAATACCCCTGTAGGATTGAAATACTGAAATAACCTTGTAGGGTAGAAATATCGAAATACCCCTGTAGGGTAGAATTACTGAAATGCCCCTGTAGGATAGAATTACTGAAATACCCTTGTAGGGTAGAAATACCGAAATACCCCTGTAGGGTAGAATTACCGAGATACCCTTGTGGGGTAAAATTATCGTTTTTCCCCTAGGGTGTTAAATGACTATTTTGCCCTTGTGGGCAAGTGTCTGACTTGGATTGTGTGGTTGACGAATTTGATTGTGAATATATGTTGGTGATATGAATGACTTGACTGTAATTATTTGATTCAAATATGGGCATGACATTCTGCATACATGACATGTTGCATGGGTTGGGATTTTGTACGGAGGAAGATTTGATTTGATAAGGTCGCATGGTTGCTTGACGACTGTGGATCCACCGAAAGCTTAAGAGCCGTATATTCGTACTGATTTGATAAGGTCGCATGGGTCGCCCGAGACGACTGTGGACTGATCGATGGCTGAGTGCCGATCATATTTACCCGAGGCTGTGTACCGACCATATTACTGTCACTGATGGATATGTGCCTAACATGATACAGCTACCGATGGCTTAAAGCCTTCTGATTATGGCTTTGCACCAACCTACATATGGCTCTGTGCCAACCTGATTATGGTTGTGTGCCAAACGTATTTGCCTAAGGCTATGTGCCAACATATGATTATTGACGACTCTATGTCGATCACATTTACCTAGGGTTGTGTGCTGGTTATGTTACTCTAGTTGAGTATTGCATTCACATTCTGATTCTGATTCTATTAACTGATACTGATTCTGATTCTGTCACCTGATTCTGATTCTAATTCTCATCCTGATTCTAGTTCTGATAATGTTTCTTATTCTCCAATAGGCTAAGGCCCAACTGGTACTGAAATTGTAAGTAAGGCTGGGGCCAGACTTTTAATTCTTTTATATGATTGACTGTTCCTTTATATAGTAGGGGATTTCACACTGAGTTTTCGTAAACTCACCCCGTTTATTAACCTTTCATGTAATTTCCAGCCTTAGACGGATTGGAGCTGCGAGGGGCTTGGAGGAAGTCACACACACTGTTTATGTTACAGTTTTGATTATTACTTTTAAATGTTTTTATGTGAGTTGTAGTAAAGCTGTTGTAATTTTCTAGATTTCAAATTTGGAATTTTATTTATTGTTCTTATAATTGCTAGTATTAGAACACGATTTTCCAAGGCAACTACTGTTGTTCAAAACATCACGTATCCACAATTGTTTTTAAATTATGCTTCCGCAACTACCAAGATTTTTACAAAGTTGTTAAGAATGTTATTCAGCTGAGGTTTTCTAACAAGGTTTAAAAAGGGTATAAGTTTTTAATTATTAAGAAGGGTTTTTAATGGAAACATTGTTTTCGAAAAACACTTCAATGTGACACGCCAGATTCGAGCCAAACTTTCGGGCCAGGTTTGGGGTGTTACAGATTGAGCCGTAGCAGATGACGTGGAAAGTAATGCGCTCGCTCCTGCTCAAGGGGCAGCACTGATTGATTCTGGGCCGATTACGAATAGCCACGAGGGAGAGGCTAAGCAAGCCTTCTTCCAGATGATGAATGAGTTGTTCACTCAATATATTACAACTAATCCGACTGTTCAACAACCCGCACCCCTGCCTAATCCTCCCTAGATACCTGTAGTACCTCAAGTTACTGATCCAATGAAATTAAATATGCCACCGGTTGATAAAATCAGAAAACACGGGGCCGAATATTTCAGAGCTACTGTTGATGATGATGCTGAGCGAGCTAAATTCTAGCTTGATAATACTATCCGTGTGTTTGATGAATTATCCTGTACCCTTAATGAGTGTATAAAATGTGTTGTATCGTGTTACGAGACATTGCATATCACTGGTGGAATATACTAATATTAGTGGTTCCAAAAGAACGAGTTACTTGGGAATTCTTTCAGATTGAATTCTGGAAGTAATATATCAGTCAACGGTTTATTGATAAAAAACGAAAAGAATTCCTCGAGTTAAAACAGGGTTGCATGACAGTTACAGAATTCGAACAAAAAATTGTGAGACTCAGTAGATATGCCCGGGAATGTGTATCAACCGAAGCAATAATGTGTAATACATTTGAAGACGAGTTGAATGAAGATATTAAGCTATTAGTCGGGATTCTTGAAATAAAAGAGTTCGTGTTACTAGTTGAGAGAGCATGCAAAGCTGAAGAGCTCAGGAAAGAGAAAAGAAAGGCGGACTTTGAAGCTAGAGATTCACGAAAAAGATCATCAAGTAAGTCATTTCAGTCGGCAACAAAGAAATTCTGAGATGACTTTAGTCATTCAAAGGCTACTGCGGGCTATTCTAGACGTGATCAAGATAGACCACTCGTGAGTTCGAGAGCTACCTCAGTAGCTAGTGTTGGTAACATTCGACCGAACCAACCTGAGTGCAAACACTGTTGTGACATCCCAAAATTGGCCTTAGTCGGGAAGTGGTTTCGGGACCGCTAAACCGAGTCACCGACATGCTCGAACGTAATATTTATTGTCTAGAATATGGGAAAATGCATGTGTGAATTTTGAATTCTTTGATTTAGTTAATTTGATTGTGAATTGAAAGAAAAAGGACTCATGTGAAAGGATTTAAAAATATGTAGCTAATTTTTAGAGGTTAATAAAGGAATGAAGCAAAATAAAAGGAGTTGCATGTCAAATACTCCATTTATTTTGGATGAGTGGCCGGCCATGTTTAGATGATGGGCAAGGGGACATGTTTCCAACATGTTTAGTTAGTGCATTATGTAGAAATCTAGAAGGAAAGACTAAGAAAGAAAAACAAAAAAAATTGTTCATCTTTCCCCTCCTTCCTTTGGCCGAAATTCCTAAGAGGAAGAAGAGATTTTTGCTTCATTTTCTTTGTTTAGAAGAGATCTAGAAGGAGATTTGGCTAAACTTGCATCCAGATTAAGGTATGTATGAGGTTGTGTCATGAGATTCATGCTTGTTTTGGTTGCTAACTTGATGTGCATGTTAGCCATGGTTCAAATCCTTGCTATGCCATGAAAAATGGTATTTGGCCAAGGTTGATATTGTGTTAAAGCCATTGCATGCTAAATGTGAAGCTTGCTAATGATGCATGCAATGATGGATTGACTACTCTTGAAATTTCTTTGTAGCAATCTTGAGTAAGACATAGAGTTCTTTGTTTAACCATGACCAAAGTTCAATGGGGTATGATTGTGATGTATTCGGCCATGATGCATTCATGAGCATGATTTATGCTTGTTACTTGATTGGTAAAATTTGTGTTTTAGAGGGTTATGAACACCTTGAGATTGACCATGCACCTATATGTGTATATATGTTTGCACATGATATTTTGATTATGAAGAAAGTGATAAATATGTTTGCTTAAAGAAGAAATTTGTTGAAGAATGTTGTGAAATTTGCATGTACATTCGGCCTAGTACATGTATAGTGTGAAAAACCTTGAAATTATTTTTGATTTTGTGTATTTATGACCATGTGTAATCGGCCACATGAGTAATTTGAGCACTTGATGTTATGTTAAAATTCTTGAGCTTAAATATATGGATGTATGTATATGTGGCCATATAATGGCGTTTTGGTTCAAAGGTTGAAAGATAAATTATAATAAAGTGAGATGATATGAGATGCGAATGTGATTTACTAGTAAACATTATTGATAGAAATATTGAATACTTCTACTTGTATTCGTTAAGCTCAAGAGCAAAAGGAGCTAAATCCGATAAAGGGAAGGAAAAAGTGATCGAATAGCCGTTGAAGCCGTTCGACAACATCCGAGGTAAGTCCTCAAGAAATGACCCTACTCGAATTATGTGAAATGAAATATGGATGTGTAATGATTATTGATTTATGTGTGTATGAGTATTTGAATGATACCCGGGCTAAGTCCCGAAGGCGATTATGCTAGTGATATGTTTGTGTTTGAGCCTTAGTAACGAAAATGAAATATGGATGTGTAATGATTATTGATGTATATGTGTGCATGAGCAATTGAATGATATCCGGCTAAGTCCCAAGACATTTATGCTAGTAATTATATCCGGTTAAGACCAAGGCAATTGTGCTAGTGACTACATCCGGGCTAAGACCCGAAGGCATTCGTGCAAGTTGTTAAATCCGGGCTAATACCCGAAGGCATTTGTGCAAGTCGTTCTATCCGGGCTAAGACCCGAAGGCATTCGTGCATGTGGTTATATCCGGTTGTATTCAAGAAGCTTGGGCTGAAGGTGGCGTTGGTTGCTGTAATAAATTTAATTAGTGCGCTCGAAAAGCCCAAAGGATAAGGTATGTTTATATGTGCATTGGAAAAGTCGATATGTTTGAGTAACATTCGTTCAATCGACTAACGAATTTTCAGCTATTGAATTGGTTGATATCTTGTGAAAGTATACAATGATGAAGTGTGAAGTAAGTATGATTATGTGAATGTGTATTAATGAAATGATTCATTTGGCTATGTGAATGTAATGCTTTAGTTAAAGCTGATTTTATTGCTTGAGACTTACTAAGCATAAAATGCTTACCCGTTGCTTTGGCTCTCGCTTTATAGATTTTGTTAGTTAGCGATCGGATACGGGATCATTGAAGTGAAGTCATCCACACTATCAAAGCCTCCATTTTGGTATAATTTTGGTTGAACTTTGAAATGGCATGTATAGGACTACCCTTGTTGGTTCAAATGTGTTGTGATGTACATGTGTACGGCCATGCGAAAATGGCTCGTAGAAGTAAAGTCTGAACTTAGACCATTTGTGATTTGTATATATATATGGTTTCATGATGTGATTATGGATTGGAAATGGGAGTGTTGGTCACATGATCAGCCATTGGAATGGCTAAAATGATCATAGGTGAACCTATGTATGGCAAGACTAGTTGGTTCATGGAGACTACAAAATAGGTAAGACCTACCTTAAAAACAGGTGCTGCCAGCTGCAGTGACGGGAATGTGAAAAATCACCAAAAATTGTAGAGATGGTATTAAATAGTGAAAGAATTATGTAAATGAACCTTGATGAGTCTACTTTCATATGGAAGAAACGAAACGGTCATAGGAGTTACGTGTTAAGAGATATTAAAGTTATCGTGAGACAGGGCCAGAACGGTTTCTGGGTCCCCTGTCGCGACTTTGAAAATTTACCATAAATTATCCAGAATTAATTAGAAGTCATGCCAAATATGTGCAGATTTCTTTTTGAGTCTAGTTTCATTAGAAACAAACAGCATCAGTATTGAAACCCTGTACAGAGAGATATTCAAGTTGTAATGCGCGAAGGTCAGTGTAGTCGACCCCTGTAACATGGGTGACTTTAACTAATAAACTGTACCAATTGGCCCGACCAAAAATTCTAGAAATAAATCCATGGATGGATATATGAGTCTAAATTCAGGGAAAATTTACGGAATCAGTTTCCGAGTTGTGAAACTCGAGATATGCTTTTTAAGGCAACAGCAACGCAGTTTTCCAGCTTGCCTGGAATGTCAAATTGGTCGGTGCCATAAGTGGTTTTGGCTTGTTAACCCTCGTGTCCGACACCGCAACGGTCTCGGGTTCGGGTGTTACAATTTTATTGGTATCGAGCTACGGTTTAGTCGATTCTAGGACTACCGTGATATGTTTGGGGTCTAGCTATACATGCCATTAAATGATGAATCGATAGTGTGGTGATTTCTGACAATTTGACTTTGTGTTTGTTTATAGCAATGGATCCCGATCCCAACCGAGCAATAGCTGATGATGTGGAGAGTGTGGCGCCTGCTCCCGCGCAAGGGACAGCGTCGGCGGACTCTCAACCTATGGCCAGCAATCCGAATGATGAGGCTAGGCAAGCCTTTTATAGTGTGATGAATGATTGGTTTAACCAATACATTCGAACTGACACGGCTGTTCCACAACTGTGGTAAATGAAATCCTGGCAGTTGTAGATTGAATGATCGGGCTTTCTTTAAATGTGGATCAATGGATCACTTTATTCGTGAATGCCCTGAGTTGGTTAAGCAAGACATGAAGCAGAATATGAGGCCGAGTAACATGGCAGCTCGAGGTAGACCACTCAAAAATACGAGTAATGTGAGTGGCAGCCAGAGGGGAACTAAAGACACTGCTGTTAGATCTGAGTCTTGCGCACCTGCCAGAGCTTATGCTATCCGCGCTCGTGAAGAAGCTTTATCTACAGATGTGATTACCGATACTATCACTCTCTATGATACTAGTGTTGTTACATTGGTTGATCCTGAATCGACTCATTCTTATGTATGTGAGACTTTAGTATCTAGTAAGACTTTGCCTGTAGATTCTACTGTGTTTGTGATTAGAGTATCGAACCCCTTAGGCCGATGCATTTTGGTTGATAAAGTATGCAAGAATTATCCATTAATGATTCGAGATTCATGTTTTCTGGATGATTTGATGTTGTTTCCATTCGATGAGTTTGATATAATTCTGGGCATGGATTGGTTAACATTACACGATGCTATTTTGAACTGCAAACAGAAGACTATTGATTTGCGATGCCAAATGATGAAATAATTCGGATTGAGTCTAATGATCTAAATGGTTTACCGGTAGTGATTTCTTCGATGTTAGCTCAGAAATATGTCAGAAAGGGTGGTGAAGCTTATTTTGCTTATGTACTCGATTCTAAAGCGTCTGAAAGGAAGATTGAGTCAATACCAATAGTGTGCAAATCTCCGGATGTGTTTTCTGAGGAATTACCGGGTTTGCCACCGATCTGAGAGGTAGAGTTTGGCATTGAGTTAGTACCGGGGACAACTTCGATTTCGATAGCTCTGTACAGAATGGCACTGACCGAATTAAAAGAGTTGAAAGCTAAGTTGTAAGAATTGACTGATAGAGGTTTTGCACAACCGAGTTTTTCTCCTTGGGGTGCACCGATTTTTTTTTGTGAAAAAGAAAGACGGAACTATAAGAATGTGCATTGACTATGGACAGCTCAATAAGGTGACTATAAAGAATAAATATCCTTTTCCACGAATTGACGACTTGTTTGATCAGTTGGAAGGGGCTACAATGTTTTCAAAGATAAATTTGAGATTGGGTTACTATCAGCTGCGAGTTAAAGATTTCGATGTGTCAAAAACTGCTTTCTAAATGAGGTACGGACATTATGAGTTTCTGGTTATGCCTTTCGGACATACTAATGCACCTGTTATTTTTATGGATTTAATGAATCAGATCTTCAGACCTTACTTGGATCAATTTGTTGTCGTATTCATAGATGACATTTTGATATATTCTCGTGATGAATTCGAGCATGCTAAACATTGAGGATAGTGCCACAGACTTTGTGTGATAAGTGGTTGTTTGCAAAGTTTAGGAAATGTGAGTTCTGGTTGCGTGAAGTCGGTTTTCTGGGACATGTTGTGTCAGCATCAGAAATTAGAGTTGATCCGAACAAGATTTTGGAAATACTAGATTGGAAGCCTCCGAGAAATGTTTTCGAAGTCTGAATTTTTTGGGACTCGCTAGTTATTACAGACGGTTTGTAAAAGGCTTTTCATTGATTGCCACTCCGTTGACAAGACTACTTCAGAAAGATGTTAAATTTGAGTGGTCAGACAACTGCCATAAAAATTTTGACCAGCTAAAAGCTTTGTTAACCGAAGCTCCAGTGTTAATTCAGCCAAAATAGGGTAAAGAATTCGTAATTTATAATGATGCATCGTTGGATGGTCTGGGATGTGTTTTTTATGTAAGAAGGAAAAGTCATAGCTTATGCTTTAAGACAGTTAAAGTCGCACGAAAAGAACTATCCGACACATGATTTGGAATTGGTAGCTATTGTGTTTGTGTTGAAGATTTGACCCTACTATCTGTTCGGTGAGAAATGTCACATTTATTCCGATCATAAAAGCTTAAAATATTTGATGACTCAGAAAGATCTGAATTTATGACAGTGAAAATGGTTAGTGTTGTTAAAAGATTACGAGCTTGTAATTGACTACCATCTAGGAAAGGCCAATGTTGTTGCTAATGCTTTAAGTAAAAAATCTTTGTTTGCTCTGCATGCAATAAATGCGTATAAGGCTCTATCTGATGATGGCTCGATTGTAGCTAAGTTGAAAGCGAGACCGTTATTTATGCAGCAGATTTGTGAAATTCAGAAATTCGATAATGAATTCTTAGCAAAATGGGCTCAATGTGATTTGAATACTGATTCAGAATTCTGAGTTGATGATGAGGGTTGTTTGAGATTCAGAGGCCGAATATGTGTTCCGAGAAATTCAAAGTTGATTCAGATGATTTTAATTGAAGCTCATAGCAGTCAGTTATTTGTTCATCTGGGTAGTACTGAAATGTATAATGATCTGAAATAGCTTTATTGGTGGCCTGGTATGAAGCATGACAACTCTGATTTTGTTTTGAAATGCTTAAATTGAAACGAAAAGATATTGAGTTTCAAATCGGGGACAACATGTTTTTAAAAGTCTCAGCGTGGAAGAAAATACTTCGATTCAGTTGTAAAGGCAAATTAAGTCCAAGATTTATTGGGTTGTATGAGATTATTGAGCGTATCGGGCTGGTTGCTTATAGCCTGTTGTTGCCACCTAAGTTAGAAAAGATCCGTAACATGTTTCACTTATTGATGCTTCGATGATATTGATCTGACCCATCGCATGTGATTTCCCCGTCTGAGATTGAGATTCGATTCGATAGGACTTACAAGGAAGAACAGATCTGGATTTTAGATTGTGAGGTTAAAGAATTAAGAAATAAGAAAATTTCTTTAGTGAAAGTCTGATGGCATTAACACAAGGTTGAAGAACCTATGTGGGAACCCGAGGATGCTATGAGAGAACGTTACCCAAACCTATTCGTCGGTAAGATTTTCAGGGACGAAAATCCCTAAGGGAGGAGAGTTGTAACAACCCAGTTTAAACCCTATTCGGAACAATGGTTTCAGAACCACAAATTTGAGTCAAAAATATTTTAATATTATTTTCCATGTCTACAGCATGTTAATTTATATGTGTGAAATTTTCTTGATTTAATTTTATTGTTTGAGTGTTCGATTTAATAACAGGACTTAATCGCGTAAAATGTAAAATTGGCTAGCTATTTGTTATAGTGTTAAGTTGCTATGTTTTATATTGTGGGGTCCTTATGTTGATATTTGACCATGGAATATTAGTATGGACGGTTATGGACATGAGTTATAATGTTTTCCTATTATTTTATAAAGGTTAAAATAGTAATTTATGTGTTATAATGTAATTAAATAAAATAAAACATAAAAACCATGCATGTTGTTCATCTTTTTGGCCGAACCTAAGAAGAAAATAAAGCTTTTGAAAGCTTTAAACATTCGGCACTTTGGGAGCTTAATTCGGGTATGCATTTTACTCGATTTTTGATGATTTTTATGTTTTTGAGATCGTTGCTTTGAAACTAACTAGCCCATGCTTGAATTTTTGAATTTCATGATGTATTCATAAATTTCCATTGATGATAGTTTGTCGTTTTTGTTGTTTGATGATGGAAAATAAAAAAATGTTGTTAGATTAATATGTTTAATTAAGTGGTTTTTAGTATAAATGCCTATTTAGGATTAAATTGTGAATTTTGTAAATTTAGGGGTCAAAATGTGAAATAAATGAAAGAAATGGGCTACTAAGGACCTTAGTGAAATTTGGCCAAGCATGGGTGTGGTGAAATTTTGAATATTTTGTGTTTTGTAAAATAGGGACTAAATTGTGAAAAATCTGAAATGTCAGGGGCAAAACTATAATTTTCTCATTTATGTGTTTTGGATTAAATTGAATGAATATGTTAATAAACATGTTAAATTTGTATTAATTTAGATCAAGAAAAGAGGAAATTAGAATTGGACTGGGGGAAATCTAAAGATGTTGAATAATCGTTCCAGTTCTTTCGTCGTTATCTGAAGTAAGTTCATAAGTAAATAAATGTCATTAAATTCGATTGTATATATTTTAATAGTGCCGAATTGAATTATTACTTGTGTATATGTATATGTCGAATTGAATTTAGCATGGGCGCAATATTTATGAGCTTGAATCGGTTGAGTTACGACGTCCGAATGCCCCGTACGATCCTTAAGAATAGTTAGGATACATATGCCATGACATAGGATTTCGATATGTGATTTCGTGTAAGACCATGTCTAGGACGTTGGCATCGATTTGTGATTTACGTGTAAGACTATGTCTGGGACATTGGCATCGTATATGAGTTCGTGTAAGACCCTATCTGGGATAATGGCATCGATATGTGACATTGGCGTTGTACGAGTTTTCCAACTATCCGAGTATCCTTATTAATTCCAAATGGTTTAACAGCCAATACTGAGTAATGATTGAATGTGAAATCGAGCTAAGAGGTTAGGTATGTGCTAAGTTAAATGATTGGGGAAATAACGTAAGTGTGTACTTGTGCTATATATGAAATATGCATTATAAAAGTGAGAATTATATATGTTTATGAGTATATGTATATTCGGTCATTGATATTAAAATGTTAATGATTATGAGATATGTATTATTTTGTAAGTATGGTACATGTACATTTGGTTAAGATTTGTTTAGTTCGATCTAGTTTAATTAAATTATGTATGTTGTTCAAATGATTTATTTGCTTATGACTTACTAAGCTATTCAAGCTTACTATATGTGTGTACATTCGTTGTTTTATAGATTTTGGTAGCTAGTTACGAGCTCAGGGATTGTCAAGGAAATCTGTCACACTATCGATCATTGTTTCGGTATTTTAAAAGTTTGAACTTTGAACCTATGGCATGTATAGGCTAGTATTTGTTTTTGTTGGTCTTGAAATGTGTATATATTTAGCCATGCGAAAATGGCTTAATGTTGATATTAATGCTTATATGCATTCGGTTATGGCATAGACTCATTATGAAAGTATATTTCATGGTGTATATATTTGTAGTGTTTGGCTATATGATTCGGTTTGATTAATAAGTTAGTTGATGGTTCAGTAATTTGGCATGGGATAAGTACATTTTGGTAAATATGTTCCATGACATGTATGAATGGTGTTTTGGATATATGTTTTAGTTGAGTAATGATGTGAATAACTTATAAATTAGTTCATGTTGACAAGCTTAATACATGGCATATATGTTTGTGGTGTTTGATCATATGTTTTGGCAATGAGAAATGCTAGATATGGTTTTTATATATTGGCTTTATAAGTGACGTTTTGGCATAATACAAAGCATGTAACAGCCTGATTTTGGGCCTAGTCAGAACAGTGGTTTTGAAACCACTATTCTGAGGCTGGAAAAATGATTTTTAGTATTATTTTATGTGTCATAACATGATTATATAAGTGCATGAAAATTTTGGTGAATTAATTTTAGCGATTGTGAGCTTAATTACAAAAAAGGACTAAATTGCATAAGAGGCAAAAGTTTTGTTTTGCTAGTTAAATGTGTTAAATAGCTAGAGAACCATAATTGGTGGTCTTTAAAGTGCAAATAGACCCTTAAATATAGGTTGGCCGGCCATAGAGACAAAGATAAGACAATTTTCAAAGTTAGGTGGAATTTGGTGGCTTATTTTACTAAAAAAAATAAAATAAAGAGGGAATGATATCATATTCTTCTCATCTCTTTCTCCACTGAAAATACTAGAAAAGAGGGGGTTTTTGAAGCTTTAAAATTTTAGCTAGGTTAACCTTTTGCAAGTAAGTAATTTTCATAGCCATTCTTTGTAATTTTTGTACTTTTAGGCCCTTATAGCATGAGCTAACTAATGAAGGGACCATTTTGAAAAATATTTGAAAGTATAGGGTTTTGCCATGAGATTATTTATGTTGTTTGCTAAATTTTTATTTAAGAAAATGAGTCTTGGTTGTGTAATAAACAACTTTTGTGAAAGGTGTTTGCATGCAAACGCCTAAAAAGGGCCATTTTGTAAAGTTGTAAAATAAGTTGTAAATGTGTGACATAATTGAAATTGTGAGTTGCTATAGTTATAAAAAGAATTTGGCTAGGTTTGGTAAAGGAGGAAATTCGATAAAAATCGATTTACGAGCCTAAGGGAAAAATCGTAATTTTTGTAAAGTCTAAGGGCAAAGCGGTCATTTTGCCAAATTGTGAATTATTGAATGTTTTAATTAATGTAATGATTAAATGAGTGAATTTCATCATGTTAGATCCAGAAAATCGAGATTTGGGCCTAAATCAAAAAGTACGAGGTTATGGACTAAAACAGAGTAATTAGCCAAAATTGTATTCGATGTAAGTCCATGTGATTAAATAAGTATGATATCCATGATATTGTTAATATACTTGAAATCTATCTTGCTATGATTGTATTGAATTTTATGTACATGAGAAAGTGATGCCAAATGTTAATAACATGTATGTGATGATTGAATGCATTGAAAATTTGATGGAATATGATATTCCATTGAAACGAGTAAGTTGGGTGTAAAGAATGCAACTACACGGTTATTATGTGTGATTAAATTGATATAGCATAAAGTTTTTTATTGTGACTATGAGTAATGGTATGATGAGACTTATCATGATAAAATCTCGGTTGAACCTTAGGAATAGATTGGATAATCATGCCATAAAATTGGCTGATATGTATGCTAGTGTAAGACATGTCTAGGACATGCATCGGTCACATTATGAGAGCCAGTGTAAGACATGTCTGGGACATGCATTGGCCTCGAGATATGCAGGCTAGTGTAAGACCTGTCTGGGACATGGCATCGGCTTGACATGTGTCAGTCTAAGACCTATCTGGGACATGCCATCGACATCGATAGATGAGAGCTAGTGTAAGACCTATCTAGGACATGGCATCAGCCTCGATATATGAAAGTCAGTGTAAGACCTGTCTGGGACATGGCATCAACTAAGATATGTGAGCTAGTGTGAGACCATGTTTGGAACATGGCATCGGCATCGTGCCTTATGTTTGAGGCTTAGTGATTATCCTGTGGTATTCCAAATTGTTCAATGGGAAATTTACGATTTAAGTTGCAATGATAGAGCTTATGGCTATGTTATGAGTTGTACAGGTACTTACATGAAATTGATGAGAAGTGAATTCAATTCATGTTGTATGATTAATAAGGAATGAATATGAGCATGTTGAGTAACACAGGTATGTATGCCAAACTCATGGAAAATGATTTCAGTTTATTATGCACATTTGGTGAGGATATAAATAGGTAAGTCATGCCTATGAGAATGATTTTGTGATGACCTTGTGATTATAGGTCTATACTTATGATGTATAAACGTGTATTTTTACCAAGGTGGTGAAAATGAATTAATAAGGTGTGATAAGCTTAGTATCATTAATTTACACTAAAATAGTTTTGGGCAATAGCAACAGTCCGACTTTGAAAATCCACCAAAATTGTGAAAATTGAGTTAGAGGCTGAATAAAATATGAAATTAAAGCTTAATGAGTCTAGTTGTATATAGAATAAATGGTGTAAGCAAAGGAGTTTCATATTATGAAATATTTAAATTTTTGTGGACAGAGTCAGAATAATTTCGAAATCCCTTGTTCTGATTTGAGAAACTCATTGAAAATAGTACAAAAATATTTATGGGTTATAATTTATATTCTTAGAATTTTTAATAAGTCTATTTTTAAGATAAATAGACAAGAATGTCATCTGAGTCTCGTATTATGAGATAATTAATTTTTAGTGAAGAGGGGTCAGAACTGTTACATAGCGAAAAAGGGGTAAATTTAAGGAATAAACTGTACTTAATGGGTAGACTAAAAATTCTCAAAATTTTTTAATAAGAAGATATGTGAGTCTAGTTTCAGGAAAAATTAGTGGATCTTAATTTGGAGTTCCTTTTCTTAAGATATAAATAATTTAGTAACTATGACTCGAGAAAACAACTTGACTAGAACATAAGTAAAAATGCAAATAGGTTGTATTACCTTGAGAAGCAAGTTGATAAATTTCTTATTATTTTCATACGGTCTTACTAAGCTATAAAGCTTACCCTCTCCTTTCCATTTCTTTAGTGTTGTCACGTTAGCTCGGGGTTGGAGATCGTCAGAGGCAGCATCACACTATCAAGCTATCACCTTTGGAGCCTTGATATATATGTTAGCATTTTCAAGTGAGTGGCATGTATAGGGGCTCAGTCTTATGATATGAGTTATTGTGGTTAGCCAAATGTATTGGCCTATATTGAGTTATTTTTATATGGCTATGAAGTGTGACTCATATTGATTATGGTTTGTGAACTTATCTATCTATGCTATGTTCTAATGCTTGTGATGTGATGATGTGATTATGCTTGTTGGCCATATATGGTTGGTGTTATGAATTATGTGCATGATGAATGTTTTATGACAAATCGAAATGGTCATGGCCATGAATTAAATGTGTATTATGGAAATAAGATGACGATTATGAAAATTTGAGAAAAGTGGCCATGAAATGAAAAGGCTAATGAATAGGTATTATTGTGTCTTCACTTGATATTATATGAGTATGTGAAATGTGTGAACGATAGCATGTTAATTTTATGAATGTGTCTTAATATGGAATGCTAAATCATTAAAATGATGTCATGATATGTGTCCTTAGTGGGTATAAAGATGTGAAGGATTAAGGGTAACATAAAGGCTTGGAAAATAGCCTAAGTGTTGGCCATACGGGCTGAGACACGACCATGTGTCTCAACCGTGTGGGGGACACGGCCTTAGCACACGGGCGTGTGGCTTGGTCGTGTTGTTTAATTTTGTCACTAACATCATAATCAGAGAGTTACACAGCCAGAGGAGACGGGCATGTCGAAGGTACACAGGCGTGTTCCTGTGTCCACATGGGCGTGTGACTTTGTGTCATGGGAAAATTTTCTAAGTTTTCCTAAAACTTCTCAAAGTTCTCAGTTTAGTCCTGAATAAATCCCGATGCATGTTTTGGACTTCGTAGACCCAAATAAGGGACGACATGCATGTGTTTGAAAAGTTTTGAATTAAAAGAAATTTTATGGCCCTATTTTTACATGTATGTGTATGTTTAAGTCCGATAATGCCTCGTACCTTGTCCCTATGTTAGACACAGGTAAGGGGTGTTACATTTTTTTGTATCAGAGCTATGGTTTAGTCTGTTATTGGACTAACCTAGTACGTATGAGAGTCTAGCTATACATGCCATAGATATATATGATAGTGTGATGTCTCCCGATGCGAATGAGAACTATCTTTCTCAGACAAAAGTACTCTCCAACTGAGCTACACCCAACTATGTTGATAGGAATACCAAAGTATTTGAATGAAGTGTTGTGGTGATGAGTTGAAACTCAGAAAGGTACGAACAAGATTCATAATATCATGCTACGAATAAAATGACATTGTTCCGATTGGACATTAAAATTTTGATGGATTGCAATGATTCCTTGAAATGAGATAAAGGGCTATATTATAATGAGTTTATTTATGTTTAGTTGATGATTCTATGATGTATATGGCTGATTTACTCGGGCAAAAGCATGTGTTTAGATAACTTATCAAAAATATCGATGGAATGAATGTTCATGTATACTTATTTGAATGAATATGGTTGGCAAATTCACATAGTCTGAGTATAAGTGTTAAATTGCTTGGGTTGATTTACATGTTTATAATAATATGCATACGATGATGTGCAAGATGAAAGTATAGATTGGAATATACTTATCCATGTTTGTTGGCTCTCGTATGATGTTATGTACATGACTTGTTTGATTAAATGAATGAGATAAGTACAGTTATTCAGAATTCATAGAGTGCATTCATAAGTGTACTTGTCTAAATGAGATAATTGAGAAGTTAGCGTAAAACAAATATGAATGTCAGTTTGTCTGAAATGAATGAAATGATTTTCATGATGTTGCTATGATGATGAAAGTTGAGTCACATGTATATGTATATGAGAGTCAAGTCAGAGGCCCTACGACCTCACCCCCTTACCATAGTGGTGTTTTATAATGGAAATTCCTGAGATTTGTGTTGAATGAGTTCCCTGGTGAGAAACCAAAGAGTTCAGTGATAGAATGGTTATAAAAATAATTAGAGATTGAGAATGGGTTGATAAGTACAAACATGAACTAGAAAGATATCGGATTGACCGAAAGATTGTTTAATTTTTGCAACATCACAGTTAGTGAAACAGGTTAATTTTGGTAAAACGATCTATCCTGGTATGACATCGAGAAATGTATTGATTGAAATTCCCTCATGAGCTGGTCTCCTTTAGTGAAAAGAATAATATGGAAATTTTGATGTAGAAAATAGTTAAAGGAATAATGTTTGAAATGCAGGATGTTTGGGTATGGTAATTATAGTGAGCAGATGATGGCTGTCTCTTTTAAGGCACTCTATGAGTCCATTTATTTCTAGAAATTGTTGTAGTGGTTGTATATTCTCTAATGAATTTTTGTAAAATGGAAATGTTCCCTGATCTTAATGATAGACAAAAGCATTGTCAGTCTGATTGGTACATAATCTACATGATCTTATTTCTTTCTGGTATTCTGCTACCTTTTGTCTGTTGGGAATTGAGGAGAAAGTGTGTATGATGCTATGATTTGGTTTCTTCTAATGGTTGCCTTGTCTGATATGTATATGGAAAGGTATATTATTCTTGTTGCATCTATCCTTAGTGTTCTGAGTGATGTTTTCTCCTGGATTTCTTTTCTCAAAAGGACCATTGAAATCTTCCATATCTTCTTATAAGCTTTGTTCTTGGTCTTTCGATACGGTATCGTATCTTGGATTTCTCTATTTTTGATCTCTTTATTCTGGGTTTCTCCATTTTGGATTTCTTTATCTTGGTTTTCTTACCATCTTTATTATGTAATTTGTCAATTATGGCTCATATCTAAAATATGATTTTTAGTTTGTGATATATATATCAAGCATGACTATGTTTCTGATTTGATTATGGTAATATAGTGATCTTAGTAATTGGATTTCTCGAATTTTTGTATAAGGATTTAATATTGGCAAAGGCTTAAGTGGTAAAATTTTCGCCTCGTGAAAGTTAATAGCTTAATTCATGATTAACAAAGTTTGGACAAATAAGAACATTGTTAACTGAAGCCTTAGAGCTGGTTTAGTGTGCATTGGGAAAAAAATTCTTGATTTTTAGTGATAGTTGTTGTATGATCTTTGAGAAGAGCAGAATGCAGTGACAAACACTTGGGTAGAAAATCCAAAACTTGTACAGAGATTTCGCAAGAAAACTTATAGGAGTAATGTATTAGCGACCGAGTTTGGAACTCGACATCGTTAACCCTTGTGTATGGATACTTGAAATGTTGAAAGGTTTAAGGATGTATATCAAGTGTCATCTGAATTATCTTCACCCATGTTGGCAAGAAAAGGGAAAAATGTTATGTGACTTATTGTTAAATGTTTGACGAGATCTGTAAATCATGCTGGTATGTACTGAATTTTTGCTCATCAGGTTCGAGGAATATCATGTCTTTATGAATGTTGGACATCTTGAAATTCTAGTCTACACTAATCGGATTAAGATACAGGTTTCATATCATGATTTCTTGGGAAAGCCAGAGGAGGGTCTGAAATGAAAGGTAACTGAGAGTTGAATTGGAAAATAATCGGACTGTGTTGAATTATAAAGAGTATGAGGCCGAGATGAACTGGCTAGTTTCACTATTTGAGTTCGGAAAGATTTAGGTATGAATGCATATGTAACATGATGGTATGGATCGGACCATTGTGTATATGAACTCAGAAGGAGGTTGAAATTCAGCTAAGGTGGGGAATAGCAATGAACCACTTATGACACTGATATGAGAAAGTGAAGAGATACATATTGGAGGCACAACCAAGCGAAAGTTCTTTAGCGATGAGTATGGAAAAGAGAAGTTTATGTGAAAAACCAAATCACTTTCCTCGTAAGATTTTCAAGGACAAAAATCCCTAAAGGGAGGGAGAATTGTAATAGCCCAATTTTGGGCCTAGTCGGAATAGTGGTTTCAGAACCACTATTTCAAGGCTGGAAAAATTATTTTTAATATTATATTATCTATCATAGCATGATTATATAAGTGCATGAAAATTTTGGTGAATTAATTTTAGCGATTGTGAGCTTAATTACGAAAAAGGACTGAATCGCATAAGAGGCAAAAGTTTTATTTTGCTAGCCAAATGTATAAAATAGCTAGAGAACCATAATTGGAGGTCTTTAAAGTGCAAATAGACCTTTAAATATAGGTTGGCCGGCCATAGAGACAAAGATAAGATAATTTTCAAAGTTAGGTGGAATTTGGTGGCTTATTTTACTAAAAATAAAATAAAATAAAGAGGGAATTATATCATCTTCTTCTCATCACTTTCTCCACCAAAAATACCAAAATATAAGGGGTTTTTTGAAGCTTTAAAATTTCAGCTAGGTTATCCTATTGCAAGTAAGTAATTTTCATAGCCATTCTTGGTAATTTTTGTACTTTTGGAACCCCTGTAGCATGAGCTAACTAATGAGGGGACCATTTTGCAAATGGTTGAAAGTCTAGGGTTTTTCCATGAGAGTATTTATGTTGTTTGCTGAATTTTTATTTAAGAAAATGAGTCTTGGTTGTGTAATAAACAAATTTTGTGAAAGGAATTTGCATGAAAACATCTAAAAAGGGTCATTTTGTAAAGTTGTAAAATAAGTTGTAAATGTGTGACATAATTGAAATTGTGAGTTTCTATAGTTATAAAAAGAATTCGGCTAGGCTTGGTAAAGGAGGAAATTCGATAAAAATCGATTTACGAGCCTAAGGGCAAAATTGTAATTTTTGTCTAAGGGCAAATGGTTATTTTACCAAATTGTGAATTATTTAATGTTTTAATTAATATAATGATTAAATGAGTGAATTTCATCATGTTAGATCAAGAAAATCGAGATTTGGGCTTAAATAAGAAAGTACAAGGTTTTGGACTAAAATGGAGTAATTAGCCGAAATTGTATTCGAGGTAAGTCCATGTGATTAAATAAGTATGATATCCATGTTATTGTTAATATACTTGAAATCTATCTTGCTATAATTGTATTGAAATTTATGTTGAAGATATTGTACATGAGAAAGTGATGTCAAATATTAATAACATGTATATGCTGATTGAATGCATTGGAAATTTGATGGAATATGATATTCCATTGAAATGAGTAAGTTGGGTGTAAATAATGCAACTACATGGTTATTATGTGTGGTTAAATTGATATAGCATAATTGTTTGATTGTGACTATGACTAATGGTATGATGAGACTTATCATGATAAACTCCTGGTTGAACCTTAGGAATAGATTAGATAATCATGCCATAACATTTGGGTGATATGTGTGCTAGTGTAAGACATGTCTGGGACATGCATTGGGCACATTATGAGAGCCAGTGTAAGACATGTCTGGGACATGCATCGGCATTGAGTTGAGAGCCGGTGTAAGATATGTCTAGGACATGCATTGGCCTCGAGATATGCAAGCTAGTGTAAGACCTGTCTGGGACATGGCATCGGCCTCGATATATGAAAGTCAGAGTAAGACCTGTCTGGGACTTGGCATCGACTTAGATATGTGAGCCAGTGTAAGACCATGTTTGGAACATGGCATCGGCATCGTACCCTATGTTTGAGGCTTAATGATTCTCCTATGGTATTCCAAATTGTTCGATGGGAAATTTACAATTTAAGTCGAAATGGCAAAGCTTATGGCTATGTTGTGAGTGGTATAGGTACTTACATGAAATTGATGAGATGTGAATTCAATTTATGTTATATGATTAATATGGAATGAATATGAGCATGTTGAGTAACACAGGTATGTATGCCAAACTCATGAAAAATGATTTCGGTTTATGATGCACATTTGGTGAGGATGTAAATAGGTAAGTCATGCTTATGAGAATGATTTTGTGATAACCTTGTGATTATAGGTCTATACGTATGATGTATATACGTGTATTTTTACCAAGGTGCTAAAAATGAATTAATAAGGTGTGATAAACTTAGTATCATTAATTTACACTTAAACAGTTTTGGACAGCAGTAGCAGTCTGACTTTGAAAATCCACCAAAAATTGTGAAAATTGAGTTCGAGGCTGAATAAAATATAAAATTAAATCTTAATGTGTCTAGTTTCACATAGAAGAAACAGTGTAGGCAAAGGAGTTTCATATTATGAAATATTTAAATTGTTGTAAGACAGAGCAGAATGGTTTCGAAATCCCCTATTCTGATTTTAGAAAATCATTGAAAATTGTACAAAAATAGTTATGGGTTATAATTTATATGCTTAGAATTCATAATGAGTATTTTTTCAAGATAAATATACAATAGTGTCATCCGAGTCTCGTATTATGAGATAATTATTTTTTAGTGAAGAGGGGTCAGAACTGTTAGACAGCCAAAAAGGGGTAAATTTAATGAATAAACTGTACTTAATGGCTAGACCAAAAATTCTAAAAATTTTGTGATAGGAAGATATGTGAGTCTAGTTTTAGTGAAAATTATCATATCTTAATTTGGAGTTTCATAGCTCCAGATATAAATAATTTAGTAACTATGACTCGAGAAAATAACTTGACTAGAACATAAAAAAAATGCAAATAGGGTTGTATTACCTTGAGAAGCAAGTTGATAAATTGCTTATTATTTTCATACGGTCTTGCTAAGATATAAAGCTTACCCTTTCCTTTCTATTTCTTTAGTGTTTTCAGGTTAGCTCAGGGATAGAGATCATTAGAGGCAACATCACACTATCAAGCTATCACCTTTGGAGCATTGATATATATGTTAGTGTTTCAAGTGAGTGGCATGTATAGGGGCTTAGTTTTATGATATGAGTTATTGTGGTTAGCCAAATGTTTTGGCCTATATTGAGTTATTTGTATATGGCCATGAAGTGTGACTCATATTGATTACGGTTTGTGAGCTTATCTATCTATGCTATGTTCTAATGCTTGTGATGTGATGATGTGATTATGCTTGTTGGCCATATATGGTTGGTGTTATGAATTATGTGCATGGTGAATGTTTTATGACCAATCGAAATGGTCATGGCCATGAATTAAATTTATAATATGGAAATAAGATGATGATTATGAAAATTTGGTAAAAGTGGTCATTAAATGACAAGGTTAATGAATAGGTATTGTTGTGTCTTGACTTGATATTATATGAGTATGTGAAATGTGTGAATGATAACATGTTAATGTTATGAATGTGTCTTAATATGGGATGCTAATTCATTAAGATGATGTCATGATATGTGTCCTTGTGGGTATAAAGATGTGAAGGATTAAGGGTAATATAAAGGCTTAGAAAATAGCCTAAGTGTTGGCCACACGGGTTGAGACACGACTGTGTGTCTCAACCGTGTGGGGGACACGGCCTTAGCACACGGGTGTGTGGCTTAGTTGTGTGGTTTAGTTTAGTCGCTGACTTCATAGTCAGAGAGTTACATGGCCAGAGGACATGGGCGTGTTGAAGGCACACGGGCGTGTGACTTTGTGTCATGGGAAAATTTTTTAAGTTTTCCTAAACCTTCTCAAAGTTCTCGGTTTAGTCCCGAATCAATCCCAATGTATGTTTTGGGATTCATAGACCCAAATAAGGGACAACATGCTTGTGTTTGAAAAGTTTTGAATTAAAAGAAATTTTATGGCCCGATTTTTGCATGTATGCGTATGTTTAAGTCTGGTAATGCCTCGTACCTTGTCCCTATGTCAGACACGGGTAAGGGTGTTACAAAAAATATAAAATTGGTCTGATTATTGAGGTTAATTTTGCTACCCAAATTGATAAGAAACAAATTTGGTCTTTTGTGTGTGTAACATTTTTGGTATGAGGTATTTTTTGTAAAATTGGCATGTTTTGATTTGGCGTTTGTATTTGTGAGATGGCTGTTTTTTTATCAAATGAGAAGTGATTAAATTGGTTATTTACTTTTATTAATGGAATTTTGTCTTCTGGAAATACTTGTTTGTGTTTATAATTTTGTCTATTATGCCATATGAAAGAGTAAAAATTGAGCTAAATTGCGCAAGTTGATAACATGCAAATTTGTCAATGAATTTTGTTAGCCATATGTTGGTAATGGTATTCAAAAATGACTTTGTTTTACTATGTCAGGATCATGTGTAAAGTCCATAAAATATTTGGTTCAGTCATGTAGTATTCTTATTAAGATCACACATGTGATTGCTTATTAATTAGTATAATATGTTTGGATGTTTTAATTATGCATTCATACGAAGCTAGGAAATGATATGTTAGATATTCACTTGATATATATATATATTTGTTATATGAATTTAATGATATATGCTTGACTATGTTTTCGAATATTGAAATTATATAGTGTGTGAACATACCTTTGATGTACGCAAATTGGTTTGAAATATTTAGATGAGACAAGGATATTGATGTGATTGAATTTTAAAGCATAATTTGTTTATGAATTATAGGTAATTAAGTACAAATGTTTATATTCGCTCATGTGTTCCATATGTGCATGAAAAATGATAAATGACTGTGCGAAACTATGTTATGTCTGGTAATGCCTTGTAACCCTAATCTGGCGACTAATACGGGTTAGAGGTGTTACATCGTGAATCTGTCTCTCGGTAAGCTCTGTCTAATACAATGGAGTTCGAGATTTGCAGCCATAAAATGCCTCATATGGTGCCATCTTTATACTTGACTGAAAACTGTTGTTATAAGCAAATTCAACCAATGGTAGATATTTCTTCTAACTACCTTCGAACTCTAGAACACAACATTAGAACATATCTTCAAGAATCTGAATCGTCCTTTTAGATTGACCACTGGTTTGCAGATGGAAAGCAGTACTAAAATTTAACTTCGTACCCGAAGCTTCTTGTAATTTCTTCCAAAATCTCGAAGTAAATCTCAGATCTCTATCCAAAATAATAGTAATAGGCACTTCGTGCAATCTAAAAATTTCAGCAATGTACAATTTAGCTAGCTTATCAAGTGAGTAGTCAGTACGTACTATTACAAAATGAGCTGATTTTTTTCAATCTATCAACAATAACCCAGATGGCATTTTTCTTTTTCAGAGTCAAAGGCAAACCCATTATGAAGTCCATCATAATCTTATCCCATTTCCACTCGGGTTCCATCACTGCTGAAGTAAACTCGAAAGCACTTGTTGTTCGGCTATTACTTGTTGAGAAATCAAACATTTCGATACAAATTCAGAGATATCTTGTTTCGTACCTGACCACCAATACAATTTCTTGAAATCATTATACATTTTCGTACTACCCAGATAAACTGATAAACAACCATGGTGTGCTTCATGTAGAACTTTCTGAATAAGTTTATCATTACACATACTCTATCTCGAAACCTCAAACAATCATCCGAACTGATCCGAAAGTCTGAATCATTGCCCGATTCACACTGAGCTCTTTTAGCTTGCAATTCACTATCATTTTTCTAAGCTTTACAAATTTGTTAAAGAAATATCGGTCTAGATCTTAATTCATAAAAAATTGAACCGTCATTAGACAAATTAAGTTTTGTATTCATAGCTCTCAAAGCAAACAAGGACTTTCTGCTCAAAACATCTGCGACTACATTTGCCTTTCCTGGATGATAGTCAATCACTAGTTCATAATCCTTCAGTAACTCGAGCCATCTCCATTGTCACAAGTTCAGATCTTTCTGAGTCATCAAGTATTTTAAACTCTTATGATCAGTAAAGATATGACATTTCTCACCGTACATGTAACACCCCTTACCCGTACTCGAGATCGGAACCAAGTACGAGGCATTACCAGACATGTACTCGAACATTGTTGGGTAATACGTGTTATAAAATTTTGTTCCAATTTGAAACCATTCAAACAACATCTTAGTGTCCCTATTATGGGCCTACGAGGCCCGAAGCATACATTGAAAAGGGTCCGAGACTAAACTGAGAACTTGAGAAAGTTCTTAGAAAATTTTCTAGGTTAAGCCTCACACGCCCGTGTGGAGGTAATGCACACGCTCGTGTGCTTTGGGACACACCTGAGTCTTAAACCCGTGTTGAATTTCTAAAAATTATTTTCCATTTCGAGCCTACATGGGTTTTCACACGGCCAAGCGCATGCCCGTGTCCCTGGCCCGTGTCCTTCACACGGCCTAGACACGCCCGTGTCCTTCACACGGCCTAGACACGCCCGTGTGGTCACCGGTGTCGAAAAACTCGAGCATTCTGTTTATGACATCAGCATGCATTTAGGGGCACACGGCCAAGACATACGCCCGTGTGCTAGGTCGTGCCCTCCACACGGTTGAGACACACGGCAGTGTCTCTACCTGTGTGTTTACTACCATGCATTCTGACTTCAAATTTTTAGGTGTAGGGGACACACGGCCATACCACATGCCCATGGGGCGATCCATGTGTCACACATAGCCTAGACACATACCCGTGTGTTTACCTGTGTGGACCTTGTTAGGCTATTTTCCAAGCCTTTGGTCAACCTCTATCAACCCCATACTCTTATAGGTTCCCATAATACATAACAGGGCCTAATTATACATCTTGAATGACCTTGATAAACCTCATTGCATGCAAACCTCATCTCATCGGTTTTACACATGCTAGGTTATTTCCTTTGGCTTAAGGATTTCTGTGCCTTAAAATACTTTAAACATTGGCTCATTATTATTACTCATTGCCAATTACGACCTAGTCATCCCATGCGATTTGGTCACATTACATGTATGGAAATGTGGTAGGACATATTTCATACTCACTAGCATAATTGAACATAAACATGCACAAATTTGTAGGTCATAACCTACATCAAAATAAGCCGATTCCCATGGCCATATACAAGTGAACATGTATACCTTTACAAGCCTTCATATTGGCAAATCAAATGACACATATAACAAAATAAACAAAAGCCCTATACATGCCATTGATCAAAATCAAAGTATCTATATACCAAAGCTGGACAAGATGATAGTGTGTTGAATCTCTGACTGTTTTCCAATCTTTACGAGTCCTCGAGCTCTGTAAGACAGGGAAAAGAGAGGGGTAAGCATTTACATGCTTAGTAAGCCCAAGTAACTGGAAAGTAAACTTACCGATTAATTAGCATGCAACCATATTAGGCAATAAGACCAACAAGCATAGAATGGTTTTCTTATCACATGCACTTAATCAACAAGATAGTCACATAACAATGTACCATGTAACTTGTCTAAGATGAGCTCATCGTTCAACGTTTTCATTTTTATATCTCATGTTAATCCCGTTGAGTTTCCTGAAAATCTTGATGGGTTACGCATTTACTTTCAAGTCATAAGAACAATCATCTCATGTACGCAGTCCCGCGAACCTCGCATCTTACGGCGGGATTACCAGTCCAAGCTAAATCTCCCGTAATATCAACTCATAAGGTGATGTCAGGATTTCCAGTCCAGGCTAAATCCCTTATAGAAATAAACACCCTTAATGAGCTCAGATCTAAATTACTAGTCCAGGCTAAATTCAGACCCTAATCAGATTACTCGTTCGGGCTAAATCCACAATGCACACATATTCTTCGGAAGGCTCGATCACTCAAGGAACATCTGTCTGGGCGAGATCCTTTCTATATTTGAGGTCAATGGATTACCCATCTGGGCTAAATCCTTTTTGCAGCACATGTAGGATCTCAAGTCACATGTAAATCATGGTTTACACATGTAGGCAAATTCTACCAATGGCAGGTATTTTTCCCAGTTACCATTAAATTCGAGGATGCAACATCACAACATATCCTCAAGAATCTGAATCATCCGCTCAGACTGGTGGTACTAAAACTTAACTTTGTACTTAAGGCTTCTTGTAACTTTTTTCAGAACCTCGAAGTGAATCTCAGGTCTCTATCTGAAATAATCGATAATGGTACCCCGTGTAATCTCACAATCTCAGATATATACAAGTCGTCCAACTTAGCAAGTGAATAATCTGTCCTTACCGGAATAAAATGAGCTGACTTTGTCAACTTATCCACCACAACCCATATAGCATCTTTCTTTTTGGGGTCAATGGTAATCCTGTGACAAAGTCAATAGTAACTCTATCCCACTTCCATTTGGGGACCATTGCAGGTTCTAACAAAACTGAAGGTACTTGATGTTCAGCTTTAACTTGCTGACATATTAAGCATTTTGATACAAATTCGGAGATATCTCTCTTCATGTCGTCCCACCAGTACATTTTCTTCAAATCATTTTACATCTTGGTACTTCCTGGATGAATAGACAAACGGCTATCGTGCTTCTTGCAAAATTCTCTGAATAATTTCATCGTTCCTCAGTACACAAACTCTATCTCTAAACATTAAACATCCATCAGGACAAATCTGAAAGTCTGATTCAATGCCCGACTCACATTGAGTTCTTTTATCTTACAGGTCATTATCATTAGTCTGAGCATAATAAATTTCTTGAAGAAATGTCAGCCTAGCCTTTAGCTCTGCCAATACTGAAACATCATCAAACAACGTCAATCGAGTGCCCATGGCCATTAGTGCAAACAAGATTTTCTGCTTAATGTGTCGATGACCATATTCGCCTTTGCGGGTGGTAATCGATGATCAGCTCATAGTCTTTAATTAATTCTAACCATCTCCGCTGTCTCAGATTCAATTCTTTTTTAGTCAACAAATACTTCAAACTCTTGTGGTCTGTGAATATATGACAAGTCTCACCATATACGTAATGCCTCCAAATTTTCAAGGCAAAATCAATGGCGGCTGTAACACCCCTTACCCGTTACCGTCGCCGGAACAGGATATAAGGTATTACCAGAACATAACACATACCATTAAACGTAATCGAGATGTAAATATGTCATCCAATTTGATAGTGCATCGTATAACATATGTCTTGAACAATATTAGCCCACTTTAATGGCTTGTACAAAGTATCTGGTCGAGTACTGTAACTAATATTTTAACCTAGACAAATATGACACGTAACAAAATAATTAAGCCTACTATACATGCCATAATTCAAAACGTTTAGTTCAAATACCCTAAAGTATGATAGTGCGGGTAGATCTTCACGATCCTTAACTCCTGAACAAGCCGAAGGACACTGTAAGACAAAAGAGAGAAACAAAGTAAGCTTATAGCTTAGTAAGTAAGTATGTAAATACTAATTAAAGAATCTAATCATGTTTACACAACAATTCAAGTATATCTACTTTAACTTCACTATTCATTCCACTTTGATTAAGCTGTCTCTGCTGCGTCATATTCACTAAATAAATCATAACTAGAGTTACAAAACTCGAAATTCAAATCCATAAAATTTCCTTGAATCTAGACTCATAAAGATTTTTGCTAATTTTTTTCTATAATTTTTGGTTCAGCCGATTAGTACAGTTTATTAGTTAAAGTTTCCCCTGTTACACAGCTCGACTGATCTGACCTCTGTTCACTACGAATTGAATATCTCTCAGTACACAATTCAAACAACCCTGAAGTCTGTTTCATTTAAAACTAGTCTCAATAAGGAATTTAAGCATGTAAACTATATTTCTTAATTTTCTTTGTACAATTTTAATGATTTTTCAAAGTTGGAACAGGGATCACGTATTCATCCTGAGCAAGTCACATACAATTGTAAATATCTCAAAATATAGAATTCCTTTGCTTGCTCTGTTTCTTTTATATGAAAGTAGACTCATTAAGCTTTAATTTTACATCTCATTCAACCTCTAATTATAGTCCTCCTATTTTTGGTGATTTTTCAAAATCACATCACTGATACCATTTAAAAACAGTTTTAATGCTAGTTTCACTCTTTCACACATTCTTTATGCTAACCTCATTTTATCTTATATATGTATATACCACAAATCATTTTCACCACATTTCATTCACCATAAGTGTAGGTCCAAACCACAATATCACCACAAAACCATCCCGTTGAACAATTCGGATCAATCCTCGATATTTAATGGTTTCAAAGACACAAGCACCACCATCATACTTTGTTTAGTTCGGCTCTCTTGTACACATGGTGAACACTTAGTACCACTCATGCGACCCAACCGATTTGTCTCGTAGCTCTCTTGTCTACATGGTGTCCTTCACTTGGAATCACGCATGCGACCTAGCTACATTTATCTTTCACATAGCTCTCTTGTCTACATGGTGTCCTTCACTTGGAATCACGCATGCGACCTAGCTACATTTATCTTTCACGTAGCTCTCTTGTCTACATGGAATACATCTCGTATCACACATGTGACCTAGCTACTACTGAGGTGTCTCGTAGCTTTCTTGTACACATGATGTGCACTCAGCATCATACATGTGACCTAGCTACGCTCCTCTATTTCATTCGATCTCTCAGAATGTTCAACCGGATCTCTCTCTATATTTATTTCCATTCTTCCAATAGTCGATTTATATTTTAACATCAGCTAGTATATTTATATAATAGGCTGAAATATAAGAATGTACATGAAATTATTGTAATATTTACATACAAACTTACCTTGGTGCAAAATGTGGAAATTTTGCAATTTAGTCCAAAACTTTTTCCTTCCCGATTCGAGATCAATTCGCGTCTTTCTTGATCTATAATAACACATTTAGCTCATTTAATACTCATACTATTTATTTCAATCCAAAAATCACATCATGGAAAAATTACATTTTGCCCCTAACTTTTCAAAATTACAATTTTGCCCCTAGGCTCGGAATTTAATTTCAGCCCTTATTCTTATATTTTATGATATGCTGGACATTTTCTCTTCTACAACAACATCAAATTCTCACTCTATCATATAGTTATGAACAATAGGTATTTTTACCGATTATCTTGCTTTTACTCGTTTTCACTTAAAACCGAGTAGCACAAGTTATTTAACATAATTTAAAACCTCATATTCTATCATAAAACATCAAAATACACAAATTTCACCTATGGGTATTTTTCCAAATGTGAACCCTAGGTTAAATTATTACTAGCATAAGCTTAATCGAGCTTCCGGATTCCAAAAGCGTAAAGAACATTAAAAGCGGGCTTGGAATCACTTACTATGGAGCTTGAAAATTGAAGAAACCCTAGCTATGGAGAGAGGAGAATTCGGCAGCAACTAAGGAGGATGATGACCAATTTTGTGTTATTTTTCCCATTTTATTTCATTTAATATCCAAATGACCAAAATGCCCTCCTTACTAAACTTTCAAAATTCCTTCCATGTCCTTATTTTGTCCATGAACTTAAAATTGGTCAAATTGCTATTTAAGACCTCCTAATTAATATTCCAAAACAATTTCATACTAAAACTTCGGGATGCAAATTTTGCAACTTATTCGATTTAATCCCTACTTTCAATTTAAGCACTTTAGGCATAGAATTTCATCACGAAATTTTCACACAATCATGCAATCATATCATAAACCCCAAAATAATTATAAAACAATTATTTCTATCTCGGATTTGTGGTCACGAAACCACTATTCGATTAGGCCCTAATTCGGGTTGTCACAATTCTCCCCCTTTTGAGATTTTCGTCCCCGAAAATCTTACGAATAAAGAGGTTTGGGTCTTGTTTCCTCATAGCTTCCTCGGGTTCCCACGTAGCCTCTTCTATCCCATGTCCGTGCCACAATACTTTCACTAAAGCTATACTTTTATTTATTAACTGTTTAACCTCTCGAGCCAAAATCTTTATTGGTTCCTCCTCATAGGTCATATCCGATCGAATCTCAATTTACATTGGGAAATCACATGTGAAGGATCGAACGATAACGTCGCAACATTGATACATGAAACACGTTATGAATTCTTTCTAACTTTGTCAAGAAGGCCAACCGATATGCCATTGGTCCAATACTCTCAATAATCTCAGACGGCCCAATAAAACGCGGACTCAACTTGCCTTCCGACTAAATCTCGAATCTTTTCCATGGTGACACCTTCAAGAACACTTTATCACCCACCGAAATTCAATCTCTTTTCTTTTTAAATCGCATATGACTTTTGTCGATCTGAAGCGACTTTCAAGCAATCCCGAATTACTTTTATTTTCTCTTGGTTTCTTTAACTAGATCAACTCCATGAATCTCATTTCTCACTAAGCTCGGTCCAATACAAAGGAGTCCGACACTTACGACCATACAAGGCTTCGTACAGTGCCATTTGTATACTTGATTGATAACTGTTATTGTAGGCAAACTCAATCAAAGATAGATATTTCTCCCAACTACCTCCAAATTCTAAAACACAGCATCTAAGCATATCTTGAGTACCGGATTACTCTTTCTGTTTGACCATCTGTTTGTGGATGAAATGCGGTACTAAAGTTCAATTTTGTACCCAAAGCTTCGTAACTTTTTCCAAAATCTCGAGGTAAATCTTGGATCTCTATCGATATTATAGATATAGGTACTCGTGCAACTTCACAATTTCAGCAATATATAATTCGCTAATTTATCAAGTGAGTAATCGGTGCGTCTTGGTATAAAGTGGGCTGACTTTGTTAATCTATCAACCACTACCCAAACAACATCCTTCTTTTTAGGAGTTAAAGGCAAACCGGTTACAAAATCCATGGTAATCTTGTCCCATTTCCACTCGAGCACCATTACGGTTGAAGTAATCCTAAAGGCACTTGATGTTCACTTTTACTTGTTGATGATCAAACACTTGGTTACAAATTAGAAATGTCCTTTTCATACCGCCACCAATACTGACTTCTTTAAATCATTATACATTTTGTGCTACCGGGATGAACGATAAACAGCCATTGTGCGCCTCATGTAATATTTTACGAATCAATTTATCGTTTTTCGGCACACATATCCTGTCTCGAAACATCAAACAATCATCTGGTCCAACTCGAAAATCTGAGTCGTAACCTGATTCGCATTGAGTTCTCTTGATCCGCAACTCACTATCATTCTTTTGAGCATCACAAATCAACTGGAGAAATAACGGTTTAGCTCTCATCTCGCTAAGATTGACCCATCATCGACAATGCTAACCCGTGTTCATGGCTCTCAAAGTAAAAAGAAATTTTCTACTCAAGGCATCAAGAACTACATTTGCTTTTCCGGATGATAATCAATCACTAGATCATAATCCTTTAATAATTCAAGCCATCTTATTTCGCAGATTCAGATCCTTTTGATTCATCAAGTACTTTAAACTTTTGTGATCGGTAAAAATTCGGCATTTTCACCGTACAAATAATGTCGCCAAATCTTCAAGGCAAAAACAACAATGACGAGTTCCAAATCATGTGTAGGATAGTTCTTCTCATGCGGTTTTAAGCGTCTCAAGCATAAGCTACCACTTTACCCTCTTGCATCAACACACATCCAAGGCACATCAATGATGCATCACTATAAATTCTGAACTCCTTCCCGACTCAAAGTTGTACTAAAATTGGTGCTTCATCAATCGTGCTTTCAACTTTTCAAAACTTTGTTGACATTTATCAATCCATTCAAACTTAACATTCTTTTGCAACAACTTAGTCATAGGAGAGGCAATCATCGAAAATCCTTCAACAAAACGTCTATAATACCCGGCTAAGCCTAAAAGCTTCTAACCTCGGATACATTCTTGGCGGTTTCCAATCAACGATCGCAGAAATCTTACTTGGATCCACCGAATACCATCACCGAGACTATATGCCCCAAAATCCGACTTCACGAAGCGAACTCACTTTTACTAAACTTGGCAAGCAGTTTCTTTTCTCTCAAGATTTGCAATATAGTTCTCAAGTGTTCGGCATGTTCGGACTCATCTCGAGAATAAATTAAAATGTCATCTATAAACACTACTACAAACTTATCCAAATATGGTAGGAAGATCCGATTCATTAAGTCCATAAATATAGTGGAGCATTTGTTAAGCGAAAGGCATCACAAGAAACTCATAATGTCCATACCTTGTCCTAAAGGCGCTTTCGCACATCGACTCCTTAACTCTCATTTGGTAGTAACCGGACCTCAAATCAATCTTTGAAAACACTGTGGCCCCTTTAAGCGATCGAATAAATCATCAATCCTCGGCAATGGGTACTTGTTCTTTATAGTCACCATATTAAGTCGACGGTAATCAATGCAAAGTCTCATTGAACCATCCTTCTTCTTCTGAATAATACAGAGCACCCTAGGGAGAGAAACTCGGTCTCACAAATCCCTTGTCTCGTTAACTCCTGCAATCGAGCCTTCAATTCTTTTAATTCAATGAGCCATTCTATATGGAGCAATCGAGATCGGTGCGATGCAGGCAACAAATCAATGGCAAAATCTATCTCTCGTCGGAGGCAACCTGGCAATTCCTCGGAAATACATCCGAAACTCACAGACTATCGATGCTGATTCAAATTTTAGTTGAGGCAACTCAATATTCATTACATAAGCCGGATAAGCTTCACACCCTTTTCTCATGTATTTACATGCGGACATGTGCGAAATCACCATAGGCAATTTATTTGATTCATCTGTTTCAACCCACGAATTTCCCCATTTTCATATTTCAACTCTAGTGTCTTTTGTTTACAATCTACCTTAGCATCATACAATGTTAACGGTCCATTCCCAAGATAACGTCAAACTCACCAAATGGTAACAGACATCAAGTTGGCGGAAAAGCAGTGACCTTGAATCATTAATGGGCAATTCTTGCAAACCTTGTCAACTAGCACATATTGGCCTAAGGGTTCGACACTTTAATCGTAAACTCAATAAATTCAACAGCAACTTTTTATTGGATACTAAATTCATGCAAATATAGGAATGAGTGGACCCGGATCAATCAATGCAATAACAATAGTATCATAGAGAGAAAATGTACCGATAATAACATCGGAGATGATGCATCTTCTCGAGCACGTATAGCATAAGCTCTAGCAGTGCTCTAGCTTCGATCTTGCCGTTAAATCTTTCATCACGTTTTACTACTAGTCCCACCTCCAGATTTCTCGGTGGTCTACCTCTACTAGCGGTGGTATTCATCTAGCACTCTGAAATTTTTCTTCTTTAATTTTCTCCGGACAATCTCTAATAAAATGCTCACGAGAACCGCTTTGAAACAAGCTCGCTCGGTCCCCAACACTCACCATAATGTTGCTCGCCACATTGTTGACACTCGGGCTTTCTAGGTCGCACATTACCCACACTTGCCATCAAGTAGCTTGAGCTTTAGACCCGAATATGCTCTACCACGATCTCTGTGTGAATCCCCAATTGAAACTGTCATTCGAGGATTTGTCTCTTTGGACCTCTTTGGTTGAGATTGAAATGGCTTACTTATCATCTTTTTTCGACATCTCGGGCCTCAATAGCACTTTTCTTCTTTCTTTATTCAATTCTTGACTTTAAGAGCTCGATCAACCAATACTACAAATTCTTTCAACTCCAAAATTCCTACAAGCACTTTAATGTCCTCATTCAGCCCATCTTCAAATCTTCTACACATAATGGCCTCGGTGGACACACATTCTCGGGCATACTTGTTGAGTCTTACAAATTCGCGTTCATACTCGCCATGACATTTTCCCTGCTTCAATTCAAGGAACTCCTTCCGTTTTGATCAATAAATCGCTGACTTATGTATTTCTTTCTAAATTCTTCTGGAAGAAATCCCAAGTAACTTTTCTTTTGGCACCACTGCAACCAAAGTCTTCCACCGTGGTAAGTCGAATCTCTCAAAAGTGATCTGACACTTTAAGCATTCCTCGGGTGTACATGAGAGCTCATCAAATACGGGTAGAATTTTCAAGCCGAATTCCGCTTTCTCGGGATCATCATCGACCTTTGCTCTAAACTCTTCGCCCCTTGTTTTGAATCTTGTCAACTGGAGGCTTGTTCATTCTTACCAAATCTATACCTTGAGCAGCTACAGAATAAATCGAGGTATAGGAGGGGTGGAGGAGGTTGAGCATTTGGATTTGCTCGAATAAATTCAATATACCAATTGTTCATCATTTGGAGAAAGGCATCCCGAGCCTCATCTCCTTGTCTCAATGTCTCAGGTCTACTTTCCACAGGCGCGGTCCCTTGTGCGGAGCCGGCACAATTACTAGCAGACACATCAGCCGCAGTTCCTTCAGGATCCATTACTATATTAAAACAAAACACAGTTTAGAATAATCAGGAGTCACCACACTATCACAATATTTTTATGGCATGTATAGCTAGACTTTTACACACACTTTATTAGTTCGAGAACCGACTAAACCATAGCTCTGATACCACTAAATGTAACACCCCTTACCCGTTACCGTCGCCGGAACAGGATATAAGGTATTACCAGAACATAACACATACCATTAAACGTAATCGAGATGTAAATATGTCATCCAATTTGATAGTGCATCGTATAACATATGTCTTGAACAATATTAGCCCACTTTAATGGCTTGTACAAAGTATCCGGTCGAAATCTTGTAACTAATATTTTAACCTAGACAAATATGACACGTAACAAAATAATTAAGCCTACTATACATGCCATAATTCAAAACGTTTAGTTCAAATACCCTAAAGTATGATAGTGCGGGTAGATCTTCACGATCCTTAACTCTGAACAAGTCGAAGGACACTATAAGACAAAAGAGAGAAACAAAGTAAGCTTATAGCTTAGTAAGTAAGTATGTAAATACTAATTAAAGAATCTAATCATGTTTACACAACAATTCAAGTATATCTACTTTAACTTCACTATTCATTCCACTTTGATTAAGCTGTCTCTGCTGCATCATATTCACTAAATAAATCATAACTCGAGTTACAAAACTCGAAATTCAAATCCGTAAAATTTCCCTGAATCTAGACTCATAAACATTTTTGCTAATTTTTTTCTATAATTTTTGGTTCAGCCTATTAGTACAGTTTATTAGTTAAAGTTTCCCCTGTTACACAGCTCGACTGATCTGACCTCTGTTCACTACGAATTGAATATCTCTCAGTACACAATTCAAACAACCCTGAAGTCTGTTTCATTTAAAACTAGTCTCAATAAGGAATTTAAGCATGCAAACTATATTTCTTAATTTTCTTTGTACAATTTTTAATGATTTTTCAAAGTTGGAACAGGGGATCACGTATTCATCCTGAGCAAGTCACATACAATTGTAAATATCTCAAAATATAGAATTCCTTTGCTTGCTCTGTTTCTTTTATATGAAAGTAGACTCATTAAGCTTTAATTTTACATCTCATTCAACCTCTAATTATATTCCTCCTATTTTTGGTGATTTTTCAAAATCACGTCACTGATACCATTTAAAAACAGTTTTAATGCTAGTTTCACTCTTTCACACATTCTTTATGCTAACCTCATTTTATCTTATATATGTATATACCACAAATCATTTTCACCACATTTCATTCACCATAAGTGTAGGTCCAAACCACAATATCACCACAAAACCATCCCGTTGAACAATTCGGATCAATCCTCGATATTTAATGGTTTCAGCACACAGCACCACCATCATACTTTGTTTAGTTCGGCTCTCTTGTACACATGGTGAACACTTAGTACCACTCATGCGACCCAACCGATTTGTCTCGTAGCTCTCTTGTCTACATGGTGTCCTTCACTTGGAATCACGCATGCGACCTAGCTACATTTATCTTTCACGTAGCTCTCTTGTCTACATGGTGTCCTTCACTTGGAATCACGCATGCGACCTAGCTACATTTATCTTTCACGTAGCTCTCTTGTCTACATGGGATACATCTCGTATCACACATGTGACCTAGCTACTACTGAGGGTGTCTCGTAGCTTTCTTGTACACATGATGTGCACTCAGCATCATACATGTGACCTAGCTACGCCCTCTATTTCATTCGATCTCTCCAGAATGTTCAACCGGATCTCTCTCTATATTTATTTCCATTCTTCCAATAGTCGATTTATATTTTAACATCAGCTAGTATATTTATATAATAGGCTGAAATATAAGAATGTACATGAAATTATTGTAATATTTACATACAAACTTACCTTGGTGCAAAATGTGGAAATTTTGCAATTTAGTCCAAAACTTTTTCCTTCCCCGTTCGAGATCAATTCGCGTCTTTCTTGATCTATAATAACACATTTAGCTCATTTAATACTCATACTATTTATTTCAATCCAAAAATCACATCATGGAAAAATTACATTTTTGCCCCTAACTTTTCAAAATTACAATTTTGCCCCTAGGCTCGGAATTTAATTTCAGCCCTTATTCTTATATTTTATGATATGCTGGACATTTTCTCTTCTACAACAACATCAAATTCTCACTCTATCATATAGTTATGAACAATAGGTATTTTTACCGATTATCTTGCTTTTACTCGTTTTCACTTAAAACCGAGTAGCACAAGTTATTTAACATAATTTAAAACCTCATATTCTATCATAAAACATCAAAATACACAAATTTCACCTATGGGTATTTTTCCAAATGTGAACCCTAGGTTAAATTATTACTAGCATAAGCTTAATCGAGCTTCCGGATTCCAAAAGCGTAAAGAACATTAAAAGCGGGCTTGGAATCACTTACTATGGAGCTTGAAAATTGAAGAAACCCTAGCTATGGAGAGAGGAGAATTCGGCAGCAACTAAGGAGGATGATGACCAATTTTGTGTTATTTTTCCCATTTTATTTCATTTAATATCCAAATGACCAAAATGCCCTCCTTACTAAACTTTCAAAATTCCTTCCATGTCCTTATTTTGTCCATGAACTTAAAATTGGTCAAATTGCTATTTAAGACCTCCTAATTAATATTCCAAAACAATTTCATACTAAAACTTCGGGATGCAAATTTTGCAACTTATTCGATTTAATCCCTACTTTCAATTTAAGCACTTTAGGCATAGAATTTCATCACGAAATTTTCACACAATCATGCAATCATATCATAAACCCCAAAATAATTATAAAACAATTATTTCTATCTCGGATTTGTGGTCACGAAACCACTATTCCGATTAGGCCCTAATTCGGGTTGTCACAGCGGCAAGCTCTAAGTCGTGCGTTAGATAATTCTTCTCCTGTGGCTTCAACTGTCGTGAAGCATAGGCTATCACCTTGCCGTCTTGCATAAGTACACAACCCGGTCTATTTATGGATGTATCACTGTAGACCACAAATTCCTTTCCCAACTCGGGCAATACTAGAACAGGCGCTTCAGTCAGCAATGTCTTCAACTTCTCGAAACTCTGCTGACACTTTTCTATCTATCCAAACTTAACGTCTTTTTGTAGCAACCTCATCATTGGAGTCGCTACCATGGAGAATCCTTTCACAAATCTTTAGTAGTAACTGGCTAAGCCCAAAAAGCTTCTAACATCTTTTACATTTTCAGGTGGTTTTCATTCAACGATAGCAGAGATCTTACTTGGATCAACTTGGATGCCTTCACCCGAAATAATATGACCCAAAAACCCTAGCTCTTGGAGCCAAAACTCACTCTTGCTAAACTTAGCATACAATTGCTTTTCCTGTAAGGTCTGCAACACAGTTCTCAGATGATTTGCATGCTCTGTCTCATCCTTGGAATAAATCAAAATGCCATCAATGAACACAACAACGAACTTGTCCAAGTATGGAAGAAATATCCTATTCATTAGGTCCATGAATACGGTCGGTGCATTTGTTAACCTAAACGGCATGTCAAGAAAATCATAGTGGCCATACCTCATTTTGAAAGTTGTCTTAGGCACGTCCAATTCCTTGACTCGCAACTGATAGTAGATGGATCTCAGGTCTATCTTAGAGAATACAGTGGCTCCCCTCAACTGGTCAAACAAATCATCGATCCTTGGTAAAGGATACTTATTCTTGATAGTTACCTTATTCAGTTGCCGATAATCTATACATAGCCTCATAGAACCATCTTTCTTCTTTACAAATAATACGGGAGCACCCCAAGGCGAAAAACTTGGCCTTGCAAAACCTTTATCCGTCAGCTCTTGCAACTGTGCTTTTAACTCTTTCAGCTCGGTTGATACCATCCTATACGGAGTAATAGAAATAGGGGTTGTTCCTGGCACTAGTTCAATACTATACTCTATCTCTCTTTCAAGAGGCAATCCGGGTAATTCCTCTAGGAACACGTCTAGATATTCACATGCTATTGGCACGGACTCAATCTTCAACTCAGTTTCCTTAGTGTTCAGAAAAAAAGCAAGGTAGGCTTCGTACCCTTTTCTCATATATCTCTAAGCCATCATTGAGGTAATTACAACCGGCGGTGTACCCAATTCTCTTGAATCAACCTATAGAATCTCACTATCTGGGCACTTCAATACAATGTACTTGCTACCACAGTTTATAATTACATCATACAGGGCTAACCAATCCATATCAAGTATTACATCAAACTCATCAAATGGCAATAACATAAGGTTAGCCGGGAAACAATGACCTTGAATTGTCAAAGGACAATTCTTACAGACTTTATTGACTAGAACTGACTTGCCTAATGGGTTCGACACTCTGATAATAAATTTTGTAGGTTCAATGGATATATTCATACTAGACACCAATCTCATGCAAATGTATGAGTGCGTCGACCTTAGATCAGTTAAGGAAACAACATGAGTATTAAAAAGAGAAAAAGTACCTGTGATGACGTCAGGAGCAGAGGCTTCCTCTCTAGCGCATATTGCATAAATTCTTGTCAGGGCTCGAGCCTCTGATTTTGTAGTGTCTTCGGCCGCAACTCGACTGCCACTAGCACTTCCAGGATACCTTAAAGGTCTACCTCATGGAATAGGATCACTCGACTTCGGGGCTACTTCCACCTCTTTATCAGTTCACTCAGGGCAGTCTCTGAGGAAGTGGTCAAGAGAACCACATCTATAGCATGCACCACTCTTCATTTGGCACTCTTCGAAGCAAAATTTGTTGCAGCTTTTGCACTTCGGCTTTTGATCATCTACACTCCCCACACTAGTCACCATCGGGGAGGTAGACTTCTGGTTACGTCATTTAGAGATTCTCGCTCTACGTGAATATCCTACCAATGAAGTGGAGCGTTCATGTTGACTCATTGATTTATTTATGAGAAATGAGAGTGTCTTTTCGCTAGGTCTCTTACTCGAAACTCGAGCTTCTCTCTTTGCTTGTTTCCTTTCATTATTAAGCTCCTCGGCCTTCTTGGCTCGATTAGCTAATGCAGCGAACTCTCGTATCTCAAGGATCCCAATCAATAACTTGATTTCCTCATTCAGACCTTCCTCAAAGTGTTTACACATTTCTGACTCTGTTTGGACCCATTCAGTTGCATACTGACTTAGTCTCATGAATTCCCTTTTGTATTCATATACCATCTTATTTCCTTGTTTGAGTTCCAGGAACTCCTTCCGCTTCAAATCCAAGAACCTTTGACTGATGTATTTCTTCTTAAACTCTTCTTGGAAAAATTCCCAAATGAAGTTTTCCTTTGGTACCACTGAAGATACAGGCTTCCACCAGTGGTATGCAGTATCCTTTAGAAGAGATACAACACACTTTAAACACTCTTCAGGTGTGCACGATAATTCGTCCAATACTTTTGTAGTATTCTCGAGCCAGAACTCGTCTTGTTCAGCATCATTATCAATCTTAGCTCTAAATTTCTCAGCCCCATGCTTTCTAATCTTGTCTACAGGGGCTTTACCAATTCTTACAGGTGCCAATACCTAATGGAAATTCCTCATCAAGTTGGTTAGGGGGCGGGGGAGGTCGTCAAATGTTAGGGCGATTTCTCAAATAATCCCCAAACCACTCGTCCATCATGTCAAAGAAGTTAACTTTGGCCTCTTCCCAGCCTTCAGACATAAGCCTTCTATTACTACTAGAAACGGCTCATTGTACGAAAGCTGGAGCATGGCTCTCGGCTCCCTCGGACTCATCTTGTGCTTGATTGGAAGACATTTTCTATATTTAAAGACAATTAAACAGTTAGGAGATGTCACACTATCAACGTTCGTATAATGGCATGTATAGCGAAGCTCAATACTCTCTATAGTAGTCCTAGAACTAACTAAACTGTAGCTCTGATACCACTAAATGTAACACCCTTTAAACGTACCAAAGACCGAAAATAGGTACGAGGCTGTAACACCCCTAACCCGTATCATCGCTAGATTGGGATTAAAGGTATTACTTGAACAAAATATCTTTTTGTTAAAAACAATACATGCACACACTTGGACTAACTTTTAAACCAAACAATTATTAATATCACATAGCCGATTGTAACTTAGACACATTCTTGTATAATATTAAAACATATAAATTTTATAAGTCAATATCCATAATTATATTACACACAAAGTACACACCGAATATACCTCATATAATAACATGCATTTATATTTATTAGTGCATAACATTTTATATCACAAAACACATCGTTATTTATGATATAACCAAACACATTATCATAAACCATTTCCTCATATACATAAGTATTTATATAAGTAAATATTGAATCGTAGATTTATCATACCCATTCCATATAGATTTATCTTATATCCGAATCTATAGTATATGATTATGTAACTTTCAAACAATCTCACATTACAATTTAACTTCATAATGGTATGTCCTTAACTACAAACATATATATATATTCGAAAACATGAATCACCCATACCAAGCCGTGAACATGTTAAAACAAACATATACATGTTTGGATATAACTAAACTACTTTCAATGCCATATCACATATAACACATTAACCAATACAATAATCGAAATTCAAATAATCCATTCAATATGCAAAGAAAAAATCGAATCAACCCACTTCACACATTCAAAGTCATTAAACAAATTTGACACTCATAATAAATATCAAAAAAATACCACTCCACCATAACACATTTCCAATTAACCACAAAGAGCTTAATCATAATCTAACAAAATCGAATTTAAGCATGAAAGATAAGCCATTTTCTCATGGCCTTTACGTACAATGCTATCAAAACAAAAAAATCTCCCAAAATATTATCCTATACATGCCATAATGTTAACTTAGGATTAACTAAGAAGGGGTACCAAAACGTTGCAGGCAGGTGTGATGACTTAGAGGATGGTCCCGAGCATGAAACGGATCAAAAAGAAATCTAAATAAGAGACAATTAAACACACCAAATGAGTTTTCAACCCAGTAAGTCGTAAGCCATATAATGTAAACAATTAACTGAATATGTCGATCTAGAAACTAGAAAGGTCCATAGATTACCAAAATTATCAATTCAACTACTAGTCAAGTCTTACTATTAACTCAAAGTATTATATAACCGAATACCTTAATTCCTTCCTACGATATTTAACAACGATGAAATAGATGTGTTCATGTACCTATGTTTCCATTTTCATGTCTCCAATTTCTTATTCGGACAATAGTTTTTGCCCTTCATTTAGTTCCTGCATTTATTTTATCAACAACCAATTTCGCACACGTAGTGCTCAAGCAAGGAAATTCGCACCCATAGTGCCATGTTAACCCACACACATAGTGCCTTAGTAATTCACATACATATTGACATTCAAATCCGCACACATAGTGCCATTCAAATCCGCACACATAGTGCCATACAAATTCGCACACATAATGCCATTCAAATTCGCACACATAGTGCCAAAGTCATTTCTTTTTAACAAAGTGATTTATTTAATTAACTAAGTATAATCGGTCACATGCCTTTCAATCAAAAGAATACATGAACGAGAGTAATTCCTTCACGATATGCATACACCAATTATGTATAGAATAACCAAGCTTAATTGCTTATAGACTTACTTTGTGTTGGATGAAACGGTTCCAATCGGCTACTCGATATTCTCTGCTTTGCCCTTGCTTGATTCCCCTCATTTGGGTTCTTGAGCTAAAATAATTAAATTAACTAATTTAAGCACCTTGCTAGTTATTTATATCCCATAATATTAATGAGTTTTGATCACAAGAACCACACGGTAAGATTTGATCTTTCTACCTTATGTTTTTAAGCTATTCAGCTATTGACCACCTAAGATCACGTTACTATTAATAATCCAATCATTACTTCAAATAAACAAACATATATATTTGTACATACGGCAACCACCCTTGCTAATTTCTCACAATATAATTTAATGATTTCCATTACATCTTACAACCGTCATTGTTCAAGACATTAAAACTTCAACAAATGTTTATCTATTGCCTCAAGGCCGAATACATTATCACTATCAAAATAGCAATTACTCACCATTTGTCATTTAACACATAGTTTCATCTCATGAACACTTTGACCGAATTTTTCTAAACTAGCATAAGCTTCACATCTATTCATAACATCATCTAAATTCACATATATCTATTTATCTAGCTCCTTTTTCACCTTTCTACTATTTCTATCTAAAACATCAAAAAGACCATCCTCTTAGCATTTATCCAATCTAACCGTATGCCCATTTTGTCACCTAATTAAGTAAAATATCAACATGTGGGTTATAATAAAACATTGACTACTAATTAAATTTTCATTTAATTTAATAGAATTAACATGAAACCCTACCTTAATCAACCCTTAAGATGGCCGAATGTCCTTGAGAATTTCCCTCTTCTTTCCCTTAAGTTACGGTTTGCAAGAGGAAGAAGATGAATACTCTCTCTCTCTTTTCTTATTTTATTCATCTTTTCCTATTAATTCATTTTTTTATTTAGATTATTTTAACCATTTGCCAACATAAAATTATAATAAATTTAACTTAGTGGGAGAAACATCATCACTTGGCCAGCCATTAATGAATTTTGGGCATTTTGACATGCAAACCCAAGCTTTCCCACTTTGTAATTATTTGATCCTTACAATTTACCTATCATATTTTCTAAGTTTCACAACTAAGTCCTTTCAAGTAAAATTCACATTCATAAGACTAAATTAAAATATCAAATTTTCACACATGCACTATCACACATAGAAGATATGCAAATAAATTTTAAATAAATTTTATGACTCGGTTTTGTGGTCCCGAAACCACATTCCGACTAAGGTCAAATTAGAGCTGTCACAACTCTCCCCCATTTAAAAATTTTCGTCCTCGAAAATCTTACCAGCGAATAAATTCGGACAACGTTCGTTCATAGAGTCTTCGAGCTCCTAAGTAGCCTCTTCTACTCCATGTTTGACCCATAATACTTTTACTAAAGAAATCTTCTTATTTCGCAATTCTTTCACTTCTTAAGCTAAGATATGGATCGGTTCTTCTTCATAGCTTAAATCCGATTGAATCTCAACTTCAGATAAACCAACCACATGTGAAGGATCCGATCTATACCGTATAAGCATCGATACGTGGAACACATTATGAATATTTGCGAGTTCAGGTGGCAGAACCAATCTATAAGCAATCGACCCTATCCGTTCTGCTATCTCGTACGGTCCAATAAATCTTGGGCTCAATTTGCTCTTACGGCCAAATCGGAGTAATTTTTTCCAGGGTGAGAGTTTCAAAAATACTTTATCACCAATTTGATACGCAATATCTTTGCGTTTCAAATCTGCATATGATTTCTAATGATCCGATGCTGCCTTCAAATTATCACTAATCACTTTCACTTTTTCTTCAGCTTCTCTAATCAAATCAACCACGTATATCTTATTTTCACTGAGTTCGGTCCAATACAATGGTGTGCGGCATTTGCGATAGTATAAAGCCTCGTATGGTGCCATCTTGATGCTTGATTGGAAGCTATTGTTGTATGAAAATTCAATTAAAGGTAAATATCGTTTCCACGAACAACTGAACTCGAGAATGCAACATCTCAACATATCTTCAAGTAGCTGAATAACTCGTTCAGATTGACCATCTGTCTGGGGATGGAAAGCAGTGCTATATGTAGCTTAGTACCCAACGCTTCATGCAATTTTCTCCAGAATCAGGATGTAAATCTAGGGTCTCTATCAGAAACAATAGAAGTAGGTACTCCATGTAGTCGAACAATTTGAGAAACATATAATTTTGCCAATCTATCGAGTGAAAAATCTGTACGAATAGGGATAAAATGAGAGGACTTTGTCAATCTATCAACAATAGCCCAGATTAAGTCTTTCTTACTCTGTGTCAACGGTAAACCATATACAAAGTCCATCGTTACTTGATCCCATTTCCACTGAGGTATCATGATCGGCTGTAATAATCCCGAAGGCACCTGATGCTCCGCTTTCACTTGTTGACATATCAAACATTTAGAAACAAAGTCAGAAATGTCTCTTTTCGTACCATGCCACCAAAATTGTCTTTTTAGATCGTTGTACATTTTCGTGCTACCAGGATGGACCGACATTCGGCTACAATGGGCCTCACTCAAAATCATCGCAGTAAGTTCTGAATTTCTCGAAACACAGAATTGACCTCTGAATCTTAAACAATCATTGTCGTCAATTTCAAACTCTGAACCCATATTAGAATCACATTGAGCTCATTTAGCAACCAATTCTTCGTCTATTTTCTGTGCTTCACAAATTTGCTGTATTAACACTGGTTTTGCTTTTAATTCCGCTACCAGTACATCATCAGTGGAAATAGACATATGTACATTTATTGCTCGAAGAGCAAATAGAGATTTTCGACTTACGGCATCAGCCACCACATTTGCCTTACCTGGATGATAATCAATGACAATTTCGTAATCCTTTAATAATTCAAGCCACCGTCGTTGTCTCAAATTCAAGTCTCTCTGAGTCATTAAATATTTTAGGCTTTTGTGATCAGTATAAACATGGCATTTCTCTCCAAACAGGTAATGATGCCAAATTTTAAGAGCAAACACAATCGCAGCTAGCTCGATATCATGAGTTGGATAATTTTTCTTGTGAGGCTTTAGCATATGCAACAACTCTACCTTCCTGCATCAGCACACAACCCAAACCGTTCAAAGAAGCATCGCTATAGACTACGAACTCTTTACCAGACTCTGGCTAAACTAACACAGGAGCCTTCGTCAAAAGGGTTTTCAGCTGGTTGAAACTTGTCTGACACTTCTCTGACCACTCAAACTTGATATCTTTCCAGAGTAGTTTCATCAACGGTGTTGCGATCATCGAGAAACTCTTAACGAATCATCGATAGTACCCTGTGAGTCCCAAAAAGCTCTGAACTTCAGAAACATTCCTCGGAGGTTTCCAATCAAGAATGGCTAAAATTTTGTTTGGATCAACTCTAATACCCGAAACGGATACAACATGCCCCAGAAAGCTGACTTCTTTTAACCAGAATTCACATTTACTGAATTTTGCATACAACTGATTATCTCCCAAAATCTAAAGTACTAACCTCAAGTGTTCGGCGTGCTCAGACTCATTGTGAGAATAAATCAGAATATTGTAACATCCTGATTTTCGGATTTATTCGCGGTTTTCAATATTTTGTAAAGATTTTAAAATTTTGTATCTGGATGTGGAATTAATATTTTCAGTAGGTAACTGGGCTTATGGAAGGCCCAAGAGTTGGCCAAAACCTGGTTGAATTTTTGAATTTTTGGACTTAGCAGTTAGGGGTTCTGGCTAAGTGGCCCTTAAGTGGAGTGATGGGTAAATTGCATTACAAAAAGAGCCTTGGTAAAGTGGCCAGGGTGACGCCACTAGGCTCCTAAAAAGGTGGCGTGTGGAGCTTTGAGGGAGGCATGAGATCGATTCCCTGTTTTGACAAATAGATGCATTTATTTTTAAGTGCAGGAGGGGTAGTGTTGGAGTCTAGGTGGATTCTGCTAAAGGAGAGTTTGGATCAGTCCAAACGCTTGGATTAAGGAGTGATAAGGGGAGAGATTTAAAGGATTAGGAGAGAGGTTAGGAGTTGGCCGAATTTTGGGAATTGAAGGGGGAAAAATCGGCAGAGGGTTATGAGGTTAGTATTTTGGCACCTAGGGTATTGAGTGGTGCCGTTCCTTTCTGCTCAGACATCACAAGGTTTTTCTTTTCTCTCTTTTTCCTCTCTAGCCGAAACTACCACTTCTCTTATTCTTCTTTTTCTATTTTTCTTCTTCAAAACTATTCATCAATTCTGCTGTTCATCAATACTTTTGCCGAATCCATAAAAGCCAAAATCTTGAACACACATTACAGGTACCGATTTCTTCAGAGCCAAACCCTTTAACATTGTGTTTCCATTAATCAACGATTATTCTTTCTGAACTCTAGAGACCTGTCGACAATTCTACATCCAGATTATAGTTCCACATTGTCATCTCCTTCATCACCCAAAAGTCGAAAAACCATAGATTTGGGGGCTTATAGCCAAAACTTCAAAACTTTGGGAGTCGAGTTCTACCATCGTTTGAAAGATAAATCTGCATCAGATTGCATGGAGATCAAAGAGGAGTAAGGGGTAAGTGTTCATCATCTCAGATCTGGTCATATTTTACAAAGGTAGGAAAAGCCGAAGTCCCTAAAATCTAGGGAGGCTGTCGATTTGGGCATGTGGCTCTAAGGGTTTTTAACTGACGTTTGTTGTCCATGATTAGTGTCTTCTTAAGTGTTGGATTGAAGGCGTGGGTTGTTGGAGCAATTGGATTCGGAGCTAGCTATCGATTTTGGCAAAAACGTAAGGTTTCAAAGGCTTTTAGGGACATGGTTAGATCATGGATAAGTAAGTTTTAGGGTTTAGTGATTATGGTTTGTAAATAAGAACTGTGCTAATCAATTGTAGGACATCGAAAGAGATCTCAGTAGCAGTCGTCGCGAATCAGGTGTGTACCGAACACCATTTCTTAGTTCAATTTGGCAAAAGCCGAAATACTGAAATTCCGGTATTTCATGGGCTTGTGAGTATGCGAATGCTCTCAAAGACGTAGAGTAATTGTTAGATCTAGCACCGCAAGGTGATAAGTAAGTTTGTGTGACGTCTTAACGTACTTCAGAAAAAGAGGGCCTCGATGGGCCAAAATTGGGCCCAATGGGCTAGCTAAACTGCATGACTGATTAATACTGTATTGTACATGATATGATTTATTAATATCTGTTGCATGGGATTGGGGTTTTGATGGAGGAAGTATTGAAAGTGGTTCAACCACGTACTGGAGGCTTTGCCTCAACTTACTGATATTTGAGCGCGTTCTTTGCAACTGTGGAGTGTAGGGTGGGTGGGTTGAGATATTCCCCATATGGAGTGTAGGGCTGATGCAGGCGGTGTAGCGGTTGGTGGGTTGAGTAGTCTCCCAGGATGGGTTTGCATGCATTACTACTATTGTTACCTATGTTCTTGAGGCGGGGGCTGTGGGCCACTTTGTTATGTAAAAGGGCTAAGGCCTTGCTATCAGATTACGAAAAGGGCTTGACCCTTGTGTACTATTATCTGAATGGGGCTTAGGCCCAATGGGCTCGAGCTGATTTGGGCTTTGGATGGGTTTCAGATACACCGAGTTTTCCCAAACTCACCCTTTTCTTCCATCCTTGCGGTGAGCCCTAGTTGGTGGACTTGGAGTCAAGGGATTCGAGTGGACATGATTTTCGCAAATTCATTTTCTTCGGTGAACTAGATTTTCCATATTGTCGTTTATGGTTTTGGGTTTTTTTGTAATAAGGCCGCTAATTATTTTTATGGTTTGGGTTGTTTCTTTATTATTTAATTCTATTATGATAAAACTGATCTATGATAACTAACGAAATAGATTAGCTTTAGGACGCGTTTTCAAAAACATTAAGTGATTTCAAAATAACACGAATACAAGTAAGACTTCCGCTAAGCAAACGTTTTCAACCTTAATAATTTTCTTAAGATGGACCTAACCAAGCGGTTTTCTCAAAATTATGCGAGATGTTAGAGTGTAGCAATGGCGGTGTGCATGTCTAGGATTGGATCCGAAGGGAGCTTGGTACTTAAGTAGTCCGACGAACTCACCTCCTCTTCTTCCTAGTTTCCTACCTGGTGCACAGCTTCCATTCACTTTAACCTACTTTTAAATGTGTCTTTTACAACACCATCTAAGTTTTCCAACTAAGTAATACGGAATGTTTTGAACGCTTCGATGTGGTGCATCAGATCCGGTCATAATGTCTAGGCCGGGTTTGGGGTGTTACATTTAGTGGTATCAGAGCCTGGTTGCAACAACTCGTCTGTGGATCGGGTCCGAAAATCTTAAAAAAAAAGTTTTTTCTATAAGTTTTTCAAAGATGTTCAAAGTTTTTCTATTGAACGAGGTTAAATCAATAGTTTTAAAATAAAAGTGTTTTCAAATGAAATCTTTTTATTTTGATAAACAAAAACATGGGTTTTTATGGATGATAAAGAAGTGGCTGCTGAATCCCCGGCACCAAGTCTTTAAGTGTTCTTTTTTCTGCTTTAAATATTTATATGGAACTGGACTGGAAATAATACTATAGATAGTATTGAGCCTTAGAGATAGTACTATTGATAAGGTAGTATTAGGGCTACAAAACTGGGACCGTAGCTAAATTGTGATTGCGCGAAAATAACTCTGAAACTCTATCTGTTCATAAGACATTCTATAATAAACAGTGGAACCAGTAAACTAATGTCATAAAATTCGTAATCAGATAAATCGTTATGAGTACAAAGGCTACTCGAGGAAGAGGCCGTGGTCGAGGCCGAGGTAGCACTCAAGCTAGATCTACGTCATCTGAACACATGCCAGCTGGCGAGGTACGTCCATCACTGGTTAATGAAAATGGGCCGTATGACTAGGCCGCAAGGGATGACGCTCTGTCTCAGGCCATGTTGAGGGTTTTGGAAAGGGTGGCTGGAGCTAACATCGGGCCCATGAATAGGGGCCATTTCAAAACGCCAACCCATGAATTTGAGATTTTTAGGGGTGTATCTGGAGTGGCCCCAAATGTGGCCGAGTACTAGTTGGAAGCCACAGAGCGGATCATGGATGACCTGGACTGCTCAGTAGAATAGAAGTTGAAAGGGGCGGTGTCATTGTTGCGGGATAAAGTGTATTAGTGGTGGATTACTGTGAGAGTGGGTACCCCAGCTGAGAGGGCAACATGGGAGCTGTTTAAACAGACCTTTAAGGCAAAATATGTTGGAGCTAGCTATGTGGATGCACGCAGAAAGGAGTTCTTAAATCTGACTCAGGGAAATAAGACCATTGCTGAATATGAGGCGGAGTTTCTACGATTGAGTTGGTATGCTAATGGCATCGTTTCCACCAAATCGAAGCGCAGACATTCGTTTTGAGGATGGTCTCGAGATGAGTTAAGGGTGCTCATAGCTCGCAGAGAGAGCGAGATTTATTTGACTTTGGTAGAGAAGGCTAAGATAGCCGAGGAGGTGAAACAATCTGAATGGAAGAATCGTGATAGGGATCGAAATCGGTTCGGGAGGGATTTGGACCGTGGGTCCGCAAATCGAAATGTTAAGAGAGCTAGGATAGAGAACAGTTCGAGCGATTCCGGTGAACACATGTAGACCGCAAGCTTGTGGGGATTGCGGCATGAATGCATCAAGGAGAGTCTTTGGAAGAGTTCGGGGCTTGTCTTCGTTGTGGGTCTAAGAGCATAGGATTAAGGATTGTCCTAGGAGGGCCACTCGAGCTCGGTGGCGAACAAGGGGTCAGGCGACCGGCTCAACTTGTGAGGATGGACCGCCACGCCAAGAGGTCGTGGACAAGGTGCGGTGGTAATGGCCGTGGATGTGGGGCACCGTAGGGTATTGGTAACGCGGATGCTCGTCGGCCGACTTTGGTGTATGGTGCTCGTCGCGAGGAGGGTGGCCTTTTGATGTCTAACGGTACATTTTTATCTATGGTGTACCTTATCTTGATCGATTGATGTGGGATCAACCCATTCATATGTGGCATATAACATTTCTGGGGTACTGGGTGTGCACTTCGAGGAGACTATGTGTGGGGTGTCTGTGATAAGTCTTTAGGTCATTCGATTAAGGTAGAGAAACTCTTCAAGGAGGTGCCTTTGGAGATTCAAGGCGGGGTTTGTGGGGATTTGATGGAGTTACCGCTTGAAGAATTCGATTTGATACTAAGGATGGATTGGTTGACCAAGCATAAGGCAACTTTGGATTGTGCAGCTAAGAGGATGGTGTTAAGGACTGTCAATGATGAAGAGGTAATGATTATTGGAGAACAGAGGGATTACTTATCCAATGTAGTATCTGCGTTGAGAAATTTGAAACCGATGCTAAGGGGTGCGAGGCATATCTGGCTTTGGTAAGCCAAGTTGAAACTAAGGATCTGACTGTGGAGACCATCAGAACTGTTAGGGAATTCCGGGATGTTTTTTCGGAAGAGCTTCCTGGATTACCTCCGAATCGGGAAGTTGAGTTTGGAATCGATTTGTTGCCTGGAACAGCTCTAGTATCTATTGCACCCTATAGGATGGCACCGAAGGAGTTAGTGGAACTGAAGGCTCAAATTCAAGAGTTGTTAGATAGAGGCTTTATTAGGCCTAGTGTGTCTCCTTGGGGAGCACCGGTCCTATTTGTGAAGAAAAAGGACGGAACGATGCGCATGTGCATCGATTATCGCCAGTTGAACAAACTGACGATTAAGAATAAGTATCCACTACCAAGGATTGACGATCTGTTCGATCAACTTAGGGGAGCTTCGGTATTCTCCAAAATTGATCTTCATTCTGGATACCATCAACTAAGGGTAAAAGAAGGGGATATTCATAAAACAGCATTTCGAACTCGATATGGACATTATGAGTTTGTGGTCATCTTTGTTTGATTTAACGCACTGCAGCTTTTATGGATCGATGAATAGAGTTTTCCAACCTTACTTGGATCGGTTCGTAGTCGTCTTTATCGACGATATCCTGGTATACTCTAAAACGGAGGCAAAGCATGATGAGCATCTCCGTATTGTGCTGCAAGTGTTAAGGGAGATGGAGCTCTACGGGAAATTCAGCAAGTGTGAATTTTGGTTGAGGGAGGTAACTTTCCTAGGGCTTGTGGTCTCTACCGAGGGGATTAAGGTAGATTCTCGTAAAATTGAAGCAATTCTGGAATGGAAGCCACCTAGGTCAGTATCAGAAATTTGGAGTTTTTTAGGGTTAGCAGGTTACTACAGAAGGTTTGTGGAGGGTTTCTCGGTAATGGCGGCACCCTTGACAAAACTCATAAGGAAAGGAGTACCATTTGTCTGGACTGAGAAACAGCAAAAAGCTTTTGATCGTTGAAAATGTTATTGACCGAAGCGCCGGTGTTGATTCAACCGGTGTCTGGGACGGACTTTACTGTATACAGTGATGCGTCGCATGTGGGGTTAGGTTGCGTACTGATGCAAGAGGGCAAGGTGGTCGCTTATGCATCGCGACAGCTTAAGGCTCATGAGGTGAATTACCCTACGCATGATTTGGAGCTAGCAGTGGTGATTTTTGGGTTAAAAATTTGGAGACACTACTTATATGGGGAAAAGTGCATCATATACACAGATCATAAGAGCCTAAAGTATTTGTTGACTCAGAAGGAGTTGAACCTTAGACAACGAAGATGGGTGGAGTTGCTTAAAGACTACAACTATTCGATAGAGTACCACCCAGGAAAGGCTAATGTGGTGGCGGATGCGTTGAGTCGAAGGGTTGTTACTGATTTGAGAGCCTTTTTCACACGATTAAGTCTGTACGACGATGGAAGCTTGTTGGCAGAACTGCAGGTAAGGCCTACTTGGATTAAACAGATTAAGGAAAAACAATTGAAGGACAATTCATTAGCTCTCCGGTTCCAGCAAGTTACGAGTGGTGAGAACGAGGATTTTGGGTTGAACACTGAAGGAGTTCTGTGCTTTCGTGGAAGGATTCGTATTCCAAAGGACCCTGAATTGAGGCAGTTAATTCTAAAAGAGGCTCATGGTGGACTCTGTGCCATGCATCCTGGAGGGAATAAGTTATATCGAGACTTGCGAGAAGTGTCTTGGTGGCACGGATTAAAATGAGAGGTGGTGAATTTGTTGGGAAATGTCGGCGTGCAAGCGAGTTAAGGTGAGCACCAATTGCCTTCGGATTACCGCAAACTGTGAAAATTCGCTATGGAAGTGGGAAAGAGTAACAATGGACTTTGTGAGTGGGTTACCTTTGACACCCACCAAGAAAGATTCGGTGTGGGTGGTTGTGGATAGGTTAACAAAATCGCTCATTTCATACTGTTCGCACCGACTACTCACCGCAAAAGTTGGCCAAGTTATATGTGGCGGAGGTAGTGTGTTGCATGGGGTGCCAGTGTCGATAATTTTTGATCGAGACCCTAGGTTTACATCTCAGTTTTGGCAGAAGTTACAGGAAGCATTGGGTACACGATTGGATTTTAGCACTGCTTTTCACCCACAGACAGATGGACAGTCAGAAAGGGTTATTCAGGTTCTGGAAGATATGTTAAGAGGTTGTATCATTGATTTTCGTGGAAGTTGGGAGGACTACTTGCCACTGGCGGAGTTTGCTTACAATAACAGCTACCAAGCAAGTATTCAGATCGCACCATATGAAGCGCTTTATGGGCGAAGATGTCGTATGCCGACGTGTTGGACAGAGTTGGGTGAACGACGAGTGCTTGGACCGGAATTGGTGGCAGACACTGAAAGCAAGGTTAGGCTGATAAGGGATCGGTTAAAGGAGGCATCCGATAGACAGAAGTCGTATGCGGATCTGAAGTGCAAAGAGATTGAGTTCACTGTTGGGGATATGGTTTTCTTGAAGGTTTACCCTTGGAAGAAAATTTTGAGATTTGGTAAGAAGGGTAAGTTGAGCCCACGGCCATCTTGGGCCTTACCGAATTGTTAGCGAGTTGGACCGGTGGCTTATCACTAGAGTTACCACGAGCTGCGGTGTATCCATGACGTTTTCATGTATCCATCTTTGAGGAGGTATCGATCTGACCCAACACATATCATACCAGTCGCAGAAATCGAGGTTCAGTCAGATTTAACTTTCGAAGAGGAACCTTTGCAAATACTTGATCGTGACGTCAAGCTGTTGAGAAGGAAATCAGTTCCACTAGTGAAAGTACTTTGGAGGAACCATGGCAAAGAAGAAGCTACTTGGGAGACTGAGGAGGCTATGCGACAACAGTACCCTCAACTGTTCTAATAAGGTAAAATTTCGAGGTCGAAATTTCTTTAAGGAGGGTAGAGTTGTAACATCCTGATTTTCAGATTTATTCGCGGTTTTCAATATTTTGTAAAGAATTTAAAATTTTGTATTTGGATGTGGAATTAATATTTTGAGTAGGTAAATGGGCTTATGGAAGGCCCAAGTGTTGGCCAAAACCCGGTTGAATTTTTGAATTTTTGGACTTAGGAGTTAGGGGTTCTGGCTAAGTGGCCCTTAAGTGGAGTGATGGGTAAATTGCATCACAAAAAGAGCCTTGGTAAAGTGGCCAGGGTGACGCCACTAGGCTCCTAAAAAGGTGGCGTGTGGAGCTTTGAAGGAGGCATGGGATCGATTCCCTGTGTTGACAAATAGATGCATTTATTTTTAAGTGCAGGAGGGGTAGTGTTGGAGTCCAGGTGGATTCTGCTAAAGGAGAGTTTGGATCAATCCAAACGCTTGGATTAAGGAGTGATAAGGGGAGAGATTTAAGGGATTAGGAAGAGGTTAGGAGTTGGCCGAATTTTGGGAATTGAAGGGGGAAAAATCGGCAGAGGGTTATGAGGTTAGTATTTCGGCACCTAGGGTATTGAGTGGTGCCGTTCCTTTCTGCTCAGACATCACAAGGTTTTTCTTTTCTCTCTTTTCCTCTCTAGCAAAACTACCACTTCCCTATTCTTCTTTTTCTATTTTCTTTTTCAAAACTATTCATCAATTCTCATTGTTCATCAATACTTTTGCGAATCCTTAAAAGTCAAATCTTGAACACACATTACAGGTCGATTTCTTGAGCCAAACCCTTTAACATTGTGTTTCCATTAATCAACGATTATTCTTTCTAAACTCTAGAGACACATCGGCAATTACGCATCCAAAGTTATAGTTCCACATTGTCATCTCCTTCATCACCCAAAAGCCGAAAAACCATAGATTTGGGGGCTTATAGCCGAAACTTCAAAACTTTGGGAGTCGAGTTCTCTGATCATTTGAAAGATAAATCGCATCAGATTGCATGGAGATCAAAGAGGAGTAAGGGGTAAGTGTTCATCATCTCGAGATCTGGTCATATTTTACAAAGTTAGGAAAAGTCAAGTCCCTAAAATCTAGGGAGGTGATCGATTTGGGCATGTGGCTCTAAGGGTTTTAAGCGACGTTTTCATCAATGATTAGTGTCTTCTTAAGTGTTGGATTGAAGGCGTGGGTTGTTGGAGCAATCGGATTGAGAGCTAGCTATCGATTTTGGCAAAAAAGGTAAGGTTTCAAAGGCTTTTAGGGACATGGTTAGATCATGGATAAGTAAGTTTTGGGGTTTAGTGATTATGGTTTGTAAATAAGAACTATGCTAATCAATTGTAGGACATCGAAAGAGATCTCGATAGCGATCGTCATGAATCGGTGTGTACCAGAACACCCTTTCTTAGTTTAATTTAAAAAGTTTAAATGCCAAATTCGGCATTTCATGGGCTTGTGAGTATGCGAATGCTCTCAAAGACGTAGAGTAATTGTTAGATCTAGCACCGCAAGGTGATAAGTAAGTTTGTGTGACGTCTTAATGTACTTCGGAAAAAGAGGGCCTCGATGGGCCAAAATTGGGCCCAATGGGCTTACGGACCAATATGGGTAAGAGATGGGCAAAGTAGCATGTTAGTTAGATGGTGGAACCAAATTGCATAAAACGGCTAAAAATTACTGAAATAACTTGTGTAGTTGCGTAAGTACGAAATTACCCCTAAAGAGCATAATTACCGAAATACCCCTAGGGTTTAAATTAGCTAAACTGCATGATTGATTAATATTGTATTGTACATGATATGCTTTATTAATATCATTGCATGGGATTGGGGAATTGATGGAGGAAGTATTGAAAGTGGTTCATCCACGTCTTGGAGGCTTTGCCTCAACTTATCGATATTTGAGCGTGCGTTCGCAACCTGTGGAGTGTAGGGTGGGTGGGTTGAGATATTCCCCACATGGAGTGTAGAAATTTGATGCAGGCGGTGTAGTGGTTGGTGGGTTGAGTAGTCTCCTGGATGGGTTTGCATGCATTACTACTATTGTTACCTATGTTATGAACTGGGCCTATGGGCCACTTGTTATGTAAAAAGGGCTAAGCCCTTGCTCATCAGATTCGAAAAGGGCTTGGTCCAACGCTCATCGTTATCTGAATGGGGCTTAGGCCCAATGGGCTCGAGCTGATTTGGGCTTTGGATGGATTTCAGATACACCGAGTTTTCCCAAACTCACCCCTTTTCTTCCATCCTTGCGGTGAGCCCTAGTTGGTGGAGTTGAGTGGGCGGGATTCGGAGTGGCCATACGTTTTCTGCAAATTCGTTTTCTTCTGGTGAACTAGATTTTCCATATTTTCGTTTATGGTTTTGGGTTTTTTTTTTGTAATACGGCCGCTAATTATTTTTATGGTTTGGGTTGTTTCTTTATTATTTAATTCTATTATGATAAAACTGATCTATGATAACTAACGAAATAGATTAGCTTTAGGACGCGTTTTCAAAAACATTAAGTGATTTCAAAATAACACGAATACGAGTAAGACTTTCGCTAAGAAAACGTTTTCAACCTTAATCATTTTCTTAAGATGGACCTAACCAAACGGTTTTCTCAAAATTATACGAGATGTTAGAGTGTGGCAATGGCGGTGTGCATGTCTAGGATTGGATCCGAAGGGAGGTTGGTAATTAAGCAGTCCGACGGACTCACCTCCTCTTCTTCCTGGTTTCCTGCCTGGTGCACAGCTTCCATTCACTTTAACCTACTTTTAAAAGTGTCTTTTACAACACCAACTAAGTTTTCCAACTAAGTAATACGGAATGTTTTGAACGCTTCAATGTGGCGCATCAGATCCGGTCATAACGTCTAGGCCGGGTTTGGGGTGTTACAAATATCATCTATGAACACCACTACAAATCGATCTAAATACTGTCTGAATATCCAATTCATCAGATCCATGAAAACAGCTGGGACATTAGTGAGCCCAAACGGCATCACTAAAAACTCATAGTGTCCATATCTCATTCTGAAAGTAGTCTTAGGAACGCCAGAATCTCTAACTCGTAACTGATAATAGCCAGGTCGCAAATCAATCTTCGAATCTTCGAATTAAGACAATACCTAAGGAAAAATCCACCCAGACTGTACTTGTTATTCTAGCTCCGAATCGGATGACTTATTCATTTAACTTGTTCCGTAGAGATCCCTAAGTTATGTTATCATCCCTATTCAAGACTAATAACGTCTACTCCCTAGATTGAATAATTGAGACTTTTCTCTATTCAACACCCTAGGGTTGCATTAACTCGATCTATAGATCCTCTTATTAGGTTTCACCCTAATCTGGCAAAATCTTGTCACCCTATGTCTAGGCGCGCAAACAACTCTGCTTAATTATGAAAAATGTACTCTTAGATAGGGTCTATTCCTCCTCTGAATAAGAGCTTATCTTGAATCAGTATCCTGGAATATAAGAACAAGAATTAAGAACACATAATCAAGAACAAGTTAAATATTTATCATACAATTTTGAAAATAATAACAAGATTCATCTTAGGTTTCATTCCCTTTAGGAATTTAGGGGATTTAGTTCATAACTAAAAAGGAAAACATCTCAGAAGAATAATGAATACAAAACATAAAGAAAACCCAAAACTCCTGAAGGGAAATTGAGGGGAGATCTTCAGTCTTGATAGTGACTCCGGCTTCTGAGATGGATCAATCGGCTTCCTTCGAGTAATTCCTTCCTTCCTCTCCATGTGTCCCATTTGCTTTCCTCCTCTAAGGTGTATTTATAGGCTTTAGAATGCCTAGAAACCCTCAAAATTGGTCTTTTCCGAATTGGACTCAACTTGGGCTAGCAGGACAAGCCCGTGTGAGTCGTGCTTCGAATCTGCCAAATTGACACGACCGTGTAGTCTGCCTGTTTGAGGAGGTCTAGGCCATGTTGAATTCGTACTTTGGCCCATTTCTCATTCCTTTCGCTCTCTTATTCTCTCATAAGTGTAAAACATGAAATTAAAGCATTAGGGGCATCGAATTCACCAATTCCAATGGGAAATCATCCATAAAATGCGTTAAACATGGGGTAAAAATATGTATAAATTACGGTTTATCAAATACCCCCACACTTAAGCATTTGCTTGTCCTCAAGCAAAATTCTCAACTCATAATCAAAATAAATTCTTCTCAGTTTATAATTTCTATTGATAATATCTCAAAATAATCCATAGGTAATCATACATTGAGAATTCAACTAAAAGAACATAAAGGTTTCAAACATTCCAAATTGAGTATTTAATCATGCAAACATAGGTGTCTCCCGTCATCTATGTAATTACCTTTGATTCAGAATGTCACAGAGTTTCACATCCTCACTAAAGATTCACTCAAATCACCCGAGGTGTTTAAGGACAATAATCAAAGCACTAACTAGTCAATAATGAAAAGTTATTACCATAGGATTGCATGAAAATCAAATCTCCACCACTATAAATTGAGATGATACATCAATCAAAAGGTCTTTAGAGGGTTGTAATGAGGCTTGGTTAGGGGGTGTGGTCACAAGCTGAAAGAAAAGGTTAGAATCGAGATTGACTTGAAAATTTGCCTAACTAGAAAAATGGCTAGTCATCAATTAAGCACAACAGAGCTTTTCTCAAAATATAGAATTTTAACTTCTTTAGCTCAGAAGATTACTACTATTAAGATGTATACGCATTTTTTTTTAAGAACAAGTTAAATACAAAGTAGAATAAAACTTAGCTAAGCAACTACTTCAATTCTAATCTCGACAAAAAATTGGGATCAAATTAATTTAAGGGATTTCAACAATAATGGGTTAAGGGTTAATATTAAGGGTAATACAAGAAATCGCTTGTTAGCTCAACGGGGTTTACTAAGGGTTAATCGTGGAGGTAGGCTTTTCATGACATGAGTGGTTTAATCCTAAGTGCCTTGATCATTTTGACATATCAAATCAAATGGTGTGGTCTTGAAGGCATAATCAAGCAAGTTCTAGAATAACAGTTCAATACTGACGCACTCAAAGCAATAATAAAAGTAAGCGTGAAAGAATTAATAGATGCTCAAAAGGCTCAAAAATCTCATAAAAATTATGGCTTTTTTGATGTTTAGAACTTGTGAATTCAAACTCAAAGTAATACCTAAACTTTGAGGAAGCAACCTAAGATTTTAAATTCTTAAAAATCAACTTATCATGCTTGATTCTCTAATGTCCTAATGTTTAAACAATCAATACATAAATGCCTATGTTTTAATTCAAGATATATCAATCAAAATCATAAATCAATCAAAATTTAACCTAAATATGATATGAGAGCTTTTCAAGAGAACAAGGCAGTCATTCAGGGATTTTTTTTTATAATGAAATAAACACCCTCCACACCTAAGATGTGCATTGCCCTCAATGTACAAAGATAGATAGGAAAAAATAAATTTGTAATCGTAAGATAGGGGGAGAAGTGAAACTTCCTTTATGATGAATTCCTCGAACAAGAGTTTTGGAGAGTAATCGGTGCGAGAGTGGAGGAGGATACTCCGTCGGTGGTAGAGGTTCATTAGTCTATAAGTCCTGCGCCAAAAGAATATTATATCTAGTGGTAGCTATGGTCGTGGTCGATAAGGACATGGCAATCATGGAGAACCTTCCCCGATGGAGTTTTTAGTTCCTATGCGATGATGAGCTTAGAAGCTCTATATAACTGTGATAAAATAAGAACCATTTTTAGGGGATATTAGGAAGAATAATTACTCATAAAGAAATAACTAAAATTGATGATTAAAAAATAAAATTCTAAAGTCTAATAAAAAATAAAAAGTAGTTTTAATAAAAATTAAAAAACATAAAATAATAAATAAATATTTTTAAACATCTTCATCGCTGGATGGTTCACAAGGTGGGACTGGCGATGAGATGTGGAGGTGCTGACAAATCTATTGTAGAATAGCATCAATGTTATCAAACCGTTGAAAACACTGGCGCTCGAATCGAGTGAGGCGCTCAGAGATGTCCGCATATGAAGCTGCCGCATGAACTGAAGAGAGGGTGGTAGTGGCTGAGACGGTGGGTCCTCATGCTGTGGAGGGACATCATCAGGAATATCCTCGTAGGCTTCCTCCTCGGTAGATTGGGCAAGACGATATTGAGGAGGGTAGGTTCCTCGGTACCTTTCAATCATCCTCATGCTAAGCATGCTCGAGATGCCTTGTGGAAACATCTGGCCAATGAGGGTTAAGGATGATTCTTGGGTTGCGGTGCTGAGGAGCCTGAAGTGTCGAGCCAACTGAGTAACATAGGGGCCAATGGAGATGACCCCCTTCCTATGCCGCTCCGTCTGGTGCTGAATCGCGAGGGCGATGAAATGGGCAAGGTCGATGACGTGCCCGTGCAACATACACCATAAAACGTAGGCGTCGTGAGTGTTAACGACGTCGGTGCTCTCTCGCCTTCCTATAATCGTGTGAGCCAAAATGGCGTGTAGGTACCTCAGAGATGGAGGGGGAGCCGATGCATTGGAGGAGCTAGGATTGTAGGTGGCACCACCTGGTACTAGAGCGTCCCAGCACTGTGAAGGAGAACGATGGATGTGGCGATTGAGAGTATGTAAGTCATTCTCCTCCTTGAATTCCTCTGTATATAAACCCAGCGCCGTACCGAATTCTGGAACACTAAGCTGGCGGACTAATCTGCCTAGGTGAAATTGGACCGTGCCAAGATCATCGTAGTTCGTCATCATTGTCTGAAGATGAAATGTGGAGCATAATTCTATCGTAAGCTCGAGATACGTTGGCTCGATGATCCCAAAGAAAAGCTCCCAAGGGTCGATGGTTAGGAGGGCCCGAATTGTTTTAGCCAACTGAACTTGTTCTACCGCAGCCCAGTCGATGCAGCGGCCCGTAATTAAAGGTCGGGCCCAAAGTATTTGGAATAGTTCTTCTTGGGGCCTGATGGGGACCTCAGGAAAGGGTGACGAACTTTCGCGGTAGGACCCGAGGAAGATAACGCTCCTTTCCTTTTCTTTGAAGTAGGGACAGCGACCTTTTTACCACGGGAAGATGACATGGTACCTACAAATAGAATCATCAAGTTGTCTTGATGAGTGGTCAAAGTAAAACTAGGAAAATTTTAAATAAAAATCATAATTTCAGCCACAACTACTAAAACTAACTAAAACAATAAGTTCAATGGCATACTTTTATAGCACTAGCATGGTGATATGAGTAAAAATGGCTAGGCATTTAATGGAAATATAAAGAGCATCAATTTAGCACATGGCATGAGTTGTAATGGTAAATAACAAGAAGCAATTGAAAACTATGAATATTGATTTAGAATAAGTGAATAAGGCATGAGAGTTCCATAAAAATATGTCATATGGAATGAATGATAACTAATCTAAAAGAAATGAAACTTGAATGATAGCATAGTGTGAGATACATGAAGATTATAGCATTAAAAATGAGTGGAGTTAAAGGGAAAAGAATGAACAAACGCTAAAAAATAGAGGAGTAAGCGTCAGAAATGAAGTTGGAAGCGGCGCATGGGCATGGCGGGGAGGGCGTGTGGACTTCCAGCGGCTAGGGTTATGGTTTTTGGGTGAAGAAGACAATGAATAGTGCAGCCTATTTATAGATTTTGGGGCACACAGCCAGGTAACACTCCCGTGTTCCCCAATTTTAGCCCGTGTGATTCGCGAATTTTGAGTTTGGGTGCCCGTGTTCCTTAAGCTTGTGGGTGCACACGGTCGTGTCGCACGGTCGTGTCTAGCGTTGTTTGTTTCTCCCATGCCCATGTAGGTAGATCCATGCCCGTGTCAATCTAACAGGTTCAACCAAGGGTACTAGAATAGGGTCACCCATGGTTCTTCCACACAGGCGTGTCGCACGCCGTGTTGTTTTGGCAGCTTTGACCACTGCCATGTCGCACGGCCATGACATTTTGTCGTAGCCCGTGTTGGGAAAATCGTTTCCCTGTTTTCACACGACCCTAAGCATGCCCGTTTGCTTGGCCATGTCTCTGTGGAAGACCTGTATTTAAGAGCTCTGTTAGTAAGTTAGGTGTTAAAGACTAAATTTTAAAGAAGTTAATACAGTTAGTGCTCGGGTTGCCTTCTGAGAAGTGCTTATTTATAGCCTAAGCTCGACTTACCTCTCCGTTGAATGGTCATGGTGGTTCGAGGAGTTTATACTCCTTATTCCTGCCATCAATCTCATCAAAATAAGGTTTTAAACGGGTGTTGTTTACTTTAAAAGTGCTAAACTTGGGGTGACTTACCTTAACTGTACCGAATGGAAAAATACTAAGTACCGTAAGAGGGATTTATTCATTCGGTCTGGCAGTGACAATGTAAGGATTTGCGGCATCTAGTAAGACTTTATCTCCAACCTTAAGTTGATTTGGAGAGGTATCGAGCTCGTTCTAGCATAGTTTTGGTTTATCGTGTGTTCTCAGTTTATGTGTTCGCCATTCATCTAGCTCCTCTATTTGCAACCTTCGTTCTTCATGAGTAGGTCCTCTACTATTGCTTGAGAATGACTCATGTGCTTCCTTCAGACTCATTTCCTGCAAAGTAGGTTGTACCATATTGTCAATTTTTGTAGAATGGGTTAAACAATCACCTTCAATTTCCGATGTGTTGCCAGAATTGCGAGCTTGAAGGGTGATTGTTTTGTCTCCCACACAGAATGTGAGTTCACCTGTACCAACATCAATGATTATTTTAGCAGTTACTAAAAAAGGCCTTCCTAGAATTAAAGGATTGTTTCTATCCTTTTCTATGTCTAGAACAATGAAGTCCACGGGAAATAAAAATTTATCGATTTTAACTAGCACATCTTCAATAATACCCCTAGGAGATCTTGTAGTTTTATTTGCTAATTCAATGCTTATCCTAGTCTGTTTGGGTTTCCCAAGACCTAATTTTTTGAACATTTTGTAGGGCATGACGTTAATACTAGCCCCTAAATTAGCTAATGCATTATTAACATCTAAACTACCAATTAAGCAAGGAATTGTAAAACTCCCCGGATCTTTAAATTTGTTGAGTAGCTTATTTTGCAGAATAGCTGAGCACACTGCGTTTAGCTCCACATGCGACGCCTCGTCCAACTTCCACTAATTTGCTAAAAGCTCCTTTAAAAATTTCATTGTGTTTAGCATCTGTGATAGAGCTTCAATAAACAGTAAGTTAATGTGTAATTTTTTTAAGAGTTTAAGGAATTTACCAAATTCTTCATCTGAGCAGTCTTTCCTTGTCACGTTGGGGTATGGCGCATGGGGTTTATACTCGACATTCACTGATTTGTTTTTATTATGACCTACCTCACCTTGACCTTTGCTTACCACAGTTTCTTACCTCGATTATGGTTCAGGCTCAACGACTCCTTCGTCATCTTGAATATTAATTGCGTTGAGCTGTTCCCTTGGGTTGGGTTCAATATTACTTGGCAAGCTACCTTGTGGCCGTTTGAAGATTAGTTTAGAAAGTTGGCCTATCTGAGTTTCGAGCCCTTAGATTGACGCTTGTTGATTTTTAAGTGCTGTTTTGGTGTTCTGAAAATGATTTTTTGACACCGATATAAACTTTGAGAGCATCTCTTCAAGGTTCAGCTTCTTTTGCTATTAGTAGAGTGGTTGTTGGTAGCCCGGAGGTGGTCTCTGATTTCCTTGGCCTCCCCATGAGAAATTTGGGTGGTTCCTCCAACCTGCATTGTAAGTGTTACTATATGGATTGTTTTGAGATAGAGAACTATTACCCATGTAATTTAACTGCTTGTTATCTATGTTGTGGTCATAAGGTTGGTATTCTGAATAGCTTGTTCCACCTCCACTTGCTTCGCACTGTATTACTGGGTGAACCTGTGAAGAACTAAGAAAACCATAAATTTTCTTATTCAAGAGTTCTACCTAATTAGAGAGCATGGTGATCGAATCGACGTTATAAACACTGGCTGTTTTTGTTGGCTTTGTCCTCATGACTTGTCACTAATAGTTATTCAGTGACATCTCTTCTATAAACTCATAAGCATCTTCAAGTGTTTTATTATTGATGGTTCCGCCAGCAGCTGCGCCAACCATTTGCCGAGTCGAAGGATTCAGGCCATTACGGAACGTTTGAACCTGAAGCCAAAGCGGTAACCCATGGTGAGGGCACCTTCTCAGTCAGTCCTTGTATCTCTCCCATGCATTGTAAAGAGTTTCTAAGTCCATCTGTTCAAAAGAAGAGATATCATTACGTAATTTGGCCGTTTTAGCTGGCGAAAAATATTTTAATAGAAATTTTTTGGTCATTTGTTCCCAAGTAGTGATTGACCCTCATGGTAATGAGTTCAACCACTGTTTAGCTTTATTTCTCAATAAAAAAGGGAATAACTGAAGACGAATGGCATCATCAGAAACACCATTAATTTTAAATGCATCGTATAGTTCCAAGAAGTTTGCTAAGTGAGCGTTGGGATCCTCATCCTGTAAACCATCAAACTGAACAAACTGCTGTATCATTTGAATAGTGTTAGGTTTTAGTTCAAAAGTATTTGCAGCTACAGCAGGTCCAACTATGCTTGATTCAGTTCCTGTTAAAGAAGGTTTAGCATAATCATACATAGTGCGTGGAGCAGGATTTTGATTAACCGCAATTACAGGAGGTAGCTGATTGTCTTGGTTTTCAGCCATCTCTATGGTTGGGGGTTGAGTATCGTTCTCTTGCTCGTTCTCTGTGTATCTTAAGCTTCATCTTATTTCTCTTTGGTTTCTACTAACTGTGCACTCGATTTCTTCATCAAAAAGTAGTGGTTCTGACCGGTTTCTTCTAGTCATAAACTATAAAAACCTGACAAGAGAAAGAAAAAGTAAATTAATAAATAATAATTAAATTAAATTAAATTAAATTGCAAGGAAAATAAATGGCTAAAGAAATAAAAATTGAGGATTCCTAATATCTTAGTTCCCCAGCAACGGCGCCAAAAACTTGATCGCGCAATTTTGTATGATAGGTAAGTTTTAAATATTTATAATTAATCGTTCTTGAAACTAACTATTATCGCGATGCAGGCAAGTGTACCTATCAAATAGTAGTATAGTTTTAGCAAGACCGGATTGTCGAACCTAAGGGAACCAAAAGTACTAGTAATGACTATCTTTTCATTATCCAGCCTAAGAATAAAGGGGTTTTGTTTTAACTAACTAATTAACTAATCTAAGAATTCACAGAGAATGGAATTGGGGGATTACTTTTGGAAAATGATTGAATTAAGACAATACCTAAGGAAAAATCCACCTAGACTGTACTTGTTATTCTGGCTCCTAATCGAATGATTTATTCATTTAACTTGTTTCGTAGAGATCCCTAAGTTATGTTATTATCCTTATTCAAGACTAATAACGTCTACCCCCTTGATTGAATAATTGAGACTTTTCTCTAATCAACACCCTAGGGTTACATTAACTCGATCTATGGATCCCCTTATTAGGTTTCACCCTAATCCGGCAAAATCTTGTCACCCTATGTCTAGGCGCGCTAACAACTCCGCTTAATTATGACAAATGTACTCTTAGACAGGGTTAAGAACACATAATTAAAACAAGTTAAATATTTATCATGCAATTCAGAAAATAATAACAAGATTCGTCTTAGGTTTCATTCCCCTTAAGTATTTAGGGGATTTAGTTCATAACTAAGATGGAAAACATCGCAGAAGAATAAAGAATAGAAAACATAAAGAAAACCCAAAACACCTGAAGGGAAATTGAGGAGAGATCTTCAGTCTTAATGGTGACTCCGGCTTCTGAGATGGATCAATCAGCTTCCTTCGAGTAATTCATTCCTTCCTCTCCGTGTGTCCCCCTTACTTTCCTCCACTAGGGTGTATTTATGGGCTTTAGAATGCCTAGAAACCCTTAAAATTGTCCTTTTTCGAATTGGACTCAACTTGGGCTCGACAGGGACACGCCCATGTGACAAACCCGTGTGAGTCGTGCTTCGAATCTGCCAAATTGACACGACCGTGTGGTCTGCCCGTGTGAGGAGGTCCAGGCGGTGTTGAATTCGTACTTTGGCCCATTTTTCTCTGTTTTTGGCTCGTTTCTCATTCCTTTCACTCTCCTATGCTCTTCTAAGTATAAAACATGAAATTAAAGCATTAGGAGCATCGAATTCACCAATTCCAATGAGAAATCATCCATAAAATGCGTTAAACATGGGGTAAAAATATGTATAAATTACAGTTCATCAAAAGACCAACTAACCTGAGGCAGGTTTAACTCAAACAAAAACCAAAATTTAGTATAAGCCAAGGCTTGAACACAGGACCTCTCCAGCACCTCTCAGGACACTAAACCATTGGAAAAGGCACATGCTTAAGCAACACAACATACAAAAATAAATACCTAATATTTTTGGGGAGTTACAACTCCTCTGGAAACACATCCGGATATTCACAAACTACTAGCACTGATTCAATTTTCAATTCAGACATTTTTGTATTCAACACATAAGCAAGATAAGCTTCACAACCTTTCCTTACGTACCTCTGAGCAATCATTGACGAAATCACAGCAGGTAATTCACTAGATTCATCGGTTTCTACCCAAAGAACTTCACCATTTTCACATTTCAATTCAATCATTTTCTGTCTACAATTTACTATGGCATCATGTAATGTCAACCAATCCATACCCAAAATAACATTGAATTTGTCAAATGGAAACAACATTAAGTTAGCAGGAAAACAGTGACCTCGAATCATCAAAGGATAATTCTTGCAAACCTTATCAACTAGCGCATACTTGCCTAAAGGGTTTGACACTTTAATCTCAAACTCAGTAAACTCAAAAGACAAATTCTTACTAGATACCAAATCTACAAAAACATAAGAATGAGTCGATCCAGGATCAATCAATGCAATAACATTAGTATCATAAAGAGAAAATGTACCAGTAATCACATCGAGATATGACGCATCCTCATGAGCACGAATGGCATAAGCTCTAACAGGTGCTCTGGCCTCAGATCTCACGACTGTATCTTTCGTCACACCTTTACTGTTAGTTCTATTCTTGGTATTTCTCGGTGGCCTACTTTTATTGGTAGTATTACTCAGCTTTGCACTCATAAATTATTCTTTCTCAGCCACCTCAGGGCAATCTCGGATAAAATGCTCTTGAAAATCACACTTGAAACAAGCTCGGTCATTCATCCTACACTCACCGGGGTGTCATCTACCACAACGCTGACATTCAGGTCTGTTAGACCTAACATTACCCACACTTGCCATCGAAGTAGCTTGAGATTTAGGACCCGAATGTTGTTTCTCGCGGTCTCTGTATGAATACCCAACTGAAACGTTCGAACGAGAATACATTTCTCTAGATTTCTTTGAATGAGATCTGATCAACCTTTTTCTTGTATCTCAAGCCTCACTCTCGGCTTTTCTTTTCTCTTTGCTTAGCTCTTCGGCTTTGCAAGCTAGTTCAACAAATACAACAAATTCTTTTAGTTACAAGATTCCAACTAACAATCGGATATCCTCATTTAACCCATCTTCGAACCTTTTACACACAATAGCCTCGGAGGAAACACACTCTCGGGCATACTTACTGAGCCTAACAAATTCTCGCTCATATTCTGTCACTGACATTTAGCCCTGTTTCAGCTCAAGAAATTCTTTACGTTTTTGATCGATGAACTGCTAACTGATATACTTCGTTCCAAATTCATTTTGAAATAATTCCCATGTAACCCACTCTCTCGGTACCACAGATACTAGTGTCTTTCACTAGTGATATACTGTGTCCCTCAATAATGATATAGCATATTTCAAGCATTCTTCGGGTGTACATGATAACTCATTAAATACTCTGATAGTATTCTAAATCCAAAACCTGGCTATCTCGGGGTCATCATCTACATTAGCCATGAATTCCTTAGCTCCTTGCTTTTGAATCTTATCAACCGAGGGCTTGTTCAGTTTTACCAAATCCATACCCTGGAGAACTACGGGAATTGGTTAAGGATAAGGAGGGGGTGGAGGATGTTGAGCATTCGGATTTGTTCGAACAAACTCTAAATACCACTCATTCATCATGTGGAGGAAGGCTTCTCTAGCCCCTCTTCTCTGACTAACCGTGGGAGGTCTATTTTTAGATGACACTACCCCTTGAGCGGGAACCGGTGCATTACAGCTCGGTTAGGATCTATTTACTATATGAAAACACAGTTTGAAATTGTCAGGAATTATCACACTATCACAATTCATGTATGGCATGTATAGCTAGACTCTTATACATGCTACACTAGTCCGAGAATCGACTAAACCTTAGCTCTAATACCATTAAATGTAACACCCTTTACCCGTATTCAACACCGGAATGGGGTACAAGGCATTACCAGACTTATCATATGAACAAACATATAATTTCAAATTATACATTTTCGTCCAAATTAAAACTTTTTTCATTTAATCATAAAGTCCCTAATACGAGCCTACGACGCCCAAAACATGCTTTGGAAGTGGTTCAGGACTAAATCGAGAACTTCAGAAAATTTTACAAAACTTCAAAAAATTTTCACTAAACAGGGGTCACATGCCCGTGCGGGCAGGCTGTGTGGTTACACACACCCGTGTCCCGAACCCGCGTAGCTCTCTATTTATCACCCAAGAACAAATTGAGGACACACGGCCAAGTCACATGCCTATTTTCTAGGCCATGTGGTAAATTTAAAATTTATGATTTTTCAATAAATAGGTGCGAACTTCACATGTCCGGGAAACACGCCCATGTCTAATGTAACAGCCCGATTTTGGGTTTAGCCGGAACAGTGGTTTTGGAACCACAAATCTAAGGTCAAGAAATTATTTTAATATTATTTTGTGTATTATAGCATGATTATATGAGTTCATGAAAAATTTTTGTGAATTAATTTTATCGATTGTGAGCTTAATTACGAAAAAAGACTAAATCGCATAAAAGGAAAAAAGTTTTGTTTTACTAGCTAAATATGTTAAATAGCTAAAGAACCAAACTTAGGGGTATTTAAAGAGCAAATAGGCCTTTAATAATGTGATGGCCGGCCATAAGGACAAAGAAAATCAAAATGTCTAGGTTAGGTGAGCTTTTGGTGACTTCTTTGACTAAAATAAAATAAAGAAAAGGGAGGCTATAGTGTTCTTCTTCTCCACCAAAATTCTCAACAAAAATAAGGGCTTTTTGAGCTGAAAACTTCAGCCAAGCTATCCTCTTGCAAGTAATTTATTTAGATGGTTATTTTTTATGATTTTTGTACTTTTGGGACCCTTGTAGCATGAGCTAGCTAATGGGGGGACTATTTTCCGAAAGGGTTGAGAGTTTGGATGTTTACTATGAGAATATTTATGTTGTTAGCTGAAACTTTATGGGAGAAAAAGAGTTATACTTGTTAAGTAAACAACTTTTGAGAAGTGGTGTTCATGAAAAACACCTAAAATGGACCATTTTGTGAAGTTTCTTCAATGGATGGTAATTATGTGAAATATTTAAAATTTTGAGATGCTACAGGTATAAAAAGAATTCGAATAAGCTTGGTTAATGCAGAAATTTGATAAAAATCGATTTACGAACCTAGGGGTAAAATCATAAATTTTGTGAAAGTCTAGGGGCAAAATGGTCATTTTGCCAAAGTATAAATTATGAAATGTATTAGTTAATATGATGATTAAAGTAGTGGATTTTATCATTATAGATCAAGAAAATCGAGATTCGGGCTTAAATCAAAAAGCATGAGGTTATGGACTAAAATGAAATAATTGGCCGAAATTTGCATTCGAGGTAAGACCGTATGATTAAATAAGCATATTATCCATGTTATTGTTAATATACTTGAAATCTATCTTGCTATGATTGTATTGAATTATATGTTGATGATATTAAGTATGAAAAAGTGATACCAAATGTTAATAACATTTATGTGATGATTAGATACATTGAAAATTTGATGGAATATGATATTTCATTGAAACAAGTAAGATGTGCATAAATATTTCAACTTTATCGTTATTATGCATTTAATGATTGAGTTTGCATAAAATGTTTGAATGTGGCTATGAGTAATGTATGATGAGATTAATACGGGAAACTCCCGGTTAAACCGTAGGAATAGATCGGATCTTCATGCCATGATGCTAGGGAGATATGAGAGCTAGTGTAAGAACATGTCTGGGACATGGCATCGGCCTCGAGATATGAGAGCTAGTGTAAGACCATGTCTGGGACATGGCATCGGCACCGATAGATGAGAGCCATTGTAAGACCATGTCTGGGATATGGCATCGGCCTCGATATACGAGAGTCAGTGTAAGACCATGTCTGGGACATGGCATCGACTTTGATGGGTGAGCCAGTATAAAACCATGTCTAGGACATGGTATCGGCACCTTACCTTATGCTTGAGGCTTATTGATTATCCTGTAGTATTCTAAATGGTTCAATGAGAAATTTACGATTTATGTTGAAATATGAGAGGTTATAACCATGATGTGAGTGATACATGTACTTACATGAAATTCATGAAATGCGTGCTTAATGTATGTTGTACGATTGGTAAGGAATGAAAATGAGTAAGCTATGTTTATGATCATGTTGAAAGGGTACAGGTATGTACTAAAAATTAATGAGTGATGAGCTCGATGTATATTAGACTTTTGGTAAGAATGTAAATGAGCAATTCATACCTATGAGAATGACTTTGTGACGACCTTGTAAATATTAGGTCGATACTTATGGTGTATAATTATATGGTAAATTTGATGGATGATTATGTGTGAGGGTTTTAGATCGAATTAAATTAGGACATGATATGTTTATCCCTTCACCTTCTGGCCTAATGAATATGAAAAGAGAATTTGATTGGCATGAAAGCCTATTTAAAGATAATTATGAAAGGGTAAAATTAGCATTGGAACAGTTTTGGACAACAGCAGTTCGACTTTGAAAATCCACCAAAAATTTTGGAAATCTAATTAGAGGCTGAATAAAATATTAAATTAAAGCTTATTGAGTCTAGTTTCATATAGAAGAAACGGTGTAAGAAAATAAGTTCATATTATGAGATATTGGAATTGTTTTGAGACAGAATCAGAATGATTTCAAAATCCGTTGTTCCAATTTGGGAAAATTATTAAAAGTTTTACAAAAATAATTATGGGTTATAGTTTATACGATTAGAATCCTTAATGAGTTTCTTTTCAAAAGAAACAAAAGAGAACATTATCTGATATCCGTATGAGGAGATAATTAATTTTTAGTGAAGAGGGGTCGGAACTATCAGACAGTGAAATAGGGGTGAATTTAAAGAATAAACTGTGAGTCTAGTTTTAGGTAAAATTAGTGGATCTTAATTTGGAGTTTTGTAGCTCTAGATATAAATAATTTAGTGACTGCAACTTGAGAAAATAGCTTGATTTGAACATAAGCAAAAGTGTAAATATTGTGGTATTACCTTGAGAAGCAAGTTGATAAATTTCTAATTAATTTCATATGGTCTTACTAAGCTATAAAGATTACTCCTTTCCTTTTCTTTAGTGTTGTCAGCTTAGCTCAGGATTGGAGATTGTCGGAGGCAGCACCACACTATCAAGCCATCACCTTTGAATATTGATTTATATATTAAGCGTTTTCAAGTGAGTGGCATGTATAGGGACTTGGTTTTTTTTTATGATATGTGTTAACATGACTAGCCAAATGTATTGAACTATATTGAGTTATTTGTATATGGCCATGAAGGGTGGCTCATATTGATTATGGTTTGTGAACCTATCTACCTATGCTATGTTCTAATGCTTGTGATGTGATTATGCTTGTTGGCCATAAATGGTTGGTTTTATGAAATATGTGCATGATGAATGTTTTATGACCAATTTAAATGGTCATGGCCATGAATTAAATGTGTAATATGGAAATAAAGATGTGAAGAATTAAGGGTAACTTAAAGGCTTGGAAAATAGAAGTGTTGGCCACATGGGCAGTCACACGGCCGTGTGTCTCAACCGTGTGGGGGACACGGCCTTAGCACACGGGCGCGTGGCTTGGCCGTGTGGTCCAAATTATTCGCTGATGTCATAGGTAGAGAGCTACATGGCTTGAGGACACGGGCGTGTCGAAGGCACACAGGCGTGTTCCTGTGTCCACACAGGCGTGTGATCTTGTGTCATAGAAAAATTTTCTAAGTTTTCCCAAAACTTTCTAAGGTTCTCGATTTAGTCCCTAACTACTTTTAATGCATGTTTAGGACTTCTTAGGCCCGTGTATGGGACATTATGCATGAGTATAAAATTTTTTTTACGAATGAAATTTTATAGCCCAATTTTTGCATGGTTGTGAATGATTAAGTCCGGTAATGCCTCGTACCCTGTTTCGGCATCAGACACGGGTAAGGGGTGTTACATCCAAGGTCGTGGCCCTCACACTGCTAAGACACACGGTCGTGTCTCTTCTCGGGTACTCAATATTGGGCAGTTTGTTTTTCAAAAATTATGGTGCAGGGGACACACGGCCTATACACATGCTTGTGGGGCAAGCCGTGTGTCACACACTTCCTAGACACACGCCTGTGTGTCTACCCGTGTGGAAAAAAATAAGGCTATTTACCAAGCCACTTTGCCACCCTTTAATGCACACGCCTACACAACATAACATAGCACCAATCCAAGCATATACATACAACCAAACATCCACAACCAAAACATCAACACATCATTCATGAAAGGCATCATTATATGATTACACTTATAACCAATATTAGCCCATTTCCAATGGCCTTATACAAAATGAATTTCTAACCAATATAAGCCAACACATTTGACCAAATCAATTATGACACATAACAAAATGACCAAGTCCCCTATACATGCCATAACTCAAAATGTTGAATTCATTGGTAACCTATATAGCTTACTAAATTCCTCTGCAAATAATAAGCATCATAACCCTACAATTAACATACAATTAACATGATGAAGATTAGCATGAACATTATCAAAATCTCATAGTCATAACTTACTCAATCACAATCCTACCAAGACTTTATCACATATCGAGGTCATTACTTATGAGTTTTACGTACATACCTGTACCAACTCGTAATAAAACCGCATCCTTTCAAAATTTTGACATTCCCATTGAACACTCAGAATATTAATGGATACTCGAAAATTTTTCACACAAGTGCCATATATGTAGCCGAAGCTACCTCATATCTCATAATACATATGGGCTCATTTTTGAGCTATTCACGGGCCTGCTCACACAAGCTGTCAGGTATCCGCAACACACGCCGGACTACCCAGCCACTAGTATGACGTATAAGACTAGCACTCGGATTACATAATCACATATACACATGGGTTCCTAGTGACAGTCACTCGTATCCTATTCTATTCTTAAGGTTCAACCATGATTTCTCGCTTGTCAAAAATTTTTTGAATTCATCCAATGAGTCAACCACAATTCATACAAATTAAAGCATTTAAAACATAAATATAACAAGGTATTATTTACATACGATGTGACAACCTGAATTAGGGCCTAATCGGAATAGTGGTTTCGTGACCACAAATCCGAGATAGAAATAATCGTTTTATAATTATTTTGGGGTTTATGATATGATTTCACGATTTCATGAAAAATTCGTGATGAAATTCTGTGCATTTCGCGCTTAAGTTGAGATTAGGGACTAAATCGAATAAATTGTAAAACTCGTGTTTTAGAAGTTTTTAGTATGAAATTGCTTTGGGATATTAACTAGGAGGTCTTAAATAGCAATTTGACCCAATCTTAAGTTATGGACAAAAGTTGGACATGGAGGAAATTTTTTTGAAAGTTTAGTAGTAAGGGCATTTTGGTCATTTGTATATTAAATGAAATAAAATGGGAAAAATAACACAAAATTGGTTATCATCTTCATTAGTTGCTGCCAAAAATTGCTCTCCTCCATAGCTAGGGTTTCTTCAACTTTCAAGCTTCATAGTAAGTGAATTCAAGCCCCGTTTTTAATGTTCTTCACATTTTTGAAATCATCATAGCTCGGTTTACTTTTTTCTACCATTAGTTCGAGTTAGGGCTTATGTTTAAAAATTTACACATGAATGATAGGCATGTATTTTGTTGTTTGATGGTAGAATATGAATGTGTGAAGTTAGGGGAACGATCTTTTCTAAGCGATTTTTAACGAAAACGAGCAAAACGGCATAATCGATAAAAATACCTATTGTTCATAACTATGTGTTAGAGTGAGAATTTGATGTTGCCATAGAAGAGAAAAATGATCAGTAGGTCATTAAACATAAGAATAAGGGCTGAAATTAAATTTCTGAGCCTTGGGGAAAAATCGTAATTTTGTAAAAGTTAGGGGGCAAAAATGTAATTTTTGTATAATGTGATTTTTGGATTAAAATAAATAGTTTGAGTGTTAAATGAGCTAAATATGTTGTTATAGATCAAGAAAGGCGTGGAATCGACCTCGAACGGGGAAAGGAGAAAGTTTTGGACTAAATTGCAAAATTCCCATATTTTGCACCGAGGTAAGTTTGTATGTAAATAATACATTAATTTCATTTACATTTTTATATTTCAGCCTATTATATATATATTAGCTGATATTGAAGTATAAATAGACTATTGAAAGAATGGAAATAAGTAATAGAGAGAGAGAGATCCCAGTTGAACATTCGGAAAAATCGAATAAAATAGAGGGAGCGTAGCTAGGTCACATGTATGGTGCGGAGTGCACATCATGTGTACAAGAAGGCTACGAGATACTATATAGTAGCTAGGTCACATGTGTGATACGGGATGTATCCCATGTAGACAAGAGAGCTACGTGAGAGATAAATGTAGTTAGGTCGCATGCGTGATTCCAAGTGAAGGACACCATGTAGACAAGAGAGCTACGAGACAAATCGGCTAGGTCGCATGAGTGGTACTAAGTGTTCACCATGTGTACAAGAGAGCCGAATTAAATGAAATATGATGGTGGGGCTGTGTGCTGAAACCATCAAGTATCGAGGATTAATCCGAATTGTTCAACGGGATGGTTTTGTGGTGACATTGTAGTCATGGACCTACACTTGTGATGTATGAAATGTGGTGAAAATGATTTGTGGTATATATATATATGTAAGTTAAAATGAGGTTAGTATAAAGAATGTGTGAAAGAATGAAATTAGCATTAAAACTGTTTTGGACAGTAACAGTGATGTGATTTTGAAAATTCACCAAAAATAGAAGGAACTTAATTAGAGGTTGAATGAGATGTGAAATTAAATCTTAATTAGTCTATTTTCATATAAAAGAAACAGATAAAGCAAAGGAATTCTATATTTTGAGATATTTACAATTGTGTGATACTTGCTCAGGATGACTATGTAATCCCCTGTTTCAACTTTGAAAAATCATTAAAAATTGTACAAAACGAATTATGAAATATAGCTTATATGCATAAATTCCTTATTGAGTCTAGTTTTAAATGAAACAGGTTTCATGGTTATTTTAATTGTTTTACTGAGAGAAATTAAATTCGTAATGAAAAGAGGTCAGATCAGTTGAGCTGTGTAACAGGGGAAACTTTAACTAATAAACTGTACTAATTGGCTGAAGCAAAAATTCTAGAAAAAAATTAGTAAGAATTTTTATGAGTCTGGATTCTGGGAAATTTTATGGATTTGAATTTTGAGTTTCGTAACTCGAGTTATGATTTATTTAGTGATCATGACGCAGATGGGACAGCTTGATCAAATTGGAGTAAACAATAAAATTAAAAATATGATATAATTGAGTTATGTTGTAAACATATTAGACTTCTTATTTGTTATTTATATACTTACTTACTAAGCTATAAGCTTACTTTCTTTTCTCTCCTTTGTCTTATAGTGTCATCCAGCTAGCACAGGAGTCAGAGATCGTAGAAGATCCGCCCGCACTATCAATACTTTTGGTATCTGAACTCAACATTTTGAAATATGGCATGTATAGCAAACTTAGTTATTTTGTTATGTGTCATAATTCTCTAGGTTCAAATTACTACCTATAGTATCAAACTAACCATTTTGTACGAAGCCTTTGAAGTTGGTTTGTATTGTTGATGGCATATGTTATAATGATCAAATTGCACGCCATATTTTTGTTGGGTTTTGTTTAATAGTATATACTATAATTTGTTAATATCTCGTACCCTGTTCCGGCGACGGATACGGGTAAGGGGTGTTACATACGAACTTACCTCAGTAGAAAAATAGTAGAATTGGACCTAATCGTAAAACACTTTGTTTTTCCCCTGATCTAGGTCTGAACCTCGTGTTCTTGATCTATAATAAAAAAATTTAACTCATTTAACACTCGCATTATTCAATTTAGCCCAAAAATCATATTATGGCAAAATTATATTTTTGCTTCTAATGTTTTACATTTTTATGATTTACTCCCTAGGCTCGTAAATTGAAATGTATTCAATTTCTTCAAAACCCAAGCCTAGCCGAACCATTTTCATACTTATACCAACCCACATTTTCCACTTAATCACACTTTTACTACTTATTTTATAACTTTTACAAAAAAGTCCTTTTTTGACATTTTTACTGAAAATCACTTAGCAAAAGTTGTTTATCTAACACCAAACATGCATTTTCTACCATTAGACATTAAAATACACAAATATCTAACATGGGTAAAATTTTAAACTTCATCTTGCTTTCAAATTTGTCCTTGAAATAGCTAGATTAGGTTACAAGGATCTCAAAAACATAAAAATTATTAAAAACGGGGCTAGAACGGACTTACAATCGAGCTTGGAAGCTTTGGCCAAAACCCTAGCTATGGTGACTCTTTAAATTCAGCACAAGGGGATGAAATTGAAGAAGATGACATCTTTTTATTAGTTATTTTTGTCTTTATTTACTAAATGACCAAAATGCCCTTCATATAAAACTTTGAAATTTTATCTAACCATGTCCATTTTTGTCCATCTAATTAACGAATGGTCTAATTGCCATCTAGGGACCTTCAATTTAAAATTTCATAATAATTAGACACCTCTAGCTTCTATAACACACATTTTGCACCTATTCCAATTTAGTCCTTTTAACTAAATTGAGTACCCAATCGATAAAATTTTCAAGCAAAATTTTCACGAAACAATTCCATGAAATTGTAGACCATAGAAATATAATAAAATAAATCTTTCTTCATTGGATTTGTAGTCCCGAAACCACTATTCTAACTAGACCCAAAATCAGGTTGTTATTGATAAATCGTAATTTATACATATTTTTATCCCATTCTCAGCATAATTTTGGATGAATTATCCTTAGAATTGGTGAATTCGATGCTCCTAATCCTTTAATTTAATGTTTTATACTTAGGTGAGCATAGGAGAGTAAAAAAAGTGAGAAACGGGCCGAAAACGGAGAAAATGGACCAACATGTGAAATCAACACGGCCTGGACTTTTGTACACGGCCAGACCACACGCCCGTGTCCTTTTAGTAGAATTGAGCATGACATACATGGGTAGACCACATGCCCGTGTCTATTTTAACAGCCTAGAACACGAATTGAAGAAATCGAACACAGGAGTGTCCCTGTCGAGCCCAAGTTTAGTCCTATTCAGAAAATGCCACTCTTGAGGGCTTTTAGGCATTCTAAAGCCTATTTAAACACACTAGAGGAGGATTAAAGAGGACACACGGAGTAGGAGGCAAGGAATTACTGGAGGAAAGCCGATTGATCCATCTTAGAAGTCGGATTCACCTTCAAGATTGAAGATCTCCCTTTAATTCCCTTCAAGAGTTCTTGGGTTTTCTTTATGTTTTGTTATCATTATTCTTTAGAGATGTTTTCTTTCATAAATATGAACGAAACCCCCTAAATACCTAAGGGGAATGAAACCTAAGACGGATCTTGTTATTATTATCTGAATTATATGATAAATATTTGACTTGTTCTTAATTATGAGTTCTTAATTATTGCTTTAATATTCCAAGATATTGATTCAAGTGTTGATGTGCTTATTTAGAGGAGCAAAAGTCCCTGTCTAAGAGTAGACCAAACATAATTAAGTGGGGTTGATTGCACGCCTAGAGATAGGGTGACAAAATTTTGCTGGCTTAGGGTGAAAGCTAATAAGGGAATCCATAGATCGAGTTAATGCAACACTAGGGTTTTAATTAGAAAGAGATTTCAATTAATCAACCTAAGGTTAGATGTTATTAGTCTCAAGAGAGATAATAATATAACTTAGGGATTTCTACGGATCAAGTCAAGTGAATAAATCGTCTGATTTAGAATCAATAACAAGTGAAGTCTAGGTGGATTTTTCCCTTAGGTATTGCCCAAATCATTCAGTTTTCCCAAAAGTTATTTCCCCAATTTACTTCCTGTGCATTCATAGTTTAGTAATTAGTTTAGATAAAACAAACCCATTTATTTTTAGGCTAGATAATAAAAAGAAAGTTAATACTAGTACTTTTAGTTCCTTTGGGTTCGACATCCCGGTCTTGCCATAAGCTATACTACTATTCGATAAGGTGCGCTTGCCTTTTTCGTGATAATAGTTAGTTTTCGAGAACGGACTTTCATAAATTATAAAACTTATTACGATTCACATCACATCAAGTTTTTTGCGCCGTTGCCAAGGAGCTAAGATATTAGGAACACTCAATTTTTATTCCTTTAGTCATTTTACTTTTATTGCAATTTAAATTTTTATTTTCTTTTCTAATTTTTCTTTTATTTGCTTCTGGTTGGTTTTATAGTGTATGACTAGAAGAAACTCGTCAAGACCATTACTTTTTGACATTGAGATCGATCGCACAGCTAGCAGAAACTGAAGAGAAACAAGGCAAAGCCTAAGATTCATAAAAGAAGAGCAAGAGGACGATATTTCCACCACAATCGAGGAGATGGCTGAAAATCAGGAAAACCAGCTACCTCCTGCGATAGTTACTGATCCAGTAATCAGAATCTTGCTCTACGCACTATGTATGATTATGCTAAACCTACTTTAATAAGAACTGAGTCAAGTATAGTTAGGCCTGCTGTTGGTGCAAATAATTTTGAACTAAAACCTAACACAATTCAAATGATCCAACAATTTGTTCAGTTTGATGGTTTGCAGGACGAGGACCCAAACACTCATTTGGCAAATTTCCTAGAGTTTTGTAACACTTTTAAAATCAATGGCATTTCTAATGATGCCGTTCACCTTCGATTGTTTCCTTTTTCATTGAGGAACAAAGCTAAAAGGTGGTTGAACTCATTACCACGGGGGTCAATTACTACTTGGGAACAAATGACTGAAAAATTTTTACTTAAATATTTTTCGCCGGTTAAAATGGCTGAATTGATGAATGATATCTTTTCTTTTGTGCAGATGGATCTAGAGACACTCTATGATGCATGGGAGAGATACAAGGACCTATTGAGAAGGTGCCCTCACCATGGGTTACCTTTATGGTTGCAGGTTCAAACATTTTACAACTGCGTGAACCCCTCAACAAGGCAACTTATCGACGCAGCTGCTGGTGGGACTATCAATAATAAAACACCTGAAGCGGTTTATGAATTTATTGAAGAGATGTCACTGAATAACTATCAATAGCAAGTTATGAGAACAAAGCCGACGAAAGCAGCCGGTGTTTTCAACCTCAATGCGGTTACTATGCTATCTAACCAGGTAGAACTCTGAAATAAAAAGATTGATGGTTTGTGTAGTTCTACTCAGGTACATCCAGTGATGAGGTGTGATTCAAATGGAGGAAGAGCATACACAGAATATCAACCCTTCAACCCTAGCACCGAGGAGGGACAAGTTCAATATATGGGTAATAATAATTCTAGATCTCAAAATAACCTGTATAGTAACACATATAATGTAGGTTGGAGGAACCATGCCAACTTCTCGTGGGGTGGTCAAGGGAATCAAAGGCCACAACATCCTTCGGATTTTCAACAACCACCTTACCAACAGGAAAAGAAGCGAACCTTGAGGAGATGCTAACAAATTTTATCTCGGTGTCGAAAACTCGCTTTCAGAATACCAAAACAACACTTAAGAATCAACAAACGTCGATCCAAGGGCTAGAAATTCAGATAAGCCAACTCGCCAAATTAATTTTTGAATGACCACAAGGTAGCCTGCCGAGTAACACTGAATCTAACCCAAGGGAACAATTCAATGCAATTACCATTCAAGATGGGGAAGGGTTAGTGGAATCTGAACCAGAACTAAGGCAAGGAATCATGGTAAGTAAAAGCAAAGGTGAGGTAGACCATAGTGAACAAACACCGGTAAGTAAAGAGTACAAACCTAGTATGCCATACCCCAATGCGACAAGGAAAGACCGCAAAGACGAATAATTCGGTAAATTCCTTAAAATATTAAAAAATTACATATTAACTTACCGTTTATTGAAGCTCTTTTGCAGATGCCAACGCAGTCAATTTCTTGAAGGAGCTTTTAAAAAATAAGAGGAAGTTGGATGAGGCGTCGCGTGTGGAGTTAAATGCAGTTTATTCAGCCATACTATAGAATAAGCTGGCCAACAAATTAAAAGATCCAGGGAGTTTTACGGTTCCTCGTTTAATTGGTAGCTTATATGTTAATAATGCTTTGGCTGATTTAGGGGCCAGTATCAATGTCATGCCTTATAAAATGTTTAAACAACTAGGTCTTGGGAAACCCAAACAAACTAGGATGGACATTCAGTTAGCAGACAAAACAATCAGATTTCTTAGGGGTATTATTGAAGATGTACTCATTAGAATTGAAAAATTCATATTCCCAGTTAATTTTGTTGTCTAGACATAGAAAAGGATAGTAACGTGCCTTTAATTTTAGGAAGGCCCTTTTTAGCAACTGCTAGAACTATAATTGATGTTGGTACAGGTGAACTCACACTTCGTGTAGGTGAGGAAACTTCATGCTCAAAATTCTACTAATTTTGATCATGTAGTGCAACCTTCTTTGCAGGAAATACATTCGAAAAGCATACATGAGCCTTGTTCAAATAACAAAAAAGAACCCATCTATGAAGAACGAAGGCTACAAGTCAAGGAACTAGATGAATGGCGGACACAGAAATCGAGAGCATACGATAGACCAAAGCAATGCAATGACGAGCTCAATATTTCACCAAATCAACTTAAGGTTGGAGACAAAGTACTATTAGATGTAGCAAACCCTCGGATTTCCACCTCTGAACCTAATGGAGAAATTCCTCTTACAGTACTTAGCAGTTTCCCATACGGCATAGTCGAGGTAATTCATCCCAAATTCGGTACGTTCATGGTAAATAGTACTCGTCTAAAACCTTATTTTGATAAAATTGATAGCAGGGATGAGAAGTGCAAACTCCTCGCACCATCATGACCACGCAACAGAGAGGTAAGTCGAGCTTAGACTATAAATAAGCATTTCTCGGGAGACAACCTGAGCACTAACGGTGTTGACTTCTTTAAATTTTAGTTTTTAACATTTAATTCACTAATTGAGTCACTGAACGCAGGTTTTCCAAAACCACACGGCCAAGCACACGAGCGTGCCTTAGGCCGTGCCTATACCATGAAAGGCAACACGACCGTGCGATACGGTCGTGTGAAAATAGGGAAAAAAATTTCCCCAACACGGGAGTCGATAAGTTGCCACAGCCGTGCGACATGGCCGTGGGTGAATCTTTCAAAACAATATGGGCGTATGACCTGCCCGTGTCTAGAGGCCATGGTTGAAACTGAGAAAACAACATGGGCATGAGACACGCCTCTGCTCACTACCCGTGGTCAAGACTGACAAAACAACACGGGCGTGGGAGAAGCGAACGAAGCAGAACACAGTAGTGCGACATGGCCGTGTGTATCAATATTACCAAAGAACAAAAGCGTGGGCCAAATTTCAGATGCACACAAATTTGAAAATCACGATAGACACGGGCTAAAATTAGGGTACACGAGCATGCCCCAGGGCCGTGTGCCCTAATATCTATATAAACCCCTCACTATTCATCATCCCCTTCCTTAAAAACCCTACCCTACCCGCCGCAACCTCTTCATTCGCCCTCATTTCCATGCCTATGGCCAACAGACAGCTCTCCTCAGATGACTAAGTCCTCCCTTCACCAAGAACTATTGCGTTTGTCTATTCTTTCCTCCCTATTATCTTCATTTCTTTAACAAATTTTATGTTATTTCTTTATTTTATTTTTTGATTTTCTATTAATATTCATAGTTCTCACTATAGTCATGCTTATGCTTGTTATTCTTTTCCATTTTAGTCAATGCATTGTGATACATTCATTCTTTCTTGTTTTTCCATAATTTCATGCCATATTCCATATTTCCATATGCATTCACTAGGTATTTAGTTGGCAATATTCTAGTATTCCTAATAATAATAATGATTTGATATTTCTATTTAGTCAGTAACCCCTATGAAGTATTTCCATCTAGTTCTAACGTGCTTGTATACCTTTTCCATACTATTCTTGGGGATTATTTTCATAACTTCGTCTTTTCATTGCAGATACAATGACGAACCCAAAAGGCAAAAAGACTGTCATCCCCACGTCAAAGAAACGAAAAGGGGCAGCATCCTCCTCGGGTCTCACTATCAAAATCAGGCATCCATTCCTCCAGTTTTCCTCGGGACCACAGGAGGAACTTTTTCAGATACTACGGGCCTGACCCCTATGTGTGGGCCGCTGCATTGATTGGCCAGCACTTGAACAAATCTAACTGGTTGACGCAATCTGAGCCCTTCTGACAATTGACCCATGGAGCCTCTTTTTCGAGATCATCGAGCTGATGTACCTCAAGCTCACACTCTAACCTTGCTCGACCTTCAAGCTTTAAGTCGTCATGACACAGTTCGATGATCCTGGAATGGTCCAGTTCCATCTCAGCGGTTTAGTCCGCCAGTTGAGCATACCTGAGTTTGGTGTTGGTTTGGGGCTCTATACGGAGGAGTTCATGGATGGCGATGATTTTGACGCACTCCATCGCCCTTCTAACTACTGGAGGGCCCTCATTCGTGCTTCAGCCACCTACGACCCTATTCGCTCCAAGGCATCGCCTCTCACCTATCCCTACGATACCTACACCCATCTTGGCCCACACTCTGACAGGGCGGCGAGAGAGCACCAGCGTCATCAACATTCACGACGCCTACTTTTTATGGAATATGGCAAACGGGCATATCTTTGACCTTGCCTATTTAATTGCCCTCGTGATTCGCCATTAGACGGGGCGGCATAGGTAGGGATTCATACCCATCAGCCCTTATCTGACTCACCTGGTGCGGTATTTCGGTCTCCTCAACACGGCAGCGCAAGCATCTTCCTTCACCCTCATTGGTCAGATATCCCCATAGGGCATCTCGAGTATGCCACATATGAGGATGATCGAATGACGACATGGAGTTGACCCTCCCCAGTACCGCCTAGTCCAGTCCGCCGAGGAGGACCCAGAGGACATTACTGATGATGTCCCTCTACAGCACGAGGACCCACCATCTCAACCATTGCCCATTCATCGCCCAGTTCATGCTGCTGCTTCATACTTTGAGTAGTAGTGTTTTCAGCGCTTTGATCACATTGATGCTACTCTACATCAGATTTTTCAGCACCTTCACATCTCATCGCCACCACCACCTCACGAACCATCCGACGATGATGATGTTTGAAGACTTTTTATTTATTATTTTTATTTTCACTTTTATCTTTGTTTATCTTCTTTAAGTACTTTTTATTTTATCTTCCTTTAATACTATTTCATTTTTAGTTTTTATAATTTTTATTGAATAATTTGTAGTTTCTGCTATTTCATTACGAGTAATTATGCTTCTTTATATTTCCTAAAGAGTTCTTGATTTTATCACAGTTATAAAGAGCTCCAAAGCTCACTAACACTTAGGAACTTGAAACTCCACTTGAAAAGGTTCTCCACGACTGTCATGTCCTTCCTGACCACCACGATAACCTCTTCATTGGACACTGTGGTTATGGAACCCAACCTCTACCATTACCGGAGTATCCTCCTCCAATCTTATCATTGCCTTAGCCACTTATTCTCTATACCTCCAATTCAAGGATTCCATTCAACATTTAGGAAGTTTCACTTCTCTCCCTCTCTCTTTTGATATTATCTTTATATCACTATTATATATCTTTGAACATTGAGGACAATGCACATCTTAAGTGTAGGGGGGATATTTTGTGACAGCCTTAAAATGACCCTAGTCGGAATGTGGTTTCGGGACCACAAAACCGAGGCATAAAAATAATTTGATATTTATTTTGATGCCTATAATATGTGTTAACTCATGTGTGACATTTTGATGCTTTAATTTAGAGTTATAAATGTGAATTTCACTAGAAAGGACCTAGTAGAAAACTTTGAAAGTATGATGGGAAATGTATGATGACTAATTAAAGCATGCATGCAAAACAATGGCCTTGCATGTCAAATCACGCCTTTTACAAGTGATGGCGGCCATGACAAGGAGTATGGGCTAAACATGTCATGAAACATGTTTTGTTGGTGCATTAGGGAAACAATAAACAAATAAGCATGGGTAGTAAAGAAAAAAAAATGTGTGTGTGTGAGTGAAACCCCCATTGCCGTACATGGAAGAAAAGAAAAGAAAAAAATTTTGCTCATCCATTTTATTCTCTCTTGACCGAAAATACTAGAGGGAAGGGAGGAATTTTGCTTCATGCTTGGGTTGGAAGAGGATTAGGAAGAGGTTTGGCTATATTTGTATCAAGATTAAGGTATGTTTGATGTTGTGCCATGAGATTCATGCATGTTTTTGGTTGTTAACTTGATGTTCTTATTAGCCCATGGTTCAAATCTTTGTTATATCATGGGGATGGTATTTGGCCAAGGTGGATTTTGAGTTAATGCCATTGCATGTTAAATATGAAGCTTGATGATGATACATGTGATGGTGGATTGAGGACTCTTAGATTTTCTTTGAGCATTTTTGAATGATATACTAAGTTCTTTGTGTAATCATGACCAAAATTATGGTGTTGTGATGTATTCGCCATGGTGCATCCCCAAGTGTGATTTATGCTCTTTGCATGGAGAGTAAGATTTGTGTTTCGAAATCATGTTCATGTTTAGTTACAATCAACTTGAGATTCGGCTCTAGCATACATATATGTATATATGTTTGAGCATGATGTATTGGTATGACGTATATACTATCTTAAGGTATATATTTACTTATGATGATGTTTTGGTTATGAAGGAAATGATAGATGTGTATTGAGTTACAATATGGAAAGGTATTAGTTAGTAAAATGTATGCTGTTTTTGTGTGGTAATAAGTGCATAAATGGCCTCAACATGGACATGCATATTCGCCACATGAAGGGAAATTGGTGAGCATGTATTAGGTTAGAGGCAACCATATTGAAGCCTTATCTTGGCTTAGATTGTTGACTAAATGGGTAATAAGTGAGGATGGTTGCGAATATACAAACATACATATGCATGTGTAATTGAATTATGAATGTTTAGCGAGATGGTTAAACTAGTTGATTTATTGATTAAGCTCAAGGAGTTAAAGAAGGAGAATCAAGCAAGGGAAAGGCGAAGGTCATCGAGTAGCCGACTTGGACTATTTTACCCAACACAAGGTAAGTCATTAAGCATATATTTGATATTGCTTAAATGATTGTAATATCTATGCAATTGTGTTTAATGAGATGAAATATATACAAATGTATGTGTATGAAAAGATGATAATGTTGAGCGTAAAAGAGATAGTGAAATGTGTAGGAAGTTTGCTTGGCACTAAGTGTGCGAGAAATAGATGTGTACGGTGATTGAGATTGGCACCGAGTGTGCGAGCTTGTAATGTACGGCACTAAGTGTGCGAGTTTGGACTATATGGCACTATGTGTGCGGGCTTGAATCATATGGCACTAAGTGTGCGTGATTGAGTATTAAGCACTATGTGTGCGAACTCTACACATATCTCCGATTGAACATTTATATGGAGGCGTGACTTTATTGAGATGAGTATGGACAGCGGAAAGAGTAAGTACCTTGAGTTCATGGCTAATAGATGCTATGTTCATGCTCGGGTGGAGTTGGTAAGATTTAAATCTATGTGATGATTTCAATTGCATTCCGTAAATAAGGTATCGTGGAATAGATGAAAGTTCATTTGATTGCATGATTGTTGCGGAAATGAAATGATGTATGGAAATTGCTTCAAATATCCTATTGAACAGTATATGAAATGTAAATGTATGACTTGGTATGAGATTAATCCGAAAGATCTAAGGAACTATGGTATAGTTCGGTATGGCTGGAACATTTGGCCTTGTTTCATTATTTCATTTTATGATAATTGTATTAATGGATGGTTGTGGAATGCTTATGACTTACTGAGTTATAAACTCACTCGGTGTTTTCTTGTCACCCATTTTAGGTTCCTTGGGCTCGTCTCCTTTTGGGTGTTCGTAACCGTCAACAAAGTCATCACACCGGCGAGCAATCTTTGGTATTGTCTTCTTAGTCGACTTAGGAGAACATTTGGCATGTATGAGCTATTTTGTTTTGTTAAATTTTGGGTTGTAAACTTTAAGCCATGTGAAAATGGGCTATGTGGTCGTTTGAGTGGGATGCTAGAATCTATAGCCACGAGTCTTAGAAACCTTAATTTTGATAAGGTGGCCATAATTTGTGTCACGTATGATGGATGAGTAGTAAGGCTAAGGAAGTATTCATGAAATTGGCATAGTCTACTGCAGTAACTGTTGCAGACAGCAGCAGTGATATGAGATCGAAAAATCACTAAAAATAGTAGAAGTGGAATTAATAGCTAAACAAATTACGTACTCGAAGCTTGATGGGTCTATTTTCATATGGATGAAACAAAACGACCATATGAGCTGTATTTTAAGAGATATTAAATTTTTCGTGAAACAGGGCCAGAACGGTTTCTGGATCCCCTGTTCCGACTTTTGAAAATCATTTTAAATTAACCAGAGATAATTAGGAGTCATGCCATATATGTATAGATTTCTCTCTGAGTCTAGTTTCTATAGAAACAAACGGCATCAGTATTGAAGCCCTGTACAGGGAGATATCCAATTCGTAACGCACAAAGGTTAGTGTAGTCGATCCCTACAACAGGGGAGATTTTAACTAATAAACTGTACTAATTGGCTTGACCAAAAATTCTAGAAAAAAATCTGTAGATGGACATATGAGTCTAGTTTCAGGGAAAAATTACAAAACTGATTTTCAAGTTGTAAAACTCAAGATATGATTTTTGAAGCGACTAGTACACAGATTGGCAGCTTGTCTGGGAAATTCTCAATAAGTGGTTTGAAGTCTGTTAACACCTCGTGTTCGACTCCGGCGACGGTCTCGGGTTCGGGGTGTTACAATTTTATTGGTATTGGAGCTATGGTTTAGTCGGTTCTAGGACTACCGTAAAGCGTGTGAGTCTAGCTATACATGCCAATGTGTTAGTGCTTAAAATGTGATGACTTGACGGTTGAAATTTTTGTTTTGATTAGCGAATGGAACCCGGGTAGAGACCCTTGGCGGATGACGTTGAAAGTGTAGCGGCTGCTCTGCGCAAGGGACACCGCTGTTGAGCCTCGGTCATCCGCTGAATAATCAAGATGAATGGGCGAAACAAGCCTTCTTCACCATGATGAATGAGTGGGTCGCGCAATATGCCCGAACCAATCCGGTGTCCAACCATTCCCAAATTTAAATAATCCACCCCAAGAGCACGTAATGCCATCGATTGTTGATCTGTGAGGTTGAGTAAACCACCGTGGACTTGATTAGGAAGCGTGGGGCGAGGAGTTTAAGGCCATAATTATGGCGATCTTTGAAAGGGTTGAGTTTCGCTTGATAACACCATTAGAGTGTTTGATGAACTATCATGCACACCGATGAATGTCTTAAGTGTGCTATATCCTTGTTGCGAGACTCACCTACTATTGGTGGAGGACCTTAATTTCCATAGTCCCAAAGGAACAAGTTACTTGGGATTTCTTCCAAACGAATTTCGAAAGAAATACATTAGTCAACGGTTCATCGATCAAAAGTGTAAGGAATTCTTGGAGCTCAAGCAAGGTCGTATGCGGTATCGAATCTGAACATGAGTTCGTAAGACTTAGTCGGTATGCTCTGGAGTGTGTGGCTGATGAGGTTGCTATGTGCAAAAGATTTGAAGAGGGATTGAATGAAGAGTTAAAGCTCTTGGTGGGTATTTTGGAGATAAAAGAATTTGTAACACTAGTTGAACGAGCACGCAAGGCGGAAGAGCTCGGAAGGGAGAAGAGGAAGGCTGAATTTGAAGCTAGAGATTATCGTAAAAGATCGACGGGCAAGGCTCCATTTTAACTGTAAAGAAGTTCAGAGAGGACACAAATAAGTCGAGGCGATCGCAGGATTTCCATTAGAGCACAACCATCGATGGACTCACGAGCTACCTCGGTAGCTAGTGTGGGCAATAATCGTCAAGAAAAGCCGAATGCCCCCAATGTGGAAGGCGACACATAGGTGAATGTTGGGGTAAGTCTATTAATAGGGCTGTTATGGATACGGTTCGAGGGACCACTTCATTAGAGATTGCACGGAGCTAGATGAGAAGAATAAGATGCAAGGTGCAAGATCTAGTGGGACGACGGCTAGAGGTAGACCCCCGAGGATTTCAAGAGGTAGGGGTGGTAATCAGAGAGGGGTCTCTGAAACGGTTGTTCGATCCGAGACTCGTGCTCCTGCTAGAGCATATGCTATCCGCCCACGAGAGGAGGCATCCTCCCGACGTTATCACCGGTACTTTCACTCTCTTTGATACTAGTGTGATTGCATTGATTGACCCGGCTCTACTCATTCATATGTATGTGAAACCTTAGCATCCAAGAAGACTCTACCGTTGAGTCTCTCGAGTTCGTAATTCGGTGTCAAATCCTTGGGTCGTTACGTCTTTGGTCGACAAAGTGTGTAAGAAATGCCCCTAGTCATTCGAGGTTCCTGTTTTCCGGCGGACTTGATGCTTTTGCCGTTCGATGAATTTGATGTTATTCTTGGGTTGGATTGGTTGACCGTGCATGATGCGGTTGTGAATTGCAAAAGCAAGACTATTGAATTGAGATGCTAAATAACGAGATGATCCAAGTTGAGTCTACGGACTTGAAGGGTTGCCATTTGTAATATCATCAATGTTGGCCCGAAATATGTAAGAAAAGGGTGCGAAGCATACCTTGCGTATGTACTTGATGATAAGGAGTTAGAAATAAAACCGAATCTGTGCCGGTGGTTTGTGAATACCCGGATGTTTTTCCCAAAGAATTACCGGGTTTGCCACCTGTTCGGGAGATAGAGTTTGGTATTGAGCTTGTACCTAGGACCATACCAATTTTGATAGCTCCGTATCGTATGGCACCAACGGAATTAAAGGAGTTGAAAGCTCGGTTGCAAGAGTTGGTGGATAGAGGCTTTGCTTTCGAGTTTTTCACCTTGGGGTGCACCGGTGTTGTTTGTGAAAAGAAGGACGGAACCATGAGGTTGTGCATCGACTATCGTCAACTTAATAAAGTGACAATAAAGAACAAATATCCGTTATCAGCGTATCGATGATTTGTTCGATCAACTCAAGTGAGCCTCGGTGTTTTCAAAAATAGATTTGAGATCGGGCTATTATCGCCATGAATCCGAGATTCGGATATACCCAAAGCGCCTTGAGCGAGATATGGTCACTACGAATTCTTAGTGATGCCGTTTGGGCTCACTAATGCCCTCGCGGTATTTATGGATTTGATGAATCAGATCTTGAGATCATATTTGGATCGGTTCGTAGTGGTGTTCATTGGCGACATCTTGGTCTATTCAAGAGATGAGACCGAACATGCGAGCACCGAGATTAGTGTTGCAAATTTTACGGATAAGCGGTTATATGCTAAGTTCAAAGAAGTGTGAGTTACGGTTAAGAGAGGTTAGCTTCTTGGGTCATGTGGTATCTGCGACGGGTATTCGAGTCGACCCGAGTAAAATTTCAACTATACTTAACTGGAAGCCTCAGAAATATTATTGAGGTTCGAGACTTTTTGGGACTTAGGTTACTACCGACGGTTTGTAAAAGGATTCTCGATGATAGCAACACCCATGACGTAAACCGCTTGAAGGATGTCAAGTTTGAATGGACGGAAAAGTGTCGAAAAGTTTCGATCAATTGAAAACTCATTTAACGGAAGCTCCGGTTTTAGTGCAACCGAATCGGCAAAGAGTTTGTCATTTATAGTGACGCCTCCTACTTGGGTTAGGTTGCGTATTAATGCAAGAAGGTCGAGTTGTGGCCTATGCGTCGAGACAATTACGCCACATGAGAAAAATTATCCGACCCATGATCTCGAATTGGTCGCCATCGATTCGCCTTAAAGATATGGCGACATTACTTATTTGGTGAGAAGTGCCATGTGTATTCGGACCACAAAAGTCTCAAATATTTGATGACTCAAAGAGACTTAAATCTGCGACAAAGACGTTGGCTAGAGTTGTTAAAAGATTACGAGCTTGTCATTGATTATCACCGGGAAAGGCTAATGTGGTTGTGGGCGCCTTAAGCGAAAATCACCGCTTGCTTTTACGAGCAATGAATGTACACTTCTCTATTCTACCCGACAATGTGTTAGTAGCGAATTAAAGGCCAAACCATTGTTGACTCATCAAATTCGTGAAGCTCGAAAGTTGATGATGAGTTGGTTGCAAAAGCGGGTGAGTGTGTTCGAACAAGGAATCGGAGTTTCATATTGGTGATGACGATTGTTTGAGGTTGAAGTCATCTGTGTGTTCCAAAGAATTGAACTTATTTCAATGATTCTAAACGAAGCCCATTGTAGCCGAATGGCAATCCACCCGGGAGTACGAAGATGTACAACGATTTGAAACGCGGTTTTGGTGGCATGGTATGAAACGAGACATCTCCGACTTTGTTTGAGATGTTTAATATGTCAACAAGTGAAAGCGGAACATCAAGTGCCTTGAGATTACTTCACCGATTACGATACCCAGTGGAAATGGGATCGAGTCACAATGGACTTTGTGCGGGACCGCCATTGTCACGAGCAAGAAGGATGCGATTTGGGTTGTTGTTGATAGACCGACTAAGTCGGCTCACTTTATCCCGTCGCGTCACGGATTTTTCATTGGATAAACTAGCTGAATTGTATGTTTCTCAGTTGTGAGATTGCACGGGTACCGATTTACGTGGTGTCGGATAGAGATCCGAGGTTCACCTCACGATTTTGGAAGAGATTGCAAGAAGCTTTAGGTACCAAGTTGCATTTCAGGACCGCCTTTCACCCCCAAACCGATGGTCAATCCGAAGTGATAATTCAGATACTTGAGGATATGTTGAGATGTTGCATCCTCGAGTTCGATGGTTCATGGAAGCAGTACTTACCTTTGATTGAATTCGCTTACAACAATAGTTTTCAATCAAGTATTAAGATGGCGCCTTACGAGGCCTTGTACGGGCGTAAATGCCGTACACCATTGTTTTGGACCGAGCTCGGTGAGAACAAATTTTTGGAGTGGATTTGATTAAAGATGCTGAATGTAAAGTAAAAGTAATCCGTGAAAATCAAGATAGCCTCCGATCGTCGAAGTCGAATGCGCGGATCTGAAAGGAAAAGACATTGAGTATCAAGTGGGAGATAAAGTGTTTCTTAAAGTTTCGCCTTGGAAAAAGATACTCGATTTGGTCAGAAGGCAAATTGAGCCCGAGGTTCATCGGGCCATATGAGATATCCGAACGAGTCGGTCCATTGCGTATCATTTGATTTTGCCCCGAACTTGAAAAGATTCACGACGTCTTTCATGTTTCGATGCTTCGACGCTATAGGTCTGATCCGTAGCACGTAATTAGTCCATCAGAGGTTAAAATTCAAGCCGATATGAGTTATGAAGAAGAACCGATTCGTATCCTAGCTCGTGAAGTGAAGGAGTTGCGAAACAAAAGGGTTCCGTTAGTAAAAGTGTTATAGCTCAAACACGGGATGGAAGAAGCTACTTGGGAACCCGAGAACTCTATGAAGGAGCGATACCCAAACCTATTTACCGGTAAGATTTTCGGGGACGAAAATTTCTTAAGTGGGGGAGAGTTGTGACAGCCTTAAAACGACCCTAGTCGGAATATGGTTTCGGGACCACAAAACCGAGGCATAAAAATAATTTGATATTTATTTTGATGCCTATAATATGTGTTAACTCATGTGTGACATTTTGATGCTTTAATTTAGAGTTATAAATGTGAATTTCACTAGAAAGGACCTAGTAGAAAACTTTGAAAGTATGATGGGGAAATGTATGATGACTAATTAAAGCATGCATGCAAAACAATGGCCTTGCATGTCAAATACCCCCTTTTTACAAGTGATGGCCGGCCATGACAAGGAATATGGGCTAAACATGTCATGAAACATGTTTTGTTGGTGCATTAGGGAAACAATAAACAAATAAGCATGGGTAGTAAAGAAAAAAAAATGTGTGTGTGTGAGTGAAACCCCCATTGCCAGTACATGGAAGAAAAGAAAAGAAAAAATTTTGCTCATCCATTTCATTCTCTCTTGACCGAAAATACTAGAGGGAAGGAGGAATTTTGCTTCATGCTTGGGTTGGAAGAGGATTAGGAAGAGGTTTGGCTATATTTGCATCAAGATTAAGGTATGTTTGATGTTGTGCCATGAGATTCATGCATGTTTTTGTTGTTAACTTGATGTTCTTATTAGCCCATGGTTCAAATCTTTGTTATATCATGGGGATGGTATTTGGCCAAGGTGGATTTTGAGTTAATGCCATTGCATGTTAAATATGAAGCTTGATGATGATACATGTGATGGTGGATTGAGGACTCTTAGATTTTCTTTGAGCATTTTTGAATGATATACTAAGTTCTTTGTGTAATAATGACCAAAATTATGGTGTTGTGATGTATTCGCCATGGTGCATCCCCAAGTGTGATTTATGCTCTTTGCATGGAGAGTAAGATTTGTGTTTCAAATCATGTTCATGTTTAGTTACAATCAACTTGAGATTCGGCTCTAGCATACATATATGTATATATGTTTGAGCATGATGTATTGGTATGACGATATACTATCTTAAGGTATATACTTACTTATGATGATGTTTTGGTTATGAAGGAAATGATAGATGTGTATTGATTTACAATATGGAAAGGTATTAGTTAGTAAAATGTATGCTGTTTTTGTGTGGTAATAAGTGCATAAATGGCCTCAACATGGACATGCATATTCGACCACATGAAGGGAAATTGGTGAGCATGTATTCGGTTAGAGGCAACCATATTGAAGCCTTATCTTGGCTTAGATTGTTGACTAAATGGGTAATAAGTGAGGATGGTTGCGAATATACAAACATACATATGCATGTGTAATTGAATTATGAATGTTTAGCGAGATGGTTAAACTAGTTGATTTATTGATTAAGCTCAAGGAGTTGAAGAAGGAGAATCAAGCAAGGGAAAGGCGAAGGTCATCGAGTAGCCGACTTGGACTATTTTACCCAACACAAGGTAAGTCATTAAGCATATATTTGATATTGCTTAAATGATTGTAATATCTATGCAATTGTGTTTAATGAGATGAAATATATACAAATGTATGTGTATGAAAAGATGATAATGTTGAACGTAAAAGAGATAGTGAAATGTGTAGGAAGTTTGCTTGGCACTAAGTGTGCGAGAAATAGATGTGTACGGTGGCGAGATTGGCACTTGAGTGTGCGAGCTTGTAATGTACGGCACTAAGTGTGCGAGTTTGGACTATATGGCACTATGTGTGCGGGCTTGAATCATATGGCACTAAGTGTGCGTGATTGAGTATTAAGCACTATGTGTGCGAACTCTACACATATCTCCGATTGAACATTTATATGGAGGCGTGACTTTATCGAGATGAGTATGGACAGCGGAAAGAGTAAGTACCTTGAGTTCATGGCTAATAGATGCTATGTTCATGCTCGGGGTGGAGTTGGTAAGATTTAAATCTATGTGATGATTTCAATTGCATTCCGTAAATAAGGTATCGTGGAATAGATGAAAGTTCATTTGATTGCATGATTGTTGCGGAAATGAAATGATGTATGGAAATTGCTTCAAATATCCTATTGAACAGTATATGAAATGTAAATGTATGACTTGGTATGAGATTGATCCGAAGATCTAAGGAACTATGGTATAGTTCGGTATGGTGGAACATTTGGCCTTGTTTCATTATTTCATTTTATGATAATTGTATTAATGGATGGTTGTGGAATGCTTATGACTTCTTGAGTTATAAACTCACTCGGTGTTTTCTTGTCACCCATTTTAGGTTCCTTGGGCTCGTCTCCTTTTGGGTGTTCAGAATCGTCAACAAAGTCATCACACCGTGAGCAATCTTTGGTATTGTCTTCTTAGTCGACTTAGGAGAACATTTGGCATGTATGAGCTATTTTGTTTTGTTAAATTTTGGGTTGTAAACTTTAAGCCATGTGAAAATGGGCTATGTGGTCGTTTGAGTGGGATGCTAGAATCTATAGCCACGAGTCTTAGAAACCTTAATTTTGATAAGGTGGCCATAATTTGTGTCACGTATGATGGATGAGTAGTAAGGCTAAGGAAGGATTCATGAAATTGGCATAGTCTCTGCAGTAACTGTTGCAGACAGCAGCAGTGATATGAGATCGAAAAATCACTAAAAATAGTAGAAGTGGAATTAATAGCTAAACAAATTACGTACTCGAAGCTTGATGGGTCTATTTTCATATGGATGAAACAAAACGACCATATGAGCTGTATTTTAAGAGATATTAAAGTTCTCGTGAAACAGGACCAGAACGGTTTCTGGATCCCCTGTTCCGAATTTGGAAAATCATTGTAAATTAACCAGAGATAATTAGGAGTCATGCCATATATGTGTAGATTCCTCTCTGAGTCTAGTTTCTATAGAACCAAACGCCATCAGTATTGAAGCCCTGTACAGGGTTATATCCAATTCGTAACGCACAAAGGTCAGTGTAGTCGATCCCTGCAACAGGGGAGACTTTAACTAATAAACTGTACTAATTGGCTTGACCAAAAATTCTAGAAAAAAATATGTAGATGGACATATGAGTCTAGTTTCAGGGAAAAATTACAAAACTGATTTTCGAGTTGTAAAACTCAAGATATGATTTTTGAAGCGACTAGTACACAGATTGGCAACTTGTCTGAGAAATTCTCAATAAGTGGTTTGAAGTCTGTTAACACCTCGTGTTCGACTCCGGCGACGGTCTCGGGTTCGGGGTGTTACAATTTTATTGGTATCGGAGCTATGGTTTAGTCGGTTCTAGGACTACCGTAGAGCGTGTGAGTCTAGCTATACATGCCAATGTGTTAGTGCTTAAAAATGTGATGACTTGACGGTTGAAATTTTTGTTTTGATTAGCGAATGGAACCCGGGGTAGAGACCCTTGGCGGATGGCGTTGAAAGTGTAGCGGCTGCTCTGCTCAAGGGACACCGCTGTTGAGCCTCGATCATCCGCGAATAATCAAGATGAATGGGCGAAACAAGCCTTCTTCACCATGATGAATGAGTGGGTCGCGCAATATGCCCGAACCAATCCGGCTGTCCAACCATTCCCAAATTTAAATAATCCACCCCAAGAGCCCGTAATGCCATCGGTTGCTGATCCTGTGAGGTGAGTAAACCACTGTGGACTTGATTAGGAAGCGTGGGGCCGAGGAGTTTAAGGCCATAATTAGCGATTTATGCCGAAAGGGTGAGTTACGCTTGATAACACCATTAGAGTGTTTGATGAACTGTCATGCACACCGATGAATGTCTTAAGTGTGCTATATCCTTGTTGCGAGACTCACCTACTATTGGTGGAGGACCTTAATTTCCATAGTCCCAAAGGAACAAGTTACTTGGGATTTCTTCCAAACGAATTTCAAAGAAATACATTAGTCAACGGTTCATCGATCAAAAGTGTAAGGAATTCTTGGAGCTCAAGCAAGGTCGTATGACCAGATTCGAATCTGAACATGAGTTCGTAAGACTTAGTCGGTATGCTCGGGAGTGTGTGGCTGATGAGGTTGCTATGTGCAAAAGATTTGAAGAGGGATTGAATGAAGAGTTAAAGCTCTTGGTGGGTATTTTGGAGATAAAAGAATTTGTAACACTAGTTGAACGAGCACTGCAAGGCGGAAGAGCTCGGAAGGAGAAGAGGAAGGCTGAATTTGAAGCTAGAGATTATCGTAAAAGATCGACGGCAAGGCTCCATTTTCTACTGTAAAGAAGTTCGAGAGGACACAAATAAGTCGAGGGCGACTGCAGGGATTTCCATTAGAGCACAACCATCGATGGACTCACGAGCTACCTCGGTAGCTAGTGTGGGCAATAATCGTCAAGAAAAGTCCGAATGCCCCCAATGTGGAAGACGACACATAGGTGAATGTTGGGGTAAGTCTATTAATAGGGCCTGTTATGGATGCGGTTCGAGGGACCACTTCATTAGAGATTGCACAGAGCTAGATGAGAAGAATAAGATGCAAGGTGCAAGATCTAGTGGGACGACGGCTAGAGGTAGACCCCCGAGGATTTCAAGAGGTAGGGGTGGTAATCAGAGAGGGGTCTCTGAAACGGTTGTTCGATCCGAGACTCGTGCTCCTGCTAGAGCATATGCTATCCGCCCACGAGAGGAGGCATCCTCCCCTGACGTTATCACTGGTACTTTCACTCTCTTTGATACTAGTGTGATTGCATTGATTGACCCTGGCTCTACTCATTCATATGTATGTGAAACCTTAGCATCTAGTAAGACTCTACCTGTTGAGTCTACTGAGTTCGTAATTCGGGTGTCAAATCCCTTGGGTCGTTACGTGCTGGTCGACAAAGTGTGTAAGAAATGCCCCTAGTCATTCGAGGTTCACGCTTTCCGCGGACTTGATGCTTTTGCCGTTCGATGAATTTGATGTTATTCTTGGGTTGGATTGGTTGACCGTGCATGATGCGGTTGTGAATTGCAAAAGCAAGACTATTGAATTGAGATGCATAAATAACGAGATGATCCAAGTTGAGTCTACGGACTTGAAGGGTTGCCACCGTAATATCATCAATGTTGGCCCGAAATATGTAAGAAAAGGTGCGAAGCATACCTTGCATATGTACTTGATGATAAGGAGTTAGAAATAAAACCGAATCTGCTGCGGTGGTTTGTGAATACCGGATGTTTTTCAGAAGAATTACGGGTTTGCCACTGTTCGGAGATAGAGTTTGGTATTGAGCTTGTACAGGACCATACCAATTTCGATAGCTCCGCATCGTATGGCACCAACGAATTAAAGGAGTTGAAAGCTCGGTTGCAAGAGTTGGTGGATAGAGGCTTTGCTCGCTTAGAGTTTTTCACCTTGGGGTGCACCGGTGTTGTTTGTGAAAAGAAGGACGGAACCATGAGGTTGTGCATCGACTATCGTCAACTTAATAATGTGACAATAAAGAACAAATATCCGTTATCAGCAGATCGATGATTTGTTCGATCAACTCAAGTGAGCCTCGGTGTTTTCAAAAATAGATTTGAGATCGGGCTATTATCGCATGAATCCGAGATTCGGATATACCCAAAAGCTGTCTTGAGCGAGATATGGTCACTACGAATTCTTAGTGATGCCGTTTGGGCTCACTAATGCCCTACGGTATTTATGGATTTGATGAATCGGATCTTGAGATCATATTTGGATCGGTTCGTAGTGGTGTTCATTGACGACATCTTGGTCTATTCAAGAGATGAGACCGAACATGCGAGCACCGAGATTAGTGTTGCAAATTTTACGGATAAGCGGTTATATGCTAAGTTCAGCAAGTGTGAGTTCGGTTAAGAGAGGTTAGCTTCTTGGGTCATGTGGTATCTGACGGTATTCGAGTCGACCGAGTAAAATTTTAACTATACTTAACTGGAAGCCTCCGAGAAATATTATTGAGGTTCGGAGCTTTTTGGGACTTGCCGGTTACTACCGACGGTTTGTAAAAGGATTCTCGATGATAGCCACACCCATGACGTAAACCGCTTCGAAGGATGTCAAGTTTGAATGGACGGAAAAGTGTCGAAAAGTTTCGATCAATTGAAAACTCATTTAACGGAAGCTCGGTTTTAGTGCAGACCGAATCGGCAAAGAGTTTGTCATTTATAGTGACGCCTCCCTACTTGGGTTAGGTTGCGATTAATGCAAGAAGGTCGAGTTGTGGCCTATGCGTCGAGACAATTATAGCCACATGAGAAAAATTATCCGACCCATGATCTCGAATTGGTCGCCATCGTATTCGCCTTTAAAGATATGGCGACATTACTTATTTGGTGAGAAGTGCCATGTGTTCGGATCACAAAAGTCTCAAATATTTGATGACTCAAAGAGACTTAAATCTACGACAAAGACGTTGGCTAGAGTTGTTAAAAGATTACGAGCTTGTCATTGATTATCACCCGGGAAAGGCTAATGTGGTTGCGGACGCCTTAAGCCGGAAATCACTGTTTGCTTTACGAGCAATGAATGTACACTTCTCTATTCTACCCGACAATGTGTTAGTAGTCGAACTAAAGGCCAAACCATTGTTGACTCATCAAATTCGTGAAGCTTAAAGTTGATGATGAGTTGGTTGCAAAAAATTTGAGTGTGTTCGAACAAGGAATCGGAGTTTCATATTGGTGATGACGATTGTTTGAGGTTCAGAAGTCGTCTGTGTGTTCCAAAGAATTCGGAACTTATTTCAATGATTCCAAACGAAGCCCATTGTAGCCGAATGGCAATCCACCCGGGGAGTACGAAGATGTACAACGATTTGAAACGACGGTTTTGGTGGCATGGTATGAAACGAGACATCTCCGACTTTGTTTCGAGATGTTTAATATGTCAACAAGTGAAAGCGGAACATCAAGTGCCTTCAGGATTACTTCAGCCGATTACGATACCCGAGTGGAAATGGGATCGAGTCACAATGGACTTTGTGTCCGGACTGCCATTGTCAGCGAGCAAGAAGGATGCGATTTGGGTTGTTGTTGATAGACTGACTAAGTCGGCTCACTTTATCCCGTGCGTCACGGATTTTCATTGGATAAACTAGCTGAATTGTATGTTTCTCGATTATGAGATTACACGGGTACCGATTTACGTGGTGTCGGATAGAGATCCGAGGTTCACCTCGCGATTTTGGAAGAGATTGCAAGAAGCTTTAGGTACCAAGTTGCATTTCAAAGACCGCCTTTCACCCCCAAACCGATGGTCAATTCGAGCGGATAATTCGGATACTTGAGGATATGTTGAGATGTTGCATCCTCGAGTTCGATGGTTCATGGAAGCAGTACTTACCTTTGATTGAATTCGCACAACAATAGTTTTCAATCAAGTATTAAGATGGCGCCTTACGAGGCCTTGTACGGCGTAAATGTCGTACACCATTGTTTTGGACCGAGCTCGGTGAGAACAAATTTTTGGAGTGGATTTGATTAAAGATGCTGAATGTAAAGTAAAAGTAATCCGTGAAAATCAAGATAGCCTCCGATCGTCAAGTCGTGACGCGGATCTGAAAGGAAAAGACATTGAGTATCAAGTGGGAGATAAAGTGTTTCTTAAAGTTTCGCCTTGGAAAAAGATACTCAGATTTGGCCGTAAAGGCAAATTGAGCCCGAGGTTCATCGGGCCATATGAGATATCCGAACGAGTCGGTCCAGTTGCGTATCATTTGATTTTGCCCCCTGAACTTGAAAAGATTCACGACGTCTTTCATGTTTCGATGCTTCGACGCTATAGGTCTGATCCGTAGCACGTAATTAGTCCATCAGAGGTTAAAATTCAAGCCGATATGAGTTATGAAGAAGAACCGATTCGTATCCTAGCTCGTGAAGTGAAGGAGTTGCGAAACAAAAGGGTTTCGTTAGTAAAAGTGTTATAGCTCAAACACGGGATGGAAGAAGCTACTTGGGAACCCGAGAACTCTATGAAGGAGCGATACCCAAACCTATTTACGGTAAGATTTTGGGGACGAAAATTTCTTAAGTGGGGAGAGTTGTGACACCTTAAAACGACCCTAGTGAATATGGTTTCGGGACCACAAAACCGAGGCATAAAAATAATTTGATATTTATTTTGATGCCTATAATATGTGTTAACTCATGTGTGACATTTTGATGCTTTAATTTAGAGTTATAAATGTGAATTTCACTAGAAAGGACCTAGTAGAAAACTTTGAAAGTATGATGGGAAATGTATGATGACTAATTAAAGCATGCATGCAAAACAATGGCCTTGCATGTCAAATACCCCTTTTACAAGTGATGGCCGCCATGACAAGGAATATGGGCTAAACATGTCATGAAACATGTTTTGTTGGTGCATTAGGGGAAACAATAAACAAATAAGCATGGGTAGTAAAGAAAAAAAAATGTGTGTGTGAGTGAAACCCCCATTGCCGTACATGGAAGAAAAGAAAAGAAAAAATTTTGCTCATCCATTTCATTCTCTCTTGACCGAAAATACTAGAGGGAAGGGAGGAATTTTGCTTCATGCTTGGGTTGGAAGAGGATTAGGAAGAGGTTTGGCTATATTTGCATCAAGATTAAGGTATGTTTGATGTTGTGCCATGAGATTCATGCATGTTTTTGTTGTTAACTTGATGTTCTTATTAGCCCATGGTTCAAATCTTTGTTATATCATGGGGATGGTATTTGGCCAAGGTGGATTTTGAGTTAATGCCATTGCATGTTAAATAGGAAGCTTGATGATGATACATGTGATGGTGGATTGAGGACTCTTAGATTTTCTTTGAGCATTTTTGAATGATATACTAAGTTCTTTGTGTAATCATGACCAAAATTATGGTGTTGTGATGTATTCGGCCATGGTGCATCCCCAAGTGTGATTTATGCTCTTTGCATGGAGAGTAAGATTTGTGTTTCGAAATCATGTTCATGTTTAGTTACAATCAACTTGAGATTCGGCTCTAGCATACATATATGTATATATGTTTGAGCATGATGTATTGGTATGACGTATATACTATCTTAAGGTATATACTTACTTATGATGATGTTTTGGTTATGAAGGAAATGATAGATGTGTATTGAGTTACAATATGGAAAGGTATTAGTTAGTAAAATGTATGCTGTTTTGTGTGGTAATAAGTGCATAAATGGCCTCAACATGGACATGCATATTCGCCACATGAAGGGAAATTGGTGAGCATGTATTCGGTTAGAGGCAACCATATTGAAGCCTTATCTTGGCTTAGATTGTTGACTAAATGGGTAATAAGTGAGGATGGTTGCGAATATACAAACATACATATGCATGTGTAATTGAATTATGAATGTTTAGCGAGATGGTTAAACTAGTTGATTTATTGATTAAGCTCAAGGAGTTAAAGAAGGAGAATCAAGCAAGGGAAAGGCGAAGGTCATCGAGTAGCCGACTTGGACTATTTTACCCAACACAAGGTAAGTCATTAAGCATATATTTGATATTGCTTAAATGATTGTAATATCTATGCAATTGTGTTTAATGAGATGAAATATATACAAATGTATGTGTATGAAAAGATGATAATGTTGAACGTAAAAGAGATAGTGAAATGTGTAGGAAGTTTGCTTGGCACTAAGTGTGCGAGAAATAGGTGTGTACGGTGACGAGATTGGCACTGAGTGTGCGAGCTTGTAATGTACGGTACTAAGTGTGCGAGTTTGGACTATATGGCACTATGTGTGCGGGCTTGAATCATATGGCACTAAGTGTGCGTGATTGAGTATTAAGCACTATGTGTGCGAACTCTACACATATCTCCGATTGAACATTTATATGGAGGCGTGACTTTATCGAGATGAGTATGGACAGCGGAAAGAGTAAGTACCTTGAGTTCATGGCTAATAGATGCTATGTTCATGCTCGGGTGGAGTTGGTAAGATTTAAATCTATGTGATGATTTCAATTGCATTCCGTAAATAAGGTATCGTGGAATAGATGAAAGTTCATTTGATTGCATGATTGTTGCGGAAATGAAATGATGTATGGAAATTGCTTCAAATATCCTATTGAACAGTATATGAAATGTAAATGTATGACTTGGTATGAGATTGATCCGAAGATCTAAGGAACTATGGTATAGTTCGGTATGGCTGGAACATTTGGCCTTGTTTCATTATTTCATTTTATGATAATTGTATTAATGGATGGTTGTGGAATGCTTATGACTTCATGAGTTATAAACTCACTCGGTGTTTTCTTGTCACCCATTTTAGGTTCCTTGGGCTCGTCTCCTTTTGGGTGTTCAGAATCGTCAACAAAGTCATCACACCGCGAGCAATCTTTGGTATTGTCTTCTTAGTCGACTTAGGAGAACATTTGGCATGTATGAGCTATTTTGTTTTGTTAAATTTTGGGTTGTAAACTTTAAGCCATGTGAAAATGGGCTATGTGGTCGTTTGAGTGGGATGCTAGAATCTATAGCCACGAGTCTTAGAAACCTTAATTTTGATAAGGTGGCCATAATTTGTGTCACGTATGATGGATGAGTAGTAAGGCTAAGGAAGGATTCATGAAATTGGCATAGTCTACTGCAGTAACTGTTGCGGACAGCAGCAGTGATATGAGATCGAAAAATCACTAAAAATAGTAGAAGTGGAATTAATAGCTAAACAAATTACGTACTCGAAGCTTGATGGGTCTATTTTCATATGGATGAAACAAAACGACCATATGAGCTGTATTTTAAGAGATATTAAAGTTCTCGTGAAACAGGACCAGAACGGTTTCTGGATCCCCTGTTCCGAATTTGGAAAATCATTGTAAATTAACCAGAGATAATTAGGAGTCATGCCATATATGTGTAGATTCCTCTCTGAGTCTAGTTTCTATAGAACCAAACGCCATCAGTATTGAAGCCCTGTACAGGGTTATATCCAATTCGTAATGCACAAAGGTCAGTGTAGTCGATCCCTGCAACAAGGGAGACTTTAACTAATAAACTGTACTAATTGGCTTGACCAAAAATTCTAGAAAAAAATATGTAGATGGACATATGAGTCTAGTTTCAGGGAAAAATTACAAAACTGATTTTCGAGTTGTAAAACTCAAGATATGATTTTTGAAGCGACTAGTACACAGATTGGCAACTTGTCTGAGAAATTCTCAATAAGTGGTTTGAAGTCTGTTAACACCTCGTGTTCGACTCCGGCGACGGTCTCGGGTTCGGGGTGTTACATATTTATATCATTATCGAAAAAATCCCTAAATTTTGTCTTCCTCTCAAATAATCTTCTCATATCATTATTAGAATGAATTTTGATTAATTTATGATTTTTATTGATATGTCTTAAATTAAAACATAGGCATTTATGGTTGATTGTTAGACTTTAAGGAATTAGAGAATCAAGCATGATAAGTTGGTTTTTTTTTAGAATTAAAAATTTTTTAGGTTGTTTCCCCAAGTTTAGGTATTATCTTAAGTTGAAATTCACAGGTTTAACATTAAAAAGCCATAATTTTTGTGAGATCTTGAGCCTTTAGAGCATCTATTATTTCTTTCTTGCTCACTTTTATTATTGCTATGAGTGCGTCAATATTGATTTGTTATTCTAGAACTTGCTTGATTATGCATGTCAAGACCACACCTTTGACTTGATATATTAAGCTGATAAAGGCACCTAGGTTTAACCCACTCACTCCATATAATCCTACCTCTATAATTAACCCTTAGTGAACCCCCTTGAGCCTAACAAGCCATTAATTGATTTACCCTCAATGTTAACCCATAACCCATTATTGTTGAAATCCCCTAAGTTAGTTTGATCCTTATTTTTGTCGAGATTTGATTTGAATAAACTACTTAGCTATGTTTTATTTTTGATAGCTAGCCTATGTTACTTGACTTTTTCTTAAAAAAATACATACATATTAGTAGTAATTCTTTGTTTTTGAGCTTAAAAGTTTAAATCCATATTTTGAGAAAAAGCTCACTTGTATTCAATTGATGATTAGTTATTTTTCTAGTTAGGTGATTTTTCAAATCAATATGGATTCTAACCTTTTCTTTCAGCTTGTGACCACACCCCCTAACCAAAGCCACGTTACAACCCTCTAAAGACCTTTTGATTGATGTTTCATCTCAATATATAGTGGTGGAGATTTGATTTTCATGCAAGCCTATGGTAATAACTTTTCATATTGACTCTTGAGTGCCTAAATTGTTGTCCTTAAACTCCTCAAGTGATTTGAGTGAATCCTTAGTGAGGATGTTAAAACTCTGTGATATTTTGAATCAAAGGTAATCACTTAGATGAGAGGAGACACCTATGTTTCGTGATAAAATGCTCAACTTGGAATGTTTAAAACGTTGATGTTCTTTTAGTTGAATTCTCAATGTATGATTACTTATGGTTTATTTTGAGTTATTGTTGTTAATAGGAATTATAAGTTAAGAAAAATGAATTCTTAATTGTGAGTTGAGGATTTTGCTTAAGGATAAGCAAACGCTTAAGTGTAGGGGTATTTGATAAACCATAATTTATACATATTTTTATCCCATGCTTAGCATAATTTTAGATGAATTATCCTTAGAATTGGTGAATTCGATGCTCGAAACCCTTTAATCTCAGGTTTTATACTTAGGTGAGCATAGGAGAGTAAAAAGAGCGAGAAACAGGCCGAAAACAGAGAAAATGGACCAACATGTGAAATCAACATGGCCTGGAGTTCCGTACACGGGTAGACCACACGCCCGTGTCCTTTTAGTAGAATTGAGCATGACTTAAATGGGTAGACCATTCACCCGTGTCTATTTAACAGCCTTGAACACGGATTGAAGAAATTGAACACGGGAGTGTCACACGGGCGTGTCCCTGTCGAGCCCAAGTTTAGTTCTATTCAGAAAAGGCTACTCTTGAGGGCTTTTAGGCATTCTAAAGCCTAGTTAAACACACTAGAGGAGGATTAAGGAGGACACACGGAGTAGGAGGCAAGAAATTACTAGAGGAAAGCTGATTGATCCATCTCAGAAGCCGGATTCACCTTCAAGACTGAAGATCTCCCTTAATTCTCTTCAAGAGTTCTTGGGTTTTCTTTATGTTTTGTTATCATTATTCTTTTGAGATTTTTTCTTTTATAAATATGAACTAAACCCCCTAAATACCTAAGGGGAATGAAACCTAAAACGGATCTTGTTATTATTATCTAAATTATATGATAAATATTTGACTTGTTCTTAATTATGAGTTCTTAATTCTTGCTTTAATATTCCAGGATATTGATTCAAGTGTTGATGTGCTTATTCAGATGAGCAAAAGTCCCTGTCTAAGAGTAGATCTAACATAATCAAGCAGAGTTGATTGCAGGCCTAGAGATAGGGTGACAAAATTTTGCTGGATTAGGGTGAAACATAACAAGGGAATCCATAGATCGAGTTAATGCAACACTAGGGGTTTTAATTAGAAAGAGATTTCAATTAATCAACCTAGGGTTAGATGTTGTTAGTCTCGAGAGAGATAATAATATCACTTAGGGATTTCTACGGATCAAGTCAAGTGAATAAATCACCTGATTCAGAGTCAATAACAAGTGAAGTCTAGGTGAATTTTTCCCTTAGGACTTGTCCAAATCATTTAGTTTTCCCAAAATTTATTTCCCCAATTTACTTCCTGTAACACCCCGTACCCGAGACCGTTGTCGGAAGCGACCACGAGGTGCTAACAGACATAATTCATGTATGTTCACAGTCCATTTTAAAAATTTCCAGACAGCTGGCTAACTGCGTCACTGTCACCTAAAAAAATCATATCTTGAGTTTCAAAACTCGAAAATCAGTTTTGTAATTTTTCCCTGAAACTAGACTCATATATCCATCCAAAAATATTTTTCTAGAATTTTTGGTCTAGCCAATTAGTACAGTTTATTAGTTAAAGTCTCCCCTGTTACAGGGTTCAACTACACTGACCTTCCTGCATTGCGACTTAGATAAATCCTTATACAGGGCTTCAATACTTATGATGTTTGTTTATAATGAAACTAGACTCAAAAGGGAATCTATACATATATGGCTTGACTTCTAATTATCTCTGGTTAATTTATAATGAATTTCCATAGTCAGATCATGGGATCCAGAAATTGCTCTGGCCCTGTCCCACGAAAACTTAAATATCCCTTAAAATACGACTCATATGACCGTTTCGTTTCTTCCATATGGAATTAGATTCATCAAGGTTCGATTATATAATTTATTCACTATTTAATTACATTCCTACTATTTTTAGTGATTTTTCAAATTCACACCACTGCTGCTGTCAGCATCTGCCTTTAAGGTAGACTTTACCTATTACATAGTTTCCATGATTCAACTAACCCTTTAGCATATATAGCACAAAGTATGATCGTGATTAACCATTCCAATGACCAATCATTGCCAAGCACATCCACACCTCTCAATAACCATATACATACAAAATGATTATAACATTATGCTCAAAAATATATATAAGCCATTTTCGCATGGCTATCCAAATTTGTACAATACCGAAAGGTACATGACCAACATCAAAAAGGGTAGTCCTATACATGCCATTTCAAAGTTCAACCAAATGTGTACCAAAAGGGGCTTTGATAGTGTGGACGACTTCGACTTCGACAATCTCGAGTCCGATAGCTGACGAACCAAAATCTATAAAACAGAGATTCAAAGAAACGGAGTAAGCATTTAATGCTTAGTAAGTTTTGAGCCATGAAATTAGACACAACTAAAGTGTAGCATTCATATGGCTAAACGGATAATTTCATATGCACAAATTCTCAATATCATACTTACTTCACATTACCAACCCTTATATTCATACACAAAAGATCAACTTAGCCAAAGGCCGATAGCTCATTTATCGACTGAGCGAATACTATTTGTAAGGGATCAACTAATTCAATGCATATACGAAACATACCTCATCACTGGGATTTTACGAGCATATTAATTGAAACTATTACAGCAAGGTCGCTCATTCCCAAGCCAAGTACCTTTGAGATTTAACTGGATATAGCTACTCGCTCGAATGCCTTCGGGACATAGCCCGGATATAGTAACTCGCACCAATGCCTTTGGGACTTAGCCCAGATATAGTATCTCGCACAAATGCCTTCGGGACTTAGCCCGGATATAGTAACTCGCACAAATTCCTTTGGGACTTAGCCCGGAACTAGTCACTAGCGCAAATGCCTTGGGACTTAGCCGGTTATCATCCAAATATTCATGCACATATCAATAAATCATGACACATCTATATTTCATTTTCATAATTAGAGTTCAAACACAAGTCACGTATTAAGCAATCCCATTTTCGGCTCACTAGCCACATACAAACAGCATGGTTTAGTTTGCTTTATGACACGATCTCTATGCACATACGGCTACCCGTCATACGTATAGACTAATTAACTCAACATATAATTCAAGTAGAATCATCATATCACCGTATATTTGTTATGCTCATACGTCATGACTTAATCAAATCGTAAACTAAGTCTCGTTACTCGAAAACTTACCTCGGATGTTGTCGAACGATTTCGGCGGCTATTCGATCACTTTTTCCTTTCCCTTATCCAACTTTGGTCCTCTAAGCTCTTGAGCTAATTCAAACAAATTTAACTTATTAAAGTCTCATTATGCTAGCTTATGGCCGAATATGACAAGGAGTTTGATAGGTCATATGGCCACTTTTAGCTCAAATACAAAATGGTCATACGTATTTTTAATCACATTGAGTAATTTAATACAATTAATCTAACATTTCCTCATGTGCACCTTTATGACCGAAAATACACATCTTTAACCTAATATCAATTACTAAGCACTTTAGCAATTTCTCCTTGAGCCGATTATCCAAGTCAAGATAGATTCATCATCATGCTTACCTATAACCGAACACATGCAACACCAATCCATCTATTCATTCATGCGTGCATCTTATTCAAGCATGTATATCTACAACCGAATTCATCATATAAATGACTATGAATTTACTCAAACAATCTCAATACCACACATGGTGGTCAAGCCCTTTTCAATTTCAAAACTCGCTAGTACAACTATATACACTAGTAAATCAAACACTAACAATTGCACTTCACCTTACTACCATTTCTCATCCAAATAACGTGAACAACAACCATATTTCTCTTCTACTTCCTACCATGGCCGAATGCATCAAAACACCATACCATTTCAATTTTGGTCATGGTTAAACAAAGAACTTAATGTCTAACACAAAAATGCTAAAAAGAAAATTCAAAAGTCATCAATCCACCCTCACATGTATCCTTACAAAGCTTCACTTTTAGCATGCAAATGACATCAACACCAATCCACCTTAGCCGAATATCATGTCCATGACATAGCAAAGATTTGAACCATGGGCTAGGTAGAACTCAAGCTAACAACTAAAAGCATGCATGAATCTCATGGAACAACATCAACATACCTTAACCTAGATACAAGTATGGCCGAACCTCTTCCTAATCCTCTTCCAAGCCGAACATGAAGCAAGAGAGCACCTTCCTTCTTCCTTCCTCCTTAGAACTTTCGGCCAAAAAATGTAAAAGGATGGACACTTTTTTTTTTCTTTGATTTCATCATTTTCCCCTCCATTATTTTATTACCATGCTCCTTATTTTATCATTCCTCCCATGAAACACCAACATAACATGTTTATGACATGTTTTGCCCATCACACTTTGTCCACCCTATTTGTCATGGCCGGCCACTACTAATTAGGGGGGAAATTGACATGCAAGTCCACACTTTTTATTACATGCACTAATAGATCCTTATGTTTTGACCTACCACATTTCAAAAGTGTCACACATAAGTCCTATTGACTAAATTCACATGCAATTTACTAAATTGAAGTTTAAAACTTTCACACATTCATATTCACATATTTTAGACAATAAATATCATATTAAAATAATTTGGTGACTCAGTTTAGCGGTCCCGAAACCGCTTTCCGACTAGGGTCACTTTAAGGCTGTCACAACTCTCCCCCACTTAAGAAATTTTCGTCCCCAAAAATCTTACCGGTAAATAGGTTTGGGTATCGCTCTTTCATAGAGTTCTCGGGTTCCCAAGTAGCTTCTTCCATCCCGTGTTTGAGCCATAACACTTTTACTAACGGAACCCTTTTGTTTCGCAACTCTTTCACTTCACGAGCTAGGATACGAATCGGTTCTTCTTCATAACTCATATCGGATTGAATTTCAACCTCTGATGGATTGATTATGTGTGATGGATTAGATCTATAACATCGAAGCATCGAAACATGAAAGACGTCGTGAATCTTTTCAAGTTCAGGGGGCAAAATCAATCTATACGCAACTGGACCAATTCGTTCGGATACTTCATATGGCCTGTGACAGCCTTAAAACGACCATAGTCGGAATGTGGTTTCGGGACCACAAAATCGAGGCATAAAAATAATTTAATATTCATTTTGATGTCTATAATATGTGTTAATTTGTGTGACATTTTGATGTTTTGATTTAGGGTTAGAAATGTGAATTTCACTAAAAAGGACCTAGTAGTAAACTTTGAAAGTAGGATGGGGAAATGTGTGATGACTAATTGAATCATGCATGCAAAAAAAATGGTTTTGCATGTCAAATACCCCTCTTTTTATAAGTGGTGGCCAACCATGACAAAGGAGGATGGGCAAAACATGTCATAGACATGTTGTGTTGGTGCATTATGGGAGGAAACAATAAACTAAGGTTAGGAATAAAGAAATGGGAAGAAAAAAAAAAGAGAGAAGGTGTGTGATCCCCCCCCATTGCCGTGAGTTGAGGGAAAGAAAACAAAAAAAAAGTGTTCATCATTTTTTCACTTCTCTTGGCCGAAAATTTTAAGGAAGAAGGAGGGAGTTTTTGCTTCATGCTTGGTTTGGAAGAGGATTAGGAGGAGGTTTGGCCATACTTGTGTCTAGATTAAGGTATGTTTGAGGTTGTGCCATGAGATTCATGCATGTTTTTAGTTGCTAGCTTGATGTTCTTATTAGCCCATGGTTCAAATCTTTGCTATGTCATGGGGATGATATTCGGCCAAGGTGGATTTTGTGTTAATGCCATTGCATGCTAAATATGAAGCTTGATAATGATACATGTGATGGTGGATTGAGGACTCTTGGATTTTCTTTTAGCATTTTTGAGTGAGATATTAAGTTCTTTGTTTAACCATGACCAAAATTGAAATGGTATGGTGTTGTGGTGTATTCGGCCATGGTATATCCATAAGTATGATTTATGCATATTGCATGGTAGGTAAGATTTGAGTTTTGGATATATGTTTATATTTGGTTATAATCAACTTGAGATTCGGCCCTTGCACCTACATGTATATATGTTGCACATGATGTATTGGTATGACACATATACTATCTCAAGGTATATATTTACATACGATGATGTTTCAGTTATGGAGTAAATAATAGATGCGTATTGAGCTACAATATGTAATGCATTAGTTAGTAAAATGTATGCCATTTATGTGTGGTATTAAATATATAATTGGCCTCAACATCAACATGCATATTCGGCCACATGAGATGGATTGGTGTGCATGCACTCGGTTAGAGGCAAGCATATTGATGTCTTTATCTTGGTTAGGACAATCGGCTAAGAAGGGGAGTGTGGGTTAATATCTTGAGTTGATGCATGATTTCACATGTATGTGACTTTAAGGTCTAATGTATAAATGTGGGCTAAGTGCCTTGTGTTCCACTTTTCGATGCTCGAATGATTAAATCGATTTATTTGTTTAACTAAGCTCAAGAGCAAAGGGGATCTAAATCCGATAAAGGGAAGGAAAAGGTGGTCGAATAGCCATCAAAATCGTTCGACAACATCCGAGGTAAGTTCTTGAGTAATAGAGCTTAAATTATGATTTGATTAGATCATGTTTTAAGCAAATCGAAATCATGCTCTTTGTGCGTGGATATTGAGCCGAAATTGCAAGTGTGATAAGTGTCTTGTGTTTGAGTTTTGCTAATGAAAATGAAATACGAATATGTCATGATTTAGTGCTAAATGTGCATAGTTATTCGAATGATGTCCGGGCTAAGTCCCGAAGGCTTTATGCTAAGTGACCATATCCGGACTAAGGTCCGAAGGCATTTGTGCGAGTTACCAAATCCGGGTTAAGTCCCGAAGGCATTCGTGCGAGCTATTATAACCGGGCTATGTCCCGAAGGCTTTTGAGCGAGACGCTATATCCGGATAAAAATCCGAAGGTACGTGATTCGGGAATGAGCAATCTTGCTGTAAAAATTTCAGTTAATACACTTTCAAAATTCCAGCAATGAGGTATGTTTCAGATGTGCTTTGAATTAGTTGAGCCCTTACAAATAAGTATTCGCTCGGTTGATAACGAGCTACCGCCTTTGGCCAAGTTGATCTTTGTGTATGAACATATGTGAAGTAAGTATGATATTGAGAATTTGTGCATATGAAATTATCCGCTTAGTTATATGAATGCTATGCTTTTGTTGTGTCGAATCCCTTACTCAAAACTTACTAAGCATAAATTGCTTACTCCGTTTCTTTGTTCTCTGCTTTTATAGATTTTGGCTCGTCACTATCGGACTCGGGATTTTTGGAAGTCAAGTCTCCCACACTATCAAAGCCCCTTTGGTACAAATTTTGGTTGAACATTGAAATGGCATGTATAGGACTACTCTTTCGTTTGTTGGTCATAGACCCTTTGATTTTGTATAAATTTGGATAGCCATGCGAAAATGGCTTATATACACTTTGGCATGGTATCATAATCATTTTGTATGTTGTTCATTAAGAGATGTGGAAATGTTTGGAATCGATTAGCCCTTGGAATGGTTAACCGTGATCATCTTTCGTGCCATGTATGCTAAAAGGGCTAGCTGAATCAAAGAAATTATGAAGTAGGTAAAATCTACCTTAAAGACAGAGGTTGACAGCTGCAGTGATGTGGATGTGAAAAATCACTAAAAATAGTAGAAATGGAATTAAATAGTGAATAAAGTGTGTAAATGAACCTTGATGAATCTATTTTTATAGAAAAGTAATGAAATGATCATATGAACAGTATGTTAAGCGATATTGAAGTTTTTGCAAGACAGGGCCAGAACGGTTTCTGGATTCCCTGTTTCGACTTTGGAAATTCATTTTAAATTAACCAGAGATAATTAGGAGTCATTCCATATATGTATAGATTCCTCTTTGAGTCTAGTTTCTATAGAAACAAACGGCATCTGAATTTAAGCCTTGTACAGGGAGATATCCAAGTGGTAATGCGTGAAGGTCAGTGTAGTCGATCCCTGTAACATGGGAGACTTTAACTATTAAACTGTACTAATTGGCCCGACCAAAAATTCCAGAAAAAAAATTCTAGATGCATATATGAGTCTAGTTTGAGGGAAAAATCACAAAACTGATTTTCGAATTGTGGAACTCAAGATATGATTTTTAAGGTGACAAGGATACGCTTAGCCACCGGCTGGAAATTTTAAATGGACTGTGAACATAAATATATTTATGTCTGTTAGCACTTCGTGTTCGACTCCGGTGACAGACTGGGGTACGGGGTGTTACAATTTTATTGGTATCAGAGCTACGGTTTAGTCGATTCTAGGACTACCGTAATGCGTTTGGGTCTAGCTATACATGCCATTTTATGTGATTATTTGATAGTGTGGTGATTTCTGACAATTGCAAATGTGTTTATTTATAGTAATGGATCCCGATCCCAACCGAACGATAGCTGATGATGTGGAGAGTGTGGCGCCTGCTCCCGCACAAGGGACAGCGCCGGCGGACTCTCAACCTATTGCTAGCAATCCGACTGATGAGGCTAGGCAAGCTTTTTATAGCGTGATGAATGATTGGTTCAACCAATACATTCGAACTAATACTACTGTTCCACAACCTCCATTCCCAACAAACACAACCCCGACCTACAATGCCTCCCAGAATCGACCAAATAAGGTCAAATAAGCCCCAGTTGATAGAATCCAAAACACGGGCCTCATGAATTTAAGGCTACGGATAGTGATGATGCCGAGCAAGCTGAATTTTGGTTGGACAACACTATTCGGTACTCGATGAACTATCTTGTACACGATGAATGTCTAAAGTGTACTATCTCCTTGCTACGCGATTCGCCTACTATTGGTGGAGTACTCGACTTCACAGCCCCGAGAGCAAGTAACTTGGGAGTTCTTCCAAACCGAGTTTTGAAAGAAGTATATCAGTCAGAGATTCATTGACCAAAAACGGAAGGAATTTCTTGAACTCAAACAAGGTTCCATGTCGCCATCGATTATGAACAAAAATTTGTGAGGCTTAGCCAGACACGACGAGAATGCATTTCCTCGAAGCCGTAATGTGTAAACGTTTCGAGGATGGACTAAATGATGATATAAAGCTGTATGTTGGCATCTTGGAAATCCGAGAATTTGTGGTACTTGTCGAGCGAGCTTGCAAAGCCGAGGAGCTCAGTGTGGAGAAAAGAAAAGCTGAGGTGGGAGCAAGGGAGTTTCGTAAGAGGTCTTCGAGGAAGCCCTTCCCACAGTCATCGAAGAAATTTAGAGATGGCTTGGGCCGGTCTAGGGACACTTCGGGCTTTTCTAGACGAGATCGCGATAGACCCCCTGTGAGCACATGAGTCACTTCGATCGCCAGTGTTGGAAATGATCGTCGGGACAGAACGAAATGTCGATATTGAGGTAAATGGCACTCGGGGAGTTGTAGATTCCATGACCGCTCCTGTTACAAGTGCGGGTCAGCAGACCACTTTATCAAAGATTGCCCGAGACTGTCTGAACAGAACGAAAATCAGAGTGGGAAACCGGGTGCTACCACTGCTCGAGGTAGACCATCTAGAAATACGGGCAATGCTAGTGGTGATCAGAGAGGATCTAGAGATGCTACGATCAGATCCGAGGCTCGCGCTCTTGCTAGGGCTTATGCTATACGCGCTACGCGAGGATGCTTCCTCGCCAGATGTTATTACCGGTACTTTCACTCTCTTTGATACTAATGTGATTGCTTTGATTGACCCTGGTTCTACTCATTCTTATATATGCGAAACCTTAGCATCCAAAGAAGACTTTACCTATTGAGTCTCATCGAGTTCGTAATTCGGTGTCAAATCCCTTGGGTCGTTACGTGCTTGTCGACAAAGTGTGCAAGAAATGTCCCTAGTAATCCGAGGGTCTGCTTTTCCGTGAACCCGATGCTCTTGCCGCTTGATGAATTTGATGTTATTCTTGGTTTGGATTGGTTGTTGTGCATGATGCGGTTGTGAATTGCAAAAGCAAGACTATTTATTTGAGGTGCACAAATAACGAGATAATCCGAGTTGAGTCTACGGACTTAAAGGGGTTGCCACCGTAATATCGCAATGTTGGCCCATAAATATGTGAGAAAGGGTGCGAAGCATACCTTGCGTATGTACTTGATGACAAGGAATTGGAAAAGAAACCGAATCATGCGGTGGTTTGTGAATACCGGATGTTTTTCTCGAAGAATTACCGGGTTTACCACCTGTTCGGGAAGTAGAGTTTGGTATTGAGCTTGTACTTGGGACTACACCAATTTCGATAGCTCCGTATCGTATGGCACCAACCGAGTTAAAAGAGTTGAAAGCTCAGTTGCAAGAACTGACGGATAGAGGTTTCGCTCGACCAAGTTTCTCACCTTGGGGCGCACCTGTATTGTTTGTGAAAAAGAAGGACGGAACCATGAGGTTGTGCATCGACTATCGTCAACTCAATAAAGTTACAATAAAGAATAAACATCCGTTACCGCGTATTGATGATTTGTTTGATCAACTGAAAGGAGCCTCAGTGTTTTCGAAGATAGATTTGAGATTGGGTTACTACCAGTTGCGAATTCGAGATTCGAATGTACCGAAAACTGCTTTCAGAACGAGGTACGGTCATTACGAATTTTTAGTGATGCCGTTTGGGCTCACTAATGCCCCTGCGGTGTTTATGGATTTGATGAATCAGATCTTTAGACCGTATTTGGATCGGTTTGTAGTTGTGTTTATTGATGACATCTTGGTCTATTCAAGAGATGAAACCGATCATGCTGAACACCTGAGATTAGTATTTCAAATTTTACGGGATAAGCAATTATATGCTAAGTTCAGTAAGTGTGAGTTCTGGTTATAAGAGGTTAGCTTCTTGGGTCATGTGGTATCTCGATCGGTATTCGAGTCGACTGAGCAAAATTTCAGCCATACTTAACTGGAAGCCTCCGAGAAATATTATCGAGGTTCAGAGCTTTTTGGGGCTTTCGGTTTACTACCGACGGTTTGTAAAAGGTTTCTCGATGATAGCCACACCCATGACGGCTACTTCAAAAGATGTTAAGTTCGAATGGACGGAAAAATGTCGAAAAGTTTTGATCAACTGAAAACTTATTTGTGGAAGCTCAATTTTAGTGCTGCCGAATCGTGCAAAGAGTTTGTCATCTATAGTGACGCCTCCCTACTTGGGTTAGGTTGCGTATTGATGCAAGAAGGTCGAGTTGTGGCCTATGCGTCGAGACAATTAAAGCCACATGAGAAGAATTATCCAACCCATGATCTCGAATTAGCTGTCATCGTATTCGCCTTGAAAATATGGCGACATTACTTATTTGGTGAGAAGTGCCATGTATTCTCGGATCACAAAAGTCTCAAATATTTGATGACTCAAAGAGACTTGAATCTACGACAAAGGCGTTGGCTTGAGTTGTTGAAAGATTATGAGCTGGTCATTGATTATCACCCGGGAAGGGCTAATGTGGTTGCGGACGCCTTAAGCCAGAAATCACTATTTGCTTTGCGAGCGATGAATGTACACTTGTCTGTTCTACCCGACAATGTGTTAGTAGCTGAATTAAAAGCCAAACCATTATTGATTCATCAAATTTGTGAAGCTCAGAAAGTCGATGATGAGCTAGTTGCAAAACGGGCTGAGTGTGTTCCGAACAAGGAATCGGAGTTTCAAATTGATGACGATGATTGTTTGAGGTTCAGAAGTCATTTGTGTGTTCCAAGGAATTCGGAACTCATTTCGATGATTCTGAACGAAGCCCATTGTAGCCGAATGTCAATTCACCCGGGGAGTACGAAGATGTACAACGATTTGAAACGTCGGTTTTGGTGGCATGGTATGAAACGAGACATCTCCGACTTTGTTTGAGATGTTTAATATGTCAACAAGTGAAAGCGAACATCAAGTGCCTTCAGATTACTTCACCGATCACGATACCGAGTGGAAATGGGATCGAGTCACAATGGACTTTGTGTCCGGACTGCCATTGTCAGCAAGTAAGAAGGATGCGATTTGGGTTGTTGTTGATAGACTGACTAAGTCGGCTCACTTTATCCCCGTGCATACGGATTTTTCATTGGATAAACTAGCTGAATTGTACGTTTCTCAGATTGTGAGATTACACGGGGTACCGATTTCTGTTGTGTCGGATAGAGATCCGAGATTCACTTAGCGATTCTGGAAGAAATTGCAAGAAGCTTTGGGTACCAAGCTGCATTTTAGCACCGCTTTTCATCCACAAACCGATGGTCAATCTGAGCGGGTAATTCAGATACTTGAGGATATGTTGAGATGTTGCGTCCTTGAGTTTAATGGTTCATGGGAATGATATTTACCTTTGATTGAATTCGCTTACAACAATAGTTTTCAATCAAGTATTAAGATGGCACCTTACGAGGCTTTGTACGAGGCGTAAATGCCGTACACCATTGTTTTGGACCGAGCTCGGTGAAAGCAAAATTTTGAGTGGATTTGATTAAAGATTTGAATGAAAGTAAAAGTAATCCGTGAAAATCAAGATAGCCTCCGATCATCGAAGTCGTACGCGGATCTGAAACGAAAAGACATTGAGTATCAGGTGGGAGATAAAGTGTTTCTTAAAGTTTCGCCTTGGAAAAAGATACTTAGGTTTGGCCGTAAGGGCAAGCTGAGCCCGAGATTCATTGGGCCGTACGAAATCTCCGAACGAGTTGGTCCAGTTGCGTCTCGTTTGATTTTGCCCCCTGAACTCGAAAAGATTCACGACGTCTTTCATGTTTCGATGCTTTGACGTTGTAGATCTGAACCGTCGCACGTAATTAGTCCATCAGAGGTTGAAATTCAAGCCAATATGAGTTATGAGGAAGAACCGATTCGTATCCTAGCACGTGAAGTGAAAGAGTTGTGAAACAAGAGGGTTCCGCTAGTGAAAGTGTTATGGCTCAAACACGGGATAGAAGAAGCTACTTGGGAACTCGAGAACTCTATGAAAGAGCGATACCCAGACCTATTTACCGGTAAGATTTTTGGGGATGAAAATTTCTTAAGTGGGGGAGAGTTGTGACAGCCTTAAAACGACCCTAGTCGGAATGTGGTTTCGGGACCACAAAAACGAGGCATAAAAATAATTTAATATTCATTTTGATGTCTATAATATGTGTTAATTTGTGTGTGACATTTTTGATGTTTTGATTTAGGGTTAGAAATGTGAATTTCACTAAAAAGGACCTAGTAGTAAACTTTCAAAGTAGGATGGGGAAATGTGTGATGACTAATTGAATCGTGCATGAAAAAAATGGTTTTGCATGTCAAATACCCCTCTTTTTATAAGTGGTGGCCGGCCATGACAAAGGAGGATGGGCAAAACATGTCATAGACATGTTGTGTTGGTGCATTATGGGAGGAAACAATAAACTAAGGTTAGGAATAAAGAAATGGGAAGAAAAAAAAAGAGTAAAGGTGTGTGATCCCCCCTGATTGTCGTGAGTTGAGGGAAAGAAAACAAAAAAAAAGTGTTCATCATTTTTTCACTTCTCTTGGCCGAAAATTTTAAGGAAGAAGGAGGGAGTTTTTGCTTCATGCTTGGTTTGGAAGAGGATTAGGAGGAGGTTTGGCCATACTTGTGTCTAGATTAAGGTATGTTTGAGGTTGTGCCATGAGATTCATGCATGTTTTTAGTTGCTAACTTGATGTTCTTATTAGCCCATGGTTCAAATCTTTGCTATGTCATGGGGATGATATTCGGCCAAGGTGGATTTTGTGTTAATGCCATTGCATGCTAAATATGAAGCTTGATAATGATACATGTGATGGTGGATTGAGGACTCTTGGATTTTCTTTTAGCATTTTTGAGTGAGATATTAAGTTCTTTGTTTAACCATGACCAAAATTGAAATGGTATGATGTTGTGGTGTATTCGGCCATGGTATATCCATAAGTATGATTTATGCATATTGCATGGTAGGTAAGATTTGAGTTTTGGATATATGTTTATATTTGGTTATAATCAACTTGAGATTCGGCCCTTGCACCTACATGTATATATGTTGCACATGATGTATTGGTATGACATATATACTATCTCAAGGTATATATTTACATATGATGATGTTTCGGTTATGGAGTAAATAATAGATGTGTATTGAGCTACAATATGTAATGCATTAGTTAGTAAAATGTATGCCATTTATGTGTGGTATTAAATATATAATTGGCCTCAACATCAACATGCATATTCGGCCACATGAGATGGATTGGTGTGCATGCATTTGGTTAGAGGCAAGCATATTGATGCCTTTATCTTGGTTAGGACAATCGGCTAAGAAGGGGAGTGTGGGTTAATATCTTGAGTTGATGCATGATTTCACATGTATGTGACTTTAAGGTCTAATGTATAAATGTGGGCTAAGTGCCTTGTGTTCCTCTTTTCGATGCTCGAATGATTAAATCGATTTATTTGTTTAACTAAGCTCAAGAGCAAAGGGGATCTAAATCCGATAAAGGGAAGGAAAAAGTGGTCGAATAGCCATCGAAATCGTTCGACAACATCCGAGGTAAGTTCTTGAGTAATAGAGCTTAAATTATGATTTGATTATATCATGTTTTAAGCAAATCGAAATCATGCTCTTTGTGCGTGGATATTGAGCCGAAATTGCAAGTGTGATAAGTGTCTTGTGTTTGAGTTTTGCTAATGAAAATGAAATACGAATGTGTCATGATTTAGTGTTAAATGTGCATAGTTATTCGAATGATGTTCGGGCTAAGTCCCGAAGGCTTTATGCTAAGTGACCATATCCGGACTAAGGTCCGAAGGCATTTGTGCGAGTTACCAAATCCGGGTTAAGTCCCGAAGGCATTTGTGCGAGCTATTATAACCAGGCTATGTCCCGAAGGCTTTTGAGCGAGACGCTATATCCGGATAAAAATCCGAAGGTACGTGATTCGGGAATGAGCAATCTTGCTGTAAAAATTTCAGTTAATACACTTGCAAAATTCCAGCAATGAGGTATGTTTAGTATGTGCTTTGAATTAGTTGAGCCCTTACAAATAAGTATTCGCTCAGTTGATAAACGAGCTACCGGCCTTTGGCCAAGTTGATCTTTTGTGTATGAACATAAGGGTTGGTAATGTGAAGTAAGTATGATATTGAGAATTTGTGCATATGAAATTATCCGTTTAGTTATATGAATGCTATGCTTTTGTTGTGCTGGAATCCCTTGCTCAAAACTTACTAAGCATAAATTGCTTACTCCGTTTCTTTGTTCTCTGTTTTATAGATTTTGGCTCGTCAGCTATCGGACTCGGGATTTTTGGAAGTCGAAGTCTCCCACACTATCAAAGCCCCCTTTTGGTACAAATTTTGGTTGAACATTGAAATGGCATGTATAGAACTACTCTTTCGTTTGTTGGTCATAGACCCTTTGATTTTGTATAAATTTGGATAGCCATGCGAAAATGGCTTATATACACTTTGGCATGGTATCATAATCATTTTGTATGTTGTTCATTAAGAGATGTGGAAATGTTTGGAATCGATTAGCCCTTGGAATGGTTAACCGTGATCATCTTTCGTGCCATGTATGCTAAAAGGGCTAGTTGAATCAAGGAAATTATGAAGTAGGTAAAATCTACCTTAAAGACAGAGGTTGACAGCTGCAGTGATGTGGATGTGAAAAATCACTAAAAATAGTAGAAATGGAATTAAATAGTGAATAAAGTGTGTAAATGAACCTTGATGAATCTATTTTCATAGAAAAGTAATGAAATGATCATATGAATAGTATGTTAAGAGATATTGAAGTTTTTGCGAGACAGGGCCAGAACGGTTTCTGGATTCCCTATTTCAACTTTGGAAATTCATTGTAAATTAACCAGAGATAATTAGGAGTCATGCCATATATTTATAGATTCCTATTTGAGTCTAGTTTCTACAGAAATAAACGGAATCTGTATTGAAGCCCTGTACAGGGAGATATCCAAGTGGTAATGCGCGAAGGTCAGTGTAGTCGATCCCTGTAACATGGGAGATTTTAACTAATAAACTGTACTAATTGGCCTGACCAAAAATTCCAGAAAAAAATTTCTAGATGCATATATGAGTCTAGTTTCAGGGAAAAATCACAAAACTGATTTTCGAATTGTGGAACTCAAGATATGGTTTTTAAGGTGACAGTGACACAGTTAGCCAGCAGGCTAGAAATTTTTAAATGGACTGTGAACATAAATATATTTATGTCTGTTAGCACTTCGTGTTCGACTCCGGTGACGGACTCGGGTACGGGGTGTTACATGGCCCTATGAACCTCAGACTCAGTTTGCCCTTACGGCCAAATCTGAGTATCTTTTTCCGAGGTGAGACCTTAAGAAACAGTTTGTCTCCCCCCTGATACTCAATATCTCTTCGTTTTAAATCCGCATACGACTTCTGACAATCTGATGCTGCCTTCAGACTTTCACGAATTATTTTTACTTTCTGTTTAGCATCTTTAATCAAATCCACTCTGAAAATTTTACTTTCACCGAGCTCGGTCCAAAACAGTGGCGTACGGCATTTACGCCCGTACAAAGCCTCGTAAGGTGCCATCTTAATACTTGATTGAAAACTATTGTTGCAAGCGAATTAAATCAGAGGTAAATACCGCTACCATGAACCACTAAACTCGAGGATGCAACATCTCAACATATCCTCAAGTATCTGAATTATCCGCTCGGATTGACCATCGGTTTGTGGATGAAAAGCGGTGCTAAAATGCAGCTTGGTACCCAAAGCTTCTTGCAATTTCTTCCAAAATCGCGAGGTGAATCTCGGATCTCTATCCGACACAATAGAAATCGGTACCCGTGTAATCTCACAATCGAGAAACATTCAATTCAGCTAGTTTATCCAATGAAAATCCGTGACGCACGGGATAAAATGAGCCGACTTAGTTAGTCTATCAACAACAACCCAAATCGCATCTTTCTTACTTGTCGACAATGGCAACCCGGATACAAAATCCATCGTGACTCGATCCCATTTCCATTCGGTACCATGATCGGTGAAGTAAACCCAGAGGCACTTGATGTTCCGCCTTCACTTGCGACATATTAAACACTTCAAACAAAATCGAAATGTCTCGTTTCATACCATGCCACCAAAATCGACGCCTCGGATCGTTGTACATTTTCGTACTCCCGGTGAATTGACATTCGGCTACAATGAGCTTCGCTCGAATCATCGAAATGAGTTATGAATTTCTTGGAACACACAACCGACTCTGAACCTCAAACAATCGTCATCATCAATTTGAAACTCTGATTCCATATTCGGAACACATTCAGCCCGTTTTGCAACCAATTCATCATCGACTTTTTGAGCTTCACGAATTTGATGAATCAACAATGGTTTGGCCTTTAATTCTGCCACTAACACATTGTCGGATAGAACAGACAAGTGTACATTCATCGCTCGTAAAGCAAACAGTGATTTACAACTTAAGGCATCCGCAACCACTTTAGCCTTTCCCGGGTGATAGTCAATGACAAGCTCATAATCTTTTAACAACTCGAGCCAACGTCTTTGTCGCAGATTTAAGTCTCTTTGGGTCATCAAATATTTGAGACTTTTGTGATCCGAAAATACATGGCACTTCTCACTGAATAAGTAATGTCGCCATATTTTCAAAGCGAATATGATGGCAGCTAATTCGATATCATGGGTCGGATAATTTTTCTCATGTGGCTTTAATTGTCTCGACGCATAGGCCACAACTCGACCTTCTTGCATCAATACGCAACCCAACCTAAGTAGGGAGGCATCACTATAAATGACAAACTCTTTGCTCGATTCGGCCGCACTAGAATTGGAGCTTCATCAAATAAGTTTTCAGTTGATCAAAACTTTTCGACATTTTTCCGTCCATTCAACTTAACATCTTTTGAAGTAGCCGTCATTGGTGTGGCTATCATCGAGAAACCTTTTACAAACCGTCGGTAGTAACCGACAAGTCCCAAAAAGCTCCAAACCTCAGTAATATTTCTCGGAGGCTTCCAGTTAAGTATGGCTGAAATTTTGCTCGGATCAACTCGAGTACCCGATGAGGATACCACATGACCCAAGAAGCTAACCTCTTTTAACCAGAACTCACACTTACTGAACTTAGCATATAACTGCTTATCCCGTAAAATTCGCAACACTAATCTAAGGTGCTCAGCATGTTTGGTCTTATCTCTTGAATAGACCAAGATGTCATCAATGAACACAACTACGAACCGGTCCAAATACTATCTGAAGATCCGATTCATCAAATCCATAAATACCGCAGGGGCATTAGTGAGCCCAAACGGCATCACTAAGAACTCGTAGTGGCCGTATCTCATTCTGAAAGCAGTTTTGGGTATATCCGAATCTCGAATTCGCAACTGATAATAACCCGATCTCAAATCTATCTTTGAAAACACCGAGGCTCCCCACTCTGATTTACGTTGTGTTCAGACAATCTCGGGCAATCTCTAATAAAGTGGTCAGCTGACCCGTACTTGTAACAGGAGCGGTCATGGAACCTACAACTCCCCGAGTGCCATTTACCACAATATCGACACTCGCTCTGTCTCGACGGTCATTTCCAACACTGGCGACCGAAGTGACTCGTGCACTCACAGGGGGTCGATCACGGTCTCGTCTAGAAAAACCCAAAGTGTCTCTAGATCGGCCCAAATCATCTCTAAACTTTTTCGATGATTTTTGAAAGGGCCTCCCCGAAGACCTCTTACGAAACTCCTTTGCTCCCATATCAGCTTTTCTTTTCTCCATACTGAGCTCCTCAGCTTTGCAAGCTCGCTCGACAAGTACTACAAATTCTCGGATTTCCAAGATGCCAACATACAGCTTTATATCATCATTCAGTCCATCCTCGAAACGTTTACACATTACGGCTTCTGAGGAAATGCATTCTCGTGCGTATCGGCTAAGCCTCACAAATTTTTGTTCATAGTCGGTAACCGACATGGAACCTTGTTTGAGCTCAAGAAATTCCTTCCGTTTTTGGTCAATGAATCTCTGACTGATATACTTCTTTTGAAACTCGGTTTGGAAGAACTCCCAAGTTACTTGCTCTCTGGGCAAAACAGAAGTCAACGTATTCCACTAATAGTAGGCAGAATCACGTAGCAAGGAGATAGTACACTTTAGGCACTCATCGGGTGTGCAAGATAGCTCATCGAGTACCCGGATAGTGTTGTCCATCCAAAATTCAGCTTGCTCGGCATCATCGCTGTCCGTAGCTTTAAATTCAGTAGCCCCGAGTTTTTGGATTCTGTCAACTGGGGGTTTATTTGACCTTATTTGGTCAGTTGCCGGAGGTATTGTAGGTGCGGGGGTGGCATTAGTCAGGAATGGAGGTTGTGGAACAGTCGTATTAGTTCGAATGTATTGGTTGAACCAATCATTCATCACGCTATAGAAAGCTTGTCTAGCTTCATCATTCGGATTACTAGCAATAGGTTGAGAGTCCGCCGGAGCTGTCCCTAGTGCGGAGCAAAGCGCTACACTCTCAAGATCATCATCACTACCGCTTCGGTCGGGATCGGGATCCATTACTATAATAAACACATTTTCAATTGTCAGAAATCACCACACTATCAAATAATCACATAATGGCATGTATAGCTAGACCCAAACGTATTACGGTAGTCCTAGAATCGACTAAACCGTAGCTCGATACCAATAAAATTGTAACACCCCTGCACTGAGACCGTTTTTAAGCGACCACGAGGTGCTAACAGACATAATTCATGTATGTTCACAGTCCATTTTAAAAATTTCCAGACAGCTGGCTAACTACGTCACTGTCACCTAAAAAAATCATATCTTGAGTTCCAAAATCGAAAATCAGTTTTGTAATTTTTCCCTGAAACTAGACTCATATATCCATCCACAAATTTTTTTCTAGAATTTTTGGTCAAGCCAATTAGTACAGTTTATTAGTTAAAGTCTCCCCTGTTACAGGGTTCGACTATACTGACCTTCCTGCATTGCGACTTAGATAACTCCTTATACAGGGCTTCAATACTTATTCCGTTTGTTTCTAATGAAACTAGACTCAAAAAGGAATCTATAAATATATGGCTTGACTTCTAATTATCTCTGGTTAATTTATAATGAATTTCCAAAGTCAGATCATGGGATCCAGAAATCGCTCTGGCCCTGTCCCACGAAAACTTAAATATCCCTTAAAATACGACTCATATGACCATTTCGTTTCTTCCATATGGAAGTAGATTCATCATGGTTCGATTACATAATTTATTCACTATTTAATTCCATTCCTACTATGTTTAGTGATTTTTCAAATTCACACCATCGCCGCTATCAAGATCCGCCTTTAAGGTAGACTTTACCTATTACATAGTTTCCATGATTCAACTAACCCTTTAGCATATATAGCACAAAGTATGATCGTGATTAACCATTCCAATGGCCAATCATTTCCAAACACATCCACACCTCTCAATAACCATATACATACAAAATGATTATAACATTATGCTCAAAAATATATATAAGCCATTTTCGCATGGCTATCCAAATTTGTACAATCTTGAAAGGTACATGACCAACATCAAAAGGGTAGTCCTATACATGCCATTTCAAAGTTCAACCAAAAGTGTACCAAAAGGGGCTTTGATAGTGTGGACGACTTCGACTTCGACAATCTCGAGTCCGATAGCTGACGAACCAAAATCTATAAAACAGATATTCAAAGAAACGGAGTAAGCATTTAATGCTTAGTAAGTTTTGAGCCATGAAATTAGACACAACTAAAGTGTAGCATTCATATGGCTAAACGGATAATTTCATATGCAGAAATTCTCAATATCATACTTACTTCACATTACCAACCCTTATATTCATACACAAAAGATCAACTTAGCCAAAGGCCGGTAGCTCATTTATCAACTGAGCGAATACTATTTGTAAGGGATCAACTAATTCAATGCATATACGAAACATACCTCATCACTGGGATTTTACGAGCGTATTAATTGAAACTATTACAGCAAGGTCGCTCATTCCCAAGCCAAGTACCTTCGGGATTTAACCGGATATAGCTACTCGCTCGAATGCGTTCGGGACATAGCCCTGATATAGTAACTCGCACCAATGCCTTCAGGACTTAGCCCAGATATAGTAACTCGCACAAATGCCTTCGGGACTTAGCCCGGATATAGAAACTCGCACAAATGCCTTCGGGACTTAGCCCGAAACTAGTCACTAGTGCAAATGCCTTCGGGACTTAGCCCGGTTATCATCCAAATATTCATGCACATATCAATAAATCATGACACATCTATATTTCATTTTCATAACTAGAGTTCAAACACAAGTCACGTATTAAGCAATCCCATTTTTACCACCACACATACAAACAAGCATGGTTTAGTTTGCTTTATGACACGATCTCTATGCACATACGGCTACCCGTCATACACGATAGACTAATTAACTCAACATATAATTCAAGTAGAATCATCATATCACCGTATATTTGTTATGCTCATACGTCATGACTTAATCAAATCGTAAACTAAGTCTCGTTACTCAAAAACTTACCTCGGATGTTGTCGAACGATTTCGGCGGCTATTCGATCACTTTTTCCTTTCCCTTATCCAACTTTGGTCCTCTAAGCTCTTGAGCTAATTCAAACAAATTTAACTTATTAAAGTCTCATTATGCTAGCTTATGGTCGAATATGACAAGGAGTTTGATAGGTCATATGGCCACTTTTAGCTCAAATACAAAATGGTCATACGCATTTTTAATCACATTGAGTAATTTAATACAATTAATCTAACATTTCCTCATGTGCACCTTTATGACCGAAAACACACATCATTAACCTAATATCAATTACTAAGCACTTTAGCAATTTCTCCTTGAGCCGATTATCCAAGTCAAGATAGATTCATCATCATGCTTACCTATAACCGAACACATGCAACACCAATCCATCTATTCATTCATGCGTGCATCTTATTCAAGCATGTATATCTACAACTGAATTCATCATAAAAATGACTATGAATTTACTCAAACAATCTCAATACCACACATGGTGCTCAAGCCCTTGTTCAATTTCAAAACTCGGCTAGTACAACTATATACACTAGTAAATCAAACACTAACAATTGCACTTCACCTTACTACCATTTCTCATCCAAATAACGTGAACAACAACCATATTTCTCTTCTACTTCCTACCATGGCCGAATGCATAAAAACACCATACCATTTCAATTTTGGTCATGGTTAAACAAAGAACTTAATGTCTAACTCAAAAATGCTAAAAAGAATATTCAAAAGTCATCAATCCACCCTCACATGTATCCTTACAAAGCTTCACTTTTAGCATGCAAATGACATCAACACCAATCCACCTTAGCCGAATATCATCTCCATGACATAGCAAAGATTTGAACCATGGGCTAGGTAGAACTCAAGCTAACAACTAAAAGCATGCATGAATCTCATGGAACAACATCAACATACCTTAACCTAGATACAAGTATGGCCGAACCTCTTCCTAATCCTCTTCCAAGCCGAACATGAAGCAAGAGAGCACCTTCCTACTTCCTTCCTCCTTAGAACTTTCGGCCAAAAAATGTAAAAGGATGGACACTTTTTTTTTCTTTGTTTTCATCATTTTCCCCTCCATTATTTTATTACCATGCTCCTTATTTTATCATTCCTCCCATGAAACACCAACATAACATGTTTATGACATGTTTTGCCCATCACACTTTGTCCACCCTATTTGTCATGGCGGCCACTACTAATTAGGGGAAATTGACATGCAAGTCCACCCTTTTATTACATGCACTAATAGATCCTTATGTTTTGACCTACCACATTTCAAAAGTGTCACACATAAGTCCTATTGACTAAATTCACATGCAATTTACTAAATTGAAGCTTAAAACTTTCACACATTCATATTCACATATTTTAGACAATAAATATCATATTCAAATAATTTGGTGACTCGGTTTAGCGGTCCCGAAATCGCTTTCCGACTAGGGTCACTTTAAGGCTGTCACACTTCCTGTGCATTCTTGGTTTAGTAATTAGTTTAGATAAAACAAACCCATTTATTTTTATGCTAGATAATAAAAAGAAAGTTAATACTAGTACTTTTAGTTCCTTTGGGTTTGACATCCCGGTCTTGCCATAAGCTATACTACTATTCGATAAGGTGCGCTTGCCTTTGTCGTGATAAAAGTTAGTTTTTGAGAATGGACATTCATAAATTATAAAACTTATCACGATTCACATCACATCAGTTACATATCAATCCTTGTTAAAGAAATCACAGGATTCGTATACTCGTTCAAATGCCTCAGTGGGGTATCCAAATAGAGATCGTGGAAAGCAATACTCGAGTCCTAAAGCTCAAGCTACTTCAATGTCGAGTGTGGGTAGTGTGAGAAATAATAAACCCGAGTGTCAACAGTATGGACAATGACATTTTGGGGACTGTTGGATGAATAATAAAGCTTGTTTCAAATATGGTTCGTTAGGCCACTTTATTCGAGATTGACCTAAGTTAGCCGAGAAAGATAAATTTCAAAATGTAAGACCGAGCAACACAGCTGCTAGAGAGAGACCACCTAGAAATACGAGAAATATGACTAGTAGAAAAGGTACAATAAAGGTTTCAACTATGGGATTTGAGGCTAAATCACCAGCCAGAGCTTACGCTATTAGCACTCTTTAAGGTGCATCGTTACCAGATGTTATCACTGATACATTTTCTCTCTATGACACTAATGTAATTGCCTTGATTGATCCTGGATTGACTCATTCATATGACTGTATGAACTTAGTGTCTAGTAAGAGTTTGCCTGTTGAGTCTACTGAGTTTGTGATTAAAGTATCGAACCCCTTAGGCAAGTAGGTCCTAGTTAATAAAGTTTGCAAGAACTGTCATTTGATGACTCGGGGTTACTATTTTCTAGCAAATTTGATGCTTTTATCATTTGATGAATTAGATGTGATTCTGGGTATGGATTGCTTGACTCTGCATGACGTTGTTGTGAATAGTTGATGAAAGACTATTGAATTGAAATGCCAGAATATTGAAATCCTTTGAATTGAATCAGATGAGTCGGGTGGATTGCTTATTGTGATATTGTCGATGTTAGCTCAGAGATATGTGTATGTATTGGACAAAAAAGTATATGAATCGAAGATTGAATCAGTGTTAGTGGTTTTTGAGTATCCAGATGTGTTTCTAGAAGAGTTACCAGGGTTGCCATCGATCAAAGAGGTTGAGTTTGCCATTGAATTGTTACAGGGAACATCACTAATATTTATAACTCCGTACAGAATGGCTCCGACAGAATTGAAAGAATTAAAAGCTCAGTTGCAAGAGTTAACAAATAGATGTTTTGCGCGACCTAGTTTTTTGCCCAGGTGTGCACCAGTGTTGTTCTTAAAGAAGAAAAATGGATCGTTATCGTCAGCTGAACAAGGTTACAATTAAAAATAAGTACCCGTTTCTGAGAATTGATGATTTGCTTAATCAGTTGAAAAGAGCAACAATATTGTCGAAGATCGATCTAAGATTTGGCTATTATCAATTGCGAGTTAAAAATTCAAATGTACCGAAGACTGCATTCAAAACAAGGTACGGTTATTATGAATTTCTTGTTATGCCTTTCGGATTAACTAATGCTCTTGCAGTTTTTATGGATTTGATGAATCACATTTTTAGACCGTATTTGGACAGATTTTTTGTTGTATTTATTGATGACATTTTGATTTATTCCAGAGATGAATCTGAGCATGCTGAACATTTGAGAGTTGTGTTACAAACCTTGAAAGATTTGGTTTTGAGATGTAGTTATTTTCTAAATTCAGTAAATGTGAGTTTTGGTTTTGAGAAGTTAGAATTTTAGGGCATATTATTTTAGCAGAAGGTATCAGAGTTGATCTGAATAAGATTTCCACAGTTATTGATTGGAAACCACCAAGAAACGTATCCAAAGTCGGAAGCTTTCTGGGAATAGATGGCTATTATCGGCGTTTTGTTAAAGGATTCTTGATGATTGCTACACTGATGGCCAAATTACTATAGAAAGAAGTGAAGTTCGAAAGGTCTAAGAAATGTCAATAGTGTTTTAAACAGTAAAGTATTGTTAACTGAGGCACCAGTTTTGGTTCAACTTGAGTCATGTAAAAAGTTTGTGATTTTTAGCAACGCGTCATTGAACGGTTTGGGTTGTGTCTTGATGCAAGAGGGTAAAGTGATAGCTTATGCTTCCAGACAGTTGAAACTACATGAAAAGAATTATCCGACGCATGATTTAAAGTTGGTGACTATTGTATTTACTTTGAAAATTTGGCGACATCCATTTGGTGAGAAGTGTCATATTTTTACCGATCACAAGAGCTTAAAGTATATAATGATTCAGAAAGATTTGAATTTGCGTCAACAAAAATGGCTCGAGCTGTTAAAAGACTATAAGTTAGTAATTGATTATCATCCGAGGAAACCAAACGTAGTTGCGGATGCTTTGAGTAGAAAATCTTTGTTTGCTTTGTGAGTGATGATTACACTGTTAAATTTGTCTGATAATAGTTTGATTTTGACTAAATTCAAAGCTAAACCATTATTTCTTCAACAAATTTGTGAAGCTCAGACGTGTGATAATGAATTCCAAGCTAAAAAAGTGCAATGTGAGTCGACTACTGGGTCAGACTATCAAATCGGATCCAATGATTGTTTGACGTTCCAAAATAGAATTTGTGTACCAAAGAATTTCGAGCTTATTTAGAAAATTCTACATGAAGCACACAGCGGTTGTTTATCTGTTAATCCGAGATTACTAAAATGTACAATGATTTGAAATAGTTGTACTAGTGGTTGGGCATGAAACGAGACATTTTAGAGTTTGTATTGAGATGCTTAGTTTGTCAACAAGTCAAAGTCAAACATAACAAGTCAAAGCCAAACATCAAATGCCTTTAGGATTACTTCAGCCAGTGATGATACTAGAGTGGAAATGGGATAGAGTTACGATGGATTTTGTATCGAGATTACCCCTATCTCCGAAAAAGAAAAATGCTATTTGGGTTGTCGTTGATCGATTGATGAAGTCTGTACATTTCATTCCAATACGTACAGACTATTCACTTGAAAAATTAGTTGAATTGTACATCTCTGAGATATTTAAATTGCACAGGGTTCTAGTTTCTATTATTTCGGATAGAGATCTGAGGTTTACGTCGCAATTTTGGAAGAAATTGCAAGAAGATTTGGGTACACGGTTGCACTTTAGTATTGCTTTTCATCCACAAATAGATTGTTAGTCTGAGTGAGTAATTCAGATTCTCGAAGATATGCTTTGTTGATGTGTTTTAATGTTTGAAGGCAATTGGAAGGAATATTTACCATTTGTTGAATTCGCATATAACAACAGTTTCCAATCGAGCATAAAATGACACCGTATAAAGCATTGTATGATCACAAATTCTAAACTCTGTTATATTGGATCGAGCTTAGTGAGAAAAAAGATTCACAGGGTTGATTTGGTTAGAGATACTGAAGATAAAGTGAAAGTAATTCATGACAATTTGAAAGTAGCTTCAAATCGACAGAAATCTTACACAGATTTGAAACGCGAAGACATTGAATTTCAAGTAGGCAACAAAGTATTTTTGAAAGTATCTCTATGGAAGAAGATTCTTCATTTTGGTCACAAAGGAAAATTGAGTCCGCAATTCATCGGGCGGTATGAGATTATTGAAAGAATAGAGCTAGTGGCATATCGGCTAGCTTTACCGTCACAGTTAGAAAAGATTCACAATGTGTTTCATGTTTTGATGTTGCTTCGATATAGATCAAATCCATCACACGTAATTTCTCCGGGAGAGATTGAAATTCAATCTGATATGATGTATAGTGAAGAGTAGATTAGAATTTTAGCTCAAGAGGTTAAAAAGTTGAGAAACAAAAACATAGCTTTAGTGAAGGTTTTGTGGCAACACCACGAGGTTGAAGAGGCTACGTGGAAACTTGAGGAAGCTATGAGAAAACAATACCCTAACATTTCTTCTGATAAGATTTTCGTAGACGAAAATTCCTTAGGGGGAGAGTTGTAACTGCCTGTTTTTAGTCGAATTGGAACAGTGGTTTTGGGACCACAAATCTGAGCTCAAAATAATTATTTTATTATTATTTTAATATTTATAGTATGATAGTATGATTGTGTGAAAGTTTTGTTAACAAATTTTATGGTTCGAATGTTTAATTTGATAAAAATGACTAAATCGTGTAAAGTGTAAAACTTTAATTCAATTAGCTAAAGCTGTCTAATAGGTATAGAAATTTAAAGTAAAGGTTCTTAAGTGGTAATTAGCCCATTTATATAGTTAGTGGACATTCTTGGACATCATTTAAGTGAATTTTAATGTTTTAACTTAAGGTTAAAAAGGTAATTCGGTTAATAAAGGTTAATTATAATAAAAAAAATTTCTATCATCTTCCATTATTAATCTTACAACAAAAAATTCAAAGAATAAAAGCCATGGGAATGTGCTAGGGTTCCACTACTTTAAAGCTTAAATTGGTGAGTGTTTCTTATTCTGTTTTTAATGATTTCTATGTTTTTGAGTTCATTGCAGCTTAATCTAGCTAACCCAGTGACTAATTTGCAAAACTGTTAAAGGTTTAGGGTTTTTCTATTGATGAATACATGTGTAATTTGATTTTTGATGATAGAAAATGTATGCTTGCTGTTAGATAAACAACATTTGTAAAATGATTTTTGACAAAATTTTCATTTAAGGATTTAATTTAGAAATGTGTAAAATTCATGGTGAAATGTGTGAAATAATGAAAATTATGGGCTACTAGGGACTTAATTGAAATTCGGCTAGCATGGGTATAAGTTGAATTTCATGAATTTGTGTTTTTATGAGCTAAGGACTAAATTGTAAAAATGTTGAAATATTAGGGGCAAAAGTGTAAAGTTTCCTTAATTTGTATTTTGGACTAGATTGAATAGAATGATAATTAAATAAATTAATTTTGATTACATTTAGGTCAAGAAAAGTAAAATTCAGATTTAGATCGGGGAAAAACAAAATATTAGAATAATCGACTTATTTCGCCGTTTTTGCAATCGAGGTAAGTTCTTATGTGTATATGACCTTGCGGATATGATTGCGATGACTTGGAAAATGAGAAATCCTGGTTGAGCCTTAGGAATAGATTAGGATATGAATGACATGTCATTAGGGGTTATGTGATTTGGGTGTTGGTCCGTACATCCTACTGGTGGCTGAGTTATCCGGCATGTGTTGCGAATTCTTGTAATCTTGTGTGAGCAGCATTGTGTAGCTATGTCATAACCATCAGCTTGTGTGAGCATACCCATTGGTAGCTCGAGAGTGAGCATTATATGTGATATGAGATTGAGATAGCTTCAGCTATGTATTGGCACTTAGGGTGCGAGATTCCTGAGTATCCAATAGTATTCGAAATGGTTCAACAGGTATATTGAAGATATGAAATGGTGAGAAATAGATACGTATCAGTAAAAGTATGTATGGAAACTATACAAGCATTGAAACTATGAAAGTTATGAAATCTTGATTAATTATGTGATTGAATATATGTTAACCTTTTAATTACATGATTTTGAAGTATACTATGTTATATTACTTGAATGGTGATTAAATGGTGAGTTTTACTTATTAACTATAAGAGCTTACTAAGATTTATAGCTTACTTTGTTTACTTTTCCATGTTTTATAGTGAATTTCGAAACTAGATCGGATTGGGAGTCGTTGGAGATTGCATCACACTATTGAGCTTCTACTTTGGTACTTTTGAGCTTATGTTTTGGTTATATGGCATGTGTAGGACATATGGTCATTTTGGTTTGTCGTGTGGTAATTAATTTGACCAATTGAGTTGGCTTGTAAATGTTAAGTATGTGGTTTGTATATAGCCATGAGAGTTGGCTTATTTTGGTATATATGGTGATGTATATATTTGTGAAAATGGCCTTTTGTTGTGTGGTTGATAATTGCCATTTATATGCTTACTGTGAATTGGTATTTGAAGTTCCGTATGGTTGGATTTTGAAGAATTGGTATGCATGTGATTAGAAGTAAGAAAGTACATATATGAAGTTAACTAGTTAAGTGAATTGAGAATGTGATTTTGGTATGAAATTGAATAGCATATTGCGGTACTTGTGTGCCTTGTAGTTGATGGTACATCCCGAATAAGGGCCTAGTCGGAATAGTGGTTTCAAGACCACAAATCTAAAATAGAAAAAATTATTTTATGATTATTAAAAGGTCTATGACATGTTTATATGATTGTGTAAAATTTTCATGAAGAAATTATATGTGAGAAGTGTTTAATTTGGCTTTAAGGACTAAATTACTTAAAGTGTGAAAGTTGCATTCTAATAGCTAAATGTATTAAATAGCTATAGAATTTTTAGTGGAAGCCCTTATGTGGAAATTAGCCCATTAATAAGTTAGTGGAAGATATTTGTTTGGTATTATTGAAATTAGTTAGAAATTAAAAGGGTAAATTGGTAATTAAGTTTCAAAGGTATAATAAGACAAAAATGCAAAAAACTTATCATCTTTTTTATTTCTCTTTCTTCCACTGATTCTTACTCAAGGAAATGGCCATGGAAGCTTGAAATTTTCAGCAACTTCTAACCCTCACAAGTAATTGATTTTGATGGTCATTTTTGATGATTTTTGTATTTTTGGAACTCTTGTAGCTTAATTTAGCTAATAAGGGGACTATTTTGCAAAATGGTTGAAAGTCTAGGGTTTTTCCATGAGAATATTCATGTTGTTTGCTGTACTTTTATGAAAGAAAATGAATCTGGTTGTTAAATAAACAACTTTTGTTAAGTGATTTTCATGAAAACACCTAAAATGGAATTTTGTAAAAGTTGCAAAATAGGTGGTAAAGGTGGGAAATAATGAAATATGTGGGCTGCTGTAAGTAAGATAAATATTCGGCTAGGCTTGGGTTGGGATAAAATTGAATGAATTTTGTTTTTCGAGCTTAGGAACTAATTTGCAAATAAGTGAAAGTTTACTAGCAAAATTGTAAATTTGCCAAAGTATATTTTTGGGTCAATATATTGTGAGTAATAAATAAGCTATATTTGAAATATTAGATCAAGAAAATTGAGATTCAGGCTTAAATCGAGAAAGTACATGGTTAAGGACAAAAAAGGGATAATTAGTCGTTTTTGCATTTGAGGTAAGTTCGTGTGATAATAATAATGCAATGTCTTATTTGAATTGTAATGCCTAATTATTATTATATAATTTGTATGATTTGTTATAGATATACTCGACGAGGTATCGACAAACGAGTCGTATGATAAAATTGGTAAGATAATAATGTTATTGTGATTTGTGATTGAACTCTAAATTGATATGAAAATTCGGATGCGTTGAATTATATGTTTGTGGTACTATGTACGTGATGGTGTTATGCTTCATGAAATTATATTGTAAGCTATGTATATGCAATGACCTAAAACATATGTCTATGATGTTTGATGACATTTTAATGAATGGTAACTTGGTGTTAAAGAGTGATATTACATGGAATATGTATGACGGGATTCGTTGTGGTAAAACTCCCGGTTGAACCTTAGGAATAGATTGATATCCATGCCAAGACATTTGGTTGATATGTGTGCTAGTGTAAGACCATGTCAGGGATATGACATTGGCCACATTATGAGAGCCAGTTTAAGACCATGTCTGGGACATGGCATCGACATTGTTATGAGAGCTAGTGTAAGACCATGTCTGGGACATGGCATCAGCCTCAATATGCAATCCAGTGTAAGACCATGTTCGGAACATGGCATCGGCATTGTTATATGTGTCAGTGTAAGACCATGTCTGGGACATGGCATCAACACCGATATATGAGAGCCGGGGTAAGACCATGTCCGGGACATGGCATCAGCATTTTACCCTCTTGTATGAGGCTTATTGGGTATCCTTTAGTATTCCAACTGGTTCACGGTGATTTAAAGATTGTGTCATGATTAAGAAAAGTTATGATGATGTTACAAGTGGTACAGGTATGTGTGCAAAACTCATGAGAAATGATTTATGTTTATGATACACCTCGGGTAAGGATGCAAATAAGTAAGTTATGCCCATGAGAATGATTTTGTGATGACCTTGTGATTATGGGTCTATGCTTATGATGTATAAATATGTATTTTTACCATGATGGTTGAAATGATTTGTAAAGGTGTTATAAACTTAGTTATCATCATTTTTCACTAAAACAGTTTTGGACAGCAGTAGTAGTCCGACTTTGAAAATCCACCAAAAATTGTGAAAATTGATTTTGAATTTGAATAAAATATAAGATTAGATCCTATTGAGTCTAGTTTCACATAGAATAAATGGTGTAAGCAAACAAATTTCACGCTATGAAATATTTGGATATCTGTGAGACAGGGCTAGAGTGATTTCAGGTTCCCTTGTCTTAATTTTGAAAAATCATCAAAAATTGTATGAAAATAATTATGGTTTATAATTCATATGACTAAATCCTTAATAAATCTATTTGAAAGAGAAATAGATAGAAACATTATCCGAAATCCGTACTGTGAGATAATTAATTTTTAGTGAAGAAGGGTTGAACTGTCAAACAGCAGAATAGGGGAGAATTTAATGAATAAACTGTACTTAATGGCTAGACAAAAAATTCTGAAACTTTTATGTTAAGAAGATATTTGAGTCTAGTTTTAGGGAAAATTAGCGGATCTTAATTTGGAGTTCTGTAGCTCAAGATATAAATAATTTAGTGACTGTGACTCGAGTAGATAACTTGAGATGAACAAGAGTAAATAGTAGAATTTTGTGCAATTATGATTGTATTAACTTGAAAACATGTCATGGGAATATGGAAAAAACATATTAATAAATATCTTATTATTTTTAGATGGACTTACTAAGCTATATAACTTACCCCTTCCCTTTTCCTCATTTTTTAGGGTCACTAAACTAGCTCGGGTTGGAGATCGTCGGAGATTCCATCACACTACCCAGCTATTGAAGGGTATAAATGATTTCTAGCATTTTAAGTCTATGGCATGTATAGGGACTTAGTCAATTTGAAATGTGTCATTTGATTTGGCCAAATGTATTGGATCATAATAGGAATATGATTCGTTTTGTATATGGCCATGTGATGTGGCTCATATTAGTTATTGGGTTATAAACCTATCTATATATGCATGCATGTGCTAAAAGGTTTCATAGGGTGTGGTCATGTGTGTTTGGATGGACGAATTGTGAAAGTGCCCTAGATTACTTGATGGTTTTAAAGTGACTAAATTGGCCTATGGATAGAATGTGTTAACGATAATTATGGCATGAAGTTATTAAGTTTAAACTAGGCAAATTATGGTGCCTTATGCATGAATAAATTGATATGAAATTGCCTCGAAAAGTTTCATTGAAGCTATGCTGAAGTAAGTGCTAACGAGGGTGCCAAGTGCCTTGGTAAGTAGCCATTTTTTGGGCCACACGGGCAGAGACACAGCCGTGTGTCTTATCCGTGTAGACGACACAGTCTAGCACATGGGCGTGTGACTTGGCCGTGCGACCCTGTATCGTTGCTGAAGTCATAAACAGAGAGTTACATGGGCTGAGGACACAGGCGTGTCCTAAGCCACACGGGCGTGTGACTCTCCAAAATTGTAAAATTTTTTAAGTGTTGTAAAAAGTTCGTAAGTTCTTGGTTTAGTCCCAAACCACCCCTAATGTGTGTTTTGGGCCTCGTAAGCCCATATAAGGGACATCATGAATATGAATGAATGTTTTGAATTTGAATGAAATTTTTATGGCCTAGTTCTACATAGTTGTGTGCGTTTAAGTCTGGTAATGCCCTGTACCCTATCCCGGCCTCGGACTCGGGTAAGAGGTGTTACAAGTGGCATGAATTATGCTTGGCTGAGACTGGTTTGAATGTCAATTGATGCTATGTTATATGCCAATTGATGTTTTTAGGTTATTGCAATTTGGGTAAGAAAGATGGCTTGGTAAATAGCCTATTTTTGTCCACACGGGCAGAGACACATGCGTGTGTCTCATCCGTGTGTAACACACGGTTAGGTGACACGGCTGTGTGTCCCCTGGTGTTTAAATAGAAATCAAGTCAGTATGTTCCACACGGCCCAGCACAGGAGTTTATGACTTGGCCGTGTGGCATAAGTCAGTATACCCTACAGGTTTGGCACAACCTAACACACGGCCTGGCACACAAGTATGTGTGGCAATTTCAAAAGGCACATGGGCTGGTCACACGGGCGTGTGGTTGGCCGTGTGACCCAAGTCAGGGAGAAACACGGGGTCAGACATGGGTTGGGACACAGCCATGTAATCCCATTTCGAATGTCCACACAGCCTGTGACACGGGCGTCTTTTTGGTCGTGTGGGACACACAGTTGGGCCACACGGGCATGTCCCCTGTATTTTGAAATTTTTTTCTAAGTTTTCTAATAGTTTCTTGAGTTATCGTTTTAGTCGCGAACCACTTTTAAAGCATGTTTTGGGCCTCGTAGGCTCGTTTTAGGGACAATATGAATGGTGTTGAATGATAATTACATGAAATTTGAAAATGTATGTGAAATATATGTTTAATTGTATAACATGTCCAGTAATACTCTATAACCCTATTCTGGTGTTGAATACAGGTGAGGGGTGTTACATTGTTGAGAAGTGAACGAGCTTTGAAAAGCTCAAGTTAGTTTTGACTCAGGCACCTATCTTGATTTAGCCTGAGCCTGGAAAGAGTTTGTGGTTTATAGCGATGCTTCGTGTAACACCCCCTAACCCTGATCTATCGCCAGAACGGGGTTACAGAGCATTATTGGATTTTTCAGACCAATTATGAACACTACATAATCATCTAGCAAACACATCATAATTTAATTTTATTGTCCCTCTTTTGAACCCCTAAGACCCAAAATACGTGTTAGAAACAAATCGGAACTTAATTGGGTACGTCAAAAATATTTTGCGAAATTTCAACAATTTTCTTAGATGCAGGGCACACATGCCCGTGTGACCATAGGACATGCCCGTCCCACAGACTGTGTCTGATCCTGTGTAATTCTTTGACTTAGATCACACGACCAACCACACGCCCATGTGTTAGGTCGTGTGTCACACATGGCTAAGACACACGCTTGTGTCTCTGCCCGTGTGAAAATATTTGAGCACTCTTTTTTGAAATTATAAAGATGCAGGGGACAAACGGCCAAATCACACGCTTGTGTGTTAGCCGTGTGTCTCACACGATCCATTCACACGCCCGTGTGTCTGACTACGTGGACTCAAAATGAACCTTAAGCATCAAGTTTACCATACCCTGCAATTTTGAACACCAAGTAATTCAATATCCATTTATTCAACCAATCCAAAACACAATCAAATACATTTAAAATATTTTTAAATAATCAATCTAATAACCTAACTAATGTACCCTCATTGGTATTTCACATATATTATCCAAACAATCAAATAAATAATTGTTTTCGGCAATTTTAAATTCATGTCAATTTCATCTCAAATTTGCCTTTATCATGATGATTTTATACTCTAACTTAAGCACACCATATTATTGCCTTAACATAGTACACATATATTCATGTATATAAGTAACCGATATCATCTTAAAATCATTTCCCAAAATGACAAGCATAAGGCATCCTAGGTACATGCCGACACAAAAAGAAACATACATCACCATGTTTTAAGTTCAGCATCATTGTGGATGCTGAATTGACAGTTTGATTGTACCTAACCTGCGCACGAAAAATAAACCGTACGCTGAGTATAAAACCAGTGGTATTTCTATAATCCGAATACTTTAAAGTAAAGTAATAAAACATACGCACATTAAAATTTATACAAAAACCTTAATCATACAACTAATCAATTTATAAACAAACCTTTTATAATTCATTCATTACTTACCATTTGCTATCCCAGATAGCTTTTCACAATATCAACACATATCACTTGAACCATAATATTGTTAATTCATATTCAATTTACAATACTCAATTCATGTGTCTCTAGCCATATCTCATTTCACCATTCAATATTAATCATAACACTGTTTTATTCAATAACCCCTATTAACATCACTTAGACTCAGATGGATATATGGATCCAACCAAAACACACCAGTTTGGCACCCAGTGCCTCATCGGATAATTCGAAGTAATAATTTGACACCCAGTGTCTCATCAGCTGTGCCAAAGTAAATTGGTACCCAATACCTCATCGAATTTATCCGAAGTAATAATTTGACAGCCAATGTCTCATCGAGTCAAAGTCGAAGTATCCCTTAACTCTTCCAATCCTATTGCATGCCAACTATATTCGACTCAGCCCGATATAGTTAATAGGGTTTCAATTCACTTTTTAAATAGAACCAATAATCATTTCAATTCAAACAATCACATATATTTATGAAATCAATTCAATTCAATTCAATATCATAATATCAAATACTCACCTCAATCCACTTACCATACTTATTAAGTAATAATTACAAAAATTAATTATTAAATTCGGATTATAGAAATACAAACTAGAATTTTTGAGCTACTCCTCGTTGACTTTTTCTTTTCCTTTCGTTGCCAAATTTTTCGGCACAACGTTAGCTACCAAAATTGAAACAATTAAAAATCATCAATACACACAATATCACATTGAATATTTCAATTTCTTTTCAACTTTTGCCTAAATTCCAATTTAGTCCCTAAACCGATACTACATTTATTTCTCCAAAACAAATTCCATATTTTCATTCAATTTCCACTTTAGACTAATTTCAACTTTCTAATTTTATTTAAATCCCTAAATGTCAAAATTTTCTCAATTTAGTCCCTATTACTCAAAACTTATAATTTATTTTACAATTCAATCTTTTCTCAATTCTAACTTAAAATCCTATCAAATTAACCCTTAATACTCAAATTATTCAACATGAACAACATCTAAAAATCCACAATTTCTAAAATTTCAGCATAAATCAAGTAGTATTTTATACTAGAATTCTAAAAACATAAAATTTTCAAGAAAAAGAAATAAATTAACTAACCAATTTGAACTGAACCCTTGAAATCCCTAATTTTCTCCTTCTTGTCTTTCTCTTTTTCTTTTCTCCCTTTTCCCCCCTATTTCGTTTTGCTTCTCTGTTTCTATTTCATTTCTTTTATTTATTATTTTATTTACTTTATGTTTTATATAATATTATAATATAATAATATAATAATATAATTTATTTACTTAAATAATAAGTAAATAATAATGATTATAAATATATGTATATAATTGTCACACATGTCATTACCCATACCAAACACATGTTAACTTTAGGTTTAATTACTTATTTAGTCCCTTTACTTTTCTCTATTCTATAATTCAACGTTTACCTTATATTCAATTTAATCCTCACACCTAATTACCCTTACATCAAACTAATTCAGCTAGCCAAAACCTAATAAATCACACAACTAACTTCGTAAATATTTTTAATATATATTTATGAACCGTTTTACAAAAATGGAGATCTGAAGATACACTTTCTGATTACTCGAAACTATCGGGTTGTGTAACAGCCCGATTTAGACCCTAATCGGAACGGTGGTTTCGGGACCAAGATTTTGAGTTAGAAAAATATTTTAATATTATTTTTCATGGTTATAATATGTGAATTGATATCTGTGAAAGTTGTGTGTGAAAATTTTATCATTTGTGCGCTTAATTTGAAAAAAAAAGACTTAAACGTGTAAAATGTAAAAGTGGCTAGCCATTTGTTAAAAGTGGCTAGGCATTTGTTAAAAGTGCCTATTTGATTTGATTAAATAAAGGTGAGGTCCTTATGATGAAATTGGACCATTATAAAGTTAGTGGAATTAATAGTTTGGCAAAGTTGTTAAATGGATTGTTTTTAAAGGTTAGTTTTATAAATTAGTAAAATAAGTTAATAAAATAAATCAAATGCATGAAAATAAAGCCATTATCACCTTTGTTTTTACCGAAAATCAAAATAAAGGAAAAGATGAAAGCTTGTTGAACATTCGGCCATGGTTAGCTTGATTTGGTAAGTGAATTTTGTTCGGTTTTTGATAATTTCTATGTTTTTGTGATCGTTGCTTCGAATACTAGTAAACCCATGCTTCAATTTTCAGATTTGATGATGAGTTGGAGATACTCCATTGATGATAGCTTGATGTTTTTATTGTTTGATGATGAAAAATAAATATTTGTTGATAGATTATTATGTTTAATTAAGTGGTTTTTGATAAAAATCCAAATTTGGAATTAAATTGTGGATTTTGTAAATTAAGGGGTCAAAATGTGAAATAAATGAAAGAAGTGGGCTACTATGAACCTTAGCAAAATTCGGCTATACTAGAGTTTAGTGAAATTATATGTATTTTGTGTTTTGTTAAATAGGGACTAAATTGTGAAAAATGTGAAATGTCAGGGGCAAAATTGTAATTAGCCTATTTATTTGTTTTGGATGAATTTGATTGAATATATGATTAAATAAGTTGAATTTGTATTGAATTAGATAAGAAATGTAGAAATCGGATTTGGACCGGGGAAAAACCAAAGTTGTTGACTAGATGTCTCGTTCCAATTAACGTTGTCCAAGGTATGTTTATAAGCAAATAAACGTACTTAATTTTAATTAAATACAAAGTATATATGCTGAAATGAAATATATGAATTAAAATATGCTAATGCCGAATGTATATAAGCATGGTAACTATGTTTATGCATTCGTTTCGACTGAGTTATAACATTTGAATGTCCGTATGAACTATATAGAATATCTGGAATTTTTGATATATGAATTGTTTATGAGACAACTTTATAATAGTGATATTCGGGCTTTGAGCCTAGCAAGCCTTGTGCTGGTGAATTAAATCGGGCTTATGCCTAGCAGGCTTATTGCCGGTGTATAAAATCAGACTTTGAGTCTAGCAGGCCTTGTGTCGGTGTGAGATTCAGGCTTAGGCCTATCAGGCTTCATGCCAGTGAATTATTATAAGTTTATACTGTAACGCCCCGTACCCGATACCGCCGCCGAAGTCAAAAACGAGGTGTTAACTGACTTAATTCATTACTTAAACAGCTCAAACAATTTATTTTTAAAATTTCCAGTCAAGCTAGCAATCTGCGTCACAGTTGCTTAAAAATTCATATCTCGAGTTTCAAAACTCAAAACCCAATTCTGTAAATTTTTCCTGAAACTAGACTCATATATATATTTACTAATTGTTTTCTAGAATTTTTGGTCAAGCCAATTAGTACAGTTTATTAGTTAAAATCTCCCCTCGAAACCCAATTCCGTAAATTTTTCCTGAAACTAGACTCATATATATATTTACTAATTGTTTTCTAGAATTTTTGGTCAAGCCAATTAGTACAATTTATTAGTTAAAATCTCCCCTGTTTCAGGGTTCGACTGCTCTGACCTCTGTGTATTACAAATCAAATATCTCACTGTACAGAGTTTCAATGACTATGCCATTTGTTTCTAATAAAACTAGACTCAATAAGGAATCTATAAATATAAATAATGACTTCTAATTATTTTTTTAAAATTTATGATGAATTTTTAAAGTCAGAATAGAGGATCCAGAAATCGCTCTGGCCCTATTTCACAAAAACTTAAACATCTCATAAAATATAACTCATATACCTGTTTTGTTCCATCCATATGAAAATAGACTCATAATTCTTCAATTCCATATTTTATTCATCATCTAATTATATCTCTACTATTTTTAATGATTTTTCAAACTCACGTCACTGCTGCTGTCTGAATCTATTTTATGGTAAATTTTACCTATTTCATGGTTTCCATGGATTAGCTAGCAATTTAGCATACATAACACCAAATATGATCATGATTAGCCATTCCAATGGCTAATCATTACCAAGCATTTCCATACCACTCAATAACCATATCATAAGACCATATACACAAAATGATTATAATGCTATACATGCCATGCTCAAAATATACAAGCCATTATGCCAAGATGATACATGGATAGTGTGAGCGAGCCTCCGACCATTCCCGATTTCTGAGCTGGCTTGTAAAAACTACAAGGAATGAAAAGGAGGGAGTAAGCATAAAATCTTAGTAAGTTCACATGCAAATAGCAAGTAACATAACCATATAAGCAAACATAAAACATCATTTGCATAATCATCACCAAGACATTCATATCATATTTTCATTTATCATCTTACCATATTGTTGTTATATCGAGTTTTCAACCCGAGGGTTAAGTACATACCTGTTGAAAGTATCCATTTCACAACACTTACCAATACGTCCCTTTCATCTCGAGTATTCCTCTATTTGAGTAGAATTTTACCCGTTGAACACATCGGAATATAGTTCGGATATATGGAAAGTTTGCACATAAGTGCCAGATATGTAGCCAAGCTACCATGTAACCCGCCCATAAGTGAACTCGGACTCAACTCAACAAGCTCGGGTGTTCGCATCCATAAGTGAACACGGACTCAACTCAACAGGCTCGGGTGTTCGCATCCATAAGTGAACTCGGACTCAACTCAACAAGTGCCTAGTTACATCTCTCGAACTCGGACTCAACTCAACGAGTTCGTACATTCGCATCCATAAGTGAACTCGAACTCAACTCAATGATTTCGGATGCCCAAATATCCTAGTGACATGTCACTTGTATCCTAATCCATTCCTAAGGTTCAACGGGACCTTTTTCCCAATCATGTGTCTCAACCATCTTCTACGGAATACCGATACCGATACTCGGTAGTATTTCACATTTTCCAAGTATATCACATAATTTGACATATTATCAAACAATTATCACAAGTATAATATTTCATAATAATTATCATATCATTTAAATAACATTAAAACATTTAAAATAATAACTATGTTACCAACATTTACATATGAACTTACCTCGTATGCGAAAATGGCTACTTTTACCATTTCGTCCACAACTCGGTATTTTTCCCATTTTAGCCCAAATTTAAGTTTTCCTTCCTCTATTATTTAAAATATAGTCTAATTAGGACTCACATTATTCAAATTGACCCAAAATCATATTTTGGAAAAATACAGTTTTGCCCCTAAACTTTTGCATATTTACACTTTTGCCCCAAAGCTCGTAAATTAAACTTCATCCTATTTTCTTATGTTTTATGACATTATGATCATTTTTCGCTTCTATGGAAACATCAAATTCTCACTCTAACATGTACTTATGACTATTAGGTATTTTTACCGATTAAGCCCTTTTGCTCATTTTCAGTTAAAACCGAGTAGCACAAGTTGTCTAACATAATTTAAAACCTCATATTCTATCATAAAACACCAAAATAAAAAAATTTCACCTATGGGTATTTTTCCAAATATAAACCCTAGGTTAAATTATTGCTAGCATAAGCTAAATCAAGTTATCGGGACTCCAAAAACATAAAAGACATTAAAAACGAGGCTAGAGCGGACTTACAATCGAGCTTGGAAGCTTGAAAAACCCTATCCATGGTTTCTCCTTGCTATATTCGGCCATGGGGTTGAAGATGGACACATTTGGGTTTTAAAATTTGTCTTTTAACTCATTTTACCCCTAAATGACCAAAATGCCCTTTTTACTATTCTTTAAATTTTTACCCTTCCAAGCCCATTTTTGTCCAAAATATTTTTAGAAATTGGTCAAATTACTCTTTAAGGACCTCTAATTAATAATCTAATTCAATTTTATGCAAAATGCTTCTAGAACACAAGTTTTGCAATTTATTCAATTTGGTCCCTAATTTCAAATTAATCACTTTATGCATAGACTTTCTTCACGAAATTTTCACAAAATCATGCAATCATATCATAGACCTCAAAATAATTATAAAATAATTATTTTTATCTCGTATTTGTGGTCTCGAAACAACCATTCCGACTAGGCCCAAAATCAGGATATTATAACTCTCCACCCCTTTAGGGATTTTCGTCCCCGAAAATCTTACCAGAAAAGTGGTCTTCACTTTTAATCTCTTATTCGGTGCCGAATAACTTTCACTTAGGCTGTACCTCCAATACATCTCTTTAATTTCTCATATGATCTGAAAGCTTACAGTCTCAACTCTCAACTGTTCTTAAATTTTCAACCCTTCTCAGTTTCCCAGGATATCATGACATAAAACCCGGATCTCAACTTGATTTAATGGAGACCGAAATTCCAAGAAATCCAACAATCAAAGAGACCTAAAATTCCATGAATCTGATGAGTAGGAATTCATTCAATACCGATATGATTTATAGATCTCACCAAACATTTAACAATAGGATACATCACATTTTCCTCTTTCCTCCGTGGAAATAATTCTAATATGGCCTCAAGAATAATCCTTCTCATTTCCATCCCAATATCAACATTGGAAAGGATAATTTTGATAGATCCCAATGCTCTGCTTTAACCTCTTTAACAACTCAGATTTTATGTAACATCGAATGCTCTAAACTATCACATTACCTCACTGTCTTGAAACACATCACAGTTCATACAACGGTACATTACTGAAAGTCAGGAAGTCTTTGCTCAATGTAGACTACTCTAGTTCAGACGCTTCGGTTACCAATATTCTCATCTATCCGAACTCTGTCAACATGTAATAAACTTTTCAGCTTTCACAAGACGAAAACCTTATCATTCGTAGTGACTTTAACTAATATCCAACTCTTTCTAATAAATATACACTTCTCGTTCAGACTATTTACTATTTTATCAGTACAAAAATGAAATTCTATTATCAGTCTTGAGAAAAATAATCCTGATATAATTGTCACATGAAATCTTTCGAATAAATAATTCACCATACCAACTGAAACTCGCGCTTTTATCACTTATGCCTTTACTGATGTCAAATCCTTACACAGAAATTAGAAAAAATCCCAATACTAAAATTACCACATTACCAAGATCAAATTAGAAGTATAGTCATATTTGACATGATTATCACGAGCTGAAGAATGCACTTCGAACATGAGTCTTAATTGAACAATTATGGAACAAATATAACAAGAAAACCGAATAAAGAAATCCAAGATAGAGAAACCCAGAATAAAGAAATCCAGAATAAAGAGATCCAGGATAAAGAAACCCAAGATACGATACTATGCCGTAGAATCGAAAACCAAACTCATAGAGAAAATACGAATACCCGATAATTCTTCAAAGAAAGAAAGTCCAAAAGAAAACATCATTTAATCCCACTGGAATCAAATATAACAAGAACAATATATCTTCACATACATATATATCAGATGAAGGATCAAGTAGAAGAAACAGAATCATAATATCATATGTATTTTCTCATCAATTCTTATCAGGCGAAATGAAATAGAATACCCAATGAAATAGAGCAATATAAATTATAAACCAATTAGACTACCAATGCTTTCATCCAACACTAGAATTAGAAGACATTCCCATATAACAAGAATTTCTTCAGAAGATCAATAGCCATAGAAATATTTCTGAGAACGGGTAAACACATAGAACATTTCAAAAGAGACTGCTAAATCTGTCCAGTCATAACTGTCACACTCAGATAGTTCACATTTCAAATATCATTTCCCCAACTAGTTCTGCCGTCACAAATTTCATATTAAACCATTCACTAAAGAAGGCAAGTTCTGAATAAATTTTGATTTACACTTTTCTCGACCTTGCACCTGAGTAATTCGATTTACCAAAGAGAATTCCTTCTCTAACTGGGACAATGCATAATTCCAATAATCTTTATATCAATCCGATACTTTACTGACTCTGACTTTACTTATTAGCTCATTTTCAATCTCTGATCATACTTATAATTATTCTATCACTGAACTCTTTGGGTTCTCAACCGGAAACTTATTCAATACAAATCTCATGAAATTCCATTATTAGTACCACTTCGGTAAGTGGGAGGGGTTGTAGGACCTCTGACTCGACTTTCTTATACATACACATATGACACAACTTCCATCATCATAGCAACATCATCAAAATCATGTCATTCATTCAGGCAATGCAACATTCATGTTGGCTTACACCAATTTTCCTATTATCCCATTTAGACAATATACTTATGCATACATTCTATGTTTTCTAGATAGCTTTACTTATCCATTCATTTAATTAAATTAATTCGTGCTCATGACATCATATAAGGCCAAACAAACATAGATATTTGCATCACAATCACAACTTTCATTTCATGCATCATAATGTACATATCATTACAATCATATAATTCAGTCCAACAATTTACCATAGATAAGTTCATTTCATTATAATCCTTTATCTCATAAAAATTGTATATCATTAACATTCATCAACATTCAACGTCCAATCAAGACAAAGACATTTTCATTCGTATCATGATATTATGACCTTTATTAATACCTCTACTACTTTCTATTTATTCCGTTCATCTTATCAAGCAAGCCACATACACTACATCATATGAACATTAAGCAAATATGGATATTTATCACAACATGAACTTTCAACTCACATATTATCACATATGTATCATAAACTTTTATTCATACTTTTATGAACCGAGACTTATCATAATCATAACTTTACTCACATACCTTCACATAACATTGAACATGGTCAGCGCAGCTCGGTTGGAGAGTACCCTGTCTAAATAAGACGGTACTTATACGCGTCAGAAGACATCACACTATCACAGATCAGTGGCATGTATAGCTAAACTTTTACACATGCTAAGTTAGTCTGAGTGTAACACCCCAAACCCGTGACCGTCACCGGATTTGACCACGTGGTGTTACCGGTCTTACTTCCTTATTACTCTCTTTGTAATATTTGATTGTTGTTCGAGCAAAGCTAGCTAATGCGTCCATCGTCGCCTTTAAAAATCATATCTCGAGTTTCAAAACTCGAAACTGATTCCGTAAATTTTCCCTGAATTTATACTCATATATCTATACATGGATTTATTTCTAGAATTTTGGTCAGCAAATTGGTACTGTTTATTAGTTAAAGTCGCCCATGTTATGTGGGTCGACTACATCGACTTCTTCAGACATTACGACCTGGATATCTTCTCGTACAGAGCTTCAATGCTCATGCCGTTTGTTTCCGTCTCTTTACTTTCAAGCACATATGCAAGGTATGTTTCACACCCCTTTTTCATATGTCTCCGGGCGGTCATAGAAGATATTATCGCTGGCACTCCTTTTAAATCAGTAGACTCTACTCGGACTACCTCATTATTTGCACTCCTCAAATCAATGGTTTTCCTTTTGCAGTCCACCACTGCATCATGTACGGTCAGCCAATCCATACCAAGAATAACATCGAATTCATCAAATGGTAGAAGCATCAAATCAGCCGGAAAACAGGATTCTCGAATTATTAGGGGGCATCTCTTGCACACTTTATCAACGAGTACGTATTGACCCAAAGGGTTTGACACCCGAATTACGAACTCGAGAGACTCAACAGTAGAGTCTTCTTGGATGCTAAGGTTTCACATACATATGAATGAGTAGAGCCGGGGTCAATCAATGCAATCACACTAGTATCAAAGAGAGTAAAAGTACCAGTGATAACGTCAGGGGAGGATGCCTCCTCTCGTGCGCGGATGGCATATGCTCTAGCAGGAGCACGGGTTTCGGATCGGACAGCCGTATTAGAGGCTCCTCTCTGATTACCACCCCTACCTCCAGAGATTCTTGGGGGCCTACCTCCAGCCGTCGTTCCACTAGGTCTTGCACCTTGCGTCTTATTCCTCTCATCTAGCTCCGTACAATCTCTAATGAAGTGGTCCTTCGAACCGCATCCATAATGAGCCCTATTACGGACTTACCCCAACATTCACCCTGTGTCGTCTTCCACATTGGGGGCATTCAGGTCTCTCTTGACGATTATTGCCCACACTAGCTACCGAAGTAGCTCGGGAGTCCATCGATGGTCGTGCTCTAATGGAAATCCCCGCAGTTGCCCTCGACTTATTTGTGTCCTCTCTCGAACTTCTTTACAAAGAAAATGGAGCTTTACCGTCGATCTTTTACGATAATCTCTAGCTTCAAATTCGGCCTTCTTCTTCTCCTTCCGAGCTCTTCCGCCTTGCGTGCTCGTTCAACTAGTGTTACGAATTCTTTTATCTCCAAAATACCCACCAAGAGCTTTAAATCTTCATTCAATCCCTCTTCAAATCTTTTGCACATAGCAACCTCATCAGCCACACACTCCCGAGCATACCGACTAAGTCTTACGAACTCATGTTCAGATTCAGATATCAAATCATACGGCCTTGCTTGAGTTCCAAGAATTCCTTACGCTTTTGATCGATGAACTGTTGACTAATGTATTTCTTTGAAATTCGTTTGGAAGAAATCCCAAGTAACTTGTTCCTTTAGGACTATGGAAATTAAGGTCCTCCACCAATAGTAGGCTGAGTCTCGCAACAAAGATATAGCACACTTAAGACATTCATCGGGTGTGCATGACAGTTCATCAAACACTCTAATGGTGTTATCAAGCCAGAACTCGGCCTTTTCGGCATCATCAGTAACTATGGCCTTAAACTCCTCGGCCCCACGCTTCCTAATCAAGTCTACAGGTGGTTTACTCAGCCTCACAGGATCAGTAACTGATGGCATTACGGGCCCTTGGGGTGGATTATTTAAATTTGGGAATGGTTGGACAGCTAGATTGGTTCGGGCATATTGCGCGACCCACTCATTCATCATGGTGAAGAAGGCTTGTTTCGCTCCTTCATTTTGATTATTCGCGGATGACTGAGGCTCAACAGGCGGTGTCCCTTGCGCAGGAGCAGCCGCTACACTTTCAACGTCATCCGCCAATGGTCTCTCTACCCCGGGTTCCATTGCAAATCAAAACAAAAATTTCAACCGTCAGAAGTCATCACATTATTAAGCACTAACAATTTGGCATGTATAGCTAGACTCACACGCGCTATGGTAGTCCTAGAACCGACTAAACCATAGCTCTGATACCAATAAAATGTAACACCCCAAACCCGTGACCGTCACCGGATTTGACCACGTGGTGTTACCGGTCTTACTTCCCTTATTACTCTCTTTGTAATATTTGATTGCTGTTCCAGGCAGGCTAGCTAACTGCGTCACTGTCGCCTTAAAAATCATATCTCGAGTTTCAAAACTCAGAAACTGATTCCGTAAATTTTCCCTGAATTTATACTCATATATCTATCCATGGATTTATTTCTAGAATTTTGTGTCAGGTCAATTGGTACAGTTTATTAGTTAAAGTCGCCCATGTTACAGGGGTCGACTACACTGACCTTCGCGTATTACGACCTGGATATCTTCTCGTACAGAGCTTCAATGCTCATGCCGTTTGTTTCTAATGAAACTAGACTCAAAGGGGAATCTTAAAATATAAGGAACGACTTCTAATTCCTTCTGGATAATTTATGGTAAATTTTCAAAGTTGAGACAGGGGATCCAGAAACCATTCTGGCCCTGTCTCACGAGAACTTTAATATCTCTCAGTATACTGCTCATACGGTCGTTTCGTTTTGTCCATATGAAAATAGGTTCATCAAGGTTCAATTTCATAATTCATTCACTATTTAATTCTACTTCTACTATTTTTAGTGATTTTTCAATCTCATATCACTGCTGCTGTCCGCAACAGTTACTGCAGTAGACTATGCCAATTTCATGAATCTTTCCTTGGCCTTACTAATCATCCATTATACATGACACAAATTATGGCCACCTTATCAAAATTAAAGTTTCTAAGACTCGTGGCTATAGGTTCTAGCATCCCACTCAACGACCACATAGGCCATTTTCACATGGCTTAAAGTTTACAACCCACAATTCAACAAAACAAAATAGCCTATACATGCCAAATGTTCTCCTAGTTCAACTACGAAGACAATACCAAAAGATTTCCAGCCGGTGTGATGACTTCAACGACGGTTCCGAGCACGCAAACAATACGAGTCCAAGAGACCTAAAATGGGTGACAAGAAAACACCGAGTGAGTTTATAACTCAGTAAGTCATAAGCATTCAACAACCATCCGTTTATAAAGTTGCCACAACATGAAACAATAAACGAGGCTAGGTACTCATCCATATCAAAACTATACCATAATTCCTCGGACCTTTCGGTTCAATCTCATACCAAGTCATACATCCACATTTCATATTCCACACAACAAGATATTTAAGGCATTTTCACACACTAACTCATTTCCACCACAACCACACAATTTCAATCATCACATAGATTTAAAGCTTACCAAGCTCAACCCCGAGCATGAACATATTGCCTATTCGTCATGAGCTCAAGGTACTTACCCGATCCGCTGCCCATACTCAACTCGATGGAGACACACCCTCCATATAATTGTTCGATCGGAGATATATATATATATATATATAGAGTACGCACACACAGTGCTTAATACTCAATTTCGCACACTTAGTGCCATGCGATTTAAGCCCGCACACATAGTGCCATACCCTTCGAGCTCGCACACTTAGTGCCATATATTTCCAGCATGCACACTTAGTGCCATATATTTCCAGCATGCACACTTAGTGTCAATCTCGTCACCGTACACTCGTATTGCCCTCACACTTAGTGCCGAAAGCAACTTCCTACACATTTCACTATTTCTTTTACATTCAACAAATGTCATCATTCCATACACATACATTTTCATTTATATATATATATATCATCCCATTAAACACAATTGCATAAATTTTACAATCATTTAAGCAATATCAAATATGTGCTTAATGACTTACCTCGGATGTTGTCGCACCGCCTTCAAGGCTATTCAAATAACTTTGTCTTTCCCTTGTCCAACTTTGATCCTTTGAGTTCTTGAGCTAAATCAAACAAATTTACTTCTCAATCAAACACACACATACGGCAACCATATTTTGCTTTTAACACATTCGGTCACTTGGGTGACCTATTTAACTTTCAAGCATTCATTTCAATTCTTAGTTAAATAATGCCGAATACAATTAACTACTAATGCCACACACTCACATATGCATAAAATTAACCCCTACATGACCTATAGCTCATTCGGTCATTCGTCTTTCAAGCTTATCAAGCTTCATATCATGCTTCCTTGGCTGAATATACATATAAGCACAATGTAGCATTTTATTCACTTCATGATACATTCGGCCTTGGCATAATTTTCATTAAAAATCCCTATTAGCCACTTTTAAAATGCCAATGTTACAAGAAAGGTTACCCAAATTCACATTCGGCAACTACACATACACAAGCCAATTTTTCTTCCTATCATCAAATTTAACACGAATCACAAACTTAAACCCTCAATAGCTACTATGGCGAATAGATCCTTTCTATTCCATTTAACTACCATAAATTTAAAGTATTTAAATCAAGTTCATGAGTTTCTAATGCAAGAATTAGGCCAACCTACTAACCTTAACACCCACATTCGGCAAGTGACCACATACACACTCTCATAGCCGAATTTCCATATTACCAAAATCCTCAATACACATATTCCCCTTATTCAACTTCAATTTAAGCTCCCTACTCACAAAACACAAGGAATAGAAATCATCTTCTAAGTTTCCTACCTTAGCCGAATGGCCAAATCACCACAAGGATCTAAATTCACACATGGGCTCAATCAAAGACCTATCCATCAACTAAATTTTATGAAATCTCAAAGAATTTACTTAAAACTTACCTCAATCAAGCAAGTAGAAGACCGAATACCTAGCTTCTTCCCCCTTTTCTCTTCCTTTAGTTCATGGCAAGAAGAACAAAACATAACCAAATTTCTCCTTTCTTTCTTTTATCAATTTCCTTCTTCTATTCGCCAAGACACCCAAGGATGAGCAACAAAAACTTTTTTTCTTTCTTTCTTTGCTTAGTCACGGCAATGGGGCATCCACACACATTATTTCTTTTTTTTTTGTCAACATTTTCTTTAATGCTAGCTTTTTATTTTATTGCTTCATACATACCTCACTAACCAAACATGTTAGAAACATGTTTCCTTTGCCCATCAACACCCATCTTGGCCGCCACTATAGAATAATTTGGGAAATTTGACATGCAAGGACAACCTTTCCTAGTATGCATCAATAGGCCACTTCAACATTTGCCTATCACATTTCTAAGTTTTCTCACACAAGTCCTATTTAGCAAAATTCACTTAAAATTTTCAAAATTCAAACATGAAATTTTCACACATGCATATGTACATATAATGAGCATCAATTATGATGGTTAATTATTTTTATGACTCGGTTTAGTGGTCCCGAAACCACTTTCCGACTAGGGTCAATTTAGGGCTGTCACAACTCTCCCCCACTTAAGAAATTTTCGTCCCGAAAATCTTACCGGTAAATAGGCTCGGGTATCGCTCTTTCATAGAGTCCTCAAGTTCCCAAGTGGCTTCTTCAATTCCGTGTTTATGCCACAACACCTTCACCAATGGTATTTTCTTATTGCGCAACTCTTTTACTTCGCGCATCAGAATGCAAAATGGCTCTTCTTCATAACGCAAATTAGGCTGAACCTCGACCTCAGATGGAGTAATTACGTGTGTCGGGTCAGACCTATATCGTCGAAGCATCGAGACATGGAAAACATTGTGAATCTTTTCAAGCTCAGGGGGTAAAATTAATCGATGACGCCATCGCCCAACTCGTTCGGATACTTCATACGGACCGATGAACCTTGGACTCAATTTGCCCTTACGGCCAAATCTAAGCACCTTCTTCCAGGGTGAAACTTTGAGAAATACCTTGTCTCCAACCTGATATTCAATGTCTTTCCTTTTCAAATCCGCATACGACTTTTGGCGATCCGAAGCAGCCTTCAAACTTTCACGAATTACTCGAACTTTCTGCTCGGCATCCTTAATCAAATCAACCTCAAGATTTTACCTTCAAGAAGTTCGGTCAGAATAATGGGGTACGGCATTTACGACCGTATAAAGCCTCGTAAGGCGCCATCTTAATACTTGATTGAAAGCTATTGTTGTAAACGAATTCAATCAAAGGCAAATATCTTTCCCATGAACCACTAAACTCAAGGATACAACATCTCAACATATCCTCAAGGATTTGAATTATCCGTTCGGATTAACCATCGGTTTGGGGATGAAAAGCAGTGCTAAAATGCAGCTTGGTGCCCAAAGCCTCTTGCAATTTCTTCCAAAATCGCGATGTAAATCTTGGGTCTCTATCCGATACGATAGAAACAGGTACCCCATGCAATCGAACAATTTGGGAGACGTATAATTCTGCCAATTTATCGAGCGAAAAATCTGTGCGGACAGGGATAAAATGAGCCGACTTAGTCAATCTATCAACAACAACCCAAATCGCATCCTTCTTACTCGCTGACAATGGCAGTCCGGGCACAAAGTCCATGGTGACTCGATCCCATTTCCACTCGGGTATCGTGATCGGCTGAAGTAATCCCGATGGCACTTGATGTTCCGCTTTCACTTGTTGACATATCAGACACCTTGAAACAAATTCAGAAATGCCTCGTTTCATACCGGGCCACCAAAATTGGCGTTTGTGTCATTGTACATTTTAGTACTACCCGGTGGATTGACATTCGACTACTAGCACCTCCTCGGGTGAAACGGATAAATGAGCATCCATCGCTCTCAAAGCAGACACTGCCTTGCGACTTAAAGCATCAGCCACCACGTTGGCCTTTCCCGAGTGATACTCAATGATGAGTTCATAGTCTTTCAACAACTCAAGCCAACGTCTTCGTCGTAGGTTTAAATCTCTTTGAGTCATCAAATATTTGAGACTCTTGTGGTTCGAATAAATATGACACCTTTCTCCAAACAAGTAATGCCGCCATATTTTCAAGGTGAACACTATGGCTGCTAGTTTAAGGTCATGGGTCGGATAGTTTCTCTCATGCGACTTTAGTTGTCTCGACGCGTAAGCCACAACTCGACCTTCTTGCATCAACACACAACCTAACCCAAGCAAGGATGCGCCATCAGATATGACAAACTCTTTACTGGGACTCATTTGTACTAGTCTGGGGCCTCGGTTAAGCAGTTTTTTTTTTTTAGTCGATCGAAACTTTCTTGACAAACGTTCGACCACTCGAACTTAACATCTTTTGAAGTAGTTTTGTCATCGGTGCAGCTATCACCGAAAAACCTTTCACAAATCGTCGATAGTATCCGCAAGCCCCAAAAGCTCCTAACTTCGGTAACATTCTCTGAGGTTTCCAATCGACTATGGTCAAATTTTGTTCGGGTCCACCCTAACACACGAGGCGGACACCACGTGTCTCAAAAGCTAACCTCTCTCAACCAAAATTCACATTTCTTGAACTTTGCGTATAATCGCTTATCTCGTAAAACTTGCAACACTAGCCTCGGTGTTCAAGATGTTGATTTCATCTCTCGAATAGACCAAAATGTCATCGATAAATACAACTACGAACCGATCCAAGTATGGCCTGAAAATTCTATTCATTAAATCCATAAATACCGTAGGGTATTAGTGATCCCAAACGCATCACCAAGAATTCAGAGTGACCGTACCTCTTTTCACGAACAATCCGGTGCGCCCATGGAGAAAAACTCGGTCGAGCGAAACCTCTATCCGTCAATTCTTGCAATTGAACTTTCAATTCCTTTAATTCCGTTAATGCCATATGATACGGGGCTATTGAAATCGTCGTAGTACCCGGTACAACTTCGATGCCGAATTCCACTTCTCGAACCGGTGGCAATCCCGGTAACTCCTCAGGAAAAACATCTGAATACTCACAAACCACTGGTACCGATTCGAGTTTCCTTTCCGTCTCTTTACTTTCAAGCACATATGCAAGGTATGTTTCACACCCCTTTTTCATATGTCTCCGAGCGGTCATAGAAGATATTATCGTTGGCACTCCTTTTAAATCAGTAGACTCTACTCGGACTACCTCATTATTTGCACTCCTCAAATCAATGGTTTTCCTTTTGCAGTCCACCACTGCATCATGTACGGTCAGCCAATCCATACCAAGAATAACATCGAATTCATCAAATGGTAGAAGCATCAAATCAGCTAGAAAACAGGATTCTCGAATTATTAGGGGGCATCTCTTGCACACTTTATCAACGAGTACGTATTGACCCAAAGGGTTTGACACTGAATTACGAACTCGAGAGACTCAACAGTAGAGTCTTCTTGGATGCTAAGGTTTCACATACATATGAATGAGTAGAGCGGGGTCAATCAATGCAATCACACTAGTATCAAAGAGAGTAAAAGTACCGGTGATAACGTCGGGGAGGATGCCTCCTCTCGTATGCGGATGGCATATGCTCTAGCAGAGCACGGGTTTGGATCGAACACCAGATTAGAGGCTCCTCTCGATTACCACCCCTACCTCCAGAGATTCTTGGGGCCTACCTCCACCGTCGTTCCACTAGGTCTTGCACCTTGCGTCTTATTCCTCTCATCTAGCTCCGTACAATCTCTAATGAAGTGGTCCTTGAACCGCATCCATAACAGCCCTATTACGGACTTACCCCAACATTCACCCTGTGTCGTCTTCCACATTGGGGCATTGTGTCTCTCTTGACGATTATTGCCCACACTAGCTACCAAAGTAGCTCGAGTCCATCGATGGTCGTGCTCTAATGGAAATCCCCGCAATCGCCTCGACTTATTTGTGTCTCTCTCGAACTTCTTTACAGCGAAAATGGAGCTTTACCCGTCGATCTTTTACGATAATCTCTAGCTTCAAATTCGCCTTCTTCTTCTCCTTCCGAGCTCTTCCGCCTTGCGTGCTCGCTCAACTAGTGTTACGAATTCTTTTATCTCCAAAATACCCACCAAGAGCTTTAAATCTTCATTCAATCCTCTTCAAATCTTTTGCACATAGCAACCTCATCAGCCACACACTCCCAAGCATACCGACTAAGTCTTACGAACTCATGTTCAGATTCAGATCTGAATCATACGGCCTTGCTTGAGTTCCAAGAATTCCTTACGCTTTTGATCGATGAACTGTTGACTAATGTATTTCTTTCAAATTTGTTTGGAAGAAATCCCAAGTAACTTGTTCCTTTAGGACTATGGAAATTAAGGTCCTCCACCAATAGTAGGTGAGTCTCAACAAAGATATAGCACACTTAAGACATTCATCGGTGTGCATGACAGTTCATCAAACACTCTAATGGTGTTATCAAGCGAACTCGGCCTTTTGGCATCACCAAGAACTATGGCCTTAAACTCCTCGCCCCACGCTTCCTAATCAAGTTTCTGGTGGTTTACTCAGCCTCACAGGATCGATGAATCGATGGCATTACGGGCCCTTGGGGTGGATTATTTAAATTTGGGAATGGTTGGATAGTTGGATTGGTCGGGCATATTGCGCGACCCACTCATTCATCATGGTGAAGAAGGCTTGTTTCGCCTTCATTTTGATTATTCGCGGATGATCGAGGCTCAACAGCAAAGTGTCCCTTGCGTAGGAGCAGCCGCTACACTTTCAACGTCATCCGCCAATGGTCTCTCTACCCGGGTTCCATTGCAAATCAAAACAAAAATTTCAACCGTCGAAGTCATCACATTATTAAGCACTAACAATTTGGCATGTATAGCTAGATTCACACGCGCTATGGTAGTCCTAGAACTGACTAAACCATAGCTCGATACCAATAAAATGTAACACCCCAAACCCGTGACCGTCACCGGATTTGACCACGTGGTGTTACCGGTCTTACTTCCCTTATTACTCTCTTTGTAATATTTGATTGCTGTTCCAGGCAGGCTAGCTAACTGCGTCACTGTCGCCTTAAAAATCATATCTCGAGTTTCAAAACTCAGAAACTGATTCCGTAAATTTTCCTGAATTTATACTCATATATCTATCCATGGATTTATTTCTAGAATTTTTGTCAGGTCAATTGGTACAGTTTATTAGTTAAAGTCGCCCATGTTACAGGGGTCGACTACACTGACCTTCGCGTATTACGACCTGGATATCTTCTCGTACAGAGCTTCAATGCTCATGCCGTTTCTTTCTAATGAAACTAGACTCAAAGGGGAATCTTAAAATATAAGGAACGACTTCTAATTCCTTCTGGATAATTTATGGTAAATTTTCAAAGTTGAGACAGGGGATCCAGAAACCGTTCTGGCCCTGTCTCACGAGAACTTTAATATCTCTCAGTATACTGCTCATACGGTCGTTTCGTTTTGTCCATATGAAAATAGGTTCATCAAGGTTCAATTTCATAATTTATTCACTATTTAATTCTACTTCTACTATTTTTAGTGATTTTTCAATCTCATATCACTGCTGCTGTCCGCAACAGTTACTGCAGTAGACTATGCCAATTTCATGAATCTTTCCTTGGCCTTACTAATCATCCATTATACATGACACAAATTATGGCCACCTTATCAAAATTAAAGTTTCTAACACTCGTGGCTATAGGTTCTAGCATCCCACTCAACGACCACATAGGCCATTTTCACATGGCTTAAAGTTTACAACCCACAATTCAACAAAACAAAATAGCCTATACATGCCAAATGTTCTCCTAGTTCAACTACGAAGACAATACCAAAAGATTTCCAGCCGGTGTGATGACTTCAATGACGGTTCCGAGCACGCAAACAATACGAGTCCAAGAGACCTAAAATGGGTGACAAGAAAACACCGAGTGAGTTTATAACTCAGTAAGTCATAAGCATTCAACAGCCATCCATTTATAAAGTTGCCACAACATGAAACAATAAACGAGGCTAGGTACTCATCCATATCAAAACTATACCATAATTCCTCGGACCTTTCGGTTCAATCTCATACCAAGTCATACATCCACATTTCATATTCCACACAACAAGATATTTAAGGCATTTTCACACACTAACTCATTTCCACCACAACCATACAATTTCAATCATCACATAGATTTAAAGCTTACCAAGCTCAACCCCGAGCATGAACATATTGCCTATTCATCATGAGCTCATGGTACTTACCCGATCCGCTGCCCATACTCAACTCGATGGAGACACACCCTCCATATAATTGTTCGATCGGAGATATATATATATATATATATAGAGTACGCACACACAGTGCTTAATACTCGATTTCGCACACTTAGTGCCATGCGATTTAAGCCCGCACACATAGTGCCATACCCTTCGAGCTCGCACACTTAGTGCCATATATTTCCAGCATGCACACTTAGTGCCAATCTCGTCACCGTACACTCGTATTGCCCTCACACTTAGTGCCGAAAGCAACTTCCTACACATTTCACTATTTCTTTTACATTCAACAAATGTCATCATTCCATACACATACATTTTCATTTATATATATATATATATCATCCCATTAAACACAATTGCATAAATTTTACAATCATTTAAGCAATATCAAATATGTGCTTAATGACTTACCTCGGATGTTGTCGCACGTCTTCAACGGCTATTCAATTACTTTGTCTTTCCCCTTGTCCAACTTTGATCCTTTGAGTTCTTGAGCTAAATCAAACAAATTTACTTCTCAATCAAACACACACATACGGCAACCATATTTTGCTTTTAACACATTCGGTCACTTGGGTGACCTATTTAACTTTCAAGCATTCATTTCAATTCTTAGTTAAATAATGCCGAATACCATTAACTACTAATGCCACACACTCACATATGCATAAAATTAACCCCTACATGACCTATAGCTCATTCGGTCATTCGTCTTTCAAGCTTATCAAGCTTCATATCATGCTTCCTTGGCGAATATACATATAAGCACAATGTAGCATTTTATTCACTTCATGATACATTCGCCTTGGCATAATTTTCATTAAAAATCCTATTAGCCACTTTTAAAATGCCAATGTTACAAGAAAGGTTACCCAAATTCACATTAAGCAACTACACATACACAAGCCAATTTTTCTTCCTATCATCAAATTTAACACGAATCACAAACTTAAACCCTCAATAGCTACTATGGCGAATAGATCCTTTCTATTCCATTTAACTACCATAAATTTAAAGTATTTAAATCAAGTTCATGAGTTTCTAATGCAAGAATTAGGCCAACCTACTAACCTTAACACCCACATTCGCAAGTGACCACATACACACTCTCATAGCCAATTTCCATATTACCAAAATCCTCAATACACATATTCCCTTATTCAACTTCAATTTAAGCTCCCTACTCACAAAACACAAGGAATAGAAATCATCTTCTAAGTTTCCTACCTTAGCCGAATGGCCAAATCACCACAAGGATCTAAATTCACACATGGGCTCAATCAAAGACCTATCCATCAACTAAATTTTTATGAAATCTCAAAGAATTTACTTAAAACTTACCTCAATCAAACAAGTAGAAGACCGAATACCTAGCTTCTTCCCCCCCCCTTTTTCTCTTCCTTTAGTTCATGGCAAGAAGAACAAAACATAACCAAATTTCTCCTTTCTTTCTTTTATCAATTTCCCTTCTTCTATTTGGCCAAGACACCCAAGGATGAGCAACAAAAACTTTTTTTCTTTCTTTCTTTGCTTAGTCACGGCAATGGGGCATCCACACACATTATTTCTTTTTTTTTGTCAACATTTTCTTTAATGCTAGCTTTTTATTTTATTGCTTCATACATACCTCACTAACCAAACATGTTAGAAACATGTTTCCTTTGCCCATCAACACCCATCTTGGCCAGCCACTATAGAATAATTTGGGAAATTTGACATGCAAGGACAACCTTTCCTAGTATGCATCAATAGGCCACTTCAACATTTGCCTATCACATTTCTAAGTTTTCTCACACAAGTCCTATTTAGCAAAATTCACTTAAAATTTTCAAAATTCAAACATGAAATTTTCACACATGCATATGTACATATAATGAGCATCAATTATGATGGTTAATTATTTTTATGACTCGGTTTAGTGGTCCCGAAACCACTTTCCGACTAGGGTCAATTTAGGGCTGTCACATTGAGAATCGACTAAATATGCTCTGATACCACCAAATGTAACCTCCCGTACTCGATACCGTAGCCGGAGTCAAAAATGAGGTGTTAACAGAGTTAATTCATTACTTAAACAGCTTAAACAACTTATTTTTAAAATTTCCAGTCAAGCTAGCAATCTGCGTCACAGTTGCTTAAAAATTCATATCTCGAGTTTCGAAACTCGAAACCCAATTCCGTAAATTTTTCCTAAGACTAGACTCATATATATATTTACTAACTGTTTTCTAGAATTTTTGGTCAAGCCAATTAGTACAGTTTATTAGTTAAAATCTCCCCTGTTTCAGGGTTTGATTGCTCTGACCTCTGTGTATTACGAATCAGATATCTCCCTGTACAGAGTTTCAATGACTATGACGTTTGTTTCTAATAAAACTAGACTCAATAAGGAATCTTTAAATATAAATAATGACTTCTAATTATTTTTTTAAAATTTATGATGAATTTTTAAAGTCAGAACAGGGGATCCAAAAATCGTTCTAGCCCTATTTCACAAAAACTTAAACATCTCATAAACTATAACTCATATACCTAGTTTGTTCCATCCATATGAAAATAGACTCATAATTATTCAATTCCATATTTTATTCATCATCAAATTATATCTCTACTATTTTTAATGATTTTTAAAACTCACATCACTGCTGCTGTCTGAATCTATTTTATGGTAAATTTTACCTATTTCATGGTTTCCATGGATTAGCTATCAATTTAGCATACATAACACCAAATATGATCATGATTAGCCATTCCAATGGCTAATCATTACCAAGCATTTCCATACCACTCAATAACCATATCATAAGACCATATACACAAAATGATTATAATGCTATACATGCCATGCTCAAAATATACAAGCCATTATCCCAAGATGATACACGGATAGTGTGAGCGAGCCTCCGACCGTTCCTGATTTTCGAGCTGGCTTGTCAAAACTACAAGGAATGAAAAGGAGGGAGTAAGCATAAATGCTTAGTAAGTTCACATGCAAATAGCAAGTAACATAACCATATAAGCAAACATAAAAAATCATTTGCATAATCATCACCTAGACATTCATATCATATTTTCATTTATCATCTTACCATATCGTTGTTATATCGAGTTTTCAACCCGAGGATTAAGTACATACTTGTTCAAAGTATCCATTTCACAACACTTACCAATACGTCCCTTTCATTTTGAGTATTCCTCCATTTGAGTAGAATTTTACCCGTTGAACACATCGGAATATAGTTCGGATATATGGAAAGTTTGCACATAAGTGCCATATATGTAGCCAAGCTACCATGTAACCCGCCCATAAGTGAACTCGGACTCAACTCAACGAGGTCGGGGGTTCGCATCCATAAGTGAACTCGGACTCAACTCAACGAGCTCGGATGCCTAGTTACATCTCTCGAACTCGGACTCAACTCAACGAGTTCGGACATTCGCATCCATAACTGAACTCGGACTCAACTCAATGATTTCGGATGCCCAAATATCCTAGTGACATGTCACTTGTATCCTAATCCATTCCTAAGGTTCAACGGGACCTTTTTCCCAATCATGTGTCTCAACCATCTTCTATGGAATGCCGATACCGATACTCGGTAGTATTTCACATTTTCCAAGTATATCACATAATTTGACATATTATCAAACAATTATCACAAGTATAATATTTCATAATAATTATCATATCATTTAAATAACATTAAAACATTTAAAATAATAACTATGTTACTAACATTTACATATGAACTTACCTCGTATGCGAAAATGGCTACTTTTACCATTTCGTCCACAACTCGGTATTTTTCCCATTTTAGCCCGAATTTAAGTTTTCCTTGCTCTATTATTTAAAATATAGTCTAATTAGGACTCACATTATTCAAATTGACCCAAAATCATATTTTGGAAAAATACAGTTTTGCCCCTAAACTTTTGCATATTTACACTTTTGCCCCAAAGCTCGTAAATTAAACTTTAGCCTATTTTCTTATGTTTTATGACATGCTGATCATTTTTCCCTTCTATGGAAACATCAAATTCTCACTCTAACATGTACTTATGACTATTAGGTATTTTTACCGATTAAGCCCTTTTGCTCGTTTTCACTTAAAACTGAGTAGCACAAGTTGTCTAACATAATTTAAAACCTCATATTCTATCATAAAACACCAAAATAAACAAATTTCACCTATGGGTATTTTTCCAAATATAAACCCTAGGTTAAATTATTGCTAGCATAAGCTAAATCAAGTTACCAGGACTCCAAAAACGTAAAAGACATTAAAAACGAGGCTAGAACGGACTTACAATCGAGCTTGGAAGCTTGAAAAACCCTATCCATGGTTTCTCCTTGCTATATTCAGCCATGGGGTTGAAGATGGACACATTTGGGTTTTAAAATTTGTCTTTTAATTCATTTTACCCCTAAATGACCAAAATGCCCTTTTTACTATTCTTTAAATTTTTACCCTTCCAAGCCCATTTTTGTCCAAATTTTTTTAGAAATTGGTCAAATTACTCTTTAAGGACCTCTAATTAATAATCTAATTCAATTTTACGTAAAATGCTTCTAGAACACAAGTTTTGCAATTTATTCAATTTAGTCCCTAATTTCAAATTAAGCACTTTATGCATAGACTTTCTTCACGAAATTTTCACAAAATCATGCAATCATATCATAGACCTCAAAATAATTATAAAATAATTATTTCTATCTCGTATTTGTGGTCTCGAAACCACCATTTCGACTAGGCCCAAAATCAGGATATTACATATGCCTAAAAGACTTTATGATGATGTGGTAATTGAATACGTTAAACGAGTTAAATGATCAGGTATGAGTTAGCTTTTTGTTTACTTGAAAATAAGGTAAGCTGATTATTTTATATGTGATACAAACATGTGTATGATGCTAGTCTAAAATTTGTAAGCAATTGTGAAATATATTCGACCAAAGTTAAGCATAATTATGTGGTATGAAGGTTTGAGACATGAGATTATGAAAACAAGTGTTTAAAGATTTGACTTTACGCATTAATAATATGATTTCATAGTGTATGACATTTTGGCATAGATACATGTATATTCAGTTACACGATAACTGTAAGTATGAGATATTAAAGTTTGATTCAAGAATATATGTTTGTGGGTCTGCATATTCTATTATATAATGGTATTATGGTTTTGAAATTGTATGTTACATTGATAATAGTTATAGTACATTCGCTCAAAGGTTATGTATAGTGATATCATATTGTGGCCTATGTGCAAACTTATATAAATGACTTTATATTGCCTAAATGATATAAAGAAAGAATAATTATAAGTGATTCATGAATATATGTATATGAGTTTATATATATATTCAGTTAATTATTGATAATGTTGCTTTGAAATTTGAATGATATATATTAATATTAGTTGTATGGATATTTGGTAAAAGTGAAAGTATATGTATTATATGAAATTATAAGTTTGAAGTTAAATGTGATTATAATAGTATAAATTGGTTTGGTGATTAAATCGATATTGATAATGAGTTATTTATTTGCTTATAGCTTACTAAGCTCTCAAAGCTTATTCTGTGTGTTTTTCCTATGTTTATAAATTTTTGGAGTTCTGCTCGGGTTGGAAGTCGGTGGAGATGACATTACAGTATACAATTATCATTTCAGTAAATAATATTTTGAGACTCGATTATGTGGCATGTATATGCTAGTCTTAAAGTTAATTGTTTTGAATGAGTATGTATTAAAGCCATGCGAAAATGGCTTAACTACCTCGCTTGAAATCGGTTACGTTAAATTATGGTTTGTGTTCATTTTAGTTATATATTAGGTTCTATTGTTTAATAATATTTTTGATATGCGTTTTTGTGCATTGAAGTTGATTGGTGAGCTGGATGTGGTTTGAATGATTCCACCATGGTATACTGGCAAGTATGAAGTATATTTGTTATGTTACTTTTGGTTGAAATGCTTCGGTTATGACTTGTAATGATAGTAATAACCTCATTTAGTTGACTAATACATTCTGTTAAATGATAGTAAGAGATATTGACTATAATTGATTATTAGTTCGGCACATATATATATTTTCATGTGAATTGCGGTAGTTTATATGATAAGGTATGTGTTAATATTTGGTCTTGGACTAAACTTATGTTTAAAATATATCCAAGGTATTATAATGTTTATGAAGTTGTTTATGTGTTTCAGCTATATGATATATAATAATTGTTAAATGAGCTAAGTATATATAAACTATTAGTTAGGTGACAATTAAGATACATGAATAGGGTATATTCGGTGTTCCCTTATGGTTCGGAATAATGATATGTATAATTCATGAATTGTTTATTATGGTAAAAGATATGTGCTAATTTAATTAGAAATGCTTTGTTAGTTGAATTTATAAATGTATATGTATAAATGCACTTATACTATGGTTGGTATATGTGTAAAGTTGAATAATACTTGTCCTTATGATTTGGTTTGTTTTGGAAATGCATATGCATATATCATGCTTATATGATTTGTAAAATAGGTACAATTGATGAAGGCAAATATTGAGTATGTGTTAGGAATGTATTGATAGTAAAATGGTTAATTAATAAGTAACATATATATGTATATATTTGTATGCGGATGTGCATTTGGTAAACTTCTAACTTAAGCTGAATGATGGAATTGATATTACTTAAATGTTTAGTGAAATATGATTGATTATTTATGAAATTGATAATGCCTTGTAAAATGACTTAATTGGTTAATCCTGTGCATGTCGAAAATTTAAGAAATAAAATCTTTAATTTTTATTTTAGTATTCACTTATCATTAAAGTGATTAACTTGTGATTTGTATATGTAATATGCTTAATTTAATTAATTAAATGCTCTACGTGTATATAAGAATATGACTTGTGATAATATTATAATGTTCAGAACTGTGCCTATGTTCAGTAATGCCTTATGACCCTAGTCCGACGACGGATAAGGGTTTGGGGTGTTACATTTTATTGGTATCAGAACTATGGTTTAGTCGATTCTAGGACTATCATAGCATATGTAAGTCTAGTTATAGATTCCACAATTAACTTGTGATAGTGTGATATCTTCCGACTCTGACGAAAATTATTTTGATGAGACAGATAATGTAACATCCTAAATTTGGGGCCTAGAAGAGTTGGGTTTTGAGTCTGGGATTCGAATAGAAGAAAACCTGAATAATTAGGAAGTTTTAAATATTATCGTTCCAGAAAAAAAAAATTATTTTATTAAATTACCACTAGAAAATTTTTACTGTATTTATTATTACGGATATTTTAAATTTTATGAAATTTTAAGAGTATTATGAGATAAAATTATTATTATTAGAAAAATATTACTGTATGTATGTTTGAAAATTTTATGAAAATTATTATTATTTACTGTATTATTGATATTTGAAATTTTATTATTAGATATATTTATAAAATTATTATTATTATTGGAAAGGAAAAAATATATTAGTTGTAACATACGATTTTCGGGATTTTTTGGGTTTTGTGATTTTTAGTAAATCTTGAAATTTTCATGTTCTAAATATTGGAATTATGTTTAAATGTGTTAGTAGACCTTTAGAAGGCCCAAGACTAAGCTAAACATGGTAAAATATCAAGGTGGGATTTTAAGTGAATAGGAGATTTGGTTAAGTGGGCTTTTAAGAAGAACTGCGTAAGTTATGACACAAATGAGCCTTTGGTAAAGTGGCTAAGTGACGCCACTAGGGAGCTATGAAGGTGGCGTGTAAGTGCTGGGGGAAGACCTGGGTTCGATTCCCTTTGTTGGCAAATAGGTGCATTTATTTTTTAGTGCGGGAGGGTAAGTGTTGGAGTTCAGGTGGATTCTGCTAGAGGAGAGTTGGATCAGTTTAACTGCTTGGATTAAGGAGTGATAAGGGGAGAGATTTAAGGGATTGGGATGAGGCTAGGAGTTAGCCGAATGGGGGGAATTGAAGAGGGAAAATCGGCAGGGGGATTATGAGGGTAGTATTTCGGCACTTAGGGTATTGTTGGTGCCGTTTTCTTCTGCTTTTACACCTTAGGATTGTTCTTTTCTCTCTTTTTCCTCTCTAGCCGAAACTACCACCTCCCCTACTCTTCTTCTTCTATTTTTTCTTCTTCAAACTATTCATCATACCTACTATTCATCAATACTGCTGCCGAATCCATAAAAGCCAAATCTCGTGATCACTACTTGTGCCGATTTCTTCAAAGCCGTGTTCTCCTATATTCTTTTACTTTTATTAATTTACAAATTATCTTTTCTTAATCTCGGATTCCTCGATCGCAATTCTACTTCAAGGTTGTAGCCCCGCATTATCATCTCCTTCATCACACAAAAGCCGAAAAACCATAGAATTGGGGGCTTATAGCCGAAACTTCAGAACTCCGGGAGTCGAGTTTTTACCATCGTTTGAAAGATAAATCTGCACTGATGCGTGGAGATCAAAAAGGAGTAAGGGTAAGTGTTCATAATCTCGATCTGGTTATATTTTACAAAGTTAGGAAAAGTCAAGTCCCTAAAATATAGAGAGGTCATTTAATTGGGCATGTGGCTCTAAAGGTTTTAATCGACATTTTCATCAATGATTAGTGTCTTCTTAAGTGTTGGATTAAAGGCGTGGGTTGTTGGAGCAATCGGATTCTGAGCTAGCTATCGCTTTTGGCAAAGAAGGTAAGGTTTCAAAGGTTTTAGGGATATGGTTCGATCATAGATAAGTAAGTTTTTGGGGTTTAGTGATTATGGTTTGTAAATAAGAACTATGCTAATCAATTGTAGGACATCGGAAGTGATCTCAGAGAGATCGTCATGAATCGTGTGTATTTAACACCCTTTCTTAGTTCAATTTAAAAAGCGAAATGCCAAATTCCGCATTTCATGGTCATGTAAGTATGTGAATGCTCTCAAGTCATAGAGTAATTGTTAGATCTGGCACCGCAAGGTGGTAAGCACGCTCAGCGTGATGTTTTGGCGTATTTCGGAAAAAGGGGCTCGACGGCCAAAATCGGGCCCAATGGGCTTACGGACCAATATGGGTAAGAGATGGGTAAATTAGCTGTTAGGTAGATGGTGGAATCAAATTGCATAAACCGATAAAAATTACTGAATTAGCTTGTGCAGAGCGTAGATCACGAAATTACCCTAAAGAGCAAAATTACCAAATTACCCTAAAGAGCAAAATTACCGATATACCCCTAGGGTTTTAAGTTGGTGAACGCTTGATTGATTACTACCGTATTTTGCATGGTATGCATTTATTAATATCTGCTGCATGGGATTGGGGTATTAATGGAGGAAGTATCGAAAGTGGTTCATCCACGATCGGAGGCTTTGCCTCAATCGATCGAATTTGAGTGCCGCTGTTGCAACAAAGGTGTGTAGGGTGGGTGGGTTGAGATATTCCCACATGGTGTGTAGGGTTGGTGCAGGGCAAGTAGCGGTTGGTGGGTTGAGTAGTCTCCCGGATGGGCTTGCATTCATTATTACTTGTTGTTACTCATGTTATCGAATCGGGCCTATGGGCCACACTGTTATTTTAAAAGGGCTAAGGCCTTGCTATTGTGATTCGAAAAGGGCTTGACCATCGTATCGTTATCTGAATAGGGCTTAGGCCTAATGGGCTCGAGCTGATTTGGGCTTTGGATGGGTTTCAGATATACCGAGTTTTCCCAAACTCACCCCTTCCTCTTCCATCCTTGCGGTGAGCCCTAGAATTGGTGGACTTGGAGTGGGAGGGATTCAGAGTGGCCATGAAGATTGATTGACGATTTTAAATAAGTTTAGCCTTTAATTTGGATTATTTTATTTTATTATGCTTAAAGTTGTAATAAGGCCGCTATTTTTAATTAATTTTATTTTGGGGATTATTAAACCGGCTAGCATTAGGTTCGCTTTTATAAAATCTACTTGTTTTAAAAGATCACGATGACGCATAAAGTTTCCAAAGTAAATGTTTTCCCAAGAAAATAAATAATTTAAGCAAACGTTTTGCAACCTTAATCATTTTCTTAAGATGGTCATAATCAAACGGTTTTCTCAAAATTATACAAGATGTTAGAGTGTGGCAATGGCGGTGTGCATGTCTAGGATTGGATCCAAGAGAGCTTAGTACTTAAGCGGTCCGACGGACTCACCTCCTCTTTTTCCCGGTTTCCTACCGGTGCATGACTTCCATTCACTTTAACCTTCTTTTAAAAGTATCTTTACAACACCAACTCAACTTTTCCAAACTAAGTGTTTTGAACGCACCAATGTGGCGATCGATCCGGTCATAACATCCAGCCGGGTTTGGGGTGTTACATTTAGTGGTATCGAGCTCGTTGCAACAACTCTACTGTGGATCGGTCCGAAAATCTTTTCAAACACTTGGGCCTAAGAAGGGTATTTTGGAAAGGCGATTTTTCAAGATGTTCAAGTTTTTCTATTTGTTAAACGGGTTAAATCAATAGTTTTAAAATAAAAGTGTTTTCAAATCAAATTTTTTTCGATAAAACAAAAACATGGGTTTCTATGGATCGATCAGAAGTGACACACCGAATGCCCGCACCAAGTCTGTAAGTACTTTTTTTCCTATCTTCAGAATGTAATGAAATAATCTGTAGTTAGAATCGAGCCTTTTGATATGAAAATGTAGATAGGTAGAACTAAAACCCTAAAAGATTGAAACCGTGGTTAGGATATGATTCTATAAAACAAAAACTTTAAAATACTATCTCTGATAGAACATATGAAAAGTATCTGAAATTTTGAATTGAGATCTTAGTAGTTATTGTATGCATGCTAATAATGTAGAGTGTTGATATGGATTTCGAGGGTGCGAAGTCCGCCAACTCGGTAGCGGTAACTCTGAGCTTGGTACCGAGGCACCGCCGAGTTAGTAAGGAAAGTGGTAGAGGAAGTATTGGATACCAAAATTAAGGAAATTAGGGAAACGCTTCAAGCGTGGTGCTTGGAGTGTAAGAAAAGGAAGGATTCTAGTTCTCGAAAACCAAGCCTCGCTCGTGAAACATGTTAAGGCACGACCAAACTATCCAATCTGCAAAGATCGCAGCAGACGTCATTCGGTGAATGCCATAGGAAGACAGGAGCATGTCGTAGATGTGGGTCCAAGGAGCATCGAGCTCGGGATTGCCAAGTTTGTTTTATTTAAATATATGTTGCGAGTTGTATGCGTGCTCGATAAACGTTTCTTTATTTCAAGAATTGGATGTTCGGGTCGTATTAAAATTATTTAGATCGAGCGCAATGCAGTATCATAGTGGCATAGTGGTTTGACTTATACAGTTAATTGATTGTTGGAAATTTCGAGGACGAAATTTTTTAAGGAGGGTAGAGTTGTAACATCCTAAATTTGGGGCCTAGAAGAGTTGGGTTTTGAGTCCGGATTGAATAGAAGAAAACCCGAATAATTAGGAAGTTTTAAATATTATCGCTTCGAAAAAAAAATTATTTTATTAAATTACCACTAGAAAATTTTTCTTGTATTTATTATTACGGATATTTTAAATTTTATGAAATTTTAATTAGTATTATGAGATAAAATTATTATTATTAGAAAAATATTACTGTATGTATGTTTGAAAATTTTTATGAAAATGATTATTATTTCTTGTATTATTGATATTTGAAATTTTTATTATTAGATATATTTATAAAATTATTATTATTATTGGAAAGGAAAAAAATATTAGTTGTAACATACGATTTTCGGGATTTTTTTGGGTTTTTGTGATTTTAGTAAATCTTGAAATTTTCATGTTCTAAATATTGGAATTATGTTTAAATGTGTTAGTAGACCTTTAGAAGGCCCAAGACTAAGCTAAACACGGTAAAATATCAAGGTGGGATTTTTAAGTGAATAGGAGATTTGGTTAAGTGGGCTTTTAAGAAGAACTGCGTAAGTTATGACACAAATGAGCCTTTGGTAAAGTGGCTAAGTGAAGCCACTAGGGAGCTATGAAGGTGGCGTGTAAGTCTTTGGGGAAGACACAGGTTCGATTCCTTTGTTGGCAAATAGATGCATTTATTTTTTAGTGCGGGAGGGTAAGTGTTGGAGTTCGTGGATTCGCTAGAGGAGAGTTGGATCGGTTTAACGCTTGGATTAAGGAGTGATAAGGGAGAGATTTAAGGATTGGGATGAGGCTAGGAGTTAGCGAATGGGGGAAATGAAGAGGAAAATTGGCGGGGATTATGAGGGTAGTATTTCGGCACTTAGGGTATTGTTGGTGCCGTTTTCTTCTGCTTTTACACCTTAGGATTGTTCTTTTCTCTCTTTTTCCTCTCTAGCTGAAACTACCACCTTCCCTACTCTTCTTCTTCTATTTTTTCTCCTTCAAACTATTCATCATACCTACTATTCATCAATACTGCTGCCGAATCCATAAAAGCCGAAATCCTGTGATCACTACTTGTGCCGATTTCTTCAAATCTAGGTTCTCCTATATTCTTTTACTTCTATTAATTTACAAATTATCTTTTCTTAATCCTGGATTCCTGACCGCAATTCTACTTCAAGGTTGTAGCCCCGCATTATCATCTCCTTCATCACACAAAAGCCGAAAAACCATAGAATTGGGGGCTTATAGCCGAAACTTTAGAACTCCGGGAGTCGAGTTTTTACCATCGTTTGAAAGATAAATCTGCACCAGATTGCGTGGAGATCAAAAAGGAGTAAGAGGTAAGTGTTCATCATCTCAGATCTGGTTATATTTTACAAAGTTAGGAAAAGCCGAAGTCCCTAAAATATAGAGAGGCTGTCGAATTGGGCATGTGGCTCTAAAGGTTTTAATCGACGTTTTCATCAATGATTAGTGTCTTCTTAAGTCTTGGATTAAAGGCGTGGGTTGTTGGAGCAATCGGATTCGAGCTAGCTATCGCTTTTGGCAAAGAAGGTAAGGTTTCAAAGGTTTTAGGGATATGGTTCGATCATAGATAAGTAAGTTTTTGGGGTTTAGTGATTATGGTTTGTAAATAAGAACTATGCTAATCAATTGTAGGACATCGAAGTGATCTCAAGAGCGATCGTCATGAATCGGTGTGTGTAGAACACCCTTTCTTAGTTCAATTGGCAAAAGCGAAATGTCAAATTCGGCATTTCATGGTCATGTAAGTATGTGAATGCTCTCAAGTCATAGAGTAATTGTTATATCCGCACCGCAAGGTGGTAAGCACGTTCAGCGTGATGTTTTGGCGTATTTCGAAAAAGGGGCTCGACGGCCAAAATCGGGCCCAATGGGCTTACGGACCAATATGGGTAAGAGATGGGCAAATTAGCTGTTAGGTAGATGGTGGAATCAAATTGCATAAAACTGATAAAATTACTGAATTAGCTTGTGCAAGAGCGTAGATCACGAAATTACCCCTAAAGAGCAAAATTACCAAAATTACCCCTAAAGAGCAAAATTACCGATATGCCCCTAGGGTTTTAAGTTGGTGAATCGCTTGATTGATTACTCAGTATTCGCATGATATGCATTTATTAATATCATTGCATGGGATTGGGGTATTAATGGAGGAAGTACCGAAAGTGGTTCATCCACGTCTTGGAGGCTTTGCCTCAATCGACCGAATTTGAGTGCTTTCAAACAAAGGGTGTGTAGGGTGGGTGGGTTGAGATATTCCCACATGGTGTGTAGGGTTGGTGCAGGCGGTGTAGCGGTTGGTGGGTTGAGTAGTCTCCCGGATGGGCTTGCATTCATTATTACTGTTGTTACTCATGTTATTGAATCGGGCCTATGGGCCACACTGTTATGTTAAAAGGGCTAAGGCCTTGCTATCAGATTCAAAAGGGCTTGACCTCACTGTGTATCGTTATCTGAATAGGGCTTAGGCCCAATAGGCTCGAGCTGATTTGGGCTTTGGATGGGTTTCTGATACACCGAGTTTTCCCAAACTCACCCTCTTCCTCTTCCATCCTTGCGGTGAGCCCTAGAATTGGTGGACTTGGAGTCAAGGGATTCAGAGTGGCCATGAAGATTGATTAACGATTTTAAATAAGTTTAGCCTTTAATTTGGATTATTTTATTTTATTATGCTTAAAGTTGTAATAAGGCCGCTATTTTTAATTAATTTTATTTTGGGGATTATTAAACTGGCTAGCACTAGGGTTCGCTTTTATAAAATCTACTTGTTTTTAAAAGATCACGATGACGCCGCAAAGTTTCCATAAAGTAAATGTTTTCCCAAGAAAAATAAATAATTTAAGCAAACGTTTTGCAACCTTAATCATTTTCTTAAGATGGTCATAATCAAACGGTTTTCTCAAAATTATACAAGATGTTAGAGTGTGGCAATGGCGGTGTGCATGTCTAGGATTGGATCCAAGAGAGCTTGGTACTTAAGCATCCGACGGACTCACCTCCTCTTTTTCCCGGTTTCCTACCGGTGCATGACTTCCATTCACTTTAACCTTCTTTTAAAAGTATCTTTACAACACCAACTCAGCTTTTCCAAACTAAGTGTTTTGAACGCACCAATGTGGCGATCGATCCGGTCATAACATCCAGGCCGGGTTTGGGGTGTTACAGATAAATTTTCCAACCGAGCTAATTCTGATAGTACGGAATGTGTACTCAAAAGTTTGAATGGAAATGTGTTAATTATGAGTTGAAACTCATAAAGGTATGGATCAAAGAGTATGACATTTTGATATAGATAAATGTTATAATTATATAAGTATATGAGTTTTGATATTCAGATTATGATTATTATATGAAATGCTTTGATTGTCAATAAGTGATTTGAGATGACATATGAACTAAGTGTTAAGAATAAAGCTGGTTAAAAATAAATGTTTATTAAATGATTGAGAATGTGAAATTAGTAATGAATTAGTTAATTGTGATAGTATGTGTTATGTGCATTTATGTGCAAGTTAAATTTGAGGCTTTACTACCCTCACCCCCTTATTCGTAATATGTTACAATGAAATCTATAAGAATTGGTTTGAATAAGCCTACGAGTGTGGAATTACAGAAGTCTGTGTTCGGAAGATTAATGATATGGTCAGAAAAGTGATGAATCAGCAAATGAAGATAGTATTAAAAGAGACATTGGATAGTTCTGAATATGATTCAGATTATATGATGCCACTATTAAAGAAGAAGTTATCTCTGATTAAATGACCTATTTAGGTATGTTATTTAAAGAAAACATTAGCTAGAAACATTTCTAAATTGACTTCTGTTAGCGAAGGGATAATGTGAAAATTTCTAATGAAGAATTAGACAGTTGAATAATGATTGAATTGTAGTGATTGGCTAAGTGCGATGATTATAGTCGGGCAATTACTATGATTTTTTCTGGGCCTTCTAAGTGTACATCTGTCCTTAGAAGTAGGTGCGACTGTCTTCCCGAAGGAATTCTTATCGTATGATAACATTAGCTAAACATACTAAAAGATGACAGCATCGTTGGTTTGTTTGGGTTATGCTCGACATTGTTCTATTTTTCTCTAGTCTTTTATTCCATTGTGTGGATATGAAAGTCAACGGTAAAATTGGTATAATGCTAATACTTAATTTCTAATGGCCATTGCTCTGTTGAAAATACATGAAGATTATATTATTTCTGTTACTGTAGAATTTCAGTATTTATGAGTAACATTGTTCTTTTTGAATATTTTCTGGGATATTACCAGAATTGAAATCATTCTATATGAGTTGTGATTTTTTGATATTTTGTGTAGCTTCAGGCGTTGAATTTTCGTTATTCTAGTTTTCTTATAATTCTATGTAAATATCTGCAAGAGATATCTATTGGTTAGATATGACTATGTCTATTATGATTATATTTTCTAGCTTGAAATTTGGGAGTACTACAGTACCGTTATCAGAGTTATAGAAGTTGTGTTTCTACACTGATTGTTGTTTAAATCATATTTGATTTTCTTCTATGATCAAATATTTTATTAGTGGCCGGGATATTATCTATTGTTACAGTTAAAATGTTGGTCTTATTTATGACATTATTATTTCTATTTAATGATTGTAGCTTCTGTATAATGATATGTATGGGTTATTTTTTTATTGAGAAGAAAAGATCTCTTTGAAAAGACTAATTCAGTGGTTTAGTCTGATTTGAATTATTTGATTGAAAAGTTAATTGGGTTATATGTGTTTGAATCTACCCATTGGGTTGGAAATAAACTTTGAATGCACAGGTGTGAACTGAGAAATAATCTGGAAAAGGAATTCATATTCTTGAATAATTGATGTAAAGTTATACCTTTTGGAACAATTCTATCTGAGAAATGTTGTGGTAATTTAAAGTTAATTCAATTGTTGAAGCTTTCTTTTGTATGAAGACATTGTCCACTAAAATATTAGTTTTGATTCGGCCTGAGTTGGATAAAAGATTACGATTTTTAGTCTTGTGTCAATGAACGATTTGAATATGTATTCTAATGAAAGAGTATACAGAGATATCTTGTGACTCCATATAATTAAAGCTGCATGAAAAGAGTTATATGATATATTTGATAATTATATGAGTTTAAGATGTTTAATATCAGAGAAAGATTCGAATTTTGAGACAGTTTCGAATTTTGAAACATTAGAGATGGCCTGAAGTTGGCACTTCAAAGATGACTCGAATCATAAAAAACTTTTGAGTTTGTAAGTGATTTGTATTTTACAAAAATGATTATAGTTTCAGGTGATCTGAATAAGAAACTTTTGTATGCTTTATGAGTGATGTATACGTGATTGATTTTAGCAGATGATGAACAGTTGTTGGCCGAGTTAGAAGTTAAATTAATGTTTATTCAGTGAAATCGTGAAGTTCGAAAATGTGTCAAAGAATTATAAGTTAAAAAGGGGTTCAGCATAAATAGAATTCTAATTCAAAACTACAGATGTGAAATCGAGGATTGTTTGTTACTTTGAGATAGAGTGAGTATATCAAGAAACTTTGAGATTTTATAACCATTGTTGCAGGTGGCTCACAATGTCAGATAGTCTGTTCATACAGAAGTAACAAGGTGCTTGATAATATGAGAAAGTAGTATTGATAAATAAGTATAAAAAATAATATTTCTGACCTCGCGTTTAAATGTTTGAGCTATCAACAGGGTAAAGTTAAGTATTGAGTGTCCTCAGGACAACTTCAGCATGCCTTGATATCTGAGTAATGGTGAAATAGAGTGTTGATCAATTCTGTATAGGGATTATCTTTATCTTTGAAAAAGATAAATGTTATCTGAATTATCGATGACTGTCTGAATAAGTCTTTCCGTACGCATGGATTTCTCTTTTGACTAATCAGCTGAATTATCTGTACAGAGACTGCCAGTTTGCATATAGTAATTCTAGGAGAAACTTCGGTAAGCTGTGAGTACGAGGTTGTTCTGAAAATTTTCAAAATATTTATTTCTCACTGTGATTTAGAGTTTGAAAGTAATTAAGAAAGACTATTATTGTTTGATAAGCTATCATGTGAAAAAAAATGATGGAAAATGAAATGACATGGTATAAAGTATCGTACGGTTGCAGTTATTGAACTCTGTTATTTTGAGATTAAGTTTTATGAGGTAATGATCCGTGGGATTAATGTTATTAGAAAAATAAAGCAGAAATAAAGGTATTTCAATATAGTTCAGTTTGATATAACGTAAAAAAAGAAAAAAAAAAGAAGAAGATCAGAATCTTAATTGTGTGATTAAAGAGATATGAAGCCCGAAGCTGTATGTGAATTTGAAATGTACTATGAGGAAGCAAATCCTTGATCTACTTTCTGGTAAGATTTTCGGGGACGAAAATACCTAAAGGGGGGAGAGTTGTAATTGCCCAATTTAGACCCTAATCGGAACGGTGGTTTTGGGACCACGAATCTGAGTTAGAAAAATATTTTAATATTATTTTCTGTGCTTATAATATGTGAATTGATATCTTTGAAAGTTTCGTGTGGAAATTTTATCATTTGCGTGCTTAATTTGAAAAAAAAAGACTTAATTGCGTAAAATGTAAAAGTGGCTAGCCATTTGTTAAAAGTGCCTATTTGCTTTGATTAAATAAAGGTGAGGTCCTTATGATGAAATTGGACCATTATAAAGTTAGTGGAATTAATGGTTTGGCAAAGTTGTTAAATGGATTATTTTTAAAGGTTATTTTTGTAAATTAGTAAAATAAGTTAATAAGATAAATCAAATGCATGAAAATAAAACCATTATCACCTTTGTTTTTACCGAAAATCAAAAGAAAGGAAAAGATGAAAGCTTGTTAACATTCGGCCATGGTTAGCTTGATTTGGTAAGTGAATTTTGTTCGGTTTTTGATAATTTCTATGTTTTTGTGATCGTTGCTTCGAATACTAGTAAACCCATGCTTCAATTTTCAGATTTGATGATGAATTGGAGATACTCCATTGATGATAGCTTGATGTTTTTATTGTTTGATGATGAAAAATAAATATTTGTTGATAGATTATTATGTTTAATTAAGTGGTTTTTGATAAAAATCCAAAATTGGGATTAAATTGTGGATTTTGTATGTTAAGGGGTCAAAATGTGAAATAAATGAAAGAAGTGGGTTGCTATGAACCTTATCAAAATTCGGCTATACTTGAGTTTAGTGAAATTATGTGTATTTTGTGTTTTGTGAAATAGGGACTAAATTGCGAAAAATAAGAAATGTCAGGGGCAAAATTGTAATTAGCCTATTTATTTGTTTTGGATGAATTTGATTGAATATATGATTAAATAAGTTGAATTTGTATTGAATTGGATCAAGAAATGTAGAAATCGGATTTGGACCGGGGAAAAACCAAAGTTGTCGACTAGTTGTCTCGTCCCAATTACCGTTGTCTGAGGTAAGTTTATAACATACTTAATTTTAATTAAATACAAAGTATGTATGCTAGAATGAAATATATGAATTAATATATGCTAATGTCGAATCTGTATAAGCATGGTAACTATGTTCATGCATTCGTTTCGACTGAGTTATAACATTTGAAAGTCCGTATAAACTATATGGAATATCTGGAATTTTTGATATATGAATTGTTTATGAGACAAATTTATAATAGTGATATTCGGGCTTTAAGCCTAGCAAGCCTTGTGCTGGTGAATTAAATCGGGCTTATGCCTAGCAGGCTTATTGCTGGTGTATAAAATCAAACTTTGAGTCTAGCAGGCCTTGTGCCGGTGTGAGATTCAGGCTTCGGCCTAGCAGGCTTTATGCTGGTGAATTATTATAAGTTTATGCCTAAAAGACTTTATGCTGATTTGGTAATTGAATATGTTAAACAAGTTAAATGATCAGGTATGAGTTAGCTTTTTGTTTACTTGAAAATAAGGTAAGCTGATTATTTGATATGTGATACAAACATATGTATGATGTTAGTTTGAAATTTGTGAGCAATTGTGAAATATATTCGGCCAAAGTTAAGCATAATTATGTGGTAAGAAGGTTTGAGACTTGAGTTTATGAAAACAAGTGTTTAAAGATTCGACTTTATGCATTAATAATATGATTTTCATAGTGTATGACATTTTGGCATAGATACATGTATATTCGGTTACACGATAAGTGTAAGTATGAGATATTAAAGTTTGATTCAAGAATATATGTTTGTGGGTGTGTATATTCGATTATATAATGGTATTATGGTTTTGAAATTGAATGCTACATTGATAATAGTTATAGTACATTCGTTCAAAGGTTATGTATAGTGATATCATATTGTGGCCTATGTGCAAACTTATATAAATGATTATATCTTGCCTAAATGATATAAAGAAAGAATAATTATAAGTGATTCATGAATATATGTATATGATTTTATATATATATTCAGTTAATTATTGATAATGTGGCTTTGAAATTTGATTAATATATATTACTATTGGTTGTATGGATATTTGGTAAAAGTGAAAGTATATGTATTATATGAAATTATAAGTTTGAAGTTAAATGTGATTATGATAGTATAAATTGGTTTGGTAATTAAATCGATATTGACAATGAGTTGTTTATTTGCTTATAGCTTACTAAGCTCTCAAAGCTTATTCTGTGTGTTTTTCCTATGTTTATAGATTTTCGGGGATCTGCTCGAGTTGGAAGTAGGTGGAGATGACATCACACTATACGATTATTATTTCAATAAATAATATTTTGAGACTCGGTTATGTGGCATGTATAGGCTAGTCTTAGAGTTAATTGTTTTGAATGAGTATGTATTAAAGCCATGCGAAAATGGCTTAACTACCTTGCTTGAAATCGGTTACGTTAAATTATGGTTTGTGTTCATTTTAGTTATAATATTAGGTGCTATTGTTTAATAATATTTGTGATATGCGTTTTTTTGTATTGAAGTTGATTGGTAAGCTGGATGTGGTTTGAATGATTCGGCCATGGTATACTGGTAAGAATGAAGTATATTTGTTATGTTACTTTTGGTTGAAATGCTTCGGTTATGACTTCTAATGATAGTAACAACCTCATTTAGTTGACTAATACATTCAATTAAATGATAGTAAGAGATATTGACTATAATTGATTATTAGTTCGGCACATATATATATTTTCATGTGAATTGCGGTAGTTTATATGATAAGGCATGTGTTAATAGTTGGTCTTGGACTAAACTTATGTTAATAATATATCCAAGGTATTATAATGCTTATGAAGTTGTTTATGTGTTTCGACTACATGATATATAATGATTGTTAAATGCGCTAAGTATATCACCTACTAGTTAGGTGACAATTAAGATACATGCATAGGGTATATTTGGTGTTCCCTTATGGTTTAGAATAATGATATGTATAATTCGTGAATTGTTTATTATGGTAAAAGATATGTGCTAATTTAATTAGAAATGCTTTGTTAGTTTAATTTATAAATGTATATGTATAAATGCACTTATACTATGGTTGGTATATGTGTAAAATTGAATAATACTTGTGCTTATGATTTGGTTTGTTTTGGAAATGCATATGCATATATCATGCTTATATAATTTGTAAAATATGTACAATTGATGAAGGTAAATATTGAGTATGTGTTAGGAATGTATTGATAGTAAAATGGTTAATTAATAAGTAACATATATATGTATATATTTGTATGCGAATGTGCATTTGGTAAACTTCTAACTTAAGTTGAATGATGGAATTGATATTACTTAAATGTTTAGTGAAATATGATTGATTATTTATGAAATTGATAATGCCTTGTAAAATGACTTAATTGGTCAATCCTGCATGTATAAAATTTAAGAAATAAAATCTTTAATTTTATTTTAGTATTCACTTATCATTAAAGTGATTAACCAGTGATTTGTATATGTAATATGCTTCTATTTAATTAATTATATGCTTTACATGTATATAATAATATGAGTTGTGATAATATGAGAATGTTCAGAACTGTGCTTATGTTCAGTAATGCCTTATGACCCTGGTCCGGTGACGGATACAGGTTTGGGGTGTTACATGTTGTTACCCTTTGCACACAGGTTTGGGGTGTGTTTTGATGCATGAAGGTGAAGTTGTTGCTTATGTGACTAGACAACTTAAGTAGCATGAGGGTAATTATTTGACTCATGACCTTGAGCTTGTTGCAGTTGATTTTGCACTTAAGATTTGGAGGCATTACTTGTATGGTGAGAATTGCATCATCTACACTAATCATTAGAGTCTGAATTACCTCCTCACTCAAAAGGAGTTGAATCTTACGCAATGTCGTTGGGTCGAGTTGCTTAAGGATTATGATTGTTCGATTGAGTATTATTTTAGTAAGGCTAATGTGGTGGCCGATGCTCTTAGGCGGAGATCTATGATGAATTTGAGGGAGATGTTTACTCGCCTATGTTTGTTTGATGATAGTGGAATTCTGGCTGAGCTTCAAGTTAAATCATCTTTGTTGAATGAGATTAAGAGTAAGTAGCTCTTGGATGAGTATCTGATTAGTCGGGTTCAACATATAGATAAGGGTAAGACTTCAGATTTAAAGTAGAACGATGATGGGATTTTTTGTCTTTGGGGTCGTATATGTGTGCCTAAAGATGTGGAATTGAGACAATCTATTTTGCGGGAAGTGCATAGTAGCTCTTATGATATGCATCCTAGAGGTAGTAAGATGTATCATGATCTCCTTGATTTGTATTGGTGGCCTGGGTTGAAGCATGAGGTGACTGAGTTTGTGTCTCATTATTTAATATGCTAGCAAGTTAAGGCTGAGCACCAACTTCCTTTTGGACTATTGCTACCCGTTAAGATTCCGTGATGGAAGTAGGAACAGGTAACTATGGATTTTGTTAGTGGGTTGCCTTTGACACCCACTAAGAAGAATTTTGTTTGGGTTATTGTGCACCGATTAACTAAATCTACCCATTTCATTCCAGTTAGGACTGACTACTTATTACAAAAGTTAGTGGAACTTTATTTATAATTTCATATCAGGATCCTGTTTTACTTCCCATTTTTGGCAAAAGTTACATGGGACTTTGGGTACGCAACTGGATTTTAGTACAACATTTCATCCTCAGAATGATGGTCAATTGGAGAGGGTAATTCAAATTTTAGAGGATATGCTTCAAAGTTGCGTGATTGATTTTTGGGGTAGTTGGAAGAGGTATTTTTTTGCTGGCTAAATTTTCTTATAATAACAACTTTTAATCTAGCATTTAGATGGTGCCTTATGAGGCTTTATATGGTAGGAAACGCCACACTTCACTTTGTTGGACTGAGTTGGGAGAAAGGAAAGTTTTGGGTCTTGAGTTAGTAGATGAGACTGAGGACAAAGTTCATTTGGTTCAGGATCGACTTAAGGCCGCTTCTGATAGCTAGAAGTCTTATACTGACCTTAAGAATTGAGATATTGAGTTTGAGGTAGAGGATCATGTCTTTTTTAAGGTGTCTCATTGGAAAAAAGTTCTCTGGTTTGGTCGAAAGTGTAAGTTACGGCCTCATTTCATTGGGCCATATCGGGTTCTAAGGCATGTTGAGCCAGTTGTTTATCAGCTTGAGTTGCTTTCGGTGTTGGATCACATTCATGATGTATTTCACGTGTCTATGTTGAGACGTATTCGATCTGATCCATCACATGTGGTTCCTTTGGAGGAGATTGAGTTGAGGCCATATTTTTCCTTTGAATAGGAGCCGATACAAATTTTGGATCATAAAGTTAAAGTTTCGAGAAGAAAGACCATTCCTCTGGTTAAATTACTTTGGCAGAATCATGGTTCCAAAGAGGTCATTGGGAGCCTGAGGATTTGATGCGTCAGCAGTATCTTCATCTCCGTTAGTAAGGTAAATTTCGAGGTCGAAATTTATTTTAGGAGGGGAAAGTTATAACGCCTTAAATTTTTGGATTTTTGAATGTGGTTGTTTGTTAAATAATTTGATTTGGTGTGCTGGTTAAATGCCTTGGAAGTATTCTTTAGGTCCTAAGTTCGATTCCCTTGTTTTGGAGTTTTTGTTAATTTTGGCTTAAAGTTAAGCTTGAGCCTTTAAGCTTAACTCAATTTTTTATTTTGGTTATGACAACAATGAGCCTAGTGGTTCAATGGTTAAGTATTTGGTTACTTTGAGGTCCTGAGTTTGAGACCCGTTATACTCAAGTGTGGAATATTTTTTTTGGGGTCTTTGTTGAGTATTTGAGTTTTATCAAATTCTGTCAAATCTTTTATAAAGAAATTTTAACTCAATGTTTATCCTTTTCCTAATTTTCTCCTTTATTCCCGTCAAACTTCCATCCCCTTTTTGGAACGTTTCTTTCATACTCATTTTCACGTTTTTCTCTGCCCTTTACTTTTTCTTTTCTTCTTTCTTTGTTTTGCTCTGCTTAAGCTGATTGCCTCCTCTGTTGTTATTTTCATTCCTTTATTTACTACGGTTACTTTTACTCCTCCAATTTATCGATGTTGTGTGTGAAGCAGGGTTTTATTTCCTCCTTAAGAGTAAGATCTTCAAGTTAATTTTCTGGCGTTAGAGTTTCAATTATTCTTCATTCAAGTTGAGATCGTGTAGCGCTTATTTTGTTTGAATTTGTGATGATTGTTTTTGTGCTTTGGATTAGGTGAAGGGTGTGCGAATCAAACTTTCCCAGCGGAGTAATATTCAATTTAAGCACTGATTCGTCAAAGTAAGTTCTTGAATTAAGTTATATGAATTTAAAATTTCTATTTATTAATGTGATTTTTGGTGCATCTTTATTGGGTAATTGGTGAGATGTAATAGACAATTGTAGGTTTCGTGAGTTTTTTAGAGTGTGATCGATCAAGTATATCTTCGGGTGTGTAAAAATGAACCAAAACTCCATTCAAATTTGACTGAAATTGTGAAATAGAGGCTGTTTCGAAACTGTCCAGTTTCCACATGACCGTGTGTTAGGCCGTGTAATGGGTCGTGTATGGCACACAGCTGTGTGAAGTTTTGTGAACCGTGTGAGATGGTCGTGTGTGGCACACGGCCATGTGAGTTTAAACAGCTCGTGTAGCTAGGTCGTCTGAGGCACACGACCATGTGAAAATGTACAGATTGTATGGGGGTCCACACAGGGCTAGGCTTTTGGGCCATGTAGGCCTTTTTGGCCAATTTAAGTGTAACATCCTGTTTTTAAGTGGTGTTAGAAATATTGGTTTCAGGACCACAATTCTGGTATGTGAAGTTCCATTTTATTATTAGATTAATATTTAAAGGGTTGAATCAGAGTTGTATAAAATTTTGGTGAAGAAATTTAATGTGTGGTTTTTTAATTAATTGAAAAGATTAAATTTTAAAATTTACAAAATTTGGTTGCTATTAGTTAAATGGGTTAAATGGTTTTGAAGGTGTAAGTTAAAGGACTTAGGTGGTAAATATACTATGTATAAAAATAGTGGCCTTTTATGAATAAAGTTATATTAAATTGTATGTTAAAATAAAAAGTGTAGATTAGTAAATTAATACTAAAACAAAAGTAAAATAATAATAAAAGAAACATAGTCATCTTCCACCATCCTTAGCCGAATTTGAAAAGAGAAGAAAGCCATTTTTTTTCAAGCTAGGTTCGACCATTTCCATTGCTTGCATGTAAGCTCATTCTAGTTCTATTTCTTGTATTTTTTATGTTTTTGTAATCATTGCAACTAGGTCTAGCTAAGCCATAGCTTTGTTTTCAAAACTATCAAAGATTTTAGATCATTGATGAATACTTGATATTTTAGATGTTAAATAATGAAATTGAAGTGTTGGGTGTTGATTTTGAGTAAATTAATGATTAATTTGATAAAATTATAAATTTTACATGGAATTCATGTTAATTTTGAATAAATGTGGGTTGGTTATGGAAGGGTAAAAATTCGGCTAACTTGAGTATTTGGCAAAGTTTGCCAATTTTGGAGATTTTAAGTTTAGGGACTAAATTGTGAAATATGTATAATTTTGGGAAAAATATGTAAATATTAAAAGTTAAGGGTCGCGTGTGATGAATTGAATGTGAAATTAATTGATTTTATTTAATTATTATTTAGATCAAGAACCAAACCAAAAAAATGATAACCGAGGAAAAGAAAAAATTACGGAGTAGTCCCTGCTCTGTAATCGGAAGTGATCGTAGGTAAGTTCATAGTACTTCAGTACATAAATATAATTTTAGATAATGATTTGTACTGTTTTTCACTAGTTGTTTGATGTTTATTTACGAATATGTATATAATTGGAAGTACTCTGGATATTTATATAACAACAATGACTACAAATGTTTTTGTATTTATGCAATTGATAAGGAAAAATTTAGTGATTCTTTTTCTTGGAAACATGTTAAAGTTATATGAGAATGAAATAAATTTAGGTATGTATCCAGGCATGAAGAAAATATCCCCTAAATGCACATACATACCCCTGTTTGTAGTTTGGTACCCTTGAATGCACATACGTGCCCCTGTTTGTATTTCGGTTCCCTCGAATGCACATACGCGCCCCTGCTTGTACTTCGGTACCCCTAAACGCACATACATTCCCTTCTTTGTACTTCAATACCCTTGAATGCACATACGTGCCCCTGTATGTACTTCAGTACTCCTGCATGCACATACGTGCCCCTATTTATATTTCGGTACCTCTAATCGCGCATTGTTTTTATGATTGCACTCTAGTGCCTTGATATTGCATCATTAATGCCCCAGAAAATGGAGTATTGACCTATTGCATAATCCAAGTTCAACCAGTTTAAAGAAAAAGTTATATTATGTCCTTACTAAGCTATGTAAGCTTACAATTTTTCTTTATGTTGTTTTGTAGACAATTGTTGCTGGCCGTTTGGAAGGATCAACCACAAAGTGAACATTATCACATCCATCTTTGTAGGTTTTGCATCTTACTTTGGGTAGTGGCATGTATATAGGTCTTATTGAAAGAATGTTGGTGTCAATAACTATTGATGATATAATAGGCTAAATAACTCTTTTCAACGTGTCATGTAATGTTGAAATAAGATATCTATATCTATATATTGATGATTATCATAGTGTGTATTTGGATTAGAAATGTTTATATGTGTGGTTAATATGGTTGAGTTAGATATGATTGTTTTTATGAAAAATCTTGGAAAAAGTGTGGTATTGAATTGTTTATAAATTGAGGTGTCTTTCAATAGTATATTGTATAGAATTTGTACGTTGTTTATTTGGTATATGGGTGAGTGTTTAAGGTGTGCTTTCAGTTATTTATTGAATGAGCAAATGAAGTGTCTTATTGAGCAAGAATGAGTGATGATATGGTTTGTTGTAGGGGCAAATTTTAGTATACACGGCCTGGGACACGGGCTGTCACACGGCCATGTGCCTCACATGACCTGTTTGTACAGTTGTGTGTAATTTATAAAACAGGTGCAGGTTTCACACGGTTTGGAACACAGGCTGAGACTCGACCGTGTGTCTCAAGTCAGCGAGTTACACAAGCTAGCACATGGATTACGACACGTCTATGTGAGCCAAGTCAGTGGATTACACAGTCTATGACATGGGTTGGTACAGGGCTGTGTGCCCATAATTTGAATTCTCACACAGTCTGAGCTGTGTCACATGTCCATGTGACCGCTGTTTCCAAGTTTTCAAATTTTACCTAAATTTTATGTTGTTCTTCAATTTGATCCTTAATTACTCTCAAACTAATTTTAGGGCCTCATAAACATAAAATAAGGCCCATGTGAATAATTATTCTATGTTTTATATTTTAATGAAATATTTTTTCTGAATTAAGATAAATTGTTCTGTTTGTTTCTATAACACTCCGATCCTTAATCCGGCAATGGGGCTGGGTATGGGTGTTACATTAAGGGCTCGATGAAAGGCTGTTTAGGGAATTTGATATTCAATCCGAGGACATCATAAGGGTCAAGAAATTGTAAGTTTAGTTCTCAAGTTCGTATGAGCAGCTTTAAAAGCATGATATGTAACAGCCCATTTTCAGTGAAATCGAAACAATGGTTTTGAGACCACAAATCCAAGTCAGAAAGAAAATTTATTTTAATATTATTGCATGGTCCGTATTATGATAGGAATGTTATATGAAAATTCTGATAAGAAAATTTTACCGATTATGTGTTTAATTATGGAAAGGACCAAATTACATAAAATGCAAAAGTTGAGTTCTAGTAGCAGAAAGGATCAATTAGCTATGGAATTCAAAATAATAGGTCCTTATGTGGTAATTAGACCATTAAAGAAAAGTTAGTAAATATTTTTGGTGATTCATCCATGGAAAATTAGAAAAATGTAAGGACTAAATTGGAAACTATAATAATTAAAAGATGATAAATGAATTAAAAAGAAATAATATCATTTTATATCATCTTTTTCCCCAAAATATACATGGAAACCCTAGGAACGAGAAAGCAAGCTTTCTTGGCTTCATTGGGTAAGTATTCTTGTCCCGTTTTTAGTAATTTTTATATTTTTTATATCGGAATAGCTTAATTTATCTATTTTGGGGATTAAATTGTAAAGATATGAAAGTATAGAAATTTTTCCATGGATGAATATGCTGAAAATTTGAAATTTATGGTAGAAAATGAAAGGTTGTTGATAGATAAACAACTTTTACAATGAGAATTTTGATAAAATCATGATTTAGGGACTAAACTGAAAAGTGGTAAAACCCATGGAAAAGTTATAAATTTTTTGAACTACAAGTGTTTCAAATGTTATATGAAAATTTTGGTTAGGCTTGGAATAAGGACTAAATTGCATGAATTTCATTTTCCGAGCCTAGGGACGAAATTGGAATTTATGAAAAGTATAAAGGCAAAATGCTAATTTTGCCTAGAGTGTAAATTGAATCCAATTGAATATGAATTGTATTAAAATGATGATTTAATTCATTTATATAGATCCAAAAAAACCAAATATGGAATTGGATCAAGGAAAACAATAAGTGTCGGATTAGTAGATTTTTTATACAAACGAATATCAAGGTAAGTTTGCGTAACTAAATTGTGTTTGTTTTATGTTTGAATTGAATGTGGTATGTGCTTATATGAATTGTATAAATGTTATAAATATATGAAATAATCATATGTCTGATTCTGTCCGGAAAATATTAAGTTCTGTTTGAATGATGAATTTTAATGGAGTTAAGTTCCGTTTGAATGATGAATTTCAGTGGATATATGTGATTTCCTGTATTAAATATGGTCCTGCATATGTTGCGGATAGAATATAGCTCGAATGAGCAATCCTGTTATAGCCCTTTCAACCATCCTGTTATATAGTTCCTGCAAGCATCCTGATTGGTAGTGATCCTGCATGTGTTATGCACTACCGCAGCTCTTTGTGAGCATCCTGTTACACGATTCAATCGGTTGTGGTCTAGTATTTATTGTGGATACAAACGCATCTCTCTGTGAGCGTCCTGATATAGGCTCTTATGAGCTTCCTGACATGGCTCGCTTGAACTCACTGTTACCTTATCCGGTGCTTCTTGATAATAACTCTTCGGAGTTACTTGATAAGCTCTATGAGCTCCTTGATTAAAAATTTTATGAGTTTCCTGTTTAGCCCGGATAAGTGTCCTGTTACATGGCTCATCTGAGGATCCTGATATGTGGCTCTAGAGTGTGTTCCCTGATTAAGTGCCCTAACGGGTACCCCTGATTATGAGTTGATGATTTACAGTTTTGTGCACCTTATGTGTACTACCTGGTAATCCATCGATATTTGAATAATTCAACGGATAAAACTTTTGACATGAAAATTTATGAGATTAAAAGAATTATGTCTCAAATGCTTTTGAAAGTTTATAGCATGATGAGTTCATCCATTCTTTTTTGATGTATATGTGAATTATGTGACTAACTTACTTATTTGAGTGTATGTGATTAGGCAAATTTGCTAAATTGTTGGGAAACATGTTATTGTATGAATATGATTGGTAAGTTTAATTCTTGTTATACGAACTTACTAAGCATTTAATGCTTACTAGGTTTTCTTTTCTCTATTTTATACGAACTTACTAAGCATTAAGTGATGACGATCCCCGAGATAATAGTAAGAGTCAACGATCTAAAAAAATAAACAGAGAAACATAACATTCAAAGTAAGCTTTCATAAGCTTAGTAAGTCTTAAGCAATTTAAACAGTTGAACTTAAAAACAAACCAAATGTTCGAAATCACATAACACTTTCTGAGTACAATACTATTTGGCTGATTGTGCACAAACACATATCATTTTACTCCGTTTATACTCAAACTCATATAAACATAGTATTTACAAGCTTCTAGATTAACTTTAATTCTTTCAAATTTCACTAGTGTATCATTTCTTACCCACACTTACTTTCAACATTCATAGTTAAATAGCATATCAAAAACTATCTTGTAACTTTGCATAATAACTGAATGCACACATATACAAATATACATATGAATTTACAACATCTTTTCATATGCTTCTCATTACACATTCTTAATTCCCGTCAGATCAATCTCACATATAATATATATATATATAACATACCTGAATCACTTAATGTGTAATACGAGTTCAATTTATCATCTTAGCATAGGATCTCGTAGTCATGTACTTTATCAATTTCACTAACTCTTGGCCTCCGAGGTATAAAACCCAAACATAACACCAGCACGAAGCCTATGGGACTTTAAACAAAGATATAATACCAGCACTAGGCCTGCGGGATTTAACCCGAATATAATACCAGCACGAAGCCTGCGGGATTTAACCCGGATATATTACCAGCACAAAGCCTGCGGGTCTTTAAGACCGGATACAACCTCAGCACAATTTATTTTATATACTTTTTACTATCTTTGGCCTCATCAAATATCTAATAATACTCACTTTTCACAATTGGTCATTCGGCCCTATTATATACACATAAACATATGTACATTTCACACTTGCCCATTCGGTCACACCACATACACAAGCACATATATAAGATAATGCTTTTATCATTACTTGCTAATACATCATATACTTTGCTTTCATTTAAATAACCACTCAGCCATATTACATTTCTAAGTAACCATTTAGCCTCACTATACAAATAAGATAGCACACATTTTCATAAAGGCCCTTCAGGTAACTTGCACACATTTAATATTAGCCATTTCGGCCTCACCACATATACATATCTTGTACATAAATTTCATCATATCAAAATCACTTATATATCATTTCCTAACGTCACAATTCAAAATTCACATATGGTTTTAATCAATATCTTATAAGCAACTCAAACAGTTTTATCAATGTTTACAACATAATCACAAATTCACTACAAGCTGTCTTCCTGAGCAACAGTCATTAAATTATTTGTAATTGGAGATACCAAACTCCAAATCAAGTGCCGTAAAATTTCCCTGAAAATAGACTCATATATCTTTCATCCATAAAATTTTCAGAATTTTTGGTTTGGCCAATCAATACCAGATTTTTCTTAAAGTTTCCCCTGTTTCACTGTTTGACTAATCTGACCACTCTTCACTTCGACTCAAATTTCTCATTGTAAAGAATTCAAAATATGTTCTCGTTGATTTCATTTGAAACTAGAGTCATTAAGATTTAATTACATAATTTTTTTAGCCTATAACTAAACTCCAACAATTTATGGTGATTTTCTAAAATCACGCTATTGCTGCTGTCCCAAGCAGATCTATTACAATTTACTCTTAAATTTCCAAAAGTTCAAACACTTAAGAACTTACTAAGATCTCAGTTTCCCTTCTTCAATTTCCTAATCACATTAGTAGTTTCACTTACTTGTTAACATTAATCCACAATTCATCTCAGAATTCATTCGGTAATTTCATCACATAATTTATTAAAATACCATTTCCTTATATTGATTTCAAATACGTTCAAGAATTTGAAGCATAATTTCATAGCCAAATGTAATCACTATTCGGCATTTACAAGAAATTCATAGTAATTTATTCGAGTCTTAACTCATGATACTTTCAGTTATTCCATCTTATCTTATGTATTCAAAATACCATTCACACATATTAGTTCATAAGACATTTGGCTATCACACGAAGTCCTCACTAATTTCATACTCATTCTATTTACCATTACTTAACTGAAACACAGAGATCATATATCATTCTCTAAAACTCTTTTAGCATATACCTCATTTCCATGCACAATTCAATCGAGTAAGTTAGCTATTTTCGGCTCATATTATGAACATTACTAATCATTCGAAAGTATATATATTTATATATCACATATACTAAAACTTTATTCTATATTCATTTAATCTTTACACATAAATTCAACTTAATCGCTTAAGAGCTTACCTCAAAAGTTATCGACGGCTATATCGACTACACGACTACCTTCGTTTTTTTTCCTCGATTCGAGTTTGTCCCCATAAGCTCTTGATGCTCAATCAACAATTTTTAACTTCAAATTTGCAAACAGCAATGTCATCACTTTACATAACAGAAATTAAATTTCATTACTTAAACTGTCCACGACAATCACCTTCCGAGCACCTTAATTTTCTTTAAGCTAAACCACCTCATAGTATACATATACACATTCGGCTAATTTAAAACAAATCAGCACTCATAACCGAATCATTAACTAAAATCACATTCGGTAATATGCTTAAATAATTTCAATATTATTAACATCTAAAACTAAGTTGCTTGGGGGGCCATGAATTATTCAAATCGGCCGAATATCATTGAATTTCTAAAATCATGCTTATAACCACTTGGCCGAATTTCACATATCAAAGCCACTTATATATATTATTCAAAGTATTTAACAACACTTAAAAATCCAAAACCATAAAACTCAATTCATATAACACCAAACTCAATGCTAAATCACCCTAGGCACATTCGGCACTAGCACAAGCACACACACATTTAACTTTTCTAAAATTCAACTTTTAACAAGCTCCCTATGCTTCCATGATAAAAACCGAATGCTCATCGTACCACCAACATGCATATTTAATTATCTCAAGCCTCTCTTAATCAATTTTATTCATAATTGTAACACCCCGAACACGAGACCGTCGCCGGAGTCGAACACGAGGTGTTAACAGACTTCAAACCACTTATTAGAAATTTCCCAGACAAGCTACCAATCTGCGTATGAGTCGCATTAAAAATCATATCTTGAGTTCTGAAACTCAAAATCCAGTTCCGTAAATTTTCCCCAGAACTAGACTCATATATCTATATGGTAGAATTTTTGTAGAATTTTTGGCCGGGCCAATTGGTGCAGTTTATTGGTTAGAGTCGTCCCTGATCCTGGGTTCGACTACTCTGACCCTTGTGCATTACGACTTAGATATCTCCCTTTACAGAGCTCCAATACTTATGACGTTGGTTTCTAATGAAACTAGACTCAAAAGAGAATCTATACATATAAAGCATGACTTCTAATTGTCTCTGATTAATTTAGGGTGAATTTCTAAAGTCGGGACGGGGATCCAGAAATCGCTCTGGCCCTGTTTCACAAGATTTTAATTATCTCCTAACATACAGCTCATATGGTCATTTCGTTTCTTCTATATGAAAATAGACTCATCGAGCTTCGATTACATAATTTATTCATTATTTAATTCCATTCCTACTATTTTTAGTGATTTTTCAATCTCACGTCACTGCTGCTGCCAGCATCTGTTACTAAAGCAACTATGCCTATTTCGTGATTTCTCCTTGATCTAACTAGTAATTCATCATACATATCACAAATTATGATCATGACTAGCCATGCCGAAGGCTAATCATTGTCAAACATCTCCGTACTACACTATTGCCATATCATGAATTTTAACACCAAAAAGAATCAACCATGACATATGGCATAAAAATCGAATTACCAAGACTTGCGACCTAACATTATAGAACCAAATCCAACCGAACATTTATGCCATTATCGCATGGCTAAAAGTTTACATACCAAATTTCAACAAAACATATTAGCCTATACATGCGAAATGTTCTCCTAGACCGACTAAAAGAAGATACCAAAGTTGCTAGCGGTGTGATGACTTGATGACAGTCCGAGCACGCAAAAAGACGAGTCCAAGAAACCTAAAGTAGGTGACAAGCAAACACCGAGTGAGTATATAACTCAGAAGTCATAAGCATTACATTGCCGTTCAGTAATAATATATCATAAGAGAAAATAAATAATGCGGATTAAAATCCTCCATCCATACCCAAAGCGTGCTATAATTCCTTAGGCATTTCGGTTCGATCTCATACCAAGCCCTACTTTGATATTTCATACATTACACCATATGACATTGGATGCATTTATCTTCAAGTATAATCACCACATAGGTTCAAGACTTACCAAGCTCAATCCCAAATATAAATAAAATGTCTATTCCTCATGAGCTCAAGGTGTTTACTCGTCGCTGTCCATGATTGACTCGATAAGGCCGCACACTTAGAGCATGTATATTTATTAGAGAATGTATAATAAGCCCGCACACTTAGTGCTTAATAGTCGAACTCGCACACTTAGTGCTATATAATCAAACTCGCACACTTAGTGCTATACAATTTGAACCCGCACACTTAGTGCCAATCTCATGATCATAAATGTTTACACCCGCACACTTAGTGCCGAAACCAACAACTCAATACATCTCACCTCTTTTCTTTTTCATTCAATACTTTCATCACCCCATGCATACATGTATATATATATATATATGTATATATTTATCATTCCATTCAGCATCATTACATAGACGTTATGGCCATTTAAATTAATACAAAATATATGCTTAATGACTTACCTTGTGTTGGGTAAGACGGTTCCAACTCGGCTACTCGATGATCTTTTCTTTGCCTTTGCTTGATTCTCCTCCTTTAACTCCTTGAGCTTAATCAATAAATCAACTAGTTTAACCACCTTGCTAAATATTTATAATCCAATTACACATGCATATGTATGTTAGTATATTCGGCAACCATCCTCACTAATTACCCATTTAGTCGATTATACACATAATCAAAGGTAACCTCACGAATGGGCATACTTATGTATATATATATATACACTTCCGAATGGGCATCACAATTAGATTTAACACCACCTTCATACTCAATTAGATGGCGAATGTATGTACAATGTCAACTATAACATCATTTAAACATCTAATTTCATCTCATGAACACTTGATCGAATTTTCCTAATCTAGCATATTTTCACATCTATTTGTAACATCATGTAAATCCACATATAACTACATTTCTTAAGTTCCACATCTTAATGCCCATTATAGCCATTCTCATAGTCTAAATCTAAAATTCGCACATCCACCTTTCAACCATGTTAGCGAATACTCATTCTCTTCTTAGTCCTAAATTCGCACCTCCAACAAAGTGACTTAACAACTTCAACTTTCATGCTAACATAACAAGCAATTTAACACATACATATAACTAACATGTTAATAGCATCAAGGTATCAACTAAAATTTTTAAGCTTCTTAGTCAAAGCCTAACTCTCCGACAACCCCAAATCCAACCATGGGATAGATAGAATTTAGACTCATCTGTAACACCCCGAACCCGAGACCGTCGCCGGAGTCGAACGCGAGGTGTTAACAGACTTCAACCCACTTATTGACAATTTTCAGACAAGCTGCCAATCTGAGTACTAGTCGCTCCAAAATTCATAACTTGAGTTTTACAACTCGAAAATCAGTTCCGTAAATTTTTCCTGAAACTAGACTCATATGTCCATCTACATATTGTTTTCTAGAATTTTTGGTCGAGCCAATTAGTACAGTTTATTAGTTAAAGTCTCGCCTGTTGTAGGGATCGACTACACTGACCTTTGTGCGTTACGAATTGGATATCTCCTGTACAGGGCTTCAATACTAATGCCGTTTGTTTCTATAGAAACTAGACTCAGAGAGGAATCTACACATATATGGAATGACTCCTAATTATCTCTGGTTAATTTACAATGATTTTCCAAAGTTGGAACAGGGGATCCAGAAACCGTTCTGGCCCTATTTCACAAGAACTTTAAAATCTGTTAACTTATAACTCATATGACCATTTCGTTTCTTCCATATGAAGGTAGATTCATCAAGGTACACTTACATAATTTATTTGCTATTTAATACCATTCCTACTATTTTTAGTGATTTTTCACATCCACGTCACTGCTGCTGTCAGCATCTGCCTTTAGTAGGCTTTACCTATTTCATACTTTCCATGATTCAATTGGCCCTTTTACAAACATAGCACAAAGCGTGATCATGATTAACCATTCCAATGGCTAATCGTTTCAAAATAATTCCATACCTCATAAGGGTCAACATACAAACGATTATAGTTCTATGCTAAAACGATATATAAGCCATTTTCGCATGGCTATCCAAGTTTACACAAACCGGAAGGTACATGACCTTCAACAAAGGATGGTCCTATACATGCCATTTCAAAGTTCAACCAAAATTTGTACCAAAATGGGGCTTCGATAGTGTGGATGACTTGACTTCTTTGATCCCGAATCCGATAGCTAACGAGCGAAACCTATAAAACAGAGAGCCAAAGCAACGGGTAAGCATTTTAATGCTTAGTAAGTCTCAAGCAATGAAATCAGCTTTGACTAAGGTATTTTATTCACATGGCTAATTAAACCACTTTACTAATTCACATTCCCATACTCATACTTATTTCACATCACCGACCCTTATGTTCATACACAAAAGAACAACTTAGCCCAAGGCGGTAGCTCGTTTATCAACTTAGCGCATACTTACTTGTAAGAATTCAATTAGTACAAGTACATACAAACATACCTCATTGCTGGAATTTTCACAAGTGTATAAGCTGAAATTTTCACAGCAAGATTGCTCACTTCGAATCACATACTTTGGATTTAACCGGATATAGCGACTTCAGACGATTGCCTTGGTCATAACCGGATTTGGTGACTTGCACAAAGGCCTTCGGTCTTAGCCCGGATATATCAACTCGCACGAATGCCTTGGTCTTAGCCCGGATATATCAACTTCATACGAATGCCTTGGTCTTAGCCCGGATATATCAACTCGACGAATGCCTTTGGTCTTAGCCCGGATATATTTTCAATGTTCACTTACACATATATCAATATTCAAGACACGTCCATAGTTCATTTTCGTTACTAAAGCTCTAACACAAAATATTTATCAACCTTTACTATTTCGGCTCAATGGCCACACAAACAAGGAGCATAATTTTGATATAATTCAAGTAGGGTCATCACTCAAGACTTACCTTGGATGTTGTCGAGCGATTTAACGGCTATTCAACTACTTTTTCCTTCCCTTTATCGGATTTAGCTCCCTTTGCTCTTGAGCTAATTCACACAAATTTAACTTATTAAAATCTCATCATGATAGCTTATGGCCAAATATGACAAGGAGTGTAAATGGTCATATGGCCATCCTTTAGCTCAAATACACAATGGTCATGCACATTTTACATCACAACAAGCAATTCAATACATTCAAACATCAACGTGAAGTTCAAAGTACTTGGCCCTTATATACATTAGGCATCAAAGTTGCATATGTACGAAATCATAAATCGAACTCAACACATTAGTTAATATTCCTCTTAGCGAATTTTCTAAGCCAAGAATAGGCATCAATATGCTTGCCTCAAACCGAATGCATGCACACTAATTACCCCTCATGTGGCCGAATATACACTTAATACCACACACAAAAAAACAGCATACATTTTACTACTAACACATTACATATCGTAATTCATTGCACATCTCTTATTTACTTCATAATCAACACATCATCACAAGCAAATATACACTTTGAATTAGTATATATGTCATACCAATCCATCATGTGCAAACATATATTCATGTAGGTGCAAGGGCAATTCTCAAATGGCTTATATCCAAATATATACACATTTCCAAAGCTTAAATCTTACTTACCATGCAACATGCATGAATTATACTTATGGATATATCATGGCCGAATACCACAACACCACACCATTTCAATTTGGTCATGGTGAAACAAAGAACTTAGTATCTCATTCAAAAAAATGCTAAAAGAAAATCTAAGAATCTTCAATCCTCCATCACATGTATCACTTTCAAGCTTGTCATTTAACATGCAATGGCATTAACACCACATTCACTTTGGCCGAATTTCATTCCCATGACATAACAAGGATTTGAACCATGGGCTAACAAGAACATTAAGCTAGCAACTAAAAACATGCATGAACCTCAAACATACCTTAATCTTGATGCAAGTTTAGCCAACCTCTTCCTAATCCTCTTCCAAACCAAGTATGAAGCAAAACTCCTTCCTTAACCTTAGTATTTTGGCCAACAAGAGAGTGAAAAGAGATGAACAAAATTTTTCTTTCTTCCTTTAGGACATTCGCCAAGCTATGGAGGAAGATGGACACTTTTTTTTTGTTTCTCATCTACTAACATTAATTGTTTATTCCATACCCTTATTTTATTCTTTCCATCATAACCCATTTACCAAACATGTTTCATGACATGATTTTTGCCCATAAATCCTTGTCATGGCGGCCACTAGCTATGGGGAAATTTGACATGCAAGTCCATTGTTTTGCATGCATCCTTTAATTAGTCATCACACATTTCCCTCATACTTTCAAAGTTTATTACTAGGTCCTTTCTAGTGAAATTCACATCTATAATTCTAAATCAAAGCATAAAAATATCACACATGAGTTAACACACATTATAGGCAATAAAATAAATATTAAATTATTTTTATGCCTTGGTTTTGTGGTCCCGAAACCACATTTCGACTAGGGTCGTTTTAAGGTGTCACAACTCTCCCCACTTTAGAAATTTTCGTCCCGAAAATCTTACCGTAAATAGGTTTGGATATTGCTCTTTCATAGAGTTCTCGGGTTCCCAAGTAGCTTCTTCTATCCCGTGTTTGAGCCATAACACTTTCACTAGCGGAACCCTTTTGTTTCGCAACTCTTTCATTTCACGAGCTAGGATACGAATCGGTTCTTCTTCATAACTCATATCGGCTTGAATTTCAACCTCTGATGGACTAATTACGTGCGACGGATCAGATCTATAGCGTCGAAGCATTGAAACATGGAAGACGTTAGAATCTTTTCAAGTTCGGGGGCAAGATCAAACGATACGAATCGGGCCAACTCGTTCGGAGATTTCAGCGGCCCAATGAATCTCGGCTCAACTTGCCCTTACGGTAGAATCTGAGTATCTTTTCCACGCGAAACTTTAAGAAACACTTTATCTCCCACCGATACTCAATGTCCTTTCGTTTCAAATCCGCATACGATTTCGACGATCGGAGGCTATCTTGATTTTCACGGATTACTTTTACTTTCATTCAGCATCTTTAATCAAATCCACTCCAAAATTTTGTTCTCACCGAGCTCGGTCCAAAACAATGGTGTACGGCATTTACGCCCGTACAAAGCCTCGTAAAGCGCCATCTTAATACTTGATTGAAAACTATTGTTGTGGCGAATTCAATCAAAGGTAGGTACCGCTCCCACGAACCAATCGAACTCGAGGATGCAACATCTCATCATATCCTCAAGTATCCGAATTATCGCTCGGATTGACCATCGGTTTGGGGGTGAAAGGCGGTCTTGAAATGCAACTTGTGCCCAATGCTTCTTGTAATTTCTTCCAAAATCGCGAGGTGAACCTCGGATCTCTATCCGACACAATGTAAATCGGTACCGTGTAATCTCACAATCGAGAAACGTACAATTCAGCTAGTTTATCCAATGAAAAATCCATACGCATGAGGGATAAAGTGAGCCGACTTAGTTAGTCTATCAATAATAACCCAAATTGCATCCTTCTTACTTGTCGACAACGGCGGTCCGGACACAAAGTCCATTGTGACTCGATCCCATTTCCACTCGGGTATCGTGATCGGTCAAGTAACCTCGAAGGCACTTGATGCTCCGCTTTCACTTGTTGACATATTAAACATCTTGCAACAAAGTCGGAGATGTCTCGCTTCATACCATGCCACCAAAACCGACGTTTCAACTCATTGTACATCTTCGTACTCCCGGGTGGATTGCCATTCGGCTACAATGAGCTTCGTTCGAATTATCGAAATAAGTTCAATTCTTTGGAACACACAAACGACTTCGAACCTCAAACAATCGTCATCATCAATTTGAAACTCCGATTCCTTGTTCGAACACACTCAGCCCATTTTGCACGCAACTCCTCATCAACTTTACGAGCTTCACGAATTTGATGAGTCAACAATGGTTTGGCCTTTAATTCGCTACTAACACATTGTCGGGTAGGATAGACAAGTGTACATTCATCGTCAGTAAAGCAAAGCAAAGTGATTTTCGCTTAAGGCATCCGCAACCACATTAGCCTTTCCCGGGTGATAGTCAATGACCACTCATAATCCTTTAACACTCGAGCCAACGTCTTTGTCGCAGATTTAAGTCTCTTTGAGTCATCAAATATTTGAGACTTTTGTGATCCGAATACACATGGCACTTCTCACCAAATAAGTAATGTCGCCATATCTTTAAGGCGAATACGATGGCGACCAATTCGAGATCATGGGTCGGATAATTTTTCTCATGTGGCTTTAATTGTCTCGACGATAGGCCACAACTCGACCTTCTTGCATCAATACGCAACCTAACCCAAGTAGGGAGGCGTCACTATAGATGACAAACTCTTTGCCGATTCGGTCAGTATTAATCTTGGAGCTTCCGTCAAATGAGTTTTCAATTGGTCAAAACTTTTCGACACTTTTCCGTCCATTCAAACTTGACATCTTTCAAGCGGTTTCGTCATGGGTGTGGCTATCATCGAGAATCCTTTTACAAACCGTCGGTAAGTAAGCAAGTCCCAAAAGCTCGAACCTCAGTAATATTTCTTGGAGGTTTCCGATTAAGTATGGCTGAAATTTTGCTTGGGTCGACTCGAATACCCGATCGCAGATACCACGTGACCCAAGAAGCTAACCTCTTAACCGTAACTCACACTTGCTAAACTTAGCATATAACCGCTTATCCCGTAAAATTTGCAACACTAATCTCGGTGCTTCGCATGTTCGGTCTCATCTCTTGAATAGACCAAGATGTCGTCGATGAACACAACTACGAACCGATCCAAATATGATCGAAGATCCGATTCATCAAATCCATAAATACCGCCGGGCATTAGTGAGCCCAAACGGCATCACTAAGAACTCGTAGTGACCATATCTCGCTCAAGGCGGTTTTGGGTATGTCCGAATCTCGGATTCATGAATCGATAATAGCCCGATCTCAAATCTATTTTTGAGAACACCGAGGCTCCTTCGCTTGATCGAACAAATCATCGATACGTGGTAACGGATACTTGTTCTTTATTGTCACTTTATTAAGTCGACGATAGTCGATGCACAACCTCATGGTTCCGTCCTTCTTTTCACAAACAACACCGGTGCACCCCAAGGTGAAAAACTGGGCGAGCAAAACCTCTATCCATCAACTCTTGCAATCGAGCTTTCAACTCCTTTAATTCGTTGGTGCCATACGATATGGAGCTATCGAAATCGGTGTGGTCCCGTGTACAAGCTCAATGCCAAACTCTATCTCCGAACAGTGGCAAACCCGGCAATTCTTGGGAAAACGTCCGGTATTCACAAACCACCGCATGATTTGGGTTCTATTCCTAACTCCTTATCATCAAGTACATACGCAAGGTATGCTTCACACCCTTTTCTTACATATTTCGGGCCAACATTGATGATATTACGGTGGCAACCCTTCAAGTTCGTAGACTCAACTCGGATCATCTCGTTGTTTGCGATCTCAAATCAATAGTCTTGCTTTTGCAATTCACAACCGCATCATGCACGGTCAACCAATCCAACCCAAGAATAACATCAAATTCATCGAACGGCAAAAGCATCAAGTCCGGGAAAGCAAGTACCTCGAATTACTAGGGGCATTTCTTACACACTTTGTCGACCAGCACATAACGACCCAAAGGATTTGACACCGAATTACGAACTCAAGAGACTCAATAGGCAAAGTCTTCTTTGGATGCTAAGGTTTCGCATATATAAGAATGAGTAGAACCGGGGTCAATCAAAGCAATCACATTAGTATCAAAGAGAGTGAAAGTACCAGTAATAACATCCGGCGAGGAGGCATCCTCGCGTGCTTGCGAGATAGCATAAGTCCTAGCTGGAGCGCGAGCCTCGGATCTGGTCGCAGAGATCTCTAGATCCTCTCGACCACCACTAGCCTTGCCCGTATTTCCGGATGGTCTACCTCGAGCGGTGGTAGTACCGGTTTCCCACTCCGATCTACATTCTGCTCGGACAACCTCGGGCAATCTTTAATGAAGTGGTCAACTGATCCACACTTGTAACAGAGCGGTCACGGAATCTCAGACTTCCAAAATGCCATTTGCCACAATCATCGCACTCGTCCTCTCTCGTCGATCATTCCCACTCATGGCGATCGAAGTGATTCGTGTGGTCACAGGGGTCGATCGCGATCTCGTCTAGAAAAGCCAAGTGTCTCTAGATCGGCCTAAGCCATCTCTAAGTTTCTTTGATGACTGTTGGAAGGGCTTCCCGAATACCTCTTACTGAAACTCCCTTGCTCCGCTTCGCTTTCCTTTTCTCCATACTAAACTCCTCGGCTTTGCCGCTCGCTCGACGAGAGTCACAAACTCTGATTTCCAAAATGCCAACATACAGACTTTATCTCATCATTCAGTCCATCTTGAGCGTTTACACATCACGACTTACGAAGAAATGCATTCTCGCAGCGTCTGGCTAAGCCTCACAATTTTCGTTCATAGTCGATGAACCGACATGGAACCTTGTTTAAGTTCGAGAAATTCCTTTCGTTTTGGTCCATAAATCTCGATCGATATACTTTTTCCGAAACTCGGTTTGGAAGAACTCCCAAGTTACTTGTTCGCGGGCACAACAAGTCGAGTACTCCACCAATAGTAGGCGTAATCACGTAGCAAGGAGATGGTACACTTTAGGCATTCATCGGTGTACAAGATAGCTCATCGAGTACCGGATCGTGTTGTCCAACCAAAATTCGCTTGCTCGGCATCATCACTATCCGTAGCTTTAAATTCAGTAGCCCCATGTTTTCGGATTCTATCAACTGGGGCTTATTCGACCTTATTTGGTCAATTCGGAGGCATTGTAGGTGCTTGGGTGTGTTTGTTGGGAATGGAGGTTGTGGAAGCAGTAGTATTAGTTCGAATGTATTGGTTGAACCAATCATTCATCACGCTATAAAAGGCTTGTCTAGCCTCGTCATTCGGATTACTAGCAACAGGTTGAGAGTCCGCCGGCGCTGTCCCTTGTGCGGAGCAGCGCCACACTCTCCACATCATCAGCTATCGCTTCGGTTGGGATCGGGATCCATTACTATAAATAAACACAAGTTCAAACGTCGAAATCACCACACTATCATATAATCACATAAAATGGCATGTATAGCTAGACCCAAACGCATTACGGTAGTCCTAGAATCGACTAAACCGTAGCTCTGATACCAATAAAATTGTAACACCCGAACCCGAGACCGTCACGGAGTCGAACGCGAGGTGTTATCAGACTTCAACCCACTTATTGACAAGTTTCAGACAAGCTGCCAATCTGAGTACTAGTCGCTCCAAAATTCATAACTTGAGTTTTACAACTCGAAAATCAGTTCCGTAAATTTTTCCTGAAACTAGACTCATATGTCCATCTACATATTTTTTCTAGAATTTTGGTCGAGCCAATTAGTACAGTTTATTAGTTAAAGTCTCGCCTGTTGTAGGGATCGACTACACTGACCTTTGTGCGTTACGAATTGGATATCTCCTGTACAGGGCTTCAATACTAATGCCGTTTGTTTCTATAGAAACTAGACTCAGAGAGGAATCTACACATATATGGAATGACTCCTAATTATCTCTGGTTAATTTACAATGATTTTCCAAAGTTGGAACAGGGGATCCAGAAACCGTTCTGGCCCTATTTCACAAGAACTTTAAAATCTGTTAACTTATAACTCATATGACCATTTCGTTTCTTCCATATGAAAGTAGATTCATCAAGGTACACTTACATAATTTATTTGCTATTTAATACCATTCCTACTATTTTTAGTGATTTTTCACATCCACGTCACTGCTGCTATCAGCATCTGCCTTTAGTAGGCTTTACCTATTTCATACTTTCCATGATTCAATTGGCCCTTTTTACATACATAGCACAAAGCGTGATCATGATTAACCATTCCAATGGCTAATCGTTTCAAAATAATTCCATACCTCATAAGGGTCAACATACAAACGATTATAGTTCTATGCTAAAACGTATATAAGCCATTTTCGCATGGCTATCCAAGTTTACACAAACCGGAAGGTACATGACCTTCAACAAAGGATGGTCCTATACATGCCATTTCAAAGTTCAACCAAAATTTGTACCAAAATGGGGCTTCGATAGTGTGGATGACTTGACTTCTTTGATCCCGAATCCGATAGCTAACGGCGAAACCTATAAAACAGAGAGCCAAAGCAACGGGTAAGCATTTTAATGCTTAGTAAGTCTCAAGCAATGAAATCAGCTTTGACTAAGGTATTTTATTCACATGGCTAATTAAACCACTTTACTAACTCACATTCCCATACTCATACTTATTTCACATCACCGACCCTTATGTTCATACACAAAAGAACAACTTAGCCCAAGGCCGGTAGCTCGTTTATCAACTTAGCGATACTTACTTGTAAGAATTCAATTAGTACAAGTACATACAAACATACCTCATTGCTGGAATTTTCACAAGTGTATAAGCTGAAATTTTCACAGCAAGATTGCTCACTTCGAATCACATACTTTCGGATTTAACCGGATATAGCGACTTCAGACGATTGCCTTGGTCATAACCCGGATTTGGTGACTTGCACAAAGGCCTTGGTCTTAGCCGGATATATCAACTCGCACGAATGCCTTGGTCTTAGCCCGGATATATCAACTCGACGAATGCCTTGGTCTTAGCCCGGATATATCAACTTCAGACGAATGCCTTGGTCTTAGCCGGATATATTTTCAATGTTCACTTACACATATATCAATATTCAAGACACGTCCATAGTTCATTTTCGTTACTAAAGCTCTAACACAAAATATTTATCAACCTTTACTATTTAGGCTCAATGGCCACACAAACAAGGAGCATAATTTTGATATAATTCAAGTAGGGTCATCACTCGAAGACTTACCTTGGATGTTGTCGAGCGATTTCGACGGCTATTCAACTACTTTTTCCTTCCCTTTATCGGATTTAGCTCCCCTTTGCTCTTGAGCTAATTCACACAAATTTAACTTATTAAAATCTCATCATGATAGCTTATGGCCGAATATGACAAGGAGTGTAAATGGTCATATGGCCATCCTTTAGCTCAAATACACAATGGTCATGCACATTTTTACATCACAACAAGCAATTCAATACATTCAAACATCAACGTGAAGTTCAAAGTACTTGGCCCTTATATACATTAGGCATCAAAGTTGCATATATGCGAAATCATAAATCGAACTCAACACATTAGTTAATATTCCTCTTAGCGAATTTTCTAAGCCAAGAATAGGCATCAATATGCTTGCCTCAAACCGAATGCATGCACACTAATTACCCCTCATGTGGCGAATATACACTTAATACCACACACAAAAAAAACAGCATACATTTTACTACTAACACATTACATATCGTAATTCATTGCACATCTCTTATTTACTTCATAATCAACACATCATCACAAGCAAATATACACTTTGAATTAGTATATATGTCATACCAATCCATCATGTGCAAACATATATTCATGTAGGTGCAAGGGCGAATTCTCAAATGGCTTATATCCAAATATATACACATTTCCAAAGCTTAAATCTTACTTACCATGCAACATGCATGAATTATACTTATGGATATATCATGGCGAATACCACAACACCACACCATTTCAATTTGGTCATGGTGAAACAAAGAACTTAGTATCTCATTCAAAAAAATGCTAAAAGAAAATCTAAGAATCTTCAATCCTCCATCACATGTATCACTTTCAAGCTTGTCATTTAACATGCAATGGCATTAACACCACATTCACTTTGGCGAATTTCATTCCCATGACATAACAAGGATTTGAACCATGGGCTAACAAGAACATTAAGCTAGCAACTAAAAACATGCATGAACCTCAAACATACCTTAATCTTGATGCAAGTTTAGCCAACCTCTTCCTAATCCTCTTCCAAACCAAGTATGAAGCAAAACTCCTTCCTTAACCTTAGTATTTTCGGCCAACAAGAGAGTGAAAAGAGATGAACAAAATTTTTCTTTCTTCCTTTAGGACATTCGGCCAAGCTATGGAGGAAGATGGACACTTTTTTTTGTTTCTCATCTACTAACATTAATTGTTTATTCCATACCCTTATTTTATTCTTTCCATCATAACCCATTTACCAAACATGTTTCATGACATGATTTTTGCCCATAAATCCTTGTCATGGCGGCCACTAGCTATGGGGAAATTTGACATGCAAGTCCATTGTTTTGCATGCATCCTTTAATTAGTCATCACACATTTCCCTCATACTTTCAAAGTTTATTACTAGGTCCTTTCTAGTGAAATTCACATCTATAATTCTAAATCAAAGCATAAAAAATATCACACATGAGTTAACACACATTATAGGCAATAAAATAAATATTAAATTATTTTTATGCCTTGGTTTTGTGGTCCCGAAACCACATTTCGACTAGGGTCGTTTTAAGGCTGTCACATCATCACCCAAAGGTTGTGTAAACTTCCAAAAATATCATTGAACATACCTTGATCTAAAGGACCACCTTGGCCGAATCTTGCTTCCTCTTCTTCCTCTAGTTACGACAATTGCAAAAGAAAGAAAACATGAACACTCCTTCTTCCCTCCTTATTAAGCATTCAAACTCCCTCATTTTCATGCCACAACATCAAACACTCCTCCTAGATACAAGCAATGGCGAACTTCTTCAAAATTTTCTCCTCTCTTTTCTTGATTTGTCGGCTAGGAGATGGCAAGTATGAACACCCCTTTTTTTTGTTCACTTTCCTATTATTATTCCCATCATTTGTTAACAAAAAAAACATATTAAATTTGAATGAGTGGAGCATCATCACTCCTTGGCCGCCACCATGTATTTTATGGGTAATTTGACATGCAAAGCCATGCTTCCTCTCCCTATTATTAATTACTCCTTATAATTCATCTATCATCTTTTCTAACTTCATCAACTAGGTCCTTTTCAATTAATTCACATTCCTAAAGCTAATATTAAGCATTTAATTTCTCATATATTCACTTTGTCACACAAAAATTTATGTAATTAAAACACAAAATAAATTTTGGCTCGGTAATGTGGTCTCGAAACCACATTTCGACCAGGGTCTAATTAGGGTTGTCACAACTCTCCCCCACATAAGAAATTTTTGTCCCCGAAAATCTTACCGGTGAATAATTTTGGTTATCGATCCTTCATAGAGTCCTCAAGTTCCCAAGTGGCTTCTTCAATTCCGTGTTTATGCCACAACACCTTCACTAATGGGATTTTCTTATTTCGCAACTCTTTTACTTCACGCATCAAAAGGCGAACCGGTTCTTCTTCATAACTCAAGTTAGGCTGAATCTCGATCTCAGATGGAGTGATTACGTGCGACGGGTCAGACCTATATCGTCGAAGCATCGAGACATGGAAAACATTGTGAATCTTTTCAAGCTTAGGGGGCAAAATAATCGGTATGCAACTGGTCCAACTCGTTCGGATACTTCATACGGACCGATGAACCTCGGACTTAGTTTGCCCTTACGACCAAATCTAAGCACCTTCTTCCAGGGTGAAACTTTGAGAAATACTTTGTCTCCAACCTGATATTCAATGTCTTTTCTTTTCGAATCCGCATACGACTTTTGACGATTCAAGCGGTTTTCAAACTTTCACGAATTACTCGAACTTTCGCTTTCGGCATCCTTAATCCAATCAACCCCAAAATTTTACTTTCACTAAGTTCGGTCCAAAATAATAGGGTATGCGGCATTTACGATCGTATAAGGCCTCGTAAGGTGCCATCTTAATGCTTGATTGAAAGCTATTGTTGTAGCGAATTCAATCAAAGGCAAATATCTTTCCCATGAACCACAAAACTCTAAGACGCAACATCTCAACATATCCTCGAGTATCTGAATTATTCGTTCAGATTGGCCATCAGTCTGGGGATGAAATGCGGTGCTAAAATGCAACTTAGTACCCAACGCTTCTTGTAACTTTTTCCAAAATCACGATGTAAATCTTGGGTCTCTATCCGACACGATAGAAATAGGTACCCCATGCAATCGAACAATTTGGGAGATGTATAATTCTGCCAATTTATCGAGTGAAAAATCTGTACGGACAGGGATAAAATGAGCAGACTTGGTCAATCTATCAACAATAACCCAGATTGCATCTTTCTTGCTTGATGACAATGGCAATCCAGATACAAAATCCATCGTTACCCGATCCCACTTCCATTCGGGTATCATGATCGGCTGAAGTAATCCCGACGGCACTTGATGTTCTGCTTTTACTTGTTGGCATATCAAACACCTTGAAACAAATTCAGAAATGTCTCGTTTCATACCGGGCCACCAAAATTGACGTTTCAGGTCATTGTACATTTTAGTACTACCTGGGTGGACTGACATTCGACTACTGTGAGCCTCGTCCAAAATCATCGAAATAAGTTCCAAATTTCTTGGAACACATAATCGACCTCTGAACGTCAAGCAATCATTGTCGTCAATTCGAAACTCTGATTCCTCATTCGAAGCACATTCAGCTTGTTTAGTGACCAATTCAGCGTCGACTTTCTAGGATTCAAGTATTTGACGAATCAATAATGGTTTGGCCTCTAATTCAGCTAGTAGCACCCCATCGGGTGAGACGGACAAGTGAACATTCACCGCTCTCAAAGCAAACAGTGCTTTCCGACTTAAAGCATCGGCAACCACGTTAGCCTTTCTCGGGTGATAATCAATAACAAGTTCATAGTCTTTCAACAACTCAAGCCAATGTCTTTGTAGCAGATTTAGATCTCTTTGAGTCATCAAATATTTAAGACTTTTGTGGTCCGAATAAATATGACACCTTTCCCCAAACAAGTAATGCCGCCATATTTTCAGGGCGAACACTATGGCCGCCAATTCAAGATCATGGGTCAGATAGTTTCTCTCATGCGGCTTTAATTTTCTCGACGCGTAAGCCACAACTCGACCTTCTTGCATCAACACACAACCTAGCCTAAGTAAGGATGCATCACTATAAATGAAAAACTCTTTGCCGGACTCCGGTTTTACTAGCACTGGAGCTTCGGTTAAACAGGTCTTTAGTCGATCGAAACTCTTCTGATAGTTTTCTGTCCATTCAAACTCAACATCTTTTTGGAGTATTTTCGTCAACGGTACAGCTATCATCAAGAAACCCCTTACAAACCGTCGGTAGTATCCAGCAAGTCCCAAAAAGCTCCTAACTTCAGTAACATTCCTCGGAGGTTTCCAATCGAGTATGGCTGAAATTTTGTTCGGATCCACTCTAACACCCGATGCGGACACCACGTGCCCCAAAAAGCTAACCTCTTTCAACCAAAATTCACATTTACTGAATTTTGCGTATAACTGCTTGTCTCGCAAAATCTGTAATACTAACCTCAAATGCTCGGCGTGTTCGGCTTCACCTTGTGAATAAACTAAAATATCATCAATAAACACAACCACAAATCGATCCAAGTATGGCCCGAATACTCGATTCATTAAATCCATAAATACCGCAGGGGCATTAGTGAGCCCAAACGGCATCACTAAGAATTCAGAGTGACCGTACCTCGTTCTAAAAGCGGTTTTGGGTATGTCCAGTCTCGAACCTCAACCGATAATAACCGGATCTCAAATCTATCTTGGAAAATCCGAGGCTCCTTTAATTGATCAAACAAATCATCAATACGTGGCAACGGTATTTATTCTTTATGGTCACTTTATTCAAGCGGCGATAGTCGATGCACAATCTCATGGTTCCATCCTTCTTTTCACAAACAATACGGGTGCGCCCCATGGAGAAAAACTCGATCGGCGAAACCTCTATCCATCAATTCTTGCAATTGAACTTTCAATTCCTTTAATTCCGTTAATGCCATACGATACGGGGCTATTGAGATTGGCGTGGTTCCAGGTACAATCTCGATGCCGAATTCCACCTCTCGAACCGGTGGTAACCCCGGTAACTCCTCAGGAAAAACATCTGAATACTCACAAACCACTGGTACTGATTCAAGTTTCCTTTCCATCTCTTTGCTATCAAATACATATGCAATGTGACAACCCGAATTAGGGCCTAATCGGAATAGTGGTTTCGTGACCACAAATCCGAGATAGAAATAATTGTTTTATAAATATTTTGGGGTTTATGATATGATTGCATGATTGTGTGAAAATTTCGTGATGAAATTCTATGCCTAAAGTGTTTAAATTGAAAGTAGGGACTAAATCGAATAAGTTGCAAAATTTGCATACTAGAAATTTTTAGTATGAAATTGTTTTGAAATATTTATTAGGAGGTCTTAAATAGCAATTCTACCAATTTTAAGTTCATGGACAAATTTAGGACATGGAAGGAATTTTGGAAAGTTTAGTAGTAAGGGTATTTTAGTCATTTTGATATTAAATGAAATAAAATGGGAAAAATAACACAAAATAGTCATCTTCCCCATTTAGTTGCTGCGAAACTTCACTCTCTCCATAGCTAGGATTCTTCAACTTTCAAGCTCCATAGTAAGTGATTCTAAGCCCGTTTTAATGTTCTTTACGTTTTTGGAATCCGGAAGCTCGATTAAGCTTATGCTAGTAATAATTTAACCTAGGGTTCATATTTGGAAAAATACCCATAGGTGAAATTTGTGTATTTTGATGTTTTATGATAGAATATGAGGTTTTAAATTGTGTTAAATAATTTGTGCTACTCGGTTTTAAGTGAAAAGCGAGTAAACCAAGCATAATCGGTAAAAATACCTAATGTTCATAACTATATGATAGAGTGGGAATTTGATGTTGTTGTAGAAGAGAAAATGTTCAGCATATCATAAAACATAAGAATAAGGGCTGAAATTAAATTCCGAGCCTAGGGGCAAAATTGTAATTTTGTAAAAGTTAGGGGCAAAATGTAATTTTTCTACAATGTGATTTTGGATTGAAATAAATAGTATGAGTATTAAATGAGCTAAATGTGTTATTATAGATCAAGAAAAGGCAGGCCCGACCTCGAGCGGGGAAAGAAAAAGTTTTGGACTAAATTGCAAAATTTCCATATTTTGCACCAAGGTAAGTTGTATGTAAATATTACAATAATTTCATGTACATTCTTATATTTCAGCCTATTATATAAATATACTAGCTGATGTTAAAATATAAATTGACTATGGGAAGAATGGAAATAAATACGAGAGAGAGATCCCGATTGAACATTGGAGAGATCGAATGAAATAGAGGGGCGTAGCTAGGTCACATGTATGATCTTGAGTGCACATCATGTGTACAAGAAAGCTACGAGACACCCTGTAGTAGCTAGGTCACATCGTGATACGAGATGTATCCCATGTAGACAAGAGAGCTACGTGAAAGATAAATGTAGCTAGGTGCATGCGTGATTCCAAGTGAAGGACACCATGTAGACAAGAGAGCTCTGAGACAAATCGGCTAGGTCGCATGAGTGGTACTAAGTGTTCCCCATGTGTACAAGAGAGCCAAACTAAATGAAGTATGATGGTGGGGCTGTGTGCTGAAACCGTTAAATATCGAGGATTGATCCGAATTGTTCAACGGGATGGTTTTGTGGTGACATTGTGGTTTGGACCTACACTTATAGTAAATGAAATGTGGTGAAAATGAATTGTGGCATATACATATATACGATAAAATGAGGTTAGCATAAAGAATGTGTGAAAGAGTGAAATTAGTATTAAAACTGTTTTTAGATGGCAGCAGTGATGTGATTTTGAAAAATCACCAAAAATAGGAGGAATATAATTAGAGGTTGAATGAGATTTGAAATTAAAGCTTAATGAGTCTACTTTCATATAAAAGAAACAGAGCAAGCAAAGGAATTCTATATTTTGAGATATTTACAATTGTAACTGACTTGCTCAGGATGAATACGTGATCCCCTGTTTCCACTTTGAAAAATCATTAAAAATTGTACAAAGCAAACTAAGAAATATAGTTTACATGCCTAAATTCCTTATTGAGACTAGTTTTAAATACAACAGACTTCAGGGTTGTTTGAGTTATGTACTGAGAGAAATTCAATTCGTAGTGGACAGAGGTCAGGCCAGTCGAGCTGTGTAACAGGGAAACTTTAACTAATAAACTGTACTAATCTGCTGAACCAAAATTATAAAAAAATTTAGCAAGAAGCTTTATGAGTCTAGATTCAGGAAATTTTACGGATATGAATTTCGAGTTTTGTAACTCGAGTTATGATTTATTTAGTGAATATGACACAGCAGAGACAGCTTAATCGAAGTGGAATAAGTAGTGAAGTTAAAGTAGACATACTTGAATTGTTGTGTAAACATGTTAGATTCTTAAATTAGTATTTACATACTACTTACTAAGCTATAAGCTTACTTCGTTTCTCTCTTTTGTCTTATAGTGTTCTCCGACTTGCTCAGAGTCAAGGATCGTGAAGATCTACCCGCACTATCATACTTTGGGGTATTTGAACTAAATGTTTTGAATTATGGCATGTATAGTAGGCAAAAATTATTTTTTATGTGTCATATTTGTCTAGGTTTAAAATATTAGTTTCTGATTTCGACCAGTTACTTTGTACAAGCCATAAAAGTTGGCTAATATTGTTCAAGATATATGTTATACGATGCATTATCAAATGGGATGACATATTTCTATCTTGGTATATGTTATGTTCGGTAATACCTTGTATCTGTTCGTGACGATAGCGGGTAAGGGTGTTACATTTAGTGGTATCGAGCTATGGTTTAGTCGGTTCTCGGACTAATAAAGTATGTGTAAAAGTCTAGCTATACATGCCATAAAAATATTGTGATAGTGTGGTGACTCGATTATTTTAAACTGTGTTTTATTTTAATATAGTAATGGATCTGAAGGCTGCGGTGATGATCTTTGCTAGTAATCTGCCGGCTCCGCACAAGGGACCGCGCTGTGGAAATAGACACGAGACATTGGGACAAGGAGATGAGGCTCGGGACGCCTTTCTCCAAATGATGAACAATTGGTATCTTGAATTTATTCGAGCAAATCCAAATGCTCAACCTCCTCCACCCCTCCTATACCTCGGGCGATTCTCAGAGTTGCTCAAGGTATAAATTTGGTAAGAATGAACAAGCCTCGGTTGACAAGATTCAAAACAAGGGTAGAAGAGTTTAGAGCAAAGGTTGATGATGATCCGAGAAAGCGGAATTCGGCTTGAAAATTCTACCGTGTATTTGATGAGCTCTCATGTACACTGAGGAATGCTTAAAGTGTCTTGTATCACTTTTGAGAGATTGACCTACCACTTGGTGGAAGACTTTGGTTGCAGTGGTGCCAAAAGAAAAAGTTACTTGGGATTTCTTCCGGAAGAATTTAGAAAGAAATACATAAGTCGCGATTTATTGATCAAAAGCGGAAGGAGTTCCTTGAATTGAAGCAAGGAAAATGTCATCGCAGAGTATGAACTTCGAATTTGTAAGACTCAGCAAGTATGCCCGAGAATGTGTGTCCACCGAGGCCATTATGTGTAGAAGATTTGAAGATGGGCTGAATGAGGACATTAAAGTGTTTGTAGGGATTTTGGAGTTGAAAGAATTTGTAGTATTGGTTGATCGAGCTCTTAAAGTAGAAGAATTGAACAAAGAAAGAAGAAAAGGCGCTATTGAGGCTCGAGATGTCGAGAAAAAGACAGATAAGTAAGCCATTTCAATCTCAACCAAAGAGGTCCAAAGAGACAAACCCTCGAATAGCAGTTTCAATTGGGGATTTACAGAGATCGTGGTAGAGCATATTCGGGTCTAAAGCTCAAGCTACTTGGTGGCAAGTGTGGGTAATGTGCGACCTAGAAAGCCCAAGTGTCGACAATGTGGCGAGCAACATTATGGTGAGTGTTGGGGACCAAAGCGAGCTTGTTTCAGTCTTGGTTCTCATGAGCATTTTATTAGAGACTGTCCGGAGAAGGTTAAAGAAGAAAGATTTGAGTGTTAGCGAGAATACCACCGCTAGTAGAGGTAGACCACCAGAAATCTTGGAGGTGGGACTAGTAGTAGAACTGTGATGAAAGATTTAACGGCAAGATCGAAGCTAGAGCACTGCTAGAGCTTATGCTATACGTGCTCGAGAAGATGCATCATCTCCGATGTCATTCTTGGTACATTTTCTCTTTATGATACTATTGTTATTGCATTGATTGATCCCGGTCCACCCATTCCTATATTTGCATAAATTTAGTATCCAATAAAAAGTTGCTGTTGAATTCTTGAGTTTACGATTAAAGTGTCGAACCCTTAGGCCAATATGTGCTAGTTGACAAGGTTTGCAAGAATTGCCCATTAATGATTCAAGGTCCTTTTTTCCGGCCAACTTGATCTTTGTTACCATTTGGTGAGTTTGACGTTATCTTGGGAATGGTGGTTAACATTGTATGATGCTAAGGTAGATTGTAAACAAAAGACACTAGAGTTAAAATGTGAAAATGGAGAAATTTCGTGGGTTGAAAGCAGACGAATCAAATAAATTGCCTATGGTGATTTCGCACATGTCCGCACGAAATACATGAGAAAAGGGTGTGAAGCTTATCCGCTTATGTAATGAATGTTGAGATGTCTCAACTGAAATTTGAATCGATACCTATAGTCCGTGAGTTTCGGATGTATTTCGGAGGAATTGCACAGGTTGCCTCCAAGCAGAGAGATAGATTTTGCCATTGATTTGTTGTGGTCTTGCACCGATCTCGATTGCTCCATATAGAATGGCTCGTGAATTAAAAGAATTGAAGGCTCGATTGCGAGGAGTAACGGACAAGGGATTTGTGAGACCGAGTTTCTCTCCCTGGGTGCTCTGTATTATTAAGAAGAAGAAGGATGGTTCAATGAGACTTTGCATTGATTACCGTCGACTTAATAAGGTGACTATAAAGAACAAGTACCCATTGCCGAGGATTGATGATTTATTCGATCGGTTAAAGGGGCCACAGTGTTTTCAAAGATTGATTTGAGGTCCGGTTACTATCATTTGAGAGTTAAGGAGTCGATGTCCAAAACCGCCTTTAGGACAAGGTATGGACATTATGAGTTTACGGTGATGCCTTTTGGCTTAACAAATGCTCCACCATATTTATGGACTTAATGAATCGGATTTTCCGGCCATATTTGGATAAGTTTGTAGTAGTGTTTATAGATGACATTTTAATTTATTCTCGAGATGAGTTTGAACATGCCGAACACTTGAGAACTATATTGCAGATCTTGAGAGAAAAAAGCTGTTTGCCAAGTTTAGTAAAAGTGAGTTACGGCTTCGTGAAGTCGGATTTTTGGGGCATATAGTCTCGGTGATGGTATTGGTGGATCCAAGCAAGATTTCTGCGATCGTTGATTGAAACCGCCAAGAATGTATCTGAGGTTAGAAGCTTTTTAGGCTTGGCGGGTATTATAGGCGTTTGTTGAAGGATTTTCGATAATTGCCTCTCCTATGACTAAATTGTTGCGTAAGAATGTTAAGTTTGAATGGACTGATAAATGTCAACGAGTTTTGAAAAGTTGAAAGCACGATTGGTGAAGCACCAATTTTAGTACTGACCGAGTCGGGAAAGGAGTTCGTAATTTATAGTGATGCATCATTGATGGGCCTTGGATGTGTGTTGATGCAAGAGGGCAAAGTAGTAGCTTATGCTTCGAGGCAGTTAAAACCGCATGAGAAGAACTATCCTACACATGATTTGGGCGGCATTGTTGTTTTTGCCTTGAAGATTTGGCGACATTATTTATACGGTGAAAAATGCGAATTTTACCGATCACAAAAGTTTGAAGTACTTGATGAATCAAAAGGACCTAAATTTGCGACAAGCGAAGATGGCTTGAATTATTAAAGGATTATGATCTAGTGATTGATTATCATCCGCAAAGCAAATGTAATTCTTGACGCCTTGAGCGAAAATTTCTTTTCACTTTGAGAACCATGAACACGGGTTAGCATTGTCGATGTGGGTCAATTTTAGCGAGATGAGAGCTAAACCGTTATTTCTCCAGTTGATTTGTGATGCTCAAAAGAATGATAGTGAGTTGCGGATCAAGAGAACTCAATGCGAATCAAAGTTATGACTCAGATTTTCGAGTTGGACCGGATGACTGTTTGATGTTTGAGACAGAATATGTGTGCGAAAAATGATAAATTGATTGAGAAAATATTACATGAGGCGCACAATGGTCATTTATCAGTTCACCACGGTAGCACAAAATGTATAATGATTTAAAGAAGTATTGGTGGCGGTATGAAAAGGACATTTCGAATTTGTAACTAAGTGTTTGATCATCAACAAGTAAAAGTTGAACATCAAGTACCTTGAGATTACTTCAACCGTAATGGTGCACGAGTGGAAATGGGACAAGATTACCATGGATTTTGTAACCGGTTTGCCTTTAACTCCTAAAAAGAAGGATCTTTGTTTGGGTAGTGGTTGATAGATTAACAAAGTCAGCCCACTTTATACCGAGACGCACTGATTACTCACTTGATAAATTAGCGAATTATATATTGCTGAAATTGTGAAGTTGCACGAGTACCTATGTCTATAATATCAGATAGAGATCCAAGATTTACCTCGAGATTTTGGAAAAAGTTACAAGAAGCTTTGGGTACAAAATTGAACTTTAGTACCGCATTTCATCCACAAGCAGATGGTCAAACGGAAAGAGTAATCCGGTACTCGAAGATATGCTTAGATCTTGTGTTTTAGAATTTGGAGGTAGTTGGGAGAAATATCTATCTTTGATTGAGTTTGCCTACAATAATGCTTATCAATCAAGTATACAAATGGCACCGTCTGAAGCCTTATATGGTCGTAAGTGTCGGACTCCTTTATATTGGACCGAGCTTAGTGAGAAAGCAGATTCACGGAGTTGATCTAGTTAAAGAAACGAAGAGAAAATAAAAGTAATTCGGGATTGCTTGAAAGTCGCTTCAGATCGACAAAAGTCATATGATTTAAAAGAAAAGAGATTGAATTTCAAGTGGGTGATAAAGTGTTCTTGAAGGTGTCACCATGGAAAAAGATTCGAGATTTAGTCGAAAAGGCAAGTTGAGTCCGCGTTTTATTGGGCGTCTGAGATTTCGAGAGAATTGGACCATGGCATATCGGTTGGCCTTACGGCGAGTTAGAAAAGATTCATAACGTGTTTCATGTATCAATGTTGCGACGTTATCGTTCTGATCCTTCACATGTGATTTCCCCAACAGAAATTGAGATTCGATCGGATATGACCTATGAGGAGGAACCAATAAAGATTTTGGCTCGAGAAGTTAAACAGTTAAGAAACAAAAGTATAGCCTTAGTGAAAGTATTGTGGCACAGACATGGGATAGAAGAGGCTACGTGGGAACCTGAGGAAGCTATGAGGAAACAGTACCCAAACCTCTTTACCGGTAAGATTTTCGGGGACGAAAATCTCTAAAGGGGGGGAGAATTGTGACAACCCGAATTAGGGCCTAATCGGAATAGTGGTTTCGTGACCACAAATCCGAGATAGAAATAATTGTTTTATAAATATTTTGGGGTTTATGATATGATTGCATGATTGTGTGAAAATTTCGTGATGAAATTCTATGCCTAAAGTGTTTAAATTGAAAGTAGGGACTAAATCGAATAAGTTGCAAAATTTGCATACTAGAAATTTTTAGTATGAAATTGTTTTGAAATATTTATTAGGAGGTCTTAAATAGCAATTCTACCAATTTTAAGTTCATGGACAAATTTAGGACATGGAAGGAATTTTTGGAAAGTTTAGTAGTAAGGGTATTTTAGTCATTTTGATATTAAATGAAATAAAATGGGAAAAATAACACAAAATAGTCATCTTCCCCATTTAGTTGCTGCCGAAACTTCACTCTCTCCATAGCTAGGGATTCTTCAACTTTCAAGCTCCATAGTAAGTGATTCTAAGCCCCTTTTAATGTTCTTTACGTTTTGGAATCCGGAAGCTCGATTAAGCTTATGCTAGTAATAATTTAACCTAGGGTTCATATTTGGAAAAATACCCATAGGTGAAATTTGTGTATTTTGATGTTTTATGATAGAATATGAGGTTTTAAATTGTGTTAAATAATTTGTGCTACTCGGTTTTAAGTGAAAACGAGTAAAAGCAAGCATAATCGGTAAAAATACCTAATGTTCATAACTATATGATAGAGTGGGAATTTGATGTTGTTGTAGAAGAGAAAATGTTCAGCATATCATAAAACATAAGAATAAGGGCTGAAATTAAATTCCGAGCCTAGGGGCAAAATTGTAATTTTGTAAAAGTTAGGGGCAAAATGTAATTTTTCTACAATGTGATTTTGGATTGAAATAAATAGTATGAGTATTAAATGAGCTAAATGTGTTATTATAGATCAAGAAAGGCTGAACCGACCTCGAGCAGGGAAAGAAAAAGTTTTGGACTAAATTGCAAAATTTCCATATTTTGCACCAAGGTAAGTTGTATGTAAATATTACAATAATTTCATGTACATTCTTATATTTCAGCCTATTATATAAATATACTAGCTGATGTTAAAATATAAATTGACTATGGGAAGAATGGAAATAAATACTGAGAGAGAGATCCGGTTGAACATTGGAGAGATCGAATGAAATAGAGGGCGTAGCTAGGTCACATGTATGATCTTGAGTGCACATCATGTGTACAAGAAAGCTACGAGACACCTGTAGTAGCTAGGTCACATGCGTGATACGAGATGTATCCCATGTAGACAAGAGAGCTACGTGAAAGATAAATGTAGCTAGGTCGCATGCGTGATTCCAAGTGAAGGACACCATGTAGACAAGAGAGCTACGTGAAAGATAAATGTAGCTAGGTCGCATGCGTGATTCCAAGTGAAGGACACCATGTAGACAAGAGAGCTCTGAGACAAATCGGCTAGGTCGCATGAGTGGTACTAAGTGTTCCCCATGTGTACAAGAGAGCCGAACTAAATGAAGTATGATGGTGGGGTGTGTCTTTGAAACCGTTAAATATCGAGGATTGATCCGAATTGTTCAACGGGATGGTTTTGTGGTGACATTGTGGTTTGGACCTACACTTATAGTAAATGAAATGTGGTGAAAATGAATTGTGGCATATACATATATACGATAAAATGAGGTTAGCATAAAGAATGTGTGAAAGAGTGAAATTAGTATTAAAACTGTTTTTAGATGGCAGCAGTGACGTGATTTTGAAAAATCACCAAAAATAGGAGGAATATAATTATAGGTTGAATGAGATGTGAAATTAAAGCTTAATGAGTCTACTTTCATATAAAAGAAGCAGGGCAAGCAAAGGAATTCTATATCTTGAGATATTTACAATTGTAACTGACTTGCTCAGGATGAATACGTGATCCCCTGTTTCCACTTTGAAAAATCATTAAAAATTGTACAAAGCAAACTAAGAAATATAGTTTACATGCCTAAATTCCTTATTGAGACTAGTTTTAAATACAACAGACTTCAGGGTTGTTTGAGTTATGTACTGAGAGAAATTCAATTCGTAGTGGACAGAGGTCAGGCCGGTGAGTCAGTATGTATGGGAAACTTTAACTAATAAACTGTACTAATCTGCTGAACCAAAAATTATAAAAAAAAATTTAGCAAGAAGCTTTATAACTCGAGTTATGATTTATTTAGTGAATATGACACAGCAGAGACAGCTTAATCGAAGTGGAATAAGTAGTGAAGTTAAAGTAGACATACTTGAATTGTTGTGTAAACATGTTAGATTCTTAAATTAGTATTTACATACTACTTACTAAGCTATAAGCTTACTTCGTTTTCTCTCTTTTGTCTTATAGTGTTCTCCAGCTTGCTCAGGAGTCAAGGATCGTGAAGATCTACCCGCACTATCATACTTTGGGGTATTTGTACTAAATGTTTTGAATTATGGCATGTATAGTAGGCAAAAATTATTTTGTTATGTGTCATATTTGTCTAGGTTTAAAATATTAGTTACAAGATTTCGACCGATTACTTTGTACAAGCCATAAAAGTTGGCTAATATTGTTCAAGATATATGTTATACGATGCATTATCAAATGGGATGACATATTTCTATCTTGGTATATGTTATGTTCGGTAATGCCTTGTATCCTGTTCCTGACGAGTAACGGGTAAGGGTGTTACATGCAAGGTATGTTTCACACCCTTTTCACATGTCTCTCGAAAGGTCATTGAAGATATTATCGCGGCACCCCTTCAAATCGGTAGACTCAACTCGGACTACCTCATCATGTGCACTCCTCAAATCGATGGTTTTTCTTTTGCGTTCACCAATGCATCATGTACGGTCAACCAAACCATACCAAGAATGACATCAAATTCGTCAAACGGTAAAAGCATCAAATCGGCCGGAAAACAGGATTCTCGGATTATTAGAGGGCATCTCTTACACACTTTATCAACAAGTACGTATTGACCCAAAGGGTTTGACACTCGAATTACGAACTCAGTAGACTCAACAGGTAGAGTCTTACTGGATGCTAAGGTTTCACATACATATGAATGAGTAGAGCCAGGGTCAATCAATGCAATCACATTAGTATCAAAGAGAGTGAAAGTACTAGTGATGACGTCAGGGGAGGATGCCTCCTCTCGTGCGCGAATGGCATATGCTCTAGTAGGAGTACGGGTCTCGGCTCGAACAGCCGTATCAGAGGCCCCTCTCTGACTACCACCCCTACCTCCTAAAATTCTCGGTGGTCTACCTCTAGCTATCACTCCACTAGGTCTTGCACCTTGCATCTTATTCTTCTCATCAAGCTCCGTGCAATCTCTAATGTAGTGGTCCTTCGAACCGCATCCGTAACAGGCCCTGTTAATAGACTTACCCCAACATTCACCTAGGTGTCGTCTTCCACATTCGGGGCATTCAGGTTTCTCTTGACGATTATTGCCCACACTAGTTACCGAAGTAGCTCGGGAGTGCGTCGATGGTCGTGCTCTGATGGAAATTCCCGCAGTCGTCCTCGACTTACTAGTGTCCTCCCTGAACTTCTTTACAGCCGAGAACGGAGCTTTACCCGTCGATCTTTTACGATAGTCTCTAGCTTCAAATTCAGCCTTCTTCTTCTCCTTTCCAAGTTCTTCCGCCTTGCAGGCTCGTTCGACTAGTGTTACGAACTCCTTTATCTCCAAAATACCCACTAGTAGCTTTAAATCTTCATTCAATCCTTCTTCAAATCTTTTGCACATAGCAACCTCATCGGCCACACACTCCCGGGCATACCGAATGAGTCTTACGAACTCATGTTCGTATTCAGATACTGTCATACGGCCTTGCTTGAGTTCCAAGAATTCCTTACGTTTTTGATCGATGAACCGCTGACTAATATACTTCTTTCGAAATTCCGTTTGAAAGAAATCCCAAGTAACTCGTTCGTTTGGGACTATGGAAATCAAGGTCCTCCACCAATAGTAGGCTGAGTCCCGCAACAAGGATATAGCACACTTTAGACATTCATCGGGTTTGCATGACAGTTCATCAAACACCCGAATGGTGTTATCAAGCCAGAACTCGGCCCTTTCGGCATCATCAGTAACTATGGCCCTGAACTCCTCAGCCCCACGCTTCCTAATCAAGTCTACAGGTGGCTTACTCTCACCTCACGGGATCAAGAATCGATGGCATTACGGGCTCTTGGGGTGGATTATTCAAATTTGGGAATTGTTGGACAGCCGGATTGGTTCGGGCATATTACGCGACCCACTCATTCATCATGGTAAAGAAGGCTTGTTTAGCCCCCTCACCTTGATTATTTGCAGATGACTGAGGTTCAACAGGCGGCATCCCTTGTGTAGGAGCAGCCGCTACACTTTCAACGTCATCCGCCAAGGTTCTCTACACCGGATCCATTTACTAATCAAAACAAAAATTTTAACCGTCAAGTCATCACACATTTAAACATTAACATTAAGGCATGTATAGCTAGACTCATACGTGCTACGGTAGTCCTAGAACCGACTAAACCATAGCTCTGATACCAATTAAATTGTAACATCCCGAACCCGAGACTGTCGCCGGAGTCGAACACGAGGTGTTAACAGACTTCAAACCACTTATTAGAAATTTCCCAGACAAGCTGCCAATCTGCGTACGAGTCGCATTCAAAATCATATCTTGCGTTCTGAAACTCAAAATCCAGTTCCGTAAATTTTCCCCGGAACTAGACTCATATATCTATATGGTAGAATTTTTGTAGAATTTTTGGCCGGTCCAATTGCTACAGTTTATTGGTTAGAGTCGTCCCTGTACCTGGGTTCAACTACTCTGACCCTTGTGCATTACGACTTAGATATCTCCCTTTACAGAGCTCCAATACTTATGCCATTGGTTTCTAATGAAACTAGACTCAAAAGGGAATCTATACATATAAAGAATGACTTCTAATTGTCTCTGATTAATTTAGGGTGAATTTATAAAGTCGGGACAGAGGATCCAGAAAGCGCTCTGGCCCTGTTTCACAAGAGTTTAATTATCTCCTAACATACAGCTTATATGGTCGTTTCGTTTCTTCTATATGAAAATAGACTCATCGAGATTTGATTACATAATTTATTCATTATTTAATTCCATTCCTACTATTTTTAGTGATTTTTCAATCTCACGTCACTGCTGCTGCCAGCATCTGTTACTAAAGCAACTATGCCTATTTCGTGATTTCTCCTTGATCTAACTAGTAATTCATCATACATATCACAAATTATGATCATGACTAGCCATGCCAAAGGCTAATCATTGTCAAACATCTCCCTACTACACTATTGCCATATCATGAATTTTAACACCAAAAATAATCAACCATGACATATGGCATAAAAATCAATTACCAAGACTTGCGACCTAACATTATAGAACCAAATCCAACCGAACATTTATGCCATTTTCGCATGGCTAAAAGTTTACATACCAAATTTCAACAAAACATATTAGCCTATACATGCGAAATGTTCTCCTAGACCGACTAAAAAGAAGATACCAAAAGTTGCTAGCCGGTGTGATGACTTGATGACAGATCCCGAGCACGCAAAAAGACGAGTCCAAGAAACCTAAAGTAGGTGACAAGCAAACAATGAGAGAGTATATAACTCAAGAAGTCATAAGCATTACATTGCCATTCAGTAATAATATATCATAAGAGAAAATAAATAACGCGGATTAAAATCCTCCATCCATACCCAAAGCGTGCTATAATTCCTTAGGCATTTCGGTTCGATCTCATACCAAGCCCTACTTTGATATTTCATACATTACACCATATGACATTGGATGCATTTATCTTCAAGTATAATCACCACATAGGTTCAAGACTTACCAAGCTCAATCCCAAATATAAATAAAATGTCTATTCCTCATGAGCTCAAGGTGTTTACTCGCATCGCTGTCCATGATTGACTCGATAAGGCCGCACACTTAGAGCATGTATATTTATTAGAGAATGTATAATAAGCCCGCACACTTAGTGCATAATAGTCAAACTCGCACACTTAGTGCTATATAATCAAACTCGCACACTTAGTGCTATACAATTTGAACCCGCACACTTAGTGGCAATCTCATGATCATAAATGTTTACACCCGCACACTTAGTGCCAAACCAACAACTCAATACATCTCACCTCTTTTCTTTTCATTCAATACTTTCATCACCCCATGCATACATGTATATATATATATATATGTATATATTTATCATTCCATTCAGCATCATTACATAGACGTTATGACCATTTAAATTAATACAAAATATATGCTTAATGACTTACCTTGTGTTGGGTAAGACGGTTCCAACTCGGCTACTCGATGATCTTTTCTTTGCCTTTGCTTGATTCTCCTCCTTTAACTCCTTGAGCTTAATCAATAAATCAACTAGTTTAACCACCTTGCTAAATATTTATAATCCAATTACACATGCATATGTATGTTAGTATATTCGGCAACCATCCTCACTAATTACCCATTTAGTCGATTATACACATAATCAAAGGTAACCTCACGAATGGGCATACTTATGTATATATATATATACACTTTCGAATGGGCATCACAATTAGATTTAACACCACCTTCATACTCAATTAGATGGCCGAATGTATGTACAATGTCAACTATAACATCATTTAAACATCTAATTTCATCTCATGAACACTTGATCAAATTTTCCTAATCTAGCATATTTTCACATCTATTTGTAACATCATGTAAATGCACATATAACTACATTTCTTAAGTTCCACATCTTAATGCCCATTATAGCCATTCTCATAGTCTAAATCTAAAAATCGGCACATCCACCTTTCAACCATGTTAGCGAATACTCATTCTCTTCTTAGTCCTAAATTCGCACCTCCAACAAAGTGACTTAACAACTTCAACTTTCATGCTAACATAACAAGCAATTTAACACATACATATAACTAACATGTTAATAGCATCAAGGTATCAACTAAAATTTTTAAGCTTCTTAGTCAAAGCCTAACTCTCCGACAACCCCAAATCCAACCATGGGATAGATAGAATTTAGACTCATCACCCAAAGGTTGTGTAAACTTCCAAAATATCATTGAACATACCTTGATCTAAAGGACCACCTTGGCCGAATCTTGCTTCCTCTTCTTCCTCTAGTTACGACAATTGCAAAAGAAAGAAAACATGAACACTCCTTCTTCCCTCCTTATTAAGCATTCAAACTCCCTCATTTTCATGCCACAACATCAAACACTCCTCCTAGATACAAGCAATGGCCGAACTTCTTCAAAATTTTTCTCCCTCTCTTTTTCTTGATTTGTCGGCTAGGAGATGGCAAGTATGAACACCCCTTTTTTTTTTGTTCACTTTCCTATTATTATTCCCATCATTTGTTAACAAAAAAAAAACATATTAAATTTGAATGAGTGGAGCATCATCACTCCTTGGCCGGCCACCATGTATTTTATGGGTAATTTGACATGCAAAGCCATGCTTCCTCTCCCTATTATTAATTACTCCTTATAATTCATCTATCATCTTTTCTAACTTCCTCAACTAGGTCCTTTTCGAATTAATTCACATTCCTAAAGCTAATATTAAGCATTTAATTTCTCATATATTCACTGTCTCACAAAAATTTATGTAATTGAAACACAAAAATAAATTTTTGGCTCGGTAATGTGGTCTCGAAACCACATTCCGACCAGGGTCTAATTAGGGTTGTCACAACTCTCCCCCACATAAGAAATTTTTGTCCCCGAAAATCTTACCGGTGAATAATTTTGGATATCGATCCTTCATAGAGTCCTCAAGTTCCCAAGTGGCTTCTTCAATTCCGTGTTTATGCCACAACACCTTCACTAATGGGATTTTCTTATTTCGCAACTCTTTTACTTCACGCATCAAAAGGCGAACCGGTTCTTCTTCATAACTCAAGTTAGGCTGAATCTCGATCTCAGATGGAGTGATTACGTGCGACGGGTCGGACCTATATCGTCGAAGCATCGAGACATGGAAAACATTGTGAATCTTTTCAAGCTTAGGGGGCAAAATAATCGGTATGCAACTGGTCCAACTCGTTCGGATACTTCATACGGACCGATGAACCTCGGACTTAGTTTGCCCTTACGACCAAATCTAAGCACCTTCTTCCAGGGTGAAACTTTGAGAAATACTTTGTCTCCAACCTGATATTCAATGTCTTTTCTTTTCGAATCCGCATACGACTTTTGACGATCCGGCGGTTTTCAAACTTTCACGAATTACTCGAACTTTCGCTCAAAGATCCTTAATCCAATCAACCCCAAAAATTTTACTTTCACTAAGTTCAGTCCAAAATAATAGGGTACGGCATTTACGACCGTATAAGGCCTCGTAAGGTGCCATCTTAACGCTTGATTGAAAGCTATTGTTGTAAGCGAATTCATCAAAGGCAAATATCTTTCCCATGAACCACAAAACTCTAAGACGCAACATCTCAACATATCCTCGAGTATCCGAATTATTCGCTCAGATTGGCCATCGATCTGGGATGAAATGCGGTGCTAAAATGCATCTTAGTACCCAACGCTTCTTGTAACTTTTTCCAAAATCGCGATGTAAATCTTGGGTCTCTATCCGACACGATAGAAATAGGTACCCCATGCAATCGAACAATTTGGGAGATGTATAATTCGCCAATTTATCGGCGAAAAATCTGACAGACAGGATAAAATGAGCGACTTGGTCAATCTATCAACAATAACCCAGATTGCATCTTTCTTGCTTGATAACAATGGCAATCCGGATACAAAATCCATCGTTACCCGATCCCACTTCCATTCGGGTATCATGATCGGTGAAGTAATCCCGACGGCACTTGATGTTCGCTTTTACTTGTTGGCATATCAAACACCTTGAAACAAATTCGAAATGTCTCGTTTCATACCGGGCCACCAAAATTGACGTTTCGGTCATTGTACATTTTAGTACTACCGGTGGATCGACATTCGACTCATCGTGAGCCTCGTCCAAAATCATCGAAATAAGTTCCAAATTTCTTGGAACACATAATCGACCTCTGAACGTCAAGCAATCATTGTCGTCAATCCGAAACTCTGATTCCTCATTCGAAGCACATTCAGCTCGTTTAGTGACCAATTCAGCGTCGACTTTCTAAGATTCAAGTATTTGACGAATCAATAATGGTTTGGCCTCTAATTCAGCTACTAGCACCCCATCGGGTGAGACGGACAAGTGAACATTCACCGCTCTCAAAGCAAACAGTGCTTTCCGACTTAAAGCATCGGCAACCACGTTAGCCTTTCCCGGGTGATAATCAATAACAAGTTCATAGTCTTTCAACAACTCAAGCCAATGTCTTTGTCGCAGATTTAGATCTCTTTGAGTCATCAAATATTTAAGACTTTTGTGGTCCGAATAAATATGACACCTTTCCCCAAACAAGTAATGCCGCCATATTTTCAGGGCGAACACTATGGCCGCCAATTCAAGATCATGGGTCAGATAGTTTCTCTCATGTGGCTTTAATTTTCTCGACGCGTAAGCCACAACTCGACCTTCTTGCATCAACACACAACCTAGCCCAAGTAAGGATGCATCACTATAAATGAAAAACTCTTTGTCGGACTCCGGTTGTACTAGCACTGGAGCTTCGGTTAAACAGGTCTTTAGTCGATCGAAACTCTTCTGATAGTTTTTTGTCCATTCAAACTCAACATCTTTTTGGAGTATTTTCGTCAACGGTACAGCTATCATCAAGAAACCCCTTACAAACCGTCGGTAGTATCCGGCAAGTCCCAAAAAGCTCCTAACTTCAGTAACATTCCTCGGAGGTTTCCAATCGAGTATGGCTGAAATTTTGTTCGGATCCACTCTAACACCCGATGCGGACACCACGTGCCCCAAAAAGCTAACCTCTTTCAATCAAAATTCACATTTACTGAATTTTGCATATAACTGCTTGTCTCGCAAAATCTGTAATACTAATCTCAAATGCTCGGCGTGTTCGGCTTCACCTTGTGAATAAACTAAAATATCATCAATAAACACAACCACAAATCGATCCAAGTATGGCCTGAATACTCGATTCATTAAATCCATAAATATCGTAGGGCATTAGTGAGCCCAAACGGCATCACTAAGAATTCGTAGTGACCGTACCTCGTTCTAAAAGCGGTTTTGGGTATGTCCAGTCTCGAACCCTCAACCGATAATAACCGGATCTCAAATCTATCTTGAAATTACCGAGGCTCCCTTTAATTGATCAAACAAATCATCAATACGTGGCAACGGTATTTATTCTTTATGGTCACTTTATTCAACTGACGATAGTCGATGCACAATCTTATGGTTCCATCCTTCTTTTTCACAAACAATACGGGTGCGCCCCATGGAGAAAAACTCGGTCGAGCGAAACCTCTATCCATAAATTCTTGCAATTGAACTTTCAATTCCTTTAATTCCGTTAATGCCATACGATACGGGGCTATTGAGATTGGCGTGGTTCCAGGTACAATCTCGATGCCGAATTCCACCTCTCCAACCAGTGGTAACCCCGGTAACTCCTCAGGATCTGAATACTCACAAACCACTGGTACTGATTCAAGTTTTCTTTCCATCTCTTTGCCATCAAATACATATGCAAGGTATGTTTCACACCCCTTTTTCACATATCTCTGAGCAATCATTGAAGATATTATCGCTGGCACCCCCTTCAAATCGGTAGACTCAACTCGGACTACCTCATCATGTGCACTCCTCAAATCGATGGTTTTTCTTTTGTAGTTCACCACTGCATCATGTACGGTCAACCAAACCATACCAAGAATGACATCAAATTCGTCAAACGGTAAAAGCATCAAATCGGCCGGAAAACAGGATTCTCGGATTATTAGAGGGCATCTCTTACACACTTTATCAACAAGTACGTATTGACCCAAAGGGTTTGACACTGAATTACGAACTCAGAGACTCAACAGTAGAGTCTTCTTTGGATGCTAAGGTTTCACATACATATGAATGAGTAGAGCCGTGGTCAATCAATGCAATCACATTAGTATCAAAGAGAGTGAAAGTACTAGTGATGACGTCGGGGAGGATGCCTCCTCTCGTCTTGTGAATGGCATATGCTCTAGCAGAGTACGGGTCTCGGCTCGAACACCGTGATCGAGGCCCCTCTCGACTACCACCCCTACCTCCTAAAATTCTCGGTGGTCTACCTCTAGCTATCACTCCACTAGGTCTTGCACCTTGCATCTTATTCTTCTCATCAAGCTCGTGCAATCTCTAATGTAGTGGTCCTTCGAACCGCATCCGTAATGTGCCACATTAATAGACTTACCCCAACATTCACCTAGGTGTCGTCTTCCACATTCGGGGCATTGGGTTTCTCTTGACGATTATTGCCCACACTAGTTACCAAGTAGCTCGGAGTGCGTCGATGGTCGTGCTCGATGGAAATTCCTTGATCGTCCTCGACTTACTAGTGTCCTCCCTGAACTTCTTTACAGCCGAGAACGGAGCTTTACCCGTCGATCTTTTACGATAGTCTCTAGCTTCAAATTCAGCCTTCTTCTTCTCCTTTCCAAGTTCTTCCGCCTTGCAGGCTCGTTCGACTAGTGTTACGAACTCCTTTATCTCCAAAATACCCACTAGTAGCTTTAAATCTTCATTCAATCCTTCTTCAAATCTTTTGCACATAGCAACCTCATCGGCCACACACTCCCGGGCATACCGAATGAGTCTTACGAACTCATGTTCGTATTCAGATACTGTCATACGGCCTTGCTTGAGTTCCAAGAATTCCTTACGTTTTTGATCGATGAACCGTTGACTAATATACTTCTTTCGAAATTCCGTTTGAAAGAAATCCCAAGTAACTCGTTCGTTTGGGACTATGGAAATCAAGGTCCTCCACCAATAGTAGGCTGAGTCCCGCAACAAGGATATAGCACACTTTAGACATTCATCGGGTGTGCATGATAGTTCATCAAACACCCGAATGGTGTTATCAAGCCAGAACTCGGCCCTTTCGGCATCATCAGTAACTATGGCCCTGAACTCCTCAGCCCCGCGCTTCCTAATCAAGTCTACAGGTGGCTTACTCAGCCTCACAGGATCAGTAACTGATGGCATTACGGGCTCTTGGGGTGGATTATTCAAATTCGGAATTGTTGGACAGCCGGATTGGTTCGGGCATATTATGCGACCCACTCATTCATCATGGTAAAGAAGGCTTGTTTAGCCCCTCACCTTGATTATTTGCAGATGACCGAGGTTCAACAGCGCGCGTCCCTTGTGTAGGAGCAGCCGCTACACTTTCAACGTCATCCGCCAAGGTTCTCTCTACACCGGGATCCATTTACTAATCAAAACAAAAATTTTAACCGTCATAAGTCATCACACATTTAAACATTAACATTAAGGCATGTATAGCTAGACTCATACGTGCTACGGTAGTCCTAGAACCGACTAAACCATAGCTCTGATACCAATTAAATTGTAACATCCCGAACCCGAGACTGTCGCCGGAGTCGAACACGAGGTGTTAACAGACTTCAAACCACTTATTAGAAATTTCCCAGACAAGCTGCCAATCTGCGTACGAGTCGCATTCAAAATCATATCTTGAGTTCTGAAACTCAAAATCCAGTTCCGTAAATTTTCCCCGGAACTAGACTCATATATCTATATGATAGAATTTTTGTAGAATTTTTGGCCGGTCCAATTGCTACAGTTTATTGGTTAGAGTCGTCCCTGTTCCTGGGTTCAACTACTCTGACCCTTGTGCATTACGACTTAGATATCTCCCTTTACAGAGCTCCAATACTTATGCCATTGGTTTCTAATGAAACTAGACTCAAAGGGGAATCTATACATATAAAGAATGACTTCTAATTGTCTCTGATTAATTTAGGGTGAATTTATAAAGTCGAGACAGAGGATCCAGAAATCGCTCTGGCCCTGTTTCACAAGAGTTTAATTATCTCCTAACATACAGCTTATATGGTCGTTTCGTTTCTTCTATATGAAAATAGACTCATCGAGATTCGATTACATAATTTATTCATTATTTAATTCCATTCCTACTATTTTTAGTGATTTTTCAATCTCACGTCACTGCTGCTGCCAGCATCTGTTACTAAAGCAACTATGCCTATTTCGTGATTTCTCCTTGATTAACTAGTAATTCATCATACATATCACTAATTATGATCATGACTAGCCATGCCAAAGGCTAATCATTGTCAAACATCTCCCTACTACACTATTGCCATATCATGAATTTTAACACCAAAATAATCAACCATGACATATGGCATAAAAATCAATTACCAAGACTTGCGACCTAACATTATAGAACCAAATCCAACCGAACATTTATGCCATTTTCGCATGGCTAAAAGTTTACATACCAAATTTCAACAAAACATATTAGCCTATACATGCCTAAATGTTCTCCTAGACCGACTAAAAAGAAGATACCAAAAGTTGCTAGCCGGTGTGATGACTTGATGATGATCCGAGCACGCAAAAAGACGAGTCCAAGAAACCTAAAGTAGGTGACAAGCAAACACCGAGTGAGTATATAACTCAAGAAGTCATAAGCATTACATTGCCGTTCAGTAATAATATATCATAAGAGAAAATAAATAATGCGGATTAAAATCCTCCATCCATACCCAAGCGTGCTATAATTCCTTAGGCATTTCGGTTCGATCTCATACCAAGCCCTACTTTGATATTTCATACATTACACCATATGACATTGGATGCATTTATCTTCAAGTATAATCACCACATAGGTTCAAGACTTACCAAGCTCAATCCCAAATATAAATAAAATGTCTATTCCTCATGAGCTCAAGGTGTTTACTCGCATGCTGTCCATGATTGACTCGATAAGGCCGCACACTTAGAGCATGTATATTTATTAGAGAATGTATAATAAGCCCGCACACTTAGTGCTTAATAGTCGAACTCGCACACTTAGTGCTATATAATCAAACTCGCACACTTAGTGCTATACAATTTGAACCCGCACACTTAGTGGCAATCTCATGATCATAAATGTTTACACCCGCACACTTAGTGCCCGAAACCAACAACTCAATACATCTCACCTCTTTTCTTTTTCATTCAATACTTTCATCACCCCATGCATACATGTATATATATATATATGTATATATTTATCATTCCATTCAGCATCATTACATAGACGTTATGACCATTTAAATTAATACAAAATATATGCTTAATGACTTACCTTGTGTTGGGTAAGACGGTTCCAACTCGGCTACTCGATGATCTTTTCTTTGCCTTTGCTTGATTCTCCTCCTTTAACTCCTTGAGCTTAATCAATAAATCAACTAGTTTAACCACCTTGCTAAATATTTATAATCCAATTACACATGCATATGTATGTTAGTATATTCGGCAACCATCCTCACTAATTACCCATTTAGTCGATTATACACATAATCAAAGGTAACCTCACGAATGGGCATACTTATGTATATATATATATACACTTTCGAATGGGCATCACAATTAGATTTAACACCACCTTCATACTCAATTAGATGGCCGAATGTATGTACAATGTCAACTATAACATCATTTAAACATCTAATTTCATCTCATGAACACTTGATCAAATTTTCCTAATCTAGCATATTTTCACATCTATTTGTAACATCATGTAAATCCACATATAACTACATTTCTTAAGTTCCACATCTTAATGCCCATTATAGCCATTCTCATAGTCTAAATCTAAAATCGGCACATCCACCTTTCAACCATGTTAGCCGAATACTCATTCTCTTCTTAGTCCTAAATTCGCACCTCCAACAAAGTGACTTAACAACTTCAACTTTCATGCTAACATAACAAGCAATTTAACACATACATATAACTAACATGTTAATAGCATCAAGGTATCAACTAAAATTTTAAGCTTCTTAGTCAAAGCCTAACTCTCCGACAACCCCAAATCCAACCATGGGATAGATAGAATTTAGACTCATCACCCAAAGGTTGTGTAAACTTCCAAAATATCATTGAACATACCTTGATCTAAAGGACCACCTTGGCGAATCTTGCTTCCTCTTCTTCCTCTAGTTATGACAATTGCAAAAGAAAGAAAACATGAACACTCCTTCTTCCCTCCTTATTAAGCATTCAAACTCCCTCATTTTCATGCCACAACATCAAACACTCCTCCTAGATACAAGCAATGGCCGAACTTCTTCAAAATTTTTCTCCCTCTCTTTTTCTTGGTTTTTCGGCTAGGAGATGGCAAGTATGAACACCCCTTGTTTTTTTGTTCACTTTCCTATTATTATTCCCATCATTTGTTAACAAAAAAAACATATTAAATTAGAATGAGTGGAGCATCATCACTCCTTGGTCGACCACCATGTATTTTATGGGTAATTTGACATGCAAAGCCATGCTTCCTCTCCCTATTATTAATTACTCCTTATAATTCATCTATCATCTTTTCTAACTTCGTCAACTAGGTCCTTTTCGAATTAATTCACATTCCTAAAGCTAATATTAAGCATTTAATTTCTCATATATTCACTGTCACACAAAAATTTATGTAATTAAAACACAAAAATAAATTTTTGGCTCGGTAATGTGGTCTCGAAACCACATTCTGACCAGGGTCTAATTAGGGTTGTCACAATAATAGCATGAACTCACAATCCATTACTCATACAAAACAACATAACCGAAAATCCCTTCATGAACTAATCACTCACATGTAACATACTTTTCAAAAACAAGCTCATAAACATATGAATTTTGGTATCAAATTGTCCATTGAACATTCGTTTACTATCTTCTATCCTCAACTCAAATTTTCTCACTCATTTTCACTAAGGCCGAATCTAAAAAGCCTCATAAAACTTAAATTTATCAAGTGGGTTTCGCTAGAAAAAAAAAAAGAGAAACACAAATTCATCAACAATTTACAAAACCACATCAAATTACCTTCAAATTTGCCTCCAATTGACCGAATGGTCCCCAAAACCATCCTTCACTCTTCTTCTTTTTATGAAATTCGGCTAGGTGAAGAAACAAAGATGAGTTCTTGTTTTCTTCCCCCATTCTTATTTTATTTTTATCAATAACTATATAATAATAAATATATCAATAAACTACTTAAAAAAATATCAATTCATTATTATACATATAAAATATGCTTATTTTGCTCACCAAAACCATCATGGCCAGCCACTAACATTAAAAGTGGCAATTTGACATGCAAACCCACTTATTTGCATCATTCAATAATTAATCACTTAAAATAAGCCACACATATATTCAAAGCTTCTCACATAAGTCCTTTTTATTTAGAAACACATTCAAATTAACAAAAATCAAAGCATTCAAATTTCACACATGCATGATCACATATTTTAGACATAAAATATTATATTCAAATTTTTTTTCTGCGACTCGGTTTAGCGATCCCGAAACCACTTCCCGACTAGGGTCAGAATAGGGCTGTCACAGAACAAAACTATAACTTACGCTATGTGTAAAATGAACTACGCATGCAAGCATGACATGTAACACATGCTATATGTATGTATACTATCTATTTATGATTATGATAGGTATATGATATGTATATGTTTGGGGTGGGATATGTTATGACGGAGGAAGTGTATATGGCAGTTTATACTGCAAATATGGTGACTAGACTGCAAATTAAATGTATGGCAGCTTAGTTGCAAATATATGTGTGTAACAGCCTGATTTTCAGTGTTGACAGAATAGTAGTTTCAGGACCACAAATTTTCATCGTATCAACTCATAAATATTACTTTTAGAATATTTATATAGTTATTATAGTCATATTAAAATTTAGTTTAGAAATATTAATGTTTAGATGGTTACTTAAGAGAAAAGGACAAATTGAAAAAGGTTCAAAACTTTTTAATTAATGCATTTAGGTGACTAAATGGTTAATTATTATTTGAGGAAGGACTTAAGGGATAATTAAGACTTAATTTAAATAGTGGGATGACTAATTAAAGGAAAATGACAAAATAAAAGGTTTTAATAACAATTTTGTAATTTATTCAAAATTAAAGAAATAAATTGAAACAAAAGCTTTATTTTTCTCATTTTTCTCTTCTTCTCGGCTGAACCTCACCATTGATGACCTAGGAAGCTTTGTTCATCTGTTTTCTTTGCATGGTAAGGAAATTGAATTGTTTTCTTGTAATTTTTATGTTTTTCGATCGTTGTAACTAGGTCCAGCTATCTCATACCTTTGTTTTTTTATTTTGTTAAAAATTTTAGAAGTTATCATTGTTGAATATTTAATTTTTTTATGAATATTATTTATTTATATCTTTAATTATGTTATTTGATGAATTTGTAAAGTGATTTTTACTGAATTTTGATTTTAGGATTAAATTGTGAAAATGTTAAAATATTAGGGTTGGATAGTGAATTTGATGTTTATTAGAGGCTGTTTGAGGGCCAAATATTTTTGGATAAAATATTAACTTGAGAATAATTGGTTAATTTGATGAATTTAAAGTTAAGGGACTAAATTGTAAAAATAGTAAAAGTTTAGGGTAACTGTGTAATTTAGAAAAGTAAAAGGGTATTAATTGTAAAATGGTTTAGAAATGAAATATGTGCTAATAAATGACGAATTTTACATTTTTAGATGAAAATCTCATGGATACTCTTGGAAAAGGAAAAATAGTAGAATAGTCCCTAAACTTCTGCAACGACTACAATTCAGTCGAGGTAAGTTTGTACGATTAAAATTTAACAATTGTATAAATTGATGATTGATATTATATATATGTTCTATTGGTGGAAATGAATTATTGTTGGAATTATATTATCGATTTTAGTACTCGGTTTGGACTGAATGTGGTATTTGAGTACTTTCGTGTTTGGTGTGTGGCGGGGGTTTTGAGTGGAGATGGTATTGGAGGGAGATATCAGCATATTACCCAAGTAAATTGAGGTTCAGCATGTTTGGTGTGATTCGGGTGGATTAGCTCTTACGAGCTTCTGTTTAGTTCTTACGAGCTGTTGTTCAGCTCTTACGAGCTTCTGCTGGCATTTTTGGGAGGACCAGCTCTTATGAGCTTCTGTTGATGATTTACTCTTACCCGTAAGTCATTCTTCAAATGGAAAATCTCGGTAAGGTAGTTTGTTTAATGAATTCGAAAGATATGTTGTTTATTTCATCTTAATCTGAATATAGATAAATTATCGATTGAAGTTGTGAATGACAAGTTTTGATTGAAGTTATGAATGACAAGTTTCTTTTGAATGGTTATTATTGTTTGAATTATTATAATTAGTTCGGTAAGATTTATCGTTTAATTCATTGAACTTACTAAGCTCGTTAGGCTTCTTTGTGCTGTTTAATGTCATTGTAGATTTTCGGAAGGTTAGACGATCGGATCGACACTCAAGTCACACTACCCAGCTTATCTTGGTAGTTTTTGAAACGTTTAATTGTGATTATATGGTATTTATAAGCTTTTGAGTAGTTTTGGTCAGTGTTTGGCTTATGAAAATATTATGAATGATATTTTATGCAAATAACCAACTTGCATATTGTATGAGAATGAGGTATAGTTATTATGTTAGTATGTGTGGTATATATATATTTTTTAGTTGTTGTGATTGTGGTAACTTTGTTATGTATATTGATTTGGTATTGCTTGAAGGAGTTGATGAATTGAGTTAATGTTTATTTTGTTGTAAAATTGTATATACTTGTGGTACCAATGAGGATACATTGGTTAGGCACTTATTAGGTTGGTTTTGATGTGTTTTTGGCTTGATTAATGTCACTTTGAGTTGGTATTTTGGTTGATATTTGGGTTCTTATGGTCCAAGCAACTTGAAATGGTAAACTTGTGCTTTAAGGTTCATTTTGGGCCACGGCTGTGCGACAAGGCCGTGTGTCCCCTGTAGGTTCAAGGCTTACAAGTTAGGCAGTTACGCGGCACACGAGTGTATGGCTTGGCCGTGTGACCCAAGTCAGTGAGTTACACGAGCATGGACACGAGTTGAGACACGACCGTGTGTCCATATTTTGAATGTCCACACAGCCTGAGACAAGGTCGTGTGACCCTTTCAGTCCAAAATTTTCAACTTTTTCCTAAAATTGCCAAATGTTTCTGATTTAGTCCCTTTTTTTAGGTCTTGAGAGCTCTATTAAAGGACATTATGAATGTGTTTTATTCTAATTAGATTATGTACGCATTGATGTATGAATTGTATGGTTTATTATTTTGTTCGACTGGTCGTAAACCTATTCCGACACAGATACAAGTTAGGGGTGTTACATTTAGTGTTATTAGAGCCATGGTTTAGTCGATTCTCGGACTGAACATAGCCTGTACAATGTCTAGAATTACATGCCATATAAATCTATGATAATGTGATGTTTTTGATCCGATCTAACCTTTGTTTTCTTATAGATTCTAAAGATGTCAGATAGATTTGATCGTGCTAACAATGATGAGGTTAAAAGTAATGTACCGACTTCTATTCATGGGACGTGTAGTAATGTTCTGATTATTTTGGCTCAGGAACATGAGCTTAAAAATATGTTCTTTGGGTATATGAATCAGTGGTTTAGTGAATTTATACAAATGAAAAATCTGGCTCAACGACCTCCACGCCTATTGTACCACCTATTGTACTTAGGGTTGCACCTCCACCTCTTCTTGTGATTCAGCTAACAGATGTATTCTGATTGAGAAACTTAAAAAATGTTGTTCTGAAGAATTCCGGGGAAGATTAGAGGATGATCCGGTTAAAGCTGAGTACTGGCTTCAAAATATCTTACCAGTTTTCGAAGAAATGGCTTTCTCTCCTGATGATTTTCTTAGATGTATTGCTTCGTTATTAAAAGAGGTAGTGTATAGTTGATGGTCTACGATAGTAGCTGTGGTACCGAGGGAAAAAAATTCCTAGGAATTCTTTCAAATCATGTTTAAAAAGAAATATGTCACGAAAAGGTATTTGGACAAGAAAAAGAGAGAATTTCTTGAGTTGCGTCAGGGAAATAGATTGATAGATGAATACGAGAGAGAATTTGTGTATCTTAGTAAATATGCCCAAGAAATTGTACCTACCGAAAAAGAGATGTGTATCCGGTTTGAAGACAGCCTGAATGATGAAATTCGAATGATGATCAAAGGAAATGAAATTTGAGAATTTGTTGTTCTAACGCCTAGAATTTAGGCCTAGAAGGAATAGGCCTTGAGCGTGGGAACATATAAAAGTTTATATGTGCGAGAAATATCACAAATTGCATGTTGGCTTTAGTGGCTAAGTATTTGGGCAATTTGGGAGTGTTGGAGAAGTCCTGGGTTCAAACCTGGACTTTAGCTAAATTTTTTATTTAAGTGAATAAAACCCTTGATACTTGGAAGTAAGCCTTTTAAATAATTAAGATTAAAATGCGACATAAGATGAGCTTGTAGTCCAGTGGATGTGGCGTCATTAAGGTGGCAAGGGAGCTTGAGTTTGAGTCACTCTATGCACAAAGGAGTATTTATTTTACTCCTTTGCTGTGTGAGTGGTGGAGTTTGAGTAAAACACTACAAGGGTGGTTGGAACTTGAACTGGTCAAGGAATGGATTATGGAGAAAATCAAGGAGAAGATTGGGAAGGAAATCATGGAGGGATTTTAGGAGGAAAAATGGGATTTGGAAGGGAGGTAAGACTATGCCGAATTTGCTTGGAAAGTACTCAAAAATTCGGCTGGGGAGGGTGCATTTCATTTTTGGCTTTTGGTGATCATTGTTTTTTTTGGTTTTGTTTTTCTATGCAACATCTTAGTCGTATACTTTACTTAAGTGGCCGACCTGTTTTCATAACTCCTTCATCTATTCTTTTGAGTACTATAATCAATGCCATTCTGCTTCTTTTTCTATTTTTCACTTCAGCATTTGTTCACCCATTCTTCCCCTTTCGGTTAGCCCTCTAGTTGTATTCTCTTTTCTTTTGAGTTCTTTCCAGATACCTTTTTCTTCTTCCTTTGAGTTCTTGCTAGACACCTTTTTCCTATTCCTTTTTGTCATTTCCTTCGGTTTTTGTCAAACGACTATTCCTTTTCCCTCTCTTACTTCTAGCTTTTGCAATTGATTCTGAGCAATCGGCTGAACATTTACCATCCTGTCTCTCTTCACTTCTCTAACTTCACCTCCAATTGCTTCATTGGCTGAATACTCATAGGTAAGTATCCGAATTGCACTTTCTTTACTCTTTCAGGTTTTTCCCTTCCTGGCTCTACTCCGTCATTTGTTTGGTACTCTAAGACCGTGGACCAACCGCTTTTAACTTTTTCCCCTGTCGTACTCAGACTTTGGTGTAGCAATATTTATCCATCAGATCAAACTCTCGATGAGCAAAGGGGGTTCTAACACTAAGGTGATGACAGTAGTGCCGGCTTGGAATGGACTCGTAGCCTCTGCCCCTATGTTTAAGTGACGTAGGCTGTCGGTGGTTTGGGACTTTTCGCTGGGTTACGGAAGGGTGACTACACAAAACTTTGGATTAGATAGGCAAATTACAGTCGACCGATCTACTCAAGGCAAGCGGTAGTCGATCTTTAAGTTAGGTGGTTTTTAAGAGTTTTTTTAACACTATTTGATTAGTGATTAACTGAATGTTATGTTTGAATTTAGGTTCTGGAGATCGTGAATTCTTAGTACTCTACATAATTAGGTGTGTATCCGTACTCTGTAAGCGGTAATAGGCGTAAAGGCCGTAAATATGTGTGTAACCGTATGCTATGTTTGATGATCGGCTGAAAAGATTAAAGCGTGCGTATTTGTATGCGGTATTCGATAATTGTTTGAAAGTCGAAAGTATGTGTTGTTTACGCTTCTATGACTGTAGATCAGCGAAATGTCGAAAACTCGAAAATATGGCATATGATACCACATGGGCGTGCGATCGCAAGTATGGTGAATCGAGCCTACGGACATGGGCGTTAGACTGTAGAGGCCACCACGAGCGCTCTCATGGTCATGGGCTGTGCTGGGCCTCATTGGGCTAAATGAGCCATGTGGGCACAATGGGCTCGTGGGCCCCACATAAATAAATATATGTCATGTGGTAAATGTTGTCTGGACTGTGATGTTTGCATAGTTGTGGTTGTTTCTGGGCTAAATGGGCCACACGAGTGTGTGGGCCCACTTGGACTGAGAATGGGCCTTAGGCCCATTTACACCGTTATTTCTGTTTAGGTTACTTAAGTTTCTCGAGTCTACGGTGGACCATCTGTTGGGTCGTTAAGATCTCGGTTCGTAAAATAATCGAAATACCCTCGATTTGTAAAATTACTAAAATAACCCCGATTTGTAAAATTATCGAAGTACCCCCAGTTTCTAAAATTACCAAAATACCCCTGATATGTAAAATTACTGAAATACCACCAATTTGTAAAATTATCAAAACACCCTCGGTTTGTAAAATTACTGAAATACCCCCAATTTGTAAAATTCTTGAAATACCCCCAGTTTGTAAAATTACTAAAATACCCCCAATTTGTGAAATTACTGAAATACCCTTGTAGTGTAAAATTATCGTAGTACCGCTGTAAGGTACAATGACTTTTTTGCCCTTGTGGGTAAATGACTGACTTAGACTATGAATTTGACCGATTTGACTGTATTCGTTTGATTGTGTTTTAATTGACTTGACGGTGGTTGTACGATTGATATGCTTTAATATATGTTTAAATGATTGTTACTGAGCATGGCAATTTTACATACACGTGTTGTAACACCCCTTACCCGTATTCAAAGTCGGGATAGAGTTTGAGGCGTTACCGGACTTAAACATTCACAAACATGCAAAATCGGGCCATAAAATCTCATCCAAATTAAAACTTTTCAAACACATGTAGATCGTCCCTTATACAGGCCTTCGAGGACTAAAACATACATTGGGGTGGTTCGGGACTAAACCGAGGACTTTAGAAAGCTTTAGGAATACTTAGAGAAATTTTCATGAAACAGGGTCACACGCCCGTGTGGACACAGGGACACGCTCGTGTGTCTTCAAAAAGCCTGTGTCCTCAGGCCATGTAACTCTCAATTTATGACGTCAGCAAAACAAATTGATCGACACGGTCAAGCTGCACGCCCGTGTGCTAGGCCGTGTCTTCCACACGGCTGAGACACATGGTCGTATCTCTGCCTGTGTAGCCAACACTTAGGCTATTTTCCAAGCCTTATGTTGTCCTTAACTCTCTCCCATACTTATACACATTATAGACACACCTTATAACATCAATTTAATGGTTAATCATCCTTTAGTAAAATTCCGTTAAAGCATTTACATGATGTCATACATGTGTTTATTACCTATACTCATGTTACACCAAGTTAGACATTCCAATTCACATTCTACAAATTTCCATATTCAATCATTATCAACTTACTACCATGCCACACATTCATTCCATAGCCATGACCACCTCAAATGGTCTTAGAGCATTCATCATTTACGTGTTATACTAATCATCCATAACAACCAATTATAAACACATCACAAACATTAACACATAGCAAGAATAATTAGGCTTACAAGCCTTAACCATTTAAGCCACATCTCATGGCCATATACAATAAATCAATATAAGCCGATATATTTGGCTAATCATAACAACATCTAACATAAAAACTAGTCCTTATACATGCCACTCACTTGAAAGTATTTAATACACATATGACAATACTCCGAAGTTGTTGGCTTGATAGTGTGATGCTCCCTCCGATGGTCTCCAACCCTGAGCTGACCTAAGAACACTAAGGAAATGGAGAGGAGGGAGTAAGCTTAAAGCTTAGTAAGTCCATATGAAAATAATAAGCAAATTATCAACATGATTCCATGAAAATGTAATCATAATTACACTTTTGCTGATTTTCTAGTCATGTCGTTTTCTCAAGTCATAGTTACTAATTTATTTATCTCCAGAGCTATGAAACTCAAAATTAAGATCCGTTAATTTTATATGAAACTAGACTCATATATATTCTTACCATAAACTTTTTAGAATTTTTGGTCTGTCTAATAAGTACAGTTTATTCATTAAATATACCCTTGTTTCACTATCCAACAATTCTGACCTCTCTTCACTAAAAATTATTTATCTCATGGTACGGGACTCCAAATTGAGAACTTATAATTTTCCCAAAAACTAGACTCGTTAAGTATTTTAATAATACAAATTATGACCCATAATTATTTTTTTTACAATATTTAATGATTTTTCCAAATCATAATAGGGGATTCAAAAATAATTCTGACCCTGTCTCACAAAAATCCAATTATCACAAAATGTAAAATTCGTTTGCCTCACCGTTTCTTTTATGAGAAAATAGAATCATTAAGATTTAATTTCATATCTTATTCAACCTATAATTCAATTTATACCATTTTTTGTGATTTTTCAAAGTCACACAACTGCTGCTGTCCAAAATTATTTTATTACAAAATTTCACTTACTCCGTTCTATCTTACCAAAATATTTGCTCAACTATCGAGCACATTGCTCAAAACTTTTCACATAAATATATTTGCACTTATTCATCACATACTCATGTACATATGTATTTTCACTTAGTAAATTTCCCGTTGAACTCACTGGAATAATAACAGATACCGGTGGCCTGTGCATATACCACCCTTATAACCGAAGCTCTCTGGTAGCATAGTAGCCTACACTTAGTACTACACACATGACTTAACCATCTGATACACGTAGTAGCCTGCACTTAGTACTACACACGTGATCGAAGTTAGCGGGTACGCATAGTAGCCTGCACTTAGTACTACACATGCGACCTATCAATCTGGTACACGTAGTAGCCTGCACTTAGTACTACACACGTGACTTAACCATCTGATACACGTAGTAGCCTGCACTTAGCACTACACACGTGATCGAAGTTAACGGGTACGCATAGAAGCCTACACTTAGTACTACACACATGACTTAACCATCTGATACACGTAGTAGCCTGCACTTAGTACTACACACGTGATCGAAGTTAGCGGGTACGCATAGTAGCCTGCACTTAGTACTACACACGTGACTCACAACAGATCATTTGTATCTCTTCTATTCTGAAGGTTCAATCAGGAAATTCTTCACTTTTCAACATTTTACTAACTCGTTCTTGGTCAATTCTGATTCGTAGTTTACATCAATTGATCATTCTATAGACAGCCACATCTCATATAATAATAAAAGATAATAACATAAAAAGAATCGAAAAATTATTTACATACAAACTTACTCATTTCAAAGAAACATCATATTCCATCAAACTTCCAAACCTTTAACGGATGTACTCGAGTTGTGGCTTCATTCACATAGCAATATCTCATAATCACAAGGCATTGCAACATTTTCATCATAATAGAAAAACATCAAGAACATGTTATATCATCAAAATAATCACATAATATCAAATTATTCACATATATATATTTACAACTTGTGTAATATCGAAGAATTAGCATTCAAATACAATATTGCATTATTAAAATCACATGAACTTACCTCGGGTTCGAGTACGACTATATATTCTGATTTAGTCCATAATTTCATTCATTTCCAATCTATGCCCGAATCTCATTTTCTTTGATCAATAATACGACATTTAGCTTACTAATTAGTCACATTATTCATATGGTTCCAAAAATCATACTTTTACAAATTTGCATTTTGACCCTTAAACTTTCACATATTTACACTTTGGCCCCTAGGCTCGTAAAATGATTTTTATTCAATTTCCTTGCATTTTAAGCCTAGATGAATCATTTTCATAACTGTAGCAGCCCCTAATTTCCACTAAATCACACTTTTATGACAAATTTTGTAACTTTTACAAAACGATCCTTTTTGACAATTTCACCAAAAATCACTTAGTAAAAGTTGTTTATTACACACCGAGCATTCATATTCTACCATTAGACATCAAAGCACATGCATGTCATCCATGGTTAAAATTTTTAACACAAGCCCTAGCTCAAAATATGGGTAGAAATGAGTAGATCTTGTTACGAGGATTTCAAAAACGTAAAAATCATTAAAAACGGGGCTAGAACGGACTTACAATCAAGCTTGGAAGCTTGAAAAACCCTAGCTATGTCTCATCCATGCAATTTTAGCCATGGGGTAGAAGATGGACAAATATTGGCTTTTAATTTTATTTTTAATTCATTTTAATTACTAGATTACCAAAATGCCCCTAACTTAAAAATATTCTATTTCACCGATTTCATGTCCATTTTTGCCCAAAAAATTATCCAATGGTCTAATTACCATTTAAGGGTCTCCAATTTAATATTTCATAACAATTAGACACCTCTAACATGTAGAACTCAACTTTTGCACTTTTTTCAATTTAGTCCTTTTGACCAAATTGAGTGCTCAAACGTCAAAATTTTTGAGCGGAATTTTCACAAAATTATCCCGTGAAATTGTATACCATAAAAATATAATAAAAAAAATTTTATTGTGTCGAATTTGTGGTCCCAGAACCACTGTTCTGACTAGGCCCTAATTCGGGATGTTACACGTGTGATGATTGAGCTGGCGTACACGACATATTGCATGGGGTTGGGACATTGAAACAGAGGAAGTTCTGATAGGATCGCACGGGTCGTACGATATGACTCTAGATCTAGTATTGATCTGTTAAGGTCGTACAGGTCGCACGAGACGACAGTGGCCCGATGGACGGCTTAGTGTTGCTTAATCTAATTATGGCTCTATGCCAACCTAAATATGGCTCTGTGCTATGTTGATTATGGCTTTGTGTAAATCGTATTTACCAGTGGCTATAGCCTATCATATTTATTGATGACTCTGTGTCGATAATATTTACTCACGGCTGTGTGCTAATTATATTACCGTTGCTGATGGCTATGTGCCAAATTTATTACAATTACTGATGGCTTTGTGGCAATTATAATACTGCTACTGAAGGCTTAAATCCGTATATATACTAGCAGCTTTGCTGTGATTTCGGTAACATTGTAAACGTAGAGATGGCGTGGGTGATTTATTCCCTACATGTAGTACAGGGTTGGACGGAGTGTGACACCCCTAATGTGACCCTAGTCAGAGAGTGGTTTCGGGACCACAAAACCGAGTCACAAGAATAATTAGGTGTTATATTCTGTGCTTATTGTATGTGGAATTTGTATGCGTAAATATTTCGTGCCTTGATTTTATTAATTAGGTGCTAATTCATAAGAAAGGACCCATGTGTTAGGACTTGAAAATGTGATAGGTGAATTTTAAGTGGCCAAATAATGCATGAAGTAAAGACATGAGAGGATTTGCATGTCAATTTAGCCAACTATAGGAAGTGGTAGGCCATGGTAATGAAGATGGGCAAAAGAAAACATGTCTTGAACATGTTTTGCTAATGGTGGATGTTAGAAATAATAAAATAAAGAGCATGGGCAAAGGAACATGTTTCAAACATGTCTAGTTAATGGATCATGTTAGAAAGAATAAAGAAATGGAGAAAAAGGGAAATGATGAACAAAAAAAAAAAGAGTGTGGATGCCCCCTTGTTGCCGTGAGTTGAGGAAAAGAAAGGAGAAAAATTTTGTTGTTCATCCTTTCTCATTTTGTTACAATTGCCATGACTTGAGAAGAAGGAAAAAAAGTGTTCATGTTTTCTTTCTTTTGCTATTGCCGAAATTAGAGGAAGGGAAGAAGGAGATTCGCCAAGGTGGTCTTCTAGATCAAGGTATGTTCAAGGGTACCTTTGGATGTATATACAACCTTTAGGTGATGAGCCTAAATTTTATCTATTTCATGGTTGGGTTTGGGGTTGATGGAGAGTTAGAATTGGCTAAGGAGCCTAACAAAAACATTTTGGTTGATACCTTGATGCCATTATCATGCTAAGTTGAATGGTGGATGCACTCTTGGTAAGGTCAAGGAAGTTGAGATTTCTTGTGTGTGTCTAGGCAAAATGCCGAATGATTTAGTGTTGGAGATAGGAGCTTACTTAGAATGATAAATTCTTCTCCTATGATTATTTTTCTTGCATGTTAAATGGCTCCTACTTAGCCATGCAAAATTTGTAATTTGTATAGATGATTGGAGCATTCGGCTAGGGTATAAATGAAGGGATTTTGGTTGTTTCATCTAAGTATGGATGATGAATGTGCTATGGAAAGAAATCGGTCTTCCTATGAATATGATTCGTGAATGTTTATATTAGTAAAATAATTTATGTTCAAACACTTGAGGATTCGGCATTGTCCATGACTATTGTGTTTAGGAGGTGATTTTGATTATTTTGAATATTGGAAAGTAAGAATAGGTGTGATCGGTCATGGGAATTTGAGATGTTGTACATTAGAATTGAAAATACTTGAGACTAGGTTACCTTAATGGTGATAATACATTCGCCCTTGATGCATTAATTGAATGTTGGCTAAGGTTTTGATATTTTGAACAAGGATAGTTGTGAATGGAGTGAAAACCATTAAATTATACACATAAGTATCCAGCAAGAAATTTAACTACTAAATGTATTTATACTAGGAGATCAAGACATCAAAAGGGGAGAATCAAACAAAGGCAAAGCAAAGATAATCGAGTAATCGATTGGAAATCGTTTCATCCAATATAAGGTAAGTCATTAAGCATATATTTGGTATTGTTTTAAATGATCATAATATCTATGCAATTGTGTTTAATGAGATGATATGTAAATGAAAATGTATCTGTATGGAATGATGACATTGTTGAATGTAAAAGAAATAGTGAAATGTGTAGAAAGTTGCTTTCGGCACTAAGTGTGCGGGCAATACGTGTGTACGGTGATGAGATTGGCACTAAGTGTGCATGCTGGAAATATATGGCACTAAGTGTGCATGCTGGAAATATCTGACCTTTGGGTGTGCGAGCTCGAAGGGTATGGCACTATGTGTGCGGGCTTAAATCACATGGCACTAAGTGTGCGAAATCGAGTATTAAGCATCGTGTGTGCGTACTCTATATATATATATCTCCGATCGAACAATTATATGGAGGGTGTGTCTTCATCGAGTGGAGTATGGACAGCGGAAAGAGTAAGTACCTTGAGTTCGTGGCTAATAGATACTATGTTCATGCTCAGGGTTGAGTCGGTAAGTTTTAAATCTATGTGATGATTTCAATTGCATGATTGTTGCGGAAATGAAATGATGAATGGAAATTGCTTCAAATATCCTATTGAATAGTATATGAAATGTAAATGTATGACTTGGTATGACATTGATCCGAAAGGTCTAAGGAACTATGGTAGTTCGGTATGCATTTGGAACAATGGGCCTTGTTTCATTATTTCATTTTATGATAATTTTAGTAACGGATGGTTGTGAAATGCTTATGACTTCTGAGTTATAAACTCACTCGGTGTTTTCTTGTCACCCATTTTAGGTCTCTTGGACTCGTATCGTTATGCGTGCTCGGAACCGTCGTTGAAGTCATCACACCGGCTGGAAATCTTTTGGTATTGTCTTCGTAGTTGAACTAGGAGAACATTTGGCATGTATAGGCTATTTTGTTTTGTTGAATCTCGGGTTGTAAACTTTAAGCCATGCGAAAATGGCCTATGTGGTCGGTTGAGTGTGAATCTAAAACCTATAGGCACGAGCCTTAGAAACCTTAATTTTGATAAGGTGGCCATAGTTTGTATTATGTATGATGAAATAGTTGGCCATGGAAGAATTATGAAATAGTCATTGTTTGCTTTAGTACCAGATGCTGCCAGCAGCAGTGAGGTGAGATGGAAAAATCACTAAAAATAGTAGAAGTAGAATTAAATAGTGAATAAATTATGAAATTGAACCTTGATTAATCTATTTTCATATGGACAAAACAAAACGACCGTATGAGCTGTATTTTAAGAGATATTCAGGTTTTCGCGAAACAGGGCCAGAACGGTTTCTAGATCCCCTGCTCCGACTTTGAAAATTCACTATAAATTAACCAGAGAGAATTAGAAGTCATTCTCTATATGTGCAGATTCCCTTGCGAGTCTAGTTTCTCTAGAAACAAATGGCATAAGTGTTGGAGCCCTGTACAGGAAGATATCCAAGTCGTAGTGCACAAAGGTCAGTGTAGTCGAACCCTGAAACAGGGGAGAATTTAACTAATAAACTGTACTAATTGGCCAGACCAAAAATTCTAGAAAAAAATGTGTAGATGGGATTATGAGTCTAGTTTCAGGTAAAATTGACGAAACTCATTTTCGAGTTCTGGAACTCAAGATATGATTTTTAAGGTGACAGTGACGCAGTTAGCTAGCCTGCCTGGAACAGAAATTAAATAATTCCAAGAGAGAAATAAGGGAAGTAAGCCCGGTAACACCACGTGGTCAAATCCGGTGACGGTCACGGGTTTGGGGTGTTACACGGAGGCAAGTGCAGGGTTGGATGGGATAGCATGCATCCATGCATTCACACATTTTGTTTTGTTACTGAGATGGGCTAGGCCCAATTGATTCTTTTATGGGCTGTGACCCAAATGATATTGTAATGGGCTTTGGCCCACTTATGCTCTAAAATAGACTATACTGTTACTGTTATAGAGCTCTGGCCCAGACTGTTTCTATTTATGTATATTGACTGTTTCTCTTATAAGGGGATTACACACTGAATTTTCGTAAACTCACCTCGTTTATTAACCATGGAGGTAATCCCCAGTGATAGGTGGATCAGTGCTGGGAGGACTCGGAGGTGGCCACATTACGAACAACTTAAAATTTTCGTATTACTTTTACATTACTTAAATTACTTTCTCTTTGGGTTTTTGATGTAATAAGTCCTTTTCTCTAATTTTCTAGCTTTTAATTTGGGGGTTTTTAACTATTATGATTTATTTCTGTTAAAGGTAGAGCGCGGTTTTTCCAAAATGATATCTGTTCTCAAAACATCACGTTTCCGCAACATTGTTGAAATGCTTCCGCAACTAACATGTTTTTAAAAGTAAGGCTAGTTTAACATGGTTAACAGATAATTAAGTTGACTTTAGAATTAAACAAAGGGGCTTTTATCTTTCAAGCAAGATTTCTTAACAAGACAAAGTTTTTCGAAAAAGTTTTTTAACGTGACACGCCAGATTCGGCCATAACATCTAGGCTGGGTTTGAGGTGTTATATTTTATGGTATTAGAGCTAGGTTACAAAACTCGGCTGCGGAATGGGTTTCAAAATTGGAATTTTACAAAGTTGTTTCCACATATGTGATATGTTTGAGATAGTTTTTCTGAAAAGTGTGGAACACCTAGTCTCCGACGCTGAATCCGTAAGTTTCTGAACCTAATGCTTGTTCTTGTTGAAAAACAGTAGATAGAAATACTGTAATTTCTTAGATATTAAACTGTATTGTTACACTTAAAGTTAGAGTTTGGACTTATTTTGTGTATGTTCTGGAAATGGTATGCATGTGATATCTATCTGCTCCGATGGATAGATGGTTTGGTGCGTGCTTAATTTATTAGGGTTAGAGTGCGCAGCGAGAGCGTAGCATGGTAGGCTAGGATGTGTGACTGTTTCGATAGTTGGAAATTTCCAGGACGAAATTTCTTTAAGGGGTAAAGTTGTAACCCTTCGAATTTGCGCCTAGAAGGAATGGGCCTTGAGTATGGGAACACATAAAAGTTTATGTGTGTGAGAAATATCACAAATTGCATGTTGGCTTTAGTGGCTAAGTATTTGGGCATATTTAGGAGTGTTGGAGAAGTCCTGGGTTCAAACTTGGGCTTTAGCTAAATTTTTTATTTAAGTGAATAAAGCCCTTGGTACTTGGAAGTAAACCTTTTAAATAATTAAGATTAAAATGTGGCACAAGATGAGCTTGTAGTCCAATGGTTGTGGCGTCATTAAGGTGGCAAGGGAGCTTGAGTTCGAGTCACTATATGCACAAAGGCGTATTTATTTTACTCCTTTGTTGTGTGAGTGGTGAAATTTGAGTAAAACAATACAAGCGTGGTTGGAATTTGAACTGGTCAAGGAATGGACTACGGAGAAAATCAAGGACAAGATTGGGGAGGAAATCATGGAGAGATTTTAGGAGGAAAAAGGGGAGTTTGAAGGGAGGTAAGACTATTCCGAATTTGTTTGGGAAGTACTAAAAAATTCGGCTGGGGAGAGTACCTTTCATTTTTAGCTTTTGGTGATCATTGTTTTTTTTTGGTTTTTTTTTCCTCTACAACATTTTAGCCGTATACTTTCCTTAAGTGGCCGAATACATTTTGACCTATTTTCATAACTCATTCATCTATTCTTTTGAGTACTATGATCAATTCTATTCTACTTTTTTTTTTTCTTTTTTTCACTTCGGCATTCGTTCACCCATACTTCCCCTTTCGGTTAGCCCTCTAGTTGTATTTTCTTTTCTTTTGAGTTCTTGCTAGATACCTTTTCCTTCTTCCTTTTTGTCATTTCCATCAGTTTTTTGTCAAACGACTATTCTTTTTCCCTCTCTTACTTCTGGCTTCTACAATTGATTCTGAGTAATCGGCTGAACATCTACCATCTTGTCTCTCTGCACTTCTCTACCTTCACCTCTAATTGCTTCATTGGCTGAATACTCATAGGCAAGTATCTGAATTGCACTTTCTTTCCTCTTTCAGGTTTTTCCCTTCCTGGCTCTACTCCGTCGTTTGTTTCATAGAACTGCTTTTAACTTTTTCCTCTCTCATACTCAGACTTTGTTGTAGCAATATTTATCCATCAGATCAAACTCTCGACGGGAAAAGGGGGTTCTAGCACTAAGATGATGACAGTAGTGCCAGCTGGGAGTAGAGCGCAGCCCCTACCCCCAAGTTTAAGAGAAGTAGGGTGTCGGCGGTTTGGGACTTTCCACCGGGTTGCGAAAGGGTGACTGCAACAAACTTTAGATTAGGTAGGCAAATTACAGTCTACCGATCTTTTCAAGGCAAGTGGTAGCCGATCTTTCGGTTAGGTGGTTGTTAAGAGTTTTTCTAACACTAGTTGATTAGTGATTAACTGAATGTTATGTTTGAATTTAGGCTCCAGCGATCGTAAATTCTTAGTACTCTGCATGATTAGGTGTGTGTCCGTACTCTGTAAGCGGTAATAGGTGTAAAGGCCGTAAAAATATGTGTAACCATATGCTATGTTTATGATCGGCTAAAAAGCCTAAAGCGTGCGTATTTGTATGCGGTATTCAATAATCATTTGAAATCCGAAAGTATGTGTTGTTTACACTACCATGACTGTAGATCAGCGAAATGCCGAAAAGTAAAAAATATGGCATATGATGCCACATGGGCATGCGATCGCACGTGTGGTGAATCGAGCCCATAGACATGGGCGTTAGGTTGTAGAGGCCTCTAGGAGCGCTCTCATGGTCTTGGGTTGTTCTGGACCTCGTTGGGCTAAATGGGTTGTGTGGGCCCAATAGGCTCGTGGGCCTTACACGGATAAATGTATGTGATGTGGTAAGTGTTATCTAGACTATGATATTTGCATAGTTGTGGCTGCTTTTGAGCTAAATGGGCCACACGAGTGTGTGGGCCCACTTGGGCCGAGAATGGGCCTTAGGCCCATTTACAATGTTATGTCTGTTTAGGTTACTCAAGTCGCTCGAGGCGACGGTGGACCATCTGTTGGGTCATTCAGACCTTGATTTGTAAAATTACCAAAATTACCACTTATTCAACGAACTGGACTATACTATTACTGTTATAAGGCTCTAGCCTGATTGTTTCTATTTCGTATAGACTATTTACATTTCGTATCTCGATCGTTACTCTAGTAAGGGGATTACATACTGAGTTTTTGTAAACTCACCCTGTTTATTAATCATACAGGTAATCCCTAGCAATAGGTGGATCGGTGCTGGGAGGACTCGGAGGTGGCCACACTACGAACAGCATAAAATTTTCGTTTTTCTTTTACTTTACTTAAATTACTTTATCTTTTGGTTTTTGTTGTAATAAGGCCTTTTTTCTAATTTTCTAGCTTTTAATTTGGGGGTTTTTAACTATTATGATTTATTTCTGTTAAAGGTAGAGCGCAATTTTTCCAAAATGATATATGTTCTCAAAACATCACGTTTTTACAACATTGTTGAAATGCTTCTGCAACAAACATGTTTTTAAAAGTAAGGCTGGTTTAAAATGGTTAACAGATAATTAAGTTGACTTTAGAATTAAACAAAGGGGCTTTTATCTTTCAAGCGAGATTTCTTAACAAGACAAAGTTTTTTAAAAAAGTTTTTTTAACGTGACACGCTAGATCCGGCCATAGCGTTTAGGCCGATTTTGGGGTATTACAGTTGTTTTATCTGATCGTGCACAGAAAATGGAAGAAACGTACAACCACAAGATAGAATGGGATAGATGGATGCGAGAACTTCACAAGAGAGGTTCTTCCAAGTAGTATTTTGCATCACCGGCTAAGAAGACTAAAGATGATTTTAGCTGAGCTACTTCAGTGTCTGAGCATCAAAACAAAAACAAGATGATTCAATAGGATTTTAGAGTACCTACTAAACTAGATGATAGTCTGGGAAGTTTAAAAAATGCTTTTAAGACCAATTGTAGATATTGTAGGAAATACCATCTTGTGAGTATAGAGGTAAATTGGGAGCCTGTTATAGATGTGGATCGACTGATCATTTTATTCAGAATTTTCCTAAATCGCCAAAAGAGGATGAAAACTAGAAAGAAAAGTAAATGTCTACCTCTCAGAAAAATAGATGACCGGGCCAAAATAGTGCTACCAGGACTACTCGTACGGGAATGAAAGATACTATCATTTAGTTAGAGGGTAGAGCACCTACTCGCAATTACGCCATTTGAGCCAGGGAAGATGCTACTACTCCAGACATGATTGTTGGTATATTCTATCTCTTTGATGTTATTGTGTATACATTGATTGACATTGAGTCAACTCATTATTATATTTGCACTACATTAGTAATGGAAAAGAAATTGTCTGTTCAATCTACTGATTATAATATTCAAGTTACTAATCCACTAGGTCAGAATGGAATAGTTAACTTAGTTTTTTGTAATTGTCTCTGAAAGTTAGGGGTTGTGAATTCCCTATTGATTTGATGTTGTTACCCTTTCAGGAATTTGATGTTATTTTGGGTATTGATTGGTTATCGTTGCATGATGCGATAGTAAACTGTAGATAGAAACGAATTGATTTGAAATGCTAGATAGGAGAGATGATTTTTGTAATAGCTTGTTTTTAGTCAAATCAGAATAGTGATTTTGGGACCACAAATCCAAACTTGAAATAATTACTTTATTATTATTTTAATATCTACAGTATGATAGTATGATTTTGTGAAATTTTCGTTAAGAAATTTTATCGTTTGAGTGTTTAATTTGATAAAAAGGACTAAATTGCGTAAAATGTAAAATTGGATTTCTATGTGCTAAAGCGGTTTAATAGATATGAAATTAAATAGTGGAGGTCCTTATGTTGTAATTAGACCATTACTAATGTTAGTGGACATTTATGTTCTTGGGTTAAGTAATTAACGGTTTAATAACAAGGTTAAAAAGGCAAATTAGTGAAATAATAAGTAAAATAATAAAATAACCAAAGCTATCATCTTTCTTCTCTAATTCTTCCATCAAAAATTGAAAGTTTAAGAAGCCATGGGAGTGTTTTAGGGTTCGGTCATTACATTGCTTAATTGGTGAGTGAATTTTGTCCCATTTTTAATGATTTTTATGTTTTTGATATCGTTACAGCTTAATCTAGCTAGCCTAGGGACTATTTTGCAAAACTATTAAAATTTTAGGGTTTTTCCACTGATAATATTGATGTATTTTGATGTTTAATGGTAGAAAATGCATGGTTGTTGTTAGATAAACAACAATTGTTAAGTGATTTTTAGTAAAATGTACAATTAGGGATTAAGTTGTGAAATGTGTAATTTTTGTGGTTAAATTGTGAAATAAATGAAAAATATGGGCTGTTAGAGACCTAATTGAAATTCGACTAGCATGAGTCTAGTTTAAATGGTATGAATTTGTGATTTTATGAAATAAGGACTAAATTGTAAAAATGTGAAATGTTAGGGGTAAAAATGTAAAAATGCTTTAATTTTTTTTTGGATTAAATTCAATAGAGAGATTATTAAATAAGTTAATTTTGATTATATATAGATCAAGAAAGGTGAAATACAGATTTAGATCAGGGAAAGAATAAGGTGTCAGATTAATCGACTTAATTCACCATTTTTGTATCTGAGGTAAGTTCGTATGTAACAAGCATTGTTATAATTATATTTTAAATGCTTTGATATTGCATAAATTGTAAAAATGACCTTGCGGACACATTCGATAATGACTTGGAAACAAGAAATCCCGATTGAACCTTAGGAATAGATTAGGATACGAATGACATGTCATTAGGGGTTATTATTGTTTTGGTTGCTGGTCTGTACGTCCTACCGGTGGCTGAGTTATCTAGAATGTGTTGTGGATTCTTGTCAGCTTGTGTGAGTAGTACCGTGTTGTAACCCCCTTACTTGTATCCGACGCCAGAACAGGGTTCGAAGCGTTACTGGACTTAAACATGAACATTCATATAAAACCGAGTCATAAAATTTTGTCCCAATTTAAAACTTTTAAATCACATGCAAATTGTCCCTAATAAGGGTCTACAAGACTCGAAACATGCATCGGAAGCGGTTCGGGACTAAATTGAGAACTTTCGGAACCTTTTAAACACTTAGAATTTTTTTCTTATTTTGGAGAGTTACACGCCCATGTGGCACGGGACACTTTCGTGTCCTCAGCCCGTGTAACTCTCTAACTATGACATCATCCACCAAATAATGTCACACGACCAAGTCACACGCCTGTGTGCTTAGACCCTGTGGTGAATTAAATTCCAAAAATTAAGTGTAGACTTCACACGGCCTGGGCACACGCCCATGTCCTTCACACTGTTGAGACACACGATCGTGCCTCTTCCCGTGTGTTTACTACTGGGCATTCTGATTTGTAGAATTAGGGTGCAGGGGACACACGGGCAGAGGCACGGTCGTGTGTATCAACAGTGTAGGACATGGTTCTAGGACATGGGTGTGTGCCCAGGCCGTGTGAAGTCTACACTTAATGACACACGGCCGGATCGTACGCCCATGGGGCAGGCTGTGTGTGACACACGGCCAAGACACATGCCCGTGTGTCTAACCGTGTGGACAATTTGTAGGCTATTTTCCAAGCCATTTGTCACCCTCAAACACTCACGCATTTACACTCACTTCATGACATGAAACATGGCACATTTAATTACTCAAACATTCACATTCATGATTAAAATATGACTTAGCAAAGTCAACATGTCACCCGTTCAAAATATCATACTTTCATACGGCATTCCACACCAATTTCATGTTTATTTATCATCTTTACCAAACTACCTTCAAGTTACACATTTTCACCACATTTATTGCATACTTATTGACCATATCTAATTCACCAAACGTACATGCCAGCCATCACACTCATCAACCACAATCAACCATAACCATATTAAAGCATCAACATATTTGCATGCATGCATCGATAAATAGGGTTACAACCCAAAATAATCAATATGAGCCACCTCTCATGGCCATATACAAAATAATCATGATACCATCATAAGCCAACACATTTGGGTAATCAATATGACACATAACAAAAAGACCAAGTCCCTGTACATGCCATACTCAAAATGATAAGACTAGCTATACCCAAATGTTCGATTGATAGTGTGATCGAGTTTCCAATGTTCTCCAGTCCCTGAGTTACCTTGGCGAAACTATAAGAAAGGAAAAGGAAAGTGGGTAAGCATAAAGCTTATTAAGTGTACATGCAAATAAAATGCAACTTAAACAAACATAAATCATACATTTAACATAACGAACATAACCTTGCGTTTTATCAAATCGCATGAACTTATTTCTCATGTATATATGTATACATGTTCTTACCACAAGCTTATCATATTTCATGTCACTCATATGAGTTTGATGTACATACCTATGCCACTTGTACAAAATAACTTACTTTCTTGTCTTGATTCAGCCATTAAGATTGCTCATTGAACTTCTCTTGAACTACTCATTGAACACTCGGAATACTATCAGATACATCAGAAACTTGCACCTAAGTGCCTCTTATTTAGCCAATGCTACTCCATATCTCAGACCACATGTTGATCACTTACAAGCTACTCACAGGGTTGCTCATACAGTTCGTCAGGTATCCGCAACACATGTTAGACTACCTTGCCATTAATAGCATATACGAGATTAGTACCCAAACGCCAAAACATGTGTCATACATATCATGAACTCAGACCACAGCTCAATGAGTTTGGATGTCAAATATATCATGAACTCAGACACAACTCAAGGAGTTCAGATTACATAATTCCTACACTACAAGAAAATAGACTTTTAGCGGCGCTTTTTAAAACGCCGCAAAAACGCCGCTATAGGTAACGCCACAAATTTAACGCCACAAAAATTTGTGGCGTTTATTTAAAAAAAACGCCACTAAAAGCCATGGCTTTTAAAACGCCGCAAAAAATGCCACTATAGGTAACAACACATGGCGTTTATTGGTAACGCCGCTAGAATGTTTTTTTCACCAATATCCAGCCCTTCCTGCATTAAAATCCAACCAAATACAACAAATATAGTATAAAATGCAACCAAAAACAACAAATTTAGCATAAAAATACAACCAAAAACATTAATTCTAAATGATACTTCAAATTTAACGAAAGATAGATGATATAATTAATAAATGAAGTATAATTTAAAATATTCTTTCAATAATGTTAAACGTGACAAAGTTAAAAACATTCTTACAATGAGAAAACTAATGTCTAAGATGGTGGCTTTTGCGATTGTTGAAACATCTCTTTCAAGTCAGAGTGGAGGTCATCATACTTTTGCTGCTCTGCGCCATCATTGCTACCTTTGCCTCCCACACTCGTGCCTCTGCCTCCCTTCTGCTGCGCCACGCCTCCTCTCTCTCGCCTCACTCTAAGTTGTCTTGGAGTTCTTCATATTTTGTTGAACCTCGGCAATTTGCTCAACCATGTTCACTTGCATCCGAGCTATCTGGTCTCTTAACCTCGGACTTGACTTGAGCTTGACTTAGGAAGGCATGTATTGTGGAGCTGGATCCAAAATATTGGGCGGGTAACACCGGATCCTTGAAATAGAACTCGACCGTACCTTTCAGACCCAAAACTTCAGTGATAATTCATTATCAATGTTCTCAAGATTAACAGAACTATCAGTCGAAGTAATCGCTTCATATTCCACCTTATTCTCCTTTAGTTTCTCCTAAAAAATCAATTAAAAAGTTAGAAACAAAATATATAATAAAAAGGAATGAAACATAACTTAACATTACTTAAAACTACTAATGATGAATTGAATTAAACAATTATAATTAAACATTATAAATATTTAGAATAAATCAAATATTATTAAGTAAATATACCATAATTTCTCCAGCTTCGGATGTCATAAGAGATCCATCTTTCTTCCTATGCGTAATCTCAAAAAGCTGAAGGCGTCCAATTTTTTGTCCAGATTTAACTTCCTACAATATAGTAGTAAAAATATTATTTAATAGTAAAAAGTTATTAATATTTGAAAGCATTAATAAATTCATAATACCTCGGCCTCAGTTATAGAAGCAAAACTTCTAACCTCGCTGGCACGTGAATTTTTGTTTTTGCCTGCTGCTTGTTCCAACTAGCTCACGGTCCTACATAATGAAATTATTATTATGTATATAGTAAACACTATATATAAGAGTTTGGAAATACGTAATACCTCTCCTTTCTTTGAATTCCAAAATCTAACCACATCTTCCCATTGGTACCTCAGCATTCCCGGCGGGACATTTCTCAATTTTTCCTCGAGGCTTATGTCTTTCTTAAAATATTGTTTTTTTAAAGTGCTTTTATTGTCTCTCTATTTTTTACCTAATGCCTTCTTTATATAATCATCGGAGACCTCTAAAGCAAATCTCTCCTAAAAAAACACAAGTTTAGAACGTAAATATAAATGAAACTTAAACCAAAGTATTATAAATTACATTCACAATTTGTTACCTTAATATTAACGAGAGCCTAATTTTTGTTGCTATCAGGCATGTGATGCCATGATTCATAGTTAATGGGCAACATATTGGCATTTCGTGTTAAAATGCCCAAATAGCTTGCTAAAAGTCGAGCTTCAGATCCAACAGGCTGACCATGAGTATTTCTATGTACTTTGACACGCTCAACAGGATCTAAGTAGTATAAATCTCTAAGCAGCGTACGTCCTCGAACTCTGCACGTCCCACCACTTTCAGCTGAAAAATGATATACTAGAATTATATTAAAATTAACAAATAAATCAATAATAAAAGTCAACACATGTAAAATGAACTTATCATTACTTTGAAATTCTTCAGGCTCGTCAAGTGTCTCTAGCACATTCAAAGATCCAACAATTGTTTGCTGTTCACTATTTACTTCTTCCGAATTTAGAGTATTCTGGACAATACTTAAATCTCGTAATCTTCTTCTACGCATTTTTCCTGCAATACACATAAAATAGTTAAAGTTTTAGTAACAAATTACAACAATAATAATACATATAAAATAGTTAAATTATATAACATGACCAAGATTAAAATTATAATATTACATATAATTAAAAATCGTAAAATCTTACTACATCATTATTCGTAAATATCTTCATCCACATCATGTCGAACCCATTGATGTTGTGTACTAGTATTAGGGATATTTTCATCTAAGTTTTGTTTTGGAAATGGTAATGTTTCTGATCTTTCGACGATGTCATCTCTACTTCCATTACCCATGTCAAACAAGTCTCTAGGGGTGTTCCGGAGTACAACATACCAATCCTCATCAGTTGGATCTTTCGAATAAAAAACTTGTTTCACTTGAGACGAAAATACATATGGCTCGACCATCAATTGTTGTCCAGTGTGAATCAAGCGAGAGAAATTCACCATTGTAAAACCAAATTCATCTTTTTTAATTCCTCGAGCAATATTAACATCAGCCCAATCACACCAAAATAAGACAACTTTCCATCTGCCATAGTAATCCAACTCAATAATGTCGGTAAGAAGTCCGTAATACTCCACATTACCCTCAATCAGATTACTATCCCTAGCACTAGCATAACTTGTAATTGAAGAATTAACATCAACTCCACAATTTTGAGTTCTCCTCATTCTTTCGTGATACTTTGTATGAAATCTGCATCCATTGATGAGGAAGGCACTATATCTTTTTATTACTCTGTTTGGACCTTGGGAAAGCCATTTAACTTCGTCATTGACGTCCTTTCCACTCCAAACCTATTGAATCGAAAGTAAATTGAATAATTATAAATGTATTATGTAAAATTTCACGATTATAAGTAACTTATTAACTTTAGTTACATACCGTTTGGCTTAACCATTCATGAAAAGATTCTGTGAATAACTTATTAATCTCTCGATGTTGTAACCTTCAAGAGCGTGCACGAGATCTCAAAATTTGTTTGTACTCACTATGTTAAAAACAAGTTTAATTGGTTAGAAGATAAACAAATCAAAACGATGAATATATGAGGAAATTTTATAACTTACTTGCGTAACGGTTCAACTAAATCATGGTGAAAAAGTACATATCGATATGCTTGTATCCACGATATATCATCTAATTCTGCAATTTCAACTTTGCCGATTGGTTCTCCATAACTTTGGAATAAATAAGTTTCGGCCAAGTTATGATAATTGAGCCCAGCATTTCTACTTGGTCTATTTAATCGTGTTTCAATATCTTCTAAATATCTAGAACAGAAGGTCATGCACTCCTCTGCCAAGTAGCCTTCAGCAATTGATCCTTTTGGATAACGCTTATTGCGACAATATGACTTCAATTTGCTTAGGAACCTAAACACGATATACAATATTTATCAAGAGCTATAACTAAATGTATAAAGGTGAATAAATAAATACTTGGGAAATAAATTAGCACCTTTCTACAGGATACATCCATTGATAAAAAATCGGTCCACCGAGTATTGCTTCGTGAGGGAGATGAATTACCAAGTGCAACATAATAGTGAAGAAGGAAGGTGGAAAGATCTTCTCCAAATTGCATAAAGTCAAAGCCGCTCGATCCTGTACTTTCTCAAGTTCTTCAACATCCAAAACTTTGCCACAAATAGCTTTCATTATATTGGATAGTTCAATTATATAGGACGTTACATTTTTTGACATACAGCATCGTAAAGTAATTGGGAGTAAATCTTGTATCCAGATGTGGTAATCATGTGATTTTAATGAATATAATCTTTGATCTTTGAGACTCACACATCGAGATATATTTGACGCATACACATCTGGGACCTTTATATCCTTCAACACCATGCAGAACACTTCTTTCTCTTCCTTTGACATTGAAAAAATAGAAGGCAGCAACTGATATTTCCCATTCGGAAGTACTTGAGGATGAAGATCACGCCGAATTCAAATGTCAACTAAATCAAGTTGGCTCTGAAGATTGTCTTTTAATTTTCCATCAACATTCAAAATTGTCCCAATTATGTTCTCCCAGACATTCTTCTCAATATGCATGACATCAAGATTGTGGCGTAAAATGTTGTGCTCCCAATAAGGCAACTAAAAAAAAATACTCATTTTTTTCCACAAGGCCGCCTCATTAGGATCATCCTCTCCATTAGATTCATCATCAGATTCATCCCTCGATCTTCTCTTTGATTACGTGTTAGGCGGTTGATTTATCTTCCCATAACTAAAATTAATATCTTTTAACATAAATAAGATTTCAGATCCAATGGTTTGCTCAGGAGCTCCTCTGTACTCTTTAGTACCGTCAAATAGAGTCCTCTGAAATCTAAATTTATGATTTCCATCTAACCACTGACGATGGCCCATGTAAGAGAACTTCTTCCCATTGTACGACCACTTCGAACAAGTTTGTGTAGCATAATAAGGACAAGCATAACGTCCTTTAGTACTCCAACCTGATAAATTAGCATAAGCCGGGAAATCATTAATTGTCCACAACAAACCTGCATGTAAATTAAAGTTCTTCTTTCTCAATACATCATATGTCTCAACACCCGACCATAATTGTTTTAACTCTTCAATAAGTGGCTGCAAATAGATGTCAATATCATTTCCGGGACCTTTCTCTCCAAGGATAATCATTGATAAAATAAATGAAGATTGCTTCATGCAAATCCATGGAGGTAAATTGTAAGGAACAAGCACTACAGGCCAAGTACTGTACGAAGTACTCATGATTTTAAATGGATTAAAGCCATCAGCTGCTAGCCCAAGTCTCACATTTCGAGGATCGCTTGCAAAGCTTGGAAATTTATGATCAAATGATTTCCAAGCTAAAGAATCTGCAGGATGTCTTAATAATCCATCATCAGTCCGTTGATCATTATGCCACCTCATAGATTCGACTGTCTTTGAGGACATGAAAAGCCTTTGAAGTCTTGGTATTAGGGGAAAATATCGCAAGACCTTGACTGGCTTCTTTCTTAACTGTGCCCCACCTTCATCTGTACTCATATCTTCTGTACTATTATTCATCCAACAAGACTTACCGCAAACATGACAAGACTGTTGGTTTTTCTGATCACCCCAGTACAACATGCAGTCATTTGGGCAACTATGAATTTTATCGTACCCAAGGCCCAAATCTTTTATTAGTCTCTTCATATCTTGACAAGACTAGGGAATTTTTGCAAATGGAAATATCTCTTTCAAAAACTCTAGCAGCATTGTAAAAGAGTTTCCGGTCCACCCTCCCAAACATTTTAAGTGAAATAGACGAATGCAGAAGGAAAATTTTGAATATTTTTATCCCTTGTAAAGTTCTCCATTCATTTCATTAAGTAAATTGTAGAACTTCGCCGCTTCTTCATTTGGCTCCTCATCAGGTGCACTTGTTCCCGTTTCGCAAAAAAACATTTCCACCAATATTACAATCATCGGATGCAATAAAAGTCAGGTGGAAACGATTGCTCACCATGACTATGCATATTTAATGCATCTCGCAACATATCTTCCATGTCATCTTGTCTAACATACTGATTGTAATCAGTATCAGGATAAGTTGGATTAATCGTTGAAGAAGTTCCACTAGATGTACACTCTCCATGGAAAATCCATTTTTTATACCCCCAAATAAAGCCATCATAATTAAATGTTCGTAGACAACTTCACGAAAATGCCAGTTGATGTTGCCACACTTCTTACATGGGCAGAGAATCATATTCTCTTGGCTTGCATTTTGAAATGCAAAATTTTTAGAAAAGTTTGTACTCCATTTTGATAGGCATTGCTTACCTTTGACAATTTCATCCAACTCCTATCTATTTCGTAGTTCTTGAAATCTAAAGTTGACAACATATTATAGTTATTTAAATGTTCTCAATTGATTTAAATCATGTCATTATACTAAATATCAAGCCTCTAATGGGTATAAACTAATTCAGGTAAATTGCGAGATTTTCAAGTATGGATTTGTGTATTATGTAAGTTAAGTAAGTTTAAGTAAGCTAGTTATGTAAATTATGATATCAAATATATTTAAGTATTATGTAAGTTATGTAAGTTATGATATGATATATATTTATGTAAGTTATATATTTATCTAAGTTCTATAAGTTATGTAAGTTATGTAAGTTATATATTTATCTAAGTTATATAAGTTATGTAAGTTATGTAAGTTATATATTTATCTAAGTTATATAAGTTATCTAAGTTATGTAAGTTATATATTTATCTAAGTTATGTAAGTTGTATAAGTTATATATTTATCTAAGTTATATAAGTTATGTAAGTTTTGTAAGTAATGTTAAATATTTATCAAATATATTTATGTATTATGTAAGTTTTTATTTGACGATGTGGATAATCACATGGATAATACATATCAAGCATCAAGTATCTATAGGTAAGTTATGGATTAAATAATATTTATAAAATTATTTTAATTAAATAATACTGAAAAATTATTTTAATTCAATAATATACACGTCGGTCGCTTTTATTTGACAAATCACATGTGCGATTAAAATAGTCCACAATTAATTTAATTTATGTTTTACAAGTCATCTTTTCTTAAGTACATGTTAAACCACTGTGGACATCCGTATTTAGCTTAAAAGGTATGATTTATTTTGAATAAAAATTTTAACTTAAATGATAAAGCGAGCGATAATATTTGTGATAAAACGGACGAGAATATTTCAATAATAATTTAAATTGAAGTTAAAAACTATATAAAATATTTTATTAAATATTTGTATATTAGATGGGACATATTATATTAATAAATAAATTTATTAAAAATCATGATAGAAATATTTGTATATTAGATGGGACATATTATATCAATAAATAAATTATTAAAAATCGTAATAGAAATATAGAAATATTAAATCACAAATTACGAAAATATGGTAGAAAAAATTCACGTGGCAAGCATACATGTCGATAGGTATAATATTATTAAAAGGTTGCAAATTGAGCAGAAATGATCCCTTTTACAGTATTATTGTAAGTAAGAACATACGCATTGGAACCAGTAGCAAAGAGATCCCAAAGATAAGCAGAATAAGCAAATTAAAAAAATTAAAGACAACATAACAAGTCTCTAAGGATAAACAGCATAAGCAAATTAAAAAAATAATCAAAGGACAGGCTTGAAATAAGTTAAAAACATGATCCATTACTGATCCATTAAAAAATAATCTTACGATAAACAAGAATGGTAGTTTAAAAAAACGAAAAAATAAAAGAAAATAAAAGAGTAGCTAACCTTCTGGTTATCTAGACTTTGTATTTGAGTAGTATTTGTACTTTGTATTTGGTTTCTTAGATATCGAGTGGTAACTTATAGAGCAGTTGAAAGCTTCGACTCTTTTTGCTATTGCTGATCCGATCTTGCCCAATCTAACAATTCCAACTGATTACAATTATTACAAACATGATTAATTATTTAGCATATAGCTATCAAAATGAAGAAGAAGAAGCTGACCTGAAGATAATCTTTTAGTACAGCGACCAAATTGATTCAGACTTCCTCTACTGAAGTGCTGTCATCTACATTTATATCATTCTCGACACCTTTCTCACCCAATTTGAAGCAGTTAGTAAATCTATTATAAAAAAACAGATTAAAAAAGCAAAAAGCAACTGTTACATATAAACGCAAAAAGCAAAAAGCAAAAAGCAAATCTATAAACCTTTTTTTATTATTAATTTTAAAACTTGCATGTTTTAATGGTTAATTATTTGAGTTACTTTGACATTTGGCATTTAAATTTATTGTTTGGATAAGATGTGGAGTGTCACAAAATGATTCCTTCCCATACCTAGAGTTAACTTGTACTTAAAAACATGGATAATGAAAAAATAACAAGGTAAATCTCTCAACCTTGAAAAGGACATAAATAAGGTAAATTGCTCAAAATTTAAAAAGAAGTAACATAGTAAAATTTATTAAACTAATAAAATATCTATTCTTTATAATGGTGAAGTAAGTTAAATATTTATAAACTCTTAAAAAATAATTAAAATCCAAAAGGGTTATTATGGTAGGTTTCCATGAAACGTGTTCAGTTTTTTATCAACATATACTCATCAGAAACTAATTCTTGGAGTTTCTCAAAAATCAAATTCACATGGGATTGGGGTGTGAACTTTGAACTTGGGCTTTTCTTTTAGGGTGTGATCCATTGGACAGTTATCTTCCGGAATCAATATGGTTTGATGTTGAAAACAATGCGAATGCTTATAGTTGGTGATGCAAGTTTAGGTATTTCGGGAAGTCTAGAGGCTATTAGAAGCTTGCAATTGCTGAAGTATAGTATATTTGAGATGGTAGAGGATCATTCGGATTGGTACTTAAAGTACAGTTTAGATCTTAAACCTCAAATCAATACTGTGTCCTTTAGTCCCAAAGGATATCAGCTTTTTTGTGCAATTCAATCCAAGGAAGGAGGAGACTCACTATTCATGGTATTTAAAGATGGTACCGTGTTGACTTACAATTTCAAGGATTGCAGAATAAAAGGTGTGGATTGCCCCACTATCACGCCCAACAATCTTGATGTATGTGATTGGTTTTCGAGCTTACAATTCTTTGAGACCCTTTGCCGTATTTTCTGAGATTTTGTAACTTAATTATATTAACCAATGCAGTACACCAGTTATTTTATGCATACATCTCATCTATAAAACAAATCCTATCCTAGTGAACATCAATGGATGAGTTCAGCGACCTTCAATTTGATTTTATGTTGGATCTGTTCGATTATTATTCTTGCATATTCTCCCTTATTACTTGATACTATTTTCTATTTTTACAATGTCAAACAAAGTATAATTGCTTACTTTACAAATAAATTATTTTTAAACCTTAATATCTGAAAATTCTTCATCTTTTAATTTTCTTGATCGAATTTAAATTTAAATTTATGAATATATTACAAGGACCTTACCATTAATCATTATCAAACCTCAAAATTCCTATTCCTAGGTATTTAATGATACATAATTATCTTTAAACTAGAACTTAATTCAACTTCAACAAACTCCACCCACTACAATTTTAACATGATTTTTAACATAAGTTAACTTAATCCTCTTCAACCATGACATCTAAACTTCCAATCCAACAATGGAGATATAATCAAAACTTAAGTTAATTCATGAATTTAACACTTGTGCTATGTTTATCTATCATCTATATCAAAATATCCAACAAAAATCAAAAGGGAAAACTCATCAATTTTTAGTTATAAGCTACGGAAGTAGTGAGAAATGAGAGACCAAACTTTCCTCAAGATATTTCAGTGGAGAAAGATCAATAACTAATTATGTTACTATTATATATCTGTCATGAACACTCTCAAAACAAGCAAATATTACTGATAAATTTTAAACCAAGTACTGAAAGTTATCGATTGGTTGTAGTTGTAACATCCTGATTTTCGGTTTTTTCGCGATTCTTGATATTTTAAGTAGATTTCTAAAATTTGGTATGAGATTATGGAATTCATAATTTGGGTATGTAAATGGGCTTATGGAAGGCCCATGAGGTGGCCAAAACCCGGTAGAATTTTTTTAATTTTGGACTTTGGAGTTAGGGGTTCTGGCTGGGTGCCCTTATATTAAGTTGTGGGTAAAATGTATAACAAAAAGAGATTTGGTAGAGTGGCAAGGGTGACGCAACTAAACTCCTAAAAAGGTGGCGTGTGGAGCATAAAGGAAGACCTGGGATCGATTCCCTGTGTTGGCAAATAAGAGTATTTATTTTTATGTGCAGGAAAGGTAAGTGTTGGAACCTAAGTGGATTCTGTAAGAGGAGAGTTGGATCAAGTCAAACGCATGGATTAAGGAGGGATAAGGGGAGAGATTTTAGGGATTTGAGAGAATGATAGAGCTTAGCCGATTGGAAGGGGTTAGAGAGGGGAATTCGGCAGGAGGGTATTAGGTTAGTAATTTCGGTATTAGGGTCTTAGTTGTGTCGTTTTCTCTTCTATATTAGTTTTCTCTTCTTATTTTCTTCCCTAGCCGAATCTACCATCTTCCCTCTCATCTTTTCTCCCTTTTCTTTTTCAAAAACCAGCCCATTACTTTCCTCTACTCATTTATTATTTCTTTCCTTAATCTCTACTTCTGCCGAAATACCGCAAAAAAGCCGAAACCAGTGAAGATAGGGGGTGCCGATTCTTTGTGACCAGCAACCTTTTCTTTCCTTTTCAATAGTTGGCGTTCGATTCCTTTACCTTTTAGGCATCCGGATTTAAGAGGAGAAAGACTGTGGTAAGTGTTCAAACTCTAAACAATTCCTAGTGTAACTTTGGCCAAAAGTCAAACCCCAAATTTAGGAGATGGCGAATATGGGTATAGACTTTATGGGGTCTTCTTTTAATATTTTTTGGTTTGTTTATTGGAGGAGCAGCAAGGTGTAGTGTCGACTTGGAGTAGCTTGGATCACGGAGTGGCTAGACTTAGTCATCAATTGAGACAAAGGTAAGATTCCTAAGGCCATTATGGATGGTGGCCGAATGTGTAAGTGATGATAATAGGAAGTTTTCAATTTGGTTTAATATTAACATGGTCTAATCTATAGTGGTTGATTATAGGAGAAATCGCATAGGAGATCTCGTCAAGGAATATCGCAAAACAGGTGTGTAACGAACCCTTTTCATAAGCTTAAAGCAATAAATGTTAAAAGCGAAATGCCTAATTACTGGCATTTCGAGGACTCGTGAGCAAGCGAATGCTCATTAGTTAGTTAGATTCATTGAGATGATGATCAGGAACATTGGAAACGGTAAGAACGTGATTTTTGGCATTCACGGTAAGTTGGGCCTCGAGGGTGTAATAGGCCCAACAAAGCTTTCGCCCATTTGGGTAAAATTGGTAGAAAACGGAAATATGTTAAATTGCATGTTAAGATCATTATCTTGTTATGGACATAGGCTAAATGGGCCTAGATGACGAAATCGGCTAAGTAGGGCCCATTAGGGGTTTTTGGCCCAAAAACTCGTTTTCGCTAAAAATGGGCCAGAATCACTGTTTGCACCCATGAATTGTTTGTAACCGTTAATGAACATGGAAACCCTAATGTTTGGTAAAATTACAAGATTACCCTTGTAATATGAAAATGACCGTTTTGCCCCTAGGTAAAATGACCATTATACCCCTAGGGTTTATATATGAACTTAATGCATGGGATTTTGATAAACATGATACGTATGATATGCACATGATATGCATGATATGCACATGATATATATGATATGCACATGAGATGTTCATAAATGCATTGGGTTGGGTTTTTATATGGTTGGAGGAAGTGCAAAAGGGCTTATGCCCCAGTTATTAAAGGGCTTATGCCCCAGTTATTAAAGGGCTTATGCCCCGGTTATCAAAAGGGCTTATGCCCCACTTATTAAAGGGCTTATGCCCCGCTTATTAAAAGGGCTTTTTCCCGATTATTAAAAGAGGCTAGGCCAGATATATGATAAAGCAACTATCTTGCCAAAGGAGAGTTATGGCGGGTGGGTCGAGTTAATCCCACATGGTGTCTTTGGTTGGTACGGTGGAGAGTAGCGGATGGTGGGTTGAGTAGCCTCCTAAATGGGTTTTCATTCTTTCATTGACATTATATATGATATTGAAATGGGCCTATGGGCCATACCGCTTCTGATAAAGGCTTCGCCCAAGAATATGAAATATGAAAAGGCTTCGCCAGTGTTATGAATTATGAAATATGAAAAGGGCTATGGTCCAAGACATGTTTGAGGTTGGTTTTGGGCTTAGACCCAACAGTCGCTATTGTTTTGGGCTCGAAAGGGCTTGTTGCATCTTGAGTTTCCAAACTCACCCCTTTCCTTAACCTTTCGTGAGCCTTGATGTGGGGACTTGGTAGGAGGGATTCAGAGTGGCCACGGTGATCGTCTTTGGGCTTTTAAATAAGTGTTGGTTTTCATTTAATTTCCTTTAATTATTATTTATTTTGGGTTGTAATAAGGCCAATTTTAACTTTTCTTTTATTTCTTTTCGGGATTAGTTTACTTTTAATAACTTTAAACCGGTTGATAATTATTCAAATGGGCTAGACTTAGGAAGTGTTTGCAAAGCGATACTTGTTTTCAAAATATGTCAACACTATAATTAATCGATTTATCAAGGACGTCCACTTAAACAAATTTAAAACTCGATATAACAAAGTGTGGTTATGGTTGTGGGTATGTCTAGGATTGGATCCAATCAAAGAGCTTGGTACTTAAGCAGCCTTCATGGCTCACCTCCTCTGTCTCGGATACCTACCTGGTGCCCAGCTTCTATACACTTTGTTAACTCAACAAAATATATGGTTTTAAAACACTAAAAACGGAATGTGGGTTTTCAACTCCAATGTGGCACGTCAGATTCGGCCATAACATCTGGGCTGAGTTTGGGGTGTTACATTTAGTGGTATCAGAGCCAGGTTGCAACAACTCGGCTGTGGATCGGGTCCAAAAATGTTTTCGGAAACTTAGGCCTAAAAAGGGTATTTTTGAAAATGTTTTTTTTTTGAGATGTTTTGCAGGGAATATATGTTAAAAAGGTACAAGTTTTTCTGTTTTAAATCAAGAGTTTAAAATAAAGGGAGTTTTCAAATCAAAGTTTTTAAATTTCTATTTTTGGTGATTAAAAACATGGTTTTTCAAGTTTTGGGTTGGAGAAGGAGGTGGCGCACTGAATCCCTGGCACCAAGTCTGTAAGTATATTTTCCTTACAATATATGATAATATGATATTATGAATAGTACTGAGACTCTACTATGATACTATAGATAGGAGGAAACTGTGAAACGGTAGAAATGAGACTGTAGCTAGACTACGACGATACGAAAACAATTCTTGAACTGCTATATTCCCATAAGACATTTTCTTAATAAATAGTGGAACATTATACTAATTTCATAAAACTCGTAAACAGAAAATTCGATATGAGTACAAGAGGAACTCGTGGACGAGGCCACGGACGTGGGCGCGGAAGGGTGTAAGCTGAATCTTCATCCTCAGGGCATAGGCCAGCTGAGGAGCCATCTGTGCCACAAGCAACGGAGACTGGGTCTTATGATCGGGCTGCGGGGGATGACGCTTTATCCCAAGCCATGTTAAGGGTTTTAGAAAGAGTGGCTGGAGCTAGTACTGGGACGGTGAATAGGGGGTCTATATCGGAGCGACTCCGGGCCAAAGGGGCGAAGTATTTAGGGGTGTATCCGAGTAGCCCCAAATGTGGCGAATATTGGCTAGAGGCGCAGAGCGGATCATGGACGATCTAGCGCTCGGTGGAGCAAAAGCTGAAAGGAGCGTGTCATTTGCTACGGACGAGGCATACCGTTGGTGGATCACCGTAAGGAGAGTACCCCAATTGAGCAAGTAACACGGGAATTGTTCAAAACGGCTTTTAAAGGGAGGTATGTTGGAGCAAGCTATGTGGATGCTCGTCGGAAGGAATTCTTGAATCGACTCAAGGTGATAAGACCGTAGCAGTATGAGGCGAATTTTGAGGTCGAGTCGATATGCTAGTGGCATAGTGGCAACTGAATATGAGCGCATGATGTCCGCTTCGAGGATGGTCTCCGCGATAAGCTTAGGATATTGATAGCTCTCTGAGAGGGCGTGGTTTTGCTGCATTGGTAGAAAAGGAAAAAATAGCCGATGAGGTGAAGCTGACTGAGCGACAGAATCGTGAGAAGGATCGACTCAGATTCAAGAGGGATTTTAAACCCTCAAGTGCCACGAATCGAAATGTTAAAAGAGCAAGGATGGAGGAACCAGTTCGAGCAGGCCATAGAATACTTATAGACCGCAGGCTTGCAGGGACTGTGGTAAGGTGCATATAGGGGAGGCTTGGAAACGAATGGAGCATGTTTTTGATGTTGGTCTAAGGAGCATAAGTTCGAGAGTGTCCTCGGAGGATGCTCAGAGCTAGCGGCAGAGCAAAGGGATGTCCAACCACGGCGAGGAGGACCACCACCACAGAGGGTCGTGGGCAAGGTAGAGGTGGCAATGGTAATGGACGAGGACGTGGGGCACTGGCGAGAGGTCTTGGACACGTGAAGCTTGACAACCGGCGTTGGTTTATGCTGCACGACGTCGTGAGGAGGGAGACGCTCCTGATGTTATAACGGGTACGTTCTTCATCCATAGCATGCCTTACACTGCTTTGATTGATGTGGGTTCTACCCACTCGTATGTTGCTTGTGATGTATCTGGGGCTTTGGATGTGCTTCCTGAGAAGACTGTGAGTGGGGTATCAGTGATAAGTCCATTGGGACATTCGGTTAAGGTAGAAAAAATTTTTAGGGCAGTACCGTTAGTGACACAAGATAAAATCTTTGAAGGAGATTTGATAGAGCTGCCATTTTGGGATTTTGATCTTATCTTGGGAATGGACTGGTTAACTAAGCACAAGGCGACGTTGGATTGTGCTACAAAAAGGATGGTACTAAGAACTGCCGAAGATGAGGAGATAATGGTCATAGGGGAACGAAGGGACTATTTATCCAATGTTGTATCGGCTTTAAGAGCCGAGAAGTTGATTCGGAAAGGTTGTGAGGCGTACTTGGCCCTTGTAAGTCAAACGGAACCTGAGGAGATAACGGTAGAGTCGGTTAGGACTATTAAGGAATTTCAGGATGTATTCCCAGATGAACTTCCTGGATTACCCCTGAACAGAGAAGTCAAGTTTGGAATTGACTTACTACCTGGAACAGCTCCTGTGTCCATTGCGCCTTATAGGATGGCACCAAAGGAGTTGGTAGAATTGAAAGCTCAGATTCAAGAGCTATTGGATAGAGGGTTTATAAGACCAAGTGTTTCCCCGTGGGGAGCACCGGTACTGTTCATAACGAAGAAAGATGGGACTATGCGAATGTGTATTGACTATCGGCAGTTGAATAAACTGACTTTCAAGAACAAGTATCTGTTACCAAGAATCGATGATCTGTTCGACCAATTAAAAGGAGCCTCGGTGTTTTCTAACATTGACCTTCGGTCGGGATATCATCAATTAAGAGTTAAAGAGGGGGATATTTATAAGACGGCGTTCAGACTCGATATGGTCATTACGAGTTTCGGTAATGCCTTTTGGGTTGACTAATGCACCGCAAAGATTCATGGATTTGATGAATCGGGTATTCCAAACCATACTTGGATCGGTCCGTAGTCGTTTTTATTGACGATATCTTGGTGTATTCGAAAACGGAAGAGAAGCATGATGAGCATCTTCGTGTAGTGCTGCAAGTGTTAAGGGAGAAGCAACTTTATGCAAAGTTTAGTAAGTGCGAGTTTTGGCTGAAGGAAGTTACCTTCTTGGGGCATCTTGTGTCTGCCGAGGGGATCAAGGTGGACCCTCGAAAGATTGAAGCAATTTTGGAATGGAAGCCACCGAAGTCGATAACAGAGATTCGAAGTTTTCTGGGGTCGGCAGGTTATTATCGGAGATTCGTGGAAGGATTTTCTATGTTGGCAGCACCGTTAACGAAACTTATAAGGAAGGGAGCACCTTTTGTTTGGACAAATAAGCAGCAAGAGGCTTTCGAGGAGTTGAAGAAGGTTTTGACGGAAGCGCCAGTTTTGATTCAGCCAGAGTCTGGTAAGGATTTTACTGTGTACAGTGATGCGTCACATGTAGGTTTGGGCTGCGTGTTGATGCAAGAGGGTAAAGTGGTGGCTTATGCTTCACGACAGCTTAAGCCACATGAGGTGAACTACCCTACGCATGACTTGGAATTGGCAACGGTAATCTTTGCACTTAAGATATGGAGGCATTACTTGTATGGAGAGAAATGCATCATATATACGGATCACAACAGTCTTAAGTACTTGCTGACTCAAAAGGAGCTGAATCTTAGGCAGCGAAGGTGGATAGAGTTGTTAAAGGACTATGAGTGTTCGATCGAGTATCATCCAGGTAAGGCGAATGTCGTGGCTGATGCGCTAAGTCGAAGGGCTGTGGCGGAATTAAAGGCGATGTTTGCTCGTCTAAGTTTGTATGACGACGGAAGTTTATTGGCGGAGTTGCAAGTAAGACTGACTTGGGTAGAACAAATTAAGAAGCAACAGTTGGAGGATGAGTCGTTGGTTTCTCGGTTTCAGCAAGTTGAGAAGGGGGAGAATCCTGACTTTGGGTTAAATAATGAGGGACTTCTTTGTTTTCGAGGAAAAATTTGTATGCCGAAAGACTCCGACTTGAGATTGATGATTTTGAAAGAGGCACATAATGGACCTTGTGCTATGCATCCAGGAGGGAGTAAGTTGTATCGAGACTTGCGAGAGCAATATTGGTGGCCTGGGCTTAAGCAAGAAGTGACCGGATTTGTAGGGAGATGTTTGACATGTCAACAAGTGAAGGCCGAGCATTAACTACCTACGGGATTGTTACAGCCGGTAAAGATACCACTTTGGAAGAGAGAAAGGGTAACTATGGACTTTGTGAGTGGGTTGCCGTTGACACCTTCTAAGAAGGATTCGGTTTGGGTGATTGTGGATAGGCTCACGAAATCTGCTCATTTCATACCTGTCCGAACCGATTACTCACTTCAGAAGTTGGCCAAATTGTATGTGGCGGAAATAGTACAATTGCATGGTGTGCCAGTATCGATAATTTCAGACCGAGACCCAAGGTTTACATCTCAGTTTTGGCAGAAGTTGCATGAGGCATTGGGAACCCGATTAGATTTCAGTACGGCTTTACACCCTCAGTCGATGGGCAGTCAGAGAGGGTTATTCAGATTCTAGAAGATATGCTGAGGGGTTGTGCTATTGAGTTTAGAGGCAGCTGGGAGGACCATTTGCCATTGGCGGAGTTCGCGTATAACAACAGTTACCAAGCAAGTATTCAGATGGCTCCATATGAGGCACTATATGGGCGAAGGTATCGTTCGCCTACTTGTTGGGCGTAATTAGGGAAAGGAAAATACTTGGACCGAGTTGGTAGCAGACATCAAGACAAGATTAAGGTGATCAAGAAGAGGTTAAAGAGGCGGCGGATCGACAAAAGTCTTATGCCGATCCAAGCGTAAGGATATTGAATATACGGTAGGAGACATGGTCTTTTTGAAGGTTTCGCCTTGGAAGAAGATTTTGAGATTTGGTAAGAGGGTAAGTTGAGCCCACGGTTTATTGGGCCTTACCGAATCACTAAACGGATAGGGCTGGTGGCTTATCAGCTAGAGTTACCACCAGAACTGGATCGCATTCACGATGTCTTCCATGTGTCCATGCTAAGGCGATATCGTTCTAACCCAACTCATATCGTGCCAGTTGCAGAAATTGAGGTACGCTCGGATTTGACCTTTGAAGAGGAACCTGTGCAAATACTTGATCGTGATGTCAAGGTGTTGAGAAGGAGGTCAGTCCTGTTAGTGAAGGTAATTTGGAGGAACCATGGCAAGGAAGAAGCTACTTGGGAGACCGAAGAGACAATGCGTCAGCAGTACCTTCAACTGTTTGGATCAGGTAAATTTCGAGGCAGAAATTTCTTTAAGGAGGATAGAGTTGTAACATCCTGATTTTTGGCTTTTTCGCGATTCTTGATATTTTAAGTAGATTTCTAAAATTTGGTATGAGATTATGGAATTCATAATTTGGGTATGTAAATGGGCTTATGGAAGGCCCATGAGGTGGCCAAAACCCGGTAGAATTTTTTTAATTTTGGACTTTGGAGTTAGGGGTTCTGGCTGGGTGCCCTTATATTAAGTTGTGGGTAAAATGTATAACAAAAAGAGCTTTGGTAGAGTGGCAAGGGTGACGCCACTAAGCTCCTAAAAAAGTGGCGTGTGGAGCATAAAGGAAGACCTGGGATCGATTCCCTGTGTTGGCAAATAAGAGTATTTATTTTTATGTGCAGGAAGGGTAAGTGTTGGAACCTAAGTGGATTCTGTAAGAGGAGAGTTGGATCAAGTCAAACGCATGGATTAAGGAGGGATAAGGGGAGAGATTTTAGGGATTTGAGAGAATGATAGAGCTTAGCAGATTGGAAGGGGTTAGAGAGGGGAATTCGACAGGAGGATATTAGGTTAGTAATTTTGGCATTAGGGTCTTAGTTGTGCCGTTTTCTCTTCTGTATTAGTTTTCTCTTCTTATTTTCTTCCCTAGCCGAATCTACCATCTTCCCTCTTATCTTTTCTCCCTTTTCTTTTTTAAAAACCAGCCCATTACTTTCCTCTACTCATTTATTATTTCTTTCCTTAATCTCTACTTCTGCCGAAATACCGCAAAAAAGCCAAAACCAGTGAAGATAGGGGGGTGCCGATTCTTTGTGACCACCAACCTTTTCTTTCCTTTTCAATAGTTGGCGTTCGATTCCTTTACCTTTTAGGCATCTGGATTTAAGAGGAGAAAGACTTTGGTAAGTGGTCAAACTCTAAACAATTCCTAGTGTAACTTTGGCTAAAAGCCGAAACCCCAAATTTAGGGAGATGGCCGAATATGGGTATAGACTTTATGGGGTCTTCTTTTAATATTTTTTTTGGTTTGTTTATTGGAGGAGCAGCAAGGTGTAGTGTCGACTTGGAGTAGCTTGGATCACCGGAGTGGCTAGACTTAGTCATCAATTGAGACAAAGGTAAGATTCCTAAGGCCATTATGGATGGTGGCCGAATGTGTAAGTGATGATAATAGGAAGTTTTCGATTTGGTTTAATATTAACATGGTCTAATCTATAAGTGGTTGATTATAGGAGAAATCGCATAGGAGATCTCGTCAAGGAATATCGCAAAACAGGTGTGTAACGAACCCTTTTCATAAGCTTAAAGCGATAAATGCCGAAAAGTCAAATACCAAATTTCGCATTTCAAGGACACGTGAGCAAGCTTAACGCTCATTAGTTAGTTAGATTCGTTGAGATGATGATCGTGAACACCGAAAGCGGTAAGAACGTGATTTTTGGCATTCACGGTAAGTTGGGCCTCGAGGGTGCAATAGGCCCAACAAAGCTTTCGCCTATTTGGGTAAAAATTGGTAGAAAACGAAAATATGTTAAATTGCATGTTAAGACCATTATCTTGTTATGGACATAGGCTAAATGGGCCTAGATGATGAAATCGGCTAAGTAGGGCCCATTAGGGTTTTTGGCCCAATAACTCGTTTTGCTAAAATGGGCCGTAATCACTGCTTGCACCCATGAATTGTTTGTAAATTAATGAACATGGAAACCCTAATGTTTGGTAAAATTACAAGATTACCCTTGTAATATGAAAATGACCGTTTTGCCCCTAGGGAAAATGACCATTATACCCCTAGGGTTTATATATGAACTTAATGCATGGGATTTTGATAAACATGATACGTATGATATGCACATGATATACATGATATGCACATGATATATATGATATGCACATGAGATGTTTATAAATGCATTGGGTTGGGTTTTTATATGGATGAAGGAAGTGCAAAAGGGCTTATGCCCCAGTTATTAAAGGGCTTATGCCCCAGTTATCAAATGGGCTTATGCCCCAGTTATTAAAGGGCTTATGCCCCAGTTATTAAAAGGCCTTTTTCTCCAGTTATTAAAAGAGGCTAGGCCGCCAGATATATGATAAAGCAGCTATGCTGCCAGTGTAGAGTTATGGCGGGGTGGGTCAAGTTAATCCCCACATGGTGTGCTGGTTGGTACGGGTGGAGAGTAGCGGATGGTGGGTTGAGTAGCCTCCCCAAATGGGTTTGCATTCTTTCATTAATATTATATATGATATTGAAATGGGCCTATGGGCCGCACTTCTGATAAAGGCTTGCCCAAGAATATGAAATATGAAAAGGCTTGACCAAAGTGTTATGAATTATGAAATATGAAAAGGGCTATGGTCCAAGACATGTTTGAGGTTGGTTTTGGGCTTAGACCCAACAGTCGCTATTGTTTTGGGCTCGAAAGGGCTTGTTGCACACTGAGTTTCCAAACTCACCCCTTTCCTTAACCTTGCAGTGAGCCTTGATGTGGGGACTTGGTAGGAGGGATTCAGAGTGGCCACGGTGATCGTCTTTGGGCTTTTAAATAAGTGTTGGTTTTCATTTAATTTCCTTTAATTATTATTTATTTTTGGGTTGTAATAAGGCCAATTTTAACTTTTCTTTTATTTCTTTTCGGGATTAGTTTACTTTTAATAACTTTAAACCTGGTTGATAATTATTCAAATGGGCTAGACTTAGGATGTGTTTGCAAAGCGATACTTGTTTTCAAAATATCTCAACACTATAATTAATCGATTTATCAAGGACGTCCACTTAAACAAATTTAAAACTCGATATAACAAAGTGTGGTTATGGTTGTGGGCATGTCTAGGATTGGATCCAATCAAAGAGCTTGGTACTTAAGCAGCCTTCATGGCTCACCTCCTCTGTCTCGGATACCTACCTGGTGCCCAACTTCTATACACTTTGTTAACTCAACAAAATATATGGTTTTAAAACACTAAAAATGGAACGTGGGTTTTCAACTCCAATGTGGCACGTCAGATTCGGCCATAATGTCTGGGCCGGGTTTGGGGTGTTACATTTAGAGAGAAGAGCGAAAGTGACGATCACAGTAGAGGAGACGGCGATGCAGCAGGTCATCCACTCAGAGTCTTCAACGGCAGTCGGAGTCTTCCACGGCAGAAGGATATTTCAATTTTGATTCGAGGAAATATTTAGGGATTAGGGGAAAAGTTAGGGATTTGGGGAAATTTGGGTGGGGGAAAACTAAGTTCTTTCGGGTTTAACATTATGGATATATTGGATGGAAACAAACGACGATGTTTTCATATAAAACTGAATCAATTTGCGGCGTTTGTAATAAAACGCCACTAAAAAAAAAGAACAAAACGCAGACGTTTTGTAAACATTTAACTTATATTTGTGGCGTTTCCAGATAAGATGCAGGTAATGTATAGCTTATTGCGGCGTTTGGCACCAAAACGCCACTAATAACATTGCCAAAATGGCATCGTCTACTGAAACCTTAATACAAATTTGTGGCGTTTTATATAAAGCGCCACTAAAAACAAAGAATAAAACGGTGCCGTTTAGAAAACACATAACACAAATTTGCGGCATTTTTGTCAAAGCGCCACCAATAACAAGGATAAACAGTGTCGTTTCTTAAACTCGTAATACATTTTTGTGGTGTTTGTACAGAGCGCCACTAAAAACAAAACATAGAACGGTGCCATTTTGCTGCTAATGTATAACCTACTGCAGCGTTTTGGGAAAACGCCACTAAAAACAAGGATAATACGGCGCCACTAAAAACAAGGATTTAGTTTGTATGGTAGGGTTCAAATGAAAAAAATTTCATTTTAGGGGGGCCGAAATCCTTTCAACCCCGTAGTTATGTCCCTAATTTAATATGATTCACTTGAGATTGTAAAAACACGAATTCAAGTTGAATTTGTAATTTGAGACGTAAAGTTTTAATATTTAAGTTGGATTATTCAATTTTATAAGATTCAAAATAAAAATCGATGCATTAAAAAGTAGTTGATTAAGTTTGATTTTGGGGAGGGGGAACTAATTTCGGAAAAATACTAAGGCATTTCGGGGATAACAAAATAGAGTATTTAAAATAATAAATATTAGCGGCGCTTTTACAAAAACGCCACTATAGCTCTACCTTTTGTGGCGTTTGGAAATAAAGCGCCACTATATCTCAGTTTTTTGCAGCGTTTTGAAAAAACGCCACTATTTCTCAGTTTTTTGCGGCGTTTTGGATTAAAACGCCACTATTACTCAGTTTTTAGCGGTGTTTTTGTTTCAAACGCCGCTAATGTATAATATTTGCGTCGTTTTTCATTCAAGCGCCATTAAAAATGCCGCTAAAAGTCTGTTTTCTTGTAGTGCTAGTGACATGTCACTTGTATCCTAAACTACTCCTAAGGTTCAAACAGGATTTTTCAATACCATATTTCCATAGAACTTGCTCGTAACATCGATTTCAATGCTCATAGCACCAAATCACATATTCATGGAGAAATCAAAGCATAATTCATGATACAATTCAGGTAATAAACACATGATACAACATTACATTAAATATGTATATACTTACCATACATGCAATATTAAAGCATTTAAAGCATGGTATATGTTGCATTATTTGCAAATGAACTTACCTCGGTACAAAATGATAGAAATGAGCGTAATCCTCGTAAACCTTGTTATTCCCCCGATCAAGACCCGAATCACGTTACATACATTACTCGTAACGACTCATAACATATACTTTGGTAAAATTACCTTTTTACCCCTAACTTTTCACTTAATTACACTTTAGTCCCTAGGCTCGTAAAATGAAATGCATGCAATTTCCTGGTTATCCAAGCCTAATCGATCCATACTCTGCCTCATATCAACCCATATTTTCCTTTATTTCACATTTCTACTACTCATTTTTACACCTTTTACAAACAAGTCCTTTTTAGGTGTTTTCACTAAAAATCACTTAGCAAAAGATGTTTATCACACATCAAACATTCATATTCCTCCATTAAACATCAAAATACAACCATGTTACACATGGGTCAAATTTCATGATGAACTGTAGCTCAAAATAATGATAGGAATGGATAGATCATGCTTCAAGGACTTCAAAAATGCAAAGAACATAAAAAACGGGGCTAGAGAGCACTTACAATCAAGCTTGAAAAGTTAAAAATTATAGCATTGAAACATTGTAAAATTCAGCTATGGCTTGAAGAAGATGGACAAGATTTTCACTTCATTTTCCCTTTTTATTCTTTTATTTACCAAATGACAAAAATGCCCTTAAGGCCTTTCTTTCAAATTTTTTTTATTCATGCCCATTTTTGTCCAACTTTTAAAAACTTGGTCTAATTGCTATTTAAGAACCTCTAGTTAGTAATCCAATGAAATTTCATGCTTAAAGCTTCTAGAACACAAGTTTTGCAATTTATTCAATTTAGTACCTAAAGTCAAATTGGACATCTTAAGCATAGAATTTGTTCATGAAAATTTCACACAAGCATGCAATCATATCATGGACCATTAAATAATCATTTCTATTTTGGATTTGTAGTCTCAAAATTATTGTTCTGACTAGACCCTAATTCAGGATGTTACAACTATCCCCCTTTAGGGATTTTTGTCCTCGAAAATCTTACCGATGAAAAGGTTTGGGTATTGTTTCCTCATGGCCTCCTCTGGCTCCCATGTAGCCTCTTCAACCCCATGTCTTTGCCATAGTACTTTTACCAAGGCAATGCTTTTGTTTCTCAATTTTTTGACCTTTTGAGCCAAAATCTTAACCGGTTCCTCAACATAATTCAATCCGGTCGAATCTCGACATCTGTTGGTGAAATCACTTGCGAAAGATCAGGTCAGTATCTTCACAGCATAAACACATTGAACATATCATTAATCTTTTCGAACCTTGATGGTAGGGCCAACCGATAGGCAACCAGCCCTACTCTCTCGGTGATTTCATACGGCCCTATAAAACGAGGAATCAACGTGCTTTTCTTGCCAAATCTCAAAACCTTTTTCCATGGTGACACTTTCAAAAATACCTTATCACTGACTTCATACTCAATTTCTTTTTATTTCTGATCCGTGTATGCTTTCTGTCTATTCGAAGCAGCTTTCTAACAATCACGAATCACATTCACTTTCTCTTCAATTTCTTTGACTAGATCAACTCTGTGTGTAACACCCCAAACCCGGCCCAAACGTTACGGCCGAATTTAGTATGTCACATGGAGATGTTTCAAAAAAACATGTGTTTATCTAAATTCTTTGTTTAGAGTTTAGCAAAAATCAGTTCTTGTTTTAAGTTAAAGTGAATGGAAGCTGTGCACCAGGTAGGAAGCCAGAAAAGAGGAGGTGAGTCTTATAGGACCGCTTAAGTACCAAGCTCTTCCCGGATCCAATCCTAGACATGCACACATCCATTGCCACACTTTAAGAAGGTTACGTGTCTACGAACATTAAAACAAGTTTAAGTCTGCTTAAAATATTTATTTTCTTGGAAAAACATTTACTTTGCGGAAACTTTGTGCGTCATCGTGATCTTTTAAAAACAAGTAGTTTTTATAAAACGAACCCTAGTGCTAACCAGTTTAATAATCCCCAAAATAAAATTAATTAAAAAGAACGGCCTTATTACAACTTTAAGCATAATAAAAATAATCCAAATTAAATGCTAAACTTATTAAATCCGGCAATCAATCTTCATGGTCACTCTGAATCCCTTGACTCCAAGTCCACCAACTAGGGCTCACCTGCAAGGATGGAAGAGGAAGGGGTGAGTTTGGGAAACTCAGTGCATACAGAAACCCATCCAAAGCCCAAATCAGCTCGAGCCTATTGGGCCTAAGCCCTATTCAGATAACAGTACACAATGGACCGAAGCCCTTTTCGAATCTGAGAGTAAGGCCTTAGCCCCTTTTACATAACAGTGTGGCCCATAGGCCCGTTCAAGAACATAGGTAACAATAGTAGTAATGCATGCAAACCCATCGGGAGACTACTCAACCCACCAACCGCTACATCTGATCCGTACCACCCTACACTCCATGTGGGAATAGCTCAACCCACCCACCCTACACTCCACAGTTAAAGAACGGCGCTCAAATATCGAGAAGTTGAGGCAAAGCCTCCAGTACGTGGATGAACCACTTTCAATACTTCCTCCATCAATACCCCAATCCCATGCAACAGATATTAATAAAAGCATATCATGTAAAATACAGTATTAATCAATCATGCAGTTTAGCCAATTTAAACCCTAGGGGTATATCGGTAATTTTGCTCTTTAGGGGTAATTTTCGTAACTTAGCAACTACACAAGCTACTTCAGTAATTTTCAACAGTTTTATGCAGTTTGGTTCCACCATCTAACTAACAGGCTAATTTGCCCATCTCTTACCCATATTGGTCCGTAAGCCCATTGGGCCTAGTTTTGGCCCATCGAGGCCCTCTTTTTCCGAAGTACGTTAAGACGTCACACAAACTTACTTACCACCTTGCGGTGCTAGATCTAACAATTACTCTACGTCTTGAGAGCATTCGCATACTTACAAGCCCATGAAATGCCGGAATTTCGGCATTTCGGCTTTTGCCGAATTGAACTAAGAAAGGGTGTTCGAGACACACCGATTCATGACGATCGCCATCGAGATCTCTTCCGATGTCCTTCAATTGATTAGCATAGTTCTTATTTACAAACCATAATCACTAAACCCCAAAACTTACTCATCCAAGACTGAGCCAAGTCCCTAAAAACGTTTAAAACCTTACCTTTCTGCAAAAACCGATAGCTAGCTCGAATCTGATTGTTCTAAGGAACCACGCCTTCTCCAACGCTTAAGTAAACACTAATCATTGATGTAAAACATTGGTTAAAGACCTTAGAGAGCCAAAGGCCCAAATCGATGACCTCCCTATAGTTTAGGGACTTGCTTTTCCTAACTTGTAAAAATAGGACCAGATCTCGAGATAATAAGCACTTACCCTTGTTCTTTCTCGATTTCCACTCAATCCAAAGGTAGATTTATCCTAAAACAATGGTAAAACCCGAATCCAGGACTTGAAGAAATTTCGGCTATAGCCCCTAAAGCTATGGTATTTCGGCTTTTGGTGCAGAAGGAGATGATAATATGAAACTATAACCTGGATGTAGAATTACCGACAGGTCTCTAGAGTTTAGAAAGAATAAACGTTGATTAATGGAAACACAATGTTAAAGGGTTTGGCTTTGAAGAAATCGGTACCAGTAATGTGTGTTCAAGATTTAGGCTTTTATGGATTCGGCAAAAGTATCGATGAACAGCAGAATTGATGAATGGTTTTGAAGAAGAAAAACAGAAAAAGAAGAATAGGGGAAGTGGTAGTTTCGGGTAGAGAGGAAGAAGAGAGAAAAGAAAAACCTTGTGATGTCTGAGCAGAAAAGAACGGCACCACTCAATACCCTAGGTGCCAAATACTAACCTCATAACCTTCCGCCGATTTTCCCTCTTCAATTCCCAAAATTCGCCAACTCCTAGCCTCTCTCCCAATCCCTTAAATCTCTCCCTTATCACTCCTTAATCCAAGCGCTTAGACCGATTCAAACTCTCCTCTAGCGTAATCCACCTGGACTCCAACATTTACCCCTCCAAAGACTTAAAAATAAATGCATCTATTTGTCAACACAGGGAATCGATCCCATCCTTTCCCCAATGCTCCACACGCCACCTTTTTAGGAGCCTAGTGGCATCACCCTTGCCACTTTACTAAGGCTCTTTTTGTGATGCAATTTACCCATATCTCTATACAAGGGCCATCTAGCCAGAACCCCTAACTCCTAAGTCCAAAAATTCAAAAATTCAACCGGGTTTTGGCCAACACATGGGCCTTCTATAAGCCCATTTACCTATTCAAAATATTAATTTCACATCCAACTACAAAATTTTAAAATTTTTACAAAATATTGAAAACCGCGAATAAATTCGAAAATCAGGATGTTACAACTCTACCCTCCTTAAAGAAATTTCGACCTTGAAATTTTACCTTATTAGAACAGTTGAGGGTACTGTTGACTTATAGCCTCCTCAGTCTCCCAAGTAGCTTCTTCTTTGCCAAGGTTCCTCCAAAGTACTTTCACTAGTGGAACTGATTTCCTTCTCAACACCTTGATGTCACGATCAAGTATTTGCACAGTTTCTCTTGAAAGTTAAATCGATCGTACTCGATTTCTCAGAATCGGTATGATATGAGTTGGGTCGATCGATACCGCCAAAGATGGATACATGAAAACGCTGTGGATACGATGCGCTCGTGGTAACTCTAGCTGATAAGCCATCGGGCCAACCCGCTTAACAATTCGGTAAGGCCCAATAAACCGTGGGCTCAACTTACCCTTCTTACTAAATCTCAAAATTTTCTTCCAAGGTGAAACCTTCAAGAAAACCATATCCCCAACAAATAACTCAATCTCTTTGCGCTTCAGATCCGTGATACGACTTCTATCTATCGATGCCTCCTTTAACCGATCCCTTATCAGCCTAACCTTGCTTTCAGTGTCTGCCACCAATTTCGGTCCAAGCACTCGTCGTTCACCCCCAACACGTCGGCGTACGACATCTTTGCCCATAGAGTGCTTCATATGGTGCCATCTGAATACTTGCTTGATAGCTGTTATTGTAAGCAAACTCTGCCAATGGTAAGTAGTCCTCCCAACTTCCATGAAAATCAATGATACAACCTCTCAACATATCTTCCGAACTCGAATAACCCTTTTCTCGTCCATCCATCTGCGTGGGTGAAAAGCGGTGCTAAAATCCAATCGTGTACCCAACGCTTCCTGCAACTTCCGCCAAAATCGAGATGTAAACCTAGGGTCTCGATCAGAAATTATCGACACTGGCACCCCATGCAGTCGCACTAACTCTGCCACATATAACTTGGCCAACTTTTGCAGTGAGTAGTCGGTACGAACAGGTATGAAATGAGCAGATTTTGTTAACCTATCCACAACCACCCACACCGAATCTTTCTTGGTGGGTGTGAAAGGTAACCCACTCACAAAGTCCATTGTTACTCTTTCCCACTTCCATAGTGGAATTTTCATAGGTTGCATTAATCCCGAAGGTAATTGGTGCTCAGCCTTAACCTGCTGGCACGTCAGACATTTCCCAACAAATTCAGTCACCTCTCATTTTAATCTGGGCCACCAGTACACCTCTCGCAAGTCTCGATATAACTTATTCCCCCAGATGCATGGCACGAGTCCACCATGAGCCTCTTTTAGAATTAATCGCCTCAATTCGTGGTCCTTTGGAATACAAACCCTTCCACGAAAGCACGTAACTCCTTGAGTGTTCAACCCAAAATCCTCGTTCTCACCACTCTTAACTTGTCGGAACCAAGAGCTAATGAATCGCCCTTCAACTGCTTTTTCCTTAATCTGCTTTCGGTCCAAGTAGGCCTTACCTGCAGCTTCGCCAACAAGCTTCCATCATCGCATGAGACTTAATCGTGCAAACAAGGCTCTCAAATCAAGAATAACCCTTCGACTCAACGCATCCGCCACCACATTAGCCTTTCTGGATGGTACTCTATCGACCGGTCGTAGTCTTTAAGCAACTCCACCCATCTTCGTTGCCTAAGGTTCAACTCCTTCGAGTCAACAAATACTTTAGGCTCTTATGATCGTGTATATGATGCACTTTTCCCCATATAAGTAGTGTCTCCAAATTTTAACGCAAAAATCACCCGCTAGCTCGAAATCATGCGTAGGGTAATTCACCTCATGAGCCTTAAGTCGTCGCGATGCATAAGCGACCACCTTGACCTCTTGCATCAGTACGCAACCTAACCCTACATGCGACGCATCACTGTGTACAGTAAAGTCCTTCCCGGACACCGGTTGAATCAACACTAGGGCTTCAGTCAATACCTTTTTCAACCGATCAAAAGCTTTTTACTGTTTCTCGGTCCAGACAAATGGTACTCCTTTCCTTATGAGTTTTGTCAAGGGTGCCGCCATCACCAAGAAACCCTCCACAAACCTTCTGTAGTAACCTGCTAACCCTAGAAAACACCGAATTTCCGATACTGACCTAGGTGGCTTCCATTCCAGAATTGCTTCAATTTTACGAGGATCCACCTTAATCCCCTCGGCAGAGACCACATGCCCTAGGAAGGTTACCTCCCTCAACCAGAATTCACACTTGCTGAATTTCGCATAGAGCTCCTTTTCCCTTAACACTTGCAGCACAATACGGAGATGCTCATCATGTTTCGCCTTCGTTTCAGAGTATACCAGGATATCATCGATAAAGACGACTACGAACAGATCCAAGTAAGGTTGGAATACTCGAATCATCAGATCCATAAAAACTACAGGTGCGTTCGTCAGCCCAAACGGCATGACCACAAACTCATAATGTCCATATCGAGTTCGGAATGCTGTCTTATGAATATCCCCTTCTTTTACCCTTAGCTGATGGTATCCAGAATGAAGATCGATTTTGGAGAATACCGAAGCTCCCCTAAGCTAATCAAATAGATCATCAATTCTTGGTAGTGGATACTTATTCTTAATCGTCAGTTTGTTCAACTGGCGATAATCGATGCACATGCGCATCGTTCCGGCCTTTTTCTTCACAAACAGGACCGGTGCTCCCCAAGGAGACACACTAGGCCTAATGAAGCCTCTATCTAACAACTCTTGAATTTGAGCCTTCAGTTCCATTAACTCCTTCGGTGCCTTCCTATAGGGTGCAATAAATATTGGAACTGTTCCAGGCAACAAATCGATTCCAAACTCAACTTCCCGATTCAGAGGTAATCCAGGAAGCTCTTAGGAAAAACATCCCGAATTCCCTAACGATTCGATGGTCTCCACAATCGGATCCTCGATTTCAGCTTGGCTTACCAAAGCCAGATATTCCTCGCACCCCTTGCGCATCAGTTTCTCGGCCCTCAACGCCGATACTACATTGGATAAGCAATCCCTCAATTCTCCAATAATCATTACCTCTTCATCATTGACAGTCCTTAACACCATCCTCTTAGCTGTACAATCCAAAGTTGCCTTATGCTTGGTCAACCAATCCATCCCTAGTATCAAATCGAATTCTTCAAGCGATAACTCCATCAAATCCCCACAGAAAACCCCGCTTTGAATCTCGAGAGGCACCTCCTTGAAGAGTTTCTCTACCTTAATCGAATGACCTAAAGGACTTATCACGGATACCCCACACACAGTCTCCTCGAAGTGCACACTCAGTGCCCCAGAAATGTTATATGCCACATATGAATGGGTTGATCCCACATCAATCAGAGCAGTATAAGGTACACCATATATAAAAAATGTACCAGTTATGACATCAGGTGCGTCATCCTCCTCGCGGCGACGAGCAGCATACACCAAAGCTGGCTGACGAGCATCCGCATTACCAAACCCCTGCCGGGTGCCCCACATCCACGGCCATTACCACCGCAACCTTGTCCACAACCTCTTGGCAGCGGCGGCCTATCCCTCACAGGTTGAGCCGGTCGCACAGCCCCTTGTTCGGCCCCCTAAGCCTGAGTGGCCCTCCTAGGACAATCCTTAATCCTATGCTCCTTAGACTCACAACAAAGACAAGCCCCATAACGCTTCCAGCACTCTCCTTGATGCGATCGCATAATCCCCACAAGCTTGCGGTCTACCGTGTTCACCGGAATCGCCGAACCGGTTCCTCCATCCCAGCTCTCTTAACATTTCGATTTGTAAAGACCACCTGGTCCAAGATCCCTCCCGAACCGATTTCGATCCCTATCACGATTCTTTCGCTCGGTTTGCTTCACCTCTTCTGGCTCTCTTAGCCTTTTCTACCAAGTCAATAAATCTCGCTCTCTCTGGAGCTATGAGCACCCTTAACTCATCTCGAGGCCATCCTCAAAACGAACGCTGCGCCAGATTCGGTGGAAACGATGCCATTAGCATACCGACTCAATCGTAGAAACTCCGCCTCATATTCAGCAATGGTCTTATTTCCCTGAGTCAGATTCAAGAACTCCTTTCTGCGTGCATCCACATAGCTAGCTCCAACATATTTTCCCTTAAAGGTCTGTTTGAACAACTCCCATGTTACCCTCTCAGCTGGGGTACCCTCTCTCACAGTAATCCACCACTGATATGCTTCATCCCGCAGCAACGACACTGCCCCTTTCAACTTCTGTTCTACTCAGCAGTCTAGGTCATCCATGATCCGCTCTGTGGCTTTCAACCAGTACTTAGCCACATTTGGGGCCACTCTAGATATGCCCCTAAAAATCTCAGCTCCGTTGGCCCGAAGTCGTTCAGAAATGGACCCCCTATTCATGGGCCCGATGTTAGCTCCGGCCACCTTTTCCAAAACCCTCAACATGGCCTGAGACAAAGCGTCATCCCCTGTGGCCTGGTCATACGGCCCATTTTCATTAACCGGTGGTGGACGTGCCTCACCAGCTGGTATGTGTTCAGATGACGCAGATCCAGCTTGGGTGCTACCTCGGCCTCGACCACGGCCTCTTCCCTGAGTAACCCTTATACTCATAACGATTTATCTGTTTACGAATTTTATAACATTAGTTTATTGGTTTCACTGTTTATTATAGAATGTCTTATGAGCAGATAGAGTTTTGAGTTATTTTCAAGCAATCACAATTTAGCTACTGGTCCAGCTTTGTAGCCCTAATACTACATTATCAATAGCACTATCTCTAAGGCTCAAGACTATCTACAAGATTATTTCCATTCAGCCCATAAAGCGTAAAAAGAACACTTACAGACTTGGTGCCGGGGATTCAGTGTGCCACTTCCTTATCAGTCCATTTAAATTTTTTTTAAAATACCCATGTTTTCGTTTACTAAAAATAAAAATAATTGATTTGAAAACACTTTTATTTTAAAATTATTGATTTAACCCCGTTTAACAATAGAAAAACTTTGAACATCTTCGAAAACTTATAGAAAAAACCTTTTTTTTTTAAAAGATTTTCAGACCCGATCCACAACTGAGTTGTTGCAACCTGGCTCTGATACCACTAAATGTAACACCCCAAACCCGGTCCAGACATTACAGCCAAATTTAGTATGTCACATGGAGATGTTTCAAAAAAACATATGTTTATCTAAATTCTTTGTTTAGAGTTAAAGGCAACCCTGTTACAACATCCATAGTAATCCGGTCCCATTTTCACTCGGGGACCATGAGGGACTGAAGTAAACCTGAAGGTACTTGGTGTTCAGCCTTTAATTTCTCAAAACTTTGTTGGCACTTTTCTATCCATTCGAACCTGACATCTTTCTATAACAACCTCGTTATTAGAGTGGCAATCATGGAGACTCCTTTAACAAACCGTCTATAATAACTGACCAAGCCTAGAAAGCTTCTAACCTCAGTTACATTCCTCGGCAGTTTCCATTGAACAATAGCCGAGATTTTAGTCAGGTCTACTCTAATTCCATCACCTGAAACAACATGGCCTAAGAATCCAACTTCTTTAAGCGAAAACTCACTTTTACTAAACATAGCATACAACTGCTTGTCTCTCAAAGTCTGTAGAACAATTCACAAGTGTTCAGCATGCTCGGATTCATCATGGGAATATATCAATATGTCATCAATAAAAACAAACACAAATTTATCCAAATACGGTCAAAAAATACGATTCATCAAGTCCATAAAATGCGGTAGGAGCATTTGTTAAACCAAAAGACATGACAAGAAATTCGTAATTACCATACCTCGTCTGAAAAGCAGTTTTCGGTACATCCTAGTCTTTACCATCAACTGGCAGTAACCGGACCTCAAGTCTATTTTAGAAAACCATGTCGCTCCTTTCAATTGGTCAAATAAGTCATCAATCCTTGGCAATGGATACTTATTCTTAATTGTTACCTTATTAAGCTAACGGAAATCTATACATAACCTCATGGATCCGTCTTTCTTTTTCACGAATAATACTAGAGCACCCCATGGCGAAAAGCTCAGTCTCACAAAACCCTTGTCAGTCAATTCTTGCAACTGTGCTTTTAGTTCTTTCAATTCAGTCCGGGCTATTCTATATGAAGCAATCAAGATAGGTACTGTACCAGGGACTAACTCAATGCCAAACTCAACTTCCCTAACAAGAGGTAATCCAGGTAGCTCTTCTGGGAACACATCCGGATACTCAAATACAATAGTCACTGATTCAATCTTTGATTTGGATTCTTTCTTATTCATCACATAAGCCAAATAAGCTTCACACCCCTTTCTCAAACATTTTTGAGTAGACATAGAAGAAATCACAATTGGCAACTTATATGACACATCTGATTCAACCCAGAGATTTTCACCATTTTCACATTTCAATTCAATAACTTTCTGTCTACAATTCACTTTAGCATCATGAAATGTTAACCAATCCATGCCCAATATAACATCGAATTCATCGAACGACAATAACATCAAGTCAGCCAGAAGACAATGATCTCTAATCATCAAAGGACATTTCTTACATACCTTATCAACTAAAACATGCTTGCCTTGTAACACCCCTTACCCGTATCCGTCGCTAGAACAGGGTACGAGGTATTAACAAATTATAGTATATACTGTTAAATAAAACCCAACAAAAATATCGCGTGCAATTTGATCATGAATCATTATAACATATGCCATTAACAATACAAACCAATTTCAAAGGCTTCATACAAAATGATTAGTTTGATACTATAAGTAGTAATTTAAACCTAGACAATTATGACACGTAACAAAATAACTAAGTCTGCTATACATGCCATATTTCAAAATGTTGAGTTCAGATACCAAGAGTATTGATAGTGCGGGCGGATCTTCAACGATCTCTAACTCCCGTGCTAATGGATGACACTATAAGACAAAGGAGAGAAAAGAAAGTAAGCTTATAGCTTAGTAAGTAAGTATATAAATAATGATAAGAAATCTAATATGTTTACAACATAACTCAATTATATCATATTTTTAATTTTTTTTAGTATTTACTCCGGTTTGATCCATTTGTCCCTCATGCGTCATGATTACTAAATAAATCATAACTCGAGTTACGAAGCTCGAAATTCAAATCTGTAAAATTTCCCTGAATCTAGACTCATAAAAATTCTTACTAATTTTTTTATACAATTTTTGATTCAGCCAATTAGTACAGTTTATTAGTTAAAGTTTCCCCTGTTACATAGCTCAACTGATCTGACCTCTGTTCAATACGAATTGAATTTATCTCAGTACACAAATCAAATAACCATGAAACCTATTTCATTTAAAACTAGACTTAATAAAGAATTTATGCATATAAACTATATTTCTTAATTTGTTTTGTACAATTTTTAATGATTTTTCAAAGTTGGAACAGGGGATCACATAGTCATTCTGAGCAAGTCACACACAATTGTAAATATCTCAAAATATAGAATTCCTTTGCTTTCTCTGTTTCTTTTATATGAAAATAGACTCATTAACATTTAATTTCATATCTCATTCAACCTCTAATTGAATTCCTTCTATTTTTTGTGATTTTTTAAAATCACGTCACTGATACTGTCCAAAACAGTTTTAATGCTAATTTCACTCTTGCACACATTCTTTGTACTAACCTCATTTTAACTTATCTATATGTATAAAAAATCATTTTCACTACATTTCATACATCACAAGTATAGGCCCATGACTACAATGTCACCACAAAGCCATCGCGTTGAACAATTCGGATTAATCCTCAATACTTGATGGTTTCAGCACACAGCCCCACCATCATATTTCATTTAATTCGGCTCTCTTGTACACATGGTGAACACTTAGTACCACTCATGCGACCTAGCCGATTTGTCTCGTAGCTCTCTTGTCTACATGGTGTCCTTCACTTGGAATCACGCATGCGACCTAGCTACATTTATCTCTCACGTAGCTCTCTTGTCTACATGGGATATATCTCGTATCACACACGTGACCTAGCTACTACATAGTATCTCGTAGCTTTCTTGTACACATGATGTGCACTCGGCACCATACATGTGACCTAGCTACGCCCCCTCTATTTTATTCGATCTTTCTGAATGTTCAACCGGGATCTCTCTCTCTATTACTTATTTCCATTCTTCCAATAGTCGATTTATACTTCAACATCATCTACTATATATAATAGGCTGAAATATAAGAATGTAAATGAAATTAATGTATTATTTACATACAAACTTACCTCGGTGCAAAATATGGGAATTTTGCAATTTAGTCCAAAACTTTCTCATTCCCCCGTTCGAGGTCGATTCCACGCTTTTCTTGATCTATAACAACATATTTAGTTCATTTAACACTCGAATTATTTATTTTAATCCAAAAATCACATTATACAAAAATTACATTTTTGCCCCCTAACTTTTACAAAATTATAATTTTGTCCCAAGGCTCGAAAATTTAATTTCAGCCCTTATTCTTGTGTTTAATGACCTACTGATCATTTTTCTCTTCTATGGCAACATCAAATTCTCACTCTAACACATAGTTATGAACAATAGGTATTTTTATCGATTATGCCGTTTTGCTCATTTTCGTTAAAAATCGCTTAGAAAAGATCGTTCTCCTAACTTCAAACATTCATATTCTACCATCAAACAACACAACACATGCATATCATTCATGGGTAAATTTTTAAACATACACCCTAACTCGAAATAATGGTAGAAATAAGTAAACCGAGCTACGAGGATTTCAAAAATGTGAAGAACATTAAAAACGGAGCTTGAAATCACTTACTATGAAGCTTGAAAATTGAAGAAACCCTAGCTATGGAGGAGAGCAAATTTCGGCAGCAACTAGTGAAGATGATGACCAATTTTGTGTTATTTTTCCCATTTTATTTCATTTAATATACAAATGACCAAAATGCCCTTACTACTAGACTTTCCAAAAATTCCCTGTGACAGCCCAAAATTGACCCTAGTCGGGAAGTGGTTTCGGGACCACTAAACCGAGTCACCGAAATGTTTGAACGTAATATTTATTGTCTAGAATATGTAATTATGAATGGGTGAAAATTTCAAGCTTCGATTTAGCCGATAGCATGTGAATTCAGTTAGTAGGACTTGTGTGACACTTTTGAAAAGTGATAGGCTAATCTGTAAGGACCTAATAGTGCATGTAGTCAAAGGGGAGGACTTGCATGTCAAATTTCCCCCCTAATAGTTAGTGGCCGCCATGACAAGAGATTATGGGTAAAAACATGTCATAAAACATGTTGGGACAATGGTGTATGTAAGAAAAAATAAAATAGTGAGCATGGGAATTTAATAATGAAAGGAACAAAAAAAAAAGAGAAAAAATGGTCTCATGCATGCCCATTTCCGTGAGTGTGGAGAAGGAAAGAAGAATTTTGTTCATCATTTTCATTTCCTTTGGGCTGAAAATTCTAAGGAAGAAGGAAGGAATTCTTGTTTCATGTTGGTTTGGAAGAGGTTTAGGAGGAGGTTTGGCCATACTTGTACCTAGATTAAGGTAAGTTTGATGTTTTGCCATGAGATTCATGTATATTTTAGTTGCTAGCTTGATGTTCTTGTTAGCCCATGGTTCAAATCTTTGTTATGTCATGGGAATGAAATTCGCCAAAGTGAATATGGTGTTAATGCCATTGCATGCTAAATATCAAGCTTGATAATGATTCATGTGATGGTGGATTGAGGATTCTTAGATTTTCTTTTAGCATTTTTGAATGAGATACTAAGTTCTTTGTTTAACCATGACCAAATTGAAACGGTATGGTGTTGTGGTATTCGCCATGTTATATCCATAAGTATGATTCATGCATGTTGCATGGTAAGTAAGATTTAAGCTTTGGATATGTGTGTATATTTGGATATAAGCCACTTGAGAATTCGCCATTGCACCTACATGAATATATGTTTGCACATGATGAATTGGTATGACATGTATACTATTTTAAGGTGTCTATTTGCTTGTGATGTTGTTTGGTTATGAAATAAATGAGAGATGTGTATAGAACTACAATATGTAATGCGTTAATTAGGAAAATGTATGCTGTTTTTTTTTGTGTAGTATTATGTAAAATTGGCCTCCACATAGACATGCATATTCGCCAAAGGAAGTAGATTGGTGTGCATGTATTCGGTTAGAGGCAACCATATTGAAGCCTTATCTTGGCTTAGATTGTTGACCAAATGGGTAATAAGTGAGGATGGTTGCGAATATACAAACATACATATGCATGTGTAATTGAATTATGAATGTTTAGCAAGAGGGTTAAACTAGTTGATTTATTGATTAAGCTCAAGGAGTTAAAGAAGGAGAATCAAGCAAGGGAAAGACGAAGGTCATCGAGTAGCCGACTTGGACTGTTTTACCCAACACAAGGTAAGTCATTAAGCGTATATTTGGTGTTGATTTAAATGATCAATATATATATGCAAATGTGTTTAAATGAGTTGGTGTGTAAATGGAAATGTATGTGTATGGAATGATGCCATTGTTGAATGTATAAAGGCAGCAAAATACATAAGGTATTGATCTCGGCACTAAGTGTGCGGGTATAAATGGACACGGTGACAAGATTGGCACTAAGTGTGCGGGTTTAAAATTGTACAGCACTAAGTGTGCGAGTTTGATTATATAGCACTAAGTGTGCGAGTTGAATACATATAGCACTAAGTGTGCGGATTCACTATATGCTCTTGCATTACAATTGGCAATCGAGTGTGCGACATCATCGAGCTAATCCCGGACAGCGGATCGGGTAAGTACCTCGAGCTCATGACGAATAGAAAATATGTTCATGCTCGGGGTTGAATTTGGTAAGCCTTAAATCTATGTGATGATTGAAATTGTATGATTGTGGTGGAAATGAGTTAGTGTGTGAAAATGCCTCAAATATCTTGTTGTGTAGAATATGAAATGTGGATGTATGACTTGGTATGAGATTGGACCGAAAGGTCCGAGGAATTATGGTATAGATTCGATATGGATGAGTACCTAGCCTCGCTTATTGTTTCATGTTGTAGTAACTTTATCATGGATTGATGAATGCTTATGACTTCTGAGTTGTAAACTCACTCGGTGTTTTTCTTGTCACCCATTTTAGGTCTCTCGGACTCGTATTGTTTATGCGTGATCGGGACCGTCGTTGAAGTCATCACACCGCTGAAATCTTGTGGTATTGTTTTTGTTGTTGAAGAACATTTGGCATGTATAGGCTATTATATTTTGTCGAATTGTGGGTTGTAAACTTTAAGCCATGTGAAAATGGCCTATGTGGTCGCCGAGTGGGATGCTAGAACCTATAGCCACGAGTCTTAGAAACTCAAATTTTGATAAGGTGGCCATAATTTGTGTCATGTATGGTGGATGATTAAGGCCAAGGAAAAATTCATGAAATTGGCATAGTTCTCTGCAGTAACTGTTGCGGACAGCAGCAGTGAGATGAGATTGAAAAATCACTAAAAATAGTAGAAGTAGAATTAAATAGTGAGTAAATTATGGAACTGAACCTTGATGAATCAATTTTTATATGGACGAAACGAAACGACCATACGAGCGGTATACTGAGAAATATTAAGGTTCTCGTGAGACAGGGCCAGAACAGTTTCTGGGTCCCCTGTCACGACTTTGAAAATTTACCATAAATTATCCAGAAATAATTAGGAGTCATGCCTTATATGCAAAGATTCCATTTTGAGTCTAGTTTCATTAGAAACAAACGGCACCAGTATTAAAGCCCTGTACAGGGAGATATTCAAGTTGTAACGCGCGAAGGTCAGAGCAGTCGGTCCCTGTAACATGGGTGACTTTAACTAATAAACTGTACCAATTGGCCCAACAAAAAATTCTAAAAATAAATCCATGGATGGGTATATGAGTCTAAATTCAGGGAAAATTTACGAAACCAGTTTCCGAGTTTTGAAACTCGAGATATGATTTTTAAGGTGACGGTGACGCAGTTTTCCAGCCTGACTGGTAACGCCAAATTGGTTGGTATCTAGAGAGGGTTTGGCCGTTAACCCTCGTGTCCGACACCGGCGCCGGTCACGAAGTTAGGTGTTACAATTTTATTGGTATCAGAGCTATGGTTTAGTCGGTTCTAGGACTACCATAGCGTGTGAGTCTAGCTATACATGCCAAATTGTTAGCGCTTAATAATGTGATGACTTCGACGGTTGGAATTTTTGTTTTGATTAGCAATGGAACCCGGTAGAGAGACCCTTGGCGGATGACGTTGAAAGTGTAGCGGCTGCTCTGCGCAAGGGACACCACCCGTTGAGCCTCGATCATCCGCGAATAATCAAAATGAAGGCGAAACAAGCCTTCTTCACCATGATGAATGAGTGGGTCGCGAATATGCCCGAACCAACCCGGCTGTCCAACCATTCCGAATTTAAATACTCCACCCCAAGAGCCCGCAATGCCTCCGAGCATCGATCCTGTGAGGTGAGTAAACCACCGTGGACTTGATTAGGAAGCGTAAATGAGGAGTTCAAGGCCATAGTTCTTGATGATGCCGAAAAGGCCGAAGTTCGCTCGATAACACCATTAGAGTGTTAGATGAACTGTCATGCACACCGATGAATGTCTTAAGTGTGCTATATCCTTGTTATGAGACTCACTTACTATTGGTGGAGGACTTTAATTTCCATAGTCCCAAATGAACGAGTTACTTGGGATTTCTTCCAATCCAATTTCGAAAGAAATACATTAGTCAACTGTTCATCGATCGAAGCGTAAGGAATTCTTGAACTCAAGCAAGGCCGGATGATCAGATCTGAATACGAACATGAGTTCGTAAGACTTAGTCGGTATGCTCGGAGTGTGTGGCTGATGAGGTTGCGATGTGCAAAAGATTTGAAGAAGGATTGAATGAAGAGTTAAAGTTACTAGTGGGAATTTTGGAGATAAAAGAGTTCGTGACACTAGTCGAACGAGCTCGCAAGGCGGAAGAACTTGGGAAGGAGAAGAAGAAGGCTGAATTTGAAGCAAGAGATTACCGTAAAAGATCGACGAGTAAAGCTCCGTTCTCGGCTGTAAAGAGGTTCGTGGAGGACACCAAGAAGTTGAGGACGATCGGGAATTTCCATTAGAGCCCCACCATTGGCGGACTCGAGCTACTTCAGAGCTAGTGTGGGCAATAATCGTCAAGAGAGACTGAATGCCCCAATGTGGAAGACGACACCTAGGTGAATGTTGGGGTAAGTCTGCATTTATAGGGCTGTTATGGATGCGGTTCAAGGACCACTTCATTAGAGATTGCACGAGCTAGATGAGAGGAATAAGACGCAAGGTGCAAGACCTAGTGGAACGACGGTGGAGGTAGGCCCCGAGAATCTCTCGGAGGTAGGGGTGGTAATCGAGAGGAGCCTCTAATACGGCTGTCCGATCCGAGACCCGTACTCTGCTAGAGCATATGCCATCCGCACGAGAGGAGGCATCCTCCCCGACGTTATCACCGGTACTTTTACTCTCTTTGATACTATTGTGATTGCATTGATTGACCCCGGCTCTACTCACTCATATGTATGTGAAACCTTAGCATCCAAAGAAGACTCTACCGTTGAGTCTATCGAGTTCGTAATTGAGTGTCAAACCCTTTGGGTCAATACGTGCTCGTTGATAAAGTGTGCAAGAGATGCCCCTAATAATTCGAGAGTCCTGCTTTTCCGCCGATCCGATGCTTCTACCATTTAATGAATTCGATGTTATTCTTGGTATGGATTGGTGACCAGTACATGATGCAGTGGTGGATCGCAAAAGGAAAACCATTGATTTGAGGAGTGCAAATAATGAGGTAGTCCGAGTCGAGTCTCATCGATTTAAAAGGAGCGCCAATGATAATATCTTCTATGACCGCCGGAGGTATGTGAAAAGGTGTGAAACATACCTTATGTATGTGTTTGGAAGTAAAGAGACGGAAAGGAAACTCGAATCGGTACCAAAGTGGTTTGTGAGTATTCAGATGTTTTTCCCGAGGAGTTACCGGATTGCCACCGGTTCGAGAAGTGGAATTCGCATCGGTTGTACCGGTACTACGCCGATTTCAATAGCCCCGTATCGTATGGCATTAACGAATTAAAGGAATTGAAGGTTCAATTGCAAGAATTGACGAATAGAGGTTTCGCCGACCGAAGTTTTTCTCCATGGGCGCTTTGTATTGTTTGTGAAGAAGAAGGACGGAACCATGAGGTTGTGCATCGACTATCGTCAACTCAATAAAGTGACGATAAAGAATAAATATCCATTGCCACTAATTGACGATTTGTTTGATCAATTAAAGGGAGCCTCGGTGTTTTCAAAGATAGATTTGAGGTCGGGTACTATCGGTTGAGGGTCCGAGAATCGGACATACCCAAAACCGCTTTTAGAACGAGGTACGGTCACTACAAATTCTTGGTGATGCCGTTTGGGCTCACTAATGCCCTGCGGTGTTTATGGATTTAATGAATAGAATTTTCGGCCATACTTGGATCGGTTCGTAGTTGTATTTATCGATGACATTTTGGTCTATTCGAGAGATGAAACCGAGCATCTTTGAACACCGAGGCTAGTGTTGCAAATCTTACGAGATAAGCGAGTTATACGCAAAGTTCAAGAATGTGAATTTTGGTTGAAAGAGGTTAGCTTTTTGGGGCACGTGGTGTCCGTGACGGTGTCGTGGTGGACCGAACAAAATTCGCAATAGTCGATTGGAAACCACCAAGGAATGTTACCGGGTTAGGAGCTTTTGGGGCTTGCGGTTATTACCGACGATTTGTAAAAGGTTTCTCGACGATAGCCACGCCAATGACGGCTTACTCCAAAAGGATGTTAAGTTCGAATGGACGGAGAAATGTCGAAAAGTTTCGATCAACTCGAAAGCTTATTTGATGAAGCCCCAATTCTAGTGCAACCCGAATCGGGCAAAGAGTTTGTCATTTATAGTGACGCATCCCTACTTGGGTTGGGTTGCGTATTGATGCAAGAAGGGCAAGTTGTGGCCTATGCGTCGAGGCAATTAAAGCCACATGAGAAAATTATCCGACCCATGATCTCGAATTGGTCGCCATCGTATTCGCCTTTAAAGATATGGCGACATTACTTATTTGGTGAGAAGTGCCATGTGTATTCGGATCACAAAAGTCTCAAATATTTGATGACCCAAAGAGACTTAAATCGGGACAAAGGCGATGGCTCGAGTTGTTAAAAGATTATGAGCTCGTCATTGATTATCACCCGGAAGGGCTAATGTGGTTGCGGATGCCTTAAGCCGAAATCACTATTTGCTTTATGAGCGATGAATGTACACTTGTCTATCCTACCCGACAATGTGTTAGTAGCTGAATTGAAAGCCAAACCATTATTGATACGCCAAATTCGTGAAGCTCGTAAAGTCGACGATGAGTTGCTTGCAAACGGGATGAGTGTGTTCCAACAAGGACTCGGAATTTCAAATCGATGATGACGATTGTTTGAGGTTCAGAAGTCGTCTGTGTGTCCCAAAGAATTCAGAACTTATTCCAATAATTTTGAACGAAGCCCATTGTAGCCGAATGGCAATCCACCCGGGGAGTACGAAGATGTACAACGATTTGAAACGTCGGTTTTGGTGGCATGGTATGAAACGGGACATCTCCGACTTTGTTTCGAGATGTTTAATATGTCAACAAGTGAAAGCGGAACATCAAGTGCCTTCAGGATTGCTTCAGCCGATCACGATACCCGAGTGGAAATGGGATCGAGTCACAATGGACTTTGTGTCCGGGCTGCCATTGTCAGCTAGTAAGAAGGATGCGATTTGGGTTGTTGTTGATAGACTGACTAAGTCGGCTCACTTTATCCCTGTGCGTACGGATTTTTCATTGGATAAACTAGCCAAATTGTACGTTTCTCAGATTGTGAGATTACACGGGGTACCGATTTCTATTGTGTCGGATAGAGATCCGAGATTTACCTCGCGATTTTGGAAGAAATTTTAAGAAGCTTTGGGTACCAAGTTGCATTTCAAAGACCGCCTTTCACCCCCAAACCGATGGTCAATCCGAACGGATAATTCAAATACTCGAGGATATGTTGAGATGTTGTATCCTTGAGTTTAGTGGTTCATGGAACAGATCGCCTTTGATTGAATTCGCCACAACAATAGCTTTCAATCAAGTATTAAGATGGCGCCTTACGAGGCTTTATACGATCGTAAATGCCGTACCCCATTATTCTGGTGAACTTAGTGAAGGTAAATTCTTGAGGTTGATTTGGTTAAGGATGCCGAGCAAAGAGTTCGAGTAATTCGTGAAAGCTTGAAAGTCGCCGGATCGCCAAAAGTCGTATGCGGATTTGAAAAGAAAAGATATTGAATATCGGGTTGGAGACAAGGTCTTTCTCAAAGTTTCACCTTGGAAGAAGGTGCTTAGATTTGGCCGTAAGGAAAATTGAGCCCGAGGTTCATCGGGCCATATGAAATATCTGAACGAGTCGGTCCGATCGCGATCGCTTGATTTTGCCCCCGAACTTGAAAGGATTCACAACGTCTTCCATGTTTCGATGCTTCGACGTTATAGATCTGACCCGTCACACGTAATTAGTCCATCAGAGGTTGAAATTCAAGCCGATATGAGTTATGAAGAAGAACCGATTCGTATCCTAGCTCGTGAAGTGAAGGAGTTGCGAAACAAAAGAGTTCCATTAGTAAAAGTGTTATGGCTCAAACACGGGATGGAAGAAGCTACTTGGGAACTCGAGAACTCTATGAAAGAGCGTTACCCAAACCTATTTACCGGTAAGATTTTCGGGGACAAAAATTTCTTAAGTGGGGGAGAGTTGTGACAGCCCAAAATTGACCCTAGTCGGGAAGTGGTTTCGGGACCGCTAAACCGAGTCACCGAAATGTTTGAACGTAATATTTATTGTCTAGAATATGTAATTATGAATGGGTGAAAATTTCAAGCTTCGATTTAGCCGATAGCATGTGAATTCAGTTAGTAGGACTTGTGTGACACTTTTGAAAAGTGATAGGCTAATCTATAAGGACCTAATAGTGCATGTAGTCAAAGGGGAGGACTTGCATGTCAAATTTCCCCCCCTAATAGTTAGTGGCCGGCCATGACAAGAGATTATGGGTAAAAACATGTCATAAAACATGTTGGGACAATGGTGTATGTAAGAAAAAAATAAAATAGTGAGCATGGGAATTTAATAATGAAAGGGAACAAAAAAAAAGAAAAAAATGGTCTCATGCATGCCCATTGCCGTGAGTGTGGAAAAGGAAAGAAGAATTTTGTTCATCATTTTCATTTCCTTTGGGCTGAAAATTCTAAGGAAGAAGGAAGGAATTCTTGTTTCATGTTGGTTTGGAAGAGGTTTAGGAGGAGGTTTGGCCATACTTGTACCTAGATTAAGGTAAGTTTGATGTTTTGCCATGAGATTCATGTATATTTTAGTTGCTAGCTTGATGTTCTTGTTAGCCCATGGTTCAAATCTTTGTTATGTCATGGGAATGAAATTCGGCCAAAGTGAATATGGTGTTAATGCCATTGCATGCTAAATATCAAGCTTGATAATGATTCATGTGATGGTGGATTGAGGATTCTTAGATTTTCTTTTAGCATTTTTGAATGAGATACTAAGTTCTTTGTTTAACCATGACCAAATTGAAACGGTATGGTGTTGTGGTATTCGGCCATGTTATATCCATAAGTATGATTCATGCATGTTGCATGGTAAGTAAGATTTAAGCTTTGGATATGTGTGTATATTTGGATATAAGCCACTTGAGAATTCGGCCATTGCACCTACATGAATATATGTTTGCACATGATGAATTGGTATGACATGTATACTATTTTAAGGTGTCTATTTGCTTGTGATGTTGTTTGGTTATGAAATAAATGAGAGATGTGTATAGAACTACAATATGTAATGCGTTAATTAGGAAAATGTATGCTGTTTTTTTTTGTGTAGTATTAGTGTAAAATTGGCCTCCACATAGACATGCATATTCGGCCAAAGGAAGTAGATTGGTGTGCATGTATTCGGTTAGAGGCAACCATATTGAAGCCTTATCTTGGCTTAGATTGTTGACCAAATGGGTAATAAGTGAGGATGGTTGCGAATATACAAACATACATATGCATGTGTAATTGAATTATGAATGTTTAGCAAGAGGGTTAAACTAGTTGATTTATTGATTAAGCTCAAGGAGTTAAAGAAGGAGAATCAAGCAAGGGAAAGACGAAGGTCATCGAGTAGCCGACTTGGACTGTTTTACCCAACACAAGGTAAGTCATTAAGCGTATATTTGGTGTTGATTTAAATGATCAATATATATATGCAAATGTGTTTAAATGAGTTGGTGTGTAAATGGAAATGTATGTGTATGGAATGATGCCATTGTTGAATGTATAAAGGCAGCAAAATACATAAGGTATTGGTCTCGGCACTAAGTGTGCGGGTATAAATGGACACGGTGACAAGATTGGCACTAAGTGTGCGGGTTTAAATTGTACAGCACTAAGTGTGCGAGTTTGATTATATAGCACTAAGTGTGCGAGTTGAATACATATAGCACTAAGTGTGCGGATTCACTATATGCTCTTGCATTACAATTGGCACTGAGTGTGCGACATCATCGAGCTAATCCGGGCAGCGGATCGGGTAAGTACCTCGAGCTCATGACGAATAGAAAATATGTTCATGCTCGGGGTTGAATTTGGTAAGCCTTAAATCTATGTGATGATTGAAATTGTATGATTGTGGTGGAAATGAGTTAGTGTGTGAAAATGCCTCAAATATCTTGTTGTGTAGAATATGAAATGTGGATGTATGACTTGGTATGAGATTGGACCGAAAGGTCCGAGGAATTATGGTATAGATTCGATATGGATGAGTACCTAGCCTCGCTTATTGTTTCATGTTGTAGTAACTTTATCATGGATTGATGAATGCTTATGACTTACTGAGTTGTAAACTCACTCGGTGTTTTTCTTGTCACCCATTTTAGGTCTCTCGGACTCGTATTGTTTGCGTGATCGGGACCGTCGTTGAAGTCATCACACCGCTGAAATCTTGTGGTATTGTTTTTGTTGTTGAAGAACATTTGGCATGTATAGGCTATTATATTTTGTCGAATTGTGGGTTGTAAACTTTAAGCCATGTGAAAATGGCCTATGTGGTCGTCGAGTGGGATGCTAGAACCTATAGCCACGAGTCTTAGAAACTCAAATTTTGATAAGGTGGCCATAATTTGTGTCATGTATGGTGGATGATTAAGGCCAAGGAAAAATTCATGAAATTGGCATAGTCTACTGCAGTAACTGTTGCGGACAGCAGCAGTGAGATGAGATTGAAAAATCACTAAAAATAGTAGAAGTAGAATTAAATAGTGAGTAAATTATGGAACTGAACCTTGATGAATCTATTTTTATATGGACGAAACGAAACGACCATACGAGCGGTATACTGAGAAATATTAAGGTTCTCGTGAGACAGGGCCAGAACGGTTTCTGGGTCCCCTGTCGCGACTTTGAAAATTTACCATAAATTATCCAGAAAGAATTAGGAGTCATGCCTTATATGTAAAGCTTCCATTTTGAGTCTAGTTTCATTAGAAACAAACGACACCAGTATTAAAGCCCTGTACAGGGAGATATTCAAGTTGTAACGCGCGAAGGTCAGAGCAGTCGGTCCCTGTAACATGGGTGACTTTAACTAATAAACTGTACCAATTGGCCCAACAAAAAATTCTAAAAATAAATCCATGGATGGGTATATGAGTCTAAATTCAGGGAAAATTTATGAAACCAGTTTCCGAGTTTTGAAACTCGAGATATGATTTTTAAGGCGACGGTGACGCAGTTTTCCAGCCTGACTGGTAACGTCAAATTGGTTGGTATCTAGAGAGGGTTTGGCCGTTAACCCCTCGTGTCCGACACCGGCGTCGGTCACGAGTTAGGGGTGTTACATTCCCTCCATGTCCAACTTTTGTCCATAACTTAGGAATGGGTCAAATTTCTATTTAAGACCTCCTAGTTAATATCCCGAAGCAATTTCATACTAAAAACTTCTAAAACACGAGTTTTAGAATTTATTCGGTTTAGTCCCTAATCTCAACTTAAGCGCTCAATGCATAGAATTTCATCACGAAATTTTCACGAAATCATGAAATCATATCATAAACCCCAAAATAATTATAAAACAATTATTTATATCTCAGATTTGTGGTCACGAAACCACTATTCCGATTAGGCCCTAATTCGGGTTGTCACAATTCTCCCCCCTTTAGAGATTTTCGTCCCCGAAAATCTTACCGGTAAAGAGGTTTGGGTACTGTTTCCTCATAGCTTCCTCAGGTTCCCACGTAGCCTCTTCTATCCCATGTCTGTGCCACAATACTTTCACTAAGGCTATACTTTTATTTCTTAACTGTTTAATTTTTCGAGCCAAAATCTTTATTGGTTCCTCCTCATAGGTCATATCCGGTCGAATCTCAATTTCTGTTGGAGAAATCACTTGTGAAGGATCAGAACGATAGCATCATAACATTGATACATGAAACACATTATGAATTCTTTCTAACTCTTCCGGTAAGGCCAACCGATATGCCACTGGTCCAATCCTCTCAGTAATCTCGTACGGCCCAATAAAACGCGGACTCAACTTGCCTTTTGGCTAAATCTCGAATCTTTTTCCATGGTGACACCTTCAAGAACACTTTATCACCCACCGAAATTCAATCTCTTTTCTTTTTAAATCGCATATGACTTTTGTCGATCAAGCGACTTTCAAGCAATCCCGAATTACTTTTATTTTCTCTTCGGTTTCTTTAACTAGATCAACTCCGTGAATTTGTTTCTCACTAAGTTCGGTCCAATATAAAGGAGTCCGACACTTACGACCATACAAGGCTTCATACGGTGCCATTTGTATACTTGACTGATAACTGTTATTGTAGGCAAATTCAATCAAAGATAGATATTTCTCCCAACTACCTCCAAATTCTAAGACACAGCATCTAACCATATCCTCGAGTACCTGGATTACTCTTTCCGACTGACCATCTGTTTGTGGATGAAACGAGGTACTAAAGTTCAATTTTGTACCCAAAGCTTCTTGTAACTTTTTCCAAAATCTCGAGGTAAATCTCGGATCTCTATCTGATATTATAGACATAGGTACTCCGTGCAACCTCACAATTTCAGCAATATATAATTTGGCTAATTTATCAAGTGAATAATCGGTACGTACTGGTATAAAGTGGGCTGACTTTGTTAATCTATCAACCACTACCCAGACAGCATCCTTCTTTTTAGGAGTCAAAGGCAAACCAGTTACAAAATCCGTGGTAATTTTGTCTCATTTCCACCCAGGCACCATTACCGATTGAAGTAGTCCTGAAGGCACTTGATCTTCATCTCTTACTTGTTGACAGATCAAACACTTGGTTACAAATTCAAAAATGTCCCTTTTCATACCTGGCCACCAATACAACTTCTTTAAATCATTATACATTTTTGTGCTACTGTGGTGAATCGATAAACGACCCTTTATCGCCTCATGTAATATTTTTCGAATCAATTCATCGTTTTTGATACACATATCCTTTCTTGAAACATCAAAATACCGTCGGTCCAACTCGAAAATCTGAGTCGTAATCTGATTCGCATTGAGTTCTCTTGGTTCGCAACTCACTATCGTTCTTTTGAGCATCACAAATCAGCTGGAGAAATAACGATTTAGCCCTCATCTCTGCTAAGATTGACCCATCATCAGACAATGCTAACTCTGTATTCATGGCTCTCAAAGTAAAAAGAAATTTCCTGCTCAAGGCGTCAGCAACTACATGTGCTTTTCCTGGATGATAATCAATCACTAGCTCATAATCCTTTAATAATTCAAGTCATCTCCGCTGTCGCAGATTCAAATCCTTTTGATTCATCAAATACTTCAAACTTTTGTGATCAGTAAAAATTCAGCATTTTTCACCATACAAATAATGTCGCCAAATCTTCAAGGCAAAGAAAATAGCGGCCAATTCCAAATCATGTGTAGGATAGTTCTTCTCATGCAGTTTTAACTGTCTCGAAGCATAAGCTGCCACTTTACCCTCTTGCATCAACATACATCCAAGGCCTATCAATGATGCATCACTATAAATTACGAACTCCTTTCCTGGCTCGGGCTATACTAAAATTAGTGCTTCAGTCAATCGTGCTTTCAACTTTTCAAAACTCTACTGACATTTATTAGTCCATTCAAACTTAACATTCTTTTGCAACAACTTAGTCATAGGAGAGGCAATCATCGAAAATCACTCAACAAAACGTCTATAATACCCGGCCAAGCCTAAAAAGCTTCTAACCTCGGATACATTCTTTGGCAGTTTCCAATCAACGATCGCAGAAATCTTGCTTGGATCCACCCGAATACCATCACCTGAGACTATATGTCCTAAAAATCCGAATTCACGAAGCCAGAACTCACTTTTACTAAACTTAGCAAACAGTTTCTTTTCTCTCAAGATCTGCAATATGGTTCTCAAGTGTTCGGCATGTTCAGACTCATCCCGAGAATAAATTAGAATATCATCTATAAACAATACTACAAACTTATCCAAATATGGCCGAAAGATCTGGTTCATTAAGTCCATAAATATAGCTGGAGCATTTGTTAAGCCGAAAGGCATCACAAGAAACTCATAATGTCCATACCTTGTCCTAAAGGCGGTTTTCGGCACATCCGACTCCTTAACTCTCAACTGGTAGTAACCAGACCTCAAATCGATCTTTGAAAACACTGTGGCCCCCTTTAACTGATCAAATAAACCATCAATCCTCGGCAATGGGTACTTGTTCTTTATAGTCACCTTATTAAGCTGACGGTAATCAATGCAAAGTCTCATTAAACCATCCTTCTTCTTTATGAACAATACAGGAGCACCCTAGGGAGAGAAACTCGGTCTCACAAATCCTTTATCTGTTAACTCTTGCAACTGAGCCTTCAATTCTTTTAATTCAGTCGGAGCCATTCTATATGGAGCAATCGAGATCGGTGCAGTACCCGATAACAAATCAATGGCAAACTCTATCTCTCTGTTCGGAGGTAACCCAGGCAATTCCTCTGAAAATACATCTGGAAACTCACAGACTATCGGTACTGATTCAAACTTCAGTTGAGGCAACTCAGTATTCATTACATAAGCCAGATAAGCTTCACACCCTTTCCTCATGTATTTCTGTGCAGACATGTGCGAAATCACCATAGGCAATTTATTTGATTCATTTGTTTCAACCCACAGAATTTCTCCATTTTCACATTTCAACTCTAGTGTTTTTTGTTTACAATCTACCTTGGCATCATACAATTTCAACCAGTCTATTCCCAAGATAGCGTCAAATTCATCAAATGGTAACACCATCAGATTAGCCGGAAAATAGTGACCTTGAATCATTAATGGGAAATTCTTGCAAACCTTGTCAACTAGCACATATTGGCCTAAGGGGTTCGACACTTTAATCGTAAACTCAGTAAACTCAACAAGCAACTTTTTATTAGATACTAAATTCATCAAATATAGGAATAAGTGGACCCGGAATCAATCAATGCAATAACAATAGTATCATAGAGAGAAAATGTACTAGTAATGACATCGGGAGATGATGCATCTTCTCGGGCACGTATAGCATAAGCTCTAGCAGGTGCTCTAGCTTCTGATCTCGTCGCTGAATCTTTCATCGCAGTTTTACTGCTAGTCCTACCTCCAGTATTTTTCGGTGGTCTACCTCTACTAGCGGTGGTATTCTGTCTAGCACTCTGAAATCTTTCTTCTTTAACTTTCTCCGGACAGTCTCTAATAAAATGCTCGCGAGAATCGTACCTGAAACAAGCTTGCTCGTTTCCCCAACACTCACCATAATTTTGCCTGCCACATTATTGACACTCGGGCTTTCTAGGTCGCACATTACCCACACTTGCCACCGAAGTAGCTTGAGCTTTAGACCCTGAATATGCTCTACCACGATCTCTGTGTGAATCCTCAGTTGAAACTGTCATTCGAGGGTTTGTCTCTTTGGACCTCTTTGATTGAGATTGAAATGACTTGCTTATCGGCCTTTTTCTGGCATCTCAAGCCTTAATAGCAGCTTTTCTTCTTTCTTTGTTCAATTCTTCGGCTTTAAGAGCTCGGTCAACCAATACTACAAATTCTTTCAACTCCAAAATTCCTACAAGCAGTTTAATGTCCTCATTTAGTCCATCCTCAAACCTTCTGCACATAATGGCCTCGGTGGACACACATTCCTGGGCATACTTGCTGAGTCTTACAAATTCACTTTCATACTCTGCCACAGACATATTGCCCTACTTCAATTCAAGGAACTCCTTCCATTTTTGATCAATAAATCGCTGACTTATGTATTTCTTTCTGAATTCTTCCTGGAAGAAATCCCAAGTAACTATTTCTTTTGGCACCACTGCTACCAAAGTCTTCCACCAGTGGTAGGCCGAATCTCTCAAAAGTGATATAGCACACTTTAAGCACTCCTCGGGTGTACATGAGAGCTCATCAAATGCACGGGTAGAATTTTCAAGCCAGAACTCCGCTTTCTCAAGATCATCATCGATCTTTGCTCTAAACTCTTCGGCCCCTTGTTTTCGAATCTTGTCAACCGGAGGCTTGTTCGTTCTTACCAAATCTATGCCTTGAGCAGCTACAGGAATCGTCTAAGGTATGGGAGGGGGTGGAGGAGGTTGAGCATTTGGATTTGCTCGAATAAATTCAGTATACCAATTGTTCATCATTTGGAGAAAGGCATCCCGAGCCTCATCTCCCTGTCTCAATGTCTCAGGTCTACTTTCCACAGTAGATCCCTTGTGTGGGAGCCGTAGCATTACTAGCAAACATCATCACCGCAGATTCCTTCAGGATCCATTACTATATTAAAACAAAACACAGTTTTTAATAATCAGGAGTCACCACACTATCACAATATTTTTATGGCATGTATAGCTAGACTTTTACACACACTTTATTAGTCTGAGAACCAACTAGACCATAGCTCTGATACAACTAAATGTAACACTCCTTACCCGTATCCGTCGCCGGAACAGGGTACGAGGTATTAACAAATTATAGTATATACAATTAAATAAAACCCAACAAAAATATGGCGTGCAAATTGATCATGAATCATTATAACATATGCCATTAACAATACAAACCAATTTCAAAGGCTTCGTACAAAATGATTAGTTTGATCCTATAAGTAGTATTTTAAACCTAGACAATTATGACACGTAACAAAATAACTAAGTCTGCTATACATGCCATATTTCAAAATGTTGAGTTCAGATACCAAGAGTATTGATAGTGCGGGCGGATCTTCAACGATCTCTAACTCCTGTGCTAGCTGGATGACACTATAAGACAAAGGAGAGAAAAGAAAGTAAGCTTATAGCTTAGTAAGTAAGTATATAAATAACAGATAAGAAATCTAATATGTTTACAACATAACTCAATTATATCATATTTTTTTTTTTTTTTTAGTGTTTACTCCGGTTTGATCAAGCAGTCCCTCCTGCGTCATGATCACTAAATAAATCATAACTCGAGTTACAAAGCTCAAAATTAAAATCCGTAAAATTTTCCTGAATCTAGACTCATAAAAATTCTTACTAATTTTTTTCTAGAATTTTTGGTTCAGCCAATTAGTACAACTTCTTAGTTAAAGTTTCCCTTGTTACACAGCTCAACTGATCTAACCTCTGTTCACTACGAATTGAATTTCTCGCTGTACACAATTCAAATAACCACGAAACCTATTTCGTTTAAAACTATACTCAATAAGGAATTTAGCATATAAACTATATTTCTTAATTTGTTTTGTACAATTTTTAATTATTTTTCAAAGTTGGAACAGGGGATTACATAGTCATTCTGAGCAAGTCACACACAATTGTAAATATCTCAAAATATAGAATTCCTTTGCTTGCTCTGTTTCTTTTATATGAAAATAGACTCATTAAGATTTAATTTCACATCTCATTCAACCTCTAATTAAATTCCTTCTATTTTTGGTGATTTTTTAAAATCACATTACTGATACTGTCCAAAACAGTTTTAATGCTAATTTCACTCTTTCACACATTCTTTGTACTAACCTCATTTTAACTTATATATATATATATATCACAAATCATTTTCACTACATTTCATACATCACAAGTATAGGCCCATGACTACAAGGTCACCACAAAGCCATCCCGTTGAACAATTCAGATTAATCCTCGATACTTGATGGTTTCAGCACACAGCCCCACCATCATATTTCATTTAATTCGGCTCCCTTGTACACATGGTGAACACTTAGTACCACTCATGCGACCTAGCCGATTTGTCTCGTAGCTCTCTTGTCTACATGGTGTCCTTTACTTGGAATCACGCATGCGACCTAGATACATTTATCTCTCACGTAGCTCTCTTGTCTACATGGGATACATCCCGTATCACACATGTGACCTAGCTACTACATAGTATCTCGTAGCTTTCTTGTACACATGATGTGCACTCGGCACCATACATGTGACCTAGCTACGCCTCTATTTTATTCGATCTTCCGAATGTTCAACCGGATCTCTCTCTATTACTTATTTCCATTCTTCCAATAGTCGATTTATACTTCAACATCATCTAATATATATAATAGGCTGAAATATAAGAATGTAAAAGAAATTAATGTATTATTTACATACAAACTTACCTCGGTGCAAAATATGGGAATTTTGCAATTTAGTCCAAAACTTTCTCCTTCCCCCGTTCGAGGTCGATTCTACGCTTTTCTTGATCTGTAACAACATATTTAGTTCATTTAACACTCGAAATATTTATTTTAATCCAAAAATCATATTATACAAAAATTACATTTTTGCCCCCTAACTTTTACAAAATTACAATTTTTCCCCAAGGCTCGGAAATTTAATTTCAGCCTTTATTCTTATGTTTAATGACCTACTGATCATTTTTCTCTTCTATAGCAACATCAAATTCTCACTCTAACACATAGTTATGAACAATAGGTATTTTTATCGATTATGCCGTTTTGCTCATTTTCGTTAAAAATCGCTTAGAAAAGATCGTTCTGCTAACTTCAAACATTCATATTCTACCATCAAACAACACAATACATGCCTATCATTCATGGGTAAATTTTTAAACATACACCCTAACTCGAAGTAATGGTAGAAATAAGTAAACCGAGCTATGAGGATTTCAAAAATGTGAAGAACATTAAAAACAGGGCTCGAAACCACTTACTATGAAGCTTGAAAATTGAAGAAACCCTAGCTATGGAGGAGAGAAAATTTCGAAAGCAACTAGTGAAGAGGATGACCAATTTTGTGTTATTTTTCCCATTTTATTTCATTTAATATACAAATGACCAAAATGCCCTTACTACTAAACTTTCCAAAAATTTCCTCCATGTCCAACTTTTGTCCATAACTTAGGAATGGGTCAAATTGCTATTTAAGACCTTCTAGTTAATATCCCAAAGCAATTTCATACTAAAAACTTCTAAAACACGAGTTTTACAATTTATTCGGTTTAGTCCCTAATCTCAACTTAAGCGCTCAATGCATAGAATTTCATCACGAAATTTTCACAAAATCATGAAATCATATCATAAACCCCAAAATAATTATAAAACAATTATTTTTATCTCGGATTTGTGGTCACAAAAACACTATTCCGATTAGGCCCTAATTCGGGTTGTCACATGCCTAATGGGTTTGACACTTTAATCATAAATTTCATAGACTCAACAGACATATTCATGATGGATACGAATTTCATGCACACATATGAATGAGTAGAACCAAGGTCAATCAAGGCAATGATAGTTGTGTCATGGAGTGAAAAATTACCCGTAATCACATCAAGAGTTGATGCATCCTCGTGCTCACGTATAGCATAGGCCCTAGCTAGAGCTCTAGCCTTGAATCTCACCACTATATCTCGTATTACATTCTTACTACTAGCCCCATCAGTGGCGTTTCTTAAAGGTCTTCCCTTTGTAGCAGTACTACCTGGCCTTGTACTCTAAAATTTTTTCTTTCTCGACCATCTCAAGAGAGTCCTTGATATAGTGATCTTGAGAACCACATTGGAAACAAGCACTATCGCTCACCCTACACTTACCAAAATGATTTCTACCACATTGTTGGCATTCAGGTTTGGGAGCTCTATCATTACCCACACTAGCTACAGAGGTATCTTGAAATCTAAAACTCGGATTTTGCTTCTTACGGTTTCTATACAAATGCCCAGCCAATACATGAGAATGAGAATACACATTTCTGGATTTCTTAGACTGGGATGGAAGTGACTTGCTCATCGACCTCTTCCTTATATCTCTAGCCTCAGCTTCGGCTCTTCTCTTTTCCTTGGTTAGCTCCTCAGATTTACAGGCCTGATCAACTAGTACAACAAATTCCTTCAGCTCAAGAATACCCACTAACACTCTTATGTCTTCATTAAGTCCATCTTCAATCCTTTTACGCATTTTAGCCTTACAGGATACATACTTCCGAGCATTTTACTAAGTCTGAAAAACTCTCTTTCGTACTCAGTAACTGACATGCGACCTTGTTTCAAATCGAGAAACTCCTTATGCTTTTGATCGATGAATCGCTCACTGATGTATTTCTTTTGGAACTATTCTTGAAAGAATTCCCATGCGACCTTTTCTTCCGGAACCACTAAGCTCAGCATTTTCCACTAATGATACACTGCATCCCTCAACAATGAAATAGCACACTTCAGACATTCATCAGGTGTGCAGGATAGTTCATCGAATACCCGAATAGAATTCTCTAGCCAAAATTTCGCTCTTTCGGGATCATCTTCGGAATCGGCCCTAAATTCCTCGGCTCCTTGCTTTCGAATTCTATCTACTAGGGTTTTATGAAATCTCATAAAAACTATGCCTTGAGGCACTTGAGGCACGAGTTGGGGATTTGGAGGGGGTGGAGGAGGTTGAGCATTCGGGTTCGTTCGAATGAACTCCGTGTACCAAGCATCCATCATATGGAGAAAGGCTTCTCTTCCTCCTTCTCCTCTATTAACAGTCGTGGGTCTACTATCATACGGCACTGCTCCTTCAGTGGGAGCAGGCGTGTTACTCTTAACATCATCTGCCACTGCTTTACTGGGATCCATTTACTATATGAAAACACATTTTTAAATAGTCAGGAGTCGTCACACTATCATAATATATGTATTGCATGTGTAGCTAGACTCGTACACATGCTACGTTAGTCTGAAAACTGACTAAAACATAGCTCTGATACCACTAAATGCAACACCCCTTAGTCGTATCTAAAGCCAGAACAGGGTTCGAAGCATTATCAGACTTAAACATGAACATTCATATAAAACTGAGTCATAATTTTTTTTCTCAATTTTAAACTTTTAAATCACATGCAAATTGTCCCTTGTAAGGGTCTACAAGACCTGAAACATGCATCAAAAGTGCTTCAGGACCAAACCAAGAACTTTCGAAACCTTTTAAACACTTAGAAAATTTTTCTTATTTTGGAGAGTTACACGCCCGTATGGGTAGGCCGTGTGGTCACACACGCCCGTGTGCTTAGACCGTGTGGCGAATTAAATTCTAAAAATTAAGTGTAGACTTCACACGGCCTGGGCACACGCCCATGTCCTAGGGCCATGTCCTTTACATGGCTGAAACACACAGTCGTGCCTCTGCCCTTGTATTTACTACCAGGCATGCTGTTTTGCATAATTAGGGTGCAGGGGACACATGGCTGGATCGCCCGCCCACGGGGCAAGCCGTATGTCACACACGGCCAAGACATATGCCCATGTGTCTAACTATGTGGACAATTTCTAAGCTATATTCCAAGCCATTTGTCACCCTTAAACACTCACACATTTACACTCACTTCATGGCATGCAACATGGCACATTTAATTACTCAAACATTCACATTCATGATTAAAATATGACTTAGTAAAGTCAACATGTCATCCATTCAAATTATCATAATTTCTTATGGCATTCCACACCAATTTCATGTTTATTTATCATCTTTACCAAACTACCTTCAAGTTACACATTTTCACCACATTTACTGCATACTTATTAACCATATCTCATTCACCAAGTGTACATGCCATCCAATACACTCATTAACTACAATCAACCATAACCATATTAAAGCATCAACACGTTCGCATGCATGCATCGAAAAATGGGGTTACAACCCAAAATAATTAATATGAGCCACCTCTCATGGCCATATACAAAATAATCAAGATACCGTCATAAGCCAACACATTTGGCTAATCAATATGATACATAACAAATAGACCAAGTCCTTATACATGCCATACTCAAAATGATAGGACTAGCTATACCCAAATGTTGGATTGATAGTGTGATCGAGTTTCCTACATTCTACAGTCCTCGAGTTAGCTTGGCAAAACTATAAGAAAGGAAAAGGAAAAGGGGTAAGCATAAAGCTTAGTAAGTTCACATGCAAATAAAATGCAGCTTAAACAAACATAAATAATGCATTTAACATAACAAACATAACCTTGTGTTTTATCAAATCGCACGAACTTATTTCTCATATATATATGTATACATGTTCTTACCACAAGCTCATCATATTTCATGTCACTCACATGAGTTTAATGTACATACCTGTGCCACTTGCACATAATAACTTACTTTCTTTTCTTGATGCAGTCATTAAGATTGCTTACTAAACTTCTCTTGAACTACCCGTTGAACAATCGGAATACTATCGGATACATCGAAATCTTGAACCTAAGTGCCTCATATGTAGCCAATGCTACTCCATATCTCGACCACATGCTGCTCACTTACGAGCTACTCACGGGAATACTCAGCCCGTCAGGTATCCACAACATATGCCGGACTACCTCGCCATTAATAGAATATACGAGACTAGTACCTGAATGCCAAAACATGTGTCATACAGATCACGAACTCAGACTACAACTCGATGAGTTCGGATGTCACATATATCATGAACTCAAACACAACTCAATGAGTTCAGATTACATAATTCCTAGTTACATGTCACTTGTATCCTAAACTAATCTTAAGGTTCAAATGGGATTCTTCAATACCACATTTCTGTAGAACTTGCTCATAACATCGATTTCAATGCTCATAGCACCAAATCACATATTCATGGAGAAATCGAAGCATAATTATTGATACAATTTAGGCAATATACACATGATACAACATCACATTAAATATGTATGTACTTATCACACATGCAATATTAAAGCATTTAAAGCATGGTATACATTGCATTATTTGCAAATGAACTTACCTTCGTACAAAATGATAGAAACGAGCCTAATCTTTGTAAACCTTGTTCTTCCCCCGACCAAGACCCGAATGTTTTTCTTGATCTATAATGCAATATTTAACTTTCTCAATACACATATTACTCGTAACGACTCATAGTATATACTTTAGTAAAATTACCTTTTTACCCCTAACTTTTCACTTATTTACATTTTAGTCCCTAGGCTCGTAAAATGAAATACATGTAATTTCTTGGTTATCCAAGCCTAGCCGATCCATACTTTACCTCATATCCCAATATTTTTCTTATTTCACATTTCTACTACTCATTTTTACACCTTTTACAAATAAGTCCTGTTTAGGTGTTTTTACTAAAAATCACTTAGCAAAAGATGTTTATCACACATCAAACATTCATATTCCTCCATTAAACATCGAAATACAACCATGTTACACATGGGTCAAATTTCATGCATGAACCGTAGCTCAAAATAATGGTAGGAATGGATAGATCATGCTTCAAGGACTTCAAAAATGCAAAGAACATAAAAAATGGGGCTAGGGAGCAGTTACAATCAAGCTTGAAAAGTTGAAAACCCTAGCTATGGAACCCTTGTAAAATTCAACTATGGCTTGAAGAAGATGGACAAGTTTTTCACTTTATTTTCCCTTTTTATTCTTTTATTTACCAAACGACAAAAATGCTCTTAAGGCCTTTCTTTCAAAATTTTCCTATTCATGCCCATTTTTGTCCAAATTTTAAAACTTGGTCTAATTGCTATTTAAGAACCTCTAATTAATAATCCACTGCAATTTCATGCTTAAAGCTTCTAGAACCCAAGTTTTGCTATTTAATCAATTTAGTCCTTAAAGTCAAATTGGACATCTTAGGCATAGAATTTATTCATGAAAATTTCACACAAGCATGCAACCATATCATGGACCATCAAATAATCATAAAGTAATCATTTCTATTTCATATTTTTGGTCTTGAAACCACTGTTTCGACTAGACCCTAATTCAGAATGTTACACGTGTAGCTATGTCATGACCATCAGCTTGTGTGAGCAGACCCGTTGATAGCTCAAGAGTGAGTATTATTGAGATATGATATTGAGATAGCTTCGACTATGTATTGGCACTTCAGTGCAAGATTTATTGAGATAGCTTTGGCCATATATATATATTGGCACTTAGGGTGCGAGATTCTCGAGTATCCTGTATTATTCCAAGTGGTTCAACGGGAATATCAAAGATATGTAATGGTGAGAATAGATACGTATCAATAAAGGTATGTATGAAAACTGTATATGCATTGAACATATGAAAGATTTGAGTTCATGGTTACATAGATGATTGAATACATATTAAAATTATGGTTAATTATTCTGTGGTATGTTATATGCATATTTTGAATGTTAATTAAATGGTAAGTTTTGCTTATTATTTTCATACGAGCTTACTAAGCTTTATAGCTTACATCTTTTTTTTCGTATTTTATAGTGAAATCAAAGCTAGCTCAGATTTGGGATTGTTAGAGACTTCATCACACTATCTTACTATCACTTTGGTACTTTTGAACTTAAGTATTTTTAGTATATGGCATGTATATGGATTTTGGGTCATTTTGGTATTTGTGTTGATAATGAATTTAGCTATTTGTATTGGCTTGTAAATGTTTAAAGTTTGATTTTGACTATAGTTATGAGAGTTGGCTTAATTTGGTTGGTTTGGTTGTGTACATATATATATGTGTGTGTATATGGCTTGTGTTGTGAGTTTATTGATGGATATATAATGCTTGTGGATCATAGTATTATGAGTAGTAAATGGTTGGGTTATGAATATTGTTATTCTAGTGAATATAGGCAAATAATGCATATTTGAGATTGGTTATTTTTTATGTTTTGTGAAAGTGAGTTTTGGTATGAAATTGAATGGCATATTATGTTGTTGTTGTGATATATATTGGTTAGCATTGAAATTGTATAATTCAAGCGTAGTTGAGAATAGATGAATACTATATATGTCATGTTTTAATGCCAAATGGATTGCTCAAGGTATCTGCAAAGTTGGGTAGCAAATTGGCTTGGTAAATAGCCTATTTTTGTCCACATGAGCTGAGACACGGGCATGTGTCTCAGCCGTGTGTGACACACGGTTATGTTACATAGCCATGTGTCCCCTGATGTTGAATTAGCATTTAAGACAGTATGCTCCACACGGTCTAGCACATGGGCGTATGACATGGCCGTGTGGTATAAGTCAGTATTCCCTACAGGTTTGGCACGGCATAGCACACGGCCTGGCACACGGGCATGTGTGTTGGCCATGTGACCCAAGTCAAAGAGTTACACAGGGTCGGACACAGGTTGGGACATGATAGTGTGATCCCATTTTAAATGTCCACAAGGCTTGTGACAGGGGTGTGTATTTGGCCGTGTGTCGGGGTACACGAGTGTGTGTCCCCTGTATTTTGTAAAATTTTTATAAGTGTTCCAAAATTATCATGAGTTATCGGTTTAGTCCCAAACCACTTCAAATACATGTTTAGGGCATCCTAGGCTCGTATTAGGGACAGTGTGATGATTTTGGATGATGTTTGAATGGAATTCAAAAATATATGTGAAATGTATGGTTACTTGTAAAAGAAGTTCGGTAATGCTCCGTAGCCCTATTCTGGCATTGAGTACAGGTGAGGGTTGTTACAATTTTAGTTGACTCTAAAAGTTCGAAAGATGGTGTTAGAATTATTTTAGCTTTGTTTTTGCTCAAAGATTGATACGAAAAGGTAGCGAAGCTTTTCTATCATATATTCTTGATACCGGAGATTCATAATCATGCTAGATCAGTTATCATTTGTTAGTGAGTTCGCTGATGTATTCCCTAAAGAGTTATAGGGTTTACCTCAGGATTGTGAAATTGAGTTTGAGATTGATTTGGTTCGTGGAACTGCACCGATATCAATATCACTGTACTGTATGGCACCAGCTGAACTAAAAGAATTGAAAGCATAATTGCAAGAGTTATTAGACCGAGGGTTTATTCGACTGTGTGTGTCTCCCTGGGGTGCACCTGTGTTGTTTGTGAAAAAGAAAGATGGCTCTTTGAGATTGTGTATAGATTACAAACAGTTGAACAAAGTCACGATAAAAAATAAGTATCCTTTGGCACGTATCGATGATTTGTTTGATCAATTGAAAGGTGCCACAGTGTTTTTGAAGATCGATCTCAGATCCGATTTTTATCAGTTGAAGGTTAAAGACTATGATGTGTCTAAGACTACTTTCAGAACTCGTTACGGTCATTGTGGGTTTCTAATAATGGCATTTAGGTTAATTAATGCCCCTGTTGCTTTTATGGATTTAACGAATCGATTTTTTCAACCTCATTTGGATAGATTTATTGTTGTGTTTACTGACGATATATTGATCTTTTCCAAGACAGAATCCGAGCATGCTTAACATCTAAGAATTGTATTACAGACTTTAAGAGAAAAATAATTGTATGCAAAATTTACCAAATGTGAATTCTAGCTTCATGAGGTTGGATTTTTGGGACATATAGTATCAGTTGATGGAATCCGAGTTGATCCAAGTAAAGTTTCTGTTGTGATGAATTGGAAAACTCCAAAGAATATTTCAGAAGTGCGAAGTTTTCTGGGTTTAGTATGTTACTATCAACATTTTATTAAAATCTTTTTGATTATTTCTTTGCCGATGACTAGATTGTTATAAAAAATGTTGAGTTTATTTGGTCCGATAAGTGCCATTAGAGTCTTGATCAGCTGAAGAACATGTTGACGGAAACCCCAGTGTTGACTCAACCTGTACCTAGAGTAGCGTATGTTGTTTAAGTGATGCTTCTCTCAACAGTTTGGGTTGTGTGTTGATGTAGACAAGAAAGGTAGTAGCCTATACTTCTTGACAATTAAAGATGCATGAAAATAATTATACTACTCATGATCTCGAGCTGGCCGTGATTGCATTCGCTTTGAAGATTTGGAGACATTATTTATACAGCAAGAAATGTCACGTGTTCACAGATCAAAAAAGTTTAAGGTATTTGATGACTCAAAAAGAATTGAATTTGAGACAGAGATGGTGGTTAAAGATATTGAAAGATTACGATCTGGTTATTGATTATCATCTGGGAAAAGCTAATGTAGTTGTGAATGCACTCAGTTGAAAGCCGTCATTGTTTGCACTTCGAGCGTTGAACACTCATTTAGTTTTGAATAAAGATGGTTCTATATTAGCAAAGTTGAGAAAGAAACCCCTGTTTCTTCAAAGAATTTGAGAATTGGAAGATGAAGATCCGAAGTTGGTGTTGAAACAATAGATCATTTAGAATAATTTGAGTTCAGAGTACAGTGTGGATGATAATGGTACATTGTGTTATGCGATGGAATTTGCATTCTGAGTAATTTTGATTTGAAAAGTGATACTCTTTCTGAAGCTCACTATAGTACATACTCTATTTATCTGGGTCACACGAAGATGTATTGTGACTTAAAATAGATGTACTGGTGATCGAGTATGAAACGATAAATTTTTGAATTTGTAGCTAAATGTTTGATTTGTCAACAGGTGAAAGAAGAACATCAAGTACCGTCGGGTTTACTACAACTTGTTATGATTACTGAATGGAAGTGGGAGCAAGTCATGATGGATTTCGTATCTGGTTTACCTATAACTCTGAGAAAAAGGATTCGATCTGGGCGATTGTTAACAGATTGACTAAATTGACACATTTTATTCTAGCCAAAATAGATTTCTCACTTGAGAGATTAGCAGAACTATATGTATCTGAGATTGCACGGAGTTTCGACATCTATTATTTTAGATCAAGATCCAAGATTTACATTGAGATTTTGGAGCAAATTTCACAAGGCTCTAATTACTGAGGTAAATTTCAGCACAGCATTTTATCCACAAACTGACAGGCAATCAGAATGAGTGATTCAGATTCTTGAAGATATGTTGAGATGGTGTATACTCAAATTTGAAGGTAACTGGGAAAAGTACTTAGCGTTAGCCGAATTTGTGTATAATAATAGTTATCAATCCAGCATAACAATGGCACCGTTTGAAGCTCTTTACGGGAGAAAATGTGAAACACCATTATATTTGTTTGAGCTGAGTGAAACCAAAATGGTAGGAGTTGATTTGATCCGAGAAACTGAAGAAAAAGTTTAGATTATTCAAGATAGTTGGAAAGTTGCATCTGATCATCAGAAATCATGTTCAGATTTGAAAAGAAAAGATATAGAATTTGTAGTTGGCAATCGAGTATTCCTAAAGGTTTCTCCGTGCAAGAAAGTGATGCATTTTGGTAGGAAGGGAAATTTGAGTCCGAGATATATAGGACCGTACGAGATTATTGAAAAAATTGGCTCTGTAGCTTTTAGATTAGATTTGCCTTCTGAACTCAAGAAAATCTATAATGTGTTTCATGTTTCAATGCTAATGCAGTACAGATCTGATCCTTCGCATGTGAGTCCACATAGTGAGATTGAGCTACAGTCAGACTTGACGTATTCAGAAGAACCAATAAGAATTTTAGCTCAAGAAGTCAAAGAACTGTGGAATAAATGAGTACTATTAGTAAAAGTCTTGTGGCATCGAAATGGTTCAGAAGAAGCTACCTAGGAAACCGAAGAATCAATGAGACTACAATATCCAAATCTATTTTCATGTAACAATTTCGAGGAGGAAATTTCCTAAGAGGGGAGAGTTATAACAACTATATTTTCAGTAGTGACGGAACAATGCTTTTGGGACCACAAATTTCTGTCGTATTGACTTGTAAATATTATTTTAAGAATATTTATAGAGTCATTATAGTCATATTAAAATTTGGTTTAGAAATATTAACGTTTAGATAATTAATTAAGAGAAAATGACCAAATTGAAAAAGGTGCAAAACTTAGTAATTAATGCATTTAGGTGATTAAATGGTTCATTATTATTTGAGGAATGACTTAAGAGATAATTAAGCCTTAATTTAAATAGTGGGGCAATTAATTAAAGGAAAATGATAAAATAAAAGGTTTAATGTCAATTTTGTAATTTATTTAAAATTAAAGAAACAAATTGAAACAAAAGCTTTATTTTTCTCATTTTTCTCTTCTTCCTGGCCGAACCTCACCATTGATGACCTGGGAAGCTTTGTTCATCTTTTTTCTTTGCATGGTAAGGAAATTGAATCGTTTTCTTGTAATTTTTATGTTTTTGAGATCATTGCAACTAGGTCCAACTAGCTCGTACCTTTGTTTTTTATTCTGTTAAAAATTTTGGAAGTTACTATTGTTGAATATTGAATTTTTTTGATGAATATTATGTATTTAGTGCTTTTATCATGTTATTTGATGAATTTGTAAAAGTGATTTTTACTAGATTTTGATTTTAGGATTAAATTGTGAAAATGTCAAAATATTAGGGTTGGATAGTGAATTTGATGTTTATTGCGGGCTGTTTGAGGGCCTAGTATATTTGGATAAAATATTGACTTGAGAAAAATTAGTTAATTTGATGAATTTAAGGTTAAAGGACTAAATTGTAAAAATGGTAAAAGTTTAGGGTAATTGTGTATTTTAGAAAAGTAAAAGGGTATTAATTTTAAAATAGTTTAGAAATGAAATATGTTCTAATAAATGAAGAATTTTAAATTTTAGATCAAAATCTCGTAGATACTCATGGAAAAAGAAAAATAGCAAAATAGTCCCTAAACTTCTGCAACAACTATAATTCAGTCCAGGTAAGTTCTTATGGTTAAAATTTAACATTTGTATAAATTGATGATTGATGTTATATATATGTTCTATTGTTGGAAATGAATTATTGTTGGAATTATATTATCGATCGATTTTAATACTAGGTTTGGATTGAATGCGAGATTTGAAGTACATTCGTGTTTGGTGTATGACGGGGGTTTGGAGTGGAGATGGTATTGGAGGGAGATATCAGCATATTACCCAAGTAAACCGAGGCTCAGCATTTGTTGTGAACTCTCACATTATACTTTCTATTTGGCGTGATTCGAGTGGATCAGCTCTTACGAGCTTCTGTTGGCGTGTTCGACAGGACCAGCTCTTATGAGCTTCTGTTGACAATATACTCTTACTCGTAAGTCATTCTTCAAATGGAAAATCTCGGTAAGGTAGTTTGTTTAATGAATTCGAAAGATATGTTGTTTATTTCATATTAATTTGAATATGGATGAATTATCGATTGAAGTTGTGAATGACAGGTTTCTTTTGAATGGTTATTATTGTTTGAATTATTATAATTTGTTTAGTAAGTTTTATCGTTTAATTCATTGAACTTACTAAGCTCGTTAGGCTTACTTGTGTTGTTTAATGTCATTGTAGATTTTTGGAAGGTTGGATGATTGGATCAGCGCTTAAGTCACATAATTCAGCTTATCTCAGTAGTTTTTGAAACTTTTAATTCGGATTATATGACATATATAGGCTTTTGAGCAGTACTGGTAAATGTTTGGCTTATGTAAATATTATGAATGATATTTTTTGCAATTAACCAACTTGCATATTGTAAAATAATGAGGTATAGTTGTTATGCTAGTATGTGTGGTATATACATATATTTGAATTGTTGTGATTGTGGTAACTTTGTTAGGTATATTGATTTGGTTTTGGTTGAATGAGTTGATGAAATGAATTAATGTTTAATTTGTTGTAAAATTGTATATACTTGTGCTACCAATGAGGGTACATTGGTTAGGAACTTATTAGGTTGGTTTTAATGTGTTTTTGGCTCGACTAATGCCACTTTGAGTTGGTATTTGGGTTGGTATTTGGGTTTCTTAGGGTCCAAGCAGCTTGAAATGGTAAACTTGTGTTTTAAGGTTCATTTTGGGGCCACACGGCCTAAGACACGAGTGTGTGTCTCAGTCATGTGTGACACACGGCCTTGTGTCCCCTATAGGTTCAAGGCTTACAAGTCAGGCGATTACACGAATTAGCACACGGCCTGACACACGGACGTGTGGTTGGCCATGTGACCCAAGTCAGTGAGTTACACGGGTATAGACACGGGCTGGGACACGGCCGTGTGTCCCTATTTAGAATGTCCACACGGCCATGTGTCTCAGTGGTGTGAGTCACACGGCTTGGTCACACTGCCATGTGGCCCCAGCAGTCCAAAATTTTCAACTTTTTCCTAAAATTGCCAAATGTTTTCGATTTAGTCCCGAACTATTTCTATAGTATTTTTAGGGTCTCGAAAGCTCTATTAAAGGACATTATGAATGTATTTGATTGTAATTAGACTATGTATGCATTGTATGGTAAATTATTTCGTTCGATCGGTAATGTTTCGTAACCCTGTTCCAGCAACAGATACGGGTTAGAGGTGTCACAATGTGAGTGGCACACCGCCACGTATTGGTGTGATTGGATGGATGGACTATTATAGTCCTATATGATTTGAATGGTTGGACAGAGATGATGTGTAGCGAATAGGGGTAGGATATGATTTATTATGCTATGATTCGATTTGGTATGATATGTTATGATACGATCTAGCATGATATGCTATGATATGATAAGTTCTTTTGAATTATTTGAAAGAAATATGTTATGTGATGTTCTGGTATATAAAAAAATATATATGTTCTTTTGAAATACGGTCCAAAACACACACCGGGCTTTAATCTCACATCTTTGTTTGTTAGTTTATGGTAATCCTCCAAATTAGGAGTGGATGGCAATTCTGGAGCTAGGGTTTCACGTGTTTATTTTATATATTGTGGACTCTTAATTTGTTTAATTTGGACATTTCAGACTTTTCCTTGGGTTTGTTTATTCTTTGAACATTTTATAGTTTGATTAGGTTGTTAGGATTGTTTTTAGTATTTATTATGCAATAGCTTTAATCTTTTAATGACTCTTAACTTATAATAACTAAAAAGGAATTTGTGGTTTTGTAAACTAAAAGTTTAAAGGTTTTTCGCTACAAACTTAACTAGGAGTTCCTCTAAAATGTTTTGGTACGCAAATGTTTTTAGCAAATTAGTTTTGATTTTAGAAACACAAATAAGCTAAGGTTTTTTAGATTCGTTATGTTTTCAAAAAGAGTACTTCGAGTGTATAAAGATTTGTCTCTCTTTCCTACAAGCGTTTTAACCTTCATAATCCGATCATAAATTTTAGGCCGGGTGTGGGGTGTTATATAATATATCTAAATATATGTTTTATGACATTCCAATATCTATGTGATAGAGGTTTACTTGGTTGGATTTGTAGGCTTCAGATTCAATTGACACGTGGAAGGAACTTGAAAATAGATTCTTGGCAAAAATTCTTTCCGCTAAGTAAAATGATGCAGCTAAGGTTAGACATCACCAACAGTTTAAACTGCTATTGCGCAAGTGTCCATACCATAAACTAGCTAAGTGGTTGCAAATGCAAATCTTCTACAACAGTTTGGATGGAAACTTGAGGTCCGAGTTAGATGGGGCATTCATCAACACTTTCATGTCAAAAACTTATGTAGAGGTTTGACATCTCATTGAGGACATGGCTATAAACTCGTACATGTGGCTAGCTGACAGGTTCATATACAATCTGATACCCCCGATAGTAAAAGTAGTTTATGAGGATGACAAATACCATTAGATCCTCGAAAAGTTGAACCGTCTAGAGATAGGTTCTGATCGACCACTAACCTTTACACCATTCTGCACAAATAGTCAAGGTGATAGTACACTTAGAGAAATTACCTTTAAAGCAAACCCATGGAAGTCAATTACTTGGGAAATAGGGGAGGAAACCCAAATTCCAATATTTATAATTTAGGTTGGAAGGGCCATTCAGACCTTAAATGGGTAGGTAACCAATGTTGTGGCAAACCCAATCAAAATCGACCAACTCCTCCATATTAACCTCTTCACATCTATAAATATTAGGAGTATGAGAGGCGATACACAAATAATGATCATGCCTCATGTGATCAGTGGATGGCCAAGATAGAAGGGAGATGTAGTCAATACGTAAAGAGGTACAACATGTGTAGACTCAATGCACTCAAACGAATATGCAGTTGGTTGATATCCAGCCCAACTTAGCCAAATGATGATCATGATGCAATGATATCCCAAGCAACACTGAGAACAATCCTATGAGGGATGGAAAGGAGCACGTGAAAGCCATTATGCTCCGCTCGGGTATGATTCTAGAAACCCGAGAGTTCTAGCTCCAAAGGAAGTGGATAAGGAGGAAACCGATGATCCTTTCAATGACTTCCCAGATGATAACGAGACTAGGAAGATAGAGGAGCAAGTGGCCAAACTTGAGCTAAAGCAAAGTTCCAATTTGATTTGTAACAGCATTCCATTCCCGTTGAAACTCAAGGATAAGAAGAAAAGGGATAATGCAAAATTTGTAAGTTTCTTAAACCTTTTTAGGTCTCTAAATATGAATTTACCCCTTATAGAGCTTATTGATAAAATTATTTAGTAATTCTTAAAGGAAATCAGGGCTAGGCATAGGAAACTTAAGAAAGTCAAATGGACTGATGTAAATGTCACATGTAGTGCAACAATAATTAAAAATATACTCCTTTAAGCTTAAAAATCCAAGGAGCTTCACAATTACTATAGAGAGGGGAGCTTGGGAAGGCCTTACCCAATTTAGGGGCCAATATCAATTAATGCTATTATTTATATATCAAAAATTAGGTTTAGGGGAGCTGAGAGGCACCTCCATCACACTGTAGCTGGCTAATAGGTCCTTGGTACACCCTAAAGGTGTATTAGAGGGCGTATTGGTCAAGGTTACGTAATTTATATTTCCTATTGACTTTGTAGTCCTTGATATTGAGGAAGATATAGAAATTTCCATTCTGTTGGGAAGATCGTTCTTAGCCACATCCAAGTCTACCATCGATGTGGATAAAAATGAATTAATTATGAAAATCAATAAAGAAGTGGAAGTGTTTAAGTGTGGTAATCCCTCAAAACATGAGGAACATGTTAGGTACTTAGTGGAAAATCGTCATGCTGTATTTTATCATGCCACTAATAGCATTGATCAAAGGTACTCTCAGCGTCTTCTGCATGCAAGGAAATGAATTTGTGATTGAGCAAAGGACAAGTGGAAAGACCCAGTTTGGAAGAGTGCAATTGGACAAATCAGGATGATTGTGCTCGAGATCGAAAGTCAATGGAGATGTTAAAAAGCTTATCGAATGTCTCTGGTAGTAAAACTTAAACCTTAACCATTGAACATTATAATTTGTATAATTTGTATAATTTTAATTCTTGAACCTCTGATTAATTTTTTAAAGAGTAGGATAGAATAAATTAGGATTTAACGTATGATGATTAGTTAGGCCACTTATAATTATGTGGGACCTTTAAAATTGAGATGATGATGTCATGACACCCCTAAAACATGATTTTTGCAAAAATAGAGCCGATGTCGTGACATTGACCCAATAATGTCGCAATATGGCAGCAGAATAAAACTTTTTTACTTTTAAGGATAATGTTGCAACATTTCACCTCATTGTCACAAAACTGGTATTCTAGGAAGAATGTCACGACATTGGAAATGAGTGTCGCAACATTGAGTCGAGTTCTGCAGCAAAATAATTGACCCGGTGATGCAACTCGATGCTTAAAACTAAAACCCATCGATTTTAAACTTAAAAACCAAATATAAATAATATTTAAACCCTATTAACCCCTAAAACACAATATTAGTTGACTAAACCTCATTCAAACTCTTTAGACCCTCTCCTTATTCAAACTCTCCTAAATTTTTTTCCACTTTTCTATTTGTTCTTTTATCTTCTTGTTATTCTGTAGGTCTTTAAAGGAATCTACTTACAATAAGGAGTTTTCTTCAATCTCAAGGGTGTTAACAACAAGGTTAAGGGTTCTAACTTCTCTTTGTTAAAAATATTTTTATGGGTCCTTGATAGATTTAGGGAAATAGTTGCTTGGTTGTGTTATTGATAGATTCTAGTTTTGCTTGAAAATTTTGTTAAACATTATAAATGGCCCCTAAGAAATTTAGAACCATCAAAACCCAAGAGCCAATGACGGACTTTGATAAGTCTTATTTTGAACATAAATATGTCAAAAAATATTTTTTTGGAATTACAATGTAAGACATTTATTCAGGACAAGGGTTTTGATCCATCGTTGACCTTGTTTAACAAATTGTGGAAATTGCTAAATTTGTAACAGCCCGTTTTTAGTCAGATCAAAGCAGTGGTTTCAGGACCAAAAATCTAAAGTCAAAATTATTATTATTTTATTATTTTAATGTTTACAGTATGATATTATGTTGGTGTGAAAATTTTGTTAAGAAATTTTATTGTTTAATTGGTTAATTTGAGAAAAAGGACTAAATCACGTAAAGCATAAAACTTGAGTTCTAATAGCTAATGATATGCAATAGCTATAGACCCTTAAAGTTAAGGTCCTTAATTGGTAATTAGACCATTTTAATTGTGAGTGAACAAAGATGGGCATGCATTATATGATTTTTAAGTTATATTAATAAGGTTAAAATAGTAAATTATGTATTATGTAGTAAAACAAAAGAAATAAAAACAATTTGATGCTATCATCTTCCTAAGACAGCCGAATATTGAAGAGAAAGAAAGCTATTTTTAGGTTTTCCATTTGGTCACTTTGGATGCTAGATTAAGGTATGGTTTTAGCTCGGTTTTTAATGATTTTTGCGTTTTTGAGATCGTTGTAGCTCAATCTAGTTAGCCCCTACCTTTAATTCTGAAACTGTTAAAGAATTTGAGAGTTTCCATAGTTGAATCCATGTGTTCTTTGGTGTTTGAAGATGAAATATGAATTTTTGATGATAGATTTTCATGTTTTGTAAAGTGATTTTTGATGAAAATGCATAATAGGGATTAAATTGTGAAATGTGCAAATTGTGTGGTCGAAATGTGAAATAAATGAAAGTTTTGGGCTACTAGGGGCCTATATATATATAATTCAGCCAAGCATGGGTTTTGTTAAATTGTGTGAATTTTGTGTATTTTTGAAATAAGGACTAAATTGTAAAAATGTGAAAATGTGAGGCAAAAGTGTAAAATGCCTTAAAGTATGTTTTGGACTAAATTGAATGAATAATTGATTAAATAAGTTAATTTTGATTACTTATAGATCAAGAAACAAGGAATTCAGACTTAGATCGGGGAAAAAGCAAAGTAATTGAATAGTCGGTCTGTTTCGTCATATCTGTACACGATGTATGTTCATATATTTGAACTTAAAGGTGTATCTATTTACTTGGTGGATGAAATTGAGATAGTATTTATTATAATAGAAAAATGTGGAGATATTAAATCTAATGCATTAAGCTATGGCAAATCAGGTAATAGGACCATAACCAGGTTATGGCATATGAATGTAAGACCATGGCAGGGCCTTAGCAATGAATGTGTAAGACCAGAGTTGGACTATGACATTGGAAAATTGAAGTATTGTATCGTAAGCATTTGTAAGCTCAAAGTGATTTGGCAAGAGAGTTGGTGATAAATAGATATGTATCAATACATGTATGTACTGAGAACTATACATGTAACGAGATAGAAGAAATTGAGGATTTATGAGTTACGATATGGTTAAACTTTATGTTAGCTCATTGATTGATGCTTTAAATGTTAATTATGTTATCCATTTTGTAATGTTAATAAATGTTGTGATTATTTCATATTTACACACGAACTTACTAAGCTTTATAGCTTACTTTGTTTAATTTTCGATGTTTATAGTTTTATGAAGCTAGCTCAGATCCGTGGATTGTCAAAGACTTCATTGCACTATCGGACATCTATTTTGGTACTTTTGAAGTGTGTATATATGGTATATGGCATGTATAGGCTTGTTTCATTTTGGTATGCTTGATGGATATGTATTTTTGGCCATTTGAATTGGCATAAGATAATGAACTTGATGATGTTTATATATGTGCAAATGGTTCTAATTTGAGTTTGGTAATTGACTTATAATGAATGATTGAAGCTAAATGAATAATGCATGTCTAGAATGGTTTAACTAAATGAAATTTATATGTGAATTATGTATAGTAAGGTAATTTGAATTGATAGGTATTTGAATAAGTAAATGGCATTGAATTGAGTATTGAATTGGTTGAAATGGATATTGTATGATTGTGTATTGGTTGATGAATTTTAACCGCATACTTAAGACTTAAATTGTTACCAATTGATCTTGTATAGGTATATGCAAAATGGGAGGTAAAATGGCTCAGTAAATGGCCTATTTTTGTCCACACGGGCAAATACACGGGCGTGTACTCAGTTGTAACATCCCAAAATAGGGCTTAGTTGGAATAGTGGTTTCAGGACCACAAATCCAACATCAAAAAATTTATTTTATGATTATTACAAGGCTTAGAATATGATAATATGCATGTGTTAAAGTTTCGTGAAGGAATTCTTTGAGTAAGTGCCCAATTGGAAAATTAGGGCTAAATTGAATAAATTGCAAAACTTGGATTCTAGAATAAATTTGCATGAAATTGCTTTAGATTATAAAATAGAAGGTCTTGGGGATCAATTTACCCAATTTTTAAGATTTTGGACAAAAATGGGCTTGCATGGATGAAATTTCAAAGAAAGGGCTTAAGGGCATTTTGGTCATTTGGCATATTAATGAAATAAAATGGGAAAAAGAAGGAAAAAATCAGCCATTCTTCTCCTTTTTCCAGCCAAAATTCCTAAGCCACCATAGCCAGGGTTTCCAAGATTTTCAAGCTCATTAGTAAGTGCTCCCAAGCCCCGTTTTTAATGTTCTTTATAATTTTTAGATCCCGGTAGCTTACTCTCTCCATTTCTACCCATATTTCATGCCAGGGTTCATGTTTAAAAATTTACCCATGCATGAGTTACTTGTATTTTGATGTTTTATGGAGGAATATGAAAGCTTGAGGTATGTTAAACATCTTTTCCTAGGTGACTTTCATGAAAAACCCTTAAAGGGACATTTTTGCAAAAGTTGTAAAATGTATGGTAGAAATGTGAAAATAATGGAAAATGTGAGCTACTGTAAGAGGGAAAAGTGTTCAGCTAGGCTTGGGTAAGGTAGAAATTGCATGTGTGTCATTATACGAGCCTAGGGACTAAATTGTAAAAATGTGAAAGGTTAGGGGCAAAACGGCCATTTTGACTGGGGGTGGAATTTAGACTTGAAATGTATAATGTGGAGTGTTAATGATTTAAAATTTGTTGTTATAGACCCTGAGGAACAAATTTTGGAGGTCGATCGAGGAAAAGAAAAGGTTTCGAAATAACCAAAACCCGTCACCAAAACGAATACCAGGTAAGTCCGGATAACTCAAAGTAAACTCATAATATGCACAATTACATGATTTATGAATGCATGATAATTGTATTTTTTAATGACATAAAAATACATGAAATGCATCTTTGATAATGACTTGTTGAAAAATGTCTCCGTTGAGGTTAAAAAAGGAAGTTCGATGGATAAACCATGATTTAAATGTGTAATGAGATCCTGTATGTGTTATAGTAAGGATTTAGCCCAGACAGGTAATCTGTTGATCTCAATTATGAAAAGGATCTAGCCCGAACAGGTGTGCCTTTGAATGGTTGAGCCTCCCAAAGAATATGTGTAAATTATGGATTTAGCCCGGACGGGTAATCCGATTAGGATCTGAATTTAGCCTAGGCTGGTAATTCAGATCCGAGCTCAATAAAGGTGTTTGTCGTTATAAGGGATTTAGCCTGGACTGGTAACATCACCTTTTGAGTTCATAAAATGGGGCATTTAGCCTGGACTTGTAATCCCGCCATAAGATGTGAGGTTCATGGTAGTGCATACCTGAAATAATCATAGTATGAATTAACGGTAAATAGATATTCCATCGAGATTTCCTAGATGCTCAATGAGATTATTGTGACATATATATACAAATGAGATGTTGAATGATGATCTCATCTACGATAACTTTGATAGTGCATTGTTATGTGACTATCTCATTGATTGAGTGTAAATGATAGGGAAGCCATCCTATGCTCATTGAATTTATTACCCAATTTGATTGCATGCTAATTACTTGGTAAGTTTACTTTCCGGCTATTTGAGCTTACTAAGCGTGAAAATGCTTACCCCTCTTTTTTCCCTGTCTCTCTCGGAGCTCGAGAACTTGTAAAGATTGGAAGATAGTTGGAAAGTCAGCACACTATCATCTAGCCCAGCTTTGGTATAAAGACATTTCTATTTTGTTCAATGGCATGTGTAGGCTTTTGAGTATTTTGTTATATGTGTCATTTGATTTGCCAAATGAAGGCATGTAAAGATGTATCTATCTTTTTCTTTAAGGCCATAGAGATTGGCTTGTTTTGAAGTAGGCTATGACCTACAAAATTTCCATGCAAGTTTGTAATCATGTGAGATGGTTGAATTCCAATTGGCAATGAGTCATAAGAACGAGCCAATCTTGAATGTATTAAAGTGGTATGACATCACATAAATAAAAGATGGGAAATAACCTAGCATGTATGAAACTAATGATATGAGGTTTCCATGCTATGAGTTTTTACAAATATAATTTATGAGAGCATAATTATGTTTTACTTTTTTTTTAATATTCATTAAGTATAAGTGTTAAAAGGGGGTGACCATAGGTTTGGAAAGTAGCCTAATAGGGTCTACACGATTGGGTACATAGGCGTGTGCCTAGGCCGTGTGTGACACACGAGCCACACCTGTGGGCGTGTGGCATAGTCGTGTGTCCCTCGCATCTAAAATGGTAAGTCTGTTAAACGAACATGGGCTAGACACACGGGCGTGTGTCTTGGTCGTGTGAATTTAACAGAATGCTCAAGTCTTGGACATGGGGTGATTGCACGGGTGTGTCCCAAGTCACACGAGCGTGTGACACTTCAAGTTAAAAGAAATTTTCCAAGGTGCCCAAAGTTATCAAACGTTCTCGGTTTTGTCCCGCACCGCCTCTAGGCATGTTTTAGGTCTAGAAAGCCTATTTAAGGGAAAGGATATACATAGTTGGGAAGTTTTAAATTAGAGTGCAACTTAGTGACTTGATTTAATATGTTTAAGAACGTGAAATCTCGATAACGCCTCGAGCCTTATCCCGGCGTATTTAGTGGTATCAAAGCTATGGTTTAGTCGGTTTTAGGACTACCGTAAAGAGTATTGAGGTTTGCAATACATGCCATTATTCAAATATTGATAGTCTGATGTCTCCTAACCATTTAAATTTTTTTTTAATATAGTAAATGTCTTCCAATCAAGCACAAGATGAGTCCGAGGGAGCCGAGAGCCATGCTCCAGCTTCTGTATAACGAGTTGTATCTAGTAGTAGTATAAGACTTATGTCTGAAGGCCGGGAAGTGGCCCGAGCTACCTTTTTGATAAGATGGATGAATGGTTTGGGGATTTCCTGAGGAATCGCCCCAACATACCAGGACCTCCCCTGCCCCCTAACCAACCTGATGAGGATGTGCCACGAGGTATGGCACCGGTAAGAATTGGTAAAGGCCCTGTTGATAAGCTTAGAAAATAAGGGGCTGAGGAATTCAGAGCTAAAGTTGATAATGATACTGAAAGAGCCGAGTTTTGGCTCGAGAACACTACATGGGTGTTAGACGATTTGTCTTGAACACCTGAGGAGTGTTTAAAGTGTGCCATGTCCCTCCTGAAAGATACTGCGTAACATTGGTGGATGACTGTATCCTCAATAGTGCCAAAGGAAAATATCACTTGGGATTTCTTCCAGTCAGAGTTTAGGAAGAAATACATTAGCCAACGGTTTCTAGACTTGAAGCGAAAGGAGTTCCTGGAACTCAAACAAGGGAACAATACTGTAGCGGAATACGAGAGAGAATTCGTAAGGCTAAGTCAATACGCAACTGAATGGGTCCAAAATGTGTCAGAAATGTGTAAGCGCTTCAGAAAGGTTTGAATGAGGAAATCAAGTTGTTGATCAGAATCCTTGAAATACGGGAGTTCGCAACATTGGCTAATTGGGCCAAGAAGGCCGAGGAGCTTAACAACGAAAGAAAGCAAGTAAAGAGAGAGGCCCGAGTCACGAGAAAGAGGTCCAGTGGTAAAACACTCTTGTTTCCCACAAAGAAATCAAGGAGCTAGCATGAACACTCTATTTCATCAGTAAGATATTCAGGTGGAGCGAGAGGCTCTAAACGACGAAGCCAAAAGTCTTCCTCCCTGATGGTAACTAGTGTGGGGAGTGTAGATGATCAAAAGCCAAAGTGTAAGAATTGCAACAAATTTCACTATGGAGAATGACGAGTGAAGAGCGATGCATGTTTCAGATGTGAATCTCTTGACTACTCTCTCAGGGACTACGCAGAGCGAGTCAAGAAAGAAGTGGAAGTAGCCCCAAAGTCGAGTACTTCCATTTCATGAGTTAGACCTCCGAGATATCCTGGAAGTGCCAGTGGCAGTCGAGTTTCGACTAAAGACACTACAAAACTAGAGGCTCTAGCCCCAGTAAGAACGTATGCGATACGCGTCCGAGAGGAAGCCTCTGCTCCTGATGTTATCACAGGTACTTTTTCTCTTTTTGATATATGTGTTATTGCCTTAATTGACCCGGGGTCGACGCATTCATACATTTGCATGAGCTTGGTATGTAGAATGAACATACTCATTGAGCCTACAAAATTTATTATTAAAGTTTCGAACCCATTACGCAGATCAGTCATGGTTGATAAAGTCTGTAAAAATTGTCCTTTGACGATTCAGGGTCATTGTTTTCCAGCTAATCTTATGTTATTACCATTTGATGAATTTGATGTAATACTTGGTATGGATTTGTTAGCCCTTCATAATGTAATTGTAAATTATGGTAGTAAGCATATTAAATTGAAATGCTTGGATGGTGAGATTCTACGGGTTGATTCAAGAGAGTTGAGTACGCCTCCGGTTGTGATCACGGCAATGGTTGCTCAGAGATATATGAGAAAAGGGTATGAAGCCTACCTTGCAATTGTATTGAACACTAAGGAAACAAAGTTGAAGATTGAGTCTGTGCCTACAGTATGTGAGTACCTAGATGTATTTCCAGAAGAATTGCCCGGATTACGTCCTAAAAGGGAAATAGAGTTTGGGATTGAGTTGGTGCCAGGGACAGCTCCTATTTCAATTGCTCTGTATAGGATGGCACCAACTGAACTGAGAGAGTTGAAAGCACAGTTGCAAGAGCTAACGGATAAAGGGTTTGCAAGATCGAGTTTTTCACCTTGGGGTGCTCCAATACTATTTGTTAAGAAGAAAGATGGTTCGATGAGCCTATGTATAGATTACCGGCAACTGAAGAAGGTAACTATCAAGAATAAGTATCCTTTACCAATGATCGATTATTCGATCAGTTGAAAGGAGCCACCGTGTTCTCTAAGATAGACTTGAGGCCTGGCTATTATCAGCTACGAGTTAAAGAATTAGATGTACCTAAGACAGCTTTCAGAACAAGGTACAGTCATTATGAATTTCTCGTCATGCCATTTTGGTTAATGAATGCACTGGTCGTATGCATGCACGACATCTTGATTTATTCCAAAGATGAGTCAGAAGATGCAAAGCACTTGAGAATTGTGTTGCAGACTTTGCGGGAAAAGCAGTTGTATGCTAAGTTCAGCAAGAGTGAGTTTTGGCTTCAGGAAGTTGAATTTTTGGGTCATATTGTTTCGGGTGAAGGCATCCGAGTCGATCCAAGTAAGATTTCTGCTATCGTAGAATGGAAACCACCTAAAAATGTAACTGAGGTTAGAAGCTTTTTGGGCTTAGCCGGTTACTATTGAAGATTTGTGAAAGGATTCTCCATGATAGCAACTCTGATGACAAGATTGTTACAGAAAAACGTTAAGTTTGAATGGACGGAAAGGTGTCAACAAAGTTTTGAAAAGTTAAAGACACTGTTAACTGAAGCTCCTATTTTAGTATTGCCTGAGTCGGGAAAAGAATTTGTAGTCTACAGTGATGCATCCTCAAATGGACTGGGTTGTGTACTTATGCAAGATGGCAAACTAATACGTATGCTTCACGATAGTTGAAGCCACATGAGAAGAACTATCTTACACATGACCTAGAACTTGCTGCCATTGTTTTTGCTTTGAAAATTTGGAGGCATTATTTATATGGTGAGACTTGCCGCATATTCACTGACCACAAGAGTTTGAAGTATTTGATGACTCAAAAAGAATTAAATTTGAGGCAGCGGAGGTGGCTAGAGTTAATCAAGGATTACGAACTGATTATTGACTATCACCCGAGAAAGGTGAATGTGGTCGCTGACGCGTTGAGCAGAAAATCCTTGTTTGCGTTAAGGGCCATGGATGCTTGTTTGGCATTGCTTGATGATGGTTCAGTCTTGGCTGAGCTAGAGGCTAGGCTGACATTTCTTCAGGAAATCTATGATGCTTAAACTAATGATGATGACTTGCAAGCTAAAAGAACTCAATGTGAGTCAGGTATTGAATCAGATTTTCAGATTGGTTCTGATGGATGTTTGATGTTTAGAGATAGGGTTTGTGTACCCAAAAACAATGAACTTATTTGGAAAATTTTGCAAGAAGCACATAACAGTCGTTTGTCAATTCACCCGGGAAGTACCAAGATGTTCAACGATTTGAAGAAAATGTACTGGTGGAATGGCATGAAAAGAGATATTTCTGAATTTGTGTCGAAATGCCTAGTATGTCAGCAAGTTAAAGCTAAACATCAAGTGCCTTCATGTTTGCTACAGCCTGTGATGGTCCCGAATGGAAGTGGGATAGAGTTACTACGGATTTCATGATAGGATTTGCCATTGACTCCGAAGAAGAAAGATGTCGTATGGGTCGTAGTAGATAAGTTGAGGAAGTCGACTCATTTTATTCTGGTGAGGACAGATAACTCCCTCGATAGATTGGCCGACTTGTACATTTCTGAGATAGTAAGATTGCATGGGGTACCACTGTCGATTATTTCCGACAGAGACCCAAGGTTCACTTCGAGATTTTGAAAGAAATTACAAAAAGCCTTGGGTACGAAGTTAAGCTTTAGTACAACTTTTCACCCTTAGCCAGATGGTCAGTCTGAGCGGATGATTCAGATTCTTGAGGATATGTTGCGATGTTGCATACTTGAATTTCAGGGTAGCTAGGAAAAATATTTGCCGCTAGTAGAATTCACCTACAATAACAGTTTTTAGACGAGTTTGAAGATGGCACCTTATGAGGCATTGTATGGCAGGAAGTGCCGAACTCCATTGTACTAGACAGAACTTAAGGAAAATTAGATTCAAGGAATTGATTTGATTAAAGAAACTGAAGAGAAAGTTAAAGAGATACGAGACTGTTTGAAAGCGGCATCGGATAGGCAAAAGTCATGTACTGATTTGAAAAGAAAGAAAATTGAGTTTCAAGTTGGATATAGAGTATTCTTGAAAGTGTTTCCATGGAAAAGGGTGTTGAGATTTGGCCGGAAATGCAAACTGAGTCCACGATTTATCGGACCATATGAGATCATTGAAAGAGTTGGACTGTTAGCCTATCGCTTGGCATTGCCACCTGAACTGGAAAAGATTCACGATGTGTTCCACGTATCTATGTTAAGGCAATATCGATCAAACCCCTCTCACGTGATTTCACCGACTAAGATTGAAATTCGACCGGACATGACCTATAGAAAAGAACCAGTTAAGATATTGGCTCGTGAGGTTAAACAACTGAGGAATAAAGATGTAGCCTTAGTAAAAGTTTTATGGCATCGACATGGTGTAGAAGAGGCTACATGGGAACTAGAAGAAACCATGAAAAGCCAATATCCGAATCTATTCACTGGTAAGAGTTTCGAGGACAAAAGTCCCTAGGGGGAGAAATGTAACATCCCAAAATAGGCCTTAGTCAGAATAGTGGTTTCGGGACCAAAAATCCGACATCAAAATATTTATTTTATGATTATTACGAGGCTTAAAATATGAGAATATGCATGTGTTAAAGTTTCATGAAGGAAGTCTTTGAGTAAATGCCCAATTGGAAAATTAGGGACTAAATTGAATAAATTGTAAAACTTGGATTCTAGAAGAAATTTGCATGAAATTGCTCTAGATTATAAAATAGAAGGTCTTGGGGAGCAATTTTCCAAATTTCTATGTTTTTGGACAAATATGAGCTTGCATAGATAAAATTTCAAAGAAAGGGCTTAAGGGCATTTTGGTCATTTGGCATATTAATGAAACAAAATGGGAAAAAGAAGAAAAAAATCAGCCATTCTTCTCCCTTGTCCAGTCAGAATTCCTAAGCGACCATAGCTAGGGTTTCCAAGCTTTTCAAGCTCATTAGTAAGTGCTCCCAAGCCCCGTTTTTAATGTTCTTTGTAATTTTGAGATCGCGGTAGCTTACTCTCTCCATTTCTACCCATATTTCATGCCAGGGTTCATGTTTAAAAATTTACCCGTGCATGAGTTACTTGTATTTTGATGTTTTATGGAGGAATATGAAAGTTTGAGGTATGTTAAACATCTTTTCCTAGGTGATTTTCATGAAAAACCCTTAAAGGGACCTTTTTACAAAAGTTGTAAAATATGTGGTAGAATGTGAAAATAATGGAAAATGTGAGCTACCATAAGAGGGCAAAGTGTTCACCTAGGCTTGGGTAAGGTAGAAATTGCATGTGTTTCATTATACGAGCCTAGGGACTAAATCGTAAAAATGAGAAAGGTTAGGGGCAAAACAGCCATTTGGACCAGGGGTGGAATTTAGACTTTAAATGTATAATTTGGAGTGTTAATGATTTAAAATTTTTTGTTATAAACCCCGAGGAACAAATTCTGGAGGTCGATCGAGGAAAACAAAAGATTTCGGAATAACCGAAACCCGTCACCAAACGAATGCCAGGTAAGTTCGGATAACTCAAAGTAAACTCATAATATGCACAATTACATGATTTATGAATGCATGATAATTTTATTAGTTAATGGCATAAAAATACATGAAATGCATCTTTGATAATGACTTGTTGAAAAATGTCTCGGTTGAGGTTAAAAAAGGAAACTCGATGGATAAACCATGATTTACATGTGTAATGAGATCCTGCATGTGTTGCAGTCAGGATTTAGCACGAACAGGTAATCCGTTGATCTCAATTATGTAAAGGATCTATCTCGGACGGGTGTTCCTTTGAATGGTTGAGCCTCCCGAAGAATATGTGTGCATTATGGATTAGCCCAGACGGGTAATCCGATTAGGATCTGAATTTAGCCTGGACTGGTAATTCAGATCCGAGCTCAATAAAGGTGTTTTTCATTATAAGGGATTTAGCCTGGGCTGGTAATCCCGACATCACCTTATGAGTTCATAAAATGGGGCATTTAGCCTGGACTAGTAATCCCGCCATAAGATGTGAGGTTCGCGGGAGTGCATATCTGAAACGATCATAGTACGAATTGAAAGTAAATGGATATTCCATCAAGATTTCTTAAAAACTCAATGTTATTATTGTGACATATATATATAAATGAGATGTTGAATGATGAGCTCATCTACGATAACTTTCATAGTGCATTGTTATGTGACTAACTCATTGATTGAGTGTAAATGATAGGGAAGCCATCCTATGCTCATTGAATTTGTTACCCAATTTGCTTGCATGCTAATTACTTGGTAAGTTTACTTTCTGGTTATTCGAGCTTACTAAGCATGAAAGTGCTTACCCCTCTCTTTTCACTGTCTCTCTCAGAGCTCGAGGACTCATAAAGATTAGAAGACGGTTGGAGAGTCAGCACACTATCATCTAGCCTAGCTTTAGTATAAAGACATTTCTATTTTGTTCAATGGCATGTATAGGGTTTTGAGTATTTTGTTATATGTGTCATTTGATTTGCCAAATGAAGGCATGTAAAGATGTATCTATCTTTTTGTTTATGGCCATAGAGATCGGCTTGTTTTGAAGTAGGCTATGACCTACAAAATTTCCATGCAAGTTTGTAATCAAGTGCGATGGTTGAATTCCAATTGGAAATGAGTCATAAGAATGAGCCAATCTTGAATGTATTAAAGTGGTATGACAACACATAAATACAAGATGGGAAATAACCTAGCATGTAAGAAACCAATGATATGAGGTTTCTATGCTATGAGTTTTTGCAAAGATAATTTATGATAGCATAATTATGTTTATTCATTAAGTATAAGTGTTAAAAGGGGGTGACCAACTATCCTAATAGGGTCTACACAGTTGGGTACACGAGCGTGTTCCTAGACCGTGTGGGACGCACGGGCCACACCCGTGGGCGTGTTGCATGGTCGTGTGTCCCCTGCATCTAAAATGGTAAGTCTATTAATGAACACGGACTAGACACACAGGCGTGTGTCTTGGTCTTGCAAATTTTACAAAATGCTCAAGTCTTAGACACGGGGTGATTGCACGGGCGTGTCCCAAGTCACACGGGCATGTGAGACTTCAAGTTAAAAGAAATTTTCCAAGGTGCCCAAAGTTTATCAAACGTTCTCAGTTTTGTCCCGCACCACCTCTAGGCATGTTTTAGGTCTCGAAGGCCTGTTTAAGGGAAAGCATATACATATTTGGAAAGTTTTAAATTAGAGCGCAACTTAGTGACTTGATTTAATATGGTTATGAACGCGAAATCTCGGTAACACCTCGAGCCCTATCCCAGCGTCGGATACGGTTGAGGGGTGTTACATCAGACGTGTGTGACACACGATTATGTTACATGGTCGTGTGTCCCCTAGTGTTGAAATTGAATAGAAGTCAGTATGCTCCACACTGTCTCACACACGGCCGTGTGACTGACCGTGTGGTCCAAGTCAGTGTACCCACTAATTTTCACACGGCCTGGCACACGGGTGTGTCCTCAGGCGTGTGATACAAGTCAGTATGTATGCCCTGTTTCAACACAGCTTCAGACACGGGTGTGTCTGGAGCCATGTGAGGCACACGACCTGTTCACATGGGCGTGTGACCCCTGTATGACTAAAATTTTTCTAAGTTTCCAAAAATTTCATATGCTATCGGTTTAGTCCCGAACCACTTCTAAAGCATGTTTAAGGCCTCGTAGGCCCTTATAAGGGACAATGTGATTGTGTTGAATTATTTGTGAGAATGAATGTTTTATCTTTGATAAATATATGTTATATGTTGTGAATTACTTGGTAATACATCGTAACCCTACTCCAGTGATGGATATGGGTTCGGGGTGTTACAAAATTATTACAATTGGCATAACTTTTGTTTGACCCCAAAATAACCAGCAGTAATTTTTGTAGTATAGGAGTTCTATGCTTCATTGAAGTACAGAGAAAACACGAGACTTAGGAGTGACGTACACCGTCAGGTAACTATTGGGGGTAAACAAGTAATCATCACACCCGAGGAAAATTGTGAATACTACAAAGCTCCATATCATGAAAATGATTTTTTGGATACTATTAATTTTAAATTTTATAGAAACATTTATATGGATGATATAGCAAATTACTTAACAGTGGGGAAGGGCGAATGGAAATGCCAACCAAATATAACTCCCCACTTTCATTTAATCAGGAAATTATGTTTCCAATGGACAAAATGTAACAACCCGAAAGTTAGTAGTTTCAGAATACCATTTCCATTTCAGAATACCATTTCCATAAACCATGTTTGTAAATATCAATATTTAATATTTACAGTGCTAGTATGGAAATATATTAAAATTTGGTCTAGTAATTTTTTTTAATTTATAGTTAATTAAGGAACAAGAGTAATGATCCTAAAGTTAGTGGTATTAAAAAATGTGATTTTGGGACCTCATTTTCGTAGACCAAAACCATAAATATTTCTATTAAATATTTATGGAGTTTATTTTAGAAGTGAATTGAATTTTGGATAGTTAATTTTATCAAATTAGTAATTAATTAAGGTACATGGACTAATTTGTAAAAGTGGTAAAAATTCAATTGCTTAAGAATCTTTAATTAGAACATGCACAAGGGACTTAAGAAGTAATTAAGCCACTCTTAAATTAGTAGTGGATGGTGGCTCATTGATTTATAAAGGAAATTATATAAATTCTAATTAATTAAATATGTTATAATGAAACAAATATATGTATATTATTTTGGGCATAGTGGAAAGAAAGAGAGTTAGTCTCTTTCCATCCTTGCATGTCGAAAATTTGAGAAGGAGATGAAAGAGGTTTGGCTATGGGGTTCTAAATTTTGAAGCATAAATTGGTTAATGCAATTTAGTCTTTTTCTTGTAATTTTTATAAATTGTGAAGTCAATTGATAGTTTTGTTCAATAGGGACTAATATGCATGACTTTTGAAATTGGTAGTAAAAATGAAAAATAGGAAGTCCTAAATGGACTATAGTGAAATCAGATTGAAAATTTTAGTAAATGTTGGTTAAATTTGTAAATTGTGTGTGAACTTGTTGGTATATTGATGATTTGGCATGTTTATGTTAATTCATAGCTAATTTCGACTCATATTTCCTCAAAAAGGAAAGGAAAGGACAGGGATGCTTACCTTGTGAGTATTAGGCCTAGCCCTATCACCCTTTGTGCCACCCCCATGAACCCTCCTACTACTGCCGCCATGATTACTTCTACCCTCAAGATGATTACTCTTAATCCTGACCATTTTAGGGGAAAATGAAGAAAAAAGAGAAGATTTAAAGAATTACCTGGAAAATGCAAAGAAGTAGTCAAGGGAAGAAAGGAAGCATGACTTAGATAATGAAATCCGAGAAGGCAAAGAGAGAAAACTCAAGGATTTAGAAGGGGTAGGTTGGAAAAATAATTTTAGATAAAAAGGTTTCCTTTTTATGCATCTTGATTTAATTAGCCAACATCCAAGGGAAGCTTGGGTTTAAATTCTAAAATAAACTATTCAAATCCTCAAATCTGCAGCTGACACCTGTTGGCTCTAGGGATGGATTCTATTAAACCACTCGATACCAGAAAAGGGGGAATATCATCTAGAGTTAAATGTCTACCAAGTACTGGCTCATTCGATTACTCGTTAATATAAAATTCATCAAGTACCATTGTGTTAAAGGACTCTGGTTCAAGTTGAAAGCGAAGGTTACACCAGGATAACAATGAAGTTATCTTTGTGTAACTACCCACCTAGTATGAAGTAAAAACAAACCCTCCATTCAAGCTGAATGGCTTCAAGGTAAATTTGTGAACAAGTGATTAGTGCTAAAGCATAAGAGAAAAATAGAAATGCTTATCTCTAAGTTATGAAGGGAGTTATCCAAGTATGGAATAATTATTCAGGGGTTCACTTATATATATGACCATAAGAAAAAATTTCAAGGATGAAATTTTCTTTATAGGTGGGGGAGTTGTCACACCTAGATTTCTTTGAGGTCCCAAATTTATAGGAATTTTTGGAGTTGATTAAATTAGATAGTGAGTTGGTGAACTATACTGGAAATTTTGGAAACTTTGTTGCTAATGGGCAATTAGTTGAGTTTCAAATCTTATTTGGCTAAGATAGAATCGACTGGTTCCAAAGTGGGAAAAACAATGATTGTTGATGGATGGCTAATTGAGATCTGACGGTCGTGTAAGAAGAGTTATATATTTAAGTGAGAAGATATGGTCCTGCAAAAGGAATTCAGTTCAGTTCTGTTTACAATTTTCTTCTCATCTGCATCATTTTCTTCGATTGCTCTGAAGAAAAGGAAGTTAAGGAGAATTCTGTATATAGCTATGATCGTGAGATTTAAAGTCTGAAAGTAGAGAATTTGAGAAATTGGTAAGCTTTCTTAACTTTCTATACCAGTGGATTAGAGAAAGAGTGAGAGTAATGATTCCTAATAAGTTTATGTATCATGGATTCTAGATTTTAAAGTTTGAATGCCTTCGACTTAACCGATATATGGTTGTCGTGCTTAGTTTCCAAGACTGACATTTGCAAAAGCATGCTGAAGTGGATGAAAAAGTTCATCTAAATTTTTGTACTCCCCTTTGGGTGTTGTTTGTTGTTGTGCTGCTGATAAGTTTTGATTTTAGTCTAAAATCAATGGCTGTATATGATTGCAATGATTAACCAAATTATACATGTATAAGGTTGTGGACATAAACGAATGATTGCTAGTATGCCTTCTGAATGTACATTGTGTTGGTGTATTGATGTGATAAAATGTGGTTACTCCTTAATGTGTTAGTAATTGGAATGTTATGCATGTTTATAATATGCGGAGTACGAAGAGAATTACCTTGACCGGGTAGTTGAGGATAGGAAAATTGGCATGATGGGGGGATAGGCGGATTGTTATGGGATTCAAGCGAGTCTAGCAGCATTGTGGAATGCTTGCCTAGTTGCTTGTTAGAGTGACACTGTGACGATAGTCTATCGACTCTATGAAACGACACCATGATGATGGTAATCGACTAGCCCTTTAGGCTGACACTATGTAAATGGTAAATAATTACTTTAGGACGACACCGTGTAAACAATATACAATTCCTTTAGGGTGACACCTCGAAAGGGGTTTATCAATTTTTCGTAATCAAAAGTCCATAGTTAAGACACGATGTGATCCAGTGACAAACATGTATAACACATGACAAGGATGGAGATCACCAGGTTGGCAAATAAGAAGCCTATTAGGGCATAAAAGGGAAATTTATTTATGACTCACATGCCGAGTAAGTTGACAAAATGATTAGGATATGTTGAAATTGTGGATAAGCGTGATAAACAGAAGAGTCCGCCAAAATGCAAAAGTAGAGAAATTAATAAGAACAACTTAGACATGGAATATGTGGAAGGAAGTGGTATATCCTTCGAAGATGCTTGTGAAAAAGCATCCACCAGAGTTGATGCAGAATCATCATACGCGGAGAGTACGTAATGGTTCATTGAATTTGAAAATTTTAGTAAAAAAAGTCGCTAGAAAAGTGGAAAGCCCATCAAGGACTGTCTCATATGGCAAGTCTGCCAAGGTCCGCCCTATGTGGAAAGTTTGCCAAAGGCTACCTAAATAATAGTAATGTCCGCAAGGACTATCATATAGATGGAAGTTCTGTTAAGGACTATCTTAAGTACAAAGTCATACAAAGATTATCTAATGAGAAGATGGTTTGTTGGGTTCTATCTATGGCTTGGAAGTCTATTAAGACTATCTAATTGACAAAATCATTTGTTCAAACAATTCTAAAGAAGGGAAGTTCCGTGGGATTTCTTACTAGAACAATTCCACAAGAAAAGAGTAGTTTTTACTTCTATTTGGCAAATTTTTCAACCAAAGGTCCCATAATGAGGTTATATATATATGTATCTATATTGGCATCATGTCTTGAAGCTGACTGAGAAATAGTCTACGTGAATAAGCTAGATCCCAGGGGAGGTAAGAACCTACATACAGAAACCTACAAGTGGCCATATGGGTTATTTATCTCGGGATAGGTATTTGCATAAGTGAAACTACAATGTAGCTATCTAGATAGTATGGTATGAAGGCATTAGGTTTGATGTGAAATGAAGGAAACCAGGTAAGAGTTCACCATATTAGTAAATCATCTGTAAGCACACCAAATCTAGTTGGAATCCTAAATACCAGTTTGCATGGCTATCTTTCTAATGAGTCAAGCCAACGAGGAAGAAAATTAGTTGGAGATGAAGCTTGATGAAGTCATATCCTGAAAAGTGGTTGTTAGAAAGTATACAATTGCATTCAAAATTTCCGCAGTTATCTGCCAAGGCGTTGGTTCAAAAAGAATGTGTAGGCGTCGCCTACGCCACCTTATTTGCGAAAATCTTCTAGTGAACTTAGGGAGTTTAACATATTATAAATTCTTTATATTTGAATTTTCAAGTGTTCTTTAGAAGTATTAATATATGGATTCTCACTAAGTTCATTTGAACTTATGAGCAGATTTTGCCTTGACTACAAGATTAGGCTGATATAGGAGTCTGTGGAAAAGGACCAAGCCAGACTACGCAGAACCCTAGTGGAAGTCAGCTTTGTTGTATCATGCCTATAAAGGAGAGCCCTTCGAGGCTTCACCTCAGGGTTAGAATATGTGTAGTTAGGTAGAATTCATGGTTGAAATTTATATGATTTATATATCTATTGATTCGAAATTATTGTAAGAACTTTGTTCTACTTATTAGGTTACCAGATTACTAAGAAGTCTTATTAATGTTCATTTATAGAATGTGCTTGGTTGCTAAATATTTGAAAATAAAGTTGTATAAGGACAAGATATAATAAATTGGGTAAGAATGAAGTTCAGATATATGATTATTTAATTCAGTTTATTCGTAACATTCTGAACCCGAACCTGTCGATTAGGTCAGGAAAAAGGGTGTTACAAATTAATAACAAAAATAATTTTTTTCTATGCCCCTATAGTTAAAGTACACATTGTCCCCAATGTGTTTCTCAATAAAATTAGGAGGCTTAAGGACTTCCCTAGTTATCATAAGTGTGTGTGAGGGCAAGTCAAAGTCATCTACCTCCTTATTGAAGCTCAAAAATGTTGTGCAATCTCTTAATGGGTGGCCTACATAGAAAAACAAAAATAGCAAACAAACACAATATAAAGATAATAATAAAATAAAAATTAAAAAAAAAACAAAATAAAATCCAATTTCAAACGTAGTTCAATATTTTTAAGTTATATTTCACAAAAATAAAATGCAAAGAAGTCTAACTTCAATTTTCATCGGAGTCAAAGTTGGACTCCAGCTCAAAGAACATCGTTCCCTCATCATTTCTTCTCGCAAATTTTTGTATACTCTATTGGTCGAATGACGATGTGACTAGTTTCATCTAGGTTACGAAAGACTACCCCCATGGTTGAAGGATGTTTGGGAACAAACGACTCTTTGAAGTCATCGAAATGGGGTATAGGGGTGTCATCGTGCATATGCTCTCCCACTTCATCATCATCTTCTTCTTCCTCTCCTTCTTCCTCTCCCCATGCTAAAATATGGCGTAAGGTTTCATTAGACATTGCAGGACATCCCACCTTTATTGCTCTGAAAAATTGTCAATGTAAAGCTACAATGTGGCAATACATTGGGTGAGAAACATCACCCTTAGGGTCTCACCATAGGCTCCACCTTTCGGGAGTTGCTTTCTTTTGGATTTCCTCTTTGGAAGGGAATGTGGTACTTCCATCTTCTGTGTAACACCCCTTATCCGTATTCAATGTCGGAATAGGATACGAGGCATTTTCGGACTCACATCACAAGTAAACATACAATTTGCATCCAAATTAAAACAACTTGTATTCAATCGTAAAGTCCGTAATACAAGCCTACGAGGCCCAAAACATGCCTTGGAAATGGTTTGGGACTAAACCGAGCACTTAGGAAAATTTTACACAACTGAGAAAATTTTTTTGCTAGAAGGAAGGGTCACTCACCCGTGTGGTTTTGGGACACGCCTGTGTCCCTATGAAACGACGGAAATATGCAACTATACGCAACCACAACAAGTAATAAAGTGACAAGTAAATATCGAGTTATCGTACCTACAAGTACTGTGAAAAGAATTATTTATGGATGCTATTTAAAACACTTTGGTGAAGAAAAATATTTTGTTTGAAGAGGGTGATTAAAAACTAAGATTTTAAACTAAGTAAACTAAATAAATAAATCTCAAATGCAGAATTTCAAAATACGATTTTTATCAAGGTGACATAATTGTGTTAGATTAATTACATTTCTTAACATAGAATTATTAAACTCATGTTTATGTTGTTACAAATAAATTCACAGCAACTCGGTAACTTGCTAACTTATGAACATAGTCACCTACCAAAATCCATTCATCTCTTGACTATATCACTATGTCAATTCAACCGATTAAACAAATCTTAATAGGAAAATATGTTATTGCACAGACATACTTATTAAATAGAAATAATCTCTTGTACATATCCCTATGTCAATTCAAACGATTAATTAAATCTAATAAGCACATAAAAGACTACGTGAGGTAACAAGGTGTCCCTACCTTGAAACAGTTTAATCATAGTAATCGTTAGATACCGTTGCTAATTTAACCCTTAGTTACCTTAGATGATTAAACATGCACTGATTAAGTACTGTGTCCATTAATTACAATTTCAATCCGTTTAAATAATTAATTCATTAGCTACCTCACAATTGTAATGCAAGAATAACTTAGTCATGATTTTACTTAATCAAGCATCTTACCGAGGCTTATAACAACATAAAAAAATTTTTAACAATTTTAGAAACGAAATGCAATCAACCTAACACAAATTAAATTCAAGCTAAATTGATTAAATTAACCATTCCAACAACATAAATATCCATAGATTTTTTCATCATAACAACAACAAAAATTAAAGGGATAGGGAGCAAGAATCAAATCCGGTGTTTTTCCGTGGATTGACTAGTTTGCTCTGTTCTTCTATGATAGCCCTATTTTAACCCTAGTCAAAAAGTGGTTTCAGGACCACAAAACCGAGTCACAAAAATAATTGAATGTTATATTCTATATTTATTATATGTGAAATTTCATGTGTGAAAATATCGTGTTTTGATTTCTGTCATTTGGATGTGGAATTAGTTAAAAAGGACTTGTTTGAGAAACTTTGAAAATGTGATAGGCAAATGTGCAGTGCCCAAATATTATATGGTTTAGTATTATGGGGGACTTGCATGTCAAATGGACCATTTTGAATGTAAATGACCGGTCAACACATGCATGCAATCATGTGTTTTCATATCTTTATTTTAGTTGGTGGAAATTATATGTTAAATAAAGAAATAAGCATTATATTATAATGGTTTTATATTGTGAAATAATTAATTTATAATAGAAAATGGTGATAAAAACAAAGTTCCAGCCATCCTTTCTTCCATTTTTGCCGAAACCATAAAGAAAAGAAAAGGAAATGAAGCTAAGGCATTCGGCTATGGTGAATGTATAGATTAAGGTATGATTTCATGTGATTCTTTTGGATTTTTGTGGAATTGAGTAGGTTTTGAAGCTCTTAGCATGACCCATGTGCTAATTTTTGAATTTGTGATACATGAAGCATTCGGTTATGTTTCCTATATGTTAAATTGTTGATGTTTTGAAGTTATGTGATTAGAAATGGTTATAGGTGAGTATGAACTAAGTAAAAATTTCTATGAATGGTTAATATGGACAAAAATCTCAATTGGCTATTATGGAGTAAGGTGAAATTATGCTTAATTTTGGAAATTAATAATTTAATTGTTAGTAAATGTTTTTTTATGGATGCCGAATGTGGACTTGAATTGGGAGGTTAATAATTTGTTGTTTATTGAGTTATATATATACATTCGGTCATGGAAGATTTGAGATGAATTTAATTATTGTTTTAGTTGAATAATAAGATAGACATGGACAAACTCAATTAGGTAAAATTTAAGCTCTTGGATTGAATTGAGAGGATTGAAATACTGTAGGGAGTATCCAATTAAGGTATGGGAGATAGAATGTTGAGGTAAGTTGGTTTGTGTCATTGTCGAATGCACTTGATATTAAGACATGGTTTAGTTAAATGCATTTGACATGAAAGGAATTGAGTTGCCGTGTATGTGATAGTGGGAAGAGAAATTGAATTTGCTTGACTATAATTAAATGAATGTCCAATTTAGGTTTGGTATGATGTTAATATGAAAATGTTATGACAAGCTGGTCAACTTTAAGAACTATGTGCAGTCAGTCATGTTATGTGTTTAATTCATCAATGATGAAAGTGCCGTATGATATATGTGTTTGAAATTAATAGAATTTGGGTTAGGATGAATTGATAAGATGATTGAATTAGTTTATTTGTTTAATTAAGCTCAAGATCAAAGAGAGCCAAGTTCGGATAAGGGGAAAGCGAAGGTTGTTGAGTAGTCGATCAAAGTTGTTTGTTCGAAAATAAGGTAAGTTCTAAGCAATTAAGACTTAGATTACTATGTATGCCTAGAGTACACATAGCTCATGAAATGTAAATTCTATATGTGGAGAAATGTCGAATAGATAATGTATTATTGAGCCGATGGCATTGAATTGATGTGCTTTTTCTTTGTTGTACTATGTGTACGTATATGCATGAATGAAAAGGGCACTATGTGTGCGAATGGGGCAGCACTATATGTGCGTATGGAAAAGCTAGCACTATGTGTGCGAAAGAATATATGCACTATGTGTGCAAATTTATTAACCAAGCACTATGTGTGAGAGATCGGTTGTGGGGCACTATGTGTGCGAAATGATTAAGGGAATATGATCGTGGTAGGGTGTGAAATAGAACACTGATTACTATCATAGGTAATTAATCTTTTACGAGAAAAAAGATAAAAAAATGAAATGTGTATGGAATTTATATGTATGTGTCTATTTCTAAAGGTTATTGTATAATGTCTTGGAAGAAGAAATAAGAGTATGTGGTTATACGGTATCATGGATGAATAAGGTAGACAAATTAGACTTAAATGGAGTTCTGTTGTGATTTATTTATTAAATTGCTTATGACTTACTGAGTATTATCTCATTGGAATTGTTTGTTCATCTTTATTTAGATTCTGGATCCGTTGTGAGCTCAGGACTATCACTGAAGCCATCACACTTATCGTCATCATTTTGGTATCTTTAAAGAAGCTTTAAGTTGAAAAATGTGGCATGTATAGGATAGACAAAGATGAGTTTTGTATTTTGAATGATGTAATTATCATTTTGATGAGCCATGCGAAAATGGCACATGATCTAGTTTTGTGATCTTATAATGTTAAAATCTTGTTAACTAGCATGCGTATTTATGATATGGATGATATGTTATATTTATATAAGCAAAGTACCTCTGTATGTTTAGTAAATCATATTAGAAATTGAAAGTGTTTCCTTAAGGTTAGTATAATGGTTTGAATGTTGGTTTTTAAGTTTAAATGTGAAATGGTTTTATACTTGGTAAGCTTGGTTAATTAAGTTCTATCATAATAAGACTTACAAATGTTTTATTAGTTGAAGTACTTATTGTGAATGGATGAATCTTATGCTCAGTTGGATTCAACTAAGGGTAAGGTTTATACCAAACGAATAGTAAAATTTATATTTGCATGATGCTATTCTATGAGATCTTGACTTTATATATTTATATATATGCGCATACTCTAATAAATTGCTTATTGGATTTTGGTTGTTAGATATGAATATTCGATTATATTAGGACTAAATTAATTAAATTTATAATTCCAATTCCTGATTTATATGTATGTGAAATGTTCTAAAGTTTAGTTGTTTTCGTAATGCCTCGTGACCCTACTCTGGCAACGGTTACGGGCGTAGGGGTGTTACATCTTCCTTCTTCGTTGTCCTCATCGACCAAGATTGGTATGAACACTTAATTGCTGCTCCAAATGGCTGATGAATGGCCCTTTTCCAAGAGGATAAATCGACAAGAGAGCAAGGGAATTTGGAATGGAAAATAAGAGAGAAAGTGGAGAGAAGAGAGAAAAGATGTGAATGCTTGAGATGTGTTTCAAATGACCAGCCTAAGAGGTTTTTTAGAAGAAGAGGGCTGCTAAACATGTGGCAAGGTTGATAGTTTCAACTTTGCTAATTTAGGCTTGGGGCAAATCTATAAAGCCAACAATTGTGGAGGGGTTTGTTTGCAGCTTGAACAAGTCTTCAAGGGCCTCTTTTCAAGCTAAATAATCAGGGGATAAGCTTATTTGGGTCAGCATATGGACGGTTTTGGGCTGTCCACTTCTTGGTCAGTTCGGTTCACTCGTTTCGGCTCAACTGGACCACTTTTTCATAATTAATTAATAATAATTTATTTAATCCAAATTAAATTTAATAAAAATTAAAATTAATTATATAATGAATTCATACGCATAATTGGACCGACTTAGGCTGAAAATTAATTCGCCTTGATACTTCATATTGCTTATCGATTTTGAACTTTTAGCAATGTTTACTGATTTTGCCATTTGTGTAAGCTTGTCGAAAAATTATCAAAATTAATCAAAATCAATTATAAAATTAATTAAAATTCAACATTTTCATAACTTAAGTGCAATTTTAATTATTTTATAAAAATTAATTATTTTACGATAAGAATTTTATCAAAACTACATGAATTTAAGTTAAAAAAGGCGTGAAAAGTGTGTATATATTTGTGTTTCCATACCCCCAAACTTAATTCATTGCTCGTCCCGAGTACTGCACAAATTTGAAAAGGATTTCTCAGAAACACCTTTGAACAACTCCTTTAGAATGACATTCTTCCCAGAATTATGAATTTAATATACTTATGCTAAAAAAAAAAGAAATTTGATAGTTATGCTACTTAAGTATACATGTCGTTCAAATTAATCTCAACAACTATTATGATAGCAAAATTAGACTAAATGCTTCCTTAATAAAGACATGTTAAGCCTTGCCAATTTGATTTTATTTCCTTATTCAAGATTAAGCTGCAATCATTAAGTCTAACTTATGCCTTCATATGTTGAACATAGCAATTTCTCTCCACTAATGTAGGTAGCATAAAAAACTTGAATCAATAGGTCTTTAAAAAGGTTGTAACATGGCTAGGCTAGGGATAGGTAAAAGATAGATAAATTTAGGCTTAAAACCTTAGACTCAGCATCAATCAGACCTTTGGAATAATTTCCCTCAATACACGAACATACTTTGCTTTCACATGCTCTTTTGTACATCTATTTTCTTTCAAGTACATGTGCTCTCTTTTTTTAAACATGAGCATTTTACTGTATGTACTACAATTTTTAGAGCATTTGATACTTTTTTCAACCTCCCCAAACTTATTTTCAAAGGATACTCTGAATAATACTGAGTCTAGTGTTCGAGACAATTTAAAGATAATTAAAAGAAAAATGATGGCTAAATATTGCAAAGGTTCAAATAAAATTAGGCCATATAGTCTCAAAGTTGGGTTTCAAGGGATAAAATTTCGTTATGGTTGGCTTGAAAGGCTCAAACGGTCCCAAAAAAAGTTGCCTAAATCATTTTCAACATTCCATGCTTCCTAGGATTTCGCCACAAGAAACTACTAAGTCAATTCTAAAGACTTAAACTTTCATGCACGTCTAACTTTCCTAAGGAACTAAAATTTTATGGTACGATTTGCATGCTTTATTAAAAATACATTTATATCATTATTAAGCTAACATAGCAATTTATTGAAATAATAGAACTTTATTTATACTGAAGTTTAGCACACTTAACAAAATTTCAATTTATTGAACAAAATATATGCTAATCATAATTAAAAGAACTATTTATTCTGAGTGAAAATAATTTAAATTTTTCGGTCCCCCTACTTAAAATGAACAATGTCTTCATTATTTAAAGTGAATAGGTACTCTACACAAGGTAGGATTCTAGAAAAGGGGAGGTGAGTAAATTTGACTGCTTAAGTACCAAGCTCTTTCTAAATCCAATACTATACATGTATATATCTATTGCCACACTTTATACTTCGCGACTTGTTCAATTTTATTAATGATTTCCATCTCTTGTTTTATCATGCGAGAATAAAAGTTCCTAATTAACTTAATCCTAAAATAACCTAAGAACATAAATAAAATAAAGTCGAGATCCACCCTTTATTTATTTGTAGATCCTTCTGAATTCGTCTTATCTTTTGCTCCACCATTATTTTCTTTGGATGAATCGCATTGCTCCTTCTTCGATAATGGGCTCCATGGTTCAAATATGTAATTTGGAAACTCAAGCATAAAAATAAATGGGTCATTGTAAGTTTTCGTAAAAGCACTTCTCATCGAGTCATCCCTTATTTTTGAGTATCTCTAGTATGCTTGTTGCTGCCACTGCATATGTTGCATTATGTCCATCAACTTTGACAGCTCATCTCGAAGATCTGGGTGAGGCGGTTGAGCTCTGAACATTGAAGTCTCAACATCAGTTTTAGTTTCTAGTTCTATTGGTTCCACCTTATCAAGGACTTCAGCTGATTGCACAGGCTCAATCTCAGTGAAATCTTCTTCTTCTTCGGGATCCTCACTTTCTTTGACTCGTTGCTATAGAACAAAGTCTCCAGCTATTTGATAGAGGTCCCAATCTATGACTGTGCCTTGGATATATCCTGTTTTCTTTATGTTTGCAAGAATTTTAGCTTTCAAGCACAGAATTGTTATTGTAAAAGGGAAGTAAGCTGGGCCAAAATCTCTAACGGCACAATTTCACATTTCTCTTAGGATGATTTTTCCCACATCAATGGTCTTTCTAGTTAAAATCGAGTATAATAAGACGACTTGCTCTAATAATATTGTAGTCCCATGTGAACTAGGCATAAGGCTGAAACCGATAAAATAAAACCATACTTTTGCGAGTGGTGTCAAATATTCTCTTCTACAAGTGTGGATTCCTTACTTTGACATAGTCCACATAGAACTTGGAACTGTAAGTGTAACAGCCCGATTTAGACCCTATTCAAAATGGTAGTTTTGGGACCACGAATCTAAGTTAGAAAATATTTAAAAATTATTTTTTGTGTTTATTATGTGTGAATTTATATGTGTGAAATTTTTGTGATTTAATTTTGTCATTTGAGTGCCGATTTAATAAAAAGGGTTTAATTGTGTAAAATGAAAATTTGATGGTTAATTTTAAAAGGGCCGAATTGATGATGTCTTTATTGCATGAGGTACTTATGTTGCAATTATGCCATTGATTATACGAATGGACAGTAATGGCATGCAATATATAGTTTTGTTATTAAATCATTAAGGTTAAAAATGTAAATTGATAAATAAGTTAATATATGTTATAATAAAACATAATTAAAAGCCATTTGTTCATATTTTATTTCTTATGACCGAATAACCAAAAAAAAAGAGAAAGAAAAGAAATAATGCTTAGGTATTCGGCCATTTTTGAGCTTGATTAAGGTATGTAACTAGCTCAGTTTTTGATAATTTTTACGTTTTTTAGATCGTTGCAGTGTAATGTACAAAGCCCATGCTTGAATTTCTGATTTTTATGAATATTTTGAGTTATGCCATTGATGAATAATTGAGCTTTGTGATGTTAGTTGATGAAATATGAAAGATATGCTTTAGATTAACATGTTTTGTATTGGAATTTTTGATGATTTTGAGTAATTAGGACTAAATTGCAAAATTAATAAATTGAGGGACTAAAATGTGAAATAAATGAAATGGACTTGTATGAATATAAGGAACATTCGGCCTAAGAATAGTGTGATCAAATTTTGCATGTTTTGTGTAACACCCCAAACCCAGCCTAAAAGTTTGGCTCGAATCTGGCATGTCACATTGAAGTGTTTTTCGAAAACCATGTTTCCATTAAAAACCCTTCTTAATAATTAAAAACTTATACCCTTTTAAACCTTGTTAGAAACCTCAATTTGAATAACATTCTTAACAACTTTGTGAAAATCTTGGCGATTATGGAAGCTTAATTTAAAAACAATTGCGGATACGTGATGTTTTGAACAACGATGAGTTGCTTTGGAAAACCGTGTTCTAATACTAGCAATTATAAGAACAATAAATAAAATTCCAAATTTGAAATCCAGAAAATTACAACGGCTTTACTACAACCCACATAAAAACATTTAAAAGTAATAATCAAAACTGTAACATAAACAGTGTGTGTGGCTTCCTTCGAGCCCCTCGCAGCTCCAATCCGTCTAAGGCTGGAAATTACCGAAGGTTAATAAACGGGTGAGTTTATAAAAACTCGATGTGAAATCCCTACTATATAAAAGGAACAATCGGTCATATAAAAGAATTAAAAGTCGCCTGACCTTACTTACAGTTCAAAGATCAATTAGGCCTTAGCCTATTATAACAGACAAGTACAGATGGGCCTTAGCCCATTACGTAGAAAGAAACATTATCAAAACTAGAATCAAAATAAGAATCGAATCGAATCGAATCGAATCGAATCGGTGTGTAATCAAAATCAAAATTAGAATCATAATTAGGTAATGTAATCGTAATCGATGTCGCAATGTAATTAGAATCGTAATCGAATTAGGCAATGAATTAGAATCGAGATCCGTAATGAATCGAATCGAATGTGAATGCAATCCCAACCCAATCCAGCCGTATACACCCCCGTACCAACCTTACACCATGTGAGGAGACTACTCGACCCACCCAACCGCTACACACCATAGAAATTGCAGCGAGGCTGCCAGATATTGTGACGAAGTCGACAGATACAGATATTGTGGCTAGGCCACTAGAACAGATATATATATGTGGCGAAGCCACCAGATTGCAGCGAGGCTGCCAGATATTGTGATGGAGTCACCAGAACAGATATATGTGGTGAGGCTGCCAGAACGCTTCCTCCATCAATATAAACCCGTGTCCCATGCAACAGATATACATGTCATGGCATACAACATACAGAATCAGAATATCATACCCATACTTGAATCAAATAGTCACAGTCAAGTCATTCATATCACCAACATATATTCACAATCAAATCCGTCAACCACACAGTCCAAATCAGTCACTTGCCCACAAGGGAAAAATAGTCATTTAACACCCTAGGGGTAAAATGGTAATTTTACCCCACAAGGGTATCTCGGTAAATCTACCCCTGTACAAGGGTATTTCAATAATTTTGTAAATCGAGGGTAAAATGGTAATTCTATAAATCAGGGGTACTTTGGTAATTTTACAAGTCAAGGGTATTTCAATAATTTGGTAAACTAAAGTATTCTAAACAAGGATAACAATACGAATGGGCCTAAAGCCCTTTCTCGGCCCAAATGGGCCCACACGCTCGTGTGGCCCTTTTAGCCCAAATCTAGCCACAGATATGAGATTCACCTAGCCTAGTCCAATATTTACTACACAATCAAACAACTTATCCAATTGGGCTCGTAGGCCCATTGGGCCCACATGGCCTCTTTCGGCCCATCGCGGCCCGAAGTAGCCATCCTACAGCTAGAGTAGTGAGAAATACACACCTGATTGGAGACTGGAGTTAATCCATGCTCCGAGCACTCTTAGCCGGCGCCCAACCCAACTGAGCACGCCACAAAGCGAAAGGGATCAGCCAAGAAAGGTACCTTTACTCTCCTCATGGTTCTCTCTATTTAAGGCCAGCTTCGCATCCACTCTTATGTTAGCTTCCCGATGTGGGATCCCTCCATCATCAGAGTTTAAATTCAACACCAACTCTTGCCGCCCCCTGTTAGCAAAATAAATGCTCTTTGATTACCATGAGTTTCGAACCTTGGACCTCCTTGCCAACTCTATGATGCCACCTTCCTGCCTCTTATGTGGCACTACTTTGCTACTAGACCACAAGGCTTTTTGTGGCACAATTTCTCCAACAATATTCTTAAGGCCTACCTACTACACTCAGGGTTTGATTCACCTTAAACCAAAATTTTTGCTAGAGTCCAGGTTTCAACCCAAGACTTCTACGACACTTCTCAGCACACTTATCCACTAAAACAAGCCTTCATTAATGAAATTTACATGCATAACGAAATATTATAAGCTGCCTTCAACCGCTCTCATGCTCAAGGTCCAAAACTTCTAGGCCCAAATTCAGGGTGTTACATTTTGTGTTTTGTGCAATTTGGACTAAATTGTAAAAAGTGTGAAATGTCAGGGATAAAATGGTAATTTTCCCATTTATGTGTATTTGGACTAAATTAAGTGAAATTATGTTTGAATGAGTTTACTTTGAATACATTTAGATCAAGAACCAAAGAAATCATATTTGGATCAGGGGAAAACCAAAGTTATCGATTAGTCGTCTCGTTCCGACTACCGTTGTCCGGGGTAAGCTTATATGCAAATAGATGTTATTTATTTGATTAAATACAAACTATATATGCTGAAATGTATAATGTGATAGTATATATGTGAAAGTCAAATATGTATAAGCTTGGAAACTATTTGTAGGAGTTCGATTCGATCGTTACGACATCAGAAAGCCCATACGAACCTTAGGAATAGCTAAGATACATATGTCATGACATAGGATTTTCAATATGTGTTCTCGTGTAAGACCATGTCAGGGACGTTGGTATCGATATGTGATTATGTGTAAGACCATGTCTGGGACATCGGCATTGTATTTGATTCGTGTAAGACCCTGTCTGGGACAATCGCATCGATATATGATAGCATGTAAGACCACGTTTGGGACGTTGGCATTGTATGATATATGTGATTATTCTAGTATCCTATTCAATTCTGAATGGTTCAACGAGCAATGATAAGTTGTGATTGAATGTATAAACGAGCTAAAGTGATCAGGTATGTCATAGTTTATTACCTATTTTAAATAAGGTAAGTAGGTTACTTGATATGTGTTGCAAATCATATATGATGTAAATAAAAAATATATGTGTGCATATGGAAAGTACATTTGGCCAATGGTTATGTATAGTCATATCATATTTGTAATCTATGTGCAAACATTTATAAATGTTTATATTCGACCTTATGGATATAAAATGTGAATATTTATAAGATGATTCATGAATATATGTATATGAGTTTACGTATATTCGGTTTAATAATGATATTATGGCTTTGAGATTAAATGATATTTTGATATTGGATATATGTAAATTCGGCTAAATGAAAGTACATGTTGTATATGAAATTGTGAGCTTGAAAATAAATATGACCATTGTAGCATAATTTAGTTTGGTTAAGTTGAGTTAATATTAACATTGAGTTATTTATTTGCTTATAACTTACTAAGCTATGATAGCTTACTGTGTATGTTTATATTTGCCTCTGTTTTATAGATTTTGGTGATTATTTACGAGCTCGGGGATTGTTAGAAAAGTTTATCACACTATCGACTGTTTTTGGTATTTTATAAGTATGACCTCGAACCTATGGCATGTATAGGCTAGATTATATTTGGTTAAGTTTGAAGTTATGTATATCTTAAGCCATGCAAAAATGGCTAATATGTTATGTGAGTATATGAACTTTAGTCAAGTTTATATGTGTTATATACATTGAAAATGGTTGGTGATTTTGAATATGTGTTTGGTTGATTCGGCTATGGTTCATGCATAGATAAAAATATATGTGAACTTGGTTGATATGTTTTGTTAAGGTATTATTATGTGATTTGGTATTTAAGAATATTCAGTTGTATCCAAACATGGTTGGAGTTTATTTTGATGTGCATATTATATGCAATGTTTTGTCCTTATGAATGGTTTATTGATTTGGTTTAGTAATGGAGTAAAATGATAAAGATTTATATATTCGAATATTATATGTATGGTTTGAATGGTTGGTTAATTAAGTACAATTGATGAAAACAAATAATGAGTATGTTTTATAACTATTTTTGTTAATATGTTTTGTTTGAGGTACGGTAATAGAAGACCAAAATGTTAGGTTTTGTATTGAGTTGAAAATGTGCCATATTTGTGGTTCGGCAAATGTGTTTAAATTAGGTCATTATGTGTTTACTTATATGTTAATGTTATAATTGTGGTATTGAATATTTGTGGACTAAGTTAGGCTATGAAATTTTGATTAATGAATGTGGTTTTTGTGTCGGTTTCAAATGGCATATTACTTGAATGTTTTGGTCAGTTTATTTGAGTAGTTTAATTGGTTAAGTTGATGATATATTCGGCATATGCTAAGTAGAATATTATATATATGCATCAATGTTATGTAATTGTTGTAGTTAGGTAAACAAATGTTATAAAGGTACAGTAATATTTGATAGATGAAATTGACATAATGGTACATGTTATTTATATGAAATGAAATGATGTATGTTTATATGTTTTAAAGTATGCGCATATAATTTGTAAGTTGATAAGTTCTTTTATATTTAAATCATTCGAATGCCATAAATGTTAAGTATGCATATATGATTGGTACATGAAACGTAATATACTTGGTTATGAGCTAAGCAATCGATTTCCATGATTCCTTGGTTGTTTTGATTGAATATAAATTTGTAAATTGTATGAATTATAGAATAGAAGCATGTTAGATTGGTTTAAAATTTTACTAGATGATTAACATTGAAATGATAGTCTGTTCTAAGTTGTATTATGATCGATAATGCCTCATAACCCCATTCCGGTGACGGATACGGGTGAGGGGTGTTACAATAAGTTCCTCTAGTATTTCTTGCAAATTTTCAGGCTCGATATTGCTCATTAAGGAAGAATATTCATCATTTTCGAAATAAGGTAATTCAAAGAACTCATTAATAGAATTTGAAGTTATTGGTACCTTGATTCTGCGAATTGGAACTTCCTTCAACTGACTTGAGGTTAAATTCGCATAGAATTCACGCACTAATTCTTCATTCACACTAGGTCTCTTCTCACAAAACAACTCTCAATTGAGAGTTTCAGCAACCTGAAAAATACGCGCCATAAAATCAATACAGTTGCTTTCTTTCAATGTGAAGCCTTTCTCTGGATGCATCTATTGATTCTTGAAGATACTTTTGTATCTCGCTTTGGCTTCTTCACAGTGGAACTTGTTTTGTGATTCGTCAATTTAGGCGGAGAAGCGAGTTCTCTTGCGAGGCATGATTAACCTGAACATAAGATGGGAAAAATTATTTTCTCAAAAATTTAATTAATAAAAATTATTAATAATTCAATAAATTGAAAAATTAAATAATTGAATAAAATTAAAATTTAGGAGAAAACTTGGTCTTACCACTTTTTTTGTAAAAATTAGGAACTCCTAAGAAGACAATTATAAATCAAAAGATGGCAAATTAAAAAAAGTTGGAGGGTTTTCGGCTAAAGGGCTTGGTTTGGTCAAGGTCAATGTGCCGTCCGGGTGCACGAGGCAGCAGCGCGCAGTAGGGGTTGGAAGCAAGCAACAACACGCGCAGGCTAGGCTGGATGTGCGAGTTGCATGCGGATCCTCGTCGAGCAAGCTTAGCGTAAGGGCGCGCGGAGGCTGGGTGCAGGTGCGGGATGAAGGCCTGGGTAGCTGGAGCTGGAGCAGCACAAGGCACGCAATGCAGCGTGCGATGGGGCAAGTGTGCGCGTGGTGGGTGTGCGTCGTGCAATGGAGCTGGGCTGCTGGCCGAATGGCTGCTAGGTAGCTAGGCAGAGTTGGCTAGGAGGCTGTGGCACTTAGGGATTTTGGTGTTTGGAAGGAATGATGTTTGAATGAAAAAGAAATAAGCATAGATGGGTTGATTTTATAGTGAGAGGAGTAGGAATTAGAGTAGAATTCTTAGAACAATTTAATAATTAAAAAATTCTATTTCTAATTCTACTCAAAGTTAACAACAATTAATAAATAATTAAAATACATATTAAATTATTAATTGCTATTAATTTATTAAAATAAAAGCTTATTAAATAAAATATAATACTAATCCTAATTTTATGCAAAGTTGATAATAATTAATATATATTATAATAGATATAATTATATATTAAAGATCATCATATATATATTTTCTTTTTTTATAAAATTAAAAACATTTATTCTAGATGCCTTTTGAAAATATTTACAAAAGAGCAACAAAATTTTAAAAATAGTTCAATTAAGTCCCTAGGCTTAATGAAAATTTGAAATTGAGTTGCAATTTTAAAACTTGGATCAAACTTGACCCTTTTATTTGAAAATCTGAAAATTTAATTTTCCATTTAGTGAATAATTTATCAGAAAATTATGTCAAAATCAATTCCCAAGAAAGATTAGAGGGGTCATAAGCGGTCCCACTTAAGTTCTAATCTCCTAGGCAGAATTTATTCAAACATACTAATCCCAAAAATACATCCTAAATCATTTATTTAAAAAGAAAACAAGAAAATTTAATCATTTGATAAAATGAACGAGATTTGATCCCGTCCAATTTTATCTCTCCAGTAATGTTTCAAGCGTTGAGTATTAACTCAAAAATACCTCCCTTACCTTAAAGTTCAACCGCTCCATATGGATAGACTCGATGAATTATAAATCGACCAGACCAACGTGATTTTAACTTACCTGGAGAAAACCTTAATCTGGAATTGAATAGCAAGACTTGCTGACCTGCTCAAATTCTCGAATTCGATTGTGCTTGTCATGCCATTTCTTGAGTCTCTCCTTAAGTAATTTGGTATTCTCGTATTAAGACTGTAACACCTTGAATTTGGGCCTAGAAGTTTTGGGCCTTGAGCATGGAAGCGGCTGAAGGTAGCTTATAATATTTTGTTGTGCACGTAAATTTCATTAATGAAGACTTGTTTTAGTGGTTAAGTGTGCTGAGAAGTGTTGGAGAAGTCTTGGGTTCAAACCTAGACTCTAGGAAAAATTTTGGTTTAAGGTGAATCAAACCCTGGGTGTAGTAGGTACGCCTTAAGAATATTGTTGGAGAAATTGTACCACAAAAAGCCTTGTGGTCTAGTGGCAAAGTAGCGCCACATAAGAGGCATTCATAGAGTTGGCAAGGAGGTCCAGGGTTCGAAACTCATGGCAATCAAAGAGCATTTATTTTGCTAACAGAGGGCGGCAAGAGTTGGTGTTGAATTTAAACTCTGATGATGGAGGGATCCCACATCGGGAAGCTAACATAAGAGTGGATGCGCAGCTGGCTTTAAATAGAGAGAACCATGAGGAGAGTCAGGGTACCTTTCTTAGCTGATCCCTTTCGCTTTATGGCGTGCTCGTTTGGGTTGGGCGTTGGCTAAGAGTGCTCAGAGCGGAGATTAACTCCAGTCTCCTATCAGGTGTGTATTTCTCACTACTCTAGCAGTAGGATGGCTACTTGAGACATGATGGTAGAAAAGGGCCCATGTAGGCCCAATGGGCCCTGAGCCCAATTGGATAAGTTGTTTGATTGTGTAGTAAATATTGGACTAGGCTAGGTGAATCTCATATCTGTGGTTAGATTTGGGCTAAAAGGGCAACACGAGCATGTGGGCCCATTTGGGTCGAGAAGGGCTTTAGGCGCATTCATATTGTTATCCCTGTTTAGAATACTCTAGTTTACCAAATTACTGAAATACCCCCAGTTGTAAAATTACCAAAGTACCCCCCGTTTATAAAATTACCGAAATATCATCGATTGTAAAATTACTAAAATACCCTCGATTTGTAAAATTACCGAAATACGCTCAGTTTGCAAAATTACTGAAATACCCTCAATTTGTAAAATTACTAAAATACCCTCGACTTGTAAAATTACCAAAGTACCCCCAGTTTATAAAGTTACCCAAATATCCTCGGTTTGTAAAATTACCGAAATATCGTTGATTGTAAAATTACTAAAATACCCTCGATTTATAAAATTACCGAAATACCCTTGTAGGGTAGAATTACTAAAATACCATTGTAGGGTAGAATTACCGAAATACCCCTATAGGGTAGAATTACCGAAATACCCCTGTAATGTAGAATTACTGAAATACCCCTGTAAGGTAAAATTACTGAAATACCCCTGTAGGGTAGAATTACTGAAATACCCTTGTAGGATAGAATTACCGAAATCCCTTATAGGGTAGAATTATCGAAATACCCTTGTATAGTAGAATTATTGAAATACCATGTAGGGTAGAATTACCGAAATACCCTTGTAGGGTAGAATTACTGAAATACCTCTATAGGATAGAATTATCGAAATACCCTTGTAGCGTAGAAATACCGAAATACCCTTGTAAGGTAGAAATACCGAAATACCCCTGTGGGGTAGAATTATTGAAATGCCCTTGTAGAATAGAAATACCAAAATACCTTTGTAGGGTAGAAATATCGAAATACCCTTGTAGGGTAGAATTATTGAAATACCCCTGTAGGATAGAATTACCGAAATACCCCTGTAGGGTAGAAATACCGAAATACCCCTATGGGGTAGAATTACTGAGATACCCTTGTGGGGTAAAATTACCGTTTTGCCCCAACGGTGTTAAATGACTGTTTTGCCCTTGTGGGCAAGTGACTGACTTGGATTGTGTGGTTGACGGATTTGATTGTGAATATATGTTGGTAATATGAATGACTTGATTGTAATTGTTTGATTCACATATGGGCATGACATTCATGTTACCGAGGATTTCGTACGGAGGAAGATTTGATCTGTTAATGTCGCACGGGTCGCCCGAGATGACTGTGGACCGATCGACGGCTGAGTGCCAATCATGTTACCGAAGGCTGTGTGCATTTATTGTGGACTTCGTATCGATATTGTGGGCTTCGTGCCAATTATAGACCCTTTATCGATGGCTTTGTGCCAACCTAAATATGGCTTTGTGCCATCTTGTCTATGGCTTCGTGCCAAACGTATTTACCTGAGGCTATATGCCTAACATATTTGTTGATGACTCTGTGTCAATCATATTTACCGAAGGCTGTGTGCCAATTATATTACCATCACTGATGGCTATGTGCTGAAGTTATTACAGTTATCAATGGCTTTGTGCCACGTATTCTGTTAAGTGGCTTTGCCACATTATCTAATTCTGGTGGCTATGCGACAAATATCTGTTCTGGTGGCTCTGCCACAATATCTGTATCTGGTGACTCTGTCACAATATCTGTTCTGGCAGCCATGCTACAAATTCTGTGGTGTGTAGTGGATGGGTGGGTCGAGTTGTCTCTCCACATGGTGTAAGGTTGGTACAGGGGTGTATATGGCTGGATTGGGTTGGGATTGCATTCACATTCTAATTTTCATTACATTACGATATTGATTACGATTCGATTTTGATTACGGTTACATTACGATTACGATTTCGATTACGTCATCGATTACGATTCTAATTCTCATTTTGATTCTAGTTCTGATAATGTTTCTTATTCTATAATGGGCTAAAGCCCATCTGGTACTGTCTGTTATAATGGGCTAAGGCCCAATTAATACTGAAACTGTAAATATAGCTGGGGCCAGACTTTTAATTCTTTTATATGACTAACTGTTCCTTTTATATAGTAGGGGATTTCACACTGAGTTTTTGTAAACTCACCCCGTTTATTAACCTTGCAGGTAATTTCCAACCTTAGAAAGATCGGAGCTGCGAGGGGCTCGGAGGAAGCCACACACACTGTCTATGTTACAGTTTTGATTATTACTTTTAAATGTTTTTATGTGGGTTGTAGTAAAGCCGTTGTAATTTTCTAGATTTCAAATTTAGAATTTTATTTATTTTTCTTATAATTGCTAATATTAGAACACAGTTTTCCAAAGCAACTACTATTGTTCAAAACATCACGTATCCGCAATTGTTTTTAAATTAAGCTTCCGCAACTACCAAGGTTTTTACGAAGTTATTAAGAATGTTATTCAGCTGAGGTTTTCTAACAAGGTTTAAAAAGGGTATAAGTTTTTAATTATTACGAAGGGTTTTTAATGGAAACATGGGTTTCAAAAAACACTTCAATGTGACATGCTAGATTCGAGCCAAACTTCCAGGCCGGGTTTGGGGTGTTACATTTAGTGGTATCAGAGCCTAGTTACAACAACTAGGTTGTGGATTCGGTTTTGAAAGGTTGAATTTCAGAAAATTATTTTCAACCACGTGGTCTGTTTGAAGTATTTCTCCTAAAAAGTGTGGCACACTGAGCTTCGGCGCCGAATCCGTATGTCTTCTGAATACTTTTGTCTGTTTAGAAATTGAAATATTGCAGATTCCTTAGATATTGGTCTGAATTTAAATTTGGTATTTATTTTATGTGGATGTGATGTTTGGATATAGAAATTGTATATATGTGTGATAAATATGTGTATGCTTCAGTGAATAAATGTTTTATGTATGAGATGTTTCAAGTTCTAATTGAAGTGTGATAGTGATAGTAGGATCGAGTGCTAGCAACGGTAGCGTAGTGGGGTAGATGTTACACGACTACCCTGTTAGATAGAAATTTCGGGGACGAAATTTCTTTAAAGGAGGTAGAGTTGTAACACCCTGAATTTGGGCCTAGAACTTTTGGGCCTTGAGCGTGGAAGCGGTTGAAGGCAGCTTATAATATTTTGTTGTGCATGTAAATTTCGTTAATGAAGGCTTGTTTTAGTGGTTAAGTGTGCTGAGAAGTGTTGGAGAAGTCCTGGGTTCAAACCTGAACTCTAGTAAAAATTTTGGTTTAAGGTGAATCAAACTCTGGGTGTAGTAGGTAGGCCTTAAGAATATTGTTGGAGAAATTGTGCCACAAAAAGCCTTGTGGTCTAGTGGCAAAGTAGCGCCACATAAAGGCAGGAAGGTGGCGTCATAGAGTTGGCAAGGAGGTCCAGGGTTTGAAACTCATGGCAATCAAAGAGCATTTATTTTGCTAACAGGGGGCGGCAAGAGTCGGTGTTGAATTTAAACTCTGATGATGGAGGGATCCCACATCGGGAAGCTAACATAAGAGTGGATGCGAACCTGGCTTTAAATAGAGAGAACCATGAGGAGAGTCAATGTACCTTTCTTGGCTAATCCCTTTCGCTTTATGGCGTGCTCGTTTGGGTTGGGCGTCGGCTAAGAGTGCTCGGAGCGCGGATTAACTCCAGTCTCCTATCAGGTGTGTATTTCTCACTACTCTAGCTGTAGGATGGCTACTTCGGGCCACGATGGGCCGAAAAGGCCCATGTAGGCCCAATGGGCCTATAGGCCGAATTGGATAAGTTGTTTGATTGTGTAGTAAATATTGGACTAGGCTAGGTGAATCTCATATTTGTGGCTAGATTTGGGCTAAAAGGGCCACACGAGCGTGTAACATCCTGATTTTCGGATTTATTCGCGGTTTTCAATATTTTGTAAAGATTTTAAAATTTTGTATTTGGATGTGAAATTAATATTTTGAGTAGGTAAACGGGCTTATAGAAGGCCCATGTGTTGGCCAAAACCCGGTTGAATTTTTGAATTTTTGGACTTAGGAGTTAGGGGTTCTGGCTAGATGGCCCTTGTATAGAGATATGGGCAAATTGCATCACAAAAAGAGCCTTAGTAAAGTGGCAAGGGTGACGCCACTAGGCTCCTAAAAAGATGGCATGTGGAGCATTGGGGAAAGCATGGGATCGATTCCCTGTGTTGACAAATAGATGCATTTATTTTTAAGTGCTGGAGGGGTAAGTGTTGGAGTCTAGGTGGATTCTGCTAGAGGAGAGTTTGAATCAGTCTAAACGCTTGGATTAAGGAGTGATAAGGGGAGAGATTTAAGGGATTGGGAGAGAGGCTAGGAGTTGGCCGAATTTTGGGAATTGAAGAGGGAAAAATGGGCAGAAGGTTATGAGGTTAGTATTTCGGCACCTAGGGTATTGAGTGGTGCCGTTCTTTTCTGCTCAGACATCACAAGGTTTTTCTTTTCTCTCTTCTTCCTCTCTAGCCGAAACTACCACTTCCCCTATTCTTCTTTTTCTATTTTTCTTCTTCAAAACCATTCATCAATTCTACTGTTCATCGATACTTTTGCCGAATCCATAAAAGCCAAAATCTTGAACACATATTACTGGTACCGATTTCTTCAAAGCCAAACCCTTTAACATTGTGTTTCCATTAATCAACGTTTATTCTTTCTTAACTCTAGAGACCTGTCGGCAATTCTACATCCAGGTTATAGTTTCATATTGTCATCTCCTTCTGCACCAAAAGCCGAAATACCATAGCTTTAGGGGCTATAGCCGAAATTTCTTCAACTCTTGGATTCAGGTTTTACCGTTGTTTTAGGGATAAATCTGCACTGGATTGAGTGGAAATCGAGAAAGAACAAGGGGTAAGTGCTTATTACCTCAGATCTGGTCCTATTTTTGCAAGTTAGGAAAAGCCAAAGTCCCTAAACTATAGGGAGGCTGTTGATTTGGGCCTTTGGCTCTCTAAGGTCTTTAACCAATGTTTTCTGTCAATGATTAGTGTTTACTTAAGCGTTGGAGAAGGCGTGGTTCCTTGGGGCAATCAGATTCGGAGCTAGCTATCGGTTTTTGCAGAAAGGTAAGGTTTTAAAGGTTTTTAGGGACATGGCTCGGTCTTGGATGAGTAAGTTTGGGGGTTTAGTAATTATGGTTTGTTAATAAGAACTATGCTAATCAATTGTAGGACATCGGAAGAGATCTCGATAGCGCCGTCATGAATCGGTGTGTCTAGAACACCCTTTCTTAGTTCAATTCGGCAAAAGCGAAATGCCAAAATCGGCATTTCATGGGCTTGTGAGTATGCGAATGCTCTCAAGACATAGAGTAATTGTTAGATCTAGCACCGTAAGGTGGTAAGTAAGTTTCCGTGACGTCTTAACATACTTCGGAAAAAGAGGGCCTCGATGGGCCAAAACTGGGCCCAATGGGCTTACGGACCAATATGGGTAAGAGATGGGCAAATTAGCACATTAGTTAGATGGTGGAACCAATGCATAAAGCTGTTGAAAATTCTGAAGTAGCTTGTGTAGTTGCTAAGTTACGAAAATTACCCTAAAGAGCAAAATTACCGATATACCCCTAGGGTTTAAATTGGCTAAACTGTATGATTGATTAATACTGTATTTTACATGATATGCTTTTATTAATATCTATTGCATGGGATTGGGGTATTGATGGAGGAAGTATTGAAAGTGGTTCATCCACGTCTTGGAGGCTTTGCCTCAACTTATCGATATTTGAGCGGCGTTCTTTAAGCTGTGGAGTGTGAAATTTGGGTGGGTTGAGATATTCCCCACATGGAGTGTAGGGGTGGTACGGGCAAAGTGTAGCGGTTGGTGGGTTGAGTAGTCTCCTAGATGGGTTTGCATGCATTACTACTATTGTTACCTATGTTCTTGAAGCGGGCCTATGGCCCACATCGTTATGTAAAAAGGGCTAAGGCCTTGCTATCAGATTACGAAAAGGGCTTGGTCCTTGTGTACTATTATCTAAATAGGGCTTAGGCCCAATGGGCTCGATCTGATTTGGGCTTTGGATGGGTTTTGTATGCACTGAGTTTCCCAAACTTACCCCTTCCTCTTCCATCCTTGCAGGTGAGCCCTAGTTGGTGGACTTAGAGCTGGGCGGGATTCAGAGTGGCCATGAAGATTGATTGTCGGATTTAATAAGTTTAGCATTTAATTTGGATTATTTTTATTATGCTTAAAGTTGTAATAAGGCCGCTCTTTTTAATTAATTTTATTTTGGGGATTATTAAACTGGTTAGCACTAGGGTTCGTTTATAAAAACTACTTGTTTTAAAAGATCACGATGACGCATAAAGTTTCGCAAAGTAAATGTTTTTCCAAGAAAATAAATATTTTAAAGAGACTTAAACTTGTTTTAATGTTAGTGACACGTAACTCGCTTAAAGTGTGGCAATGGATGTGTGCATGTCTAGGATTGGATCCGGAAGAGCTTGGTACTTAAGCGGTCCTATAAGACTCACCTCCTCTTTTACGGCTTCCTACGGTGCCTGACTTCCATTCACTTTAACTTAAAACAAGAACTGATTTTTGCTAAACCCTAAACAAAGAATTTAGATAAACACATGTTTTTTGAAACATCTCCATGTGACATACTAAATTCTACCGTAACGTCTGGCCGAGTTTGGGGTGTTACATTTAGTGGTATCAGAGCAAAGTTGCAACAACTCGGTTGTGGATCGGGTCCGAAAATCTTTTAAAAAAAAAAAGGTTTTTACTATAAGTTTTCAAAGATGTTCAAAGTTTTATATTGTTAAGCGGGGTTAAATCAATAGTTTTAAAATAAAAGTGTTTTCAAATCAAATCTTTTATTTTCGATGGCGAAAACATGGGTATTTTAAAAAATTTTAAATGGATGATAAGGAAGTAGCACCTTGAATCCCAGACACCAAGTCTGTAAGTGTTCTTTTACGCTTTAAATATTTATATGAAATGGATGGAAATAATCGTAGATAGTCTTGAGCCTTAGAGATAGTGCTATTGATAATGTAGTATTAAGGCTACAAAGCTGGGACCGTAGCTAAATTGTGATTGCTTGAAAATAACTCGAAACTCTATCATTCATAAGATATTCTGTAATAAACAGTGAAACCAGTAAACTAATGTCATAAAATTCGTAAATAGATAAATCGTTATGAGTACAATGGTTACTCGGGGAAGAGGCCGTGGTCGATACCGAGGTAGCACCCAAGCTGGATCTGCGTCATCTAAACACATACCAGCTGGCGAGGCACGTCCACCATCGGTTAATGAAAATAGGCCGTATGACCGGGCCGCAGGGGATGACGCTTTGTCTCAGGCCATGTTGAGGGTTTTGGAAAGGGTGGCCGGAGCTAACATCGGGCCCATGAATAGGGGGTCCATTTCTGAACGGCTTCGAGCCAACGGAGCTGAGATTTTAGGGGCATATCTGGAGTGGCCCCAAATGTGGCTGAGTACTGGTTGGAAGCCACAACACTGATCATGGATGACCTCGACTGCTCAGTAGAACAGAAGTTGAAAGGGGCAGTGTCGTTGCTGCGGAATGAAGCGTATCAGTGGTGGATTACTGTGAGACTGGGTACCCCAGCTGAGAAGGTAACATGGGAGCTATTCAAACAGACCTTTAAGGCAAAATATGTTGGAGCTAGCTATGTGGATGCACGCAGAAAGGAGTTCTTGAATCTGACTCAGGGAAATAAGACCATTGCTGAATATGAGGCAGAGTTTCTACGATTGAGTCGGTATGCTAATGGCATCGTTTCCACCAAATACGAGCGCAGCGTTCGTTTTGAGGATGGCCTCAGAGATGAGTTAAGGGTGCTCATAGCTCTGCAGAGAGAGCGAGATTTCGCTGCACTGGTAGAGAAGGCTAAGATAGCCGAGGAGGTGAAGCAAACCGAATGGAAGAATTGTGATAGGGATCGGAATCGGTTCGGGAGGGATCTTTGGACGGTGGTCTTTGCAAATTGAAATGTTAAGAGAGCTAGGATGGAGGAACGGTTCGGCGATTCCGGTGAAACAGTGTAGACCGGAAGCTTGTGCGGATTGCGGCAGAATGCATCAAGGAGAGTGCTGGAAGCGTTTTGGGGCTTGTCTTCGTTGTGGGTTTAAGGAGCATAGGATTAAGGATTGTCTTAGGAGGGCCACTCGTGCTCGGGGGCGAACAAGGGGTCTGGCGACCGGCTCAACTTTGTGAGGATGGACCGCCGCGCCAAGAGGTCGTGGACAAGGTCGCGGTGGTAATGGCCGTGGGCGTGGGGCACCGGCAGGGTATTGGTAATGCGGATGCTCGTCGGCCGACTTTGGTGTATCTTTTCGTCATCATGAGGAGGATGGCCTTTTGATGTCATAAGCTGTACGTTTTTTTATATATAGTGTACCTTATCTTGCTCGATTGATGTGGGATCAACCCATTCATATGTGGCATATAACATTTACGGGGCCTTTGGGTGTGCACTTCGAGGAGACCGTGTGTGGGGTGTGCGTGATAAGTCCTTTAGGTCATTCGATTAAGGTAGAGAAACTCTTCAAGGAGGTGCCTCGGAGATTCAAGGCGGGGTTTTACGTGGGGATTTGATGGAGTTACCGCTTGAAGAATTCGATTTGATACTAGGGACGGATTGGTTGACCAAGCATAAGGCAACTTTGGATTGTGTAGCTAAGAGGATGGTGTTAGAAGCGTCAATGATGAAGAGGTAATGATTATTGGAGAACGGAGGATTACTTATCCAATGTAGTATCGGCTGAGGCCGAGAAAGCGATGCGCAAGGGGTGCGAGGCATATCTGGCTTTGGTAAGCCAAGTTGAAACTGAGGATCTGACTTTGGAGACCATCAGAACTGTTAGGGAATTCCAGGATGTTTTTCAGGAAGAGCTTCCTAGATTACCTCCGAATCGGGAAGTTGAGTTTGGAATCAATTTGTTGCCTGGAACAGCTCCGGTATCTATTGCACCATATAGGATGGCACCAAGGAGTTAGTGGGCGAAGGCTCAAATTCAAAAGTTGTTAGATAGAGGCTTCATTAGGCCTAGTGTGTCTCCTTGGGGAGCACCGGTCTGTTTGTGAAGAAAAGGACGAAACGATGCGCATGTGCATCGATTATCGCCGATTGAACAAAGCGGCGATTAAGAATAAGTATCCACTACCAAGAATTGACGATCTGTTTGATCGCTTAGGGAGCTTCGGTATTCTCCAAAATCGATCTTCGATTCGGATACCATCGGCTAAGGGTAAAAGAAGGGATATTCATAAGACAAACATTCGAACTTGATATGGACATTATGAGTTTGTGGTCATCTTTGTTTGGGGTTTAACGCACTGCGGCTTTTATGGATCGATGAATCGAGTATTCCAACCTTACTTGGATCAGTTCATAGTCGTCTTTATCGATGATATCCTGGTATACTCTGAAACGGAGGCGAAGCATGATTTGCATCTCCGTATTGTGCTGCAAGTGTTAAGGGAAAAGGAGCTCTATGCGAAATTCAGCAAGTGTGAATTCTGGTTGAGGGAGGTAACCTTCCTAGGGCATGTGGTCTCTGCCGAGGGGATTAAGGTGGATCCTCATAAAATTGAAGCAATTCTGGAATGGAAGCCACCAAGGTCAGTATCGAAAATTCAGAGTTTTCTAGGGTTAGCAGGTTATTACAGAAGGTTTGTGGAGGGTTTCTCGGTGATGGCGGCACCCTTGACAAAACTCATAAGGAAAGGAGTACCATTTGTTTGGACCGAGAAACAGCAAAAAGCTTTTGATCAGTTGAAAAAGGTATTGGTGAAGCACCGGTGTTGATTCAACCGGTGTCAGGAAGGACTTTATTGTATCTGACGATCGTCGCATGTGGGGTTAGGTTGCGTCTTGATGCAAGAGGGCAAGGTGGTCGCTATGCATCGCTACTGACTTAAGGCTCTGAGGTGAATTACCCTACGCATGATTTGGAGCTAGCGGTGATTTTTGCGTTAAAATTTGGAGACACTACTTATATGGGGAAAAGTGCATCATATACACATATCATAAGAGTCTAAAGTATCTATTGACTCGAAGGAGTTGAACCTTAGGCACAGCGAAGATGGGTGGAGTTGCTTAAAGACTACGATCGCTCGATAGAGTACCACCCAGAAAGGCTAATGTGGTGGCGGATGCGTTGAGTCGAAGGGTTATTCTTGATTTGAGAGCCTTGTTCGCACGATTAAGTCTGCACGATGATGGAAGCTTGTTGGCATAGCTGCAGTAAGGCCTACTTGGGTGGCAGATTAAGGAAAAACAGTTGAAGGGCGATTCATTAGCTCTTGGTTCCAACAAGTTAAGAGTGGTGAGAATGAGGATTTTGGGTTGAACATGAAGGAGTTACGTGCTTTTGTAGAAGGGTTTGTATTCCAAAGGACCACGAATTGAGGCGATTAATTCTAAAAGAGGCTCATGGTGGACTCGTGCCATGCATCTGGGGAATAAGTTATATCGAGGCTTGCGAGAGGTGTACTCATGGCGGATTAAAGCGAGAGGTGACTGAATTTGTTGGGAAATGTCGGCGTGCAAGCGAGTTAAGGCCGAGCACCAATTGCCTTCGGGATTTCGCAACCTATGAAAATTCCGCTATGGAAGTGGGAAAGAGTAACAATGGACTTTGTGAGTGGGTTATCGTTGACACCCACCAAGAAAGATTCGGTGTGGGTGGTTGTGGATAGGTTAACAAAATCGCTCATTTCATACCTATTAAATCTCGACTACTCTTTGCAAAAGTTGGCCAAGTTATATGTGGCGAAGGTAGTGCATTGCATGGGGTGCCGGTGTCGATAATTTTGATCGAGACCCTAGGTTTACATCTCGATTTTGGCGAAGTTGCGAGAAGCGTTGGGTACACGATTGGATTTTAGCAGCTTTTCACCCACGCATGATGGACAATCGAGAAAGGGTTATTCGTGTTCGGAAGATATGTTGAGAGGTTGTATCATTGATTTTCGTGGAAGTTGGGAGGACTACTTACCATTGGCGGAGTTTGCTTACAATAATGACTATCAAGCAAGTATTCAGATGGCACTATATGAAGCACTCTATGGGCGAAGATGTAAATGACGCACGACGTGTTGGACGAGTTGGGTGAACGACGAGTGCTTGGACCGGAATTGGTGGCGGAAATCGAAAGCAAGGTTAGGCGATAAGGGATCGGTTAAAGGAGGCATCGATAGAGCGAAGTCGTATGTGGATCTGAAGTGCAAAGAGATTGAGTTATTTGTTGGGGATATGGTTTTCTTGAAGGTTTCCCTTGGAAGAAAATTTTGAGATTTGGTAAGAAGGGTAAGTTGAGCCCACGGTTTATTGGGCCTTACCGAATTGTTAAGCGGGTTGGACCGGTGGCTTATCACTAGAGTTACCACTAGAAGCGCATCGTATCCACGATGTTTTTCATGTATCCATCTTTGGCGGTATCGATCGACCCAACTCATATCATACCGATTCGTAAATCGAGGTATAGTCAGATTTAACTTTCGAATAGGAACCTGTGCAAATACTTGATCGTGACGTCAAGGTGTTGAGAAGGAAATCAGTTCCACTAGTGAAAGTACTTTGGAGGAACCATGGCAAAGAAGAAGCTACTTGGGAGACTGAGGAGGCTATGCGTCAACAGTTCCCTCAACTGTTCTAATAAGGTAAAATTTCGAGGTCGAAATTTCTTTAAAGAGGGTAGAGTTGTAACATCCTGATTTTCGGATTTATTCGCGGTTGTCAATATTTTGTAAAGATTTTAAAATTTTGTATTTGGATGTGAAATTAATATTTTGAGTAGGTAATGGGCTTATAGAAGGCCCATGTGTTGGCCAAAACCCGGTTGAATTTTTGAATTTTTGGACTTAGGAGTTAGGGGTTCTGGCTAGATGGCCCTTGTATAGAGATATAGGCAAATTACATCACAAAAAGAGCCTTAGTAAAGTGGCAAGGGTGATGCCACTAGGCTCCTAAAAAGGTGGCGTGTGGAGCATTGGGGACAGCATGGGATCGATTCCCTGTGTTGACAAATAGATGCATTTATTTTTAAGTCTTTGGAGGGTAAGTGTTGGAGTCGGTGGATTACGCTAGAGGAGAGTTTGAATCAGTCTAAACGCTTGGATTAAGGAGTGATAAGGGGAGAGATTTAAGGGATTGGGAGAGAGGCTAGGAGTTGGCCGAATTTTGGGAATTGAAGAGGGAAAAATGGGCAGAAGGTTATGAGGTTAGTATTTCGGCACCTAGGGTATTGAGTGGTGTCGTTCTTTTCTGCTCAGACATCACAAGGTTTTTCTTTTCTCTCTTCTTCCTCTCTAGCCGAAACTACCACTTCCCCTATTCTTCTTTTTCTATTTTTCTTCTTCAAAACCATTCATCAATTCTGCTGTTCATCGATACTTTTACCGAATCCATAAAAGCCGAAACCTTGAACACACATTACTGGTACCAATTTCTTCAAAGCCAAACCCATTAACATTGTGTTTCCATTAATCAACGTTTATTCTTTCTAAACTCTAGAGACCTGTCGGCAATTCTACATCCAGGTTATAGTTTCATATTGTCATCTCCTTCTGCACCGAAAGCCGAAATACCATGGCTTTAGGGGCTATAGCCGAAATTTCTTCAACTCCTAGATTCGGGTTTTACCGTTGTTTTCGGGATAAATCTGCACTAGATTGAGTGGAAATCGAGAAAAAACAAGGGGTAAGTGCTTATTATCTCGGATCTGGTCCTATTTTTACAAGTTAGAAAGTCAAGTCCCTAAACTATAGGGAGGTGTCGATTTGCGCCTTTGTCTCTAAGGTCTTTAACCAATGTTTTCATCAATGATTAGTGTTTACTTAAGCGTTGGAGAAGGCGTGGTTCCTTGGGGCAATCGATTCGAGCTAGCTATCGGTTTTGCGTAAAGGTAAGGTTTTAAAGGTTTTAGGGACATGGCTCGGTCTTGGATGAGTAAGTTTTGGGGTTTAGTGATTATGGTTTGTAAATAAGAACTATGTTAATCAATTGTAGGACATCGGAAGAGATCTCATTAGCGATCGTCATGAATCGGTGTGTACCGAACACCCTTTCTTAGTTCAATTCGGCAAAAAAGTGAAATTTGAAATTAGGCATTTCATGGGCTTGTGAGTATGCGAATGCTCTCAAGACGTAGAGTAATAGTTAGATCTAGCACCGCAAGGTGGTAAGTAAGTTTGTGTGACGTCTTAACGTACTACGGAAAAAGAGGGCCCGATGGGCCAAAACTGGGCCCAATGGGCTTACGGACCAATATGGGTAAGAGATGGGCAAATTAGCCTGTTAGTTAGATGGTGGAACCAAACTGCATAAAACTGTTGAAAATTACTAAAGTAGCTTGTGTAGTTGCTAAGTTACGAAAATTACCCCTAAAGAGCAAAATTACCGATATACCCCTAGGGTTTAAATTGGCTAAACTGTATGATTGATTAATCTGTATTTTACATGATATGCTTTTATTAATATCATTGCATGGGATTGGGGTATTGATTGAGGAAGTATTGAAAGTGGTTCATCCACGTCTCGGAGGCTTTGCCTCAACTTATCGATATTTGAGTGCGTTCTTTAGCTGTGGAGTGTAGAAATTTGGGTGGGTTGAGATATTCCCCACATGGAGTGTAGGTGCTGCGGGTGCGGTGTAGCGGTTGGTGGGTTGAGTAGTCTCCCAGATGGGTTTGCATGCATTACTACTATTGTTACCTATGTTCTCGAACTGGGCCTATGGGCCACTTTGTTATGTAAAAAGGGCTAAGGCCTTGCTATCGTGATACGAAAAGGGCTTGGTCCATGTGTACTATTATCTGAATAGGGCTTAGGCCCAATGGGCTCGAGTGATTTGGGCTTTGGATGGGTTTCTGATGCATCGAGTTTCCCAAACTCACCCTTCCTCTTCCATCCTTGTAGGTGAGCCCTAGTTGGTGGACTTGGGAGTCGGGATTCAGAGTGGCCATGAAGATTGATTGCTTGGATTTAATAAGTTTAGCATTTAATTTGGATTATTTTATTATGCTTAAAGTTGTAATAAGGCCGCTCTTTTTAATTAATTTTATTTTGGGGATTATTAAACTGGTTAGCACTAGGGTTCGTTTCATAAAACTACTTGTTTTAAAAGATCACTATGACGCCGCAAAGTTTCCGTAAAGTAAATGTTTTTCCAAGAAAATAAATATTTTAAGCGGACTTAAACTTGTTTTAATGTTCAGATGAACACGTAACACGCTTAAAGTGTGGCAATGGATGTGTGCATGTCTAGGATTGGATCCGGGAAGAGCTTGGTACTTAAGTGGTCCTATAAGACTCACCTCCTCTTTTCTGGCTTCCTACCTGATGCATAGCTTCCATTCACTTTAACTTAAAACAAGAACTGATTTTTGCTAAACTCTAAACAAAGAATTTAGATAAACACATGTTTTTTTGAAACATCTCCATGTGACATACTAAATTCGACCGTAACGTCTGGGCCGGGTTTGGGGTGTTACAGAGCGTGTGGGCCCATTTGGGCCGAGAAGGGCTTTAGGCTTATTCGTATTGTTATCCCTGTTTAGAATACTTTAGTTTACCCAATTACTGAAATACCCCCACTTGTAAAATTACCAAAGTACCCCCGATTTATAAAATTATCGAAATACCGTCGATTGTAAAAGTACTAAAATACCCTCAATTTGTAAAATTACCGAAATACCCTCAGTTTGCAAAATTACTGAAATACCCTTGATTTGTAAAATTACTAGAATACACTCTATTTGTATAATTACAAAAGTACCCCCGGTTTATAAAATTACCCAAATATCCTCGATTTGTAAAATTATCGAAATACCGTTGATTGTAAAATTACTGAAATACCCTCGATTTATAAAGTTACCAAAATACCCTTGTAGGGTAGAATTACTGAAATACCATTGTAGGGTAGAATTATCGAAATACCCCTGTAGGGTAGAATTACCGAAATACCCCTGTAATGTAGAATTACTGAAATACCCTTGTAAGGTAGAATTACCGAAATACCCCTTTAGGGTAGAATTACTGCACCCCTATAGGGTAGAATTACTGAAATACCCTTGTAGGGTAGAATTATTGAAATACCCTTGTATGGTAGAATTATCGAAATACCCTTGTATGGTAGAATTATTGAAATACCCCTGTAGGGTAGAATTATCGAAATACCCTTGTGGGGTAGAATTACTGAAATACCCCTATAGGGTAGAATTATCGAAATACCCTTGTAGGGTAGTAATACTGAAATACCCTTGTAGGGTAGAAATACCGAAATACCCCTGTAGGGTAGAATTATTGAAATACTCCTCTAGGATAGAAATACCGAAATACCCTTGTAGGGTAGAAATATCGAAATACCCCTATAGGGTAGAATTTCTGAAATACCCTTGCAGGATAGAATTACTGAAATACCCTTGTAGGGTAGAAATACCGAAATACCCCTATAGGGTAGAATTGTTGAGATACCCTTGTGGGGTAAAATTACCATTTTCCCCCTAGGGTGTTAAATGACTGTTTTTCCCTTGTGGGCAAGTGACTAACTTGGATTGTGTGGTTGACGGATTTGATTGTGAATATATGTTGGTGATATGAATGACTTGACTGTAATTGTTTGATTCAAATATGGGCATGACATTCTGCGTTCATGACATGTTGCATGGGTTGGGATTTCGTACGGAGGAAGATTTGATCTGTTAAGGTCGCAGGGGTCACCCGAGATGACTGTGGACCAATCGACGGCTGAGTGCCGATCATGTTACCGAAGGCTGTCTGCCGTTATTGTGGGCTTCGTATCGATATTGTGGGCTTCGTTCTGATTATAGACCCGTTATAGATGGCTCTGTGCCAACCTAAATATGGCTTTGTGCCATCTTGATTATGGCTTCGTGCCAAACGTATTTACCTGAGGCTATGTGCCTAACATATTTGTTGACGACACTGTGTCGATCATATTTACCAAAGGCTGCGTGCCAATTATATTACCGTCACTGATGGCTATGTGCCGAAGTTATTACAGTTATTGATGGCTTTCTGCCACGTATTCTGTTAAGTGGCTTTGCCACATTATCTAATTCTGGTGGCTATGCCACAAATATCTGATACGGTGGCTCGCCACAATATTCATATCTGGTGACTCTGTCACAATATCATTCAGCGACCATCTTTGTAAATTCTATGGTGTGTAGCGGATGGGTGGGTCGAGTTGTCTCCCACATGGTGTAAGGTTGGTGCAGGGGTGTATACTTTGGATTGGGTTGGGATTGCATTCACATTATGATTTTGATTACATTACACGATCGATTACGATTCGTCACCTAATTTTCATTTCGATTTTGATTACGGTTACATTACGATTACGATTCTAATTACATCACCTAGTTCGATTTCGATTCTAATTGTGACTCTGATTCTAATTCTCATTTTGATTCTAGTTCTGATAAGTTTCTTATTCTGTAATAGGCTAAAGCCCATCTGGTACTGTCTATTATAATAGGCTAAGGCCCAATTGATACTGAAACTGTAAGTAGGGTTGGGGCCAGACTTTTAATTCTTTTATATGACCGACTGTTCCTTTTATATAATAGGGGATTTTACACTGAGTTTTCGTAAACTCACTCCGTTTATTAACCTTTTAGGTAATTTCCAGCCTTAGACGGATCGGAGCTGCGAGGGGCTAGAAGGAAGCCAAACACACTGTTTATGTTACTGTTTTGATTATTACTTTTAAATGTTTTTATATGGGTTGTAGTAAAGCCGTTGAAATTTTTTGGATTTCAAATTTGGAATTTTATTTATTGTTCTTATAATTGCTAGTATTAGAACACGGTTTTCCAAAGCAACTACTATTGTTCAAAACATCACGTATCCGTAATTGTTTTTAAATTAAGCTTCCGCAACTGCCAAGGTTTTTACAAAGTTGTTAAGAATGTTGTTCAGCTGAGGTTTTCTAACAAGGTTTAAAAAGGGTATAAGTTTTTAATTATTAAGAAGGGTTTTTAATGGAAAAATGGTTTCCGAAAAACACTTCAATGTGACACGCTAGATTTGAGCTAAACTTCCAAGCCGGGTTTGGGGTGTTACATTTAGTGGTATCAGAGCCTAGTTGCAACAACTAGGCTGTGGATTCGGTTTTCAAAGGTTGAATTTCAGAAAATTATTTTCAACCACATGGTCTGTTTGAAGTATTTCTCCTAAAAAGTATGGCACACCGAGCTTCAGCGCCGAATCCGTAAGTCTTCTGAATACTTTTGTCTGTTTAGAAATTGAAATACTTCAGATTCCTTAGATATTGGTCTGAATTTAAATTTGGTATTTATTTTATGCGGATGTGATGTTTGGATATAGAAATTGTATATATGTGTGATAAATATGTGTCTGCTTCAGTGAATAAGTGTTTACGTATGAGATGTTTCGAGTTCTAATTGAAGTGTGATAGTGATAGTAGGATCAGAGTGCGTAACGGTAGCGTAGTGGGGTAGATGTTACACGACTACGCTGTTAGATGGAAATTTCGGGGACGAAATTTCTTTAAGGGAGGTAGAGTTGTAACACCCTGAATTTGGGCCTAGAACTTTTGGGCCTTGAGTGTGGAAGCAGTTGAAGGCAGCTTATAATATTTTGTTGTGCATGTAAATTTCATTAATGAAGGCTTCTTTTCATGGTTATGTGTGCTGAGAAGTGTTGGAGAAGTCCTGAGTTCAAACCTGGACTCTAGCAAAAATTTTGGTTTAAGGTGAATCAAACTCTGGGTGTAGTAGGTAGGCCTTAAGAATATTGTTGGAGAAATTGTGCCACAAAAAGCCTTGTGGTCTAGTGGCAAAGTAGCGCCACATAAGAGGCAGAAAGGTGGCGTCATAGAGTTGGCAAGGAAGTCCAGGGTTCGAAACTCATGGCAATCAAAGAGCATTTATTTTGCTAACAGGGGGCAGCAAGAGTTGGTGTTGAATTTAAACTCTAATGATGGAGGGATCCCACATCGGGAAGTTAACATAAGAGTGGATGCGAAGCTGGATTTAAATAGAGAGAACCATGAGGAGAGTCAAGGTACCCTTCGTGCCTGATCCCTTTCGCTTTATGGCGTGCTCGTTTGGGTTGGGCGTCTGCTAAGAGTGCTCTGTGACAACCCAAAATAGACCCTAGCCGGAATGTGGTTTCGGGACCACTAAACCGAGTCATAAAAATAATTAATTGTTATATTCTATGCTTACTATGTGTGTGCATGCATATGTGGAAATTTCATTCTCTAATTTTACCCATTTGTATGAGAAAGTATGAAATAGGGATCAAAGTGAAACATGGTGAAATATGATAGGCTAATTTTAAATGGCTTGTTAGTACATGTTAACAAAAGGTGGAGTTGCATGTCAAATAATCCCTTCCTAAGGAGGAGTGGCCGGCCATGACAAGGTTATGGGCAAGGGAACATGTTTCCAACATGTTTTGCTAGTGGTGTATGTAGGAAGTCATAAAATAAAGACTAGCATTAAAAAAAAATTGTTCATCCATTCTAAACACTTTGGCGAATGTCCTAAAGAAAGAAAAGAAAAATTTGTTCATCCTTTCTCATCTTCTTGGCGAAAATACTAAGGGAAAAGGGGAGGATTTTTGCTTCATGCTTGGGTTGGAAGAGACCTAGAAGGAGATTTGGCTAAGTTTGCATCAAGATTAAGGTATGTATGAGGTTGTGTTGGGAGTTTCATGCATGGTTTGGTTGCTAAATTGATGTGCATGTTAGCCATGGCTCAAATCCTTGTTATGCCATGGAAATGGTATTTGGCCAAAGTTGTTATGGTGATAAAGCCATTGCATGCTAAGTGTGAAGCTTGATGATGATGCATGCAATGATGGATTATCTACTCTTGAGTAAGATTTTGAGTTTTCTTTTGTGTTTAACCATGATTGAAGTTGAATGGAGCATGATTGTCATATTCGCCATGATGCATTCATGAGCATGGTTCATGCTTCTTGCATGTTAGTTAAAATTTGTATTTTGGATGGCTATGGACACCTTGAAATTCGCCATGCTCATATTGTATATATATGTTTGCACATGATGTTTTGGCTATGAAGTAAGTGATGAATATATTGGTTTAAAGAAGAAGATGTGGAAGAATGCTTGTGAAATTGCAAGCACAATTGCCTAGCACACATATAAGTGCTTGATGCTATATTATAAGTTTTGGGCCACAATGTGCAAAGCATTAACTAGTAAAATGCATGCTGTTTTTGTGAGGTATTAAGTGCAAAATTGGCCTCAACATGTACATGAATATTAGACCTTGGGTAGCCTATTGAAGGCCTTAGCTTTTCCTTGATGCTCAAATAAATTGTATTGAATTGCTTGATGTAGTATAAAATGTGCATGACCATTGTGTATTCAAGCTAAAGAGTGGCCATATGACCATTTAAACTCCTTGTCATATTCGCCATAAGCAAGCACAATGAGGTTTTAATAAATTGAATTTGTTTGAATTAGCTCAAGAGCTAAGAGGGCCACAATTGGACAAGGGAAGGAAAAGGTGATCGAATAGCCGAAAAAGCCGTTCGACAACATCCGAGGTAAGTCCTCAAGAAGTGACCTTACTTGAATTATGTGAGATGAAGTATGGATGTGTATGATTATTGATTTATGTGTATGAGAAATTGAATGATACGGGCTAAGTCCCAAGGCGAATATGCTTGTGAATATATGTGCGTTTGAGCCTTAGTAACGAAAATGAAATATGTATGTCCAATGATTATTGATGTATGTGCACATGAGAAATTGAATGATATCCGGGCTAAGCCTCAAGACAATTATGCTGGAAATTATATCCGGGTTAAGACCAAGGCAATTGTGCTAGTGGCTATATCAGGGCTAAGACCGAAGGCATTCGTATGAAGTTATTCTATCCGGGCTAAGACCAAGGCATTTGTGCACGTGATTATATCCGGTTATATTCGAAGAATCTTGGGCTGGAGGTGAGTGTTGGTTGCTGTAATGAATTCAATTAGTACACTCGAAAAGCCCAAAGGATAAGGTACGTTATATGTGCATTGGAAAGTCGACATGTTTGAGCAACATTCGCTCAATCGACTAATGAATTTCAGTTATTGAATTGATTGATACTTTGTGAAAGTATATAATGATGAAGTGTGAAGTAAGAATGTGTATTAATGAAATGATGCATTTGGCTATGTGAATGTATTGCTGTAATTAGAGTTGATTATATTCCTTGAGACTTACTAAGCATAAAAAATGCTTACCCGTTACTTTGGCTCTCTGTTTTATAGATTTCGCCGATAGCAATCGGATTCAGGATCAATAAAGTCGAAGTCATCCACACTATCCACGCATCTATTTTGGTATAAATTTTGGTTGAACTTTGAAATGGCATGTATAGGACTACCCCTTGTTGGTTGAATATGTTGTGATGTATATATGTACGGCCATGCGAAAATGGCTCGTAAAAGTGAAGTATCGACTTAGTCTAATTGTGGGTTGTATGTATATATTTGGTGTCATGATGTGGCTATGGCTTGGAAATGGGAATGTTGGTCATATTATCAGCCATTGGCATGGTTAAAATGATCATATATGAACCTATGTATGGCAAGACTAGTTGGTTCATGGAGACTACCAAATAGGTAAGACCTACCTTAAAAACAGATGCTGCCAGCTGCAGTGACGTGAATGTGAAAAATCACCAAAATTCGTAGGAATGGAATTAAATAGTGAATAAGCTATTTAAATGAACCTTGATGAGTCTATTTTCATATGGAAGAAACTAAATGGTCATAGGAGTTACATGTTAAGAGATATTAAAGCTATTGTGAGACAGGGCCAGAACGGTTTCTGGGTTCCCTGTCGCAAATTTAAAAATTTACTATAAATTATCCAAAAAGAATTAGGAGACATACCTTATATTCACAGATTTAATTTTGAGTCTAGTTTCATTAGAAACAAACGGCACCAGCATTAAATCCCTGTACAGAGAGATATTCAAGTTATACCGCGCAAAGGTCAGAGCAGTCGATCCCTGTAACATGGGTGAATTTAACTAATAAACTGTACCAATTGGCCTGACCAAAAATTCTAGAAATAAATCCATGGATGGATATATGAGTCTAAATTCAGGGAAAAGTTACGAAACCAGTTTCCGAGTTTTGAAACTCGAGATATGATTTTTAAGGCGACAGTGACGCAGTTTTCCAGCCTGACTGGAAATGTCAAATGGATGGGCAAAACAAGTGAACTTGGCTTGTTAACCCCTCGTGTCCGACACCGGCGATGGTCTCGGGTTCGGGGTGTTACAATTTTATTGGTATCAGAGCCACGGTTTAGTCGATTCTAGGACTATCGTGATGTGTTTGGGGTCTAGCTATACATGCCATTAAATGATGAATCGATAGTGTGGTGATTTCGACAATTTGACTTTGTGTTTGTTTATAGAAATGGATCCCGATCCCAACCGAGCAATAGCTGATGATGTGGAGAGTGTGGCGCTGCTCAGCGCAAGGGACAGCGGGCGGACTCTCAACCTATGGCCAGCAATCCTAATGACGAGGCTAGGCAAGCCTTTTATAGTGTGATGAACGAATGGTTTAATCAATACATTCGAACCAACACTACTGTTCCACAACCTCCATTCCCGACAAATGCAACCCCAAGACCTACAATACCTCCGGTGATGACCAAATAAGGTTAAGTAAGCCCCAATCGATAGGATTCAAAACATGGGGCCACTGAATTTAAGGCTACGGATGATGATGATGCCGAAGCGAGCTGAATTTTGGTTAGATAACACTATCCGGTGCTTGATGAGCTATCCTGTACACCCGATGAGTGCTTAAAGTGTACCATCTCCTTGCTACTCGAGTCCGCCTACTATTGGTGGAGTACTCGACTTGTGGTGCCTAGAGAGCAAGTGACTTGGGAATTCTTTCAAACCGAGTTCAAAAAGTATATCATCGAGATTCATCGACCAAAAGCGGAGGGAATTCCTTGATCTTAAGCAAGGTTCGATGTCGCCATCGACTACGAACGAAAATTTGTGAGGCTTAGCCAGCGCGAGAATGCATTTCGTTCAAGCTATTATGTAAACGCCGAGGATGGGCTGAATGATGATATAAGGATGTTTGTTGGCATCCTCGAGATACGAGAGTTCGTAGTACTTGTTGAGCGAGCTTGTAAAGCCGAAGAGCTTAGAAAGGAGAAACACAAAGCGATGTGGGAACCGGAGAATTCGAAGAGGTCCTCGGAAAGTCTCTTCAACAAGCATCGAAGAGATTTCGAGATGATGTGAGCGGTCTAGAGCGTTTCGGGCTTTTCTAGACGAGGACGCGATCGACCCCTATGACCACACGAGTCACCTCGATCACGGTGGTGGAAATGATCGCCGAGAGAGGGCGGAGTGTCCACATTGTGGCAAATGGCATTCGGGAGCTGTTGGTTTCGTGATCGCTCCTCGCTATAAGTGTGGATCGGCCGACCACTTTATGAAGGATTGCCCGAGGATGCATGAGCAGAATGTAAGTCGAGTGCAAACCCGGTGCTACCATCGCCGAGGTAGGCCACCTAGAAATATGGGCAATGTCATTGGCGGTCGAGAGGATCTAGAGATGCTACCATCGATTTGAGGCTCGTGCTCTGCTAGGACTTATGCCATACGCCGCACGCCGAGGATGCCGCCTCTCCGGATGTTATTACCGGTACTTTCACTCTTTTCAATAGAAATGTGATTGCTTTGATTGACCCTGGTTCTACTCATTCATATATGTGAAACCTTAGCATCCAAGAAGACTTTGCC